>NW_028227256.1:131395131-132595131 GCF_978045245.1 Mus caroli
AAGCAAGAGAACAAGCATACCAAGAAAAAAAAAAAGGTTGTGGTTGTTATATAGTGTCCTATAAAAATATTGCTTTACTACATAAATAACTAGGTCTATCTGATAGCTTACCTACCGTGTCTTTAAACTCAGGCAAGCTGTTGTTCCAGCGCAACAGTACAGTCTTGCCTGGGAAATACCTTACCATATTAGGCAATCAGGCCCCAATAGAGAAGAAAAAGCAAAACAGACCTAGGATTTTACCTAAAAGGAGAAAGGCCAAGCCACTGCCCATCGGTGGAGAGTGAACAACAGACAGCGGTGCTTCATGGGATTGAGTAAAAGATTAAAAGATACTGCTTGAGAGAAAGATCCAGCAAATAGCCAGGAGCGGCTGTGAAAGGTTAGAGAAATAGTGCAAATTCATCCTGAGAGGTGAGGGGAGAAAACCAGAAAGGACCTGTCTAAACAGAGCTGCTGCAAAATCCGCAGAAGAGAAGCAAGACAGGACGGTACTTAAAGTTGAACCCTGCAAGCTGGCTTGACCCACAGAGAAATTTTAGGATATGATTTGCTTGGAAGCTCATGGGATTCTGAGTGAAATTTTGAAACATTCAGTCCTGTTCTTCTCTATACATTCCCCCCCCCCCCTCTAACTCAGCAATTCCTAAAACCTTCCTCGAAATATCTCAGAAAGCCAGGCATGGTAGCACTTCTGTAATCCTAGTATTCAGGAAGGAGGGTGGACAGCATGGGCTCTAGGTATTCCTGTTAGAGTTACAGAGGAATCTAACTGGGTTTTATGTCTCACATTTTTTTTCTCTAAAGGAAAAATTAGTAGATAACTAAAATACACAATTTTAAAGGTTGATGAAAGTCCCAAAAGCCATGTTTATGACTGACTTAGGAATTTAGGAATCACCATTAGTAACTTACATGTAGCAGCTTCAGTTTTCTTATGTAAGCGGAGCAGTGTGTACTATAATTAGCTTTAATTTACAAATGAGGACACTGAAGCAACGAGAAGTGTCTTATACAAAATAGTTGGGAGTTTAAGCCGGGATTTAAATGCAGGGAACTTAGTTCCTGGGTCTGGACTCTCTTCTCTGGCCCACTGTGTGTCACCGCAGTCTGAGATGCATGGTAAATAGCAGACACACACATACAATGGCAGGTGGTGGGACAGTGGGAGCTGGGAATGGAATGCTGCCATCTCTGCCTCACTTCATCTCTGGGCCTCTGTGTGACTTTTATTTGTTTTTAACCATGTAGCCAGTGTCTCTGTGTGTGACAGAGAAAAGTCGTGGGTCTTTATGTGCCACAGTGCAGGGATGGGGGTCAGAGGACAACTTTTTGAGAGTGGTTCTCTTCTTTCACTGTGGATTCTGGAGACATGGGTCATCAGGCTCAAATCAACTAAACCAAACTTTAGAATTCAATAGCATCTAGAAATAAATATTTCTCAAAAAAAAAAAACCTTCATAACTGAAATGGAAGAGCTAGTAAATAAAACTTTAATAAAGCTGAGAAGATAAGACAGTGCAAAGGGAACTAACTAAGAGGTGAGTCAACTCAAGAATGAGCATGGCTTAATCTGCAGCCTCCTGTGGTTCCTCAAGAACAGACTCAGTGCTCTGGACATGGTCTATATTTCAAAGGGTGTCAGGAGTCTCTGGGATACTCAGCTCTCTCATACCACTCTGATAAAAAAGGACAAGCACATTTTATGGTTAATATCATTATACAAGTAAAAAACATGGCCAAGAACAAATCTAAAACAACTTATTGTACTGCTGTTTTTAATTTGGAAAAGAGCAAAATCACTCATATTCTTAAAGTCCAGAGGCAAGGCTGTTCTCCCATAATAGCTGTCAGTCTTCTTGCTTTGAATTTTGGAGTGCTCTAGGGTTTCATCCTTCTCTGGAGTTATTTTCTTGGTAACTACATCCAATCCCATGGTTTTAGAGATGATCTGTTTGTTTCCTGACATCCAAGTTTAGAAATCCCGCCTGGACCTTTAACTTTGAACTCTAGATGTACATACTCATGCTCTCTTAACATTTCCATGTAAAACTATGTCAGTTGAACCCAGAAAGCTCACATGTCTAAACCTGGCAGCAGAGGCCTGCTCTTCTTCTGCCAGACTTGTTCTTGCTTTAGCATTCTCCATCACAGCTATGAGGCTCTACTCTTAGCAATGATTTAGCCCTGGTGTCCGCCTTCACGTCTTTCTTCATACTCTATGCAGTATGAGTACAGTTAATACAGTAAATCTAGGTGGTTCTAATTTCAAAATGCATCCTGAATGTGACTCCTCAGACTCTGCCTGCTCTCAGCTTGGTCCTAAAGCTTCCTTCACTTTCCCTGTATTATGGAACCAGACTCCTAACTGATGTAGCCCCTCAGAGTACGTTCTTCAGTACGGCAGCAGAATCTATAAAACATATGTACACACATCACTCAGGTGTGGAAAAAAACCTGCAACAGAGACCCACATCTGCAAATCAAGCCTGAAGCTGTTACAGTGACATCGACCATTCTGTCTGCCCTTTTGTTCATTCTGCCAAGGCCACACTTGTGTTTTCAGCCTGTCCTCAAACACGCAAGGCACACCTGCCTCAGGGTCTTTGTGGCTGCAGTTCTTTCTGCTTTCGCCCTACCCTCCTATATCCAATATAGGTTCTCACGTCCCATCCCTTATGCCCAAATCCTGTTTTGTCAACACAGTCTAGCTTGACTGCCCTATTTATACCGTGAAGCTCCGGTCAACACAACACTTTTCCTCTCTATTCTGTCTTTTCCATAGCACTTAGCACCTATTTAAGTATGTATTCATTGCAGGTCTCTCTTATTGGAAAGTAAATTCTACAAGAACAGCGCTTTTTCTCATTGTATCCTCAGAGTCTAGAAAAATGCTTGACCACAAATGGTGCATAAGAGCATTAGAGAGAGAACAGGAGGATCCCAACCAAAGGGAAACACTCAGAGTACCAAGTGGACTTAGTGGTCAGCGTTAGAGACATTTCTGGGGCTTTGATTTCTTTTTCCTTTTTTTTTTTTTTTTGTTTTTTTATGAGACAGGGTTTCTCTGTGTAGCCCTGGCTGGCCTCGAACTCAGAGATCCGCCTGCCTCTGCCTCCTGAGAGCTGGGATTAAAGGCGTGCACCACCACGCCCGACTTTGATTTCTTGTTAACGTTCAGAACTAAGCCTTGCCAGCAAAGTTAAGTTGAACTCTTGTTCACTTTGTTGGAAAGCACGTATATTAGATTGTTTACCTCTTTTAGAGCACTCTGCCAACAGACCTCTCCACCAGCAGGCTAACAGTTATCTAGAACAGGTCGATACCTCAAATTCACAAAGTAAGGATGCTTTAAAGATTGGCTGTTGGTTCAATCTCTTAGTTCTGTTCGGGATTAAGATAGCTCCACTGCCCACGTAGAGGGCAACCTTTCAGTGAATTTGTTCAGACTGACTATCACCTGATTCTCCTAAAAAGTCTTTAGGGAATTACAGGTGGGGGTGGACTTTCCTAACCAAAGAATGTTAATTCTACTTCCTGACCGAGATAGACACTGACCTATGTGAAGGGATTCTTACCCACTGAACAGCCTTCAAGTTCTGAAAGATCCTTCACTCAAGGAGGTCAAAGCTACTAACAAGTCAATTCAAACATGGAACCTGCTAGGTAGAAAATCCCAATGGCAGGGGTATGGCAAAGAATGTAAGCCATATTTACTGGTCTGTGTTACTACTGTCTCTAAAAAGGTTCCCTGATGCAAGCCACAGGATCACCTAGAGGTTTCATGCCTCCAAGTAACTAGCATCTTTAGGCCTTAGTTTTTCCTTCCTTTCCTTTATTATATATTTTCTTTATTTACATTTCAAATGTTATTCCCTTTCCTAGTTTCCCTCCGAAAATCCCCTATCCTCTCCCCCTTCCCCTTGCTCCTCAACCCACCCACTCCTGCTTTCTGGCCCTGTCATTCTCCTATACTGGGGCATAGAGCCTTCACAGGACCAAGGGCCTCTCCTCCCATTGATGACTGACTAGGCCATCCTCAGCTACATATGCAGCTAGAGTCATGAGTCTCTCCGTGTTTTCTTTGATTGTTGGTTTAGTCCCCAGGAGCTCTGGGGTTACTGGTTAGTTCATATTGTTGTTCCTTCTAGGGGGCTGCAAACCCCATCAGCTCCTTGGGTACTTTCTCTAGCTCCTTCATTGAGGACTCTGTGCTCTGTCTAATGGATGACTGTGAGCATCCACTTCTGTATTAGTCAGGCACTGGCAGAGCCTCTCAGGAGACAGCTGTATCAGTCTCCTTTCAGCAAGTTCTTGTTGGCATCTGCAATAGTGTCTAGGTTCGGTGGTTGTTTATGGGATGGATCCCCAGGTGGGGCAGTCTCTGGATGGTCATGCCTTTAGTCTCTGCTCAGAACTTTGTCGCTGTAGCTCTTTCCATGGGTATTTTGTTTCCCCTTCTAAGAAGGATCAAAGTATCCACACTTTGGTCTTCCTTCTTCTTAAGTTTCATGTGTTTTGCAAATTGTATCTTTGGTATTCTGAGTTTCTGGGCTAATATCCACTTATGAGTGAGTGCATATCATGTGTGTTCTTTTGTGATTGGGTTACCTCGCTCAGGATGATATCCTCCAGATCCATCCATTTGTCTAAGAACTTCATTAATTCATTGTTTTTAATAGCTGAGTAGTACTCCATTGTGTAAATGTACCACATTTTCTGTATCCATTCCTCTGTTGAGGGACATCTGGGTTCTTTCCAGCTTCTGGCTATTATAAATAAGGCTACTATAAACATAGTAAAGCATGTGATCTTATTACAAGTTGGAGCATCTTCTGGGTATATGCCCAGGAGTGATATTGCTGAATCTTCTAGTAGAACTATGTCCAATTTTCTGAGGAATCACCAAACTGATTTCCAGACTTGCAATCTGATTACCGGCTTGCAATCCCACCAGCAATGGAGGAGTGTTCCTCTATCTAACCATCCAGTGAAAAGAAGACAGCATTTTCAACAAATGTTGCTGGCTCAACCGGTGGTTAGCATGTAGAAGAATCCAAACTGATCCATTCTTATCTCCTTGTATAAAGCTCAAGTCTAAGTGGATCAAGGAACACCACATAAAACCAGAGACACTGAAACTTATAGAGGAGAAAGTGAGAAAGAGCCTCGAAGATATGGGCACAGGGGAAAAATTCCTGAATAGAACACCAATGGCTTGTGCTGTAAGATCAAGAATTGACAAATGGGACCTCATAAAATTGCAAAGCTTCTGTAAGGCAAAGGACACTGTCAATAGGACAAAACAGCAACGAACAGATTGGGAAAAGATCTTTACCAATCCTAAATCAGATAGGGAGCTAATAACCAACATATATAAAGAACTCAAGAAGTTGGACTTCAGAAAACCAAATAACCCCATTAGAAATGGGGTATAGAGCTAAGCAAAGAATTTTTAACTGAGGAATACTAAATGGTTGAGAAGCACCTAAAAAAATGTTCAACATCCTTAATCATCAGGGAAATGCAAATCAAAACAACCCTGAGATTCTAATCAGAATGGCTAAGATCAAAAACTCAGGTGACAGCAGATTCTGGCAAGGATGTGGAGGCCTTAGTTTTTTTTAACTATGAGAGTAGGTTCTTGAACCAAGTTACTGCTGAATTATCTTGTAACTCATGACACAAAAAGTTACAAGGGAAATGTCTTTACTATACTGAATAAGCTTCTTCAACAATTCCTTTAGAACAAAAGCAATCTGTCTTTGGTTCTGCTGCTTTTTAGGGCATCGCTCTGCTTGCTCACTAAAGTCTTTTCTGCTGACTACTTGTGCCCTCTAGTGATAAAGTCAATTATACAACAGGATTGGGCTGGGAAACAGACTGCCTGCCCCACAAGAGCAGATGGGGAAAAACAAGCAAACTTCATGTCAAGCAAAAGACAGGCCAGAGATGAAGGCAGGAACAGATGGAAAGGATCCAAGCACTGTGCCTCTGGCTGCTCTGTCCAGAGCGGATACTCTAGGGTGACCTCACCACAGTAGCCACCCACACTCTGGCCTGCCCCCACCACAACAGCCGTTCAGACCTTTGTTGCAGTTTAGCTTTGCTTAGGTTTAGCTACTTATAGTCAGACGGTCTTGAAAATATTAAGTGGAAATTCCAGACTAGTCAACTCACACATTTTAAAACTTGTGTGTTAAAATCTCACACGATCCTGCTCTGTCCTGCCTGGAACACAAATTATTTCTTTGTCCAGGATCTGCCATGTTCCCCCTAGTCATTTCAGAGCCTTCTTAGCAATCAGCTCAACTTCAAAGACATCAAGATTCCAGTACCTGCGCTCCAGTCACCCTTATTTTACTAAGTGATATCCTGCAATATAAGAGTAATGATGTTCATTTTATTTAGTATACAGCTACAAATACTCCATTTTATTGCTGCTTACCTTGACCAACTTGCAGGCTAAAATCAGAGGTTCACAAGAGAAAGCATAGCACAGACCGTACAGCTCTACTTTCAATTTTAGGCAGCCCTTGGGGGTTTAGGTGTCCATTCCCCATGGATAGAGAAGGACTGCTCTATAGAGAGCATCACGCACACTCTGGAATACAGGCATTCATATTAACATTTTAATCCAGGGGTTTCTGACTTAGTAAGACAAGGTATCTAAAGATTTCCAGAGACGACCTGTTACCTAATGCAGCTATGAAACTGAACTGTTTAAACAAGGGGGAACTAAGATTTCAGGTTACACAGTCTGTGCCAGTTTCTCTAGCTGGTGGATTGACCAGTGGGGTTGGTTGTGACCATTTATTTACTTATTAAGCAAGGTCTGTAGACTTCTTATTGTGTTCTTTACAGACACAAGAACAATAACATGTGACTGTCTTCTTCATCATCTACTCTGTGCATGAGAAAACATCTGCACTGTCCTTGGCTATGAATCTCATGTAAATAAATCTTGGTTACAATTTCATCAGTACTTAAAGAGAGGATGGATTTTAGTGACATCAGCAGAGCTCAGGTCACACAGATGGCCTTCTTAGCCATACAGTGCTACTGGCAGGTGGCCAGACACTAAGGGATCTTCCTAAATATTTAAAAAGAGAGGAAAGAATCATATAGACTGGGAATCATCTTGCTCTAATCCCAAGTGGAGACATATGGTAGAGATAATAACTACTGAAGTTACTTTCTTAAAATTAAATATCGCTGAATGTGTCCATATAAAATTAGGATGAAAAAAATCAGAAAAATGGTCTTTTGCATCAAAGAATTGACTGAAAATGGACAACAGAAAACTTTATGAGGTGATGAAGGTTACATATCCTGTCAGGTGGTAGTTACCCTGGCAGGTACAGGTCAAGATTCCTTAAATGGTGCATTTTTCATTTACATATTTTATTAGCTATAAATGACATTTCAGTTGACAAACAGATGTCAGAGTCTTGGGGCGGGGGTCAACTTTAAAAACAGTAAGTATTGCCAATAGAGAAGGAGAGAAGAGCAATAGTAGATACAGTTTCACTGAACCAAAGCCAAGGAGGGAAGAACTGCCCTGGCTTTTCAGTAATATCCACACTGATTAGCAACAGGACGACCTCAACAGCAAGTCCCCCTTTTTGACTAGCACAGTGGATGCTGTGAAGCCCAGTCAACTTTACTGCTTAATGGAGGGACAATATGTTATAGGAAAGAGAGAGAGAGTGGTCCTAAGGGTCATTAGATACTACTAACTATCTTTAGGTAGGATCGTAACAATTTATTCTGGGTCATTACTAAGTATTTCTTCTGTGAGCCCATATGGAAAATGCTGACTAGAATTAGCAAAGAGTGAGCTAGGAAGGAGAATGGATACCAAGTAATGGAATATGCAAACACAAGGCTATTTTTAAAAGGCAGCCTCACCTAGGCTGACTCAGCAGGAGCCTTTCCTTTGCAGAACTCCAGGTAGAGCAGGGAAATGGCGCCTCGTGGCAGGTGCTTGGGCCAACCCTAGTGTCAGTGGTTTGACTATGCTTGGCCCAGGGAGTGGCAGTATTAGGAGGTGTGGCCTTGTTGGAGGAAGTGCATCACTGTGGGGGTGGGCTTTGAGACCTCCTTGTAGCTGCCTGGAGGCAGTCTGCTCTTGGCTTCCTTCAGATGAAGATGTAGAACTCTCAGCTCCTCCAGCACCATGTCTGCCTGCACACTGCCATACTTCTTGCCATGATGCAAATGGACTGAATCTCAGATCCTGTAAGTCAGCCCCAATGAAATATTGTCCTTTATAAAGGTTGCCTTGGGCATGGTGTCTCTTCCAGCAGTATAAACCCTCACTAAGACACCTAGATATCCAGCTAGAGGTATTGTTTGCTTAGATTAACACTGGAGTCTACCTGATATATGGGAAACACTACTAGATCCACAAATGATTGGATAAATGGGATATTCTTTACCTGACAAATAACTTTTGTGTCAAGCCTTAGTAGTCCATGCTTTTCTACACAGACCAGAAAGTCTTCTCCATGGATTTAATTCAACAGTCTTAAAATGAAATGCTCTAAGAGGAAATTCCCTAAAAGAAATTCTCTAAGCACTGTATCAAGATCACTTTAATTCTTCTTACTTCACGTACCCTAGGCTAAGGTTTTCCAGTGCCAAGAAGTTTACTACAGACAGAGATTTTTTTTTTTTTTTTTTTTTTTTTTTTTTACTGGCAAAAGATGTTCTATGACAACAAAATCTGCCTTGTAATTCCTAGGATCTAAATGGCCTGTACTAACTCTATGGGGATTCTGGGCCTTTCCAGTGCTTTGTAATCTATTACTCAGATTTTGGTTTAAGCACAATTTCCCAAAGGAACCTTTCTGCCTCTTTTAAAAGCCTTTCCAAATCCCTTAAAGAAGAAAGTTGCTGGCATACATGCACAGTCTCTCACACACACATACACACACACGATTTTTCTGTGTTATTTGGAAACAACATAATTCATCTTTGTAACATAGCCTCAACATCAATCAAGGAAGACAATTCTTACCTATATTATTATTAATTAGCCTTCCCCCTCCCATTTGAGACAAGGTCTCTCTCTACGTAGCCTGTTCTGACCTTAAATTTGCCATATAGGAGCTAGTGAATGGCTTAACTGGTAAAGCAGATCTGAGTTCAGATTCCTAGTGTCTACAAAGGTCAGACAGCACTGCATACCTATAATCTCTGCACTTGGGGGGGGGGAATTCAGGAGGATTCATAAAATTTGTTAACCAGCCTGTCTAAAGTAATGAATGAGCTCCAGGTTCAGTGAGAAATCCTTTTGCAAACATTAAAGCCTGTGCACACATATGCAAATGTATCCACACCTATCCCCAACATACGAACACACACACCCCCCAAAAGTAAAAACCTTGTGCTCTTCCTACCACAGACTCATAAAGGATTATAAGCACATGCCACCACACAACTACTGTTTGGGGTTCTAACTATTTAGATAGAACAATGAGGATTTACTACTTATGTCTATATTGGTAAAATGAGCTAGCTGATTTCTGTAACAATCATGAGGTATATTCTGAGTGTAAGTACTGCACAGCGCTAGCAGGCTATGATTTTCCATGCTTTGAAAAGCGAAGGACATGGGTTTGTATAAATGTTTACCAAAACCAAATTCCCTCTTTCCTGTAAGTAATAGCTCAGTGTTTCAGGGGTATGAAAGTCGCTCAGATGGGTAATGCTGGGTATAGGACTTTCACTGTAGAGGGACACAGGTGCCTGGCTTCAAAAGGGCAAGTTACAAAAGAGGTGAGGTGCTTGCCCTCACTCAAAGATAAAGATAAATAACTTTTAAACAGCCTCAAATTTTATGTTCTCTATATTTATTTCTTCTCCGTTAGAGGAGAACCATTAGAAATTGTATTACTTTGTTCTTTTCTTCCAACAGTTTCTGAGTACTTTATCCAAAGTAATAGTCGAGAGACACAACAAGCAGAGCCTGTATCAGCGTTGGTGACTGGCAGCTAGCACAGCCTAATACTAGAAAGCTGTTCAAGATGTGAGCAGTGCTCCAGGACAGGAAAAAGTAGCACTAGTGAGCGGCCTGCCTCACTTCACAGAGGAATGTTCATCTTCACCCTCAACACACATGTGCCCAGAGCGGCTCATCTCCTAAAACTGTATGCCACAAAGCAAGACAGCCCTGAAGGGACTGTGTGTCACTGGTCGGTCAGTCACTTACCAATGCTTCTTTGACCTCTTCAGAGACATCTGTTTCATCTTCCTGAAATGGAAAGATGAGGAAAGCCATAGGGACCATAGTCACAGACCTCTCTGAAAACAGCAAGCTCAGCTCCTACAAATTACACTTGGCCTTTCAATTGTGGGCAATGAGACTGAAAGCCAAGTGATGCCACCAGTGCCACTTTCAACACGTGCCACAGGCAGGGGGCTTAGAAGCATCACTGTGGTAAAATATGTTGAATCAAATACAGCAAGGAAAAGGTATTTTTCAAAAAGCAAGACTTCATTTCACTCTGTCAAAAGTTATTAGCCTACGGTCTGCAGATGCAGCTTCTTGGTAGAGTGTTTGTTTGTCCGAGGTCAATCCCCACTGGCAAATCCAAAACACTATGAATTAGTCCTAAGATAAGGAAATGCCTTTTCACTAAAGATAGTCTGTAATGGATAACTACTATTAAATTTCTTGACACACTGAATGGTTTACCTAACTTTCAAACTGGTCATTAGGAACAGGGGCCCCTGGGTTAGGATGCTGGCCATTTGGCTTAAAAATGCTAGTAGCAGGCTTGAATGAGAAGGTTAGAAGCAGCTATGGTGGGAATGCATTAAAGTACAGTGTGTGTTTGTAGTTAGTAAGTGGTGACCTGTTTTCTACAATTTGATCCTTTTCCCGCCATAGAGGTCATCCTGAGTCAGATAAATTTGTGTCAACTTAACAGATTTTAAGCCCTTTGAAATGTTTTTAAACTGTTTTGTTTTTCCCCCCCAAACTCCAAAAAGATGCATTCCCTTTACACATCTGAGTGTTTTGTCAGCATGCAAGTGTGTGTACCATGTGTGTGCCTGTTGGATCCCTGGAACTGGGGTTACTGATGGCTGTGAGTCACCATGTGGGTACTGAGAATTGAACCTGGTTCTTCTGGAAGAGCAACAAGGACTCTAAACCACTGAGCCGTCTCTCCAGTCCCATCCTTCAAAATCTTATTACCCTAAAATAGAATTTTAGCTTATAGGTAGTCTTAAGATACTGTTGACTCCATGACTCTCAGGGACCATTAGAGAGGACTGCTAAAGCTTGCCAAATATATCCGCTTGTTCACACGATAGCTGCAAATCTCCAGCTTTCACAATCGTTTATCAGTTACAGGGCCTATATTGTGCTCAGGACTGCTCTAGGCACTTAGCAGAAATACACGGAATAAGTCCCATACTACAAGAGTCTTTTCTTAGTAAAAGTTCTCTGCCATCTCTATGAGAGTCATGGGATCTCATGGTGCTCTTTCTTTTGATCTCTACAGAAAAGGCTGGCAGCCACAGGTGATATGGTGTGCCCCATAGACTACTTACGTCATTTGTCCAGAAGTTAATGCCCGTGCCTCTTCGCCTATCTTTAGCTCTTCTCCTCTCCCGGACAGACAGCCTGTTAGAGGACTGATCATCCAGATCAGCTTCTTCTTTCTCTGCCCAAAGATAACACACAATGTGGATCTTAAAAGCCTGTGCATGCACCCTGGGGAGTGACTTCTGAAGCTGTACATACCACTGGTGTCCATTTCCTTTGCCGCTGTGGCGTGTGTGGTAGTCTCTGAATTCTCAGAATCAGGGACTGAAGCTCTACTTGTGCGCAGTAGATGAGAACCAGTGTATAGTGAGGGTCTTGATGCAGAAGGAGAAACTGGTGTCGTGGGTTTGTCTGGTTGAGTTGGATACCTTAGGCGATGATAGATAGGCTGGAAATAATTCACAGGATGAGATGTTAGGGGTCAAATTCAAAGGATAAAGACACTAGGGATCCTCACAATGGGTCTTTGCAATATTCAGGAGACTTAACTGCTGATGGTCAGTCGGTGCCTTTCAGCTGCATCAGAGTTAGTAAGTGGTCAGAAACCAGCAGCTTCTGCGCTCCTACTCTGAGCATTCCATCATGACCGCAGCAGCTGAGACACTGTTGCTAAAATGACTAAAGTGCTCAGTGTTAATAAAAATTCTTTTGATCTTGAAAATGGGAAGAACAGTGGTGTTTTTAAGATGGAGTGCTCAAAGGCAGGGGACACAGGAAATAAAAAGCTCAGGAGTGTGAGGGAGGGAACAAGAGTTGTGGAGGCCTGAGGACAGAGAGCAAACGTCTGGATGACATGGGCGTGCCATAAGACTTGCTGAAAAGCTCATTTCCTCTCATGTTCTAGACACCAAACCAAGGCCTGACACACACTAGGGAAGGCTATACCACCAAACCACTTTCCTGAAACTAAAAAATGTCTGGTTTCTTCTTGTTTTTTGTTTTTGTTTTTTTGTTTTTTTGGTTTTTTTTTTTGAGTAAATCATAGTTAACTGGAGAGTCTTCTAGGCTCGCAATGTGGAGGTTATGAACCTTTAAATCTATAAACTATAAAGACAGAAACAACCAAGTAAAAAAGGTTTGGAATGAGGTAGAACTTGGCTTAAAGTCTATCCTCTGCAGGCAGTAACTGTGTGAACTTGAAAAAGTTAACTTCTCTGGCTTCAGCCTCCTCATCTGTAAAATAGGGATAAGCCATCCTCAGCCAGGATGGTGAGAGCTGAATTAGAAAGTGTGTGTTAGGTACCTGAACCCCATCTGGGAACCAGTACTCGGTAAACATTAACTTAACAAACGAGATGCATGGTAATATTAGTTCACCAAACTTAGCACTCAGAGCGCCATCAAGTGAGACACCTCGTTGTTGCCACTACACTACCTGTCACTCTTAGGCCTACATTGGGACACTAGTGAGAGAGAAGGAGCGGTGATGACAGTGATGGGGACAACGGTTACCATGGAGACCAGGAACATGTTTGCCCTAATTATACCCTTGGCCCTCTCTGCGAATGTCACCTCCACTAGACACATGTCCACACAGATGGTGACTCCCAGGAGTTTAGGAAACAACACATTAATGTTGACCAAGCTGTATGGCCAGACTGCCTATATTCAAATCCTTTCTGGCTGACTACTCCACGTGTCGAGTGTAAGGTAAGTTACTCAGCCCGTGGGACTCAATTATCTCATTTATGAAATAGGAATGCTAATATCAATCTCAGACGGGTCTCCTGAGGATTATGCTAATTAATATATTTCAAATGCCTTAAACAGTGTCTGGCATAAAAACACTTATCTCTTAGTATGTTATTATTATACTACATTCTCTCTTTAAAGAATAGTAAGACATTCACTCAAAAGCATTAGTTAACTCTGAGGAGAAAACTGATCAGTTAAAGAACTAAAATCCTTTCGTTTTTTTGTTTTTTGTTTTCTTTTTCAGCCAGACAGGTCTGCACCAAAGACTGCTACAAACACACAGTGTCTTCCAGGAATTGTTCACTTCAAGGCAGAATAGCATTTAAGTCACCACTTTATGAAGGTTCACTAAATTATCGTGCTTGTGGGCAGAGCATGCTAGCAAAAAGAGCTCACCTCTTCCTCCAGACTTCTGCCCTCACCAGCTCCCTTTGTTGGGGCTGCTGATGGCTCCTGCTTCTTGGTGCTTCCTTCAAGGCCACCAGGATCTTCAAGCTTCTCACCAGGCTGCTCCTGAGCTTGTCTCTCCGCCCTCGAACGGCTGAAAGTCTTTTCTGCTTCTTGGAGGTCTGTTAGGGTAACACCCTGGGAAAATATCAAGTGGTAAAGACAGTTTCACATTAACACACAGAATTCTCGAGCAGAGAAACTGCCCCTAAAAAAACCCAAATAAATCTCCCAACAGGCCATTTCTAGCAACACATGCCTAAAATAATCACCGAGGTGCACAGAGAACGCAGACCTAAATCTGTGTACACTCTGAACTAAAACTTTAGCTTTCCTAACTTGATCTTCCAAAAATAGGTCAGCAGTGACAGCCACTGTTACAGATGTACTTGGTCCACACCAAACTGTGCTCAGTTGTCTGAGTGCACTTCATCCTCTCCCAAGATCAAATGGTTATTATCCTCTTATTCTCTGAGCAGTAAATACTGGGAAAACCAAACTTTTAAAACTTGGTTCAAGAAGGTGAAAATTCATAGCTAGGTTAAAACAACCAAACTTTCTGAAATGCTATATTGGCTTTTTTTTTTCTCTATTGTCATTTCCTGAGTAACTCTAGGAAACACACAGAGATGTGCCAACAACTACTGTTCCCCCTGAGATCACTGGAGCAGTATGACAGAGGCAAAGCCAAATGGTAGACCTGGGCAGGACGGCCCTAAGGAGAGAGTGAGATTATTCCCGTAGAGTGTGTATGTTTTCAGAGCTTTGGAGGAGACCATGTCCCAAAGCTGGAAGGCAGGCACTAATTACTAAACCCATAGCATCCTTTTTATTTTAAAAAATTATATGTATATGTATGCTCTTATGTATGTATACAAGTATACCGCTTGCAGAGGATGCCGGATCCCCTGAAGCTGGAGTAAGGGATGACAATGTGGGGTTCTCTGCAAGACCAGAAAGCACCCTCCACTGCAGGACTCCCTCTCTAGTCTCATCGTTGCCTTTAAAAAAAAATAGCTAATTCATAATTTTATTCACTCTTTTAAATAACTGATATCTTTAAGCACTTAAACTTACAGAGGCAAGTCAAGAAATTCTTTTCAAGAAACTTTCTTCAAAGATTTATTTTCAGTTATGGGTATGTGTGTGAGGCTGGCAGAGTTGATGTACCCTATGTGCATGCTGGAGCCTACAGAAGAGGCCGGAGAGGGTGTTGGATCCTCTGGAACTTGAGTTACAGGTGGTTGTAAGCCACTGTGTAGACACTGGAAACTGAGCCTGGGCCTTCGGTAAGTAAGGGCAGTAAGCACTCTTAGCTGCTGGCCTCGCTCACCTTTTCAAGAAACGTTTCATCCACCAGAAATTACATGAAAAAAGTAGATGATCGTAAGATGTTATGTACACATGAAGATAGAAACCCTGGGACCTGAGAGAACAGCACAGGGATAAATGAACCTGAGGACCAGAGTCTGGAACCACAGAACCCAGGTAAACACACCCATGGCGGGATGGGAAGCACAGACTGCTGGGAAGCAAGTTCGCCTGCTATGATCAGCGGTGAGCAAGAGACCCTGCCTCAGTTCCAGAAGGCAATGACTAAAACATGAAGTTGCCCTCTGACCTTAGCTTGTGCTTCCTTGGACGGGTGTGAGGGGCAAAAGGTATTGTGGTTAAAGGAGCCTGTCCAAAGCCTCAGATACAGGAGGTTGGAATGATGCCGGTGTCCATCAGCAGCTTAGCAAAGCTGAGGAAGTGGGAGGAGACTGAGGGCAGTGAGACCCAGAGAAGAAGGCAGAGCCTGGGCCATCTGCCACAGTACAGAACTGGAGGTTTTCTTTCTGGGTAATTTTTCTCCTGTGGACTCCATGTCCCTTTGAGAACCTAAAAAAATGTTTTCAGAGGTCAGAGGTCATACACACCTTCTGAGGAGTCTCAAGATCCTCCCTGTTCTGATGTGGACCTTGGCTCTCTCTCCTGAGTCCTTTTCTACAACATTTCTTTCTTTCTCTCTTTCTCTCTTTCCTCCCCCCTCCCTTCATATGTAGCCCAGGCTGACCTCTACACTGTGTAGCTGAGCCTGGCCTTCAACTCCTGCTCTCACTGCCTCCACCTCCCAAATGCTGAGATTGCAAGCATTGCCCACCAGGCCTGCTTTCATTACAAGACACTTGTGCATCTTTAGCTCTTCCACTTTTAACTATAAGTCATTCTCCAGATACCTTTTTCCGCCTCTTCATAAATAAATTTAAAACCATATAAGAATATTCTATATTCCTAGACTATTATTTCTCACTCATCGATATATTCAATTATCTATATGCATACATATTCTGATTATTTATCTACTGTACACTAAAGGAGAAGATGATAATAGAGATATAGTCAGTAGGCTATTTAAATGGTCCAGTGTGTAGAGGCACATGCTGCCATGCCTGAGGGCCTGAGTTTGACACATGGGATCCACATGGTAGAAGGAGGGAACTGATTCCCACAAGTTATCCTCTGGACTCCATGTGTGATTCCCCATAAAAAAAATTAAAATGTAAAAAAAAAATTACAGTCAGTCTTCTACTTCATATTTAATAGAGTGGCTATTATATTAAAAATCCTCCAAACTATAATACAAATGTTGAGAAAGATCTAGAGAAATGTGGATGTTTGTGGATGGCGACAGGAGTGGAAAGCAGGGCAGCTATTATGAGAATAGTACATCCTCAGTATTAAGAACAGGATTATCATACAAGCCAGCACACACATATATATTTGTATATCCACAAAGGACTGGAAGCAGAGTCTGGAGGCTTGTGGACAGCTTTTGCACGGTGGCTTATTGTGGGATCTATATGTCCACTAACAGGTGGATGATAAATTGTGGCATATACATACAGACTTAAGAAGTGAACTGATTCCACATGAACAACAGGAATTAACCTAGCACTATGTCACATGGAATGAGTCAGACATGTGAGACACATGCTGTGTGATTTCATTTATATGATTCATAAAGCAGTCAAACTCAGAGAGAGAGAAAAGGGAATACTGCTTGCTTTGCATAGAGTGATTGCTTGATGGATACAGAGTTTCAGTTTGGAAAGATGAAGAACATTCTGGAGCTGAACAGTGCTGATGGGAATTACTCAATGACGCCGCTAAACATAAACTTAAAAACGTAGAGCTGGCCAAGTTTTCTCGTGTGCATTGACTAGAATGAGAGAGAAACAACGAACAGTCATGGCTGCATGGAGAACAGATGCCATGGGAAGAAGAGACACACAGACCCATTCTGGGAGGTCAGGAAAGACAGACACAATCTTTCTGCTATATTGTATGATGCCCCCTTCCCAGTCATTAGCGCTCTCTCCTTCTACACCATCTGAATAAAGAAATAAAGACCACGCCTTTCTGCCACACAGGTCTCCATTCATCTCCAATGCTGCTGCTGTCTTCTGGCGTTCTCTTCATTCTGCTTCCTTGCTCTCTCGGCTTCCTCCACTGCCCTTCTTGAGGCTTCCCTCCACACTCAAGGCCAGTGCTGCCTGAGGTCCTGCCCTCGCCACGCTCCTCAGCTGGGATGTCTCTGAACAGCTTCCTAACTAGTCTTCTGGTTTCCTGGCTTGGCAAACATCTTCTACCTACACCAATCTCTGCAAATAGTGTGAGCTACATCACATTCTTCCTTAAGTCACTTTCATGGCTCCTGTAAAAGACCTTTTTTCTAACTGAAATATAAACTCTCTTTTTACTGTATGTGAGCTGATGCTCTGATCAGGATGCTCTGAGCTTTTCCACCGTCACTGCTCTCGACTCTCAGGACATTTTCATCATCCCCCCAAAAACCACAGCCAGTAGAGTCTCTTTCCATTCCTCTTCCTTGAACCCTAAGCATGTCTGTCCCTCCCTTCCTCCATTCGTCCTTCCATCCCTCAGTCCTCCCTCTCCCTCCTTCCCTCTTTCCCTCTCTTCCTCTCCCTGGCTATGCCATTTTGGATACACCGCACAATGGACTCCTCACAAATGGGCTCTTTGTTTTATTTGAAATGTTTTCTCAAAGTTCATCCATGCTGTAACACCACTTTAATTTTGTTTATTCATGTGTATGTCTGTGTGTGGATTTATGCATGTGTATGCGAATGCCCAGAGGAGGGCAGACATCCTCGGTGCACCCTCAGCATTAAGGATCCCTGATCTGGAGATACAGGCTGCTGTGAGCTTCCTGATATGAGTGCTGGGAGCCGAACTCTGGTCCTTCACAAGAGCAGCAGGTGCTAACTGCCAAGAATGATTTCCAGCTCCTGTAACATTCCATTTTAATTCCAAATAATAGTGCCCTGTATGGGCTAGGGATTACAATACTGAGCTGGTTGTACATTTTGGCTATTTTGAATAATGTAATGCTGTTATATAATTCTCTATACAGTTCTTATGTGAAAGTATGTTTCCATGTACTTATCTAAGAGTAGTTTGTGTGTGTTGGGTTGGATGGAAAGCCTATGTTTAACTTTTGAACTGCTACCAGTTAGAGGCTGTCCCGTGTGGAGGGCTACAAGGCTTCTTAAAAGTTCTTAAGCGGGGCTGGTGAGATGGCTCAGTGGGTAAGAGCACCCGACTGCTCTTCCGAAGGTCCAGAGTTCAAATCCCAGCAACCACATGGTGGCTCACAACCATCCGTAACGAGATCTGGCGCCCTCTTCTGGAGTGTCTGAAAACAGCTACAGTGTACTTACATGTAATAAATAAATAAATCTTTAAAAAAAAAAAAAAAAAAGTTCTTAAGCAAAGGTGGAATGAGCCTGGAGGAATGGAGGGGGGCATGAGTAGAGACGGCCATACACGATTTGATTGCACACAGTATACCCTTAGACGTGGTGACAACTGTGATGAATAAAAGCATCCATTTTAGTATGCTTGCTACACACTTCCACTGGGGAGGAGAAAGGCAAAAGAACACTGGGAGTAGGGGGCAGGGGGTAGGAGGTGGGGGGCATGCTCACTTGAGTAGACCTTCGTGTCTGCCGAGCTTGTCTGGAGCGCGCTTTCCGTAATGACTCTGCCTCCTCATCCCGTACAGGAGTCAGATAAGACCTAAGAAGAGAGGAATGAGAAAGTGCTCTGCATCCTGAAGGGATTCCCGAATGCTGAAAATAAAGGTCAGTAGAGGTCAAAATGGCCAGAAAGCTATGTACAGTCACTGAATGCTGTTACAGCACTCCAAACATTTGTAAATGTGATGTGCCACCACCCGCCATCTGTAAAAGGAGAACTGAATTTTGCTTCTTCCCTCTCCCTTCCTATTTCTCTCTTTTCTCTCGATACCTTTGTGACAGGGACCTGTGGGACACGCTGACAAGGGGCAGTGACGGTAAGCCTCCATGCTTTGACCCTGCTCTCAGCTTCCCCGCTACAGGGGACTTACTGTTTAGCAAGCTTCTTTACACACCACTCATCAAATTAACCTAAAATTTCCAATCTTATAGGAATCTGGCTAAGGTTGGTGTGTACTGATGCATGTGTCTACATGTGGAGACTGAAGGTGGATATCAAGTGTCTTTATTGTTCTCCTGTGTGTGCGTGTGCATTCACACATTCATGTGTATGAATGCAGGAGTACAGATATCACTGTGCACACATAGCACAGCATATGTGTCGAGGTTAGAGACAACCTGAGCACCATTTCTTATCTTTACCTCATTTTAGACTGGCTAGCCTTCCTACTGCATAAGACAGGCTAGCTGGCCCAGGGGCTTCTCCTGTTTCCACCTCCCATCCCCGTAGGGCCATCTGGGTTACAAATAAGCATCCAGCTTTTACGTAGGTTCTGAGTGCAGGTACGCACACTGTGTGGCAAACACTCCTACTCACTGAGGCATTTCCCTAGCCCTCATATGTTGTTTGTTTGAAATAGAGTCTCTCACTGAAACTGGAGCTCAGTGATTGGCTAGACTGGCTGGCCAGTACAACCCAGCAAACCCCCCCCACCCTGCGTCCCCAGTGAACGTGCTGGGGGCCTGAACTCAAGTCCTCGTGCTTGTGTGGCAACACCACATCAATTTTTATTTAAACTATCTAGGTTCAAACAGAAGGCCCCAGGTTCTGTGTTTTAATTTTGTGTTTTTGCTTTTGTGCCTGTGTGGGCATGCTAGTCAAGTCCTGTGTCACTGAGCCACACACTTAGCTTGAGATACAAATGTGTAGATACGTGTGCACTCCCAGTGCTGTATGGAAGCCAGAAGTTAATGTCACATGGCTCCTTTACTCTCCACCTTATTTTGGAACAGAGTTCTGAGCTGAACCTGGCACTCGTGGGTTCAGCTAGACTAGGTAGCTAGCAAGCCCCAGGGATCTGCTCATCCTCGTATGCCAGGACACGCTGGACTACAGCTGTGCTGCTAACCCACATGGCAGCATTTGACCAGCTCAGCCATACCTCAGACCTAATATATATGTATGTAGTGCAATATTGTATGTAATACAATATGTATCACAATATATATAACTTAAGATTTCTACACTCATAGTCATAAAAGGATGTGGTTTCTGATTTTTCTCTTCTAATTGCCAGCTTTGTGAGCTAAGGTTTCATATGTTCTTTGCTGGTCTACTTTCTGTAATAATGTATGTATCATTTGGGCTACACAACTTTTAAAATTCAGTAATAAAATTTACCTGAGTGTACTCGGGAGGGAAGTCTTAAGTAAAATATTCAAATTCAGTAATAGTTAGCTTATTTATATTTTCTGTTTTGCAAATAAATATTTTTTCAGGGATTTTTTTCTTTTTTTTCTTTGGTGGTTTAGAACTTTTCATAAAATCCTTGTAATAAAGTCTAACTTCTATAGCAGTAGTTTTCTTTCTTTCAATCATTCATTCATTCATTAGTTTTTGTTTTGAGACAGGGTTTCTTTGTGTAGCACTGGTTGTCCTGGAAGAAGCTCTGTAGACCAGACTGGCCTCAAATTTATAGATATCCACCTGCCTCTGCCTCCTGAATATAGGGATTAAAGGTGTATGCCACTACTGCCCGCTTAGCAGTTATTTTTAGTAAACCAATGCCTAAAGGACTTAAAATTTTGATCTAGTTCTAAGATTCAGGGTAGAGATGATAAAATTATCCCTGCCTTGCAGATGAGACAACCAAGGCCCAAGGGAACATAAAAATAGCCAAGATCACAAGGTTATTCACCAAAAGACATTACCATGATGCTCTCCTGCGTCCAGAACTTTCCTTACTTTATTCCACAATGAAGCATTTGCTTCTTTGACAAAGCATCATGACAGTTCAGCTACATGCAAAGCTCTTAGCAGCAGGACTGAGTAGCTGAGCCACCTTTACGGCTTCCTCTGGCATCCTCTGCATCTCACTCCAGTCTGAGTTACTCACTCAACAGTCTGATGGTACAGGATGGCTTTCACATTTGCACAAGTGGCCATCGACACCTTATAAGGCTGCTGTGAAAGAACCATAAAAATCAAGTAGTATGAGGGACTAAACTCTCCTCTGGAGAACACGGACTCTACAGTCAGATGCAGAATGGCATGGGAGGCTAGGGAGGTTAACATTGTACAACAGGAGAAAAAAAGACTGCTAAGTTCTTCTGCCTCTTAGTCACAAAATAAAGAAGATGGCAAAGTGTTTTTCAAGATGTCAGTCAGCTTTAACCATAATGAATCCATATTTATGTTGATTGTGGAAACAAGGCCACTTATCTTCTTGCTAAAAGCCTATTCATTGGTCTGGCCAAACAGGCCATCTTTAAATAGTCCAGGGGGCTTGGTTGCAGGAACCCTGCCCCCCAGTACCGAAAGCCATGCATGCTCAAGTCTCATATAGAATCACATAGTAGAATCATTGGCAGACATGTTCTGCATCCTCTTTAAAGATCCCTTAAGTCATCTCTAGCTTACTTCAATACAATGTAAATGCTGTGAAACTAAGGAACAACAAGAGAAAGCTGCCTGTACACGTTAAGAACAAGTATAGTTTTTCTCCTGTACATTTTCAGCTCAGTTGTTTGAATCCACATTCAGAACTTGTATGACTGCACTAAGCTTCCCATGTTTCTATGGGTTTCTATGGGCCTTTAGTTCCTTAAATGGAACTTTGTATAATAATGGAAGTGTCCAATAGTCAGTCTTATATAGAAGCCAGCAGCCACATTTTAAATGTGGTCAGTACAACAGAGGACATTCTTTTTAACTTTATTTGTCATTAAATTTAAACAGCAATACAAAAACACAGACTGTGATGCTGGGAAGCACAGCTCTGGAGTGCTGTAATAGTCTGAAGAGACGCATTCTCAGCTCTCTCCTTAAATGTGTAAAACACACTGAACAGAATTCATGAAGACAGAGTGTTTGAGAGCAACTGACTGCATTTTCTTCTCCACGTTTTCATTTTTCTTCTGTGCTTCCCATAGGCAATATTACTATAACCTTATGCTTTTATATGCAGTAATCTTAAATTTTATGAGCTAGTACTAGGGCTCCCATCTTCAGGGTATTTATGGTACAGCAAACAGGAAGATGTTCACAGACCACAGCACCTCAGAGCCCTTTTTTCTAATTCCAGTATTTATACTCTCTGCATCCATATGCCTTTACCCATACCACCCTGCTCTCCCTTCGCCCCCCGACGCAGAGGACTACCAGAAAACAGTTACCTTCTTGCGCAGGCCTGCATAGCAGAATGAAGGTCAAGACATGCACGGAGAAGAACAGCAAGAAAGGTAAGTGGCTGCTGGGAAACGCTGCAGTCTCAGCACCCGTCTCCCTTGGAAACTAGAGTAAGCCTGCACTGCCACTGCTACCCAGCAAGCCAGAGGCAGAGCTTCTGTAATTTGCTAAGAAGCTGTTCCTAGGAAGGGGAAAAGGAAGGGGAGGAGGGCAGAATCCCGGGGCTCAGCAAGCCAGTGCCACTAATAGTTCCCAAAATACCATTCCATTAGCTGCATATTTTATATACTGTACCAAGTCAGTCAATACTGCTTGTCATCTGACAGAGGGAGAGGGAGAGTTCTTCCTTATGTGAGAGAAGACAGAGCGCAGCACTCCTGCTCTGGCTATTTCATCTGCCCTTGGGCTACCCTAGCTGTGGCATCCACCCAAGTAAGCTGTAAATACTGCCTCACTGGAGGCTGGGCCCAGCCAGCTGCTGACACCAAGAGAGGACAAGAGACAGATAAAGAAGAACACATGACGGGAACATAAAGGCAAATTTCATCTCTCTATAAAGGGTTAAGCTGGAGAGAGGAAAGCTGTAAGCACTGCTCAGGCTGAGAAGCTGCCTAAGGGGCAGGGAGACTTCCACATCTAAGTTTGCTTTCTGCTATTATGACAAAACACTGACCAAAAGCAACCTCGGGGAGGAAAGGGTTTATTTAGTGTACAGGTTACAGTCTACCATCTGGGGAAGCCAAGGCTGGAACTCAAGGCAGAAGCCTGGAAGCAGGAACTAAAGCCAAGGCCACAGAGGAATGGCACTTGCTGGCTTGTTCCTAGGCAGCATACCTTTCTTATATAACACAGGGTCACCTGCCCAGGGGTGGCACTGTCTTCTGTGCGCTAGGCCCTCCTCAATCATTAGCAATCAGAAGAATTCCCCACAGATACATCCCTAAGCCTTTCTGATGTGAGCAATTCTTAAGTTGAAGTTCTTTTCCCCAGATACGTCTAGGTCTGTGTCAGACTGACAACTAACCCACCAGCCCACTAGGATATGCAATATATTAAGGTCTGGTCTGATTTCAGTTTAGTGTGACTGAGTTCAAAGGTTATGTGCCATGCGCACGCTAATCAGCACTGACATCAGAGCTGAAGTTCCAGCGAGGAACCCACACTACCACCTCAATAACCAAACACACACACACACACACACACACACACACACAGAGAGACAGAGACAGAGACAGAGACAGAGACAGGTAGAGAGAGGACACAAGCAGGGGGTAGGGTGGCATTTCCGAATCTTCTAGACTAGTGCTATCAGGGACAATTTTGCATGTCCCTTTCATAGGGAAGGCAGAGTTATCTGGCCCTAAATGTCAGTGGTGTGAAGTCTTCAGCCTGAGTACTACACTTTCCTGGAGAAAAGGACCAGACAGTAAATCTTTGAGTTATGTGTCCCCTACAGGGCTCACACAGTCACTGATAAGCATTGAGGCAGGGGCTATGCACCCGGTGCTGCCATGCTGGGCTGCAGACAGTGAGTAGACACAGTGGTGCCCGTATGGCCTACAAAGCCTGGCTTCTCACAGAGAAACTCGTCAGATACCTTACTCTAGCCTCCATGTTCTACAGCACAAAGCTCTGGCTCAGAGGACTCTTTTTTTGCTGCACAGCTAATGTGGTTGTCGTTTGTGACCTGCCTCCAATCAGCAGAGTATACTCTTGAGTTCTCACCCTTCTGAACATTTGCTCAAGAAAAATCATGCCAGTGTTCAGAGCCAAAGCCACTTTCACAAATGACAGCGCTTTGCTCATGTAGGTCACTTTACAATTAGTTCACTGGTCACAGCAGGTGTTACCGATGCCAACAAGGCCAGTGCATGTTGCTCTACTGCGTGCCCACAGCCTACACCATCGAGACCTGACCAACTGTCTCCAACATATCACCTAATGCAGAATAGAGCAGGGCACCATCACTGTCTTGCTGTTTAAAATAAGAAAGCCAACATATACACAGAGAAATAACTCAAATCTTAATAAGAAGGATAACAAACAGATGATGGACTATCTATATGATAAAAATCATAAACATCACAAGAGAAGCTAGAAGTATATTAAACAACAGAAAACACCTGAACTTAAAAAAAAGATATATAACAACAAAACAATGTCATCAAATCAGCAAAATATATTCTGAAAATTAAAGAAACAGAAAACCAGAAAAGCCCATAAACAAAAGAGAAAATGTTCTACTAGCAGCAAGGAAATCAGAGTTTAAACCAAGGAAAAGCTACTTTTATCGTTCTTTGATAGGCAAAAAAGGAAAAGCAAAATAATGTTTCAAACGTAACCCAGATGTAAACAGAAAGAAATATGCACTTACTCATTAGACTCAGATTTCACACTGGAAAGTCCCAGGATATAAACCCTGGCATATTTATATGCAGAAACATGAACAAGAGCACACACAGCAGTGGTGTCATTAGTACTCTGTGTGTGTGTGTGTGTGTGTGTGTGTGTGTGTGTGAGTGAGAGTGAGAGAGAGACACAGACAGAGACAGAGAGACACAGGCACACAGAGAGCGTATCCGTGTCCAACAGCAGAGAAAACATTCTATCTGTCCAATGCTAATCTCTACAGTCCTAAGAATGTGGTGTTTTTCTTTGTCATCACAGCATTGACAGATAGCATCCTGCCTACTCTATCAGTTACTCCAAACAATTAGTGAACTGAATTAAGGTTATGCATGAAAAATGGAACTGGGTTATGACCCCCAGTTCTGTGCCTTATTACGCTAAAGTCCTATTCATTTGGTATCCTACTCCTTCTTAGTTTAGCTGGCACTGCGTTGGTTCATTCATTCTCCTTTTCATTCATTCTGGTCGTTTTCCCATCTTACTTTTGTTTTATCTACCCCGGATACTATAGATAAAGATGATGAAGCCTTGATCTTGAGCAGAATCTTCTCAGAAGATGTACACACTGATAATCAATATTCAAGACCAAAGATTCCAAAAATTCTTCTGGAGAGAAAACCTGATATTCTTTGAGGGGCTAAGGAATGAAACGCCACAGGAGAGTTAAGGCATTAAGAGGCTTCCCGGGGAGCTGGGTGGGGGGCACACTTCATGGAGCACAGTCTCAGGTCTGAGTAGGAGCCAGTGACCTGGTGATAACAGCAGAGCATAGCCTTGGGGGGAGGGGAAGAAAGGGGATATGAGAGCCACAGGTTCAATGGCAGGGCCTGAGTTAACAGAACACTACAGAAGAAGAACGGAAAATGGAAAGAGTTTTGGTTTTAGATGTACATGGATCAAACTCAGGGCCCTGTACATGCCAAGCAGGTACTCTCCATTAGGCTGCATCCCCAGATAGAACCCGGGGGCATGGGTGAGCCAGTCCTGAAGACAAGAGCAAGGGAGAGCTGGCTGTGTCACTTGTCTGCCACGAGGTAGTGTGGGTTGGGGGGTGACACTGTCCCCTCCTCACCCTTCACCACCTGTGGCAGTTGGGAGAGCTGGCCCTGGGGTCATGAGAGCTAGTGAGCTGGCCCTGCCTCTCATCTGTGGTGAGGTGGCATGGGTGCACAGGGACTTCTGCCATCCTCCCTCAATACCTGCAGTAGTCAATAGAGTTAGCCATGATAGCAGGAGAGCTAGCCTGGTCCCCTCAGTGGCTGCGGCACTGGGGAAAGCAGACGCCTACGCAATACAGTGGAGCTGGCCCTGATGGTGAATGCCAAGAGTGAGCCAGCCCTGGGGGTTTGTGAGCACTAGAGCTGGCCCCACCCCTCACCGAATGCAGCACTTGGGAAATTGGGCACCTTGACTGAAAGCACAATGGAGCTGGCTCTTGATGTATGCATGGGTCAGTAATGTTCTTGAGATAACCTGGGTTTCCCTTATGCAGCACCTTTGATTAGCCTGAGGATTCAATATTGATGGTGTCTGAGAAGCCAGAAACCTTGGACCATTTGCAAGTAAAGATGTGTGGCCAGGGGGATATACTATAGGACACACTGTGACATACTCTAGCTTCCATGATGAGATATTTTTCTATGCTTTGTGTGTGTGTGTGTGTGTATGTGTGTGTGTGTATGTGTGTGTGTGTGTGTGTATGTGTGTGTGTGTGTGTGTGTGTGTGTATGTGTGTGTGTGTGTGTGTGTGTATGTGTGTGTGTGTGTTTTTTCTTTGGGGGGAGGGAGTTGCAAGAGTAAAGAGCAGATATGAGGGAGATGAGTGGGACTGGGGTAGATGAAGTAAAACTCACAAAGAATCAATAAAAAGTTAAAAAAAAAAAAGAAGGAAGAGGAGAAGGACATGGCTTTTGGCAGAGCAATGTCACTCACTGGCTGGCAGGTGGAGAAGAATTTCTATTTTAGTAGGCTGAAGAGTGAGTAAGAAGCTAGGGAGTAAACAGTGAAATCAGAGGGCTTTTCCAAGAGCAGCACACAGCTAAGCAGGGTGAAGCTGGTAGCATCAGTGCACAGTGTGGGAAGAATGGCGCCGGCCCAGGACAAATCCTATCTGTCAGAGAGCGACTAAGCTGTGGTTTACTTCCCATTGTTTATGAATCGTGTGTACCATGAGTTGAACACAGCTCACTTCATTACAATGGACATTGGCTCCTGAAGGACACTTGAAGTGCCACTACAGTTTACATCCATGCCAGTGATCATTTTCAGCACCAGAGCATGGGGACCCTGAGTCACACCCTCCATCCACCCGCCTCAGGTTAGGAGACTGGGATTTCCTAAGAGGAAATAAATCAAAGAGGTAATATAGTGCCCAGAGTTACTTTAAGACCCCAAGGAAAAAAGATTGCTATTTAAAGAGGAACAGGAACAATCGTCCCGGTGATTGCCCTCAGCGAAGTCCTATTTGTAAATACTTCTTAAACAGAACTCTCTTACCCAATGTTCCATAACTCTCAGAGCGAGCATCCTGACCAAATAAGTACAAGGCAACTTCTCTTCTGATTTTCTGAAGCCCTGCACTTCCCATCAGATTTGAAAGAAAATAGAAAGCCTCCATTTGCTGTGTTTCCCGAACTGACTGCTCCCTAATACACATTTCCATGGAACGCTATGGCGGGTCCCTCAAAGACATCAGGAGATCCGGTCATCATGCTCACATTGGCAAGCTCTTGGTGTAGAATGGTCCAGATCAGGCTAACCTCTGAGATACCTTTGTGGTCCTGCTGAGGTCAAAGAATGGCAGCAAAGTCCTGACGGTGCTTTTAAATTCCTGCTTTTTTCATTACTAATTCTGATTACTCAGAAGTTCTTTATCCTATCTGATTCTCAACATGCACTATGGGGAAAAGCAGATGGGCCATACAGTAAACTTTCAAAATCATTAATTCCTCTAGTCTAAGCCTTTCATATATATAAATGCTGACTCAAATTCTACCTCCATGAAGCCTATTCTAATTACACGATCCTCCATCATTCATCTTGCTTTTTTCTGAAATCCTAATATATGTGCCTGCACAGTGCTGAACTGAGGGAGGAAACGAGTGTATTAGAGATTCTCAATCCCGAGAGTACAAGGTATGGCACATCCCCTTTCTACTATACCTATACTCTGAGCACACCACCAATCACACGGACATTCATTAGACAGTCACTGATAACTCAGGATCCCATAATTTCAGAATTTTTGCTATCTATATATTCCCTAACTCAAACCAGCCAGCCTGTGGGGAAGCTCGGACTAGAAAGGTTACAAAGCTTGCCTGGAAGACATCAATTGCTTTGTTGAAAGGTAAAGTATGCATCCTACTTGCAACCCAGGGACCACTCTACCCTGTGTCAGTTGTTGTCCTCTGAAGAAGAACCAGGAAATCCACAAGGGCCTTCATGTGCTGGAAGCTATTTGCTTTCCAATATTAAAACAGTTAAAATGGAATATGGGAGATGTGCTCCTCTGAAAATTGATTCAAACACAAACTAGATTCTTTGATGTCATACATCCGAGTAGTTCAACTGGCTTTCCTCTGCTGCCACCTGGAGGGCAGAGAAGATCCTACAACTGATCTAGTGTCTTTGTATTCAGCTCTGTGATAAGAAGAAAATCC
Organism: Mus caroli; assembly: GCF_978045245.1. NCBI lineage: Eukaryota > Metazoa > Chordata > Mammalia > Rodentia > Muridae > Mus > Mus caroli. The sequence goes on from NW_028227256.1 coordinate 131,423,575, forward strand.
AGTTAAAAAGCCACCTCACAAGTTCACAGTGCAGGGACAAAAAGGAACATATTACCATTTAATTGGTCAAATCTGTCCTAAGAGCACTGTGAAGAGAATTCTGGGTTCAGCCTGGAGCTGGAGAGCAGTAGTAGTAAGCAGTGGTATTTAAAACGAAGGAGCTCTCATTGGCAGAGGGAAAGGCTTTCTGAACACACCACCATTAGCACAGGCACTATGACCAACAATATATAAATGGGACCTCATGAAACTGAAAAGCTTCCTCCTACCACAGACACACTTGCTCAACCACGAACATAAAGCAAGAAATTGGAAACAACCTAGATGTCCCTTAAGAGAAGAATGAACTTGTAGGCAAATGAATGAAACTAAGAAAATCGCTGAGAGAGGTATCCCGGACTCAGACAACTATGGGGCTCCTGAGTTTGTGAACGAGGGGGTCTCTGATTCTTGTGCCTTCTCTTGTGCTCTTTTCCTTCTGTTGGTTTGTCATGGCCAACTTCAATGAGGTGGTTTTTATTTTAGGTTATATTTTATTTTATTATAATTTTTAAGAATGAATGAATGAGTGGATGAAAATCCAATCACTACAGAAAATGTCAACAACTGAACTGCTACACCTGCTGGGTAAGGAAAAATCCGTTTTCTCCAATAAAGTGGCACTGGGTACATTACTCACCCCTTATATTCATGAGTAATTGAGAAACACAAAATAGACTCTCCAGGTTTTGTGTGTGTGTGTGTGTGTGTGTGTGTGTGTGTGTGTGTGTGTGTTTATTTGGATACAGTTCAGTGTTTTTAAATTTCTTTTTGGCTGTGGATTTGCTGTTATATTGGGTTACTGTTTGTTTTTTGAGAAAGAACTTACAGTTGGGTGGGGAGAGGCTATGGAAGGTCTTGGAGGAGAGGGTGAATATGCTCAAAATATAATTAAATTTAAAAAGTATTTTAAATGTTAAAATATAATTAAAAAGCTAAAAAATAAAGTAAAATGAAGGAGTTCTCATGGCACTGAGCAGGACAGTGCTAGGCAGAGAATAGGAGCTAAAGCCACTCCGGCATGGGGAGGCTTTGCATGGGGGACAACTAGGAAGAGGGAGATGAGGTAGAGTGTGTTCAGGAGAGGCCTGTTTTCTACTTGGACAGAGTAATGCCCTAAGCAAGGACACGAAATAGATGTGGGAAGAGAAGGATGGGATAAAGACAACTGAGGGAAAAGGACACTTTCAGGTAAGTGGGACTGAGGCAGGAGGATTACCATTTTTAGACCAGTCTGGCATATATACTGGGACCTTATCTTAATAAACAAACATGCACAAATAAAAATGAAAAAGAGAGCCAGGCAGTGGTGGCGCACCCCTTTAATCTCACACTTGGGATTAAAGAGTGAGTTCCAGGACAGCCAGGGCTACAGAGAAACCCTGCCTCAAAAAAACCAAAAAAACCCAAAAAACAAAAAGAGACTAAAGAGTAATTCCTTTGCAGAACTAAATAGTCAATTGACATGACTTTAAAACTGATTGGTTCTGCATAATTTTCAATTTTGTCCAGAAACTGGTCCTCTAAACATAAAGATTAATTAGAAATTTTTTCTTATATATAGAAAAATATTTGTTTTTATTTAATATTCATTATGGATCCAGCTATGGTTATAAGGGAGTTCACATCTAGTAATGAATCAACAGCCTTTATTTACACAGACCTCAAATAATGTCCTCATTCAGTATAAAGGTTAGCTGACGTGGACTCTATTCTTCACCTACACAACCCAGCTTCTCTCAGAAATACCCTAATTATCTGACAGTGATTTTTGATTAGTTAAAACTTACACTATGTAATATTTAAGACAAATAAAAAAGATGAACAGTACAAACTATACCTGTGCATCATTAGCATTCAACATAAGGATAATAGACAGTATTAATTTCATATTAAAATATAGAAGCTTTCCTGGATCCTGAAATTGTTAATTAGCTCATACTACGTTGGCCTTTGGATCTGTTCCTTACATCCTTATGCCTATTTATATTCATTAAGAATGTGAAGAAACACAGGTTCTAATTAAGCTGGTATTAAGCAGGTATTCTTAAATATGCATCTTATTCTTACTACCTATAATTTCTCCTTCTCTAGCTACACCATTAAAACAACCAAGTCAACTTCCCAAAGAACTACAAGGAAAAGGAGACCAAAAGGACAAGCATGATGGGGTAGATGTTGGATGGGCCAACTCAAAGTTGGGGATCTGGGCCTGAGTGGAGCTGAGCTGGCCAGCTCTCTGCAGTAGGCAAGAACAGGACCGGCTCTCCCCTGCTCATATCTTCTAGGGCAGCTCTCCCTCACCCACACCACCAAGAACAGCAAGGGGGCAGGGACAGCCCTCTGTGCAGGTGTGGGGGAGCATAGCAGGATAGACAGACATGTCCACTTGGCCTTTGGGGGCAACATGGGTCACAGACATCCACACAGACTCCTGCAGCTGCAGAGCCAGGGACCCAGACATAGCCTTTGGTAGTAGCACAGGCAGGATATCACCATGGCCTCAGGTGGCTGCTCCTTACCACCTGCCATCACCAGTTCCACCTCTTCATAGTATACAAACTGCTCTGCTTCTCTCTCTCTCCCATCTCTCCACTACACACTTGCTTATCATAGTGGCATAGTCCGTGCCACATAGAGGCAGGCAAAGGCCCCTGGATGTCTTCTGCCCTGTCTGGGACTCATGGCAACAAGTGGGGGCCTACTAGTCTGCCTTTTTAAAAGACAGAGTCTTAATATATTGCCCAAGCTGCCTTGAACTCATAATATTATTGTCTTCCAGTTTCCTATGTACTAAGGTCATAGATGTACCCCTCCACACTCAGCGTGAATGTGCATGCTTTGAAATGGTTATAATAAATAGCACATTGCTACCCAAGGGACCACAGAACAGTAGGAGACTGGACAGTACTGTAAAGTTCTGAGTTACCACACTGGGTATTTGCTATGTGATTTGGGGTAAAGCAGGTTCCCTTTCTAACCTGTTCCTTGTATGTAAATGAGAGCTCAGAATATCTTCTTTGTAAATTTGTTGTGAGGATTAATAATAATTGATGGAAAACAAGTATTTCATACAAACTACAAAGCAATTTACTTGATAGTATTCATGTTATAAAAAAATGTCTTTCTGTGCTTAGCTTCTCTAAATCTAATAGATTTGAAATAAAATCTTCCCAAAAGTCTGAATGGTGCCACTATTTTAAGCAGACTTCAGGCTGCTTATCTCATTTAATTTGTATTTAATTTAATTTGTATGCTGTAGGAATCCTGTACCTCAGGTTGTGGGGCTGTGTTCTTCATGTGGGTTCACTTACCTGGGTCTAACCTCCCTGTCTATCAGTTACAGAGACTCCAAACTACCACAATAAAACGAATGTCACTGTAATAAAGCAAGTCTTTGGGTTTTCTAGTACATACAAACAAAATGTTTAATATTTTTATAGTCAATTTTGCTGTAGCAGTGCCTAAAAATACAATGTGTGCAACCTTAATTCAAAAATTGTATTGTGCTGACAAGATGGCTTAATAGAAACAAAGGCAGTTGCCACTAAGCCTGGTGACACTAATTGATCCTTCCTTCCCTCCTCCTCTTCCTCCTCCTCTTCTTCCTCTTCTTCTTCTTCCTCTTCTTCCTCCTCCTCCTCCTTCTTCTTCTTCTTCATCTTTTTTTGTTCGTTTTGTTTTGTTTTGAGTCAGGGTTTCTCTGTGTAGCTCTGGCTGTCCTGGAACTCACTCTGCAGACCAGGCTGACCTCAAACTCACAGAGATCCTCCTGCTTCTGCTTCCTGAGTGATGGCATTAAAGGTGCATGTCACCACTGCCTGGCCTTCCTTCTTTCTCTCACTTATTAATTTTGGACTTCTTGAGATAGGTTTGAGACAGGCCCAAGCTGACCTCAAGGTTGTGCTAATCCTCCTGCCTCAGCATTCTCAGCTCTGTTGTACCTGGCTTTGACCTTTCCTTTCACAGAAAATATCTGGGTAGCCTGGGATGCCAGCTGATGCTATTTTCTTTTCTTTCTTTTTTTTTTTTGGTTTTTCGAGACAGGGTTTCACTGTATAGCCCTGGCTGTCCTGGAACTCACTTTGTAGACCAGGCTGGCCTCAAACAAACAGAAATCCGCCTGCCTCTGCCTCCCGAGTGCTGGGATTATGCGCCACGACGCCCGGCTGCTATTTTATTTTCAATGTATAATTTACCTACTGTCATGTATACTTTGCTCTCTTCTTGTTCAAGATTCACACAAGGGAAAAAAGATTACATCAACAAAGAAAAAGTAGGTTCAACTCTGCTATAGACATTTAGACAAGGAAAACATTTTAGAGCAAAAATGGAGAGAAATAGGGAAACTATAAAACCTTTTCTTTAATTGGCAACTGTCATAGTTTAGAGATAATTTTAAGTGTTTTTAAAAATGATGGCTTAATTATTTGTTTTAAAATTTCTAACATTCCGAAGATGATATCAAATTAATCTTCAGAAATCTTCACATTAGCTGGAATAACTACCTAGTTTAATAGACTCCAAAGGACTCAGGAAGGTTGGGATGAGGGTAGATGACTCAGTCAGTATAGGTCACCCCTTGAGAAGCAAGCAGAGCTGAGTATAATGTGGGTTCTTCAGAGGGACAAACAATTTTAGCCTTCGGTGGAAACAAACTATTTATAGCCCTTTCTTGGATGGATGGAAGGAAGGACATCTGAAGGAAGAAAGTGATATAAAATTCAGGACTGGTCAGAGGGAGGGGAAAGGGAGCAGGGAAACAAAGAGGAGAAAAGGCAGGCAGAGACAGCCAGTCACTATCAGCTCTAATATTAGCCCGGGGAATTATTTATATTCTGTTGCTAAGGAAAACTTGGAGCTTTGGAAAATGAACTTGACCACTACATGATTGTGACAGCTGCTACTTAGCGTGGTGTCCCTGCAGAGCTATCTGCCAACTGCTGGCTACTTGCCAGCATTTCTGTCCTGCAGTCTGCTAGTCCAATCACCTGGCCCTTCAGAGCCAGATGAGCCTGCTGGTCTCTATAGTCCCAGGTCAACCCAAAACATGGAGGGTAGTGATTACTTCTCTATTCTGGGCTACAGATCAAGACAGGCTGGCCCTGGAATCAAACTTTTAGTTTTGAATGGGTATTATTTTAATTCAAAAGTTGTAATATTTCAATATAGAGGGAAAGAGGGCCTAGCCGATGATAAGTGAAGACTTTATACAGTCTTATGACTTCAACTTACTTCATGACTTTCATTAGAGTAAGGAACCTATCTCTCATTCCTGTCCATCATGTAAAGAAAGGAAGTAGCAGCTGAACATACTACAGCTCTTTCAGGAAAGCAGACATTAGTAAACCCAAGACCATTTCTCCTTAAAATTAATAAATCATATTATGTATTTTGTTGTGAGATGTGAATTCAAAATCATGGCTGGCCATGGCAGCTCACACACAGTTCTGAGAAGAGATGCCTCAGATGCTAAGTGAGACCTTGTCTTAAGAAAACAAAACCCAATTAACCAGGCTTGACATTCCAAATACTCTAGGGGATGGGGCATAGAGACCCTTATGTTCTGCCAGAGCAACAGAGCAAGTTTAAGCCCCTGTTTCTCCTACTTAAAAAAAAAAAAAGTTAACAAAGGGGCTAGGGAAAGAGGAGCACTCTCATATAGGCAAAGGGGAGGGTAGATGTGGGATGGGGGGGTGTGGAGAGGTAATCAGGAAGGGAAGTGGGATATCATGGGATGGGGGTTGGTGGAGGGGGTAACCAGAAGTGGGATATCATTTGAGATGTAAACAAATGGAATGCTTAATTAAAAAAGGAAAGAAAGAAAGTGCTTATCTAGCAGCAACAAGGACAGGCTATAGGTTTAATCTCTAGTCACACTAGTCACACAGAGACACACACATACACACAGACATACAAATACACACAAATACACCTACACAGACATATTCACACACACAAATACACCTACACAGACATACACACAGGCACACATACACAGACACACCCACATACATTCATACCTTACACATACACACATATACATACACACACATACAGACACACAGACACACACATGCATTCATACCTTACACATACACACATATACATACACACACATACAAACATACTTTCACATATATATATATATATATATATATATACACACACACACACACATAGAGATACACACACACAGATATATATACTCATACACAGAAACACACAGATATACAGACAGACAGACCCATTTACAGACACAAAGACACACACACAGAAATACATACACACATACATAGGCAAACAGATACTAACATACATACACATTTATACACACAGAGACAGAGACACACATGCACCACAAAGTTTCTAGACTTGCTATGGCAATCATCATTGGATGGACATGGCCTCCTCCACAGACTAACATCACAAGGAAACTGGTTCCCAGAGCAAATTTCTCTTCAATTATTTCCCCCTTCCATTGTATTATAACAGTAATACTTTTTCACAGAAGAAAAGGAGGGCAGAATTTCCCAGAATGCCCACCCCCAACACACACACAAACATCGTAAATACTGTTGTGTTTGTTTGGTATCATACATTATCCTTTGCACCTGGCTTTGTCCATTTAACAAGATATCAGTGGTCACCTGTGTCCATACGTAGTGCCAGAAGGAGAAAGCTGAAACTGATTGTTGGCCAGTCCTGCACACACTCACAATGCCTGCCGGAAAACAAAACCCTAAGGAGAGACAACTGTGAAATGGTGTGCTAAATCCCACCCCAGCCTAAGTGACTCAATTACAAGGCAAAGGGAGATTATTTCTGAGCGGTGGCTTTCTACTGCTTAAGTCTTGCAGTGGCCTGCTTCAAATCCCCATTTATCCCAATGCTACTAATTGTTTCAAATTGGACCTGTGAATGAGGGCTCCAAGGCTCCACTGTGGTTTCCCAGCAGGAGTCAAAACACTTCCACAATGAGCTGATTACAGAGAAAGCTGAAGCTTCAAAAGAGAAGAATTATCACTCAGCACGCTCTTTCAGAAGAAAAATGTAGCTGTTTCAAAACATCTGATTTTTTTTCATCTTAGTTTATGCTCATCTAAAGGGAGAAACTAAATGGCTTTAATTCTGTAAAGGCTGAAATGACATGTTTTATGTGATCAGCTCATTCCCCTGCTGAAAATTCTACTATGGTATTTCACAGCTCTGAGAGCAGAAGATCAAGTTTCTTAACATAACCCAGATAAAAATTGGCTTGATTTGGTTCCTGCCTACCTCTCGAGCGCCACAATTCCCAAAGACTATCCAGTGGAAAGGTAATTTGGGGGTTTCTGCAGGGCAAGAGCAAGTTCACTGAGTACCTGCCACAGCTACTCTTTCCCAAGCCCCACCGCCAACCACCACTCTTCCCAGATGACCGGAGAAGGCTTGAGTGAGCTGTTTAATTTAGCTTAAGCCATCCTTCTCCACTTGATTTGTTACACCTCCCTCACTCCTTCCAGCTAACCCTGTTTTCACACAGAAACGTTCTGAAGTGACATATGCCAGGCAGAGCCCTTCAATAAACAGCTGTTTGATTGGTCTGCATATGCAAGTCTCCACTTAACAAGACTATTCACTTATAACACCGTATGCTTGTGCCATGATCAAAAGCTTTCAAGAATAAAAACCTAGCTTCTATGTTAAATTCTTGACCTGGGAATCCAAATTCTATGTGTAGTAAATTTTTTTCTCCAATTACTTTTCTGTCCCTGCCTAGATCCTTGCATAGATTCTCTTCTTTTCCCTTTCTTTGAGGCACAGGGTCTACAATGTACACATCTCATGAGCTGGACAGCCATTCCAGAACTCTAACTCGATATAAATTCTTGGTTACAAGTCTCAGCTAAGTATGTATATGACCTCACATGTGTCAGTAAAATCTGAGCCTCCGTATCCACAGTGCTACATATAAATATAACGATAATCTTGGCCACTAATCCTGACGACCTGGATTCAAGTCCCAGGACCTACACGGAGGAAGAAGGGAGCCGACTTCAGCAACTTGTCCTCTGACCTCCACACATGGCCGATGCATCAGCTCCCTTCCTCCCAGTTACTAAGTGTAATCAATATATTTTTACCACACTCACTTTTCTTCATCTCTTCTGTCACTCCCCAGTGCGAGCCTGATTTGTCCTACATGCATTTCTTCTGTGACAGTCTCTTTGCTAGTCACGTTACATTCATTATTACCCATTTGTTCCTGTCTAATAACTTCAGACACAGTTTAAAAGCTAGTTTAAAATTCATGATACCTTCAGCTTACAATGGTCTAGTGGCATATTGCCTACAAAATCCACTAGTAGCATATGCCTGAGAAATATGTCCACATAAAAAATATATACAAATGTTTATAGTGATATTATTTATAACGGCCAGCCAACAGGTAGAAATAATGTGAATGTATCAATTGATGAATGAACAAACAATATCAAATGGTAGACTATAAAAAGGAATCAAGTCCTGATACCTGCCTCAACATGGATGCACTTTGAAAATATACCAGGAAGAGGCTAGTCATAACCCCTCATCTTGTTTCCATTTCACATGAAAGGTTGAAAATAAGAAAAGGAGAAAATATTAGTAGTTGCTTAGGTTGCAGGGAAGTGGATATAAGACATGAGAGAAATAGGTATAGGATTTCTATTACAGGCAATGAGAATGTTCATAATTCACTATGCCAATAGTTACACTTATTGGTCCATATTAAAAAAACCAATGTCTTTGGATAGAGAGATGGCTCAGTGATTAAGAGTATTTGTAACTCCTCCTGATGGCCCAGGTTCAGTGCTAGGGTTACATATAACACCATACCTGACATCCTATACAAGATTATTTTTAAAGATTGCTTAAACTCCATGTCCTTTCATAGCTGCTACTTATCGTACAGACCTTTGTCTAAGCACCAGCCTCTCGTGGCAGCCTCCTGGAGCCCCAGGGAAAGTATTCATAAGCAGATCTCCGCTAACACACTGTTCATAACTCACACTATCTCTTTATGGCACAGGCTGAACAGCTGTTAACCAAACTGCTGGGAACCAGAAGCCTATCAAATTTTGAAGTATTTTCATAACATAAGGAGTTACTTTGGCTAAGAAAAGACTCCTCTGGTTTCATATGGTGAGTTCCCAACAACATGTTCATGCACTGAATACTTGGGACTCCAGATAGTAGGTCCAACAACAGGGCAGTGACCAGACGCCACCCCCCTCTGAGTGGGCAGCCTTACAGACAGGCAGGCGAGCGGCTTCGTTAGTGGGACTGGTCACTGGAGGGACATTCCCAGGAGCAGCATTGGTCCAGTCCGTGCTCTCCACTGCTCTCTGCTGTCTTGCTTGTCAAGCATGAGCGGCTTTGCTCATCCACACTTCTATCATTATGTTTGCCTCATCAGAAACAATAAAGCAGCTGCCACAAAGTGTCATCTCTGAAGCCATAAACAAAATAAACCTTCCTTCTTCAAATAATTCCTCTCAGATACTTTTTAGTGTCCAAAAACTGACATGTTCACCCTATACACCTAATATGGAGGTTATCTTATACAATTTTTAAAAATAATTTTGTATAGAAAGTCAGGTGTGGTGTCTTAGCCCTCAGGAGGCTGAGGCAAGAGGACTGCCATAAGTTCAGTGCAAGCTATATATAGTTAAGTATCAGGCCAGCCAGAAGGACATAGCAAGACCTTTTTTCTAAGAAACAAAATCAATTTTGTACACCCTGATATAGCATATAGTTCACTAATATCTCAGTTTAGTCTTGTTAATTATTTGTTTTATGTAGAGAGGGTCTCACTATGTATCCCAGGCTGACCTACAACTCAGAAACCCTGCCTCCACCTAAGTGCTGGGATTAAAGGTGTGGACCACCCACACCAGCTAATTCTTTGTTCATATAGTTGCCACTTGAGGAGATGTACCCAGGTCACCCTATTTGCTAAGGTGAAGGAGCTCAGCGGACAGTTGTGGACTGACAAAACAGCCAGAACAGAATCAAAATCTGATTCCATTGGTCAAGCGATGCCTTATCTACTGGATGTTACAAAGTTCACGGGACGCAGTGGCTCTCTAGGATTCTATGAACGCAGCAATTCCTTACAGCCTGAAAACAAACATGATTTCTCCATCTTTCCAATCTTAATCTTAATGAATTTAACTCATTTAAGTTTTCTCAGCTAGGAAACACTTTGTGTGGGAAATGTGGGTGCATGTGTCTGTGTGAGTATGTGCATGGTCACATATAGTTGTGTGTGGGAGGGTGTCTTCCTTAATGGCTTCTCCACTTTAACTTTTTGAAACAGGGTCTCTCTCTGAATCACATGTCACTGAGGGTCATGGATTGGCTATGCTGCCTGCCTGACCAATGAGCGTGGGGATTACAGATGCTATGTCCTGTTATCATGGCTGCTGATAATCTGACCTCATGTCCTCACACCTGTACAAAACACTTTCCGATTGAGTCACACCCCCTGCCCTAAGAAACACTTTTAGAGTGATTTCTTCTTTAGCTAATGGAAGACTGCTCTTTAGTTTCTCGAATGAAACGAATGGTACTTCTCTGCACACTAGAGTAAATGTATAAACATTACATATTCACGAATGCATAATATTTACTGGGCTAGAAGTCAATTAAAAGAGGGCAACTGAGGGTGAGGGAAATAGCTCAGCTCTTAAGAATACCTGCTGCTCCTCCAGAGAACCTGACTGAGTCCCAGAACCTGTATCGGGAGGCTTACAACTTCTTGCAACTCCAACTACAGGGGCCTCTGACCCCTTCTTCTGGCCTCCAAGGGCACTAGCAACACACATGGCACATGTATACACACTCACAAGCAAACATGCATGCACACATACACATGAATAAACATGTCTTTTTAAAAAGAGGACAACTACTGACTAAGAACCCCTTTAGTCCAGATAATTGATTTCCTTAAAAATTTTATGGAAAGAACAATAACAGAAAATGCTCTTTTCAATACACTTAACTTCTCCCCCCACCCCCACCTTTCTCAAAATGTGTGCTTTGAGTTCTCTTCACAATAAACAAATACTAGAAAGTTAGGTACTGTACTCTTAGATTACATTTCCTGGCGTCTCACATATACATACACATTGAAAGACAGAAAAATATCTTTTTGGATACTGAAAAACCTTGATGAAGATTTGTTCTTTTCCAAGTCTTAAAAAACCCTCTACCATAGCCTGCACACTGGATTTTATAACTTCAAGGTTAAGACAAGGCTCAACGTTTCTTCCTTTTGTCACACTGTACAATCTCTTAATCCTAACAACTGAAAAGTCCTGCTCTTAAGTTGATCTACATCTGCTTTCTAGGAATTTCGCTCTAAAAACACTGCAGTGTAACAGAGCATGGTAGCGACCATCTGCACTCCTAGTCTCAAGCAGGCTACCGCAAGAGAACCAAGAGATCAAAGCTGGTTGGTCTGGGGTGCACAGCAAGTCTCAACAACTGCAGACAAGTGAGCCACAATCCCACATTACCATAAATGCTCATTTCCTTCCCTGGTACTATTCTCCCATGAATTAAATCTATGTACCTAGCACTGCTTCCCTTGCACCCAGCACTGCTTCTTTGAACACTTTATTACAGTAGTACTTTGCTGCACAAAGTGATCACAGAGAACTCAGAACAAAACAAAGGATCTTTATCTGGGCTTCAAGCTCTCATCACAAAAGGCAAAAATATGTCTGTCAGCTGTAAGACAAGTAGGGGAAAAGGCTCTGACTATACATACAACATAATGCTAACCTCCACCAACCACAAAAACCTCCCAAGCTAAGACATAACTCAACAGTAAGACTAGGATCTATTTGAGCTTGGGTCAGACACTTCCCACCGCTTCTCTGTCTCTTTTCTCAGAGCAGAGTCCTGCAACCGCACCAGCAACCTCATACCTCCTCTTCTCCCGGGCTTCCACAGAGGGGTCTGTTCCAGTGGAGGAGAACACTGTGGCAGCTGGAACCCCATTGGCAGTGCTTGGCGCAGGACGGTTGGTGATCACACACAGTGGGGTGCTGGAGGAGACACTGTCTGCTGTTTTCTCTGCTGTTGAGTCAGCCTGAGACTTGTAAGGAGTCCTGGAATTAAGAAAAGACAGGAGCAAAAAGAGAATGGTCAGGCATGATGTATAGCAGACACTGGCACAGAGAAAGGAGGCACCGGTCTAATGAGAATCTTCTTGCTCAGATTTTGTTTGTTGGTTTGTTAATTCTGAGCTCGTAAATATTGCATCAGTATGATTATACATTTAGTCTGACATCTTCTGCCCAGGACTTATTTGTTATAGGATATTTTTTACATGACATTAAAAAACAAACAAACAAAAATCAGCTATGGCACAAGGCAAGATACTGCATGTGCACGAGTGCCTTAAAGACTCGTTGCCACCTGACCTCCCTCCGCACATGCACAAAGAGAGAGGAACTCACTACAGGTGAAAAAGACACTAGAATCACTTACGATATCAGTCTCCACCTTCCCTCAGTTCTTGGCAGGGGAAGTCTTTGTGGCAGTCCTCAGCCTAGATTTGATGATCATCTTCTTGAATTCTCCAATTGAAAAGTATTCTACAACCTCAGTCTATTTGGCTCTCTCTCACCTAGTCCAGCAACTGCAGTCTTTCTTCCATTTAGCCAAGCGCCTAATTCTCTACAGTCATAGCTGCCTAAGTAAGAGACTGAAGCAGAAATCGAGCAGGAGTCTAAATGCAACCGAACTACAGACTGCAACAGCAAGCTGTGCAATTAATGTCATTTCTGTGGAAAGAAGATCTTTGTTTCTTAACAAAGAATCAGGAGCAACCACTGGCTTTCCACCCAAAAAGCTATCATTTGTGATGTCACAGCTTGTTGCTGGGGTAACAGAGATCCAAAATTGATACTTGCAGAGATGGGAAAAGCAATGAAAAGCATGAATGCTAAAAATCTGTTTTTCACCTACTCACAATTATTATCAGAAATGTTTACAAGTAGCTATAAGCTCACTTCCAAATAATCACATTATTAGAATTAGTGTAAAAGAGATAATCAAATCATAAAGTCTAAACATGGCATTAAGAAACATAAAAATATAACACTTTTGAAGATAGAAACTATATCTTTAAAAAATGAGCTACTTCTCCAGAAGGAATTAATATCTCAGCATAAGGTCATATTTTATACTCATTTTCTCATCTAAAAAGGTAGAGATAAATAATTTTTCAGATTTATTCGTATACAGGAAATACTAATTAACAAGAAGCGTGGCCATAAGAAGTGTGGGGCCAACCCAAGTACAATGTGCATACCTCTAACTATCAGCATAACTATCAGGGGTCCATGAACCCAAGGCCTGAGACCAGTCTGAGAAACAGACTCCACCCTCCCCACCAAAAAACAAAACAAAAGCAAAAAGAAAATCAAGCAAATGAAACAATAACAACAACCAACAGCAACAGAAACATAAAAAGCCTTCAGTAAGATCATACTTAACAAAAGCTTACTGAAATTTCTTTTTGGGTTAATAATGTTTTGGCTTCTCTGCAATTTCTTTCTCTTTTTTAAAAAAAACAATTTATTTTTATTTTGCAATTTCTTTTTTTTAAAGTTTTATGTATTAGTGTGCACATGTGCATACAGTATGTGAGGAGGTCCGAGGACAACTCCTTTACATGGATTCTGGGGCTCAAGCTCAGTGGCCAGGCCTGTGCACAATGCACTTTTACCTGCTGAGCCATCCTGCCAAACTTGCAGTTTCTTAGACTGTGAAATGACAGGAATGTTCTTTGACTCTCCTGTCCAATGGGACGCTATGATTACTCTGAAGCGCGTTCTTACTTTACGTCAGGCTGCTCAGAGCAGCTGGGCAGCCCTACAACAGGATCGGGAGCTGCACACCGAGCCACATAGTGCAACAACAACCAACGTAAAGATCTTACATCTTCACCGTAAAATACAGGAAACAAACTGAGTCTTGCAGAGTTTTCATGATGATGAAACAAAAATTTATATATGTGTGTGTGCATGTATATATATACATATACATATATAAATATATATACATATATAAATGTGTGTGTATATATATGTATATATATACATATATAAATGTGTGTGTGTGTATATATATACATATATAAGTGTGTGTGTATATATATATATACATATACATATATAAATGTGTGTGTATATATATATATATATATATGTATATGTATATGTATATGTATATCACTTAAATAGTACTCACAATAAGATATAAACTCAATGTTAAAAAAATTGACAAAACAAATGGGCTTCACATCAACTAATCTAGATATAAAACCTGTTTCAGTCCCCAGTGGTGATGTGATCTGGGCAGATGATTAAGCTTCTGGGTTGCTTTCCTCATTTAAAAATACACACAATGCTTAATATACCAGGGGAATACTTATGAAAATGTAAATGACATGAATGTCCGAGGCAGGGGTGACCTGACTAATATTCATTGCCTCCCACGAGACACAGCACAGATTAGTGTTTCTGAAGAAAGTATTGATTTAGTCTCCCTTTGCCTGCTCGCTCCTTGCCTATTGTTTCCTACCCAGAATGCAGCCACCACGGCTAGAGCTACAGCAGTCACTCTGGGCTGTGAAGCAAGCCTTGGAAATAGAATCCCTGAAGTAAAGAAAAGCACTGGATCTCTGAATGATTTTGGAGCTACTCTGCTAGCCCTGTTTCTGGGCTTTCTTGCTTATAAGAAAAAAGGAGGAAGCTTTATTGTACTTAAAGCAATATATATGAGACTCATTGCTGCATGTGAGTAAACAGAATCCCAGCGTGCAAATCCCTTCCGTAGAGAAACTAGTCCAGTGCCTGTCACAAAGCAGGTTCAATACAATGTTGCCCAGTTTTAGCTCTGTGATTTCTTCAGTGCTGAGGACTGAACCCAGGCCCTCAGTCATGCTAAACAGTGGTTAGGCATGTTAGGCTCCCATCCTCCGGTCTGCATTCTTCATCTTTAGTGATAATATACATAATGTCAACATAGCTGTACTATTATGGGAATCTAATAAATTTCTATGCAACTACACAGAGTTACTAATGGAGTCATAAGCCTTAAATCTCTATATAATTATAACAGTATTAATGATAATGCATTGTGAAATAGTTCTTTCTAACCAAATTAATGATCAGGGAAAGAAATCTAGTAGGCTGGCAAATATCATCCAAGCACCACCATAGCAGCTGTTTTGGCAACAACACTACCATCATTTCTATTTTTTAATTTTCACTCTACCACAAGACCTATAAAGCCTTCTGATGAAAACAAAATAGCCTCCAACACCCAGGAAAGGGTAAAACCCTGTAGGCAAAGCGCAGCGGGTGGCTGGCGAGGTGCTCTAATTTTGAGCACCTGATGCTCATACAGAGGAACCTGGTTCAGTTCCAGCTCCCACTACAGGTGGCTCACACCCACCCCAAAATGGCATCCCATGTCAAATGCCCTCTTCTGGCCTCAACAGGCACTGTACACATGAGGTACACACATAGGCAAACAGGTATATACACAGACACATAAATTAAGTGTGTGTGTGTGTGTGTGTGTGTGTGTGTGTGTGTGTGTGAGTGTCAGCCAGGTGTGGTGATGCATGTCTTTAATCCCAGCACTTAGAAGACAGTCTCTCAGTTCTAAGCTAACCAGGTTGGCATAGCAAGGTCAAAGCTATCCAGGCCTCAAAATAACCAAACCAAACAAACAAAACAAGAAGGAACTGAAATCCTGACCTGCTTTTACAAGGACACTCTGCTATGCTATCGTTAGATGAATGGAAAAGTCAAAATGATACGCTCCTGGAACAGTTCCTGAAAACACAACCACTCTTCTCTTAGTGCTCTCACAGGACACGGATTAGCGCTTCTCAGAAGGTGAACATGGATTAGCTTCTCTTCTAATCTGAGTTTGTATGTCATCTTCCAAAAGACTACATACATAAGAATCTTACTAGAATGTTAATAAATAAAACAAAAATAAATATATAACAACTTTTTAATTCATAATTTACTATCATGGGTCTTACTCTGAAACTGTAATCACAACTGGAAAGGTGGTTGAGAAAGGAAAGCCATCATGCTATGTTGGTCCCTGAACGTCAAGACAACAACATGGATCCACTGTGGTTCAATAAGCAACTGTTGACTGGCTATAAGTCAAAACAAAAGCATCTTCGTTAAATTCTGGGTACTGTCACAGGAATTGAAACTTGCTTCTACACCGACAAAGCCTCTTTGCTTCCAACCTTACATGTGGTTTCAGAAGCATTAACTGTGACGATCAACTCAGATGGCTCCCAGAAGCCTTACCTGACGTGCTGCACAGGTGCAGGAGTGTTTGTACTGACTGGTGCAGGGCAAGAAGAGGCAGGTTGCCACTGGCTGCCCCGAGAGGTTGATGAACCAATGGTAATGGGTGAGGTAGCAGGAGATGAATTGCGATTGGCTGAAATGTAGGGACTTGTGGGGTCACTACTTTTACCAAATGAAGCACTGCAAAACAGCACACAGTCACTTTCTTCAGGACATGCTGCTAACCCGCCATTTCCCAACACCACCTTCCCACCCAGATCGTGCATTGTGAAAGGAATGTAGGCCAAAGATGGCACAGCAACCTAGAAGTGGAGAGGTGACTCCAGCCAGAGCTGAGTCTCGGCAGCAGACAGCCATCTGAGAGTGAGGCAGTCACCACTCTTTGAAGGATGATTGTTTGTTTTGATCAATCATCCAAAAGAATAAAGAAGGAGAGGTGCTATTCAACAAGGGAGAGCAAGGAAGGAGAATACATAACAAGAGACTATTAGAAGAAAACTCCCCCAACAAACCCAAGGCCCCACATCATGCAACCTACATGAGAGAAGAAATCTGCCAAAGCCGGAAGACCCAAGAATTGGGGAGGTCTCAGTGAAAACAAAAGAGCAAAGGAGAGACAGGAGCTGTGCAGGAAAATGGCTGAAGAGCTGCAGTTATTTAGCTTAAAGGAAAAGGTCTCAGGGAAGATGTAAAGTCTTAATTCTATAAAGTAATAGGGTGTAGGCAGAAAGAAAAAGGCAAGGGGTTTTGTTTCTCTACTTTTAACTAAACACAGTTAAGGACTGTCTCAATTGCAGCAAAACATTTGATTAGGAGTTTGTAAGATGCTTTCTGACTGTAACAGCGCTGAAACCCTGGCGGGGGGCGGGGGGCCGGGGGTGGGGTTGGGCGCTGGTGATAAAACTCTGAAGCCTTTACTAGAAAAGAGGTATTTCTCTGGGCTGTAAGAGATCACTTCCTGGCTGAATAGAAGAGATGATGCAGAAGATGTGAAGAAGACCCAGGCTTGGCACAGCAGGGGGATGAGGGACTCCTCTCTGCTCTTTCTGTGTAAAATGGTGATGGCACACAATTCCTTCTTCTTGGGAAGATCACTGTAGGGTCACAGAAAATGAGCACTAGAAATCTAAGGCATTCAGCAAGTTGTAGATCTTTTCTCAAAAAGTGCTCATGTAATTCAGCACAATCTTCAGCCTTTGCTTCTTGTGTTCACCATAACCTTTCCCAAACATCAAACCAAAGCCACTCAAATCCAGTCACTGAAGATTTGGGTCATGAACATCAACAACCTCACCCCCAAATAACTCCACACTAAGAAACTAAATTGAAGTTTTCTTTTTTCCTGCATCTAGAACATTATTCTCTTAGAAAAGTCATCTTTGATGCTGGGCTTGACTGTAAGAGATAATAGTGTATCTTGGTCAATCAAAGTGTTTCCTTTAAGAGAAACAGGTGACCCTCATAAAACCCCAACCACCTGTCTGTGTGATAGCCAGAGGGCTTGGGTGTAGCTCAGTTGGTAGTATGCTTGCCTAGCATGCAGGAAGCCCTGGGCTCAATTTCCAGCCTCATAAGCATGTGTGGTGACAAATGCCTGTAATCTGAGCACTGAGGAGGTAGAGGCAGGTAGATCAAAATTTCAGTTATTTCAGGTACAGGGTGAGTTCAA
Source organism: Mus caroli (assembly GCF_978045245.1). NCBI lineage: Eukaryota > Metazoa > Chordata > Mammalia > Rodentia > Muridae > Mus > Mus caroli. The sequence goes on from NW_028227256.1 coordinate 131,441,668, forward strand.
GGCCAGCTGAGATTACGAGGCACTGCCTATATAAATAAACATAAAATACAATGCTATTGAGATCAATGAGCTGTACCTGTATACTTCTCAGAGTAAAGATCTTTCTCAGGATGGACCTGCAGAACTGAAGGCAGCCATGTCTGTTCCCATTGTAGCTTAGTTCCCATTTTCCAACATTAACTACTTGTTTAGAGTCTTCCTCTTAGGAAGAAATAGTTTTGATCACAAGCAGCTAATCTGCTCGTCTAATCACAGCAAAGCCTACTTCTAGGGTGGCCATCTAGAAAGCCTAATGATGAAGGCAGGAGGTTGCAGCTAGAAGGGTTAAGTGGAAGTGAAGAAAGAATTCAAAGTAAGCAATGAAAAACAGATTCTTCTATATCAGCAGCAGAATTCAAACCGAAATAGTATTAAGTGTCTCTTGTAGCTTAATGGTGCTGGCAGAGGTGCTTTGCTTGCTGGCTAGCTTGTGGAAAAGGAAATAATTGCAGAAAAGATAGTACAGATGAGATCAAAAGAAACCCATGTACCTTCTCTCACACCAAACTTGCGAGTTTCACATCTTGATGGATCTGAGGGCCATTAGAGTCATAAAAAAACAAAAACAACTCAAGTCCCTAAGTTAACAGGCTCAATATGAAATGTCTTAAATCCAACAGAAAACTGTCCCCATTGCCCACTTTTTACCGCCCGGTGATGCCCTCCCCCTCCCAACCCTCAGTTGTAAAGTCTGATGAAACTACTCTAGTTTTACAAAAGGGAGAGTCAGGACTAGGCAAGAGCGCATCTATCCCACTGTCCCCAGAGGCCACCAGATGCTGCTTCAGACTGCAGTTTTAATAGGGCTGAAAGGATGGAGTGTAAAGTCGGGTCTGTGGAGGGGGCTGAAATGGGCTTATGTTAACTCATTAAAAGAACAATTAATCTTAAATTAGTGAAAATGTTGATCCCAAGGAACCTAAACGCCATTCATTTTTGTGGTGCTAACTGGATATAAAAGCATGCACGCGTTACCCATACCCATGGTCAGAGTGAAGTCACCTCCCACCCATCTGCAGCTGGTACCTTTTCAAGTAAGTTGACGTGTAAGTGGAAGGAGCAATTGTCTGTGGGGTTTCACTTCCCTTTGCTTCATCCCTCCACAGCTGCCTGGTGTGGGAGCCACTCCTTACTAGATTAACAGCTGACTCTCTGTAGAGGCAAGAAAGAACACCAACAACATAGTGATTCCCACACCAATCTGGAATATATAAAGAGAGAAAAGCCAAACGGAAAACTAACACACTAAAGAAACAGGCACATTTTTCAAGTGATCCTGGTTTGTTTGTTTTTTTTTCTTACACTACTGTTGGCTTTCTTCTATCGACATTAAAGCCATCTCATTCCACTAGGAACCAAATTCTACCTCACACCAAACAGCCTCACTCCTTTGTGATGAGGACTCTCTCATGACACTCATTTAAAAAGCACTTGCACTGATGTCCAGTTGCAGGCTGCAAAGGAGCTAATGAGGTTTCTACAGAGGGAAAAAGATAGGGGGTGCTGCTGGTACCTCCTTAGCACTACAGTACTAAGATGTCCGAAGGGCGTGTCATAGGTTTTTACACTCACAATCAAGAACGTGGGGTCTTTGCTGCAGAGTCTGTAGGCCTGGAGCAATTCTTCATGGGTTTTAATGTTTACTGAATCACCTAAGAAATTCTGCTAAAATTCAGATTCTGATTCAGCATTGCTGGGCTGCATGCCTTCAGAGAAAGGGTCTAGTTTGAGTATGCCTTGAAATGTAGCAGTATTTTTAAATCTCCATTACTCGTCTAATTGATGAGGAAGGCATTAACTTTTACTTCCTTACTAATTAGAAGCTGATCATTTCAAGTAAACAATCTATTCAGTGCTTACTGTGTGGTATACAGTACACCAGGCATGGCCGAGTGGCTAGGGAAACAAAACAGACGGACTGCTTTTACAGAGTCTGCTGGGTATTAAAGCTAACTCACACTTGGAAGGGTCAGGGCCCTACAGACAGACGGTAGCTGGAGTTATAATTTAAAGGGTAAAGAACTGATGTGTGTGTGTGTGTGTGTGTATGTGTGTGTGTGTGTATTCCAAGCAGAAGAACAAGCACTCCATAAGCTACTGAGGACATCTGTGGGAAAGGCAGAAGATTGATAGCCAGCTCGCCATGACCCAAGGGCTGAAAGAAATCATCTCTGGCATGTGTTGTGATTACCTGTTCTCCTTTTCTTCAATGTCACTTGTGCTGCTGAGCCTCCGGGGTACTAGCATACTGAAATAGCTTTTGTTTTCTCTTTCCTATAAAATAAAAAAAGTGAAATGCAAGAAAGGTTCAATACTGACACAGCATAAAACATCTCTGGTAAAAAAGCAGGACCCTGCTAGGCATAGTGGCATACTTGCAATCCCAGCCCTCAGGAGTAAAAGCAGAAAGATTTCCACTCAGGGCCAGCCAGGGCTACAACACTGAGGCTTTACCTTAAATCTCAAGAAGCCCCCACTAGAGGACAGAAAGTGGAAAGGGGAATAGTTATACATTCTCATATCCGACTCATCTTTAACTTGATTTCAAGTAGTATTTTAAAAAGGTTAGCTTTTTTATTCCTACCTTTCCTTCAGCAATATCCTATATGAAGGGAAATAACTCTCAGGAGGGAAGTCAGAATATTCCAGTGAAGAGAACAGCACAGCTTATACAAAGGGCAGCCCTGAGGGGAGTGAAGGTCTGAGAGCCACAGCCCTGAGTGGAGTGAGGGTCTGAGGAGTCACAGCCCTGAGGGGAGTGAGGGGTCTGAGGAGCTACAGCCCTGAGTGGAGTGAGGGTCTGAGAGCCACAGCCCTGAGTGGAGTGAGGGTCTGAGGAGCCACAGCCCTGAGTGGAGTGAGGGGTCTGAGAGCCACAGCCCTGAGGGGAGTGAGGGTCTGAGGAGCCACAGCCCTGAGGGGAGTGAAGGTCTGAGGAGCCACAGCCCTGAGGGGAGTGAGGGTCTGAGAGCCACAGCCCTGAGTGGAGTGAGGGTCTGAGGAGCCACAGCCCTGAGGGGAGTGAGGGTCTGAGGAGTCACAGCCCTGAGTGGAGTGAGGGGTCTGAGAGCCACAGCCCTGAGTGGAGTGAGGGTCTGAGGAGCCACAGAGCTGAGTGGAGTGAGGGGTCTGAGAGCCACAGCCCTGAGTGGAGTGAGGGTCCGAGGAGCCACAGAGCTGAGTGGAGTGAGGGTCTGAGAGCCACAGAGCTGAGTGGAGTGAGGGTCTGAGGAGTCACAGCCCTGAGTGGAGTGAGGGGTCTGAGAGCCACAGCCCTGAGTGGAGTGAGGGTCTGAGGAGCCACAGAGCTGAGTGGAGTGAGGGGTCTGAGAGCCACAGCCCTGAGTGGAGTGAGGGTCCGAGGAGCCACAGAGCTGAGTGGAGTGAGGGTCTGAGGAGCCACAGCCCTGAGGGGAGTGAGGGTCTGAGGAGCCACAGCCCTGAGGGGAGTGAGGGTCTTAGGAGCCACAGCAGCTCCGTGTAATGCCCTGCATGCAATGGTCTCATTCCATCTCCAGCTATTTTTTCCTTGAAATGAAATTTCCTTGGGGAGACATAAGACAGATATCATGCAGCTCATCCAAGTTGTTCCAGAAAAGCAAGACGGTAAGAGAACTATGATAACAAGAAGGACCCCAGACAAGAACACTGAAGTCCAATAAAATCTAGAACCAAATTCTTCTTTGATGAATATGATAATGAACTGTTTGTGGTCAGCCTAATCATATATTTATAAATAAAAAATCACAGGTTAAATTTTTCTACCAGGCAGGGTATGGTAGTATACACCTGGATGGAATTCCAGCTTGTGGAAGGCTGATCCTACATAGCAAGATCCAGGCCAACCTGTCTTAATTGTTAACAAAGAATCAACAAGCTACTAAGTGCTGATTTGCCCAGCTGCATTAAAGTTCAACGTTCAACTTTTCTTTGAAACATCAAAAGGGTAGGTGTCCCTGGTACTGATTCAGAAGACCCTTTTGGGCCATGCACAATTTTTCTCAGTCACTGTTTTGTTCTAGGTGGAGGGGGCAGGGGTTGGACATAAGAAAATAAGAAAAGACATAAGAACATAAGAAAAGCCGAAAGGAAAGCTATCTATTTTGGCTAGCAACTAAATAACTGCTTGGTGAAACTATTAGAGTGACCAGACCAACCCCTTTTTTAAAGACACCAAATACATCATACCAAAATACCTCCTTTTGTAATGAGGAATTACTTTTGTTCTCTACTCAAAAAACATCTTCACAGTCTGTACTTCCAAACTTGAGGACTAGCAAAAACATTTCCATTTGTTGTCACGACTGAATTTCCAGGGAAGCACACTGCCTTGGCATCCCCTGCAGGGCCCTCCCCTCCCCCACTGCACCTTATCTTTGTCGTCCAGCAAAGCAGAGATCCGAGGGCTTGAGGAGGAACGGTAGATGGAAGAGCCTCGATCCCTCAGGGCCTCCCTGGGATTGGCCACTTCGCTCAGCATATTGTGGCTGCCAGTTTTCCTGAGCCCCAGTCTCCATGAGGAAGGAGATTCATCTTTAGGCTCTTCCGCCTTGTTGAAAAGACTGGACAGCTATGGGGGAAGAAAGAGAGGGGGAAGAAAGTTCTGGTGCTCCAGTCTGCTCCACCTCCTTTCTCTTTCCCTACTTGATCAAGTTCACGGAGCAGCCTGGGCTGTCCTAGAACAGACCCCTGGCAGGCCTGCTGTCCTTGTGCCCACTCCACTTGGCAGATGTTAGACGTTCCCAAGGGCTCTTTCTTCAGAAGCCAGCAGTGAACTCCAAACCTTAGTGCTTCTCCCCACAGACCTGCTCTGAGAAAGGCAGGAGCCCTTTTGCTGGCCTTGTGATCCAGCACTGTCTCAGAGCACCAGGAGACTCTCCTCTGGGGACTCATTTTCTCTTGACATGCTAGGCCCCTGAAAATAAGCTACTTTTCCTCTCTCTGTCTTAATGTGCTTATCTGTAAAACTGTGATAATGAACTTAATTCTCCCCTCTAATATAGCCTGGAGAAACAGGATGAGCTAATGAATAAATACATATGAAGGCCGTACTCTTTCATGTGATGAACTAAGTATTTCCTCTTATTGAAAACAGATTTCTTTTTCCTCACATAATATAATATGATTATAGTTTCCCTTCTGTCTCCTTGCAGTTCCTCCTGACCCCACTCCCATCTGGATCCCCTCCCTTTTTATCTCTCATAGTAAAAAACAAAAAACAAAAACAAAAAAACAAAATAAAACAAGTTAGGCTCCTAAGTGCTAATCATGAAATATAATATAATTACAAAAACTAACATATTGGAATTGGACAAAACAAACAAACAGAAGAAAAAGACCCAAGGAGAGGTATAAGAAGCAGACCTCACACTAGGAGTCCCATGAAAACACTACACTGGTATAACATACACGAGAAGTCTCACACTAGGAGTCCCATGAAAACACTACACTGGTGTAACATACACGAGAAGTCTGGTTCAGACCAGTGCGTGCCGCCTCAGTCTCTGTAAGTTCAGGTGAGCTTTGACCGTGTTGATTTAAAAAAGCCTTGATTCTTGGTGTCCTCCACCCTCTCTGGCTCTTACAATGTCTCTGCCTCCTCTTCCACAGGGTCCCCTGAGCCCTTCGGGGAGGGGTCTGAGGGAGACATCCCATTTAGGGCTGAATGTCCCAAGTTCTCTCAAGTGATGAGTTAATATTAAGGTAATACTAATGGTGACTTCACAAAATTCTAACTATAATATTAAGAAAATAATCTATTTGATATTAAGAAGCAATTATTTCGTTGAACAAGAAATTTTAACAGATAAAATTTTAGGCGTAAGAAGGTCACCATATTTCTTATTCTTCCTAGACAGAATATCTTTCAAAGAGATCACTAGCTCACACCACCACAATTTCATTAAAAAGAAAATCTAATATCAAAAAGGGAAGTTTGGGCATGCCTATAATTTTAGCATTTAGAAGGTAAAGGTTTGGGGAGGTGGAAAGATGGCGGTTAAGAGCACTGGCTGCTCTTCCAGAGGGCCCAGGTTCAATTCTCAGCACCCACATGGCAGCTCACAACTGTCTGTAACTCCAGTTCCAGGGGAATTGACACCAATGCACATGACATAAAATATATAAAAAAAATAAAAAATAAAAAGAAGAAGGAGGTAAAGGTTGGTAGATTGAGGTCATGCTCAGCTACATAAGCTTGGGCCAGCATGGCCTATGGCTATGGAAAACCCTGTCTCAAAACCACAGAAAAGGAAAGGAAAGTTTCCGGTGGGTACAGCTCAGGGGTGATATGCTAGCAGGTTCAAGAGCCTACATTCTAGTGTCAGCACTAAAACCAAACAACTACAAAAACACTGCATGAACAATTTTACATTGTCTTTATATAAAGCAGGGAAACCGGATACAAATATGGTTCAGTGGTAGAGTGCTTGCTTAGTATATACAAGGTATATACGTACAAGGCTTGATTCTGTAAAAACAGAGAAACACAGCAGGGAAACATCATAGGCTAGGATTAGTCAGAAACCAGATTAGGGTCTTTAGGGTATAACTAGTCCTTCATATGCCAGGACACAGTCCCTTTCCTGGGGTCTAGGACCTTTATAAAAAAAACCCTGGATCTTACTTCCAAACCCATGTCATCTTTGCACTAAAATAAGCCAGTCATCTCCATCCACCGTCCACTAAGCTTTCCTCTTGTCTCCAGTTATCTGGGTATACACACTTATGAGCCCCTTCCTTTGTACAAGCCACTGTGACTCTACTGGGAACCCTTCCTCCTTTCCCAGTATTATTTTAGCAAAATAGAGGAAGTATGTGTGTCTGTATGTCTTAAGTTGGTATTGTTCTTTTATAAGAAGTAGCAAGTGCAGTCCCACCTAGAAATGCCAGCATCTGAGGAGCAGTGAATGGCTGCACGGTGAGCAAGGACGGCACTCTACCTAAAGCCTAGCTAATGAGTCAACAACGTGTCTAAAAATAAAGGAGGCCTGGCATGCTTTGTTTCATTTCCACTAAGGAGACCAACTAAAAACCTCTAAGGCCAGAGAGATTTCCCAGTTGTCTGCTCCAAATACCTCAGACCTCTCTGCCAGAGGCCTACAGCTTCGGAGAAGCCATATAAAGTTGATCCTTCGTCTCCCTCCCTTGACCATCACACAGGGCAACAACCTTACTCATAAGACTAAAGTTTTCATGAGAAGTAGAAAAAGGAATTGCCATAAAAACAGTTTTGGATGCTCCGTGTCTTCTAGCTAGTCTACTTTGTACACAGTTATCTTTGTTTTCAATATGAAGAAAACAGGTAAAACACAGAATCTTTTTGGTCTCAGGATATTTTCATCCCATTATTGAAACACCTTTGTAAAGGTATTGTTTGGTACTGGTTTTTCAAGGACGTGAGGGGCAATGTTATGGACAGAATTTTTGTGTCTCTTCCTCTAAAATTCATACTGAAGCCTTAGGCATCAGGACTGCATCTGCAGCTTGAGCTTCTGAGGAAGTGACAAAGAATGAAGTAAACAGGGTAGCTGGCCCTTCTCAGAGGGCGACAATGGTGCTCTTCTACATGTTAAGCTACAGGAGAAGGCGGCATCACCCACACAGGAAGATAGCCTTTTTGAGGATCTGGACTGCCTAGCTCATTGTTCTGGGAACTCTCCAGCCTCCAGAACTGTAAGAAGCTAATTTCTATTTTTAAAGTCACAGTTTATAGCAATTTGGTGTAAGAGTCTAATACAGACAAGAATGTACTCCTACTGTTTTACAAGAATGAGTCTTTGAGGCCTTTGTGCGATACTGTAATACAGTGAAATATAACCTCAAATCCATTCCCAAGCACTCACTCTCCTAGCTGAAGAGGCAGAGAAGGTGTTCTGAGCTGGGGCTGGGATCTGCTCCATGATCCGACTCTTGATTTCAGAGTTGGAATGGTTGACAGTGGCTTCTGGCTTTTTATCTGTTATTGAAGACAAGAGATGCAACAAGGATAAGGATGAAAACCTTATCTTAGTGTGTATAAATCTTTTTCTACTAAGAAAAAAGTTTTGCCGTTATCAAAGCAGATTATTAGAACCATGGGATGTCTGGTCTCACAGCAGAACAAATTCTAGCAACTACATGTAGAAAAAAAATAAATGGAGGGATATCCTTATATTGTTAGGCTCCAACTTCCAATAAAGACTGTCTCTACATCAATGCATGTGTATAGTTATATTGTAAAAATTCATTGTTATAAAAAGTCTGTTCAGTTTTGTAGGGAACTTGGCTGAGAAATAAATGCACATGAAACACACACAGAAAATGTACACGCTAGATTTTGCTTTCTAGGTAATTACAATAAAAAAGAAATAAGACACATTATAATCAAACACAAGATGATATATTGATTCAGATCAACAGGTGCTGTAAATTTTTATTATGTTTTATTTTTTTGGTTTTTCGAGACAGGGTTTCTCTGTATAGTCCTGGCTGTCCTGGAACTCACTCTGTAGACCAGGCTGGCCTCGAACTCAGAAATCTGCCTGCTTCTGCCTCCCAAGTGCTGGGATTAAAGGCATGCGCCACCACGCCCGGCTTGTAAATTTTAAAGAAGGGCAAAGCCTCTGAGGAAGAAAGTAAGAAAGCTGCTCCATCAGCCGGGGTTCTCTACAAAAGCTCCAGAGAACGCTGTCAGACAGACTGATGGAAGGATGGTTGGATGGATGGACAGATGGGGAATGCTGACTCAGAGATCAGTCACACATCCCCTGGTTAGTAACTGACTGGCCTAATTTAAGTAGTGAGAATTCTTAGGGTTGCAATAGGATCTAACAGTAGAAAGGATTTTAAACGATAGAGATTAAGTTGCAGAGCTTTAGTCATAGAACTCACATAACCAGGAGTGGCCCAGCCCTGCAAGGTCATCAATCTGGCTGTATATCAATTAATAACTAGCACAGCGCCTGTACCTAGCAGCTATGATTCTGGAATTTATACTCTGAAAACAGATACAGGAATACATGGATCCTCTGTTAATTATAAGCTACATCCAGCTGTGTGATAGTAAGTTACATATCATATTTCAAGCTCTATTCTCTAATTAATCAGAGATTTTAATTCTTACCTAAAGATAATTTTTATGAAGATTAGAAATAGCATTTTAAAACTCCATAGCTCATTGGCTATTGTAAGCTTCTTTATGCTATTAGTTCTATTGTTTGGGAGTTATTATAATGATCACAGCATTTTTACAGTACTAAGCTCCAAGAAATCTAGTGTATTAGCCAAATGAAATAGATTGTTACAGTACTGGCTTGTGATGCATCACGAATCCCAGAACCTGTAGACTCAGATAGTGCATTCTTCATGCCACGTCTGGGCTTGGGCAGGTGACTTGCTCTGGCCTCTAAAGCATTAGCCTCTGAAACAACTATTTTCAGAATCTAGCTGCCACATGAAGAAACAGGGGCAGGCCTGCTTGATGAGACTAGATCACCTATCCTAAACATCACAGCCAAACAACAGAAACATGAGCACGGTCATCTAAGACCAACTCTTCCTCTATACTTTACAAATTCAACTCCCTTTACAAGTTGAAGGCACAATCATGAAGAAGCATACCATTGCCTTAAGAAAGAGACAAGCTATCCAGCTGGTCCCTTCCCCAATTACCAAGCCATAGAATCGAGTTCACAAAGAATCTTTGGGTTTTTCTTTTTTTTTAACTCCCTGCCCCTCACTGAGTCAGTCTTTTGTAGCTCAGTGTGACATCACAACAGCTATGTAGCTGAGGGTGACTTTGAACTTCTGATCCTCTGACTTGTACCTTCCAATGGCTAGAATTACAGCTGTGTGTCAGCAGGTCAGGTTTTATGCAGTGTTGGGGATCTAACCCAGGGCCGTGAATAAGCTAGGCAAGCACTCTACCAACTGAGCCATATCCTAGCTCGGCAGTTACTGTTTTAAACCATTAAGTTTGCAGGTGGCTTATTATGAAACAATAGAGAATCAATACACAAAATATCTAAGTCAGACTAAAAAGGAAAGAGAGAAAACATAATTTCTAATCAAAATGCTTATATTCACATTAATAATATTAATGTGTAAGATACATGAAAACTATAATTTTTATGAAGTTGTATCCATGGAGCTTTAAAAATGGAGGAAATGCAGTCAACATATATTTGTTTAGTATCCACTCGTGAGATAAGCACCTTCAGGAAAGGCTTTGGTAAAGCCCACTTCTGTGCGCCAGCTAATGTTTAAGGCACACCTACACAGAGAAGGCTGTACGGCACTCAGGGAGATAGAGAAGGCACAGAAGACTGTTCAAACCCATCCAAAGCTTATCCACTGGGACAGCAGAAGGTGTGAGGAAAAGAACATAAAAATAGTTTGAATATTAAGTAGCATGAGAAAATTAACATAAAAGAATTTCAAACAAATAGCTACTAAAATCAACAGCAGGGGTGGGGGAGACATGTAATCTCTATGGTAATGTGACAGAAGCTGATTTGAGTTGAGCTCTGAGACACCAGCAAAGAACTAGAGAAATGAGCGGAGGAGTCTGCTGGAGCGGCTTGGCTTCTGCTCCCACTGGGCCACTGGAACTGTTCTCTAGGATAACCAGTGATTTCCTAACTGCTGCATGACCCCTGCCTGCTCCTGTCTCACTACCGCTCATCGCTGCTGGCTTCTCTGAGGCAGAAATGCATGTCCTCTTGGTCATGTGTCTTTGTCTCCTTCACTAACATCACCTCAATCTCTAAACACAGAATGCCAAGATTCTTTCTCATCTCTCTTTCTTCTACAATCTTCGGGAGCCTCATACTTCTGTACAGTTTTTAATTATTATTACTTTTATATGCGTAAGTGTTTGGCCTGCATATGCATGTGCATCACACGCCCACCTGATGACCACAGAATTCTCTGAAACCAGAGTTACAGACAGTTGTGAGCTGCTGCCATGGAGGCTGGGAATTGAATTTGGATCCTCTTCAAGAGCAGCAAGTGTTCTTAACTGCTGTTCCATCTCTCCAGCCCCTCTTTTCTACAGTCTTACCTTTCACTTCTTATACAGACTTTCCACTGTCCCGTTCTGCTGTGTGGAGTTCCACACTCAGTGAGCAGTGCCACTGGCTAGCTCCAAAACCCACTTCATCTAACACTGTACAATGTCAGTATCTCATTCTAAAAAAGGAGTACTAAGGATATATGCCCCAAGGTATGGTTGTGGGGATTAAATAAAATCGCTGAAGTGTACTGCAAAGTAAAAAGCACTATGCAGATATAAAGTTGTACTATAATTCCCAGAATGAGTCATGATCTTACCTACCAGTCACTGCCACTGACTGCATTAACTTCTCTCACACGACCTGTATTTTATTACACAGTGCTTTCCATTCCCCTACTAGGTATAGTCAACGAAGCCACTTAATGAATACAGATGGTTGTCATATGCTGAAACCTGGAGTAAAATAGCAAATGCAGTATTCCCAGGAAAACTGGTAAGTACCAGAACAAAACTAAGTGCACCGTGCTACAGAGAAACGGAGTAAAAAGCCCAGGGTAGGAAAATACAGGAAATATCTGTATTACTTACTTGTCTCCTAACAAAAGGCCTGACAAAGCAACTTAAAGAAGGTGTTGTTGTGGCTTACACTTTGGGGATATACAGTCCATCATGGAAGGAAGGTAGTGAGTGGGTCAGGAGCAGAAGTGGCTGGCCACATCGTGAACAGGTTAGACAAATGCTCAGCTAGCCTTCTCTCTATTTTATGTAGTCTGGAAACCCAACCTATGGAATAGGGCCACCCAAACTTAGGGTGCATCTTCCCACCTCAACTATAACCTCCTCTAGAAAGTCCTTCACAGGCACGACCTGTGAACCTGAGAAATCTGCCTCCAAAGTGATCCTAGACCCCATCAAGTTGATAAGAACAACCATCCCGGGTCTAGGCGTGGGTGCTGGAGACTCAGTCCCCACTTACTATGTATACTCACTGAAAGGAGAACGGATCCTGAGACCTCTGCCTCACTGATGGGTATGCACTGACACACTGAGAATTTGGTAACACTCTCAGGAGATAATAGGATGTGACCAGGGCATTGGGAGTATATTGTCTCTAACCCTTTTCTGTCTCTCTCTGCTTCCAGGCTGTTATGCCAGGAGCAGCTCTGGTTGACCACACCCATCCCATCCCATTCTTTAACCACAGTTCTGAAACATGGAGGCACTTGATTGTAGACTGAAACCTTGAAACCATGAGCCAAAATAAATCTTCCCTCCCCTTACTGAGTTCCTCTCAGGTACTTGCCACTGTAGTGAGGATAGTTAATATAGGCTCCAGTTGTTTTAACTTTCTGTACCAGAAAAAAGTGTAGGGTCAATCTTCTAGACCCTACACTTTCTAAAAGAATTCACCAAGCAAGTATTTATGATGGTGTGAAGTGAATTCAAAGGTACAAATAAACATTCAAGGCCAGGAATGCTGAGGTCATAGCTGAGAAAATCAAGCCACCCAATTGAGCTACAATATGCCCTTGCCTATGCAGAGCATTGGGAATGTCTGTTGGGGCCGGACTATTAGAAGCCTTGAAGCCTAGGCTACAGGGTTTAGACCTTACTCTGCAGACAAAGACAGAATGAGGGAGCTGGCCATAGAAGATTTCTGAATAGAAGTATACTTTAATCATGAGGGTATTGTCAATATTTTATTTCAATAGCAGTATGGGCATGGTCTGCATACTAGTTTTATGTAAACCTGACACAAACTAAGAGGTTTGAGAGGAGAGAACCTCAATTAAGAAAATGTCCCCAGCCAGGCAGTGGTATTACATACCTTTAATCCTAGCACTTGGGAGGCAGATGAAGGCTATGTCTGTGAGTTCAAGGCCAGCCTAGTCTACAAAGTGAGTTCCAGGACAGCCAGGGCTACACAGAGCAACACTGTTTCAGGAAGAAAATAAAAGGAGGTGGAGGAAGGAAGAAGGAGGAGGAGGGAGAGGAGGAGAAGAAAGAAGAAGAAAGAGAGGTAGTAGGGGACAGGGAGAGGGAGGGGGAGAGGAGGAGGGGAGGACGAGGGCGAGGGAGAGGGAGAAGGAGAGAGAGAGAAGGGAGAGGGGGAAGGGAGATCTGTGTTCTTACATTTTCATCATTCCTAAGCAGTAGAGTATAGCAATTATTTATATTGTACCAGGTAACATAAATAAGCACCAGAGAGACAGTTTGAAGTACACAGGTTCTACATAAACACTGTGCATATGTGTGTGTGTATACACACACATATACATATATGTACATATACACACATTCATATGTATACGAATGAGAGACTTGTACATCCAAAGATGTCGGTTATCTCCTGAGACAACCTCCCATGGACATGAAGGATAAATGCATATATTATTCATGAGAATAATAAAAGTAAGTCTGATTTGTTTTTTCATTAATTCCCTCACTCAGAAACTGAAGAAGCTTTACAAAATAAAAAAATTAAGATTCAGTTTAGAGAAGCAAAAATCACATAATAACTAAATGCAAATTTTTACCAGTGTATTGAAAATATTAACGCCCTGTAAGCCCCATGCATCTTAGCATACTGGCTTGTTGGCATCTATCAATCTAAAGGCAGGACAACTGATTGCTTCATGCTAGATTTCTCCATGTACCTTACCATATGGCTGTGTCAGAACTGGCAGGTATATTTTAACTGAGCTCAAGGCTTTTAAAAGCATATTGTCATTAGCTTCAATTCAATTTCTTAGAAAGTACTTCAAGCTCTTTCTGGAACCCCGAGAGGCAGACCACATGCAGGACCTCTGCCTTACTTACCTGCCTCCTTCTCAGTCTCTGATTCAGAAACTTCATCTTCCCCTTCCTCCTCCTCTGAGCTGGAGCTGCTGGACTCTTTGCTTTCTCCCTCTGTGTCTTGGGACTTGGGGATCTCTTCTTCATAAAGCATCTTCTCTTTGCTAAATTAAAAGTGCAATTTGAAAGCAATTCAGAAATGATACAAACCATTTACGTTTGCTGACAGCCAGATATAATAAAGGGAACAAACCTATAAATCTGTATGTAGAAGCAACAGTAAAAATAGGAAGATCCTTCTTATCTCTGTGTGCTGTTCTCTTGGACCTTGGCTTTTCTACAGTCTAAGGCTTATTACTGACTTTACAGCATGACTCAAGGAGACTCTGTCTATTCAACACATAGTTAGGAGAGAACCATGACTGACAAAGAGAAGATGGAAGTAGGGCAGACGAATGTTTTGAAAATCATTACACAAGCCTTCACTGAGTTCTATTCCATCCCACAGACCTTGCTAGGGACTGAAATCATGGTCAACAATGAGACAAATTCTGAGCTGAGGAAACCCTGTATAATCAGGGAAGCAGGCAGGACTAAGAACCCCTGGGCTAGGCTAGAAGAGATGCTGTTGCCAGTACAATCTCTCAGTGTAATGCATATTCATTCATCCTCAGGGTCCCAGCTCAGTGCCACCTCCCCCTGTCCACAAACATTTCCATACTTTGAAGATCATTTGACTGAAATGAAACACAGAATCATTTTAATATAAAAATTCTCAACACGTGCAGGCGAGCACACGCGTGAGCCCGCGCACACACACACACAGACACACACACACAGACACACACACACAGCATTAAGTGGATCTCATTCCTTGCATACAAGTAAGCAATATCTTACTTCTTAAAGAGTCCACTCTGAAACTTGCTATTCAGGTCTGACTCGATGAGCTTATTCCGGGTCTCCTTTTCACTTCGAAGCTGGAGATTGAGAAAGTAGAGAGAGGGGGGGAAAGTTGACAATTTGTGAAAAATCAGTAGTATTGAGAAGGCCCAAACTGGTACTATCATTCTGAAAAACAAAAAATAAAAAATAAGACATAAACCAAAGAGGGAAAAAGAAATAAAAAAAAGTAACAGAAGAAAATTCTGTCTAAAGTAGAAGAGGAAATTATGCCACTGCAGATTCAAGAAAATTATTCTTTCAAAATCCCAAACCAAACCTTAATACAAAGAAAAAAAGCCCAGTGCATGAGGGTAAAGAGCCAAAAGCAACCTGGGAAGAATGCTTAATGATTCATATAGCACAGTGATTTAGCAATAATTCTAAAGAAATCACAGACCGTTAACCGGGCGTGGTGGCGCACGCCTTTAATCCCAGCACTCGTGAGGCAGAGGCAGGCGGATTTCTGAGTTCGAGGTCAGCCTGGTCTACAGAGTGAGTTCCAGGACAGCCAGGGCTACACAGAGAAACCCTGTCTCAAAAAACCAAAAAAAAAAAAAAAAAAAAGAAGAAGAAGAAGAAGAAGAAAGAAAGAAAGAAAAGAAAAAAAAAAAAAGAAATTACAGACATTATATGGAACTAAGCCCTTAGGTCTGGTACTTAGTTGTATTCTCTACACAAAATATACTAATGTCTGAAGGGGGCGGTTCTGATGCTAAGGTCTTGTTCCCCAATTGGTTCTTGATTTGTCAGTAAAGAAAGCCAGGAGCCCATTAACAAGCCTCTGGCTCTCAGGATTTGTCGAAAGGCTGATGAAACCTCCTGAGGTTCCACACACCAGGTTATGATGAACTGGTTCGCGTAGGTTTGAATTGCTTACATACATATCATAAATTAACCATAGCTTCATTTGACCCCAGGTCTTAAGTCTGTTGACAATTTCAGCATGACTGAATAGCTGATTTTATTTTATTTTATGTTGCTTTGGAAATTGGCTTGGTTCTCTTTAGAGTTGGTGTAAACATGCCATGTAAAAAATGATTAACAGAATCATTGCTTTCTTAGATGTATGTATAGTAAAAGTTAATACACACATTTATATAATTTCTTCAAAATCTTATACCTAATTTGATGTTTCTAAAAACTGCACATGTAAGTCATGTGTATAACATGCTAAAGTACTTTAACTGTGATCTTAAAACTGAATAAAATATTTAATAAAAATTTGAAGTATTTTAAAGATTAAAAAAAGAAAGAAAGAAAGCCAGGAGCCAATTGCTGGGCAGAAGGTACACACGGGACTTTTGGGGGTCCCAGGAAGAAAAGGCAGAGGCAAGGAAGGAGAGTCTTTCTGTCGTGCTTTGGAGGGAGAAGAACACAGCAACCTGGGGCCGGGGTCTCCACTACAGGGCAGGGGGGCAAAGGATGCTCGGCAGGGGCTCCATGGGACTAGCCACTTAAGTTTAGGGCAAGTGGAGAGACAGAGACAATAAATTGGTAAGGGCACACTTTTCCAGGCGGAAGACAGTAACACCCAGCAATTGTGCCTAGAAGGCAAGGTGTAAAGTAACAAACTGTGTGTGGTGTGTGTGTGGTGTGTGTGTGTGTGTGTGGGTGGGTGTGTGGTGTGTGTGTGGTGTGTGTGTGGTGTGTGTGTGTGTGTGTGTGTGTGTGTGGTGTGTGGTGTGTGTGTGGTGTGTGGTGTGTGGTGTGTGTGTGTGTGTGTGTGTGGTGTGTGGTGTGTGGTGTGTGGTGTGTGGTGTGTGTGTGGTGTGTGTGTGTGTGGTGTGGTGTGTGTGTGTGTGGTGTGGTGTGTGTGTGTGTGTGTATGTGTGTGGTGTGTGTGTTTTATCCATGAGTTCAAGGAAGCTGGGCGAGGACTGGTAGTACGGTCATCTCCCAGAGCTAAAGGTGAGTAGAGCAAACGGGAAGCCAGGAGGAAGCTGGTAGAGCAGCCGACCCGGAAGCACAAGGAAGTGGCATAGAACTACATGTAACATATCCTAAAGTATGTAGAACACAGAGACAAACACTGTCCCCTTTAGAACAGCAAGGTTTGTGGGGAAGCTGGGCCTGGGTGTGCAGGCCATCACACTGGCTACTAGGAAGGCTCAGGCAGAAAGACTGTAAATTCAGACTAGCCTGGGCTAAGGAATGAAATCAATGGTTGAGGGGAGATATCATTTATGTCTAAAACCCAATTATGTTAGTTAAAGGGCGTGTATGTTTGCAATTTTCATGTGAATCTAAAAATGACTTCAGATAATAAGATTTTACAAAAACACAAAAACTTAACTGTGCAAAGTGGGGCGCTAGCCTAAGGAAGGCTGATGCTGCTAACAGTGGTGTTAACACTGCCTTTGTATTGTGCTACCATGCAAGTGATCCTGAATACTGAGCAGAGAAAACAGGAACCGTACATTGTTCATTTGAAGTTCATGTATGCAGCTTTCTAACTGAGCCTAAAATAACAAGAATCACTGCTTCAACAGTCAGTCGTGATACAAACACCCCTCATTAGAGACCTTGATCTGTGTCTCACCAGTCATATAGTTCTGAATCAAAACCCACGCTACTTCCAACAGTCATCCTAAATGTCAGTTCCCACACCTACATGCGAATGGGGAGAAAAAGGAAAGCCAGTGTTGTTGGTTTTTTTCTTGCCTAATTTTATTCCCCTGTCCAATTACTGGCAGAAAATGTGAGCGGGTCACTCTTTACCTGTGCACCTGGTGGATTTCCATTCACATATGTAGCTCTTCTGAAGAGTACCAGGCAGAAAGGCAGAGAAAAGCAATTAAGGTTTTAAAGTAAGGAGGAAAGAGAAGAGGACTAAATTCTGGATGTTTTCTCAATCTGACGTATGTATGAACCACTACTAACCAAGTACTGCCCAACACCATGTGACAGTTTTGCAGTATTACGTTAAGAAAGACATACAGTGGGGCTTTGGTGATGCACACCTTTAATCCCAGCACTCGAAGGCAGAGGCAGGTGGATTTCTGAGTTCCAGGACAGCCATGGCTATTACACAGAGAAACCCTGTTTTGAAAGAAAGAAAAGAAAAGAAAAGAAAAGAAAAGAAAAGAAAAGAAAAGAAAAGAAAAGAAAAGAAAAGAAAAGAAAGACAGAAAGACAGACAGACACTCCTCTCTGTAATGGACTGTAGCTGCCTAAAGACTATTTTATATAGCCTTTTACAATATGGTTTTTCAAGCATGCCGTTTATAGTTCCTGAAGGGAACAACATCTGTGAAATGTAGATACATCCAGCTCAACCCTGAACAAATGACACTGAAGCAGGGGGCTGAGACCCCCAGAGTCACTGTGAACTGCCAGGAAGCTCTGAGAGCATCGTCCAGACTTACCACATCTTGCTTCTTCTGAAGCATCTCCAAGTGCTCCACAAGACCTTCGTCAGCCACGTCAAATGGCGTCTGGCCCTAGCAGAACACAGGGGCACCATGACAGATAGAAAACAGAAGCGGCAGTCATGTGACTTTTTCAGGGTCTATTCTCTGTTTACTTACTGACTTTTATTCCTGCAATATAAGCTGAATCTCCTTTATCTGAAATGCTTAGGACCAGAAAGAAGTGCTTTGATTTTAGAATATATGCATGCATGCATACACACACACACACACACACACACACAGAGATATATACATAGTCATCTTGAGACTAAGTATAAACATAAAATTTACTTTACTTTTTTCACATATATTGTACAAATATAGTCCAATGATGATTTCTTATCGTATTTTAAATAATTTTGTGTTTTCATGGTCTGGAATTTTCTACTTGGGGCATCATATTCAGTGTTCATAAATACTGTGCTAGAAATATTTCAGATTTCAGACTTGGGTTGGAGATGCCCAGCCTATAGCCGCCTCCTGATACTCTACATTGAGCTGCCTTTATGAGTCACAGAGAAGATGCTTTAACAAACAGCAAATCCTTCAAACATGTGAAACAGTGAGAAAATCACTACACCAGTTCTAATGCTTATGGCCTCTTGACAAATAGTCTAGGGGAATCCCCATGTATACCTGTTCTAAAGTATTATTGTGAGGATAAATTCAGTAAATGCCCTTGGGTCACACTCACGCTGAGGACTAACAGAAATGATCTCCCTTTAAGGAAGAGGAGGGAAGCCAGGCAGGTTACTTCTTCTAGAAAACACAGGAACAATCACACACTCTGTATAGTCTAAGAATGAGACCAGGATTCAGGAGTTATGTAAGAAAGATAGGACCATGTGTCTGGATTCTAGAAAATCAAGAGACGCGGGGATAAGAATCTCAGGGTTCTACATTGTTTGAAGTAAGGCTGATAGGATTGCTTATAGTTAAAATGGAACAATCATTGCCATTACAGATTGTTCTTAGAGGAGCCCATATGCCAAGAACTTAGCAGTTAAAAGACCCAGAGTTGAAACATAGTAAAATATTTCATCTCTCACCATAGACAGGGACCTTAGGTCTCTCCAAGTTCATTTGTCATCAAGACCAATTACCTTTTTTCATTTCCTGTTTCATTAGGGGCTTGAGCACAAGTAGACGCAGATGACTGGGTTGTGTTTATTTGGCTTCAGTACTTTTACAGAGAGAATAAGCAGTGGAGCAAGGAGCTAGAGGACATCACAGCCCCAGTGCAGTCCTGGACACTGACCAGAGCCTTCAAGCCTGTGCTAGGCACCCAGCCACCTGATCTCATTGCCCTTTTAGAGGTTCAGGCTCACTAACCAGTTTGTTCCGGATATCCATGTCACAGAGTGCTTCTGCCAGGATGGAGCAAGCCTCTTTCACTCCCCAGTGTGCAGCTGCATGAAGAGGAGTCCAGCCGTCATGATCCTGAACATTGAGTTCATAGCCAGCCTGAATGAGAAGCCTAGAAGAAAACCCAAAAGGGACATTTATGGCCTGATTTTAAAGTTTTCCACCAAACAAGCTATCACTCCACTAATACCTCAAATACCCTGTGATTTCTTCTGCCTTCTAAGGGATAATCTATAATGCATTTTACTACTTTGAGCATCGCTTACAATCTTCACTGAACTGTAAGGTTATACATATGGCATCCCCTACACCTATCCATGTTACACTGTGCTGGTTAGTCTTTCTCAACTTGACACAAACATGTATTTTTGAAATATTGTCAACACTAAACACCAAGAGTCAGATAGTCAGATAAGGCATGAATATAAGAAAAGTAAAACAGGTAAAATAGTAGAGTCAAATTCTCTTTTCTTGCTTTTTTCAATTACATTTTAAGTTGATTTCTTTGGTATGCGCGAGTGTGTGTGTGTGTGTGTGTGTGTGTGTGTGTGCGTGCACGTGCACGTGCTGCAGGGGTGGGTGGGTGGTGGGTACATACATGCCACAGTACACAAGTGGAGGTAGGAGGACAGCTTGGAAGAATCAGTCTCTCTTTCTACCATGTAGGGATTGAATTCACATCATCAGGTTCAGCAGCAGATGCTTTTACCCAAGGAGCCATCTACACACACACACACACACACACACAAGCACACACACACACACACACACACAAGCACGAGTGCATGTATGCAGGCCTGTACCACTCTAATTCTCTTACGAAAACTGGATATTGCATATTGCATACTCAAGATCTATAATTCACCTAATGAGCCCAGAAATTGTCTAAATCCTAAAACCAGAAGGGTCATGAGTCTGTACAGTCATAGAGGAGGAGGTTTCAGGAGAACCAATGACAAGTCACAGAGTTGAACGGGGTCTTCCTGTGTCACTGTGCCTCAAGTCTACCGAACATCATACATACGAGGAAGACCACCTATGAAGGAACACCAGCAAACCACGAGGAAACTGACAAGAAAATACATCATGGCTAAAAGTTTCTGCTTCTAAAACTCACGTCACCTTCTCCCAGTACCCAGCTCCATACCTGAGGACTTCAGAGTAACCCTTGGCAGCAGCTACATGCAGGGCAGTGGCCCCTGAGCGAGCCTGCCTCACATCTTCTATTCTTCCGCTGTTGAGCCACTGGCGGGCGTCCTGCAACATCTGCTGTTCTTCCTCCTTCCTTGACTGCTCTAGATCAACGCCTGCAGAAGGCAGACCCCAGAAAGCAGTGTTACTAAAGTTCTGCCCAAGTCTGGCAAGACATTTCATCAGGTTAATAACATACAAATATTACCACAAATAACCGTTCCCTCATCAAGCTGGTAATTCATCAAATCTGAGGTAATGCCATTCATATTACAAAATTGCCAGGGCTAAATAAGCCAGGCTAAAACACTATGTGCTGCACACTCATGAGGAGCACACACCTAACGCTTTACAACAGGACATAAAAACCAGAGGAGATACTATTTTTACTTTGCAATATTTGCAAGGAGTTATAAGTGCTAAAGTCCTTTAACACGTTATATGATCTTAGTTTCCCAGCACTCTGGTGGGATAACTATAAGGCCCCCTTGCCATATGAGGAACTAAACACAGGATGCTTTGCATATGGCCCCAAACACATCAGTGGCAGAGCTGCCATTGGAACTCCTGGATGCTCTTGGCACGTTTCTTTTCCACTCGTTACGCTACAAGAGTACTATCAAAGTCTTCATTTCAGGTAGGATGCGCTGTAGACAAGTGAACTCCTTCTGAAGCTCATTTCCATATGCACTCGTATATACTTACCTGAGGCCCAAAGAGCAATCCGGAGATTATAGAGAGTGATCTGAGGTCAACGCTATAGTCTACTTTTAAGGCAATGTAGACTTTGTTTCCCTTACAATCATATGGATATAACCTTACAACCATATGGATATATCCCTTTAGTCATCAACTCTCCAAAAGCTAGGCCAGTGAAGAAGGACTTTAAGACAGGACATTCTTTATTATACAAAATAATGAAATGTTCTGAACACAAACACACCCATTCAAAAGGTTCCATACTCATAAGCAGACTTTATCAGTGCTGTTAGTCTTCTTTTTGGCTCTTAAATAAGCCAGTGTGGGCTGCTGAAGAGTTGCCTATCTAGTATGGGAAATGCATAGGGTGGAGAGGACGCCCACTTAGACACAGTAGGGGTTACCAGTGCTGTGAAGTGAGACACACATATGAATGCTTGTTTCAACAAAGCATTCAAGGAAGAGTCAGAATTCAAAATAAAAAAAGTTGGTTTTCAAACTAAAACTTATTTTTAAACTTGTAAACTATAAAACATTTTAGGAGATGAATGGGAGTTGGAGAGATGGCTCAGCAGTTAAGAGCACTGGCTGCTCTTCCAAAGGTCCTGAGTTCAATTCCCAGTACCCACACAGCAGCTCACAACTGTAGTCCTATGGGATCTGATGCCCTCTTCTGATGTGCAGATGTATAGTTAGACAAAATATACATATTTATAAAATAAATAAATCTTTAAAAAACAATAACAACAATACATTTTAGGAGCTAATGAGTGGGGTGGGAGGATAAACTGAGTCTAGAAAACTTTAATTCAGTAAAGCACAAAGCCAAACCTGGACCTCAGTAACAGCACAACCTAGAGTATCTGCCACTTAAGGCAAGCACAGCACACGTTCTATAAAGGGTAGACACTTAATGCCACCCTCAGATTTACCAGCCCTCCAGTCTGCCAGCACTACTCACTCAGTTCTGCTGATGCAGCATCAAAGCAGCTTGGACCAATAAACAAGCCCATGTTCTACAGGACAGCACCAGGAAAGGCCACTAAAGCGTTGGAAATAACTCTCGGGGCTTAGAAGAACCTTCCCTGTCTCCAATCATCACAGATCCCATCCAGAGTTTCAATGACAATTTTATCAGAAATCTAAGACCTGCTGTCCACAGATATTCAACAATTTTAAATTGAAAGACTTCAAAGTCTAACCTAGGTGTGGTGTAGCATGTCTGAAATACTGGCATGGAGAAAGAAGATTCGAGGCAGCTGTCCATGGACTGCCTGGACAAGCCGGTGGATAAAATGGAAACAAAATGACTTTAGGTGTGTGATAGGAGAGGCCCACCCTAAAACTACAAAATAAGAACACACAATTTCAGAATATATTCTTCTTGGTTAGGTTTCTTACCTCAAGAAACTTCTAGAACCAGGTGTGGTGACTCACACCTGTAATCTCAACACAGGGAAGCAGAGGCAAGAGGATTGCTGCAAGTCTGAGGAGAAACCCGGCTACAGGGTGAGCTCTAGGGCACATGGGGCTATAAAAACCCTATCTCTTAAAAACTCAGACAAACAAAAGAAACTATCAGAATAGTTTCCACAGTGGCTCTGACTAAAGACCCTTTCAGAGGTCTTTTTTTGTTTATTTGTTTGTTTGTTTTTGTTTTGTTTGTTTGGTTGGTTCTGGTTTTTCCAGACAGGGTTTCTCGAGACAGGGTTTCTCTGTGTAGCCCTGGCTGTCCTAGAACTTACTCTGTAGACCAGGCCTTGAACTCAGAAATCTGCCTGCCTCTGCCTCCCAAGTGCTGGGATTAAAGGCGTGCGCCACCACTGCCCAGCCTTCAGAGGTCTTAATAAATAGTTCACAGCACCACCTGCAGGTTCCCAGAGAAAAGAATACCACCCAAAGTCAGACAGTGGATTTGGCCATACTGTGTCCCCCAGCCTTTCTTCAAGCTATCCTGTGCAACAGAGATAATACAAGGTACACACACAGAAAGAACAGTCCATGGAACAGTCCACGATCTTCCTCAGGCCAATCCTAGCTACAGGATGGATACACAACCTCAGAACAGCAAAGACAAGGAAAGCCTGGTCATCCTTAGGGCATCTGGCCTATGCATGTGTGAGTTATTAAGATGAACATGACACTGGTCATGATGACTAATGCTCTGTGGACAGAAGTCATCCTGTCCTGTCACATGATAAGGAAGAGGGATCGCGGTCTGGAAGGGCACTGTGAGGAGAGCCTCTGCAGGCTGCTCAGGCTCCTAGGTTACCTTGTTTCTTTACTTGTTCCAGAAGAAGGTCTTTCATGGCTGGCTCCTCTGCAAGGTCAGAAGGAACTTCACCTTCACTGTTCACAACACCCACACTGGCTCCATGGCTAATAAAATACCTGCATGGCAAAAATCAATATTATCTCTGTCAATTTGATATCACTTTGTACTGTGTGTCTTAAGTTCAATGTACAGCAAGGCATATTTGGGGTTTTAAATATGGTGCAGCTGAGATGTTTCATTTTTCATTTATTATTAATTTCACACCCTAGTAGCCTTTGATAATTAGGACCGTAAGTTTCTCCATTTCCCAACAAGAGTAATGTCAAGATTTCCTACATACCAATTCTTGCATTCTGGAAATATTAAGTCTTTCTAAATACTATGGGGAGCAAGGTGGGTGTAATCCAAGCACTTGGAATGCAGAGGCAGGAGGAGTTCAAGGTTGAGGCCAGCCTGGCCTATGTGCTGAGTTTAAGACTAGCTTATACTACAAAGTGGGGCCTTGTCTTAGGGGGTAAAATAGGGTGGGCATGCAGTCCTCATGCCTGCAAACTCCTAGGATCCAACTGAATTTTCAGAAAGATATACTATACTTCAAGTATATAAATAAGAACACTCAAAAATGATGTAACCAGTTCTCATGAAAACATTTACAGCATCAGGTGAAGTTTACTTAGTACTGTTATAGGTGTGAAAACTGAAGAATAAAAGCATGTATTAGAATTTGCACAAATTATGCTTCCAAAAAACAAGCCATCTATATAAATCTGCATTCATAAAGGAAACTAAATTACTAAAGAAGAAACATTTAAAATGCGAAGCAGATTCTGAATCCATACAGAATACTGGAGAAGAGCAGGCAACTTCAGTGCCTTACCTGCATCTTTTAGTTTTCAAAGTGCTTCTCTCTCTACTCTAACTCCGTCTCCTTCCCCCCTCCCCACTCTTGCACACATATGCAAACAGATCAATCTTAAACAAAGTTATGATGATGACAACATAAATACAGCTAAGAACTCTACCCTTTAAGAAACTGAGGCTCCCTAAAAAAAAAACAAAAAACAAAAAACAAAATAAAAAGCTGGGCAGTGGTGGCGCACGCCTTTAATCCCAGCACTCAGAGGCAGGCAGATTTCTGAGTTCCAGGCCAGCCTGGTCTACAGAGTGAGTTCCAGGACAGCAAGAACTATACAGAGAAACCCTGTCTCAGAAAAAAAAAAAAAAAAAAAAAAAAGGCTTCAAGTCTGAGAGAAGACTTAGCTGAGGGGAGGGTTGTCAACAAGACCGACCCTCTGACTTCAGTCCCCACATGGTGAAGGAGACCAAGGATCCCTACAAGTGGCTCTCTGACTTTTTTTTCTTTTTTTTTTTAATTAGGTATTTTCCTCATTTACATTTCCAATGCTATCCCAAAAGTCCCCCCATATCCTCCCCCCTCTCTGACTTTCATATGCAAGCCATTACACACACATACACACAAACTAAATATTTAAAAAAAATTTTAAAGAACCAAGGTTCAAATATGTTAAGTAATTTTCATAAGAAAAAATTTAAGTAAGAAAAAAAAGTGATTTTCTCAAAATTACATAACTAGTACATGGCAGAAGCTATTAGCCTCAGTCGCTTAAGTCTAAATCAAATTAGTTTAGGCCAGTTAGAATCCCAATAATTCTAAGAGTACTATCAGATACTCAGAAATATTTAAAAGAGAAAGAAAAACTATGTAAATTATAGTTAGATTCATTCAACAATTCAATAAACATCAACAATTCAATCAATATTTATTGAGCTACTATGATATTCAAAAAACCACATTTTAGATGGGTTAGATTTAAAATAAAATCAATATATCTATGGCCAGTGAATTTGAGAGTTCACAAAGAAGAGGAAAAATCAATAAAAATGAAATTAAAAGCCTAACTTTAGCCAGGCATGGTGGTGCATGCCTTTAATCCCAGCACTAGGGAGGCAGAGACAGGCAGATTTCTGAGTTCGAGGCCAGCCTGGTCTACAAAGTGAGTTCCAGGACAGCCAGGACTACAGAGAAACCCTGTCTCGAAAAACCAAAAAAAAAAAAAAAAAAAAAGCCTAACTTTGCTTTCTCAGTGCCTGGTATAATAATAAAGCCTCAATAAATGCTGATATATCAGCTCTACATATCTACAACCTATGGTGGCTTGAATAAGTATGACCCTAATAGACTCGTAAATTTGAATACTTGGTCATTAGAGAGTGGCAGTATTTGAAAGGATTGGGAGGTGTGGCCTTGTTGAAGAAAGTGTGTCACTGAGAGTGGGCTTTGTCTCTCTCCTCTCTCTCTCTCTGTTCTGTTGCCTGCAGATCCAGAAGCAGAACACTCAGCTAGTTCTCCAGCACCATGTCTGCCTATGTGCTGCCATGCTTCCTGCCTGACGACAATAGACTAAACCTCTGAAATGTGAGCCAGCCGCAATGAAATCTTTTCTCTTATAAGAGTTGCTGTGGTCATGGTGTCTCTTCACGGCAATAGAACACTGACTAAGACACAGTTCAATGGCCTTTCTTCTCTCAGAGACTCAGAGAAAGACACCTTACTCAATTCTAAAGCTCTTCGCTGCTATCTGTATTTTTAAATCTACAGAACAGGACCTCTGTATCTGATTATTCCTTCCTTTCTCTATAGCCAATAGTTTTCTTTTCTGGTCCCGTCCCGTCAAGTGAGCATTCGACCCTGAATCCTGTACACTGAAAATAAAGTCGATATATAAACAGTACACGATACATGCTGGTCGCCCCGAAATCCACACTGCACTCAAACACAATCGTTTAATAGTCCCCAGCCCTGTACATCCAGCCCTGCTCCACAGAATGAGCTTCTTCCTACAAGTGGATGGAACACACTCCCCTTCTCCTCTCCCTTGTTGACACCTCTCACATCTTTCAAGGTCCATTTCAAATTTTATGCCTTCAAGAATTTTGCCTGTTCCCAACTGAATTCTATCTTTCCTTCCATTAATGCTACTTGCTTGCCCCTGCAAACATTAGCTGCAGCTCTTCCACGGCAGACACTGGAACTTGATGCTTTCTCTCTTATAATCTATGAATGTTGCTTGAATTAAATATCTTGGTTTCTGTTCTAACATTTATCCATCCCTTAATGGGTCAGGCACAACATCCTCAGGTTACATAGTTTCTGTCTTTGGGATAATAATCAAGAAAACTGGTTTCTACCAAGGAATATAGCTTTCTATTTTCCACATCCCCCCCCCACCATTCATAGGAGAGGAATAAAATCCTTTAGCACTATACTTATACTGAATACGAGTAAACATCAGCATATGACCTAGTAAGCAGCAGGAAACAGGAGGAGCCTGCTAACTGTCAGAGGCTCAGAATTGCCATTAGAGCCATAGATGTCCCTGGAAAGACCAGCTGAGCATTGGTCAAAGGTACTTTGCTACTGTTTTCTAAAATTTATCTATTTCCTTACTTATCTGCTTATTTATTTATTGGTGTATGTGCATATGAGCATGCTACAGAACATACAAGAGAACCAAATGAAACTTCCAGGAATCAGTTCTTTCCCCCACCACCTGAGTTCCAAGGACCAAACCTGGGTGCTCAGATTTGGTGGTAAGTGCCTTTGCTTGTTGAGTCATTTCACTGGCTCCCTTTGCTATTCTTTTAAGAGGAAAAAAAAGGACAGAAATAAAAATATGTTTTCGGGCTGGTGAGATGGCTCAGTGGGTAAGAGCACCCGACTGCTCTTCCGAAGGTCCGGAGTTCAAATCCCAGCAACCACATGGTGGCTCACAACCATCCGTAACAAGATCTGACTCCCTCTTCTGGAGTGTCTGAAGATAGCTACAGTGTACTTACATATAATAAATAAAATAAATCTTAAAAAAATATATATGTTTTCAAAAAAGCTCAAAATATATTAGCATTGCAATAAACTATAAGTCATGCTAAATGCTTAGGCCAATCTGTTGCTTCTGAATTAAACACTACTAGGAATCATGCAGCTAACTAGTATTCTCCTTGAACTCAAAATGAGAAAAGAAACACACATACATGCACACACATGCATGCACATGCACACACCATCCATACAGAGTAAAATATGTGGCAATAAAGGATCACCAAGGATCATGAAATAGCATGGCCCTGGGCCTCCTCAAATAGCCAGGCTCTCTGCCCTTTCACCCCCCTCCCTTGAAGGCTAGTGCTGGCAATTATCCTAGAAATAAATTTAAGGTATCAGTTCTTCAAAACACAAACAGATGCCAATGAGGGGAAAGAACACATCTGTGACCCCAGCACTTGGGCTACTGAGGCAGAAGGACTGAAGTTCAAGGGCTGCCTTGACTAAATGGAGCCCACGATCACCTAGAGCTATATGGTGATACCCTGCCCCTCACTAATTTTTCAAAAATATTTTTACTATCTTGTATGTGTAGGTGTTTTGTCCCAATGAATGTTCGTACACCTCATGTGTGCACAGCTCCTAGAAGCCAGAAGAAGTGCCAGATGCCCTGGAACTGTAATGAATAGAGGATTGTAGGAAGCCATGTGAGTGCTACAGATCCAGCTCAGGTCCTGGGTAAGAGCAGCTAGTACTCAATTTCTGAGCCATGGCTCTGTTTCAATCCCCAGGTAATAATCATGTTATTTCTCTGATCTGTTGTATAAAAGTATCACAAATAAAGACAGTAAAATAAACACCTGTCTAATAATAATATGTGTTACATGGTAAAGTGAGGCATGCTGTCTCTAGCCCCACCCACATCTGCAGTGGAGCCCAGTGGGTCAGACATTCACATGCAGAATCTGTGATGGTCACCAATAAGCTTACTCCAGTCAAGGTAATATTTGATTGAGCAAAGGATTTCTAATTTTAAATTTATTTCTGAAGAACTATGTTTGTCTTTAAAAATGAATTAAAGAAACCGCAAAATGCATTACAATAATTCTCTCTATGCAGCTTCCCAGAAAGATACCACCACATATTAATTCTAATTTTAAGACTCAGCTGGCCTTAGATGAGTGAGAAAGGAAAGAAAAATGGATTTAAAATGACTTCTTGAATGTAATGAGATTTTGTGGCTTAATCACAAACATTCCACCTAAAGGCACACTCAAATACAAATGAGAAGCTGATATGCCTTGTTTCTTAGATAAATGTTCTGAGTCCAAAATGGACACGTTGGCGCCTCTGCACGGGAACGCCGACATTAGTGAGTATAATGAGAACCAGAGCTTTTCTATGGCCTGCAATGGAGGCAGTCTAGATGATGCAGAGCTTACACAGCAGGGAGAGGAATGAAGAACCAGGGAAACTCTGCTACCCAGGGGTTTGGCTTTGGGACCAATCCAGTTATCTACCGTCTTAAGCAGCAGCCTCGTCCACCCACTGCACTTGGGCCTCACGTGTCTCCCTCTGACACTCTCTGGGCTTAACTTCTCCAACTGAGAACCCCTGGGTCAGAAGGAAGCCCAGACACGTAGAGATGCCCCAGGAAACCTGGGGAAATGCAATTCTCAGACCTCTACGTGGCTGCCTGCTTTTTACTAAGAAAAAAAAATGTGCTAGCTCCAATCTTATCATTTAAAAGGACTTAACCGACTGGTTTTCAAAAGACCATAGACTATCCTTATTAGATTTACTTTAGCAATCAAAATATTGCAAATTTTAAAGATGTTTCAATGCCCAAGTTTCTTTCCTAAGTAGAAATAAAATCCTGATCATCCTTCCATATACTAAATACCTACTTTGCTTCTCATACAGTAGGTGCCATGTGATAAGAATTCTTCTACCCTACGCAGGAACTGTTAGCGTCTTAAACACAGTCATTTAACCAATGTGGAGCACACTGCCAATCACTACTTTGCCTTGGTTCCATCTGTTCCAGTTAAGAATTTGCTATTTACTGCAATAATATTTATAAAGACAAACAAACAAAAAGCAGGTTTACAGAAAAGTTTAAAAAAAAAAACAAACTACAACTCACATGCTTGTGTTCTGCTGTTTGGAAAGTAGCCAGACAGCATTCCAGGCTAATGCTACCTCTGAATAGTCCAGAAATTATGAATTATACGAAAACAGAAGCAAACAAAAATTGGAGCTAAGAACTGTGCATTTAGATACAAAGCACTGTGTCAGCTAGCTCTTAATAGTCAATTTTCTGCTTTTGTAATTTAGAGAAATTTATAACTATTTGTGAAATTCCATTTCTGGGAAGCAGAGGAGGAATGTGCATCAAACCCACAACGCCGCTCACTCACTCTGCTATGTTGAGATAACCACAGGAAGCTGCTGCATGCAGGGGTGTCCAGCCCTCGTTGTCCTGCTGGTTTACATTGGCTCTGTTCTCCACCAGAAACTTCACCATGTCCAAATTTTCATCAATACAGGCCTGAAAAGAAAAGCCCATTGATTCATTCAACAAGCATTTACTGAGTTCTATTTTGTCCAGAGACTGCGCTGGACAACGGCAGTGGCTAGCAGTTCTGATGCACTACTCACTTTTCCTAGTAAGTGTCTGAAATATGACTTCCAACTTAGAAGCACTATTAGATATTATTTTCAGTATTAGTGGGATTAACTGTGAAATGATCTCTTCAGTGCTATAAATGGGTAAGCTATTACAGCGTTGTGTTATAAAGGAAAGCATGTTAGAAATGTTCTCATGTGGTTTTCTTTTTTTTTTTTTTTTTTTTGGTTTTTCGAGACAGGGTTTCTCTGTATAGCCCTGGCTGTCCTGGAACTCACTTTGTAGACCAGGCTGGCCTCGAACTCAGAAATCCGCCTGCCTCTGCCTCCCGAGTGCTGGGATTAAAGGCATGCGCCACCACGCCCGGCTCATGTGGTTTTCTAAATGGCTTTGGATGATACAGGAAAGTGTATTTGTAGGTGCAGACAGATACTGATCTCTGCCTTCATCACAGAAAGTAGGGAAAACACAGGCTTGTTGTTGTTGTCATTGTTGTTGAATAAAGGGCTTTAAATTTTAAATAAGCTTAAAATTAATCGAAATGAAATCTGTTTGATTCAGACATGGTGGGACATAACTGTAACGCCAGCATTTGGGAGGTTACAGAAGAGCTCAAGGCTGAGGTTGGTTATGCAGTGACGCTCTATTTCATAAACAAACAAACAGGGCTAGTTCCATTTCCAGAATCTAGGTAAAACAGCTGGCACAGTGGCATATACTTATAAATCCAGCGCTAGGAGGCAGAGATAGGCAGATTTGTAGTTCTCGTTGGCTGACCAGCCTCGCCTACTAGTAAGCTCCAGGCCAGTGAGAGACCCTGCCTCAAAAAACAAAGATGGACATCACATGAGATTGTCCTCAGGTTGCACCAAGATTGTCTTTAGGCTTCTACATGCACACACACACATACACACACACATACAGAGAGAGAGAAAGAGAGACAAAAGGGGAGAGGAGAGGCAGGAGGAAGGAAGAAGAGAAATGAAAAGGCTACTTTAACACAGAATAAAAAGGAAGCTGGCATGATGGCACATGCCTTTAATCCAGCACTGGGGAGAGAGAGGCAGGCATGGTTTAAGGTTTACATGTGAGGTCCAGGACAGCCAGGGATATACAAAGAGACCTTGTCTCAACAATGAAAAAAGAAAAAGAAAAAGAAAAAGAAAAAGAGAAAGAGAAAGAGAAAGAGAAAGAGAAAGAGAAAGAGAAAGAGAAAGAGAAAAAGAAAAAGAAAAAGAAGAAAAAGAAAAAGAAATAGTTGACAGGGATAATTATTCAGGCTCAGACAGTTCCCAAATAGGAAAATTCAGGACCTAGAAGGAAATAAGACTACCTTTTAAAAACTTGCCTATGGCCCAGCATGGCGGTTAAATACCTGAATCTTAGCACTCAGGAGGCTGAGGAAGAAGCATTGTCACAAGTTTATAGCTACCTGGGCTATGATGAGGAATTATAAGGTGACACTGGTAAAATAAATAAATAAATACATAAATAAGAAGAAGGAAAGAGGGAAGGGAAGGGAAGGGAAGGGAAGGGAAGGGAAGGGAAGGGAAGGGAGAAAGAAAACTTGCCTGTGAATCTCCTCCTTCATATTTCAAATAAATAGTTAAAATATTAGAATTAGTACAGCTTGAAGTCAGGGATGGTGATTCCCCCAGATGTTCTTTTGTTGTTGAGAATAGTTTTCACTATCCTGGGTTTTTTGTTATTCCAAATGAATTTGAGAATTGCTCCTTCTAACTCTATAAAGAATTAAGTTGGAATTTTGATGGAGATTGCATTGAATTTGTAGATTGCTTTCCACAAGATGGCCATTTTTACTATATTAATCCTGCCAATCTTGTACTACAGAGCAATAGTGATAAAAAAAAAAACTGCATGGTATTGGTATAATGACAGACAGGTAGATCAATGGAATAGAATTGAAGACCCAGAAAAGAATTCACACACCTATGGTCACTTGATCTTTGACAAAGGAGTTAAAGCCATCCCAGTGGGAAAAAGACAGCATTTTCAACAAATGGTGCTGGCTCAACCAGCAGTTAGCATGTAGAAGAATGCAAATCCATCCATTGTTATCTCTTTGTACAAAGCTCGAGTCCAAGTGGATCAAGGACCTCCACATAAAACCAGATATGCTGAATCTAATAGAAGAAAAAGAAGGGAAAAGCCTCAATATGGGCACAGGGGAAAAGTTCCTGAACAGAACACCAATGGCTTATGCTCTAAGATCAAGAATTGACAAATGGGACCTCATAAAATTGCAAAGGACACTGTCAATAGGACAAAACAGCAACCAACAGATTGGGAGAGGATCTTTACCAATCCTACATCTGATAGAGGGCTAATATCCAATATATACAAAGAACTAGAGAAGTTAGACTCCAGAGAACCAAATAACCCTATTAAAAATGAGGAACAGAGCTAAACAGAGAGTTCTGAACTGAGGAAACTCAAATGGCCGAGAAGCACCTAAAAGAAATGTTCAACATCCTTAGTCATTAGGGAAATGCAAATCAAAACAACCCTGAGATTCCACCTCACACCAGTCAGAATGCTAAGATCAAAAACTCAGGTGACAGGAGATGTTAGCAAGGCTGTGGAGAAAGAGGAGCCCTCTTCCATTGCTGGTGGGATTGCAAGCTGGTACAGCCACTCTGGAAATCAGTCTGGCAGTTTTTCAGAAAATTGGACATAGTACTACCTGAGGACCAAGCTATACCTCTCCTGGGCATATACCCAGAAGTTCCAACTGGTAATAAGAACACATGCTCCACTATGTTCATAGCAGCCTTATTTGTAATAGCGATGAGCTGGAAACAACCCAGATGTCCCTCAACATAGGAATGGATACAGAAAATGTGGTACATTTACACAATGGAGTACTACTCAGCTATTAAAAACAATGACTTCATGAAATTCGCAGGCAAATGGATGGATATAAAAATTATCATCCTGAGTGAGATAACTCAGTCACAAAAGAATACACATGGTATGCACTCACTGATAAGTGGATATTAGGCAAAGAGCATGGAATACTCACGATACAACTCATGGATCACATGAAGCTCAAAAGAAAGGAAGACCAAAGAGTGGTTGTTTCAGTCAAACTTAGAAGGGGGGACAAAATAATCAAGGGAAGTAGAGGGTGGGAGGGACTTGAGAGGAAGAGAGAGGGGGAAAGAGGAGAAGAATCAGGTATGGCAGGAGATATAAGATGTACAGAGGGTCAGGAAATTGAACAGAGATATGTAGCAATGGAGGGTGGGGGACTGGGGGTAGCAACCAGAAAGCCCCAGATGCCAGGAAAGCAAGAGCTTCCCAGGACTGTATGGGGATGACATTGGCTGAACTACTCCACAAAGGGGCGGGGGGAAAACCTGTCAAGACCATATCCAGAGGTTAGGCATGGCCCCCCAGTTGAGGAATGGGGCCACCCACTCATCTCCAAAATTTTAGCCCAGAATTGCTCCTGTCTAAAGGAAATCCAGGAACAAAGAATGGAGCAGAGACTGAAGGAAAGGCCATCCAGAGACTGCCCCAACTGGGGATCCATCCCACATGCAGACACCAAACCCGGACCAACTTCTGATGCCAAGAAGAGCTTGCTGACAGGAGCCTGATACAACTGTCTCCTGAGAGGCTCTGCCATATCCTGACCAATACAGATCCAGATGCTCGCAGACAACCATTGGACTGAGCACAGGAACCCCAATGGAGGAGTTAGGGGAGGGCCTGAAGGAGCTGAAGGGGCCTTATCTGGCATCAATGGGAGGGGAGGCCCTTGGTCCTGTGAAGGCTTGAGGTCCCAGTGTAGAGCAATGCTAGAGAGGTGAGTGGTTGGGTGAGGGAGCAGAGTAAGGGGGGATGGGATAGAGGGTTTGAAGAGAGGAAACTGGGAAAGGGGATAACATTTGAAATGTAAATAAATAAAATAATCCCACAAGCCTCTTCCGGTCAGAAAAGCACCAGGGTAGCTAGGGCACAGGGTCGGCTGACACTCGCCAGCTACCCACAACACCCGCCACAGGATCTTAAGACTTCTGGTGAGTGGAACACAGCTTCTGCTCCAATCCAATTGCGCGCGGGACCTGAGACTGCATTAGTTAGGGAAGCAGAAACCGGCCTGAGTAGGGCCACAGGCCTCATCCGGCCGGATCAGCACCGGGGTAGTTAGAGCGCAGGGTCGGCTGACACCCGCCAGCTACCCACGACCCCCGCCACAGGATTTTGAGACTGCTGGTGAGTGGAACACAGCTTCTGCTCCAGTCCAGTCACGCGGGACCTGAGACTGCTTTGGTTGGGGAGGCAGAAATCCGGCCTCAGTAGGGCCACAAGCCTCTTCCGGTCAGAAAAGCACCGGGGTAGCGAGGGCGCAGGGTCGGCTGACACTCGCCAGCTACCCACAACACCCGCCACAGGATCTTAAGACTTCTGGTGAGTGGAACACAGCTTCTGCTCCAATCCAATTGCGCGCGGGACCTGAGACTGCATTAGTTAGGGAAGCAGAAAACCGGCCTGAGTAGGACCACAGGCCTCTTCCGGCTGGACCAGCACCGGGGTACTGCCAGCTACCCACGACCCCCGCCACAGGATTTTGAGACTGCTGGTGAGTGGAACACAGCTTCTGCTCCAATCTTTAAACAGTGACAACGACAACAACTAACCCCAGAGATTACCAGATGGTGAAAGGTAAACGTAATAATCTTACTAACAGAAACCAAGACCACTCACCATCATCAGAACCCAGCACTCCCACTTCGCTCAGTCCAGGGCACCCCAACACACCGGAAAAGCTAGACACGGATCTAAAAGCATATCTCCTGATGATGGTAGAGGACTTCAAGAAGGACTTTAATAACACACTTAAAGAAATACAAAGGAACACTGGTAAACAGGTAGAAGACAATAAAGAGGAAGCACAAAAATCCCTTAAAGAATTGCAGGAGAACACTGCTAAAGAGTTACAAATCCTTAAAGAAAAACAGGATAACCTAATCAAACAGGTAGAAGTCCTTAATGAAAAACAGGAAAACACATCCAAACAGATGATGGAAATGAACAAAACCATACTAGACCTAAAAAGGGAAGTAGACACAATAAAGAAAACCCAAAATGAGGCAACACTGGAGATAGAAACCCTAGGAAAGAAATCTGGAACCATAGATACCAGCATCAGCAACAGAATACAAGAGATGGAAGAGAGAATCTCAGGTGCAGAAGATTCCATAGAGAACATCGGCACAACAATCAAGGAAAATGTAAAATGCAAAAAGATCCTAACTCAAAACATCCAAGAAATACAGGACACAATGAGAAGACCAAACCTACGGATAATAGGAGTGGATGAGAATGAAGATTTTCAACTCAAAGGACCAGCAAACATCTTCAACAAAATTATAGAAGAAAACTTCCCAAATCTAAAGAAAGAGATGCCCATGAACATACAAGAAGCCTACAGAACACCAAATAGACTGGACCAGAAAAGAAATACCTCCCAACACATAATAATCAGAACAACAAATGCTCTAAATAAAGATAGAATACTAAAAGCAGTAAGAGAAAAAGGCCAAGTAACATATAAAGGCAAGCCTATCAGAAT
The DNA here is from genome assembly GCF_978045245.1 of Mus caroli. NCBI lineage: Eukaryota > Metazoa > Chordata > Mammalia > Rodentia > Muridae > Mus > Mus caroli. The sequence continues at coordinate 131,477,456 of NW_028227256.1, forward strand.
TACACCAGATTTTTCACCAGAGACTATGAAAGCCAGAAGATCCTGGACGGATGTTATACAGACACTAAAAGAACACAAATTCCAGCCCAGGCTACTATACCCAGCCAAACTCTCAATTAACATAGATGGAGAAACCAAAGTATTCCACGACAAAACCAAATTCACACATTATCTCTCCACGAATCCAGCCCTTCAAAGGATAATAACAGAAAAAAACCAATACAAGGACAGGAACCACGCCCTAGAAACAACAAGAAGGTAATCCCTCAACAAATCTAAAAGAAGACAGCCACAAGAACAGAATGCCAACTTTAACAACAAAAATAACAGGAAACAACACTTACTTTTCCTTAATATCTCTTAATATCAATGGACTCAACTCCCCGATAAAAAGACATAGACTAACAAACTGGCTACACAAACAAGACCCAACATTTTGCTGCTTACAGGAAACTCATCTCAGAGAAAAAGATAGACACTACCTCAGAATGAAAGGCTGGAAAACAATTTTCCAAGCAAATGGTATGAAGAAACAAGCTGGAGTAGCCATTCTAATATCTGATAAGATTGACTTCCAACCCAAAGTCATTAAAAAAGACAGGGAGGGACACTTCATACTCATCAAAGGTAAAATCCTCCAAGAGGAACTATCAATCCTGAATATCTATGCTCCAAATACAAAGGCAGCCACATTCATTAAAGAAACTTTAGTAAATCTCAAAGCACACATTGCACCTCATACAATAATAGTGGGAGACTTCAACACACCACTTTCACCAATGGACAGATCATGGAAACAGAAACTAAACAGGGACACAGAGAAACTAAGAGAAATTATGAATCAAATGGATCTGGCAGATATCTACAGAACATTCTATCCTAAAACAAAAGGATATACCTTCTTCTCAGCACCTCATGGTACCTTCTCCAAAATTGACCACATAATTGGTCACAAAACAGGCCTCAACAGATACAAAAATATTGAAATTGTCCCATGCATCCTATCAGATCACCATGGACTAAGGCTGATCTTCAATAACAAAATAAATAATAGAAAGCCAACCTTCACGTGGAAACTGAACAACACTCTTCTCAATGATACCTTGGTCAAGGAAGGAATAAAGAAAGAAATTAAGGACTTTTTAGAGTTCAATGAAAATGAAGCCACAACATACCCAAACTTATGGGACGCAATGAAAGCATTTCTAAGAGGAAAACTCATAGCTCTGAGTGCCTCCAAAAGGAAACTAGAGAGAGCACACATTAGCAGCTTGACAACATACCTAAAAGCACTAGAACAAAAGGAAGCAAATTCACCCAAGAGGAGTAGACGGCAGGAAATAATCAAACTCAGGGGCGAAATCAACCAAGTGGAAACAAGAAAAACTATTCAAAGAATCAACCAATCAAGGAGCTGGTTCTTTGAGAAAATCAACAAGATAGATAAACCCTTAGCCAGACTCACTAGAGGGCACAGGGAAAGCATCCTAATTAACAAAATCAGAAATGAAAAAGGAGACATAACAACAGATCCTGAAGACATCCAAAACACCATCAGATCCTTCTACCAAAGGCTATACTCAACAAAACTGGAGAACCTGGATGAAATGGAGAAGTTCCTAGACAGATACCAGGTACCAAAGTTGAATCAAGATCAGGTTAATGATCTAAACAGCCCTATATCCCCCAAAGAAATAGAAGCAGTCATTAATAGTCTCCCAACTAAAAAAAGCCCAGGACCAGATGGGTTTAGTGCAGAGTTCTATCAGACCTTCAAAGAAGATCTAATCCCAGTTCTTCACAAACTATTCCACAAAATAGAAACAGAAGGTACTCTACCCAACTCATTCTATGAAGCCACAATTACTCTGATACCTAAACCACAAAAAGACCCAACAAAGATAGAAAACTTCAGACCAATATCCCTTATGAATATTGATGCAAAAATCCTCAATAAAGTTCTTGCTAACCGAATCCAAGAACACATCAAAACAATCATCCATCCTGACCAAGTAGGTTTCATCCCAGGGATGCAGGGATGGTTCAATATACGGAAATCCATCAACGTAATCCAGTATATAAACAAACTCAAAGACAAAAACCACATGGTCATCTCCTTAGATGCGGAAAAAGCATTTGACAAGATCCAACACCCATTCATGATAAAAGTCTTGGAAAGATCAGGAATTCAAGGCCCATACCTAAACATGATAAAAGCAATCTACAGCAAACCAGTAGCCAACATCAAAGTAAATGGTCAGAAGCTTGAAGCAATCCCTCTAAAATCAGGGACTAGACAAGGCTGTCCACTTTCTCCATACCTATTCAACATTGTACTTGAAGTCCTAGCCAGAGCAATTCAACAACAAAAGGAGATCAAAGGGATACAAATTGGAAAAGATGAAGTCAAAATATCACTCTTTGCAGATGATATGATAGTATATATAAGTGACCCTAAAAATTCCACCAGAGAACTCCTAAGCCTGATAAACAGCTTCGGTGAAGTAGCTGGATATAAAATTAACTCAAACAAATCAATGGCCTTTCTCTACACAAAGAATAAACAGGCTGAGAAAGAAATTAGGGAAACAACACCCTTCTCAATAGTCACAAATAATATAAAATATCTTGGTGTGACTCTAACTAAGGAAGTGAAAGATCTGTATAATAAAAACTTCGAGGCTCTGAAGAAAGAAATTATAGAAGATCTCAGAAGATGGAAAGATCTCCCATGCTCATGGATTGGCAGGATCAACATTGTAAAAATGGCTATCTTGCCAAAAGCAATCTACAGATTCAATGCAATCCCCATCAAAATTCCAAATCAATTCTTCAACGAATTAGAAAGTGCAATCTGCAAATTCATCTGGAATAACAAAAAACCTAGGATAGCAAAAACTCTTCTCAAGGATAAAAGAACCTCTGGTGGAATCACCATGCCGGACCTAAAGCTCTACTACAGAGCAATTGTGATAAAAACTGCATGGTACTGGTATAGTGACAGACAAATAGACCAATGGAATAGAATTGAAGACCCAGAAATGAACCCACACACCTACGGTCACTTGATCTTCGACGAGGGAGCTAAAAACATCCAGTGGAAGAAAGACAGCATTTTCAACAAATGGTGCTGGCACAACTGGTTGTTAACATGTAGAAGAATGCGAATCGATCCATTCCTATCTCCTTGTACTAAGGTCAAGTCTAAGTGGATCAAGGAACTTCACATAAAACCAGAGACACTGAAACTTATAGAGGAGAAAGTGGGGGAAAGCCTTGAAGATATGGGCACAGGGGGAAAATTCCTGAATAGAACAGTAATGGCTTGTGCTGTAAGATCGAGAATTGACAAGTGGGACCTCATGAAACTACAAAGCTTCTGCAAGGCTAAAGACACCATCAATAAGACAAAAAAACCACCAACAGATTGGGAAAGGATCTTCACCTATCCTAAATCAGATAAGGGACTAATATCCAATATATATAAAGAACTCAAGAAGGTGGACTCCAGAAAGTCAAATAACCCCATTAAAAAATGGGGCTCAGAACTGAACAAAGAATTCTCACCTGAGGAATACCGAATGGCAGAGAAGCACCTGAAAAAATGTTCAACATCCTTAATCATCAGGGAAATGCAAATCAAAACAACCCTGAGATTCCACCTCACACCAGTCAGAATGGCTAAGATCAAAAATTCAGGTGACAGCAGTTGCTGGCGAGGATGTGGAGAAAGAGGAACACTCCTCCATTGTTGGTGGGATTGCAAGCTTGTACAACCACTCTGGAAATCAGTCTGGCGGTTCCTCAGAAAATTGGACATAGTACTACCGGAGGATCCAGCAATACCTCTCCTGGGCATATATCCAGAAGATGTCCCAACCAGTAAAAAGGACACATGCTCCACTATGTTCATAGCAGCCCTATTTATAATAGCCAGAAGCTGGAAAGAACCCAGATGTCCCTCAACAGAGGAATGGATACAGAAATTATGGTACATTTACACAATGGAGTACTACTCAGCTATTAAAAAGAATGAATTTATGAAATTCCTAGCCAAATGGATGGACCTGGAGGGCATCATCTTGAGTGAAATAACACAATCACAAAAGAACTCACACAATATGTATTCACTGATAAGTGGATATTAGCCCAAAACTTAGGATACCCAAGATATAAGATAAAATTTGCTAAACGCATGAAACTCAAGAAGAATGAAGACCAAAGTGTGGACACTGTGCCCCTTCTTAGAATTGGGAACAAAACACCCAGGGAAGGAGTTACAGAGACAAAGTTCGTAGCTGTGATGAAAGGATGGACCATTTAGAGACTGCCGTATCCAGGGATCCATCCCATAATCAGCTTCTAAACGCTGACACCATTGCATACACTAGCAAGATTTTGCTGAAAGGACCCAAATATAGCTGTCTCTTGTGAGACGATGCCGGGGCCTAGCAAACACAGGAGTGGATGTTCACAGTCAGCTATTGGATGTATCATAGGGCTCCCAATGGAGAAGCTAGAGAAAGTACCCAAGGAGCTAAAGGGATCTGCAACCCTATTGTTGGAACAACATGATGTACTAACCAGAACCCCGGAGCTCTTGTCTCTATCTGCATATGTATCGAAAGATGACCTAGTCGGCCATCAATGGAAAGAGAGGCCCATTGGACTTGCAAACTTTATATGCCCCAATATAGGGGAATGCCAGGGCCAAAAGAATGGGAATGGGTGGGTAGGGAAGTGGGGGCGCTATGGGGGACTTTTGGGATAGCATTGGAAATGTAATTGAGGAAAATATGTAATAAAAATATTAAAAATTAAAAAAAAGAAAAATAAAATAAAATAAAATAATCCAATTAAAAAATAAACAAAAACATTAAAATTAAAATTCATTAGCCAAATAAAATTTATCTTCTCAATAATATTATAAAATTGATTGTCTTCTCTTTGTGTTGACATTTGCACTAATGTTGCCAAAGCCATGGTAGGTAAATCTGCTGGTAGATAAATATGCCTTATTTAATCAAGGCAACTGCATCAAGAAACCACTCAACCTAAAATGGACTTTTATGCAGTGATAAAGATTGTTGGTCTAGGGGCTGGAGAAATGGCTGAGTGATTAAGATCACTGGCTGCTCTTCCAGACAATCCAGGTTTGATTTCCAGCACCCACAAGGCAGCTAATAATTATTTGTAACTCTAGTTCCAGGGGAATATAATGCTCTCTTCTGGCCTCCTCTGGTATTGCATGCACATGGTGCACAGACATACAAACAGGCAAAACATCCCATACACAAATCATTTAAAACGATGACTAACAATTAAAACTGAGCCTTTGAGGGGGTGTCTTTTTAATGTTCTGTGTAACAAAATGAAGAGCATACTTGAAGTCCTACAGTGGCTTCTGCAATATGATGGTTGTTTCTAGGAAAAGTACTTGTGCAGGGCTGCAAGATGAACTAGCCACTTTTCCAAAAGATATCATTAGTACAGAAAACAGTGACAAAAAAGTATTTGTTATTCAGACATCAAAATGAACAAGGTCACAAAGAAAATTTTTGTTGCTATAATAACATTTGACCATGCAAATGAAAACTGAAATTTTGGGAAGCTCGGCTACTGTCAAGAGCTTGACAGTTTCCTGATACTCTTCTGATACTTACACTGGGCTGTCTACAGCAGGGGCTCTCCATCTTCCTAGCACTGCCACCCTTTAATACAGTCCCTCATGTTATGATGATCCCTAACCATAAAATTATTTTGTTGCTACTTCATAACTATAATTTTGTATGAATTGTAGTGTAAGTATCTGATATGCAGGATATCTGATATGCAATCCCCAAAAGGATTAAAACCCACAGGTTGAGAACCACTGGTCTACAAATAGGATCAATTGATATTATATAATGAACTGTATTTATATTCAGAAGATCTACATAAATCAATGAGCCTGGGTTTTCAAATACTAAATACATAGTGTTAGAAAATCAGGCATTGGTAAAAAAAATTAATTCAAAGAATAAGTTAGATTAATGGATTTTGCTATTGTTTTGTAGACAGGGTCTCACTATGTAACCCTGGCTGGCCTTGAACTCACAGAAATCCACCTGCCTATGATTCCCAACTGCTAGGATTAATGCCATATGCCACCATACCCAGATGATTGATGGGTTTTAATGCAACAGAGTGAGACAGTACATTGATATAATTTCAGTCTCCATTTCCAACAACACTTAACAAACTAACAATGTTGGGGCTATAGTTCAGTTGGCAGAATGTCTGCCTAGCATGCACACAGCTTCTCTCTGCAGCGTCTTCACCATGGTTTATGACATCAGAGACCATGCAAAGTGGTGCACATCTGTAATCCCAGCACTTGAGAGGTAGAGGCAGGAGGATTAGTTCATCATTCTCATTTGCTGCACAGCAAGTTCAAGGCTAACTTCAGATACATGAGAACCAGAAAAAAAGCAAAATTATTGCTGCTGGAAATTTTAATAACTACCTAAGAACAATACCTATAACTGACTGACCAGTCTATTAAAATACACTTTCTGTTTCCAAGTATATATCCATGTAAGACTCAATTTTCTTCATATACTTCAATTAAAATGTTACAACCATATGTGTGCAGAGAGAGAGAGAGAGAGAGCGAGAGAGAGAGAGAGAGAGAGAGAGAGAGAGAGAGAGAGCGCACAACAGAGAGAGTTGGAATAGGGATTAGGCAAGAACAACAATGTCTGAATTACTTTAGATAAAGCACCCCAACTCTGCAAGCCATACTCCATTCCCTCTACACAGTGCAGGACAACACGCTGTTAAAAGCAGCAGCTTCTGCAGTCACACAGAACAGGGGAACCTAACATAAGTTCAGTGTACTCATCCAAGGCCTGGGAATCTACCCACCTCAGAGGGCTGGGAACATTTCCTGGCATTGTTTTTAACCCAATACTTTAACAGCCACACACACCAAATGTATTTAATCCTCACTCACCATGGCTCTCACTAGTACTTATGGAAGAAAAGTAATTTGATTTAAAAATGTCTCGAAACTAGCCAGATATAGGAATTTGTATGTCTAATTTCAGAAAATTCCTTAATTTTCAGAGTACGTGGCTTCTTAGATACAGGGTTATATGACTGAACTAGAAAGAAGCATCGAAGCGATGAGCTGAGGACTCTGCAGTCTGACTACCTTGGTCTGCAGTGCCCCTGCTCCGCCCGCCTGCAGGTCCCAGGAGGGTATGACTGGAGTATGGAGGGAGAGGATGCTCCCTGAGATCTTCTCCAGTGAATAAGGACTAAATTTAGATGTCCTCTGCCCACTCCATCCGCAGCTGTGCTGCTGACTCATGACTGCAGCATGGTCGATGAGCAGATTCACCCATCTGCAAATCTCTGCCCATGCCTCTACCCAGAGCTATACTGAATTCTCCAGGCAGGAGCTCAACCCTTTCCTTGGGAAAGGAAGCTAAACATCTTTGGGTGTTAACCATTATAACAACGGGGGAATTTCTTTGCTTCAAGTCAAATCTGTGGCTCAAGTGCATTTCCTCTTAGCTTGTATTCCTAAAGACACACAAGAATATCACTAAAGAAAATTTTGTTTTAAGCTCTGAAATAGAGGTGTGTACTTAATTCTTAGTCCAAAAGAACTATTCCAAAAGTTGCTTGGTAAATAAAGGTTTTCACAATCAATATATAGTAAAGACAAGCTCTAATGGAAAGCGCTCTCTTTTATCAATAATATGGGCACCGTGCTCTTTCTACTGTACTTAACACTGCTCTCTAGATCGAAGGCTTAAGTGGCTTGGGGTTGACTAAAGCCAGAGTTAATCTGGGAGCACAAGGCCTTACAAAACAAAGTCCTCCGGGTCCCAGAATAGCCTCCAACTGTCAGCACCACCGAGTGCTGGCTCGCCAGGCTGACCTTGCTGTTGTGTCCCAGGAGAACTCTCAGGCTACCTGTTTTGCCTATAAACATCCCTTCACAGAGTCCAGCTCTAGGTGCTTACTGACAGAAGCTAGGTTTAGTATAGCCTAACTCCTACATTTTTTTATCCTGTGTTTGCCTTACTTTCAATAAATCCTGATGGAAATGGTGCTGTCCCTTTTAGGGGTCAGGGGACACCAAAAGACACTGCTAGTTACCTCAGACTGCCCTTAGAACAGAGAGAAAAATTGAAAGCCAGGTGCCTGATAAAGACATATCTAGAATATATAGGGTACATTTAAAACTCAACAAAAGCAATCTAACTTTAAAGATGGGGGAAGACTTTAACAGACTTGTCTCTGTGTTTTAAAATGGCCAAAAACCATGAGAAAGTACTTAGCATCACCAATCATTATGGAAATGCAAACCAAAACCACAGTTGACAGGTCTTTAATCCCAGCACTCAGGAGGCAGCCACAGGCAGATCTCTGAATTCCAGGGCAGCCTGGTCTAAAGAGTGTGTTCTGAAAGTGAGGTTGAACAGTCAAGAGTCTGTCTCAAAAATAAATAAATAGATAAATTAACAAAAAAATAAAATTTTTTCCAGGTGTGAAAAAATTAAACCTGAGTCCACTGAATTAGTGTACTATGTTGTAGTCTCTATAGAAACAGCATGATGGTTCCTTAAAACAAAACAAAACAAACAAACACCCTGCAATTACCATTTCTGTTCTATCCAAAAAGAGAGTTTGAATCATAAAAATCAAAAGATTTGAAAGCAGTGTCTCAAGGAGTTATCTGTATAGCCAATCCTCATGGAAGCATTCGCTTACAATCCTAAACTGAAGAAATACCTAGAGTCTGTTAACAGATACCACAGATGTGGTATTAAATGCAACATATATATCCAAGAAGGAATATGGCCCTACTGATACCTTGGTTTCAGACATCTGTTTTCCAGAATTGGGAAAAATAATTTCACGTTTTGAAAGCCAACAAGTTTGTGGTAGTATGTTAGAGAAGCCATAGGAAACGTCAAATTGACGCAGATTAGGGAGTCCAAATCTAGAGACTGCTTTACTCTCAACTTCTTGCTACATTAACTGACAATATCAGCAGCCACTGATCCCTTCTTTTCCAAATTTCCCCAAAGATTATACAGCTCTTCAAAATAATATATTAAATATAATGCCTTCCTTCTGTAACCCAAGCTTTAGCTAAAACAGTAAAGCCCTGACAGATCTAACCCCATGGTTCTCCCATTAGCAACTGGGGGAACGTGACTGAGATAGGGTATCATGTAGCCAGACTTCAAATTCACTGTGTATGGAGGATGACCTTAAATTCCTGTCCTTCTGCCTCTACCTCCCAAGAAGTAGGAATGCAGGTTTGTGTGACCATAGCAGGTTGGCTGGAGGTATCCTGGATGAACACCACAACAGAAACTAAATCTAGGCAGGGCAGGGAGCCGTGCTGATGGGTGAGCTCCCTGTCAACCCCAAATCTGTAGACCCAAAATTTTGCTCCCATGAGGTAACTTCATCATATGACAAGAAATTATACAGGTTATGTATTTGTAAGTCTGGAGGTCCCCACCATCAGCATACAGAGGCTTTAACATACAGTCCCTAAGATTGCCTGATCCGGCACTTCAGTCAGTCCTTCCAAGTACCTGTCTCCCATTCCAAACATGATACAATGTGACTGCTGCTTAACCGAGAACCATTAGAGCAGTCTACACTGTGACAGGTGACTCCAGCTGCTGTCAGTCCTGTGTGAAAGACTCAGAACTCTCTGCTGGCAGACAAGGTCTGGCTCTTAGATGGTGAGAACTATATCTGACTATGCACTCACTGGTCAGGCAGGCTCTGGACACAGATCAGTGGCCTTTCAAACACAGATGGCCAAGGGAAAGCAGAAGTGAAGAATTTTCCATTAGCCAGACGTAATGGTACATGCCCCCTAACTCGCCAGTCAAGAAAGCTGAGCAGAAGTATTGACAAGTTCAAGGCCACCCTGGCTACACAGTGAGGCTGAAGCAGCTGCAGCTATACAGTGAGATTCTTTCTGAGAAAGCAAAAAACAAAATTTCCCATCAACTGTCACATTTTGATTTGTGTTCTCAGTAGACTAGCATTTATTTCAAGAATACATGTTTATAAATTAAGACCAGAGGACACCTTCCTTCCCTTACCTACAAACATAAAATATCATATGGCCTAAGCATTAATAATACTTAAGTTTCAAAATTATGAGCCTACAAGGCGACTCTGTAGGTAAGATGCTTACCACCAAACTTGACAGAATAGAAGGAAAGAACCAACTACCACAAACTGTCCTCTGACCCCCACACTCACACACATGTGCATACACATACAAACAGGTACCGTTTTAAAATTGTTAAATGGAGTTGAAAAGATGAAAATGCCAGCACACTCTTCAAGGCCAGGTCTATCTTAACATAGAAGACCCATGCTCTCGTCACCCAGTCTCTGCTCTCTGCTCCTAAGAGTCCTAACTTTGAGGAACAATAAACAAGGTCTATCAGTACTGGTAAAAAGACCAAGGGTCATTTTTTTCCCTTAGAACAAAAAAGTATACATATTTGAATAACTTTAATTCTTATTTCTTGTTTGTTATGAGTCACTGGTGACCAAGTACACACTAGACAGCAGACTCTAACCTGGACTCTATCATGAACACTATTTTTTGGAGGGGGGTGTGGCAATGAAATGACGCTTCACACCAAATCTGATGACCGGAGTCCAGACTCTAGGATTCACATGTTGGAAGGGAAAACTGGTTCCAGCAAGCTGTTCTCTGATCTCCACACAAGCACCAAAGCATTTATACACAAACAAAAATAAACGAATGTAATTTTTAAGGTATAACTTAATGACTTATTTAATGTCACATATTCAATTGCAGAACCAACTAAATAAATGTTTTCTATCTACTAATATAGAAGCATCTAAAACTGAGCTCATGGGCCAGGGATAAGATATACCACTTTGCTTATGAAATATTTGTAATTCTTGATCCCATCTCCCTAAAAATATTTTTAACATATATAATTTGTTATTAGTATAATCCTTCAAAAATTTTGAGTAAAGTAGACAATTAGTGAAACTGGATTGGCCACTCCAAATTAGCCTAAGTATAAAATATAAGCTACAAAGAACCCACTGAAGTGTTTCTATTACCATTCTGTTTTAGCATGAGTCTAGATTGGAAACCTCCTTCATATCTTGGCTACCTGTTTTAGCCACAGCCCCCCAAAGGTCTATTCTGTGCCAACTTGGCATGTAGAATAAATTGCTGTTCCATGGAGAGGGATTTTTGTATTTAACTCCAGATCACTCTGTGCCCATAAACAAGTGTTTCACAAGCCGCAGGAGTACAGCCTGAAAGCCACAGCCCGGGCAAAGATCCACGGCTTAGGAAAAAAGGCAGGCAATCCTGCAACACAAGTTGGATAAAGCATGGAAGCCACAAAGAAATAACAGGAAGTTCAGATTCATCCAGTTTGAGTCAATACACAAAATCTATCCTAAAGGGACCTATTAAACAAGACATTCTTTTCCCAACATATTTTCAATGGGGAGTTTTGTAAATCCAAAATTCTGTAGTATACTTGTCGATATCACATTCATGCCCCATATGTTCCATACATCCTATACAGTAAAAGATACTAAACAAATATTATATAACCCTATGTAGAATACTATGCTAGTTAAATGTTAAAAATAGACTCTGGAACTGGGATTCCTGGATTCACCTCCCAGGCCTACTGATTCAGTGATTTCTTTAACAAGTGCCTTTGCCTATGAAAAGACCATGTCAATAACTGTAAGGTCTTTGTGGGGTCCCAGCCAATTAGGAAGGAATGAGTCAATGCACATAAAACCTTGAGCACATGGAACATGGCCACATGCTACATAAAGAGTTGCTACCACTACTAAACGCCTAATAGTGTCCACGAGTCTACAAGGTTCAGTCTTCTCCACACCAGGAAACTAATATATACACATAAATATAAATCTACAACAATAAGCATAAATACAATATGAGCTCTCCATGACTTCCAAATAGACTACATTCAAGTTTCACTAGTAATCGAATTAAGTGAATTTCTGGCTACAGATGCAAGTCTACAGCTACTGGTTCACATTACCAAAGAACAGGCTAAGGATTTGTCAGTATCAGTGGTCTCATACTATGAAGCGCTTTCCACTTAGTCACGTAGCAACCATTCACAGACACATTCTACATTATCCCAGAGAGTCCTTTGGAGGACATGGAGGGCAGAAATGAGTACGGTTTTGCTATTTTGTGGAGGCAAGAGAAAAGATAGTAGTCCAATCCCTTGGGAGTCATGCTGTAATATAAAATGATCGATAAGAACAAGTCCTATAGTGTGCTGTAAGAAGTTACTAACAGGGGTGGGGTGGGGTATGATGGGCAATGCCAGAAGAACTGACTTACATGTTATGAAGGAGGAGTTAACGAACTAGACAAGCAGAGATAATGACAATTTGCAGAAATAGCAAACACAAAGGTCTGCGGAACAGAGAAGTGTCAGCTCTTTGGAATGGTAAGAAATTGGCTATAGTTGAATTCCAATGGAATAGGGACATATATGGAAATCTAAGTAAGGGTTCACTTGCCAGACTGAAAAATTTGAACGTAACTCTACCGGTTAATGGGAAAGCAGTGGGTATTGTACACTAGCTACGGAGCCTCTCGTGTCCTCACTGTGATGAAGAACTTCGCCTCTCTCCTTCCAGCAAGGGGGAGAGAGAATGATCTTGCCAGAATTACACCAGAAAGTGTGACGGTAGTGGGAATGCAAAGACTGAATTTTGCCAGGAAAAGCTAATGGTAGAGCTGCCACTCAGGCCACAAATGCAGGCTACCAAGGATGAGCTACTGAAGTAAGGGATGGGCAAGGGAGCTGTGTGGGATGAAAGGACGGACCTGAGAAGCCTTCCTAGCATAGAAGAAACAGAACAATCACAGCAGAGGTGAAAAGAACAGCACTGAGCTAGTTAGAGCATGGGGCTGTAGTTAACTGTGATATCCCTGGGCTACTTCTGTTTCTGAGTCCCCTCTAGTGCTAATTTCTTGAAGCCTAACTACGTTCAGGAACTCTATCTGTGGAGCAAACTAGCGTGTGCTGCTCTGCTCCCCTTTCCAGGTTAGATAATCCTAAAGTGAGCCTAGAGATATGGGTGCCAAGGAGCCCAACCTCACAGCTGTTCCCTGACCCACAGCAAAGTCCTGGGTGGGTCAGTGTCATAAATACTGTGACATGCCCTGGCAAGGAGCATTATTGTACGGCAGCCACAAAACAGGGGAACTGAGGTTACGGGTAGAGGCTCTGGGCTATGCTGAAATCTCTGTAAAGCCACCGGTCAATAATGACAGTGGTAATCTTACAAAAGGATGTCCCAATTTCTCCTCTTAACTTGAAATCTTAGGAATATAGACTAATTGGCAAATCAAAAATGTTTTAGATGCATGGGGTATTTTAAAAGAGAGGTTCTTTTGCTTTTGTTGCTGAAGCAGTATCTTACTACATAGACCAAGCTAGCCTTAATCTTTCGGCAATCCTTCTGATGCAGCATGCTCACATTCAGGTATGTGTCACTAGGCCTAGCTAAAACAATATGGCTTGTTTTGTTTTTCTAGATGGAGTTTCTCTGTGTAGCCCTGGCTATCCTGGAACTTACTCTGTAGACCAGGCTAGCCTTGAACTCAGAGATTCACTTGCCTCTGTCTTTGGAGTACTAGGATTGAAGGTGTGCCCCACCACACCCGCCTAAAAAGTCTTTAGTACATTTTTCCCATATTGGAAATAAAGACATGGTAAGATATGCCCATCACTCCAGCACTTGGGTAGCTGAGACAGGAGGATCATAAATTCTAGGTCTGGCTGCCATAGTTACATTCTGTCAGAAAGAGTGTCTTAGGGTTTCTATTCCTGCACAAACATCACGACCAAGAAGCAAGTTGGGGAGGAAAGGATTTATTCAGCTTACATTTCTTCATTGCTGTTCATCACCAAAGGATGCAGGACTGGAACTCAAGCAGGTCAGATAGTAGGAAGTGATGTAGGGGCCATGGAGGGATGTTACCTACTGGCTTGCTTCCCCTGGCTTGCTCAGCTTGCTCTCTTATAGAACCCAGGACTACCAGCCCAGGGATGGCACCACCCACAATGGGTCCTCCCACCCTTGATCACTAATTGAGAAAATGTCTTACAGCTGGATCTCACGGAGGCATTTCCTCAAGGGAGGCTCCTTTCTCTGTGATAACTCCAGCTGTGTCAAGTTGATGCAAAACCAGCCAGTACAGAGGGGTTGGGAGGAGAAGATGAAGAAAGGAACTCCAAATTGAGCACCATGATAAATACCTATAATCCTAGCACTTGTGAGGCTGAGAAGGACCTTGCCTCAAAAAAGACCCCAGAATGGGCCCGTGATATAGCTCAGTAGTGAGGGTGCTCACTCATAAGCCTGAACCTAAATTCAATAACCAGGAATCCACACATAAAAAGGGAACCGACTCTTTCGACTTGTCTTCTAACCTCCCCCCTCCCCACACACATACTTGTATAATTAAATGTAATAAAAATAATAAAAAGCAAAAGGAGGGAGATGTTCAGTGGATAAAGTGCTGGCTTTTATAAGCATGAACACCAGAATTTGGGTCCTCAGCAACACACAAAAGCAAAGTCTGATAGCTTGAGCCTGTAATGCAAGCACTGGAGAGAGAGAGTGAGAGCAGAGACAGGGAGATTCCAGGGGTTTGCTGGTCAGCCACCAATCTAGCTGAAACAGCAGACTCCAGGTTCATTGAAAAACCATGTCTCAAAAAGCAAGGTGGACAGGAATATAGGAAGATACCATAGGTCAATGCTTGGCTCCCATGAGTACATACAGAGGTGAGCATGCCACACACACATATGCAGGCACACAACATGCACACAACATGCACACAATGATGAAGACAGCAACTACAACTATGACAGAAGAAAACAAAATCTATATTCAAAACTCCTTTTAGCCAGGGGTGGTGGTGCAGGTCTTTAATCCCAGCACTCAGAAGGCAGAGGCAGGCGTATCTCTGTGGGTCTGAGGTCAGCCTGGTCTACAGAATGAGTTCCAAGACAGCCAGAGCTACACAGAGAAACCATGTCTATAAAAACCAAAACCAACCAACCAAACAAACAAACAAACAAACAAACTCCTTTTTAAAACTCTGGGGCTAACGAGCTCAGCAGGTAAAGCACTGCTCTTCCAGAGACCAGATTCAATTCTAGCACCCACAGGGTGGCTCACAACCAGTTCCAGGGGATCCAACTCCCTGTTCTGACTTCCGAAGGCCATGCATATATGTGGTGCACATAGACATACACACAGGCAAAACACCTATACACATAAAAATAAAAACAAATCTTTTTGTAGAAATTATGTACTGTGCGTGAGTACTGGACCCAGACCCACAAAGCAGCAACTGGCAGGAGCTAATAAAGCTGCTTCCCTGGACAGAGACCCAGACACAAACGTCCCCACAGTGACCTCCACCACTCCAGCCCACAGTAGTAATTCATACTACCCGCCCTACCCATTGGGTATTTTCCCAAACACAGTGAAGTGAAAAGAATTTAGCAATAAATGTCCACATACCCAGTAAGTTCACTGTCAGTTCTCCATCACACGCTTTAACCAAATCAATTCCTTTACCATCCATCACAGTTCAGACATAATTCCCCACATACTTCACTACACACATCAACACTACACTTCAGTATTTTTCAGTATAATTTTTCGTTTTCATACTGAAACTGTATTTGAAAATTGAAAGTCTAATGTCTGTATTGGTTGGGTTTTGACACCTGCTTGGGCCACCACTCTAGGTGTCTGAGTGGATCCTCTGAGGCGTCTGACCCTGTGCGCACAACAAAGTTTTCTCTGTACTACTCTAAACTAAGCACTGTCCACACCAAGGAGGGCTGCCTATACGCTATTTATTTATTTATTTATTTATTTATTTATTTATTTCGAGACAGGGTTTCTCTATGTAGCCTTGGCTGCCCTGGAACTCACTCTGTAGACCAGGCTGGCCTCGAACTCAGGAATCCGCCTGCCTCTGCCTCCCAAGGGCTGAGATTAAAGGCGTGAGCCACCACTGCCCAGCGACTATGAGCTTTTAAAACTGCAGTTGACTTCCCTTAATGCAGCATCTTATTTCTGAGGGATCTTAACAGCATAAATCTGCAATATAACCATGTTTGTACCTGGTAATACACATTCACCCAAAAAAAAAAAAAAAAAGACACTTATGGGTAAGACTTTAGAAATGTAAACGATTGTATCACAGGGCTCCCAATGGAGAAGCTAGAGAAAGTGCCCAAGGAGCTAAAGGGATCTGCAACCCTATAGTTGGAACAACATGATGAACTAACCAGTACCCCGGAGCTCTTGTCTCTAGCTGCATATGTATCGAAAGATGGCCTAGTCGGCCATCACTGGAAAGAGAGGCCCATTGGACTTGCAAACTTTATATGCCCCAATATAGGGGAATGCCAGGGCCAAAAGAATGAGAATGGGTGGGTAGGGAAGTGGGGGGGGGGGTATGGGGGACTTTTGGGATAGCATTGGAAATGTAATTGAGGAAAATATGTAATAAAAAATATTAAAAATTTAAAAAAAAGAAAGAAATGTAAACGATTTGTTTAGCACCAAGCTCAATTATGCATGCCCTAAAGGGAGAGAACTGGGGTAGTTAATACAAGGTGTTCAGTAACACAGACATCCCTTGAGTTCATATACA
The DNA here is from genome assembly GCF_978045245.1 of Mus caroli. NCBI lineage: Eukaryota > Metazoa > Chordata > Mammalia > Rodentia > Muridae > Mus > Mus caroli. The sequence goes on from NW_028227256.1 coordinate 131,494,227, forward strand.
AAAGATTCTACGTTCCCTGAGCAGTTTGGTGCTAAACTCACAAGAGTAGCTTCTGGAATCTAACTAGAAAAGGCACTCGTTTCCAAGCTCAGGAATAAGAAAATAGTTCCAAGAACAGAACGATGTGGAGGAACCCAATAGGGTAATACAGAGAAGCAAGCAGGAATCTGAAGGGGGTTCAACGATTGTTCTCAGGTAAAGACTTTCTGAACAGCCGGGCAGTGCCACAGCATCCCTTTAAGGGAATGAAAATGAGAAATGTCCCTGACTCCTTTGCTGGGAAGTGCTTACTTATCTGCAATCCAATCCAAGCTTCCTGGAACATGTCACCGGCAGTGGGCTCTGAGTTAGGTAGAGCTTGCCAGTGCTGAATTTCAGACGCTGTTGCAGAGGTGACAACGGCTAGGGAGAGATCATATGTTGCTTTGGTCCTTCAATCTCATTTATGGAGTGGCCTCGAGTGCAAGCTCTGAGCAACTGTCTATCTAGGACAGAGGTAGAGGGCAAATCTGAGAACGAGATAGAGACTGCAAGGTACTGTAAGGCAGAAGGATCTGACTCTAATATGTCCCAGCCCATCCCAACTAAATTTCCTGGCTCTAAGATAGAACCAAATATTACTTTCCTTTATTTCAGGGTTATGTAAAGACACAGAAGATAAACATAAAACAGAATTTTAAAGGATAGTCAGTGCGAGGGCATACAGTTTAGTAACAGAACATTTGCCTGGCACATATGGGCCCTTGTAGTCAATTTGTAGCATCACAAAGAAAAAGGAAGGAAGGAAGGAAGGAAGGAAGGAAGGAAGGAAGGAAGGAAGCAAAGAGGGAGGGAAATACTTGCATATTAATCCAACTATCGCAGTTAATATTTGATCACTGTGTTTATAATAACAAATGTAGACAGGTGTGGTGGCTCAAGCCTGTGGTCCCAGCAACCAGAAGGCTGTAGCAGGAGAATGACTGCCATTAGTTTAAGATAACACAGCAAGATCCTGATTCAAAAGATCAATAACTCGGGAGGCAGAAGCAGGCGGATTTCTGAGTTCGAGTCCTGCCTGGTCTACAAAGTGAGTTCCAGGACAGCCAGGGCTATACAGAGAAACCCTGTCTCAAAAAAAACAAAAATAAATAAATAAAAGCAGCTACAAATAATACTAAATCTATGAGTAGCTATGTTCCAATAAATTTTTCTAATCAAAATTTGAATTTCATACATGTTTACATGTAATTTTTAAGAAACTCACTCAATTCTCTAAGGTCTTATAGGGGTACACCATAAAACAAGAACAACCCCACAAAACAACAATAACTAAACATGTAGTAGTAAGGGGGGGAGGGCTGGCCTGCATGCTGGATGTTACTAGCCTCTGATTTAGAACTTTGGCAGAAATTTTGAATTCAAATGACAACTGTAAAACTTTAGAGAAATAAGATCTAGTCTAACTTATTAAACTTCTTCCTGCATCAGTTACCTCAACATGAAAGTGGAAATAACATAATTATTTTCTCTCTTAGAATGATGGGCGGGAGCTGCCCCTGAAGTCTGCTCGTAGTGATCCTGAACCGCTTCCTCCTAACTTCTCACACTTCTCGAATGCCACAGTGCACCCATGTGTGCTTCTGCACAGCTCCAAGACCTAGCCTTGACGTCACTCTTTCCATGGAGCCTGCTTAGCTGCTTGTCCCCCCTTTGCAGGCAGGACCATCATCTCCTGTGTTTTCAGTCACCAATGGCAGCACACTGCATTTTATTTTAGTTGCCTTTGACAGGTCAAGTCCCAGGCAGACGCCTTCCTATAGACTCTATGGCAATTGTCTTCCTGTACCTAGCATAGTGCACCACACGACGAGCATGTGCTTTCGGGAGAGTATTACTAACAGTACAGAAGGTAACCAGTCCAATAGTAACTAGAATAGAAACTGCCTCATTTATGTGACAAATGAGTAAAATTAAATATGAAACTATGTCAGAACAATCCTGAATAAAATAAATTATGCTGGCACATCCAGGGTTCATCCTGACTCTGTTATTAGTTGGTAGCAAACATCCCCACATTGATAACTACAATACTAACATTTAGCACTTCAAAAGCCTATCTCTAACCTAAGTACACACACACACACACACACATACACGCACACACAAACACACACTACTCTAGGTATAGAGGTGGAAGAAAGAGGAGACTAACCAATGAAATCTGAAAAAAAAACACAAAAAGCAGTAAGTTACCAGAACCAGAGCCCCTGCTCTTAAACTCTTCAGGGAATAGTCAATAGACAAAGGTTATGTTTTCTGGTTTTGTTTTGTTTTGTTTTGTTTCTGTTTTTGTTTTTCGAGACAGGGTTTCTCTGTGTAGCCCTGGCTGTCCTGGAACTCACTTTGCAGACCAGGCTGGCCTCGAACTCAGAAATCCGCCTGCCTCTGCCTCCCAAGTGCTGGGATTAAAGGCGTGCGCCACCACCGCCCAGCTTCAAAGGTATGTTTTCTATCCTAGGCAGGATCCTAACTAAAAGAGTTACTTGGGCAACCCAAGACTCTTGCCATTTTCACCAGGCCAGGGTGTTCTGTCCTCCACTTATACCACTGCCAGGCATGCCATGCTCCTATACCCAATGAATCCTGTGGCAGATACAACACAATCTAACACGAGGTCCCTGTGTCTGCCTGTAACACTGAACTAACCAGCCCTAGCAGACTGTCTCCTACACACTCAAGGTTGATTTAAAGGAGAAAGCTAAACAGCGAACCTTTCCAAAGGTTCCAGTTTACTGTCATCAAAACCAGTCAAATGCTTTTACAGCCATATGGACCCAGTGAAGACTCAGGTTACTGCCCACAAACTAACTGCAGCAGGGCAGTGAGGATGTGCAAGGGGCTTGGATTTCCTCGGTTTTCTAAGTTACATTTGTCAATGCTCTCCTGGCTGCTGTGAAGTACCATCAGAATGGGTTGTTCTTGGCTTTCTGTTTTGATTGGTGCTGGAGTGGCGCTGGTGGTGCTGACCTGAGATGCACGAGCTGAGGGCGAGCAGTTTCTCCAGAGGTGCCTTTGTTTCAGGGCTCACAATCATACACAGAAGCTGTTTCTGTCAGGATAGGGCACCGCTACCACCACCACCATCAATACTATTTCCACTGTCAGGAAATGGCTTCTCATACAGTGTGTGGACACTGATGAATCTGGAAACTCACAATTTCTAACTCATTGGATAGTAATTTTAGGCATGGTATTTTAACATTTTTAAGTCCAATAATATGCCTCTACAGGATTAAAGTTTTTTGTATTTTAGAAATTAATTTCAATGAATCATAAAATATCAGTAAATTATAATGCCACCTTTTTTCTAAAAACAAATATCAAACTTTAAATATACAACCATAAGTCTTTCTAAAAGTTCTCTATGACAGGGACAAGTTGGTGAGTGATGGTAATGAAAGTGAGGTGGCAGAGGCAGGTGGATCTCCAAGTTCGAGGCCAGCCTGATCAATAGAATGAGTTCCAGGACAGCCAGGGCTATACAGAGAAACCCTGTCTTATAAAACAAAACAAAACAAAACAAAACAAAACAAAACAAAACAAAACAAGAAGGGTGAGAGCAGGGGCTGGAGAGACACTCAGCAGTAAAGAGCACTGGGCTCTGCCAGAGGATGAAATGAACGAAGGGCTGTGGTGTGGAATGGTAAGTGCAGAAACCCCCTTTTTCCCTGTGTGGCTTTCTGTAGGGGTGTTTGTCATAGCAACAAAAAGGAAATGGCTACAAGGCAGTATTTGAGACTATTTCTCCAAGTCCACCTCAATATCCATACTTAACAAAAGCAATTTTAAATGTTCTGCTAAAATACTAACCAAAAAAGCGTGCTTTAATAGGCATTATTAATAATAATGAGTTGAACAGTTTCTCACATGTAGAGCAGATTTATTGAGACATGATTCATATGAAACCATTTACCTATTTAAAGTATGTGACTCAACTATATACTGAGTTTTGGGGGGCGTTTTTAATATCTATTTTAAATATTAGTGTTTTGCTTGCATGTAATGTCTGTGAACCACTACTTGCATGTTCAGTGCCTAAGGAGGTAAAAAGAGGGTGTCCGATCCCCTGAAACTGGAGTTACAGACAGCTATGAACTGCCATGTAGATGAAACCAACCCAATTTCTCTGCAAGAGCAACAAACTCTCTTACTGCAGAGCCACCTGTCCCACCCACTCACTCCTCTACCATATTCCTAGGAGTAGACTGGGTGGGTCTACGACACGTTAAGTCTATCCTTCATTGTGCTTTCAGTAATTACTGAAAATTTTCCATGTCCTTGCTAAATTTGCTACCTCTCTTACTTATCATTTCTGCTTATTTTGCATATGTATGCAGGTGTGTGCATGTGTCACAGTGCATGTGTAGAAGACAGAGAACAAAGTAGGGGAGGGAGGTCTCTACTCCTACCATGGGAGTGCCAGGAATCAAACTCAGGTCAAGTTTGGCAGCAAAAACCCTTATCCACTGAGCTTTCTTGCCAGCCCATTTTATGACTTTTTAGTCCTAGCCATCATAATGACTAAGGGCAACAGTGATAGAAAGTGATGTCTCACTGTGAATTCTTGTTTTTGTTTTGCTGGAGATCAGACCAAGGGCTTCCTGTGTACTACTGTAGTTCTGCCAGTGAGAAACACCCCCGGCCTCCTCATAGTACTTCTGACTGCATTTCTCTGATAACCACTGGGACGGTTTATAGTGTCAACTTCACCAGTTCTTGAATCACTAAGGCATGCCTCTGAGCACACCTCCAAGTTGAGGTGGAAGAACCACCTTAACCACTCCACAGTGGGAGTCCTGGACTGAATAAAAAGGAGACTGTGAGCTAAGCAAGAGCATCCCCACTCTCTGCACTTCCTGATTAGGAATGCCATGGGACAGCTACCTCACGTTCCTGCCACCATGGCTTCCTCACAATGATGGACTGTCCTCTCTAATTACAAGCTGAAATAAACCCCTTCCCCTCAAGATGCTCCTTGTCAGGTTTTTTGTTACAGCAATAAGGCAATTTCTACTTTCACTCCGCGACTATGATAAACTACTCTGACCAAACACAACTTAGGAAAATAAGGCATTTAACTGGCTTTGGTCCAGGTCACAGTCCATCATTGAGGGAAGTCAAAGCAGGAACTTAAGCACAAATCTGGAGCAGAAACCATGGAGGAACACTGCTAACTTGTTAGCTCATGCTTAGCCATCTTTCTTATACAGTACTGGACCACAAGCCCGAGAAATGGTGCCTCCACAGTAGGCTGGGCCTTCTGCATCCATCAATAATCAAGTCCCCAATAAGTATGCCCACAGGTCCATCTGACCTTTATAGAGTTCCTCAGTTGGGGCTCTCCTGACAGATGTCAAGATAAAGCTAACTACAACAAGAAATTAACCAGTACAGGCACTGTTGTTGAACATCTTTTCATCTACCCATTAGGCACTTGCATCCATCTCTTCATTGGAGATGGGACTATTTGTCTATTTTACCTGAAATAGTTAGGAATTTATTATTGATTTATAAGAGTTCTTTATGTAGTCTAGATAAATGTCACTTATCACCTATGCAATTTATCACTGTTTTCTCCCATTCTATGAGTTGTCAACTTTTTAAAAAAAATGTGTGTATGCATGTTTGCCTACACATATGTCCATGTATCACATGCATGCCTGGTACCCAAAGAGGCCAAAAGAGGCGGTTGGATCCCCTGAAACTGTAGTTACAAACAGTTGTAAATCATCATGTGGGTACTGGGAATTGAACCCAGGTCCTCAGAAGTAAAGAGAGAGCTCTTAAGCACTAAGCCATCTCTTCAGCCCACCAACACACTCTTTTTTTTTTTTTTTTTTTGGTTTTTCGAGACAGGGTTTCTCTGTATAGCCCTGGCTGTCCTGGAACTCACTCTGTAGACCAGGCTGGCCTCGAACTCAGAAATCCGCCTGCCTCTGCCTCCCGTGCTGGGATTAAAGGTGTGCGCCACCACGCCCGGCCAACACACTCTTGATAATATCCTTTTCAGGTATTAAGGTGAGTCCAAACTATGTTTTACATTTCGTTGCTCATGCTGTGTTACCAAAACTAAAAATCCTTTTCTAAATCAAAGTCATGGAGAAAGAACATTTCTCTGTTTTTCTCTAAAACTTCAGTTCTTTGATCTATTTTGGGTTAAATGTTGTATATGATATGAAGAGCCTAAATTCATCCTTCTAAAGATACTATAAGATATTATATTATCATTATTGATTATTATTCTTAGTGTTGATTATTATTATTATCATCATCATTATTATTATTTGTGTGTTTTTGTGTGTGTGTATAAAAGCCACTCATGTTCAAGTGCCTGTAGAGGTCAAAAGAGGGCATTGACTCTCCTGGAGCTAGAGTTATTGGCAGCTCTGGGATCATAAATGTGAGTGCTGGGAGTCAAACTAAGAACAGAAGGAAACATTCTTAACTACCCAGCATTGCTCTCCAGCCCCCAGCTTCACAACTTCATCTCTTTTATATGTAACTATTCACTTTTCCGAAGAACCAATTGTTGAAACTACTATTCTTTCCCCATTTGCTGGTGTCAGGACACCTTTGTTGGAAATTACTTAACCACTTCAGACTCTCAATTCTACACCAATGATTTATCTGTGTATCACGAGCTAATACCACAATGTCGTCAGGAAGCTGGAGTCTTCCTCCGTTGTTCTTCCTGAATTGTTCTGGCCATCACAGTCCTTGCAACTCCATATGGTTGTCACATTGTGTTTTTTATTAACTGTATAGATAATTGCCAATGACCAACCTATTTTTTTCATTTAAATAACAATTTTTAAGTTGATGGGCAGAGGATCAATATTCTAGAAATAAGCCTTGGGAAATAAAACTTTTTTTTCTAGTCTGTCACTGATCTTCCAATTAAAAAAACATCTTTTATCATATAGTCTGAGTTTCATTCTGTGTAGAAACCCTTTTTTCTTCCCAAACCTTACTTGCTTTCTAATAAAAATATTCATCTGTATTTCCTTTTAAAAACGAATATGTTTTACCTATAATTTTGAGTAGGATTGTTTATTTTATAATGACCATAATAACAGTAAATAATCTGAAGCCCACAGTGTATCCGTAATTATTCGAAGCCCTTTTATGCACTGAATCAATCCTAGCAGCACTCTGCAGTGTCCACTGTTGTAGGGCAATCAGGAAGATGACACATTCTGACAATATTACTAGTGTCTCCACGACAGCTCCTGCTAGGCTTATGGGTGTGCTGCCACAGTTGGCTTCTCAATGGTTTCTGTATGTCGGCCATGTACAAAGGCCAACTATCAAGCAATATGCTCACTAGCCCCTTGGTATTTTACTACTAATCACTAAGAGTTCTATGCAGCAAGTCAAAACATTTATAAATAGCATTACTCCACTAGTGCTCTCAGAAAACAAGTAAACAGCTAAAGAACCATAGCAGTTCCCCCCTGAGAAACCAGTGACAGGAAAAGATAACCAAACAAAAGCACGTGGAGCAGCAAGAGCTCGCACGCTGAACTGCAGCAATAGAAGTGCACTGCCAAGCACTCTGAGTAGCACTTACAGTGAGAAGCTATCTCCAACAAGTTGTCCTCGATCTCTACACACTCATCATGACATGCACACTCTCACGCATAATATTAAAGAACTTGATGTATGAAAAATAGCAAATCCTAGGCTCTGACCTGAGTTACTCAGAAAACAATGTCTGAGTGTTGAATGAATGCTCATCTATTTGAAAGTGGCTAAATTTTCTAACATATCCCTCACAGTCCTTTATCTCTTTTATTTTTAGCTGCTGCCCTAATAAATCTGACCTTGAATTACTGAGTTGCTGTGATTTGAATGTAAGTGTCCCTCATAGGGCGTGTGCACACTTGGTCCCAGGTGGTGAAGCTGCTTTGGGGGGCACAGTCCCTTAGGATATGAAGCCTAGGGAAATAGGTTCCTGGGAATTCAGGTCTTTGTATATGCTCTCCCTGGCAAGTTCTTTCCTGACTACAAATAACACACGGACACAAGCTACTCAGCTGTCATGTCTCTCCTCCATGATTGTCTCTCTTCAACTGTGAGCCAAACTAAAACTCTCCTCCTTTAAGTTGCATCTGGCCTGGAATTTGGTCACAATGATGAGAAAAGTAATACATTTGTCTGTGAAATAGTCAAAAGAAATGACAAAGGCAAACAATTTTAATATACTATATATTAACAGATACATAAAAAGATTTGGGCTAAATATCTCTTGTCATCCCTACAATCCACAGAAAGTAAAATAAAACACTGGCTTTCCCCGTTTGAAGTCTTTAAGCTAGTTTGAAGGACAGAGTGGAATTATGTCAGTAGTTGCAGGTAGTTGTCTATTACCTTAGGTCAAATACAGATGGACACACAGTTCTAACTAAAGATCGATGCACAGCTACCCATCTGGAAAGGACCACTGCATGAGTCCAGGCATAGGCCACAGGAAGATGCTGAAAGAGGATAACAAGCCTCCTCACAGCTCATCAAAGCTACCACAACACTCACGCACACAATACTCAGACAGTCTACACCAGGTCAAACTGAATGACCCTTCTTTCTTTTCTATGAAAAGTAAGATTAATGATCACTAGGGATTTCTGTCCCCACTACAGTTCAGGCAGAAAAATGAAGGCATTGTTTTTCTCTTCTTTCATCATCATCATATTTTTTTTTGAAGTCTTGCTATATATATAGCCCAGCCTGGTTTCACATTTACGATCTTCCAGCTTCTGCCACTCTACAGAATTATTATTCTTATAACTGAATAACTATCAAATAACTGAGAACCTCTGACAATTTTAATAACCTTACAATTATATATTTTTGTACATATATGTGAATAAGTACATATAATATTTACATTAATATAAGGGATAAAAACATACATATAACCATGGAATAACTAATATATGTACCATCATTAAGAGAGGGTACCTATAAGAATATAGCTAGACATTGGTTTTCTTTCTTTCTTTTTTTAAAGATTTATTGTATATTTATGTATGTTAATAGACTATTGCTGTCTTCAGACACACCAGAAGACATCGGATCCCATTACAGATGGTTGTGAACCACCATGTGGTTGCTGGGAATTGAACTCAGGACCTCTGGAAGAGTAGTCAGTGCTCTTAACCACTGAGCCACCTCTCCAGCCCCAAGTGATTCTTTTATATACTGCTATCAACACAATCTAGTTACCCCAACAACCACACAAAGCCTTAATAAAGATGGGGCTTTCAAAAACTATCCCATAGATACTTGACATTTTTAATTTTTTTTTATTTTATGTGTATAGGTTTTTTTTTCTACATGTCTATCTGTGCATCATGGGCATGCCTGGTACCCACAGAGGCCAGAAGACAGTGAGGGTGTCAGATCCCCCTGGAACTGGAATTATGGATGGGTCTGAGCCAACTATGTGAATACTATGAACCAAACTTCAACCCACCTCAAAGAACAACAAATTTCTCAACCACTGAGTTTACTCTCCAGCTCCAATATTTGATATCTTAAGTTCCTTAGCGTGTTAGAACAGAATATGACTCAAATAGGAAGAATTTATTTTGAGAAATTAAAAGGTCTTCAAAGGGATGCATTCAAGCTCAGGAAAATTAACTGTGAGGATGTAAAGGAAATATCTTGGAATAAACCATTAACCAAAGCAGGCTACAGAAGAGAGAGAAGCCTTCTACTGACGGTGAGAAAGAACAGAGCGAGCTGAAAACTAAGGCTTCAAGCTTGGCTCTCAGCAGAGGAAATGGGTAAGGCCTGAATAGTCACTCTAAAGCGGAGAGGAACAAAGTGCAAGAATCTGAACCACATTCACAGAAATTATCTGAAACACATTTTCCTCTTTATACATTTGCCATATCCAAAATATATGACAAATATCTACACTGGGGCAACAGTAACTCTGGTCTGGAAGCACTCTAAGGTTAAAAGTCTAAGGCATATATTAGCTTTAAAAAGAAGTCTAAGGCAGTAAAACTCTAAGGTTAGAGACAACTAAGTCCCAGAAGTACTTGCTGCTCAATCATAAAGGCCTGAGTAAAAAGCCATGTACAGCAGTACATGGAGTGTCGCCTGTGTGGCAAGCTCCAGGCCCAACATGAGACCCTGCTCTAGTTTGCTTAGGGAAGGAAAGGGTTTATTTCAATGTATACTTCCAGGTAACAGTCCATCATTGAGCGAAGTCATCTCAAGCAGAAACCACAAGGAACACTACTTACTGATTGCTTAGGGATGGTTCCACCCACAGTGGGCTGAGTCCTCCTTCTACACCAATCAATCAAGACAATGTCTCACAGACCTGGCCACAGGCCAATCTGATCTGGACAATTCTTCAGTTGAAGTACCCTCTTCTAAAGTGACTCTAGGTGTATCAAGGAGACAAAAAACTAACCAGGACAGATTCTGTCCCCCAAAAAAGCAAGATGGTTGGAGCCTAAGGAATGACACCCAAGGTTAATACCTGGTTTCCACATGAATGCACATGTAAATGCACAAATGGAACGTCTCTTTTCTAAGTTTTTGTTCTGCTTATCATACAAGCATGTTTATTGAAAAAAGACTTGATAGACAGCTCATGCAGCACAAAGGTTCTATGTTTCTAAATCTCAATTCTCGTTGATTAGTTGGAAAGAATTTTTAAATTCATGAGTTTAGATGACAGTTTGGAGACCTGGTCTAAAAGTTTTCCCTGTGTTCAAAATGTAACATCTTTTCTTGAGGCAAATTCTGTATCTCAAACACAGTATGTAGCTAAGGGTGGCCTTGAACTCCTAATCTTCCTACATATACCTCCCTACTGTTGCAATTACAGACTTGTGTCCCCAGGTCCACCTAATACCTCTTATTTTGATGGTAACATCCAAAATCAGGAATCACAACTTAGGCAATAATCACAACCAGAGGCCAAGTCTATGGCACATGTTACCAGCAAGGGCCATGGAGATGCCCAATGGTCTGTGCTGAAGCCTGAAGCCACATACATTAGACCATGCTGCAGGGTGGGGGTAATATTGATGCATATGGCCGCCACCTGAGACTATGGTGATGCAGACATCACCATGCTTGCTACCGCTGAAAGCCAGTATGGGTCCATGGTCCTACTGTAGCCTGGGTCTATGCTGACATCTGTGGTCTGAGTTACCACTGAAGGGCATATGAAAACCCATAGTCTGTGGTGCAGCCACAGTCAACGTCCCTATGCCATGCTGCTGCCAGGGCTATATGGATCTGTTGGGAGCTGACTTGCAGCAGAAAGCAGCTATCATCTCTGCAGCCATCTCAGGCTATTTACTTACAGGTGGTACTTTTCCACCCTGACCAGAGAGACTTGTTTTCCTAGCATGATGTTTTTGCAAGAAGCCCACCACAGCTGAATACACTCTGATAACATCTTGTTTTTCTCTTATACATCCTGGACCTGTGGTTAAGGGTCTCCAGCTGCACTCTCCAGTGAGTGTATATAAATCCATAGTTGCCTTTCAATAAACGAGACTTGAGACGATAGCCTGTGTTGTCTCCATTCTTCGCATCTCTTGCTCCTCAGTCCCCACTCTCTCTCTTGCAGACCCCGTTGACTAACGCATGGACTGGGTCATGGATCTAAGTAACCTATACTGCCACCTAAGGGCCAAGATGATATCTGGGCCCATGCTGCTGTCTAGGACCAAGTCTGGGTCTGTGACCCTACTGGATCTATGTCCGTGGTCCAAGTTACCACCAAAGGCCATGCAGACATTTGTGGTCTGTGCTGCCACCTGAAGCCAGGTGGATATCTATAGGCCATGCTGCCACCTGGGGGCCACGTTGAAATAAGTGGCCTGTAATGACACCTAGAGCCATGTTGATATCCAGGGTCCAGGCAGCCTCCAAGGATCTTGTCTGGAGTTCTACTGCAGCAGGGGGCCATATCTGAGATCCTGCTATGAAGCGTAAGGAGACTCCTTTTGCAGTGCTATGGATGACTGGTGATGCACAGTTGAGAGGGAGGCATGGAAGGCCTCTGTGACAACCCAGCCCGCGGCTACCTCCCTTCACAGTAACAACCTAGACAGGAAACCACTGAAGAGAACTCTTTAGGAGTGTGACTGGGATGCTGAAGAGCAGCCTCCACAATCAATGGCTTCTGGTGGAGGGGCAGGAGGGTAAAGACACTGAGAGTTTGGACATGCTCCATTGAGTATACAGACAGCACAAAGTGGACTTGTTTTGGTTTTTCTCTTTGCTTGTTTGTTTTTCCTTTTTCTTTTCTTTTCTTTTTTTTTTTTTTTTTTACTTCTAGGGGATGGTGGTCACAAGGGGGAAGACAGGGAAGAACTGGCAAGAGACTGTGATAGGGGTGTATATGTGAAACTCCCAGAGAGTCAAAACTCATATGTGGGGGAAAAAATAACAAGCCTTTCTTCCCCAAGTTCCTTTTGGTCCTGGCTTGTCATCAGTGCAACAGACCACCTAACTTAAACAATTGCCATGTTACCAAGTATGGTGAAGAACAGGGACCATGTGAAGGGTGGAGGCAAAGGGTCATCATTTCTGCCCCGTCTGCTGATATCCCCATCTATGTAACGGATGTGAAGCACAAGACTCGCGCAAGACTGTCCGCAATGCTTCAGGTACCAGCAACTGCTTACCCCCAAGAGCCACGGTCATCCATGACAATTTCAGTATTACTAAAGGATCCATGACAACAGTCCATGCCATCACTGCCACCTAGAAGATGGTGGAAGGCCCTTGAGGGAAACTGCAAGAACGTGAGAGGGAAAGAGTGGCCCTTGGCTGCTGGAGAGTCCTTGCCCCAACTTAGGACCCAACACACCGAGCATCTCCCTTCAGTTTCCATCCCAGAACTCTAATCTATAGCTCATCAGACTTTATATATACAAAGGGGTAGCCAGCTATTCAGGAAAAGCTGTTAGCTATGTACTGGTCTTCTTCCCACTAAGAAACATAGGTAATAAATAAGGCAGTCCAAAGAAGCCTTAAATCTAAACCCAAAGCCAATTCCTTTGTGTAATCAGTTATTTATAGGTTTTGTATGTCTATTTTAGGCATGAATGCACATTCTAGTTTTGTAAAACATGACATTGCTCGTTATCTAGAATAGTGCCTGGTAGGTATTCATTGCTCAGTAAACACACATAAAGACAATTGAAACAATTCTTTTTCCTTAGCATTCAGGATATACAAACTAATTCCTCAGCTACCCCTACTCCCAGCCTCTTGTCACTTCTTTGGTTGGTTTTTTTTTTCTCCTTATTTTAAATATATAAATTCACCAAAGGTCAGCCTTCTGTTTTCTGCTCTTTCTAGTGCTGAAAAATGTTCACCTTACAGAACCTCGCTGAACTGATTCACGCATCCACATGGTACACCGAGGGGAAAATATGAGTGAGAAAGAATTCCTGCCATCAGAGACTCAGACTGGCATGGGCAAAGTCAAGTATGAAATTCTGTAAGACAGTATCATGTGTCCTTGCTGAACTAGCAGCAAGAACAATGTGCTATGAGAAGGAAGACCTCCTGGCAGGATAGACGTCACAGAAAAAGTGAAACCTGAGTGAGCCTCACGGGATTAGGCAGAGTTACTAAGTACTGAGCTCAGAGAGATAGTCCAGGCACAGAAGGCAGCACAAAGAGGGCCTGAGCAGCAACCAAGGAGGATGTGGACACGGCTGGAGGAGAGGAGAGAAACTAGTTGGAGGCCCAAAAGAGTTCTGGTGCCCTGAAGGAGTCAGTCTTTGACTCTGCATGACACTGGTGTCAACAAGCGGAGTCAAAATAACCTAGGGTGTCAGGCAAAAATGCAAAAGCCCCAGCTCCCCTCTGCATCTGCTAAGTTAAGTTTCCAGAGCTAGACCCTGGCACCTATACTTTAATAAGAATTCTGGGTTGGTGCCATGGCTCAGAAAGTTACCTCCAAACCTGACAACCTTAGTTTTATCCCCAGGATCCACATGGTGAAGGAAAAGAGCCACTCCCATGAGCTAACATCTAACTTCATACATGCCCAAGGCAGCGTATACCATACTACCATCGACACACACACACTGGGTATTGCTGAATTGAGAACCATGCCTTTACCACATAAGGCTTTGGGAGACTATTTTAGATCTAAACTATGACAGGGAACAAATTTCAGTTTTCATCAGCAGTCCCAAATTTAGAAAAATAGAGGATTCCTAATGCTACCCAGACCTTCTGAATCAAGCACTCAGAGGGCCAAGGCTCAAGGGTTTATGGTCAGCACGTGGCCCCATCCACCCAGATGGTTTCTATGCAGTTATTCAGGAATCAACCCTAGAACTGTCAAATGCCTCGAATGAGAATGGCTAATGGTATTTTTTCAAGAAGAGAATACAGATAGAAGAGCAATTAGATTGTGATAAGAATGGTTTTGCTCTGGAAATATGGGGGCCAAGATAAACCCAACAGGAAGGACATCTGGATCGAGATGTCTTGTATCCAGCTAGAAAATCCTTCTGGGGCAGGCAAAGCATCAGCCTAGAAAGGTCAAGGGCAGAGGACCTGGACATCATTAGTACACAAAAGACAGATGAGGTCATGGAGTGAGTATGGTTACAAATGAAGGAAGGATGGAAGTGAGACTGCAGATGGAATCTAGGGTGAAGGAGCCATGGGACTGGAGTAAAAGACACAGCAGTAGGTTGATCCACAGGGTATGAGTGCATCTAAAAAACAAAGCTTTGCTTTGCAAGCCAAAGGATAAAATAAAGGGCAAAGGTCAAGAAAATCGTATAAAGTAACCCAAAGGATAAGGAACAGTTTCCATAAAATAGCAGGAAAGCAGAATGGGGAGGGTGTGCCACTCAAAGATGAGGAGAAAAATCAGCACATCAGTAGTTTCAAAGAGAGGTGAGGCTGAGAGAAGGTTCTGGCAGCTATTCTTAATTTTTAAAGGATAAACATTAGGGCGTGAGCTATAGCCTCATAGAACCTAACATGCATATGGCCGTGGGTTCAATCCCCAGCACTAACCAAACAACAACAAAGAGGTGACTAGAGACACTCTAACATCAGAAGGAGAAGGCAGGGCACAAGAGGCAGAAACCAAGAACCATTGGTTTGGTGTTCTGAGAACAGTGGTGCCAGCATACAGAGAGGAAGAAATAAGGAATGGTATCACAGACAGTCTGAGCGTCAGAGGACAATTACTGAATATCTTTGGGGAGAAGGAAATAGGCAGAAGTAGATGAGTAAGTCAGCTGGTGATTAAGTCATCTGTTAATAGGAGAGAAAGTGAACGTGGTTGGAGGCATAAACGTGAGTAACAGAGCCAACAAGGATTATCACAACCTTAGTGAGTAGTCAAGAAAATTCAATGAGATTTTATTTTATTTTATTTTATTTTATTTTATTTTATGAAACATGTGTAAGTACTTGCTTTGTGCCAGACAGTGTTCTGAGCACTTCACACACATTAACTCAGTTACCGCTCAAAAGCACGGCATCGTTTGGAGTTATTGACCTCACTTCAACTGCAAGGAAACTAGAGCACAAGGAGGTTAGGCGAACGGCCCAAACATCCAAGTAGCAGAATCAGGAGTCACGTCAAGCGCCACAGCCTGGGCCTGTGCTTCCAACCACTTTACTGTGCTGCCCCTTCAATACAAGAGTCACTGTATGTGCTATAAATAAGGAATACTGTGCATCTTTATCTAGCACTACTCAGAAGCTTAGAACTGTAGGACTGGCAATAGAGGAATAAACTTTACAAACTCAGTGAAGATGCTGGAGGGATGACTTGGTGATTAGAAACACTTGCTGCTCCTCCAGAGGACCTGAGTTCAACTCCCGGTTCCCAGGTCTGGTGGCTCACAACCACCGTTACCTCCAGAGAGCCTGGTAATCCGATACACTCTTCTGGCCTCCGTGGGCATCCACACGTGAGTGGCATACATTCACACAGCTGTGTTGATATGGGAGGGCCCAGCTGACTGTGGGCAGTGCTGGCCCACTCTGGGCTGCCCTTCCTGGGTGCTATGGGAAAGCATGCAAACATGCCGGGAGCACGCCAGTAAGCAATATTCTTCCATGATCTTGACATCGGTTCCTGCCCTGACTTCCCTGGATGATGAACTACAAGCTGTAAGATAAAATAAACACTTTCCTCCCCACGTTGTTTTGGTCACCACAACCCTATGACCTATAAGACAACAATGGAAGCCCTAGTGAAGAAACTCTTTAAAAACTCGATTATGTTTCGAGTACTTATAAAATGATAACTTGTGATGACTGAGGATCCAGCTGATTCTTATTTCCTCTCTGACACTCCCCTCTCCAAGGTCTCAAAAACTTGCCTTGAACTGGTGATCTTCATGCCTCCACATGTTTTGATGCTAGAACCAGGAGGCATTTAGCTACCTCGCTGCAGTTGGCTGACTCTGACTTCAAAACTAAGTATTTGATCTGCGCTCTAATTGTTCACATTTATTAACAGTTTGATTATCTCATAATTTTACCTCAGGGTATAAATGCTTAAAAGTAAGCTTTTTTCCTTCCGCTATCCCAGCCCCCTTGCTTGCCTTCCTACTGTGCTCACACTAGAATGTAGCATGAGAGCAACATGAAAAGGACTGTCTTCTTATCCCTAGCATAGCAGCTGGTCATTCTACTTGATTTTGTGCTAGGAAATGGATCTAGTTTCTAATGCCTGCTACACAGTGCTGAGCTACACCCCAGCCTTCCAGCTACACATCTTATCTCTCTTCCTCTAGTCAATGCACCCAACATAATAATAGTAAACAAATAATAGTTTAAAAACACTACCCGTTACATATTACTTCACTGCTCCAAAATGTTCATTCAGTAACTTTACTCAATAAACACTTTTTAAGATGACCAATCTGCCGGGAACTGGGATTTTCCAACTGAAAATAAATTCTAGCTCTTGAGAACAGTTACATTAATTTGTCACCTGATCTCTTTTTCCATGTAATTTTGTCTTGTTATAATTCCTGTTTTGTTTTGTTTTGTTTTATTTCGAGACAGGGTTTCTCTGTATAGCCCTGGCTGTCCTGGAACCCACTCTGTAGACCAGGCTGGCCTCAGAAATCTGCCTGCCTCTGCCTCCCACCTGCTGGGATTAAAGGCGTGTGCCACCACTGCTCAGCTTGTTATAATTCCTTTTTTTGTTTGTTTTGGTTTTTGGTTTTTTTGGTTTTTCGAGACAGGGTTTCTCTGTATTGCTCTGGTTGTCCTGGAACTCACTTTGTAGACCAGGCTGGCCTTGAACTCAGAAATCCACCTGCCTCTGCCTCCCGATTAAATCCCTCTGCTAAGATTAAGGTGTGCGCCACCACACCCGGCTTTTTTTTTTCTTTTGTTATAATTCCTAAAGGAAGATATTCACTTTTTTGAATGCACCAAGCCCTAAACTATACTACAGTTTGTCCTATCCTTGTTACCGTTCCCACATTCCTAGCAAGCCATTCAGTTTCTATTTTCAGATTGCACGCACCTGATTCCAAAGCTGCAACACCTGACACACAGCAAGCTGGCTTAAGTCCGAGACAACTTTCAACATCAGAGGCTGGTGTCCCTCACTGCTGCACTCCTGACACACGCTCCCAAAGAAAGCCAAGGATGTAAACTCTTCAATATTATTACCAACATTTTTACCTGGCTTATGCTCACCTAAGTTCTCTTGGTCTTTAAAAAGCATAGGAACACGCTATCAAACGTGTAATTTCCAGTATGCTCCAGCTAACCAAAGTTTAGCCTATAGAATCTGAAACAAGAATCAATGCTAAGAGTAGCCGTACAGTACACCCACTTCATTCCAGCCCTCACTTGGGGAACCAAAAGCAAGTGAATCTCTGTGAGTTCAAAGCCAACATGATCTACAAAGCAAGTTCCAGGCCAGCCAAAATTACATGGTGAGACCCTATTTCAAAAATAAAAAGACACAATCAAATAAAAAACCCAATTAGTATGAAAAAAATCAAATAATTTGAAGCAAAAGAAATTACAAGAATATAATATAAATGCAGTTTCCAAACTAATTATTCTCATAGTGAATTCCAGACCTAATCTCAAAACAAATGCCAATAATTTTTCTTTAGCTAGCATAGAGGGCCACAGCCATAATCCTACCACTTGAAGACTGTGGCAGGAAGACTGCCAAAATCTCAACCAGTCTGGGACACATTGTAATTCCATGACACTCAAATCTCAAAATAATTTAGAGATTAACCTGGACTGCAATATGAGAGAGACCCAGTCTCAAAAAAGAAAAAAATTAAAACTAGGGGCTTTTCAACAAATGATATTGGGAAAGATGTATGGTCACATTAAAAAAAATGAAGGTTTGTCCCCTACCTCATACCGTACATAAATCAACTCAAAGGCTTAAAGATCTAAACTATGCAACTTTGGGGGGGTGGGGAACACAACTGTAAATCTTCAAGACCTTGGCTTATTTCTTATATTTATTTTATTATTTAACATGTGTGGGTGTTTTGTCTCCATCTGTGTACATGTAACCCATGTGTGCCTGGGGCCTGGAAAGGTCAGAGTGTCGGACTCCCTGGAGCTGAGTGACAGATGGTTATGAGCTGCCATAACAGCCATATGGTTGCTGGGACTCTTACCCAAGTCCTCTGCAAGAGCAGCCAGTGCTCTTAAACACTGTGCTAACTTTCCAGCACTTGGGTTATTTCTTAAATAAATGACTATAAAAGCACAGGCATGGTCAGAAGTGATAGCTCAAATAGGTAAGAGCAACGCCAAGTGTCCCACAAATGCCTTTAAGTTGAGCTCTAAGGGAAGTGTTCCTAAGATCTCTTCCTTAAGAGGGACATAAATAAGGTCTACCCTTCTACCAAGGTCCCAACAACAGACTGAGGCACAATTCCATCATAGTTCACTCAGGAGAACCCAAGAGCTTATTAGGCTTTCTGAGCACTGGTGAGCGGTGTGGGTGAGTCTTCCTGAAAAGACAACACCACAAAGTCTTTACCCAGAATGGATGATGGCTCTCCCATAGCCTCATAGATGGAAACTCTAGTCCCTCCCAGAGGCAATGTGCAATTAGGGCAGAGTCGCATACAACAGGTGATAGAAGCAACTGGCTGCTCAGGTGAGAGTCTGGTGACTCTCTCTGCTCTTCTGTGAGGAAACATAAACAGTCAACAAGCCCAGCTGGGATGATCTTTTGCAAGACTCCCACAGCTGAATTCACCAAGACAGCAGCTGTTCAGCTCAGAGATAGTCACAGAAAAACAGGAGCCTCTTCTGGCCTCTGTACACGTGTGTACACATGTGCACACACAAGCACATATACTCATAGATATACATACACAAAGCATAGGTGTGAAAAAGTATGCAAATTCATGATCATCATCAAAATTTTAAATTTTAGAGAAAAGTTTTTTTTTTTAAACGTCACAGATAATGTTAGTATCTTACTGGAAAATCCAGGATTTAACCAGGCATGGTAGCGACTCGTGCCTGCAATCCTTGCAGCACACAGAAGTCTAAGGTGGGAGGATTGACTCTAGTTCAAGGTCAGCCTGGTCTACATGATGAGCTTCAGGCCAGCCAGGGCTGCAGAGACCCTACCACAGAACAAATGTAACCAGAGCCCAGGGTTTGATAAACTGGTAGGCAGCATAGCTCAGGCCAGTCTTGACCTGCAAGCTTACTCTCTCATTCTTCTCAAGAGTTGGAGTTTACAAACAAGGGCCAAGGGGCAGTTAATTATCAGAAACAGCTGTACTGGCATAATCACGGACTGATTAGAAACCATAATAACAGAAATTTTATTCAGAACATCAACAAAAATAACAGATTTCTTGTTTAGAGAATATAGTTATACAAACAACAGAGGGAGCCGGCTGAGGTAGGTGTGCAAGAACTTTCTGACCTGTCTTTAAAATGGTTTTTTAAGTCTAAAATCATTCCAAAAGTGTTTGTTAAAATAATAAGAACTACAAGAACATGAAAAAAAAATAAGGTACATACTGGGGGAAATACTTGTAGTACATATCTGACCAAGGACTCATACCCAGAGGACGTGTGCAAATCAGGCTGGGGAGACGGCCCAGTCAGTAAAGGGCTAGCCTTGCAAGCATGAGAACCTCAGCTCAACCCCCAGAATTCACATCTTAAAAGGCAGGTGTGGTGCTTGCTGGCCAGCCAACATGTACACACAACACGCGTACACACATGCACACACACACCACACACTCATATGCACACACCACACACATGCACACACACACACACACAACTGCATACTTGTAATCCCAGTGCTGGATAGGTGGTGGAGATGGGTGGATCCCTGGGGCTTGATTGCCAGCCAGCCTAGTTACTCACTGAGCACCAGACCAGAAAGAAATTACAACTCAAAGCAAGCCACAACAATGGCGCCCGAGGAACAGCACTGAGGTTGTCTCTGACCTCCACACACATGTATACACATGTGCAAATACACATACAAACAATGCCAAAAACAGTCAAAAGATTTAAATATTTAATGCACAAAAGACCTAAATAAGACATGACAACAGCACACACGTGCACACTCATACTCCCTCTTGGTGATTTATATACTATAAAGTTCATGATGTCACTCATCATTGAAAAAGAATAAAGTTAGAATGAAAAGCCAGCCATGGCACTGTATGCCTGTAACCCCAACACTTGGGAGGAGAAGGCAGGAGTGAGAGCAGCAGTTCTAGGTCATTCCTGGATTGCATATCAAGTTCAAGGTCAGCCTGGGCACAGGGAATCTTGAGAGGTCCAGTGGGCGCGGGCAGCTCCTTGAGGTTTGCAGCCCACATGGCCTCCTTCCTGGGCTTTATCTCTGTTGCTATACACAGCTTTCTTCTGCAGATGATCCACCCTGCTGGCACCTCTAACATCCTAGGGGCCTCTCTGTGTCTTTGATAACACCCTCACAACTGCATACACTACCTACCTGGGAGAAAGGTTTTCTTTTTCTTCACCAAAGACTCAGTATTTCCTGAGCATTCCCCTTCTCCATTTACACCAATCAGCCAACGCCCAATGATGGGGTCATGAGCTCCCATCAACTGGATGCATCACCACCTCATCAGAGATAAAGGACAGGAGCCTTGCTGCCCCAGGGGTACTTTATCTGGGTTTGGGTCTTGATGTATCCTTTTTGTAAAAAGAATTAATTCCCTTGCTGAGCTATTTTCACTTTATTTGTGTGTTCCTTTGTTCTACATCAAAATTATTCTCGTTTCTAGCATAGCTACAAGCCATTCCAACCTTGCCACACAGTACCTGGCTTCCTACAGCTTTCTTTGAAATCTGGATAAAGTTCTCACAATCCTACAACCACTGAATTCTAAATACCTGCAAAATCAGCAACATGTACACAGGGTCAGCCTCAAAGAAGTAGCCACAGCCCTTGGAGCACAGTTACAGCCCCTGGAGCACAGTAGCAGCCCTTGGTGCGCAGGGGCAGCAACCTGGATGGCTTAACATAAACAAACACTTCTTTGATGGCTATGAGCAAGCAGGGAGCCCAAGAGCTCTTTTCCCAAAGCAAACTGTTCCAAGTGAGTTGCACCCCTCACAGCTTTGAATTTATTGTAGGAGGGGAATTCAGCCAAGTCCTGAAATACCTGTTAGACATCTTTCCGACTGTCCTGGCACAAAGCACTTAACTTCTTTTTAATGGCCCCAATCTCTTCGGTGACCACTTTCCTCAGCCCCACGTTAACAACCTCCATTAGGTAATCTTTGAGTTTTTCAAAACCGTTTGTTCTACTCTTTGATCACATGTCTTACTCTAGAACTAGCTAAAAGCAGCAACAATACAATACCCACGAGGCAGTCTAAATGACGAGCTAACTTGAATTAGACCATCACCTGTACACTCATCTTTCAGCAGCCCTTACACAATAAAAAACGCTCTCTAGCCCTGTTCCCACACACAGTTCTCATTTGTACCTGAACTCTCACAGGCAGGATTACCTTCTGCATCCCTATCACCATTCTGCCCCTAAACTACCAAAAAGAGGCTCCCATTAAGCTGCAGACGTAGTTTAGTAGTTAAGAGCACCTCATGCCATACAAGGACATGAATTTGGTTCCTAGCACTGCTGCTGGCAGTTCACAACCGCTTGTAACTCCAACTTCCGGAGCTTTAACACCCTCTCTTGGCATCTGAGGCACTCACCCAGAAATAAAAATAAATCTTTAAAAGGAGGGTGGGCATCTCCAATTAAGTTACAGCATTGGGCTTCTCTAGCCTGCATCTCCAAAGTTTTCCTAACTCTCCCATAAACCAGTGTCAAAGACTTCTCCAGCCATATGGTCCTGTAGTCACAGGAAAACGCCTCTTCTCTG
This sequence comes from Mus caroli, assembly GCF_978045245.1. Classification (NCBI taxonomy): domain Eukaryota; kingdom Metazoa; phylum Chordata; class Mammalia; order Rodentia; family Muridae; genus Mus; species Mus caroli. Next base: position 131,516,646 of record NW_028227256.1, read on the forward strand.
GGACCATGTTTCTCTATTCGACTTTTCATACCTGAAACCAAAGACCTGACCAAACTTAAGAAAGGACATATTTACTTTGGCTCATGGTTTCAGGTGTGGTGGTCATCATAACAGAAAGAAGACAGCACAGCAAAGCAGCTTATAACCATGAACAGGGAGCAAAGTGAAAGTCAGGAGGAAGCGATACAAATATATATTTTGTACTTTTTTTTTTTTCTGTGTAGCTCTGGCTGTCCTGGAATTCACCCTATGCCACCCTCTGTCTCCCAAGTGCTGCCAAGGTGTGTGCCACCACATCCGGCTCTTTGTACTCTTATATGTGTAACAAAATTAAATGACCAAGTTCCTTTATTGCTCCCAGCAAAATGTCTACTTGCAAAAATGTTTATTCCTGCAATTTCTATTACTGTAAATAAGTCTAACTATGCCCAAAATTCCTTTTGATGAGCACAGAATTCAAAGACCACCTGTTAACTGACCAATAAAAACTGTATTTTAGGAGAGGGGAGATGACTGCTCTTCCAGAGGTTCTGAGTTCAATTCCCAGCAACCACGTGGTGGCTCACAACCATCTGTATTGGGATCTGACGCCCTCTAACAGCATGCACGGGTATGCAGATAGAGCACACAAACACATTAAATAAATAAGAACTGCAGACTGGAGTCTAGTACAGCTGCTACCAATCCCTTTCAGTCCCAGTCATTTAGAATTTGTTTTACATACAGTGAAAGGCCTTATCTCAAAGCAAAACAAAACGAAACAAATTAACCACTATAACCACTGCAGCTACCTATGTAATTACATTGTTTTTCTATTTAATTTGCTTAAATTCTTCCTTACTTTTTCTAACTCTAAGATACATACATTTGTCATGAACATCATGATCTGCATCATCATTGACACAGTGTCAGCAAGTGAACAATGAGAATATGTTAGAATCAGCTGCTACTCAGGCCACAATACCTACAGCAGTCCACACCCACAGATACCTTGAGACCCTGAGTCTCTAGCTAACAGACTGCCAGGTGCCAGGTTTCTTACCAGGGGAAGTGAGTTTACCTCAAAAGGCGTGTTGGTGGTCACACATCTAGCTCTGCTTCCCAGCCTCCTTTCTGGGACTCAGAAAACCTGGCTTCAGGCTTATTCTATGAAACTGTGTCTATCCTTTGAAAGGAGTAAGAGGAGAGTGCTGACTCAGCAGTTACCAGCCCTTAACACTCTTGGAGAGACACAGGCTCAGTTTCCAGCACCACATGATGGCTTACATCCATCAAGAACTCTAGTTCCAGGAGATCCAATGTCCTCTCTGAAGAAACCACACAGGTACCTGGTGCATAGATATACTGGTGCACAGGCAAATACTCATATACATAAAATAAATAAATCTCTGTCGGGCATAATGGCACATGCTGTTGGTTAAAGGCCAGCCTGGTCAGCATGTGAGTTCTAGACCAGCCAAGGTTACACAGTGAGGAAAAAAAAAAAACAACATAAAAAAGAGACCCCATTTCTGCCCCACCGGTCCTGACTTCCTCTCTTGAGAGCCTCTGCCAAGTTGTCTGTCTCTGGTGCTGTGGCCTGAACTGTCTCTAGAGCTCCCAGCACGCTGTTGTCTGTGTTGTTAATAACTCTCCTGATAAGCACCCTGCTCCCAACAGTTCATTTTAGTTTTCTCTTGAACCCCCATCATTGACCTTCAATCCACCCATGTAAAATACAGTTTCCCATTTAATTTGCTTTGAAGTTCCCTTAAGTTTTTAAACTCTAACATATGTACGCTTGCACGAATATCATCATCACCATCACCATCGACAGAGCCATGTAAGGAGCATCATTAAGTGTTTCTAAGTGGGAAATGCCTTTTGTCCTTTTACCTTTACACTTTTATTATTAGTGTGCGTGTGCACCTGTATTCACATGCGTGAGCTCCTACTGAAGTGCACTTGCCACAGTACACATGTGCAGACCAGAGGACAGCTGTGGGAGTGGGTTCTCTCCTGCTATTTTGTGGGTCTCAAGGATAAGATCACACTCAGGTCCTCGGGTTTGGCAGCAAGCATCTTTAGCCCCTGAGGCTTCTTGCTGGCAATATTTTATAACTCTCAGCTATTATTCCTGGTTTATTTATTGACTGATCACAGATGTTTATTAAATTGGTATCTTATTTTTAAATAACTTTTATCACAATTATGGAAAAAGAATGCACAGGAAGGGACAGGCGCTGTGTGGGGCTGTGGGGCTGAGAGGGTGAGGTGCAGGAGAGAGAGCGAGAAAGAAGAACACTAAGGGCTGAAATGCAGAGGCCTGTATGAGAAGCTTCCCCGAGTACACACATACACATATATAAAGGGTTTAAAATGGAGTCCCATATAACGGGGGGAGAAACTGCCCCTCCCCCAGGTACTAGTCACTATCAAATAAAAAGCCCAGAGCCAGATACGGGCTAATTTCAAATTGCTGACCTGTGGTGTCCTATACATATACAAACATTACAGGCTACTGCCATCCACAATTAAATAAATATGAGAGAATTAATACTGCCATATACTGCTATGTGCTTTATTGTTATTGTCTGTGTGTATGGGATGAAGGTAGAGACTGGGAACCAAATCCAAAGCCTGAGCGTTCGAGGCTAATGCTCCAACACTGAGCCAGCAGAACCCCAGCCCCAGTGCTGCTGATTTCTTCACGGGCCATTTAAGCTGCATAAAATTCATTCGTGATTGGTTGCCAGGAAGGAACTGGATTTAAAGTCTGCTCTGTAAGATGATGGGACCTAGGTCTGGTACAGTTAACTGGGCCAAAATCTCATGTCTGGCTAGGTCATGGGCCCTAGAAAAGAGCCCAGTACTACTGTTAATCTGCTAAATGGATGTAATAATAAACCTCCCCCTAAATTCTTCTTTATACCAAAAGACTGGTGCATTTCTCAGCCATCGTCAGTGAAGATTCTTTTTGCAGTAGACAGCAAATAATACAGAGGTTCACAAATGGTCAGTGCACAGAAAATGAGAGATTGGGGTGTGCTCGGCTCTAAATGGAACATCTGTATCACACTCCCTCCCCAACAAGAATCAGAGCCCATTACAGAAGAGGGGTCAGAAAGACTAAGGACACAGGGAACAGTGGATGTCTGCAGTGAGAAGGGCTTTGACAGACATGATAAAACAGTTGCACACATGAACTCACATGGGTAGGATTACATGCACATATTTGCACAAGATGGGGAGGGATGCTCAGGAAGTCCCATCAAGAGCTTATGTGCATGCCACTGGCAGCTGATAGCCACTGAGAGAAGGTAGGTCATGGGCCCTGGGCTATGCTCCAGTAAACAGGCACACACCCATGCATACACAAGCAGCATCAAATGGACTCAATGAGTATTAATCTAAAAGAGAGAACACATATGAAGTTGAGAGGGAAAAGTGCAAAGGCAGGGAGGAACTGTAGTAAACTACATGGGTCAACATATATTACATGCATCTATAAACATTAAATAAACACTTCATAAGATAGAAAACATAATAAAGTTTTACAACTTCCAAATCCCCAATGTATCAGAGGAGAATTACCAATGTCATTTTCTGAGTTAGTCCTGATGGTATAAACCTTTAATCCCAACTACTTGGGAGGCTGAGACAAGGGACTGCAGATTCAATAGCTGCTTAGGATACAAAGTGAGTTCTAGGCTGACCTGAGCAACTTAGTGAGACCCTGTCTTAAAAAAAAATAAAAAGGAGGCCTGGGGAGACAGCTCAGTGAAAGAGTGCTTGTGTAACACTCATAAAGCTTGAGGCTCGATCAGCAATGCTACTACTAAGTTATTTTCTATGTACACCATGACATAAACAGAGCAAATAGTCACAGTGGTGTATGCCTGTAACTCTAACACTTGGTAGGCTGGGGCACAATTTCTAGACTACATAACAAGATACTGTCTTAACTGAAAAAAAAAAAAAGAAAGAAAAAAGGGAAAACATATCAAGAAGAAATCTGAATTTACTTTGTTCTGTTTTAATTTTTAAAATTACATTATTTGTATTCATGTGGGGAGGTGCATATAACAGCACACATGTGGAGGTCAGAGGGCAACTGGTGAGAGCTGGTTCTTCCCATCCAAAGGTGAGTTGCATCTTTACCTGCTGAGCCATCTCACTAGCCCTGATTTGTTTCATAAAAAGTATTTCTGGACTAAAGAGATGGCTCAGCAGTTAAGGGCACTGACTGTTCTTCCAGAAGACCTGGGTTCAATTCCCAGACCACTCACATGGTGGCTCACAGCTGTCTGTAGCTCCTTGGGTTCCATCACCCTCATCTGGCCTCCAAAGGTCACAGACACACCTGTGGTGTGCAGACATATACATTCAGGAGAAACACCCATATACATCATTTTTTAATTATGTGGAAGAATTTAATTAATCACCATCTAGGCCTGGTTTGGTGGTACAGGCCTGTAATCCCAGGTACAGGGGAGGCTGAGAGAGGAAGATGGGAAAAGTTCTAGCCCTGTATAGGCTACAGAGTGACTTTAAGGCCAGCCTGGGCAACTTAACAAGACCCTGTCTCAAAATTTAAAAGTAAAAAAGGGCTACGGATATAGCACAGTGGTAGAATGTTCTCACAGGCATAAGGCCTATATTTAATAGGGCCTTATGCCTGTGAGATTCATGGGGGTGGGGAGGAATCTAAGGTCATTCAGATGTGGTGAGCCCGAATTGCAATACAGGTTTGAGCGAGGTAACCAAGAATTCAAGGCCAGCCTTGGCTATACAACAAAACCGTGTTTCAGAGAAGAGATTGACTGTGCATGATGGTACACACCTCTAATTCCAGCACTCAGGAGGCAGAAGCAGTAAGACCTCTGCATAGTAAGACGCTGTCTCAAATAAAAAAGAAAAAGGGAAAATCAGACTTTTAATTATTCAAATATAGGACCAGGTTACTGAGGAAGCTGAGATGAGAGATCTCCTGAGTCCAGGAGTTCTAGGCCAGCCAATGCAATATAGAAAAGCCAGTCTTGAAAACAGAAACCCTGAGCCTTGGTTATCCTGTCATGAAATGGGAACAGCACAGTGCTGAGCAGGACAGTGTCCATTCGTGTCTGGAAGCTGCTGTGCTCGAACTTGCGGTCTGTTTCAGGGCCTGCTAAGCACCATACTTCCCGGCTACTGGCTGCATGCACTGCTGCAGCTGCTGCAGCTCTGGAGCAGGGAAGCTGACCCTCAACAGCTGGACTGCAGCTAGGCCACTCTTCCCAATCACTGCCCAGTACCCGAGTGACTGACACTGAGCTGAGGCCGCCTTCTTCCCTCATCTTCCATGTTATTTACTGTCAAGGGGTAGCAGGCTCAATGTGTGTGGGGGGGGGGGGGGGCGGAGGGGATCGATATGAAGGAATTCATGAAACTGAAGCTTTGTCTACAGAACCCAAATTGTCTGAGCATATTAAAATCCTATCTCATACTTTTGCCACCAACTTTAAAAACAAAAATCTTAAAAGTTACCAAGAAGCTAAAATTAAAAAAAGAAAAGAAAACAAACTACACTGCCTCATAAGAGATGGCTACACAAAAACAGGCTCAGCTCACAACCAAACATGTCATTGTAAACTCCATTCAGTTAGAGAAGCAGCTTCGTCCTTAGCCTGCAAGGGCAGACACCAGCCAACCCCATCTCCATAGGAACACTCCAAGTGTTGGCTTCATTTTCTGAGACCATCGTTCGCCCACACTTGGGGAGGCAGTGCCTGTGCAGGAAGCCATTCACAGAGCCAATGTGCCCTGCATATGTTTTCTGGGTTAAGACTTTTTAAAGTTTCTTTCAAAATGGTCCAGGTGTCATGAAGCCAAGAAATCTTTTTTCTACGATTTATTTATTTGTATATGTATATTTTGTTTGCACAATGTCTGTTTGCACATTCAAGCCTGGTGTCCACAGTGGCAAGAAGAAGCTGCTGGAGCTCTTGGTATTGGAGTCACAGATGGTTGTGAGTCACCACGTGGGTGCTGGGAACTGAATCTGGGGCCTTTGGAAGAGCAGTCAGTCCTGTCACCGGCTGAGACATCTCTCTAGCCCCCAAGAAATCATACTGTTGAGCTGGAATACTTCAGAATAGAATGAGCTTCAGGTAAGACAACAGGACAGACTGAACACAGGTTGGCGGTAGAGCACTGGAAAGCATACACAGGCCCCTGGCGAGGAGAGCAGTGACGAAAACAGGCGTGAAGAACAGCAGAGAGACTCTACCCCATCGCCGTCATCAGTGCATGCTTACACACGGACATACATCCTGAACCCAACTCTTGGCAACACAACAAGCCTTTGCAACAGGTCATATGCTGCATCTAAACTAGCTCCTTTATTTACAATCTCCACAAATTAAATTTTTCATATTTCTGAATGTGCGTCATTACGTGCCACAGCATGTGAGTGAAGTACAGAGTACAGCTTGTGGGAGCCAACTGCCTCCTTACCCAAGTGGGTTCTTGCTTTCCTGGCAGCAAGCACCAGTACTTATTGGGCCATCTTGCCTGCGCATATTTCTTTAAGGCTTTTTTTTTAATGGGATATTTAAACAAAAATAGAATAGTCTGATGAATTCTCAAATAATGACTAATCTTGTTTCTTTTGTGGGTACCTCAACCCCATCCTGACAGAGGGATTTTATAGCCAATTATAGACAACATTCCATTTGCACATATTTCAATTTGCAAATTGCAAGTATCTCTAAGAAATAGACAAGTAAAATCAATCATAACTCCGATAATTTACCCAATATCAAATTCTCTTTTTTAAGAGAGAGAATTTATCCTAGGACAAAGAGAGGTGAGTGTGGGCGCTTCAGGAGAGTCTACTCCTTAAAAAAATGTTCAGTGGTGTTTCAGTTTCTCCATTGTTATATTTTAAAAATAAGTTTATTAGAATCAGCTGGACAGTAATGGCACACACCTTTAATCCCAGAATTCGGGAGGCAGAGGCAGGCAGAGCTGAGTTCAAGGCTCGCCTAGTTTATAGAGAAGGCCTGTCTTGAAAAAAAGAAAACAAGAAGTTTATTATAGTCATGTTTCAAGTGAGAATTGTACCTGCAGGGATGTGTCTTAGGATCCTTGTGGTTTATGATTTCTCTAGGAAGGAAGGATGGAATGTGAGAGTAATGCTAGTGTTCTTCATCTTCATCATGGTGCAAGTTACACGTGTGCCAGAACTCATGGAAATCTCAATCAAAGAGCGAGTGTTACAAATATAAAATCTGTCCACCAGCTAAGGTGGAACACACTTATAATCCTAGAATTCAAAAGGCCGAGTTAGGAAAACAGCAAGTTCAAGGTCAGCCTTAGGCTAGCATATAGTGAAACTCTGCAAATGTTTAGAGCAAGTTGGAAATAACCTGAATGTCCTAACACGCACACGCACGCACACACACACACACACACACCTTTTAAAATATTTAAAAATGGCTAGCAAGATAGTGTCCTGACGTAAGTCTTTAACCTCAGCACTGTGGAGGCAGGGTCAGACAGGTCTCTGTGAGTTCAAGGCCAGCCTGGTCTACAAAGTGAGTTCCAAGACAGACAGGGTGATTATATAGAGAAACTCTGGCTCAAAAAAGAATAAAACGAAAACAAAAAAAGAACAAGCAAAAAAGAAAGCTCAACTGGTAAAGGCATTTGCTAGCAAGCCTGAAGACCTAAGTTCACTCCCTGGAACCCACACAGTAGAGAAAGAACTCCCAGAAGTTATCCTCTGACTTCTAAGTGTACCCACACAGAGGGACAGAGACAGGGACAATCCATGGAGAGGGGAGCCAAGAGAGAGGAAAAGGAAGGAAGGGAGAGAAGAAGATGGGTGGGACAGGGAGGGAGAGAATGTGAAGAAAAAGAAGAACAAAGAGATAACTGGCCAGGATACAAATACAAAGGAGAGTCACTTCCATGTGCACTTCAAAACAGGGGGAAAAAATCCAGTTCAATCTGGCTGAGTGTACGGAGCATGGAAACTTGGGACTAATGCTCACAGGGCAAGGAGCCAGGTGCCCAACATAGCCTGATGCATCATATTAAACAGCATGACAGGGTGTGCTAGTGAAATGATGAGGGATGACGACAGTTCTACAAACAGTCCTGAAAGAGCCAACAGGATTTTCCAAATCCCATGCTGCCCTGCATCTGACACTAAGCAGTTAAGTCAATACTTGGGATAGGGCGTAGGCAAGCCACTTCACAGATGGAAGAAACCGTGAGAGAAATTAAGTTATAAACTGGAATGAAAGGGGCGAGACTAAAAGACTAGCCTTATTCTTACATACAAATTAGCACATGAAATATGTTCTTTTATATTGACCTGACTGATATGCATCCTAGTCTTCGTCCATCTCCCACTGGCTGTCCTACCTTCCTCTTCTTGTCTGCACCATCCCTCATGTGTCTTCCAAAGAAATATGTAATTGTACCTTCTCTAAAGTTACATGGCCACCTAACGCAGTTCTAGAATGACAGAAGTAGGCAGGCATGGTAGCTCGAGCTCGGCATGCCAGCACTCATGGTCTAGAGAGTGAAATTTGTCTCAGGCTACACAAGTTGAATTAGAACCTGAGATTACTCTGAGGGTCCAAATCTGGAATGTGTGTAACTACAAACCTCTGTCCGAAGCTAGACCACACAAGTCCATAATCGTGAGGGTACCAAGAGAGGCCATATTTACTCCTACTAAATAAAGAAGTTGGATTATCATCATATACATTTCTTACATGTATATATAAACAAAATGGAGGTCCCTGTGCAGAAACAAGGGCTTCCTTGAACTATCATTAGATCAGCATCGTCTTCACTGAGCCCTCTAGGACATTTAATGGAGCTACCAAATCTTAATTCACTCACTAAAATACATCCAGTCTACTACTATAGAGATGCATGTATAGCTATGTTGACTGCTGCCCCATTCACAATAGCAAGGAAATAGAACCAGTCTAGATGCCCAACAATGGATGAACAAATAATGAAAATATGGTAAAGTGCCTGCAAGCCAGTTCCACAGGTAAGGTCCCTGACACCAAGCCTAACGACCAGTGCTCAATTCCCAGGAAGGACCTACATGGTAGAAGGAAAGAACCAACTCCCAAAAGCAGTCCTCTGACCTCCACATGGGTGAGGTAGCACACAAATATATGCCACACAAGTAATAAAAATGTTATTTTTATTTTATGTAGATTGGTGTTTTGCCTGTGTGTATGTCTGTATGAAGGTGTCAGATCCTGGAGTTACAGACAGTTGTGAGCTGCCAAGTGGCTGCTGGGATTTGAACCTAGGTTCTCTGGAAAAACCGTCAGTGCTCTTAACTGCCGGGCCCTCTCTTCAGCTCCATAATAAAACTTTTTAATGTGATAGATACATAGTGGTTTAATGTGATAGATACATAGTGGTTTAATGTGATAGATACATAGTGGTTTGAATGAAGATTGCCCTTATGGGCTCATAGATTTGAATGCTTACTCCCTAATTGGTGGAATTATTCAGGAAGGGTTACAAGGTGTGGCTTTGTTGGAGAAGGTGTTTGACTAGGGGTTGGGGGGGGGGGGAGGACTTTGAGGTTTCAAAAGCCCAGGACAAACAGACCCATCTGTCTGTCTCTGTCTCTGTCTCCCTCATCCCTTCCCTCACCACCCCCCACTCTGCCTCCTGCCTGTGAAGCAGGACATAAGTCCTCAGCTACTGCTCCAGTGCCATGCCTGCCTGTCATCACTCTCCCTGCCATGAGGGCCATGAACTCCCTGAGACTGCACACAAACTCTCGATTAAAGGTTTTCTTCAATAAGTTGCCTTGGTCATGGTGTTTCTTCACAACAGTAGACAATAACTAATACAATATACAATGGAATTTTACTCAGCTGTAAAGAAAAACGAAAGTTACAGGAAAATGGAATGAGCTGGGAAATATATTAAGCAAAATGACCCAAACTCAAGAAGACAGCCACCATGTGTCTCTCTCACATACATATATGTGTAGAAACAAGGATAAAAGCTCAGAAACCCTAGAAAGGAGACTAAGAGAAGGGGAAAAGAGGTGCCAAAGAAGGGGAGGTGTTCAAAGGGCACCTGTGCCATGGAAGCAGAAGAGGGCATTGCAGGGGAGGTAGGGGAGAGGAGGAGAGACAGAAGGAGAGAGCACAGGAGTGAGTGGCCAATCAACTCAAACACACTTTGGCCTAAAACTCCATCATAAATTTATTCTTAAGTCAAAAAAGAAAGCCATTATGATACCTAAGACCTTGTATGCTAATTTTAAAATATAAAATTTAGGACTAGGGAGATGGCTCAGTGGTTGAGGGCACTTGCTGCTCTTCCAGAGGACCTAAGTTTGGTTCCTATTGGTCCCTAGCATCTTCATCAGGTAGCTCAAAGCCAGCTTGGGCTATACATTTCAGGCTAGCCTAAATTACGGTGTGAGGCCCTTTCTGAAAGGAAAAAGAAAACAAACCAAAAAACATGCAAAACAGAAAGTCATTTGGCTTGACATTAACTCTTTGAGCAGAGTAATAATCTTTAACTGAACTTGTCTATTACTGAGTATACATATCCAATCTGAATGTCATTTAGTTATTGCCTACAGCTATGAAGAAGCACCATGACCAAGGCAACTTAGTAAACCTAGAGAAATTCTTCTATTACACTTGTAGATAAGAATTATCCCAAAGCTAGCATCCCTTCCTCTCCTACTTCTATAGATTACTGAATGTAAAGGATGCATCAGCTGAGAGACAGCGCCCTTCAGAAGCAAAGCTGTTGGTGAAGGGAGGAGAGGCAGGAAGGCAATCAGTCTCCCGATAAAGGCAGAGAGAGGCAGCACTGCAAGGGGAGGATCTACCGCGAGTGACTTCCCCGAGTAATAGTAAAATGTATGAAGGACTACACTTAGATAGCACAGTCACTTAGAAAATAAACAAGTGTCAGCTGATCAACATGCTTGCTGAGCCTGCCTGCCTGCCTGCCTGCTGCCTGCCTGCCTGCCTGCCTGCCTGCCTGCTGCCGCCTGCCTGCCTGCCTGCTGCCTGCCTGCCTGCTGCCTGCTTGCCTGCTGCCTGCCTGCCTGCTGCCTGCCTGCCTGCCTGCTGCCTGCCTGCTGCCTGCTGCCTGCCTGCCTGCTGCCTGCTGCCTGCCTGCTAACTGCTGCCTGCCTGCCTGCCTGCCTGCCTGCCTGCTGCCTGCTGCCTGCCTGCTTGCTGCCTGCTGCCTGCCTGCTGCCTGCCTGCCTGCTGCCTGCCTGCCTGCCTGCCTGCCTGCCTGTCTGCCTGCCTGCTGCCTGCCTGCCTGCTGCCTGTCTGCCTGCCTGCCTGCCTGCCTGCCTGCCTGCCTGCCTGCTTGCTGCCTGCCTGATGCCTGCCTGATGCCTGCCTGCCAACTAAGTGAGTTCCATCTCCAGAACCCACGATGGAAGGAGAAAAGTGGCCCCCCTAAGTTGTCCTTTTCAACTCCACACAAACATGATGGCACACACACATACACACACACACACACACACATGTACACAAACACACACTAATCAAAAATAATAAAAGAAACACTGTTGCTAAGTTATATTATATTATACTAAAAAATAATAATAATCCTTAATATTAAGGTGGAGAATGAACGAAGACACCCAGCTGAGCTCTGCTCCTCACATGTATGTAGAAGTCACCCTTCCAAGAGTTCAAATATTTAGTTTAAATCTTATTTAAAGTTGACTGTCATTCTCTTACCACATTCTATACCCAGTTCTTTACTTGGTGGGCTAAGGGGCCTTGTGCTGGAAATCTGAAAAATCAATACCACAGGTAACTGTCCTCCTTCCTAGGATCTCACACATATGAAGTTTCAGAAGCTTCACCTTCCCCCTCTGTATCTGGGAGTCACATTATTACCAACTATACCCACTGCAGAAGAACACTACCAAAATTACATGAGAGAAGACACAGGAAATCATTCTTAAACAGCAAAGTACTATATAAATACTGGTTGCTATATATAAAACTTTAGGTGGGATCCTGAATAAAACAGGCTGAGAGGAGAATTTTCTTCCATATGAAGAGAGCAATCAGAACAATATTAAGCTATTAACTAAGTATATTTAAGGAAGGGGTTTAATGTAAATGAATTATTATTTAAGAATGGTTTTGTTTTTTAGGGTTGGGGGAGTGTTATTGTTTGAGTGGTTGGTTTTTTGAGACAAGGTTTCTCAAAAAAGGTTTCTCCCCTGTCCATCCTGGAACTCACTCTATAGACCAGGCTGGCCTCAATCTCAGAGATCTGATTGCTTCTGCCTCCTATGTTCTGGGATTAAAGGCATGGTCATCACCACCCGACAAAAAGTTGAATCTTATGTGCACTCATTCAGGTTGCACATACAGCAAAGGAAAACTAAGAAAAAGAGCTGTGAGCTGTGGACGCAGCTCTGTCGGTAGAGTTCTTGCCTGGCTTGATCCTCAGCACTGCCCAGACTTCGCAGTCCCAGCAGTGGGGACATAGAGGCAGATGGATCAGCTACATGGAGAGTTCTAAGTCAACCTGAACTACATGAGCGTCTGTGTGGTTGTTTTTTAAAAATAAAATAAAATAAAAATAAAAATAAAAGAGAGGTGAAGGAAGAGGAAGAGGAAAAAGGAAGAAAACAAGAAAGAAAGAAAGAAAGAAAGAAAGAAAGAAAGAAAGAAAGAAAGAAAGAAAGAAAGGAAAGAAAAGAGAAGAGATGAGAAGAGAAAAGAGTGGGTGCCCAGGTCTCAGCTCACCAAAATAACTGGCGAAGTTCAAATGGGGAGAGAGGGTGGAGTTATGACAGTCAGTATACAGAGAATATTGTTGCATAAGTGAGAGAAATCAAGGCGTTATTATTAAGCACAAGTACTCTCAGATTACCTGTAACTCGTATATATAGTCATTTCTTTTTTCGAAGGTTACCATTTCTACAGACAGACTCAGAAATAAAGTTGAAAGTCTACTCCATAAGTCCTAGACAGAAATAATTCTGTCCCTGACTGAAGTAGCGCTGCTGTAGAGAAAATGAGACACCCATAACAATGAGGTCAAGGGTGTTCTAAGGGTGGCCTGGAGAAGACACAAATCACACATCAGCAAAACAAGTGGCGTTTCAAAAAAGCTGCCTGTCTCCATCCATTAGTGGGGTTTCCCTTTAATTGACCCTAAGACATTTTAATAACTAGGCCACGCAAATAGAAAGTTGAATTTTCTGAAAGGGGAGCAGGCTAATGATAGTGTGAGTGGCATGAGGTACAGGCACAGGAGAGAAGTAAAGATGACTAATCTATAGAAATAACACCAAGGACCAAATCATCAGTCACCATGACAACCCAAGTAGGTGGAGGGAAATACAAACACTGACCAGTCACCCGGGTGACACCAGTCCTTCAAGTAAAGACCCACACCCTGGTTATGAGTGGAAGGGGGTGGCCAAGAATGCGAGTTGACTGAAGTGGCATGGTCTTTGCAAGAGGGCTCTGCGGTGACACTATATATACTCTTGGTGAGGCAGCTCACCGGGGTCACAGGCTTGCAGGTCAAAGACCCCACACAACAGAAAGAGAAGTCCTACCTGGTGCAGGGCTGTCAAGCCATCCACGTTGACCGTGTTGATGTCCGCACCTCTTGCCAGAAGCTTTTTCACCTCGTCCGTGTCCCCGCTGGAGCAGGCAGCTAGAAAGACCGCACCGTCCTCGAAGCGGACCCTGGGGCTCCCGCGTCTGGTCTGCAGCTGGCGCCCCGCGCCCTGTCGCTCCGCGGGCTCCTGCTCGGTCAGCGAGCCCCGCCAGCGCCGCAGCTGCTCAGCCCGCCGCGCTCGCGCCGACTCTGCTCGCTTCCCTCCCAGGTGCTCCAGCTCCGCCATTGCTCGAGCTTCCGCAGCTGCTGCCAAAAGTACCACCACAAGACTGTTGGTTGCCCTGTGTGGCCACTGCCGCCTCCCTCGGAGGGCTTCAGCCGGGGAATGAAGGCGGAGGCCCCCGCGCCGCCATCTTTACTCCTCCCGCTAGTAGCACCGCCCACATGCTCCCTTAACTTCAGCACGCACGCGCTGCCCAACCCCGCGTCAGTACGGGACTTGTAGTAGGAGACCTGCCCTGAGGGCGCACAGGAGCCCTACGGAAACTACACATCCCTGGATGCATTAGAAATCAGTCAAGGACAAGCTGCACCCTCCTCCGAGGGGGAATCTAGCACCTATGCCTGGAAGAAGCTGCAACTGTCTCCCAGATCAGTGGCATCCTCTTTCTCTAAGCATTTTGGGAATCGTAGTTTTTTTTATTGTTGCGATCACTCAGCTGAACTCCCTCCCTAATAGTCACTTAACACTTCAAAGCAGCAGTAATTACCCTTATTTTCTAGAAAAGAGGACTAAACATGAAGTAACAGAAGGATGAGATTTCATGTCCTGTTTTTTTTACATCTAGTTTTATTAACATGTATTAGTTATGAACGTGCATGGAGAAAAGTATGCATACACATACAGTATTATAGTTTTACATAAATTATTTTCAGTATGACATTCACTCCAGGTCCGAAAAGATTCCTGACTGTTGAAATTTTTCATTTCACAAATTTCACACACACAAAAAATGTGAACACGATTAGGTCATCAGAAAAAGAACTTTTATTATTTCCTAACAAATGAACACTTGCCCGTTGCTCATTTTCTATTGGAATAAACTAGGAATCAAATGTTGAAGAAATAAGTAATGCCAGGCAACTCACACCTGTAACCCCTGCACCCAGGTTGTCAGGAGTTTTAGAGCAACCTGGACTACACTGTGAGTTCAAGGTTAGCCTGGGCTACAGAGTGAAACCTGTCAAATCTACTCCCCTGTGAAAAACAAACCACAAAAGGCAGTACATTCAAAGTCATCCTTTGCTGCATAGGCAGTTCCCGGTGGCCTGGACGAGGTGACACTTAGTCTCAATAAAACAAAAGCTTTTTAACAAATAATGAGATTTTCTTGGTAATTTGTCAACATGGAACCTCTTCTTATTAATAATTAAAATTACCCAAGTTCCCAAATAGAACTCTGCCAAATTGATAAGAGATACTGATATCAAGATAACGTAGGAACGGGGAATGGTGACACGCACCTGTTATCTTGGAGGATCAAGAGTCTGAGGCCAGGCTGGCAAGATAGCTCAGCAGTTAAGAGCAATGACTGCTCCTCTGAAGGTCCTGAATTCAAATCCCAGCAACCACATAGGTTGACATGTTGACAAATTACCAAGAAAATCTCATTACTTGTTAAAAAGCTTTTGTTTTATTGAGATTAAGTGTTATGTCATCCAGGCCAGCCAGGAACTGCCTATGCCGCAATGGATGACTTTGAAGCAGATGGCTCACAACCATCTGTAATGAGATCTGATGCCCTCTTCTGGTGTGTCTGAAGACAGCTACCGTGTACTTACATATAGTAGAATAAATCAGAGAGAGAGAGAGAGAGAGAGAGAGAGAGAGAGAGAGAGAGAGAGAGAGAGAGAGAATCTGAGACCAGCCAAAGCAGCAGAAGGAAACTGCCTCAAATACAAACACATAGAGAAACTAGGAGAGATGATGTAGCTGTCAGCTTCTTGCAGCCCTCCTGCCCTGGTTTAATAGCACGGCCCTGGTAAATAACAGCCACTCAGCTTTGCATTTCACTGCTGCTTCCTATTTTGCCAAGAGACTGGCTTCTAGTAAGATCTTTTAAAGTAGGATAAAATTTTCAGGGACCAATAATGTTACACTTTGTGGGACTATGTTCTGTTCTGTTTTGTTTGGTTTGAGATGGAGTCTCATTACTCAGGCTGGTCAAAGATGAATGTGAGATCCTGATCCTCCTGCTTTCACTTCCCATGGTTTGACTCTGTTCTTTTTGTATATTCTCTCTCTCTCTCTCTCTCTCTCTCTCTCTCTCTCTCTCTCTCTCTCTCTCTCTCCCTCTCCCTCTCCCTCTCCCTCTCCCTCTCCCTCTCCCTCTCCCTCCCTCCCTCCCTTCACTTCTCCCTTCTTCCCTCCTCCCCCCTCTGTCCTTTCTTTCATTCTTTATTTAAATTACTGTTTTTTGAGAATGGTTCTCTACAGTTTAGGTTGTCAAGAACCCAGGCTAGCTTCCAACCCATGATATTCCTCCCACTTTGGCCTCCCAAAGGCCAGGAATAAGCCACCATATTTTGTTTTGTTTTTTTATAAGTTTAAAATTTAACAATAATTCAGTCTTGGGGCTGGGGATGTACCTTAGTTCTTAGAATGATGGTCTGGCATAAACCAGTCAAAAACATTTGTCTGTGGGCTGGAGAGATGGCTCAGTGGTTAAGAGCACTGACTGCTCTGCCAGAGGTCCTGAGTTCAATTCCCAGCAACCACATGGTGGCTCACAACCATCTGTAATGGGATCCGAGGCACACTTCTGGTGTGTCTGAAGACACCTGCAGTGTATGCGTGTATATATAAAAAATAAATAAATCTTTTAAAAAGTTTTTGTCTGTAATTATAGCACTCTGAACGTGGGAGCAAATGGACCAGAAATTCAAAGCTATCTTTCTGTAGGGGGTTTAAGGCCACCCTATCAATGTGCTGGGGCAGGGCCCTGGCAATACATAAATCTTTACATTTTTTTAAGAGTATTTAAGAAACTTTAGCTATAAAACTTGTTCAGTGAGCTGACTGTATAAATTTATTCTTTGAAATTTTTGGTTGGGTGAAGGTGGTTTGGAAAAAAAAAAAACCAAACATAGCTTTAATTTTAAGTAACAAAACCTTTTTAAGTTTACAGAGACAGATGTTTTGTAGTATAGTTTTTGACTGATGTAGTTAAAGCAATTAAGATAATAATAATTATTATTGTTCTTATGAAGCACATAGCTGGAATATATATTTCTCTCCAATTAGGTGGGTACGCACTTAAATTATCTAAAGAAGTAAGCCTTTTATGCTTTCTGTAAAAGTCTCCAAAGAAAGTGTTATCCTCTTACTTCTACAAAAAAAAAAAAGAAAAAAACAAATACTACAGTTACAGTAAGAAAGTAGCGTTCTCCCTGTTTCTGGAGCCTCCCACTATTGAGACTGATTTTTTCTGAGACAGGGTCTCTTTTGCCATAGGCTGAACCTGTGCTTTTATGAATAGCAAATGCTAACACCTAACTCCTTTTATTTTAGCATTTCCTCAGCTACACTATAAAGTAGGAAAAGGTTATTTTAGTCAATCTATCTTATTTACTGAGTTCTATTGCCCCAGGGGTGTACCCTGTATGACTACCCCTGTCTTTATACTGCATTTCACTGTACTTTCAGAGAGCTCTCAGTATATTGTAGAAAGGGGCTTAGAGTCTGTTACTAATTCTCCTGGTCAGTCAGAGTTTGCCAATTACTTCTGATTACTCTGCACCAATTATACTGTTTGAGTTTGCTTAGGGGTGGATACCCCAAGAAGATTCCTGAATTCATAGCCTCATTTAGAAATTTCTAGCTTTTGATTATCTGAGCTTATCACAATCTCCGGGGCATAAGGAAGACTTCCAAGTAGTGTCCAGATAAAGTTGTTTCCCTAAAAGCAGAAAGAATTCTCCTTAAAAAAAAAAAAAAAAAAAAAAAAAAAAGACTCAGACATAATTTTCTCAGGTAAAGACATCAAATGAACCATAATGCAGAAAGTCCCCAAGAGAGCAGCAGGCAGTCACCAAAACCTAAAAGTGAGAGACAGAACTACAGCCATAGCAGCTCAGCGCTCGGCACAGCCTGGATGGAACTGTGTCAAACAGCTGTGCTGGCTTCATGGCTTCCGTCATTTCCTATGACTGTGCCAGTGTATTGATTTGTGTGTACCTGCACGAGTGTCTGCACACAGGTAGGTGTAAGTACAGACCAATGCCAGAAGAGGGCATCAATCCCTGGGCTCTGAAGGTACAGGTATTTGTTGGACTCCAACTCGATAAATAGGTGCTGGGATCTGAACTTAGATCCTTGAGATTGAATAGCAAGTATTCTCCCTACTGAGACAAACTCAGCAGCCCACTAATAAAACATGTGTAACTACAAGTTAAGTCCAAACAAACAATCCTGTGTACAAATAAAATACATTTTAGAAGATATTTTCAAAAATATCTGGTCTAGGGAGATGGCTCAACAGGTAAAAGTATTTGCTGTGCAAGCATGAGTACCTGGGTTTGAGTCCCCAGCACCAACATAAAAAGCCAAGCACGGGGGCAGGTGAGATGGCTCAGCGGGTAAGAGCACTGACGGCTCTTCCGAAGGTCCTGAGTTCAAATCCCAGCAACCACATGGTGGCTCACAACCACCCAGAATGGAATCTGGCACCCTCTTCTGGTGTCTGAAGACAGCTACAGTGCACTTACTTAAAATAATAAATAAATAAAAATCTTTAAAAAAAAAAAAAAGCCAAGCACAGCTGATTGTACCTACAGCTGATAGCTCCTGCATTAGGAAATACATGGTGATTCATAAGAGCTGGCAGGCCAGCCAGCCTAGTTAAAACAATGTGCTTCTGGATCTGTGAGAGACCCTCTCCTCAGGGAACAGGTTATAGAGAAATAGAGGAAGATCCCCACCATGATGGACTCAGAAGAGCTACCTGGGTGCATCTGCTTACCTACACACTCAGGTAGACACAACCTACACATACCACACACCACACTCATTCACTAAATAAATAACTGGGCCAATCCAGATTTGTATTAAGTAATAATTTTCCATATTCACACTTTAATTGCAACATTAGAACACTCTACTTTTAAAGATAAATGACAAGCTTGCCATGGTGGCACATGTTTATAACCCTAACACTTAGAAGACAGAGGCAAGAGGATTGGGAGTTCAAGTCTGGCCTTGAGGTCAGCTTGAGCTATATGGGGCCTTGCCTCAAATGAACAAAATAAAATAAATAGTGATGATACCTAGGCAGGAGGATTGTTGTGAGTTTGAGGACAGCCTGGGGTTTAGAATGAGGCCTTTGCCAAAAAGAAAAAAAAAAAATCCTAAATTAGGGTACAAGCATTTGAGCCAAGAATTTGGTAGGCAAAGGCAGACAGATCTCTATGAGGCCGGCCTGGTCTAAATAGCTCCAGGCCAACTAGGGCTGCATCATGAGACCCTGTCTCAAAAAGAAACCCTAAATTAATTAATTAAAAGTTTAAAAATAACATTTAGAGCACTCTTGTTGGCCTCTATTCCCACCAGTTAACATACCTCCCTCTGGTGGACAAATGGAAACTGTGTGGCTAGAATGGGACCCTTTCTCTCTCTGTCTTTTCCCTCCTTTCCTTTGATCCAACTCAATAAGGTCTGTGCTATTTCTAAGAGACATTTTTAACTTTGTTTTTCAAAGAACCATCCAAGGAAGTTTCTATTTCAAGACAGGACTAATCGACATACGGTCACTGTCGGAGTAGGGACAAGAAAAGATGCTGAGAAGATTAGATATCATTAGATAGCATGAATGGCAGTAGTAAAATAAGCAGTAATCCCAAATGGTAAGTGAAAACACTTCACTGCAACAAATAAATCCTAACCATGAATACAGAACCTCAACAGCAGACTGAAAAGCACATCAGACTGTTGCATGACTATCGTTCATAAGTTTGTAAGTTTGCAAAATTCACTATCTACCCTCTGGCTCAGTCCTACAACTAAACTGGGGAAGCCCAGAGCAGAGTCAGTCAGAGTCCTAATGAGTCTGAGGGTCTCCAGAAGACAGAACACACCATAAAACCTCCATGAGAAACCAGTTGTAGCTTAACATCAGTTTGGACTAAATGCAGACATCACCGCAGTAGCCAAAATTATATTAGCTTAGAAGTTCAGAAAGACCGACTGCTAGGTCTATGCTATGGAGCTGTACAAAAAGCTAGGAGCAGTGAAAGAGAAAGGTGATTACTTGATCGATTTTTGGTCCCACCCCCAGGGTTCCCATAGTTGAAACCAATTCCAGTTCTGCTGAGTCTCAGTCTTAAGCTTTCCTTTCTCTCCCAAGGACTATCCACTTTTGGCACTCGCAGCTGTGCCCTCAAAGCTGACTTGGCTATAGTCATGCACTTGGTTGCTTAGAAAATACTACCTTTCTAGAGGTGGAAGAGCGCTTGAAAGTCATTTATTCCGTGGTTGGTGTGTGACTCAAAGGGATCAAAGGCTGGCACCATATGTAGGAAGAGCTGGGCTTGTTTTCAGGGAGAGGGAGGGGGAAATCCTTAACTTCCTCACAGTGCAGAGGATCTCTTGCGTTAACCCCTAACTTGTTCAGCTTCCATATGAACATTTCCAGTGGTGGAGAAATTTACCCCATCCACTTTACTCTTCAGAGTCCTGATAGAATGCTTTGTCCACCAGAATTATAAATTTAAAAAAATTTTTTTTCTTTTTTCATCTGGAGGAAATCTATGTACCCAAGGCTGGTCTCAAATTCTCAACCTTTTTATTTCAACATACCTGCGCGACCGTATCTTTAGACTACTGATCTTAAATGAAGTAGTAAAGTTTCCCCTGACATTGCTTAAAGCCTGGGTGACCTGGTAGCCATTGGGAAGCTGACGTAGGAGTGCCAGGAGTCTTAGGCTAGCCTGAGCTACATAGCAAATTCCAAGCTAAGCAAGTGTTGCATCGCAAGACCCCGTTCCACAGAACCAAAACAAAGATATAAAGGCAGCTACTCAGCAGTCACTTCTCCAGATTAAGCGTGTCCAGTTGCCTTTGTTTTCTCTCCTGTAGGTGACTTCCCAGCCTTCCCAGCTCACAGCCGATTTACAAACAAGACCACAGCGGGAACTGGGAAATCCGGGTACGTGTGCGCGCGCCAATTTGAGCGGTGCGTGAGCGGACGCAAGCTCTGAGCGCTGGCCAATAGGCGGGCGGGCGCCTCCCCCGGGTTTGCTGCGGACCAATCACAGTCCTCCCCTGGAAGGGGGTGGAGTCGTTTCAACGGACTCCGAGGTTCCGGGTGAGCACAGCAGAGGCGAGCCGCGTTAAGAGGGGCTGCTGACGGTGCTGCCGGTGCCACCTGAGGGAACGAGTCCGAGGTCACGGTGAGTCTGGGGAAGGAGTCCCGTTTTTACCCGAGCGGCCCTGGGAGGAACACGGCGGGGAGAGCGAACCGCCCTGGGCGCGCCAAGGCTACCTTCAGCATCTGCCACCTACCCAGGTTCTGTGCATTGATTATTTATTTACCTCAGGCCTGGGGCACAAAACAGAACGCCAGCGCTCAGGAATCTGGGGTCAGCAATACAGGCTGCAGATTTGTGAGGAAGCACTGAGGGTGGAAAGACTAGGTGGGGAACGCCACAGCAGAGATGGAAGGAATTGTCCTTTGATGTGGCTTTACACAGGGTGAGAAAGAATTTTACGAAGAGTCAGTGCAGTTGTAAAAAGCTTACGTTTGCGGGGAGTGGTTACTGGAAAAGAGGCTAACAACGCCGGTTTAAAAACAAATTAAAAGGAAAATATCTATTGGAGCCGTAGTGTAAGGAACCATGTTATGGTTGGTTGGTTGAGGGTTTCGTTTTGTTGTTTGTGAGACAGGTGTCGCTGTAGCCCAGCCTGACCTGGGCTGACCTGACTTCTACCTAGGCGCCTCCAGTGTCTATGCCCCCAAGCCCCGGCTCTGTGAAAACCCTTTATATTCATAAAATACATGATAACACATGGCTTTTATGCCAAAAGACTTTTTAATTTTTTATTTACTTTTCTTGTATATGAGTGTTTTCTGCATGTATGTATACACAGCACGGGTATGCCTGGTGCCCTCGGAGGCACAGGAAGGTGTTAGTGATGAGATGTCAGATGGATGTGGGGAATTGAATCTGGGTCCTCTGGAAGAGCTGCCTGTGCTCTTAACAGCTAAACCATCTCTCACCCGAGAAGACTTTGTATATACCAATTGTTATCATAGTCTGGTGGCTTCTTTGAGAGAAACTGCCTTTTTTTTCCCCTCGTTCTAATTTGATTAGCATGCCTTTCCACTGTGTTCTTATTTTATATAAAGATACAGTTTATAGTTGTAGGTAGTTTTATTGTAATTGATTGTCCAAAGACAACTTTGAGGAGACCGTTCTCTCCTACTGTGGATTGCTGGGATTGAATCAAGTTGTCAGGCCAGTGCAGCAAGAGCTTTAACCCACTGAGCTGTTTTTCCAGTCCCCTGTATTTACAAGAGTTTTGTTTTGGTTTACTGAAAATAGTCCTTCAGATTACTGTATAAAATAGCAATGCTTTGGCTGAACAAGTCATGGGGAGAAAGTCAGTGAGCAGCAGCCCTCCATGGCCTCTGCATCAGCTCCTGCCTCCAGGTTCCTGACATGTCTGAGTTCCTGGCCTGCCTTCTTCCTTCAGCAGTGTACTGTGATGTAGAAGTGTAAGCCAAATACTGCCCCCACCCACCCAACACACACAATGCTTCCCTCACCCCACCCCCAATAACAAGGCTTCATTAGGCTTAAAACGATAGAGGCTGAGCACATGGCTTAAATCCCAGCAGAGGTGAGCAAATCTTTAAGTTTGAGGTCAGCCTGGTCTACAAATTGAGTTCCAGGACAACTAGGGCTACAAAAAGAAACCCTATCTTAGAGAGACAGAGACAGAGAGACAGAGAGAGAGAGAGTGTGTTAAGATACAAAACACTGTAAATTAAGTTATTAAGTTATTTTGAGATTTTTCTCTGGTATGGAAGGGGAGTCAAAGGACCCGTTAATTTTATTTTTATGTTGTATTATGAATGTTTTGCATACATGCGTTTATGTGCACCACATGCATGCCTGTAGGGTCCCCTGGATCTGAGGTCATGGATGGTTATGAGACACCATGTGAGTGTTGGGGATCAAACCCAGGTCCTCTGCAAAAACAACAAATGCTCTTAATTAGTGACCCTGCTCCAGCACCCTCTTATTTTTATTTTATTTTTCTGTTTGAGACAGGATCTTATATGTACCCCTGGCTGGTCTGGAATTTGTCTTGTAGACCAGGCTGGTATAGAATTTTCAGTAGTCCTCCCCTTTTTTTTTGGGGGGGGGGTGTAGCTGAGGAGATATTTTTGTTTTGCATTTAATAATTAGATTTTTGTATATATGATCAATACATTTTTTATTTCATTATTATTATTATTGTGTGTGTGTGTCACAGTACAGCAAATATGGGAAGGTCAAAGGACAAGTTAACAAGAGTTATTTGTCTTCTCTCTCCCCTAACCAAGTGCTGGGATTATACTCATGCACCTTCTCACACCACTTTTTTTTACAATTTATTTATTTATTATAGCTCTCTCCGGCCCCACTCTCTCCAAAGATTGATTGATTGATTGATTGATTGATTGATTGATTATATGTAAGTACACTGTAGCTGTCTTCAGACGCACCACAAGAGAGCATCAGATCTCATTATGGATGGTTGTGAGCCACCATGTGGTTGCTGGGATTTGAACTCAGGCCCTCTGGCAGAGCAGTCAGTGCTCTTAACCTCTGAGCCATCTCTCAGCCCCCCTCACACCACGTTTTATGTGGTTTCTGAATTAAACTCAGGTCTGCAAAATATATATCAAGCATCTTAACAACTGGATTGTCTCCCTTTTTAAGCACACATAGGACATTCTGAGCAAGACTCAACAGTTTTAAAGGATATAAATAATATGTCAGAAACCAATAACACAGTCAGAAACCAATAAACAGGACTAGGCGTGATGGACTTTTAGTAGTATACAGGGTTGGGGGGCAGTTGTCACTGAGGCAGAAGAATACAGGACCAGATTTGTTTTTTTGTTGTTGTTTTTTTGTTTTGTTTTTTGTTTTTTGACAGGGTTTCCTCTGTGTAGCCCTGGCTGCCCTGGAATTCACTCTGTAGACCAGGCTGACCTCAAACTCAGAAATTCGCCTGGCTCTGCCTCCCAAGTGCTGGGATTAAAGGCGTGCACCACCATGCCTAGCCAAGCCCAACTCTTATAAAGTGAAAACATTTCATTGGGGCTGATTTACAGTTTCAGAGGTTCAGTCCATTATCCTGATGGCATCATCATGCAGGCCGACTTAGTGCTAGAAGAGCCGAGAATTCTACATCTTGATCCGAAGGCAGCAGTGGAAGAGTGTCTTCTGCAGGTAGCCAGGAGGAGACTGGAATTCCACACTAGATGGAGCTTAAGCATTGGAGACCTCAGAACCCACTCCCACAGTGACACACTTCCTTCAACAAAGCCACACCACCTAATAGTGCCATTTCCTGAGAACCAAGCATTCAAACACAAGAGCCTGTGGAGGCCAAAGCTATTCATACCACTACAGGGTGAGATGGTTAATATTGTCAACTGAAGTTTAGGCTATGGAATCATCTAGGAGACAGACTTCTGGGCCTGTCTGTAAGGACATACCTAGATTGACTTAGTTAAGGTGGGAAGAGTAACCATAAATATTGGTGGGATCAAACAGACAGTGGTCCCAGACTGAGTAAAAAGAAAAACGTGGCTGCCTGACTGAAGCAGGTGCAGGGTGACCAGCTGCCTCCTAGTCCTGCAGTCTTGCCAGCTCCACTACCCTGGACTGTATCCCCAGGTTATGAGCCAAAATAGACACTACCTTTTCCTGAGTCTCCTGTGTCATGGATTTTGCTGTAGCAAGGAGAAAACTGACTAATACAGAGGACCCCCACCCTGTGGCCCAGGCTGACCTCAGACCTAGAGTAATCCTCCTCCTTCAGTTTGCTTAGTGCTTTAGGTACACAAGTTCTCATACACTACTGGCCTCAAACTGTATAGTCATGGATGGCAGTGTGTTGCTGATCTTCCTGCCTCAGCCTCCCAATTGATGAGATTATTGTTGTGTCCTGCCCATGCCCAGCATAATATGTGCAATACTACCTAGTGACTGGTTTGCTCTGCAGCCCTCTCCTACCCCTCACATACATCTAGTAGTGCAGGGTCCTGCTCATACTAGGCAAATGTTCTTCCACTAAGTTATATCCCCAGCCCCTGAACTGAAGACAATTTACATTAAAAATGAAATAAGCTAAGGTAACTGGAACATTAGGGTTTGATTCAGAATATTCAAGCTGATGAATGGAACAAATCTGGAAGACTCAACAGATCCACATGTTTGAAAGTTAATTTATGGTACTATTAGAAGAGTGGAGTTTCCTTTCTTCTTCTTTTTTTTCTAAAATGGTGCTAGGACAGTTGGTTACTCATTTGTGTGTGTGTGGGGGGGGGTAAAGTTGGACTTTCTACCTCTTACTATACACAAAAAACAGTTACTGATAGCCAAAAGATTTAAGTAAAAAGAACAAAATTTTATTTTTTAGTTATTTTTATTTTATGTGTTTGGCCTTCATGTATGTCTATGTACCACATGCATGCCTGGCACCTGAGATTTTATGGGTGGTTGTGAGCTGCAACACGGGTGCTGGGAATCAAACCCAGGTCCTCTGGAAGAGCAACCAGTGGTTATAATCACTGGACCATCTCTCCAGCCCAAAAGTTATGTTTTTTTTTGTTTTTTTTTTAATGTAAAGAATATGTAGAAAAACAACTTTAAATGTGAGAGTATGGGAAAGATTTTAAATGGATTAACATTAAGAATATATTCATTAGCTGGACTTGACCCAGACTTCTAATCCCAACTACTTTGTAGGCTGAGGTAGGAAAATCACAAGTTTCTGGGCTTACTAGAATGAGTTCAAGGTCAGCCTGGGCAAAAGTTGAGGTAAAACTTATGAACGAGGCTCTCAGCTAGCACTGCAAAAAGAAAGGAAAATGTGTTTATCTAAACTGTAGCAAAGTAAGCTATAATGTGTGATTGCTATATCTGTAATGTACATCAAAATAGGATTCTATAGACGGCTGCTGGTTGAGTGGATATGTTTGTAGGTGTTACTTAGGTGAGAGAGACTTCTTAGAAAGATTAGAATACTAGAGCAAGATGGGCTGATTGACAGGGTGAGCTTCCTGAAGAATTAGGAGAATGCAGAGTCCATAATATATGGAAAGAATGCCAGTCACTTAAACCCTAGCTTACAAGTATCTCCAAATGTTGGCTGCTCTCTTCTTGCTCTCACAAAGCATATAGGCTGCACACAGCTCCTGTCTTCCCAGTCCTTCGCTGCCCAGGCACACTTGGATATATTTGTGAGCACAATTGGACCCAGACTCTCTTCTTATAACTTGATAATTTATTAATGGAAGCAGACATTCGTTTTAAACTTTTACAGTTACTATTTGTATGAGTAGACCAAAAGTTCATGCAGAAATGGAAAAGTCAGGCTCCCTTTGTCAAAGAGAGTAATAAGAATCTGTTCTTCATTAAATTGAAGCTGTGCTATAAACACTAGTCAGCATGGCTATTTCATGGTTGCTTCTTTTCTTTTTCAGTACACCTCAGTGTGGAACAGTGAACTGTTTCTGGTTCTATTCACTTGAGATCATGCAGAGAGCCTCACGCCTGAAGAAGGAACTGCACATGCTAGCCATCGAACCTCCCCCGGGCGTCACGTGCTGGCAGGAAAAGGACCAAGTGGCTGATTTGCGAGCTCGTAGGTAGCCCTATCGAAGACTGTCCTAATTTCACACGGTGATAGATATTAAAGTAGTGCATAGTAAGGTGAAAGGGCCCTGCCCTCTCTTCCTTAGTTGGGTTGCTTGGCGTTTCCTAGTTGACTTCTTATATCTTGTGCTGGTTTGTTTGTCTTTTTTTTTTTTAAAGATGTATTTATTTATTATCTACCCCTGCATGCCAGAAGAGGGCATCAGATCCCATCACAGATGGTTGTGAGCCACCATGTGGTTGCTGGAATTTGAACTCATGACCTCCAGAAGAACAGTTAGTGCTCTTAACCTCTGAGCCTTTGTACTAGGCTCCAGCCCTTGTACTGGGTTGTAATTAAGGTTGTCAGCTGGGTGTTGGTAGCACATGTCTATAATCCCGGGATTCTGGAGGCTGAGGCAAGAGAAAAAGGATTACTTCAAGTTTGAAACCAGCTAGATTACAGAGCGAGATCTTATCTCAATAAAGATTTTGTTAGGGGGTGAGCATGGGAGGGACAGGGACAATAAGATGTCTCTGTGAGTAGGGACACTTGTCACCAAGCCTAACTGGTTTAATCTCCAGTATCCACATGGTGGAAGGCACAAAGCAGCTCCTATAGGTTGTCCTCTGACCGCCACATACATGCCATAGCATGTGTGTACACATTCACAAACACAATAATTATAATTTTAAAAAGAAAAAAGACAGATTTCGGTAGTAGCTGTGCAGCAGTTTTTGAGGGCAGATGGGCAGACAAGAAACACTGCATGGAGACACAGTTAAAGCCTTAACAGAATTGCTGTCTTACACCCACTTCCTTTTTTCCCTTTTCTTTTGTTTGTTTAGATTTGATTCATGTTTGTGTATGAATACATGTACACATGTACAGGTGCCTAAAAGAGCCAGAAGAGGGCATCAAATCCTTTCGAGTTAGAAATCTAGGCAGTAGTTGTAAGCTATCTGGTATGGGTGTCAAGATTGAAACTCTGGTCCTTTGGAAGAACACTGAGCACTGAGCACCTCTCTAGCCCTTACACCTAGAACTACAGACATTATTAGGTTCATTTGATACAGTTTCTGTTGTTGTTTGCCTTTTGAGAAAGGGTCTCATGTAGCCTAGGTCTCATGTTGGCCTCAAAGTTTGAATATAACCTAGGATGACCTTGACTTTATAATTCACCTTTGGAGTATTAGGATTTCAACCTATGCCACCATGTTCATATACTGTTTCCTACTGAACTTAGGGTTTATATATGCTAGGTACATGCTTTACTGAGTTACATCCTCAACCCTTTGTATGGTGATTAAAATCATCTGGTTCTCTTAACTTTTCTTCCTTTCTTTTTTCAAGAAATACTAGGTGGAGCCAATACACCTTATGAGAAAGGTGTTTTCACCCTGGAAGTTATCATTCCTGAGAGGTGAGTATGAATTAGAGTCAGCTTATAATGTAAGGCACAGCCATTGAAAGACAGACAGTATACTATTTAGAGCATTAAATATAGCAGTTAAGAACCAGTGTTTTGATACTAGTTTTACCATAACTAGGAATGTGGTAAGTTGTTTTTGTCTCTTTGGAGTTCAGTTTTCTTCTCTAAAATAATAGATCACATTAGAACTGAGCCCTGCCCCTCCCCCAAAAAATGTGGTAAATATATATTTCATATAATATAAAATTGACCCTTATAGCCATTTGAGGTGTAAATTTCACATTATTGTGCTTTTTGTATGTTTGATTGGTTTTGGATTTGGATTTGGATTTTAGAGTCAGGATTTCTCTGTAGCTTTGGCTGTCCTAGAACTTATTCTGTAGACCAGGCTGGCCTCTAATCCAGAGATCCGCCTGCCTCTGCCTCCCAAGTGCTGGGATTAAAAGTGGTGCCACCACCATCTAGCATGTTGTGCAACTATCAATATTTTATCTCCAGAACTTTTTCATCTTCTCAAACTGTAACTTCATACACATTAAAAATCCACCCCCTCCCAGTGTTCCCTGATACCTACCCTTGGTTCTCTCCACCTTAGTGTGAGGCCCCTTCAGTCAAGTGTCTCGAAAGGCTCCAGTCAGATGAGTTTTGTAGCTCTAGTTTTGTGTAGAGTGAAGAGGGATGAAATGAGTGTCTTAACTATTAAAACTGGACATTTCTGTACCATGGTGGGGCCTGGACAAACTTGTTAAACCTGAATGAGTAGCTTAATAATTATGTCACATCAATTCTGAAAATAGACTGGAGCTTTGCAAAGTTTGTTTGTCACTGAAGAGATATGGTAACTAAATCCAATGTGTAAGTCTAGTTGGAGCCTGTTTGAAGAACACAGCTATAAAAATATTTGGAGACAAGAGCTGGAAAAATGGCTTAATGGCTGTTCTTACAGAGGATCTGAGTTCAGTTCCCAGCACCCACATGGCAGCTGGCAACTGCCTATAACCCCTTTCCAGGGGATCATACACACCTACTTCTGGCATCTGAGTACCAGGCATGTTAAGGGTATACAGGCACACATATGTGCAGGTAACCACACATAAAAAGTAAATAAATAAATTTCTTTTTTGTTTTTTGTTTTTTGAGACAGGGTTTCTCTGTGTAGCCCTGGCTCTCCTGGAACTCACTTTGTAGATGAGGCTGGCCTCGAATTTAGAAATCCACCTGCCTCTGCCTCTCGAGTGCTGGGATTAAAGGCATGTGCCATAGACCCTGGCGCAACAAGGGATTCTTTTTAAAAACGTTTCAAAAATATAATGGTATCTCAGTAGGACAGTGTTCTTATGCTGAAGAGATACTTGGAAGGGTTTAGAAGGTGGGGGGCAGGGGGATCTTAGTGTTTTTAGTACCATTATTTCAACTTTTGTTTTGTTTTGTTTTTGTTTTTTTTGAGACAGGGTTTCTCTGTATAGCCCTGGCTGTCCTGGAACTCACTTTGTAGACCAGGCTGGCCTCAAACTCAAAAATCCACCTGCCTCTGCCTCCCAAGTGCTGGGATTAAAGGTGTGCACCACCACGCCCGGCTATTTCAACTTTTTGATTGCTAGTAATTTTGATTGTTGGCATGTTTGGGGAAGATCTACCTTCCAAATGCTGTCTTTCCAACATTTTTCTAATCCATCCCCATAGGTATAATACTATTGTTATTTTAGATAGCTACTAGTGACCAAGAAATTACTTAAGTTGTAGAATGAGTCCCCACCCCTAACTGAGGCGCTGATAAAACTAATGACAGTTGATAGCTCTGTGGGATGAAGAGTCTGTTTTCTTTAAGGCCTCTCTTAGTTACCCATGCTCTGGTGCATGGCTCCATAAACTGTAAGGCTCAGTGTGGTGATGCATGCCTTTAATCAAGAAGCAGCACGAAGATAATTTTCTCCTCTCACACATTCACAGGTACCCATTTGAACCTCCACAGATCCGATTTCTGACTCCAATCTACCATCCAAACATTGATTCTAGTGGAAGGATTTGTCTAGATATTCTCAAATTGCCACCAAAGGTGAGTAAAGCTTAAAGAATTGACTCTGACATCTGTTTTCTTAGCATTGGAAAGGGGAAGCAAACTGGGCATGGCAGTCATGACTTTGTTCCCAGCACTCTGGGAGGTGAAGCTCTGTGAGTTCCAGGACAGCCAGAGGAACCCTGTCTCAACAAAGAAAGGAAGGAAGGAAAGAAATTAAGTGAAACATTAAAAAAAGAAAGGGGGGGAGGGAGGGAGGGGAAAGCAGGAGGATTAGGAATTAAAGGTCATCCTCATTGGCATAGCACGTTCAAGGCCGGCCTGAGTTACATAAAACTCAGTCTCAAACAGGCAAACAAAAAGTCCTTAGGTTATATACAATGTCACATTCTTTTTGATTTTTTGAGACAGTTTCACCTAGCCAAGGATGGCCTCCAACTCCTGGTCCTCCTACCTCTACCCTATAAGTGCTGAGATTACAGGCATAAGTCACCGTGCCTGACTCAACAATGTTACATTGTCACACAAAAGCCATTGTTCATTTGTATATAGGGTGCATGGAGACCATCCCTCAACATTGCCACTGTATTGACCTCTATTCAGCTGCTCATGGCGGAGCCCAATCCTGATGACCCACTAATGGCTGACATTGTACGTATCGCTAGCAGTAGCCTACTTTGTCTGTACTTTTAATATTCCAGGCTAGAGCTCATCATAGCAAATTAGTTTCTCTGTTTTAACTCTGACTTTATTTCAGTCTTCAGAATTTAAATATAACAAGATAGCTTTTCTCAAGAAAGCCAAGCAGTGGACAGAGGCTCATGCAAGACAGAAACAAAAGGTATGATCTTTGCTAATATTATCAGTTTGAGCATTATACCTATGGGGATGGGAGGGACTCGTGAGCTCTCATCCCTGACTGAGGCACTAATAAACTCTTCAGTTGGTAGCTCTGGGGGATGGGGAGTCACTTTTCTTTAAGGCCTCCCTTAGGTTAACATGCTCTGTTGACTCCACACCCATATGAGTATTATATGGGCAGTACAATTTGGTCTTGGTGGATTATATTTTAAAAAGAAAATTAAGGCCCAGTAAGGTGATGCACATCTTTAATAATCTCACTCAGGAGGCAGAAGAAGGTAGATTTCTAAGTTGGAGGCCAGCCTGATATATATAGTAGATCCATCCCAGTCAGAAAATTTTTTAATCAAAAATAAAAAGAGGACTTAATATTGGAGAAAGATAGGGGGTGGATCTGGGAGGAGGTAGGGAATGAAGTAAGGAATAAATGTCATCAAAATACATTGTATGAAATTCTCACAAAATTAATAAAATATAATATATACACACGTTTATACATATTACAA
This sequence comes from Mus caroli, assembly GCF_978045245.1. Classification (NCBI taxonomy): domain Eukaryota; kingdom Metazoa; phylum Chordata; class Mammalia; order Rodentia; family Muridae; genus Mus; species Mus caroli. The sequence continues at coordinate 131,547,962 of NW_028227256.1, forward strand.
TGTATGTCCTGGGACTGGAGAGAGAGCATAATGGTTAGGAGGGCATGCTCCTCTTTTCCTGACTCTAATTCAGCACCCAGCATTCCTGTCAGGAGGCTCACAACTGCCTCTCACTCCAGCTCTTAGGAACCTGACCCCCACTTCTCGATTCCACAGGTACCTACACTCCTGTGTACATACACACACACACACACACAATTACAAATAAAATATGTCTTTTTTAAAAAAAGAGTACAGATCTGTATCCCAGATTAAGCACTTAGATAAAAATAGAGTACATGTCTAAATAATATTTATTAAAACTTCTAAATCCATACTGTTCTTTAGAATGGCTAATTGGATTCTTTCTCCTGCTGTAGCCATCTAAAAATTATTCAGCAAAATGCTTAGCTGCTCATTTAACAGTTGTCATCCTCTGACGACACTAGAGGGCAGGCAGCGTCTGCTTGGTAGTTTTCTGTTCTTGTGAGTAGCAAGGAGAGAAGGAAGGTGATCAAGTTTTTCTGATTTTTTTTTTTTTTCCTTTTCAATATTGAGCCAGGGATTAGTTAAAAAATAATGAGAAGGTAGGCCTAGAGGGAAAGTTTTATTTTTTATGGGACCACATTCATAGAAAAAGAGGTGTTTAAGTTGATAGTGTTTTGTTTTCTTCTTGAGACGAGGGTTCTTTGGTTTTTGTTTGTTTGTTTGTTGAATTTACTATGTGCTGGCCTAAAACTCAGTAGTCCTCTTACCTTAGCTTCTTGATTATTGTTGTTGGTTTTTTGTTTGTTTCAATTTCTTTGAGACAGAGTTTGTCTGTGTAGCTGTGGTTGCCATGGAACTCAATCTGTAAACCAGGATGACCTTGAACTCAGAGATCTGCCTGCTTCTGCTCCTGAGTGCTAGGATTAAAGGAGTTTGTCACTACCGCCCGGCACCTTTTGATTGTTGTAGGCATACATCATTGTGCCTAGTTTTTTAAAATTTGACAAGGATACTTTTGAAAGAAACACATGCCCACTAAAATCTTAAAACAAAGAATATCTGGACGTAGCAGTACAGAGCTACTTTTTCCATTGACGATGTAGATGTTGTGCTTCACCCTCTCTCCTTTGCAGGCTGATGAAGAGGAGCTAGGCACCTCATCAGAAGTTGGTGACTCTGAAGAAAGCCATTCCACACAGAAAAGGAAGGCCGGGCCATTAGGAGGAATGGAAAAAAAGTTTTCCCCTGACGTTCAGAGAGTCTGTCCTGGTCCCTCTTAGTTACGGCAGTCTGTGTCAAGGTGGTCTCTTTTGCTTGCTTTGATGACAAATGTTTGTATCCTTACAAAAGACCTCATATGTTTACGAATTCTGCCATGCAGCGATTCTTTAAGGATAGTTTGTTTTATTTATCTTGTACATATGTATTTAGAAAACTTTTAAACTTGAAAAATAAATAATACTTAATGTTAAGTGTGTGTTTATATGAAATGTGTGTCTGGGAGTGAACTGCTTATAGTGCTATATGATCAGAATGTTAAAATATTTGGTCAACTTACCATCACTAGAGACACAATGTTTGAATACATAAAAAATAGTTGTTAAGAATCATTGCCCTAGGCTTTGGCGAGTGTGGTTTTTCAGAAGCCTTAAACTGGACTGAGGCAGTGCCCTTTGCCAGTGCTTTCACTCTGGGATTTATGTAGCTGGGAATTACTGCAGTGTAACTTTCATTTGTTCAACAGTCTCTTTTGTTGTATGTTGAGACAGAGAGTCGCTGTGTAGCCAAGGCTAACCTCAAATGCACAGAGGAGTGTATCTCTGCTTCCTAATACTGGGTTTACAAGCACATGCCACCATGCCAGGCCTGTGACAAATATTATTCTGCACAATTAGTTGCCAGACTTGAATCCTCTGTGACTTCATAATATACTTGTCTTATGGTGGGTTCGGGGTGTTACTTGGCCAGCACTTTATCCTCCCAGCCCTGTTATCCCGTTAAGTGACAGAGGTAACAGACTGGAGTATAAATCAGCTGATGTAGGAAAAGGGTACCTGTACTGTGTGAATATATAAGGAATATAAAGGAAATATAAAGGCTGGACCTGCCTAGACAGAGTCTCTATAATGTCTCTCTCTGTATCCCAATATTGCAGTGATGGATGGTTTTATACATAAGGTAATGCCACAGTAGGTAAAATGCACCTCTGAATAAGTTTGTGTTCTGCATCTGCTGTCACTCAGTAACAAGCTGCTATATGTGCTCTGACTTATACAGAGAAAGTCAATGTGAATGTATCTGCTCGTTAATGACAGGCTAACATTTGCTAAAAATGCAAACTTCAGATTTCTACAGATTGGGATTGAACTCACGGCCTTGCATATGGTAGGCAGATGTTGTATTGCTGAGTTATTAGATCACCTACCCTTACAGATTTCTTTCTTTAAAAATATTTAATGTTGTGTGCATATGTGTGTGTGTGGGTGTGTGTATGTGCACCGTATGCATGCAGGAACCCAAGGGCAGCAGATCCTCTGGAACTGGAGTTACAGATGCTTGTAAATTACCCTGTGGGTAATGGAGCCAAAGCCAGGTCTTCTGCAGAAGCAGTGAGTGCTCAACTCCTGAGCCGTCCTTCCAGCCTCCCTTACAGAAGTCTTGAGCCCCGCTTCTTAGAGTCAGTTACTACTCGCTAAAGTCTAAGGATTGAGTTGTATCTTGTACTCATTAGGCAGACTTGGGACTCCTGGACCATTAATATTTCAGTTTGGGTGGTCAGCTGTTAGTGTAATCAGACTGGCAAAACCAGAATCCATTGTCCTTCTAAATGCAAAGGAGTAGAGTAAATAGACTGGTGGCTTCAGAGGCTCAGAGTATAAGGAGACCTTGGCCACCCCATCTGCTTTACATAATACCAGCTCTCTCTGTGACTGTTTCTCCTTAAAGTTCTCAAAGGTGAATGACAGTCATGCTTTCTTATTCATGTCCAGCAGGCCCTGGGCCTCTGCTTTTCATTGAACAAAAATCTCATTGGTCTACCTTAACAGCAATCACTGTGCCAGGGAAATGCTCTGGGCTGGTTGGTTCAGGCTAACCCAGAGACCAAATGAAAGGAAAGTCGTGTATCATAGAATAAAATCCACTATACTGATTTATCACCTAGACCAGTCGGCTCCACCAGTTCCCACCAGCCAACATCGTAGTTTCAGCTACCATGGTCTCTCACCTGTACCGGAGCCCATAGCCTTCTCAGTTCCTTACTTTTCTATGGTGCTCCCAGCTGCAAGAATCATCTTATAACTGTGTAAGTCTGATTTTGCTTCCCTCCTGAAGCCCTCCAGGTGGCTTCCATTTGCAGTGAAGAAAGCACTAACAACAACAAAATCAGTCTACTTCCCTGACCCATAGGCCCTCCATGCTTTATCCGCAGTGCACCTCCTTTCCCTATAGACACCTCCTGCACCTGCCATGATTCAACTCAATGCAGCCTCAGAAGTTTGTTGGCCAATAAAGCGGCTCTAGAGCCTCAGGTACTATCTCCAGCTCATAACTCAGTTTTCTTCATAGCCTAAGAGGATATTTGTGTCTGTTGTCTGGCTTCCTGTGCTGGGGATAGAGTGGCTACAGGGGACTTTTCACAGAGCATAACAGAGCTGAGAGTGGAAGTCATCCATCCATCCCTCTCTAGTGACTATAGAGCATGGGCTGGGGAAGAGAAGCAACAGCTCCAAAGATTAGAAAAGTCCAAATTCCTTCACACCTCAGGAAACGGCTGGAAATGGCTAAAAACATGGACGAATTCAAAGCCATCCTAGCAAATTTGAGGCCAGCTTGGGCTGTAAGACCTTACCCTCCACCCCTTTTTATTTAATTTAATTAAAAAAAAAAAAAAACAAGAAAAGCCAGTCCCGGCTCTGATGGGCACTGCTTACCAAGTTAATGCTTTAACACCTTGCTGTTGAGGTTTTGTCTTCTATTGTCTGTTGCAATGCTAAGTTCAGGCCCCTAAGACCTAGAGCCTGCAAGTAGCCCCTGGACTCCCAGTTAATTGTGATTGGTAAATAAAGATGCCTACAGCCAATAGCTGGACAGAAGAGACATCAGTGGGGTTTAGGTTTCCCAGGCTTGGGAGCATAAAGAAGACCATGCAGGAAGAGAAGGCAGAGCCACCATGGGATGGCTGAGCCATAAAAAACGTGACCACATGGACAGTTGGAGTTAAGAACATAATAACAAAATCAATAGTATCAGGGTTATTGATAGGAAAGCAGGTTTTAACAGCATGGTGGGTAGGCAGCTGCCCAGCTATTGTGCTCCCTAAGGCATATTAAAAATATAAAGGCCATGTGTGTCTTTTATCTGACAACAAATAGTCTAAGGTGGAGAAGAATCCTCGGACCAGGATTTTAAGTATTATCTACTACACCTTCCTTCTTGGTTTTCACATGTGTAAAATAGCCACATTGTGGTACTTAGAGACTGTTGTTAGCGTGGAATGAAAGGAGGCTTGTAAAGCATCCTGCAAGGGGCCCCACACGGTTGACATCTGTACAGTACTTGCAGGGGCCTGGAGACAGTGATGCAAGCATAGGTGAGCCCTGGGGTGCGGCCATGTCCTCAGCCTACTTGCCAGCCTGCTTTGTTCCTGGGACAACCAAACCGAGCTGTGTTTCCAACTTCAAACCCCTAATTAAAGAGGAGAGATGACATCCATGACTGATCACATAAACATTGCAGATTCCAAGTTCCCCTCCCCTCCTGCCCCCCACTCAGTCCCCCCACTTCACCTCTCCCCACAAGCTATCTAAATAAGAACAGATTTTACCACCCACCTTGTGAGCAGGCAGCTGACGCTAGAACAAGCTATTTATCCTTTGGCTGCTTCGGGAATTCAACACATACAAATAAAGTTCCTTTTCCAGCCAAGTGTGTTTTTTCATCAGTGTGTGGCCCCCCTGCCCAGGTTGCCTTGTTTAGGTTGGGGTAGCCTAAAGAAAGGAAGGACGGACTGGGCGTGTGGGGGTGTGGTGTTAGAACCTGCTTCCCAGGCTAACTGGCTGCTGGGCAGCTTGCAACCCAAGCCTGAGCAGGGCTGCCATTGAAACACAGGAGAGGTGGAGCAATGGACGACACAGACATACTATGTGAAGAAACAACACATTCCACTTTGCTGCTTAGCAAGTGTCACCCCTGCCTCCTGCCATTCCCCCCTTACCCTGGAGAGTGGCCATCCCTCTAACAAGTAGTTTATATCAGAGATGACTGTCTAGTGTCTTTCATCCTTCCCAGCCAACTTTAGGGCTTTACCTTTTATGTCCTTATTTTCCTGACACTACATCCCGCTAGCCTGTCCCTTCCCTATTGTTGCCTGCCTTCTTTACCCGGGGTCCTGAGATTATTTAAAGTGGACAAGGAGTTCCTCTCGGAGCAACTTCTCAGACCTCCCACCAAAAGTACCTAGGGGTTGTTATCTCCATCTCCAGGTTTCTACTCAACCGAGAGTTACTGTCAGGTACTAACTCTTTACATTAAAAGGATCTTTGATCTTTCCGATAACCTGCAGCATTTCGGTACTATCATTCTTGTTTTACTGATGAACATCTGAGTGAGGTTAAGTAAAGCCTAAGGACAGTGGCTGCTCCCTGTCCTTCCCCCGATGCTAACATTCAGCAGTTGTACTGTTCTGGCACTAACTCCAAACAGTACCTAGTGGCTCTGACTACCTTCTCAGCTGCTCTTTCCATTCTTCCCTGCCCCCTCCTTCAGCCTCCTCTAGCCTTAAGTTACTCCTTAGGGGTTCCCACCGAGCCCCATGTCCATATGATAGCTGTCCTGGCTTGTTTTATGTCAGCTTGACAAAAGCTAGGCATTACAGATGAGGGAGCCTCAGTTGAGAACATGCTTCCATAAGATCAGGCTGCAGGAAAGGTTGCTGGGCATTTGATTATGAGCAGTGGATGTGGGCGGGGCTGAGCCCACCATTGTGGGTGGTGCCATTCCTAGAGTGGTGGTCCTGGGTTCTATAAGAAAGCAGGCTAAGCAAGTCATGAGGAGCGAGCCAGTAAGCAGCTCTGCCTCCAGGTTTGCCCTGTATGACTTCCTTCAACGATGGGCTACAGTGTGGAAGTGTAAGCCAAATAAAGTTTTCTTTCCATCTTGGTTTTGGTCATGGTGTTTCGTCATAGCAATAGTGACCCTAAGACAGTAGCCTAGCCTCACTGTCATGCCAATCCTCCTTGACCACCAAAACTTTAGGAGATGCCTTCTAGTACCCTACGGTCGCTAAGACAAAGGAGTTTACTTCTAGGCTTGGGTAGGAGCTGACAGGTGGGACTTGTTAAAGGACACTCTTCAGCATCTTTCCATGCAAGTACCAAAAATCCCCACACATGCAAACAAAAGTCATTGGCTCACTGCCTGTGAAGTCCAGAAGTGTCTTTAGGCATGGCTAGTAGAGATGGTCCCATGGTACTGCCAGGACCCATTGTTCTCCAGGAGCCCAGACACTCCAGCGCCTGTGCAGCCTAGCAGCCCAGCAGCTCCAGGGACAGCATTTCTTTCGCTCCACCAAAGTTCTTGGACCAGATCTTGGTTCTGAGCCCTTCTTTTTGGCCAATCAGTGAGGAGTTACAGAGACAAAGTTTGGAGCTGAGACTAAAGGATGGACCATCCAGACACTGCCCCACCTGGGAGGTCCATCCCATAATCAGCCACCAAATGCAGACACTATTGCATACGCCAGCAAGATTTTGCTGAAGGGACCCTGATAGAGCTGTCTCTTGTGAGGCTAAGCCAGTGCCTGGCAAACACAGAAGTGGATGGATGCTCACAGTCAGCTATTGGATGGAACACAGGGCCCCCAATGGAGGAGCTAGAGAAAGTACCCAAGGAGCTGAAGGGGTCTGTAACCCTATAAGTGGAACAACAATATGAACTAACCAGTACCCCAAAGCTCTTGACTCTAGCTGCATATGTATCAGAAGATGGCCTAGTTGGCCATCATTGGGAAGAGAGGCCCCTTGGTCTTGCAAACTTTATATGCCCCAGTACAGGGGAACGCCAGGGCCAAAAAGTGGGAGTGGGTGGGTAGGGGATGATAAGACCCAGATGGAATTCCCACCCGTGAACCCTGGAGTGAACTGAACCACGTGCTGTAAGAGTAGGGGGTGCACTTCCTGAAGGAAATTGTTGTTGCCAGAAGGAAGGAAGTGGTTAGTGGGCAGGAAACATCTACTCTAAAGGAACTGGTAACCAGGACAGCATCATTCAATCATGACAGCCAGGGGAGAAGAGTCGAAGACTCAAACCTTTAACCCTGCCTTTTAAATAATCTGCACACAGGGTTTCTTCTAAGACGTATGTGTATGACTGTGTCCCTGCTGACCACATAGGCCAGAGGGAAGCATTGACTCCCAGGGAACTGAAATTGTGGGTGGTTTGTGAGCTGCCATGGTTGTGCTGGGAACTGGACCTGGGTCCTTGTTAAGAACATCAAGTGCTTTAAACCTTTGAGCCATCTCTTCAGCTCCTCACACCATCTTATAAATCCAAGGATCACAACGCAGACCTGGCAAATGGACAGAGTGGCAGTTCTTAGAGACAGTGCTAACAAGAGTATAAGAACATAGGAGCGGAGGCATGCCTCAGTGAGTAAAGGCATGTGTCACCAAGCCTGACCACTGAGTTTGATACCCAGGACCTGTATGATGAAATGATAGAGCTGACTCCCTTGACTTACATAAACTCTGGGGTAATGCCTGTATATACACACACACACAACAACAACAACAACAAGAAATTGGGAAAAGGAGGATATGAGATTATAAATGGGCACTAGAGAGATTGCTCAGTGGTTAAGAGCACTGACTGCTCTTCCAGAGGTCTTGAGTTCAATTCCCAGCAACCATATGGTGGCTCACAAACATCTGTAATGGCATCTAATGCCTCTTCTGCTGTGTCACTGACAGCATTCTCATATACATTTTTTAAAAATTACAAATGAATTAGTTCAGACATAAAGTTCTCTCTTGTTCTGTATTTGTATCTTCTGGCCAAATTGAGGAACAATCTTTAAGGATGTATTTAGTTATGTTAATTTGACTCAAAATTTTTTTTCTGACACATGGTCTCATGTAGCCCAGGCAGACCTGCCTTGGATGTCCCAAGTGCTGGTTTACATCCATATACCACACACTTCTAACTCACTTTGTCCTCTCCTCAACAAAAAGTTACCAAGCATTTCTCTCTGTTTGATCCTATAAGAAAGAACTGAGGATACAGTGAATGAGGCCAACAGGCTCTCTTCAGAGACTCTGCCTCCATCTCGTGATGCCAGGCTTCAGCTTTTCCCCATGCCCTTTCAATCCTGGGGTTTCTACTCCAACTGAGACTACACCTTTACTAGTAGCCTCTCACAGTGCCAAGCCTCAGCTGCTCTCTATGACCCCTTCGTGCTTTCAAAACCAGAACCACCTGGGATACTCTTAGCTGCCAGCATGAGATGCACTACAGCTTCTGTGTGCTGACTCTGAAGACATAGTCTCAGAAAATTTCACCTCAGTGATGCTGCCCTCTCCTTAATCATAGCTAATTTTGTAGCCCCAGCTAGATGGCCTCAACTGTCCCAGCAAAGCAAAGGTTCCACTTGCATACACAAACAGCTCTGAGAGGGTTTTTCATCCCTCTGTAATTTCGCAGTCTGGCCTCCATCATCTGCATGGCTCTCAGCATCCCTGTCTCCTAAGCTCCTACAGCAGCTCATTACGCTCTGAGCATTCAATGGTTTTTCCAGCCCAAAGTTGTAGCCATTCCCACAGTCCTCCCACAACAATATGAGCAAGGCTGCCACAGTGATAGCTCATGGTCCTGGTACTATGTCTGTCTTAGTATGGTTTCTATTGCTGTGATAAAACACCGACTAAAAGCAACAAAGGTTTATTTAGCTTATATTTCCCGATCACATTCTATCACTGAGGGAGGTCAAGGCAGGAACTCAAGCAGGGCAGAAACCTGGAGGCAGGAACTGAAGTAGAGACCATGGGAAAATGTTTCCTACTGTTTTGCTCTCCATGGCTTGCTCAGATTTCTCTGTCTCCGTCTCTGTCTCTGTCTCTCTCCCTATGTCTCTCTCTGTGTCTCTGTCTCTGTCTCTGTCTCTGTCTCTCTCTCTCTCTCTCTCTCTCTCTCTGCATGTGTGTCTCTCTCTAATTATTTATATCTTATACCATGTATACCCCGGGTGCCCACCGAGGCCAGAAGAGGGTTTCAGATTGGAGTTACAGGTGATTGTAAGCTATCATATAAATGCTGGGAATTGAACCCAGGTCCAGTGGAAGAGCAGTCAGTATCCTTAACCAATGAGCCATCTCTCCAGCCCTCCACTAGCTTTCTACTACCTGCCCAGGGGTGACAACCCCATGGTGGGATGGGTCCTCTCTCATCAATCATTAAATAAGAAATGCCCTTACACGGACACTTTATTGGCCTGTAGAGGCCAATATTATGGAAACATTGTCTCAATTGACAAATTGAGGTTCCCTCTTCCCAGATGATCCTAACTTGTGTCAAGGTGTCAAAAACAAAACCAGATAATAATAATAATAAAAAATCTTAACCAGCACAGAAAGGATATAAACTGCTATGGAAAGAAAAATGAAAAGGCTTTATTAATATTTGAACTATATTCAACTTTTTAAAAAGCAAAACTTTCTTGTGGTGTGCTGCAAACCGCGCCCCCCCCCAAAACAAGTACATATATGTTTTTTTAAATATAGATTGTAAAAACTATGAGTTAGGAATTGACCAAATAGTAGATATTTGTCTAGCATGCAGAAGGTCATGGATTACCAGTATTCCAAAAAGGCAGGGAGTGGAGGGCGGGAAGGGGCAACCCAACAACTAGGAATGGAGCTCAGTTGGTAGAATGTTAGCTGAGAAGGCATAATGCCCAGGATTTGATCCCTAGCACTGCATACATTGAATATGGAGACACATGCGTATAATCCTGGCACCGGGGAGGTAACGACAGAATTATCCTCTGCCAAACAGCAAGTTCGAAGTCAGTGTGTGCTGTAATGAGACTCTCAGAAAATAAAAACAAAGAAGAAAGCATTCATGTGAGCATGTGTGTGTGTGTGTGTGTGTGTGTGTGTGTATTAAATGGAACAAAGAGGAACAGAGAGGGGAGCACACAGGGGAGACAGACTTCTGCTAATCGAGCCATGTCAGTGTGATACTTGTTCAAAAATTAGATTAAAGCTTTTAAACAAAAGAGAGCAGGAAGGAAGCAGTTGGTTATGGTTGCAGAGCAGATAGACATAAAAACAGGCCTACAAAAAACAGCAGAGCGTGCGCGCGGTGGGCATGAGTGACTAATACCAGAATCTCGCTGGCTAAAACCCAGGGCTGTCTCAACCAGAACAGCCTCTGGTTTTAGATAAAAACTCCCACCACGCCAGGACTCTCTGGTCTTGGGTTTGCTTAGATGCTCAGATTCTGAACACATTTACTGGAGTCAACCACACGTTTTTCCTCTTAACCAAGTCTAACAAGGCTGAGGAAATGGGCTCTCCTGTAGTTGAGCTAGAAGGATAAGGAGTTTGGAATATTCAATTCAAAATGAACAGAGGTTGGGTGTTTGTGAAGGAAGACATCATATGTCTCTTAAAAGGGAATCAGGATTATGTATCAACTTTTAAAAAGTACCTTGGAAATATTTCAATGTAGAGATGGAGGAATAGGGAAATGGGAGGGGAAGAAAGGTCTCTGGCACTAGGTCTAGGTCTTATTGCTTTCTATTGATGAGATAAACCACTGATCAAAACCATTGTGGGAGGAAAGGGTTTATTTCAGCATACAGCTTTCAATCCATATCATAAAAAGAATTCAGAGCAGCTACCTGGAGGCAGGAACTGAAGCAGAGACCATGATGGGAGCACTGCTCAGCAGCTTACTTTCCAATGACGCAGCCTGCTTTCTTAAGATAAACTCAGGACCACCTGCCCAGGGGTGGCACCGCCCCTAAGTAGGAGGGGGCCTCCCACATCAATCCTAAGTCAAAAGGAAAAAGAAATGCCCCATAGACTTGTCTATAAGCAATCTGATGGAGGCTTTTTCTCAGTTGAGGTTCCTCTTCCTGGATAACTTTGGTGTGTGTCATGTCCCATGATTGCAGGATTTTGTGAATCTTTATCTCTTTGCCTTCCCCATTTCCTTGGGAATGTCATCACTTCGGGGAAGGAAGAAGAAGGAAGTAGGTGGCAAGTTTGTGCAATGAAAAGAAAACAAGCTGATTCTCTGGGGGAAACCTCAGCTGGAGGCTTGGGTCTGGCAAGGCTTCAAGGTCTGAGACACAGAAAACCTAAGCTGTTCTCAGCTCTCTCTGGTCTGTTCCATTTGACCCAGTGTACACAAAGGACGCTCACTTCAGCCCAGAGGACCAAAACTGATTCTGATCGCTCTAAGTTATCAACCCAGAGCCTCCTTGGCTATGGTCTGAATGCCCCAGAATTCAGAAGGAGAGAGTAATGAGCTTGGTCCTCTGACCACACCTCCCTCCCTCAAAGCCACCCCACATTCATCATACTCATGGTTCCCTCAGGGGCAGCTAAAGGAGCAGAAAGACACACATGGTACTTCATAGGTGCTTTATTATACAGAAAAACCGGATATTTACATCTTGACAATTTTTATAGTTCACATGGCTGGGGTTGGTGATGAGGCATGGGACTGGAACCCAGAAAGGATGTGGAGGTGGTAGGTCATAGGTGGGAGAACTTGGTAACCCAGAGCAGAGGTAGTCAGGGGACTGGGGCCAGGAAGATGGCGGTTCCTACTACCTCTTCCACCCTTGCCCCAAGAGCCTACTGCCTATTGCCAGCTCTTCCTTCTTCTCCTCCCTTACTCTTTAAGCCTTTACTCTTCCTGGAAAAGTGAGCCCAAAGGAACAGGAGAAGAGGTGAAGAGGAAAGGTAGGGCCCAGTAAAAAGCCCCGCCCACTCGTAGTCTTCTGATTGACTTTAGCTCTACATTTGTTTTTTTTGGTTTTTTTTGTTTTTTGTTTTTTTTTTTTTTCATTTTGATGAGATTCTTAACAAGCCGTGGTCCTACCATGAGTTCTCCTCTGTGTAAGAGAAGATTGTGGTTGGCACTAACTAATGGCACAGCACACAGAGCCCATGGTAGTACATACCAATCCCTGGCATTTCTACCACCACCATCTCAGCCTTGGGGTGGATTCTTTTCCATGGCCGTTATTTGGGAAGATTTTGTTAATGATAACAGTAGAGGACTTAGGTGCTCCCAACAGTTCAGTTTTTCATCCTGTGACCAGTCAAAGACTCATGGTCCTTCTTGTCAGATCCAAATATGTAGAACAGAGACTCAGAAATTTGCTTAGAAGAAGACCCATGGTCTTCAACTGACCACAAAGGGGATAACCAAAGCACAACATTCTGGCTTGCTAGAAATTTGGCCCAAAGTAAAACACAAAGAAACTTAATGACTCAATCTTATTTGGGGTAAATGTTTATGAACTAGTAGTTGGAGGTTTTGTTTGTTTGCTTGCTTTTGTTTTTTGAGACAGTCTCATGTAGCCTAGGATAGCCTCAAACTCATTATGTAGCTGAGGATGACCCTAACACTCGATCTCCCCACCTCTACACTGGCACCACCACTCCTAGCTAGACGTTTAAATAAAAGTTTATGGAACTTCAAATCTCTTCTCCCTTGCCTCTTCTTTAATTAGAATGTTGAACTTTGGCTGATGCCCAGATTTAGAAGCAGACAGTAAGGTGACAACTGTGCCATGCTAAAGCTTGCAGCCCAAAGGGGCTGGCTCACTCTCGTAGAAGACCTCTTTAAGGAACAATGCCTATATTCTTAGACCACCAACACATGGCCACTTCACTCCAAGGCTAGTTCCTTAACTCCAAAGGGAAGAATGATCTCGTAGCGATGTAGGTGGAGAGAGCAGGGTAAAAATCTAGGTAACTTGCTATAAGTCAAGCCTCCCCAAGACAATGCCAGTTTTGCCATTGTGATAGTTTGTTTATGCTTGGATCAGGGAGTGGGACGATTAGGAGGTGTGGCCTTGTTGGAGTAGATGTGTCACTGTGGGCATGGGCTTTAATACCTTAGTCCTTAGCTGCCTGGAAGTGAGTATTCTGCTAGCAGCCTTCAGATGAAGATGTAGAACTCTCAGCTCCTCCTGCACTGTGCCTGCCTGGATTCTGCCATGTTCTCACCTTGATGATAATGGACCGAACCTCTGAACCTGCAAGCCAGCCCCAATTAAATGTTGTCCTTATGAGAGTTGCCTTGGTCATGGTGTCTCTTCACAGCAGTAAAACCCTAACTAAAACAGCCAACCCTAGGGAATCTCAAAAAACCACCAATTCTCAAGGTGGGGGGGACCTCCCACCAAGGGCTCTCATAGCCCTGGGGAAATAAAGAGATCAAGCACCCAGAAACAATTGATAAATAAATCTGCCATCAATTGGTGAATGCCCTTCCTGAAACTGGCCCCATGAGAAGACCCTAAGAAATAATAAAGTCATCCTTTTCTGCTTCTGAGCCTTCTAGAGTTTAGGGGCTACTCAGTGAATCACAGGAGGTTTGGAAATGTTCTGAGCTCCATGCATGGCCTCTGACTCATCTCTCCACCTCACTTGTTGACCTATGGCAGAATTTTCACTGGGCACTCAGGAGACCGCAGAGAAGCTAAGCTATGGAAAGTTAACTATTAAACTTAGAGAAAGGGCCTTCTCAGCTTGTTTTAAAGGTGGAGTTTTTGGAAAGAGGACTTGGCTAGGGATCACAACAGGATTCAGGCAGAGAATGGTGCTCCACTGGGCTTCAGGATCCAAACTTGGTCCTTTCTAGGTAAATGGTGTTGGGGGCAATCCCAGGAGCAATTATCGTCTATTGCTGAGTCTTGGCTTCTCCCCATTTCTTACCTCCTCTCTCTGAGATTGAATTCCCATGTTTGGAGTGAGGCATCCCGTGTTTGGAGTGAGGCAGAGGCACTGCATAGTACCTCAACTGCACTTGGAGAAGCAGAGGGTAAGAAAGATCAAGAGGAGAGAGGCAGAAGAATCAAAGGCCTGTTGGGGGCACCCAGGAGTCCCAGATAGCCACAGCACTCCCTAAAATGCAATACTCACAATACAAATATCCCTTCTCTTGGGTTTTCCACCCCTCTCAGTAACAGGATTGGGATGAGAAGAGAGGTCCGGGCCATAGCGAGATGCATACAATGTAAAACCATACGAAGTTAGCATAGAATTTGGGGAAGCCCAGAGCACTACAGACTTCTCAGTGTATATCTTGCCAGGACCTGAGAATCCTGTCTTGCTGAGGGCAGAAATTTCATTACTGCTTGGGGTCGGTGTGGGGTGGGAACACATACAAGGGTCTCTTTCTCCCCGCCCCACCTTGGAGATGAGGCAGGCTCCTCCAGGTGTCTGCTCCAGTAGGATAAGTGAGGTGGGGAGGGGAGCAGAATGCAAAATCTGTCCTGGATGACGGATCACCAGTCACCTCTGGCACTTCACCCCAGGTTGGCTTCATAGGGGCTTTGAAAGAGGGTGGCATCCTGTGATGTCATAGGGTAGTACTCCATGGTATGAAGATGATTCCCCAGGAGAAAAACCATGCTAAGTTCTATGAGAGATTTGTAAGTGTTCCATAAAAAGCAAACAGATAGGTATCATCAAATAATTAAGTTTAACTGCTGTAGTAATTAAGCCAAAAGGTCCTAATTCTCAGGACCTTTTAGACACTAACATGACCCCATGACTCTAAGAAAGGGACATAATATGCAATGTCTTCCAAAGTGTATTTTAACAGGAAGCACTTTGGCACAGCATAGGTCAAGATTAATGGGACAGAGAACACATTTTATATTCTATATGTCACAGGGGAGACTCTCCAATGTCTTTGGTAGTTGTCTTCCAGGGTCTTGCTCTGTGAGACCTCCCCATCACTGTGCACTCACTGATCATGGCTCTGTCAGGGCCCCATAACCTTCACTGTCTTTTGCTTTTCTCCTTTCTCCTATGCAAATTTCCCAGGTCTCTGTCAGAAGTATTGGATTGGACAGAGAGGGCCCAGGGTGAAAGTGAAGCTGAAGGCCAAGACAAAGCAAGACTTGGAAGCACTCATTGGTTAGGGCCGTGGAGAGAGAACAATGGAGTCAGAGGTGTTGGCCTTCCTGCTATGGAGTTGGAGTTGTCTTTCTTTTATAAGCAGCCATCATTGGGCGGGGAGAGGACAAACAGAGAGGGATATTTACAAG
Source organism: Mus caroli (assembly GCF_978045245.1). Classification (NCBI taxonomy): domain Eukaryota; kingdom Metazoa; phylum Chordata; class Mammalia; order Rodentia; family Muridae; genus Mus; species Mus caroli. The sequence continues at coordinate 131,563,224 of NW_028227256.1, forward strand.
TGAGAGGCAAAGAGAGAGCCAGAGGGCCAGAGGGCTCCACCCACGGAAGAGCCACAGCCTGCCAAAGTGGCTCCCTCTGCCTTCAGCAGCAGTTCTCCCTTCATGGGAGGTTGTGGGTTCCCAAACTTGGTTCCATCAGACTCTACAAAATGGTTTCCCTCCAGCCTGGTGGCCCCTGGCTGATGTCGGGAGATGAGGGTCACTGAAGGGAAGCCATAGGTCTCTAGCCCAGTAGGCTGCCCAGCCTCAGAAGCTTCCAGAATAAGATCCACATCCGAGAAAGCCACCAGCGCTTGGGTGGAGTCGCAGGAGCTCTTCTCCAGCTCACTGGCTGCAGCATAGGCTAGGGGCCCCGGGGACCGAGGGCTTGGCCAGAGCCGCCGAAGGTCTTCTCGAAAGTGAGGGTTGAAGAGCAGGTAGAGCAATGGGTTGAGGCAGGCAGGCAGAGGCAGCACCACCAGAAGGACCGACTTGACAGCCTCGGGGGTGACAGGGAAGAGGCCCAGCATGGAGGCAAAGCTGAGGAAGGCCACGGGGCAGTAGAGGAGGCCATCTGCAAAGATGAGCCAGGCCACGTGGCGCACCATGGCGCAGTCCCACACGGCCTCAAAGTCACCCCGTGGCAGGTCACAGTAGAGCTTGATGTAGGCGCCGGCCACCACCAGAAAGCAGAGCGAGTTCATCATCACCAGGGCTACAGCGAAGCCCAGGGCGGCCGGGCGGCCCTCGGGTGGGGCATAGGGCAGGCAGAGCGGGGAGGCGCCATACTCTCCCACCGAAGCCAGCGGCAGCGCTGCGGCCAGCCCGGCCAGCGCCAGGCATCCCAGTGCGCCTGCGCGGACGCTGCCAGGCGACGGCGCCTTCCCGTAGGCTCGGACGCAGGTCACAGAGATGCTGCACTGCACGGCCGCCAGTGTGAGCAGCAGCACCGACGCCTCTGAGCCCAGGACTGCCAGGAAGCCCGTAGCCTGGCAGCCCAGCCCGCTCTCCCAGCGGGCTCCATACTCAGCGAACTGACCGTAGGTCAAGGCGTCCACCGAGGCCAGGAGACCACAGGAAATGCCCGTTAGGGCGTTGGCGCCTGCGATCGCACCCACCACAAGCTTGACGGGGGACAGCGGGCTGGGCCCGCTGGCAAAGACTGTCAGCAGCACCAGCCCATTACAGAGTACGGAGAGCAGCACGATGGCCCACACAGCAAGGCGGATGCCCCAGCTCTCAAAGAGGTGCTCGCAGGGCTTGAAGGGGCCTGTGTGAAAGAGGAGCAGAGATAGATGTAAGCCCAGAGCCAGAGCTGCCAGAACCCAGCTCACTGGTAAAGCCAGGCTCTATGATCAGACAACTCCTAACTCAAAGGAAACCAACAGGAGAGAATTTCTGTCTCAGAAATAGAGACTTGAAAACTCAAAAAACAAAACAAAACAAAACAAAAACAAAAACAAAACCTCCTGAAAATGGGGTGGGAGAACTAAGAGGAACCTGGGAAGAAAAATACACAGAAATAGATGCGTGATGCAGTGCAAACCCAGACCCGAGGAAATGCTAAGAAATTTAGTCTTCCTAAAGGAACAAGATTTGGAGAGATAGAAGGAACAAACTGTCCCACAGAAACGAAGAGATGTTCAGGCTAGAGCAAAGGCAAAATGAGGAGCTGTCCAGAGTCAACTACTTTATGGTGGTGACTCTGCCCAAGCCATCATTGCCATTTCCACGGTTGGTCGAGAAGTCCTGAGTAGACTTATTAGGCTGGCTCTCCCTTGCTTTGAGTACACTTTATGTTTATCGTGCAATCAGTATTTGGAAGACAAAGGGCATAATCGAAATACAGAAAACTTTGCCAAGTATAGCAGTTCACATCTATAATCTCAACACTTAGGGAGCTGAGGCAGGAGGGGATATGTGTGAGGCTAGCCTGAGATGATAGTGAGACCCTAACTAAAAACAAAGAAAAAATACTTTGAACTTCTCAAATTTTCCAACTTGACCCCAGAGTAGATTGGTAAGATCCTGGCCTCTTTCCATCTCTTTCCCCAATGCTATTCTTAAGTCACCTTGTAACTTTTGGGCATAGTATTTCTACATTTCCTTTGGCTCTAGACTTGTTTTTCAATGTATTGCTAGGTGGCTTGGGAATTTAGCAGATTTCTGTGGGAGGTATTTTAGAAAACATTTTTCTGATTATGAAATAATAGGTGGAAATTTGAAAATATAGCATGGCAAAATTTAAACTGAATGGCCTCACCTCTCAAATAGAACTCCTTATTTTGGCATATTTTCTTTCAGGTTTTAATATGTATATTTAAAATAAGTTGGGATTTTATTCTTCTTAAATTAAGCTTTGCATACTCCTCACAATCTCAAAAAAAAAAAAAAAACCACATGTTTTTAATGGCTGTATAATTAGCAATTTATCTGACAATTTGTGTGAGCTATTTTAAAACCAAGTTCAAGTTGGACTTTGTTTTCCAGAACTTTCTCTTTCACCTCATCCTTGTTTGTTGCTGATTTTCAGACATGAAATTCTCGAGGCAGAGCCACTGAAGCACCAGTTTCCTAGCAAAATATGAGTCTGCTTCTTTCCCCCATCCGCCACTAGAGGGTGCACTTTGCCACTAAGCGCTAAAAGCTTGTAAGAAGCAAGGTCAAGGCTGAAAGCTTTCTGGGCAAAGAAAGGTTTTAAGCCAAAGAAATCTGGAAATCTGGAAAACGAAGGTGGGATGAAATAAGAACAGCTAACTGTTTGTAATTTTGTGTTCATTCTGAACATCTCTTGACCCACACAGCACTGTGCTGTTTTCTGGCATGGCCTGCTGGCGTTTTATTGTTTTGGTTTGGCTTTTTTGAGACAGGTTCCCACTATGTAGCTCTGGCTGTCCTGGAACTCGAGACATAGATCAGGCTGGCCTCAAACTTAGAGATCTGTGTGCCTCTGTGTCCTGAGTACTGGGATTAAAGGCACACACTACCATTCCTGGCTCTGTTCACATTTTATACACAGGGAAGGGACTCTACTCACTTAAAATCGAACAAATGAAAAACTTGGGTTGTTTGGCATCAAGAAAAAAGAGCCCCTCCCCTTTCTTTCCAGCAACCTGGCTCTCATGGCCCCAGGTTAGACTCCAGAGGAGGCTTTCCTGGCTCTAAGGAAGTACTTTAGAAATTATTCAAAATCGTTCCACTCTAGAAGACGTTAATAAAGAGATTTCACTCTTCTCGGGATAGAGCAGGTGATCTTTCAGAGCTTCTCCTGGCCCTATGAGTCTGTGGTATGTGTGTGTGTTTGAGGGCATGCTCAAAAAGTAGCCCCAGCAATGACATCAAGACATCCCTCACTTCTCTTCTCTCTCCCATGAGAACAACTTACTCCTAGATGCATAACCTTTGATTTGGCTGAATTGGGAAGGCTGCTTGACCTTTCCCAACCCTGCTGCTTCCCCTGTATAGACACCCAAGAGAAAAAAATTCCAACCCCTCCTGACAAGGATTATACCCCACCCTCACCCCTGCAGGTTGAGCTTTGGGCAAAGAAAATATCTGCAACATAGACTGTAGACATGCTAAAGTGGTTTCTCACCCAGGCAATCGGGTGTCCGCTCCCCAGCCCCCAGCTCCCCAGCTCCATCTCACCTGGAACAGGGCTGCACTGGACACTGGGGTGTGGCTTTGAGTCCTCTGTCCCCATCTGGAGCTCATCCAGGTCTAGGTCATCTAAGAAGGGAAGACAGAATATGTCTAGAGTTCTGGGTGTCTGTCTCTGCCATTAAAGCTCCACTTTTGTCTTAACTGACTAAAGTTAATGTCTTTTATTTAAGCTGCTATCTCTCTACCTAACTGTTCAACACTGCTTATTCATCAGCCCTGCTATTTCTACTCTTGGGTGCCAGTATTTGGACAGCTACATGTTCTCCGCTTGCGGGTATTGTATTCATCTAGTTCTCTGCAAGAGACATTTCACTCTCCGCTATTCTGCATTTCCTTGTGCCCAGTCATCTTTAGCCCATGAGTGCTACACAGAGTGTGGCTCGTGGCTGATCTAATAAAGAGAGCTAGTGATGACACATTTCTTCTTCAAGCTGTCCCGTGGTTACATAGTTCCTCCTCGAGCTAGCCTATCATTGCTGTTCCATGTCCTATTATGAACACTGCACATGAAGAAGAATGTTGGAAACTGGGAGAAAGTGGTACATGCCTTGAGTCCCAGCACTGGGGAGGCTGAGGCAGGTGGATTTCTCTGAGTTCAAGGCCAGTCTCGTCTAGAGAGTGAGATCAAAGACAGCCAGGGCAAAAAAAAAAAAAAAAAAGGAGAAAGAGGTGGTGGTGGGAGGAGGAGGAAGAGGGAGGGAGGAAGAGAGGGAGGAGGAAGAAGAGAGGAGAGGGGGAGGGAGGAGGAAGAGGAGGAGAAGGAGGAGGAGGAGGAGGAGGAGGAAGAATGTTGATGCTGGGCATGGGAGGACATGCCTGTGATTTCAGGATTTGTGAGGTAGAGGCAGGAAGATCAGGAGTTCAAGATCATCTTCACCTACAAAGCAAGTGTGAAGTAAGTCTGGGCTACACAAAACCTTTCTCAATAGCAAACATGAAGACTTGAGTTCAGAGCCTCAGCAGACGCATGAAAGCCAGGCACAGTGGCATGCATCTGTGCCCTAGCACAGGTGGGACACACAGATGGAGAGGACGGGGTTGAGATGGGGAGGCTGGGGTTGATGGAGACAGGAGGATCCCTCTATCTCCCGGCCAATCAATCTAGCCAATCCGTGATCTCTGGCCTCAGTGGAAGGCCTAGTCTTAGAATATAAGGTGGAAAGCAATAGAGGAAGACATGCCCTATAGCCACATAAATACACACACACACACACACACACACACACCAGTGGTTTCTGCACCGAGGCTGATGTCTAAGGGTCGAAGTGCCTCATCAGCTCCCTCTATCACAGGAGAAGTAGATGGCTTTGCTTGTCTTCTCCCCATCTTTGGCTCACAAAGTCAGGTTCCTGTGTAGCTCTTTCCTCCCCACTTACACAGGTAAACATCTGTTAGGAGTTTCCCAGAAGACTGGAATATTGTGGAGCTGCCCTTGACCTAGCCAGCTTCAGGGCAGGTGGAAGGCCCTAGTGTCCCCACTGTGTCCTGGCATTTCCTTTTTTTCCTCTACCTTTCATTCCCCACCTGCCCACGTGCTCCAGAAAGGATTTCAGTGACTCTTTAAAATCAAAATGCATGAATGAAATACAAGAGGTGAGACCTACAGACTGTCTGAGGCTGGGAAAGTCACGGCCAAGGTGTTAAGTAACCACTCTTCAAATGAGGAGGAAATCGAATCTGGCTGCAAAGGCAGCTCCTGGCTTTCTTTCTGCTCCTTTGCTTTCACAGGAAGTAGGGGGCCCTGCCCCAGCTCCTGTTACAGGCAGCAGGCAGCCCACTAACTCAACAGGCCCGTGGTTCTCCAAGACCTAAACCCAGCGGAAAGTTTCACCTTGTGGAAGGAAATTTCCATTTCTCTTTCCAGCCCCCTTTTACTCCCCCAAGGAGTCTGCAGCAGACATCCGGGGCTGTCCCTGGGGGATAGCTGCCTGCTGGCCCTGTGAGTTGCCAGGCTCCTCCTCCTCCTCCTCTTGGGAGTCTGTACACTCTTTGGGAGATGCTTCTGTCCTGTTTCCATTCACTAGGAGGGATGTTCTCAGAGATTCCCCAGACACTACAGGATTTGACTTCTACAATCTGGGTTCTAGATTATACAGTGACACTGTCTCCACTGGACTAACATACTTTGCCTTGCATGGAACCCTCCAGTCCTTCCTCACAACCATTGAGAAATGTATGCTCTGTTTTTACTGAGAGATAAGGAAGTTAAGGTCAGCCTAAAATATGTCGAAGGAAACCCAAATGGAACATGGTGTCACTGGGCTTGGACTGAGTTCTGTCTACACTATAACACCAGCATGAGATGCTGTAAGTGAGCCTCATGTAGCCCGGACTAGCCTTAGCCTGGTTATGTAGATTATGATAACTACAAACAACCAAACTTCCTACCTTCCCCATGGGCCTGCTGGATTCCTGGTGTGTGTGGCAGCGCCACACCCAGCTTTAGATTTAATTTTTCCTGTTCAGCTTCTCAGACACTAGGAGAAGTTCAAGATGAAAAATTTAATCTCAACAGGCAGGACTCCTTTCTCTAGCCTAACTGTACTTGTGGTGGGAACACAGGGCGCCTGGGGAGAGGAAAGCAGCCTTCGTTCCCTTCTCCCAAGACATACTTTATAGACAACCCCTCAGAACCTCTCTCTCTCTCTCTCTCTCTCTCTCTCTCTCTCTCTCTCTCTCTCTCACACACACACACACACACACACACACACACACACACACATCGGCTACCTACATCCAACTTTCTCTTTATCCCCAACTCTTCCAGAAATATATATATATATTTGACTCAAGACAACCTGTTCACTCAGCAGGGCCATGTACTCAGTGGCCACTTAAATTTCACACTTGAACTCACAAGAAGAACGGAGGCAAAGGACGTCAGCCCTGGGAGTAATACTCTCTTGCAATGTCCTGTTTAGTTCTAGGATACAGAGTAAGGCTATCCCTGTCCCCCAGAAACAGGGTTAGTTCAATTAATTTAATACCATCATCATTAGTTGCTGTGCTAATTAATTGTCTTCTGAGGACAACCAAAAGGTGAAGGACTGCAAGGGGTGGCCACTAAGACAAAGCGGTGGCCCACGGGGCAGGAAGAGTCAGAGGGGTGGCACACATGAGGGGACTCCAAAGGCCAGGAAGGTGTTGCTATTTCAGTTCCCATCCTTACGATCATTCTTTTTCAACAAGTGTTCTTGAGTATGCAAAGAGTGGGCCCCCACTAATACTTCTCTCAACCTCCCTTCTAGAGTCCTCTCCTCAGCCCCCAACACCCACAGCCCAGGTCCCCAGACACTCACAGTGGTTCTCAGCTTGTCCAGCAAGGAGACCCAGGGGCCTCTTTGGTGCCTCCTCTTCTTCTGGATGAAAGTCCTCGGTCTGCCACTGCCCAGAGGTCTTGAAGAAGCTGGCACAGATGCCGTAGGCACAGCACTGGTAGGCGTAGGGCACCTCCAGGATCCTAGGGTTGAGGAGAGAGAGAGAGGCTGCCTTAGTGTGTTTGGGATCTAAGACCTTAGTGTGAGTACCCTCAGCCCCTGGTCTTCAACCCCAGAGAGCCCTATTCCCTCTCGAGCAGCGGTTCTCAACTTTCCTAATGCTGAGACCCTTTAATACAGCTCCTTATGCTGTGGTGACTTGCAACCATAAAATTATCTCTGTTGACACTTCATAGCTACTATTACAAATCATAATATAAATATCTGTGTTTCTGGTGGTTTTAGGTGACCCCTGTAAAGGGGCCATTCTACCCTGAAAGGGTTTGAGACCACAGGTTGAGAGAACCACAACTCTAGGCATTTCTTTAGAGGAATCTTGAAGCCTGATTCCTGACCCCAAAGGACTCTGGAGAGATTGTAGTCTTCTTTTTATTCAGTTTGAGAGGGAGAGAGAAGCCTTCTGCCTATTGGTTTAGAAGTCCCCACAGCAGGCTCAGAGGTGGTAGCAATTCCCCCAAGGCCACACAGCACCCAGGGCATTCTGTTCCTCCTCAGCAGTAACTCTTGTCTAGCATTTAAGGAGGCAGTAAAGAGGCAGGGACTGGGGTGTGACTCAGCATGGAACACTTGCCTGGCAGGCACACGTCCCTTGGGTTTGATCCCAAGTGCTGGGGGGGAGGGGGACATGGAGCCTTTTTTATTTTTCTTTCTCCTTTTTCCTTTGTCTCTCCTTCCCTTCCTCTCCTTTTCCTCCTCCCCTTCATCCTTTTTTTTTCCTTTCAAGACGGGTCTTCATGTGACCCAGGCTGGCCTAAAACTCCACCTGTAGCCATGGATAACCATGAACTACCCATCTTCTTCCTTCCACCTTCCAGGTGTGTAGGACCATGCACAACACCTACCTTTATGTTCCTTCTTTATGTCTGAGTGTGTATGTACCCATGCCTGTGCACACAAGCAGAGACCAGAAGAGGGTGTCAGGGGCCCTCTTCTCTATCGCTCTCTGGCTCATTGAGAAAAGGTTTCTCTCTGAACTCTGCCTGTTTTCTTGGCTAACCTAGAAGCCAGCAAACTCAGGTAATCTTTCTGTCTCTGTACTCCTCGGTGGTGGGATTACAGGCATATATGGCATCCCAGCTTATTATATAGGTGCTGTGATCCTAACTCCTACTATCAGAACTGTGCAGCAAGAGCTCTGAACTCCTGAGCCATCTCTCCAGGCTCCTTCCTTCCTTCCTTCCTTCCTTCCTTCCTTCCTTCCTTCCTTCCTTCCTTTCTTTCTTTCTTCCTTCCTTTCTCTCTTCCTCTCTCTCTCTCTCTCTCTCTCTCTCTCTCTCTCTCTCTCTCTCTCTCTCTCTCTCTCTCTCTTTCTTTCTTTCTTTCTCATTTTTAAGCAACAATTTCCCCAGTGACTCTTCACCCTTGTCTTCTGTGAAACCAACACCCTGTCCCCTGCCCAGCTCCTGGCATAACAGAACTGGATGCTGTGCCCTCTGAGGGTGAGGACAGATGCCTTGAGCATCTCATTAGCTTGCAGCAGACAAAGTTTGGGCCACACAGGCTGCTCTGATGCCGCCACTCCACGGAGGAAGCCTGGATGTCATTAGCACCAGGGACTGGCTGGCAGCTTGCTTTCCACTCATCGGTGCCCTGGGCTCTGCTCTGATTCTGTGCCTCAGCTGATGCCTAAGTGAGGATGGGATCGCCAGGCTGCGGGGAAGAACCCCTGCTCAGCTCACTCCTTCCCCCCAGGTCCCAGTGCCCTTAGATTGGTGGTTGGGATAGCGGGAAGGGGATAGGAGGGAATAGAGTCATGTCCCTGGTTAGCTGCTGACAGGAGATCAGTGGAGCCAAACTCCAAGCTACCGGGCTATTCTCAGGGTGAGACTCTGTGGCTTTTTCAGTTTCTCCCAAGGTGTCTGAGACATACCTCCTCAGGCAGGAGGCAAGCCAAGCTCTCACCTCAGTTTTGGGAAACTGTCCTTGGAGAAGGCCTGAGACAGGGCCAAGTTCCCTTTGAGCTTCAGGTGCATCAGGCCTCCCAGCCCAGCCAGGGGCAGTGTGGTCAGCTGGTTGTCAGTCAGGTCCCTAGGACAGTGCATGATCAGGGTTATTGGCAGTCAGTGGGACTGCTGAGGGGGCGGGGCTTTGTTGAGGGTGTGGCCAGCATGCCTGGGATGAAGCAAGAGGGAAGGAGCAAAGAAGAGAAGATAAGCACAGGGGATGTTGTATGCTCTGAAGCTTAGGGGTTTCTAGAGACCCCCTTCTGTTAACTCAGCCACTCATTCATTCAACAAACCTTGGGTGACAGCTATGCATCAGGGGCTCTCCTAAATTAATGTCAAATTGTCCCATCTATATGTAATAGAGCCCCACAACTGTAGCTTCTGTGTCTGGGTTCCCATCTAGGAACCCTTGCTCACTGCCCTGGGAGACGTCTCTGCTATTTGCCTATACCTCACGTATTCCCTTTGTTTCTTGGATGATCAGATGAGGTAGGACAGAGCTGGTCAACCAGCCCCAAGTAAGCATTGGATCATCCGTTCTGCCTTGCAGACACCGCCTGGTAGCCAGCAGTGAGGACATACACTACCTCCACTGGAGACTTTATTAGACTAAGCCAGGAGTCCAACGCAAACACTAGGACCACAGACTGTGCGCCGTGGAAACAGCCCTGGACTGGCAGGCAGGAAACCTGGTGCTGTCACCAACTCACTGTGTAACCAAAGAGAGTCACAAATCTGCCCAAGTTCCAATGGCCTCATCTTTCAAAGGATAAAAATATCTGTCCTACCTATCTGGCAGGAGTATGGCAAATAGAGAGGAGATGGAGGTGAGAATTTTACAAGACCAAGGCCCAGAGCCCAGAGAGCCAAGGATGAGGGAGGGGGGTCTGCGTGCCACATGGAGTCACAACAGGTCCTTAAGCAGGCTTCTCCTAGACTTTGGAAAAGCCACCAGTGTGTAGGAAGGGTCTGTGGCTGGATAGTGGCCAAGACCAGGAACCTTGAGGAGTCTTTGTGGTAGTCAGAAAGGTCTCCATGTAGGTGGGAATGCCTTTGGGACACACAACAAGGCAGGCAGGGAGGGTGCCAGCTCCTCCTTAGGCAGGAACCCGTCCCATACGGTGTGTGGCAACCAGGTCAGGAGCTCTTTCAGCCTAACACAATGACCATGCCCTCTGCTTGCATCTGAGAAGACTTAGAGACTCTGTAGTTCCCTCCTGCCTTGCAGCTATCTGAGACTCTGGGTTCTCCATCAACCGTCATCCTCTTGAACCGAGAAGTTCAGATGCGTATGTCCTCTTTGTTGGTGAATGGGGAGGATACGGAGGCTGGGGGAGAGGGTCAGGGATGGAGCATAATGAGGACCAAGGCTGCCAAAACACTGCAGAACATTAGCAGATGATATTCCAGGGTTTGCCGGAAGCAGGCTTTCTGTTTACCGGGCCTCTCAGTGTGTCAAACACACGGTTAGAATGATTGATTAGGCCCCTCGGACCTCCCTGCGATGTGTGGTGAAACATTTGTACAAGTCCCTGCTCCGTGGTGGCCCTCCTGCATCACCAACCAGCCCACAGTCCTGCCCGGTCCCCAGCATCCTGGAAGAGAGTTCAAGGGGTACTTACAGCTTAACCAAGGATCGAAGGGTTGAGAAAGCCTCAGGGTGGATGGAACGGATGGCATTCCAACTCAGGTCTCTGTGAGCAGAAAGCAAGAGGTAGGAGAGGGTGGGAACACGGGGGAGAGGCACTGTTCCGACCCTGGGCCTAGCTTGGGCTTGCTTTCACATACTTTCCATCTGGCCTTCCCAAGCAGCAGTGACCTGAAGCCTTTGGGGAAGGTTCTCACTGCTGCCTAGTTCCCAACCTGCTTGTAGCTTGGAATCATGTCTGATTTCAGAGCCTCAGAAAATCCTGGGTAATAGACGGAGAAGGGGCTGCATGACTGTCTGGATGAGGAAGTGCTGTGTGTGTGTGTGTGTGTGTGTGTGTGTGTGTGTGTGTGTGTGTATGTGTGTGAAGGGGCTGTGGAAAAGAAATAAACATACATGTCATGAGTACTTGAACTGGACACATGTGCTATGGAAATGACGTTGGAGGGGACACTGGGGGGGGGGGATCCCACCCCTGGGTGCTGCAGGTACTCACAAAGCTTGCAAGGAGCCCAGCTGGCTGAAGGTATCTGCACCAATTTCCCTGATCCAGTTATGTCGGAGGCCACTAGAGCAGCAAGAGAGACTAGATGAGCCTGCAGGCCCAGACTCTGGCTCCGATCCACGCCCCTCAAGCACTGGAAGGAAGAGAGGAGAGCCCCCCACTTCTCCTGGCACAGGAAAAAAGACCCAGCCCGCGGAAATCACCAGAATTAAAGGGAGCACAAGGGGATCCGGTTGCCTTGGGTAAGTGGGTCAGGAGACAAAGCCACAAAACCATCCCTGTGGCCCAAAAGGGAGTCAGCTTCCAGGGTTCCCACCGGGCCTGGCTCCCAGCCCAGCTGAAGTGCCCCCCACTTTCCCTGACAGTCATGGGTCCTACAGACCCTAGCCTAGCAGCAGACACTGGGTAATCAAGTGACTGCACTGAATTGAGAAGCAGAGTTTAGTAGACTTATTGTCTGACTAGGAGATAGATCCTAGATTCCAACAATGTCAAAGACATTATTACTCAGACAAATCCAGATATATCTTTCCTGTCATGGCCCCATAAAGCATTGCCCTGACTAGAATCAGGGGCAGCTACACAGAGCTCAGACAACATAGTAGTTTAAGGAAATTGGAGATGGGCAAATGGGGCACAGAGAATTTTAAAGTCAGCTTTTCCTTGTGACGCTGAAGGCTCATGTGCAACCGTGCTTATCTTTGTATTCATGAGCACACATGTACGAGTGAGTGTGGATGGGTCATGGAACATGGAAACACATACTCCCAAACCTAGACTGCTTCCAGTTCCTCCAAAGACTTCTCGTGTCTCACCCAAAGCATCATGGTGGCCCTAGCCCTCCACTGGCTTAATCACAACTGTAGTTTGTTGTTGCTATTGACATAGAAGGAGCTACCCTGAGACTCCTCTGGGCACCTGTTCCTAGTCAAATCATCTACTATTGAGTCCTAGGGTTTGTACCCAGGCCTTGCTGAGCCCCCAGCCCTATATCTAGGTCCAACAAACTGAGAAGAAAGAAGAGTTAGAACATGCTTAGGCCCTGGCCCCCTCCCTCAGACCCGCCCAGTGTCCCTTTTGTGACTCTGGCCCTAGCGGACCCCAGACTTACATTTCCTCCAGCTTCTGACATCTGTGCAGGCTGGGCAACTCCTCAATCTGATTATGAGACAGCTCCCTGGGGAAGAGTCAGAGCCCAGCTCAGGGAGAAGCAGTGGCTATATGAGGGTAGAAGGCAGGGGCAGGGATGGGGGCAGGGAACGCACTGTGGTCAGGGCTGTGCTTTTCTGCGGGAACACAGGATGGCTGTCTCACGGTGGAGTACCAGTCTCCTCCGTTAGATTTCTCTTCCCTCCTCCCTGCTAAGCCCCACTTCGCACTAAGCCTACATAGAACCAACTTGGCTTTTGTTTTTTCATCAGGGCTAGCTTATGAACATGTTATCCTGCAGGATCCTGGGAGCATTCTGGGGAAAACAGCTCAAAGTGAGGGATATGAAGATGAGAGAGGCCAACATTAGGGAATAAGGTGCTGAACCAGTCCGTAGGAAGTTTGGCCACTGCTGAGCAAGATGCTCAATGTCACTCATGGCAATAGTGTTCCCATGAAAATAGTGATGATAACCACCATCTCCGGAGCTAGCAGCGAAAAGAAATGCTGGGAGCCCTCATCCTGCTCAACCCTTCCCTTAGGCAGGGAGCTTAAGGCCTGAGTCCTTAGCATAGGACCTGCCCAAAGACACACTGCCTGGTCTGGAGCCCACATCTGCGGGTGTCCATGTACCCATCTTGAGCTGCTTGTGAGATCTCTAGGGAGCAGCCTTAGACTAAAGTTAGAATCCAGGTAGGAAGAAAAACTGGGCCAACTTAAGTAGCTTCCGAATACCAGAAGCAATTACGTCCCTCGCCTGAATGATGCCAAGTGCCTACTATGTGGTATGTGCGTTAGACACAGACTGCTTTTGGGTCTCACAAATCGACTCTCGTGTTGAACAGGAGGTTTAAATTCAGAGATATTAAAGAATAAATCCAAATGAACATAGCTAGTGAGAAGCAGACCTGGTCTCAAACCACTCAGAGTCAACTCCAGAGACCAAAGTCCTTCCTCTTGAACAAGAGAGGACCAGTCTCTCCTAGATTCTCAGCAGGAGTCTCTGTTGATGATCACTCCCCCCAAAAAAGAGATGTGACCAAGTACGACAGAAGCAGCAGAGGCTTTCACTGGGACACAGGGACAGGGTTACAAGGCCAGGACTGTAAAAGGGTCATGAGCCACTCACAGGATTCGAAGTCTAGGCAGCTGTTGGCACACTCCCGGTGGGAGCAGTCTGATGCCCGCACGGGTCAGGGTCCTGCAGGGAGAACAGACAGAGCTGGCACCAGGCCCAGAGTCCCGCCATTCCCAGCCACCCGTCTCTAACACTGGACCTGATATTGTGGGAGGACAGAGCTGACAAGAGTGAGCAGTGGGAGACACAGGGCAGGGGTGGGGCTATGGGAACAGGAAGTAGCAGGCACCCGCATCTGAGTGCTAAGTTCCCCTGACCTAGGCGAGCTTAGGTAGGAAGTTGAGAGAACGAGGGCCTCAATCCATAGGCTCTGCTTGCCCCATGATTCCTATAAATCCAAATCAACCCATATACCTTTACCTCAGCCACACCCCACCTCTCATAATTGTCCCAGCAACACTAGGCCTTAGGGACAAAACCTTCCCTGCTCTTGGGGCCTCCAAGGAGAGGGACAGCCATGGCAAGGAGCAGCTAGGAGTCAGGTCCAGTAGGACCATGGGGACACACTTTGCTTCTGAGCCTAGGGGAAGGAGACAAGCTTAGAGTGCAGAGGCTTGTGAGGGCAAACTGGAGATTGTGCTCGGATTAGGCACTGGGTAGCCCTAGAAAGACTCCAAGGCCAAGGTCATCCTTGGGAAACATCACTTTCATGGAAAATTTTCCACATGACACTGAGCTAGGAGGAAGACGATAGAGACACAGAGGAAAGTGCCAGTCCCAGTTATGCCATGAACGAGTTATGTGGTATGGGCAGGGAGTTGACTTCCTAATGTTCACACTAAGTGCCTGTTCCTTTTCTTTCATTATTTAATATGTGTTGATGGCCTACTATGTGCTTATCTCAGGGTTCAGAGTATTTTGAGGGCCTATTATATATGTATCCCCATGGCACAGAGTATAGCATGGAGACACTAAGAAAGACATTGTTGGAATCAGTCCTCTCAAAGCCGAAGTCCTCAGTGTACTGTGACTCAGGATTAGGAGTTCTGAATCCAGTCCCGATAAATGGAAGCACACAGAGGAATACCAGCCTCCCCACGCCCTGCTGCCCCTGCCTTGCCTGGAGATGGCCAAGGCCCTGGGGCTGAGCCAGTAGCAGAGGCAGACTAGAGGAAGGGTGACAGAAGGACAACCATCCAGATGAAGGGAGATGGAAGAGTCCCCATGGCAGGAAAGGGAATCTACTCACAGGATCTCCAGGCTAGTGGTGCCTTTGAGGTCTGGGAACTCTTGGATATCAGTGGCACCATTCAAAGATCTGCAAATAGAGAGAACAGGCTCTGGAGGAGGGGTGGGTCAGGCGTGCCAACATGTGTGCTCTCAGCTTCAGTCTTCTGCTCAGGGGCTCTGCCTTTCGGGGGACATGTCATTTCCCCCAAGACTCCCTCAAATTAGCCACTTTGGCCCCGTGGGAAGTTTAGCCATGTTTATAATAATTTGTTAGTTAGTTTTTAAAAAAAACAAAACAAAACAAACAAACAAACAAAAAAACAGTGTCTCTCTTTTATGCAGTTCTAACTGAATGTCCTGGAACTCATTACATAGACCAGGCTAGCCTACTTGTCTCTGCCTCCTGAGTGCTGAGATCATGCATCACTATACCTAGCTCCCAATCACTGTCTTTTATTTATTTATTTATTTATTTATTTATTTATTTATTTATTTTTGGTTTTTTCGAGACAGGGTTTCTCTGTGCAGCCCTGGCTGTCCTGGAACTCACTTTGTAGACCAGGCTGGCCTCAAACTCAGAAATCCGCCTGCCTCTGACTCCCGAGTGCTGGGATTAAAGGCGTGCGCCACCATGCCCGGCCCAATCACTGTCTTAAATCGATACAGCTCTGCTCAGTCCAGCTGGGCTGAGATTGAGCCCAGCAACTCCATCCAGCATTGAGGCCTTTACGTTTGTAAAAAGACAAAACCAAATCCAGATGAGAGATGCAAATGTTCCATGTTATTATTGTTTTGTTTTGAGATGGGGGTCTCCCATAACCCAGACTGGATTCAAACTTATTATACAGCAGAAGTTAGCCTCGAACCCCTAATCCTCCTATCTTCACCCCCGGAGCACTAAGATTATATGTATGTGCCACCGCTCCTGGCAGGAGTGTCTTCTCTAAAAGGCAAGTGTTGGGAGTGGTGTCACATGCCTTTACTCTTAGCCCTTGAAAAGTGGGAGCTTGAGGATCAGGAGTTAAAGACCAGCCTTGGCCATGTGAAACCTTGTCACAAAAGAACAGTGTGGGAGAGACCCCGAGGAAACAGCAGCATCCAATAAGGACCCCGGTAATAGAAGTCTGGCTTCATGCACCTCAGGTTTCCTCTATAGAACTGACTGAGGTGCCTACCTCACAGATTGGGGTGGGGAGGAAAGGTAATGGGAACATAGAAGGTAACCGTGCCTGGAGGGGCTTAGCCATGTGGAGCGAAGCCTCAGTATGCTGCAAACAATCCGTGGGAGCCTTATTTTAAAAAGTGGGACCTTAGGCTTGGAGTTAGATGAGTTGGAAAAGGAAACAAAGGGGCTTCCTTCAGGCTGAGCGTGAGAAAGATGGCATAGCGAGGGCCCCAGAAGCTGTGCACAGGGCACTGGAGCAGTCCAAAGCCCATGCAGAATTCACTGCAGGTGTGTATGCAGGTGTGTACCACGAGCCAAGTAGAACCCCAAAAATCAGAGATGTGCCTGCAGGGATGAAGAAGGGCTCTTTTCATCCATGTCAGATAGAGGAAGAAGCAACCAGGATTCTGGCAGATCTGGAGATAGGTCTGAGACAGTGTAAGTCTAGGGCCCCAGAAGCCTCTCCTGTGGTGCCTGGCCATGGAGGCAGAGGGCAGGAGAGAGCAGACAGGAGGGGATAGGGGAGAAGTTCAGATTGCAGAACCCAATGGCAGCCTCTGGTGCCCACTTACAGCGTATGCAGTTTAGACAGGTACTGGAATGCTGACCTTCCCACAAACTGGATTGGGTTGTCATAAAAATGTCTGGAAGAAAAAGACCGGAGCCCTAGTTCAGATCTCACCTTTTTTCAGGTCCCCACTCCTCTGGGAAGAGGTCAACAGCCCTCCCACATTCTTTCTAGGGGGACCCCCTCTATTCCCCTCCCCCTCACACAACCTCCATCCCCCCCAAAACACACAGCACCAGGAGCCGGACAAGTACTCACATTGTCTGCAGGAGAGGGTTGCCCATGAAGGCTTTCTCTGGGATAGCCTTGATGTTGTTGTTATGGAAACCCCTGGAAGACAGCACCAGGAGCAGTGAGGGTTTGAAGAGAGGCGTGGAGAGGAAGAGCAGCTTCAAGTGGCGCTTCATGGGGCTTTCTGACAGCTGACTAGACAGGTCCTGAGATCAAGGGGCTTCAGGCTGGGAAGTTCAGCCTCCAATCCTGCCTGTGCGTTTTCATCTCTGTTCAACAACATTCTCAGCCTTTCTCTCTCTCTCTCTCTCTCTCTCTCTCTCTCTCTCTCTCTCTCTCTCTCTCTCTCTCTGTGTGTGTGTGTGTGTGTGTGTGTGTGTGTGTGTGTTGGGAGTGAAACAGGGACAGTTCCCAGGTTTCAAGCTTCAAGCTTCAGAAAGCCTTTGAGTTCAGGTCCTGAGGAAGGAATCCTTGGTCATCTGTGGCAGGAGCCATGGCAGGTATCCACAGAGGATGCCAAGGGTGTGTGGGAAGGAATAAGAAGGTACAGAAAGTAAGGAACTTCCAGGGGATGCTGGGTGACGGAGGCTCCTAAAGTGAAGAAACACAGAGGTGGGGACAGAGCAATGGGGGAGATAAAGGACAGAGTCCGGCCAGTAGCCACAGATTGCATCCACGGGTGATGAGCAATGAAGTTCCCCACCGGGTGTCTGGAAGCCAGGAACAGTGTGTTTGTGTCGCTATGAAGCTTTCCCAACCTCTCAACACTCCCCCTCCTACTGGAAGTCTCTGGCTTTCTGTGTCCTACCTAGCACATGCTCACTTCTCTCCATCTCCTGTTTCCCATCATCCCTTCCACCTCCATGCTCAGTCACTCAAGGCTCCTCCTTAGATATCTCTGGCCAGTGCTGCCCACCAAAGCTCGTTGGTTCCTTCTTTCCTTCTATTCACCATGTTTGTTGGAATATCTCTTTCATGTCTTAGGCTAGGTTAAGTTCTGAGAGGCTGAGAGATTTACATGATAGAGGCCCTGTCCTCAAGCAGGTTTCTCTCAGTAGATGATGGATGCATGGATGGATGGATGCATAGATGGATGGATGGATGGATGCATGGGTGGATAGATAGATGGATGCATGGATGGATAAATGGATGGATGGACTCATACCTAAATGTGTACCTTTTTTTCTCCAAAAGAAAACCATGGAGCTCCTTGTCTCCCTAGTTGGATTCTAGTATAGCTGTATATTAGATCTCTGAGGTCACTGAGCACACCCCCATCAAGGTTGGTGTCCCTTCTGTGGTCATTCTCTCTGCCTTAACCACTTCCTGTCAGGTCTGTGCTTTGTACTGCTCTACTGACTAAAACAACTGTCCCCTTCTACCCTCATTGTCACCTGAATCTCACTCATCCTCTGAGACCAGGCTCAGGAGAACTCAGTCCACAGTGAGCGGTCATTCTGAATTCCCATGGCTATTTTAGCCAATATACTATACCACAGTTTAAGGCTGGAATTATATGTTGCTTTGTCTTGTTCCTGTTTCACGGATGTGCCTTTGTGTCATGAATGAGGTGAGGGATGCTTTTTAGAGGATCTCATGTCTACCTTACCATTATTTTGTATTAACACTAAGCACAGCGACCAGTCTATGAATATTCAAACAGATAATAAATGGTTGGGAAAGTGAGATGGCTCAGCAGGTAAAGGTGCTTGCTGTGCAAGCCAGGCATCCTGAGTTCAATACCTGGAACCTACATAAATATAGAAGAAGGGACAAGCTCCATAAAGTTGTCCTCTGACCTCCACACGCATGCTGTGGGCATGTGTAACACACACACACACACACACACACACACACACACACACATTTGTATGTACATGCGCACACAAATGAAACGATCATAGTAATTAATGGCCATAGGGCTCCAGGCTCAATTTCTCAACCCTCTTATGGATGGTATTAAAAGGCGACCCTATAAACTAGCCCCCAGTTCTTCTAAGTCTTCTTTAGACATAGACAGCTCAGACCCAGATCCAGGGGTTGTAAGAGGTGGTTTCTTACACATATGCTCCCAGGCTTGAAGGTCCCAAAGCCATTTATACTGATCAGACACCCCCAAGAAATGTTCAAAGCCAAGCTACCAAGAATTCTGACTACTGTTGCTCTGGGGGTTGTGGAGGGTTCCACCCACAGCTTTTACAAGGACCAGTCACAAAGACTATCGAAGGCAACTTGATGAATGAGCTGGCCTTTGTCCTTGGGAGAAGCACCCAAAAACACCAGCAGAAGATCTTACAATTCCTGCAGCCTGCCCAGGGTCCGGATAGCCACGGGGAACTCCTGCAGCTCATTATAGTTCAGGTCTCTGGAATGAAAAGCGAGGCAGTCATTAGCTCGGAGGCTTAACAGGGCATGTCAGGGTCCCCGAGACATGGAAACTTGGCTGTAGGGTTGGCCCGGGAGATGGGTTTTCCAATCTGTTGGATCCGGCTGCCAAGGTCTGAAAACACATTTTCTGAATGTTTGTATTCCATTTCTGCTCCGCAAGTCCTTGGGCTTGGAGCTTTCCTGGCACCAGAACTGTTTTGAGTGGGGATATATTTTAGGAGTGTGTGTATCTGGATCTGCCGACCTCCGAATAATCTCTAAAAAGTTTAGCAAAGTCTAATTTAAGTCTTTGGATTCATGGGATGAGAGAAGAGAGATAAGGAAATGATCTTTAACACATTACTAGTCTAGTAATTCCAGAGAGTTCTTCAGATTACAGATACTTTAGCTATAGTCTCTGCTGGCTTGTTTTTGAGACAAAAATCTCCCTGTGTCTCTCGGGTGGATTTGGACTTTTTTTTTTACATTTCATTTTTTATTAGATATTTTCTTCATTTACATTTCAAATGCTATCCTGAAAGTCCCCTATACCCTCCCCCGCCCCCCACCTTGCTCCCCAACCCAGCCACTTCTGCTTCCTGGCCCTGGTATTCCACTGTACTGGGGCATATGATCTTCGCAAGACCAAGGGCCTCTCCTCCCATTGATGGCCAACTAGGCCATCCTCTGCTACATATGCAACTAGAGACAGTTCTGGGGGGTACTGGTTAGTTCATATTGTTGATCCTCCTATAGGGTTGCCGACCCCTTAAGCTCCTTGGGTACTTTCTCTAGCTTCTTCTTTAGGGGCCCTGTGTTCCATTCAATAGATGACTGTAAGTATACACTTTTGTATTTGCCAGGCACTGGCATAGCCTTACAAGAGATAGCTGTATCAGGGTCCTGTCAGCAAAATCTTGCTGGCATATGCAATAGTGTCACTCAAGAAAAAGGAAGACCAAAGTGTGGATACTTCATTCCTTCTTAGAATGGGGAACAAAATACCCATGGAAGGAGTTACAGAGACAAAGTTCAGAGCTGAGACAGAAGAAAGGACCATCCAGAGACTGCCCCATCTGGGGAGCCATCTCATATACAACCACCAAACCTAGACACTATTGCATATGCCAGAAAGATTTTGCTGACAGGACCCTGATATAGCTGGATTTGGACTTTTGATCCTTCAGCCTTAGACTCCACAGTGTTGGAGTTATGGTTGGGTGTCAACACACCTAGCTGATCTTTCTCCCTTTGGGTGGTGGCATGGCAGTTAATCTTTACTTTCTTTTACATTTTGCTGCATATTCCATTTTTCTTTTGTACGGGGAACATTTATCACATGCATACTCAGAAAATAATGAACAAAAGTTTCTAAAGGGGCAGTAAGCCAAGTCAGCCAGAAGGAGGGATGCAAGCTTTCTAATAAACTAAATATGCATGACTTTTAACAGTTTGATATCTTTTCTAGTTGAATTTCACATACTCAGGCTCTCTTATGTCCATTATTGTACAGAGAAGTTCATGCCTGTGTGTGAAGATATTTGTATAACGATACTCATAATAGCATTCTCTTAGGTGATAGAAGTCAATACTGGCTGTCCTGTAAGCAATCACAACTTCATCTTTTCCACTCCTTCAAGAGACCTTCTGGTTTTGCTCTTGGGCAGCAATGGTAGGGTAAAAGGAGGAGAGGAGCAACAGGCTGAGGGCTAATTTTGATTTTCATGAGAAGACACAGGACTGCTCTGGACACAAGTAGACAAACCCACCCATAGGTGACACCTGCGAAAAGACGAGACAGGGTTTTTTTTTTTTTTTGAGACAGGGTTTCTCTGTGTCTCCCTGGCTGTCCTGGAACTCTGTAGACCAGGCTGGCCTCAAACTCAGAAATCTGCTTGCCTCTGCCTCCCAAGTGCTGGGACTAAAGGTGTGCACCACCACTGCCCGGCTAAGACGAGGTTCTTGAGTGAAGATGAAGAAGGATTGTCCCTGTAGCTCCTTGCCATCTTGTTACAGTTGCCTTCCTTGCTCTCTGGGAAGAGCCTCAGAGGACTTTCAGAAAGTTTTGCTTCATTGTGTAAAAGGATTCCCTCTCTCGGGGCTGCAACAGTCTTCAGAAAAAACAGCAACTTTCAACAAACTAGCCAGTTTTGACACTCAGTAGCCAATGACTTAGCCTATGTGTAATGTGCCTGATTTGGTAGGGGGGTCTTGATGCCTCTGAAGTCCTGTTTCTGGGGTCCACAGTCCCCAGCTTTGGGAGTATGTGGAGGTGTCAGTTTCAGGAATGGCTTTTGACCCTTTCAGGGAGGACCCTAGTCCATGTTTTCAGCCTTTTAAAGCCCGACAACTTTCATGGCTGTCCAAGGCCACAGAAAGGGACTATGTGGAGGTCTTTTAATTGCAAAGTAGCTCGCCAGAGTTTTGTGGATAAGTATCATGTTAACACAGAGATAATGAGAGGCTCTTCTGACAGGAGGGTCATTACACTTAATAGGCCACAGGTAGAGCCAGGAACCCAGCCCAGGAGGCCAGAGGAACAGTGACAAGCGTCTGGCAGTCAGTGTGCTAGATAATTGTCCCCCTCTGCATGAATACTAATTAC
Source organism: Mus caroli (assembly GCF_978045245.1). Classification (NCBI taxonomy): domain Eukaryota; kingdom Metazoa; phylum Chordata; class Mammalia; order Rodentia; family Muridae; genus Mus; species Mus caroli. The sequence continues at coordinate 131,584,855 of NW_028227256.1, forward strand.
CCATTACCCTCAAACTGTCCCTTCGACCTTGGGTAATTATACCAGAAAATCCCTCTGCTCTGCCCCATCCTTCAGGAAGCCAGACACTTTGCTCTCCCATGAATCACAGTTTGAGCTTCTCACAGAGACGTTCCGACAGGCTGTGTGAGGGCAAGGCTGTGGACAGATGGGGTTCAAGATGACTGAAAGTAGGGGTACTGAGACTGGAAACAGGACTTTTCTAACTCTGGGGTTCTTGGAGTTCTACAAAGGGCTACACAAATCACCCAGTGCATTGGGTGAGGAGCACAGGTGCAGATGGCAGGGGACAGAGACAGACACTTTTTGAATCTTCAACTCCATAAGTGTTGATCTTCACATTTCAGTGTTTCACAGTCAAGTGGCCCCCTTTCAACTGAGTTCAGTTCCATTAGGAACTTTCCACTGTTGCCCAGGAAGAGTTATATTTTCCGTAAGTAACAAGGACATTTCTTCACTCAAAACACTTACTATCCCATTGTCTCTAACAAAAAGCATTGCAGATGTGTGGTCTGAAAACCTTTGGTAGCGATATATTCCCTTTACCTAGAATATCCTACCCCCAGGTAATTGTATGGCTACTTACTTTACTCAGTCCCCTTCCTAAGATAGCCCTCTTCAGAGAAGCCTTCTCTGACCAGCGTATTTCAAACAACACAACCTCTTACCCACTCTACCTCCATGTTACATTACAGTTCACTTCTTCCTCTTCTGAGTTTCTCCTAGCCTAACATGGCAGTGCATAACTGGTTCATCTTCTTGTCTCAATGTTGGAAAATCAAGGGTCCCCTTTAAAGTTGGTTCAGCTCCTTTCAGAATTCTTGATTATTGCCCACGGGGAATTATATTTTTTCGTAAGGAATAAAGATGTGTCACTCTGAAGACTTGCCTGGCCTTGTCGATGGCAGTGACCAATATAAGACAGAAGGAATATAATGTAACCTGGCCCTAAGTGATAAGGTCTTGCAGCCTCTGCCTTCACAACCTAGAAATCCTCACAGCAGCTTGTAAGGAGGCCCAAATGGGACTCACAAGTGGTGAACTATACCGAGAGGATGCGCTGACAGCCAGGGGTGGGGCTTCCGATAAGTAAGAGGAGCCCTCTCTGAGCCTCCAGTGACTACAGCCTCCTCCACGATCCCAGGGAGCCCAGCCAAGCCACGAACTCACAAGAAATAATAAGGTGGTACTTTTGGTCACGACGTACGTTTTGGAGTGATTTTTATGACACAAGAGACTTCCTGCTTTCTTTGCCTTTGTAGAACTTATTGGCACATGTCATTTCTTTTCTTCCTACCCAACCAGAACGAAAGCTTCTTGAACATGAGAATTCTGTCTGTTTTGAATCTTAAACACCAGAATAATATCTGACACAGAGCAGGATCTCAGCAAGTATGTGCTGAATGAGTAACTGAAGAACTCTGAACAAGCTCATTAATAATAATAAAAAAATCAATAAATTCATGAGAACTCAGGACATTAAGAGGCATATTCTTGAGTTTTTTTTTTTTTTAAGGCAGATGTCAAAATGACACAGGATAGTCAGGAGGGACACTGTCAGGGTTGCCCTGAGCCTCAGAGACCATGGGATGTGTTCTGGGTGACTTCGCTCCCATGGAGCACGTATATAGCTTATTGGACCCATGTCCAGGCTGCCAAATTGAGTGGTTCCAGTTCTCCTTGGCAGTTTCTGGTCAGGAACTTTGCCAGGAGGAGACAGACAGTGGGGAAAGGCATATGGTAAAAAGCATGCGAACCAGAAGGCTATTTTTATAGAGAAATGTGGGAGAAGAAAACTCATACAAATGTCCAAAAGAGCTCTGCAAACTCCACACCAGTGAGGTGGCCGCCTTTGGATGTCTACATAGGTTCAATGACCTGAGAAGTTGCCAAACTCTAGCTTTGTTTTGTGCTATGCAGATGGAATCTAGCTCTCATGGTCAGGAACTGTGTCCTTGCAACCCTCTCTGCACCCAGTGAGGTCAACTCAATGCGATAGACACGTGTTGGCAAATGTCCCAAGATACACAAAGCATTCTGCTGGGCAGAGTGGAAAATGGTGAGGTGGAGAGAAGCACAAGACAAGACGAGCTCCCTAAGTATGCTGCTGCAGATGCTGGACAGCCCACAAAACATCAGGACTGTTGTGCACCTGGAGAGGCCACACCTGGAGAGGCCACACCTGGAGAGGTCACACCTGGAGAGGCCACACCTGGAGAGGCCACACCTGGAGAGGTCACACCTGGAGAAGCCACACCTGGAGAGGCCACACCTGGAGAGGCCACACCTGGAGAGGCCACACCTGGAGAGGTCACACCTGGAGAAGCCACACCTGGAGAGGCCACACCTGGAGAGGCCACACCTGGAGAGGTCACACCTGGAGGGCTTTATGGAGATGGACACATTTGAAGGACAACTGAAGGACACAATTCAGAGGAGATGAACAAGTGGTTTAGCTCTGTGAAGCAAATGGAACTATTTAGAGGGAAGGAAAGCCCTCGCTCATGGACTGCCTCATACTAACCCTGCCTTCGGCCATAGGTGGATGAACCGATACTGGCTGGGCACTCACTATGGTGCTTTGGCTGAACAACCTCCATTCTCCAACAGTCTGGAGAGATGGATTCTCTTCCTACAACCATTTTTTCAGTTGAGGGAAATGAGAAAACACACCCGATGCTCAATCATCAGTACCTAGCAAGTGACTGGCAGAAAGCACTGCCTATTTGCTTAGATCCCTCCCCTTTTTACTCTATAACTGCACTGTCCAATACCAGAGCTCCAAGCCATGCCTGGCTATTTAATTATAAGTAAATGAGATTTCTATCTCAGGTTTTTTTTTTTTTTTTAAATCTCAGTAGCTACATTTCAAATGTTCTATAGCAACACATGACTAGCAGCTATTGTATTAAAAAACACAGATCAGGAACATTCCTACCATTGCAGGGAATTCTATTAGATGGCCTAACAGAAGGAATATCTAAAAATATAGCTAGAGTATATTTCCCAGCCTCCCTTGCAATAAGTGTGGCCTCATGACCATATTTCTCCCCGAGGGTAGGTAGAAATTTATCTGCATTTCTGTCTCTGACTTTTATAAAATAGCTGGCTTTCCTCTTCCATGGTCAGTCTACCTTTCCAACAGCTAAATGCTCCAGGGGTGGCAAGAACCCAGGCTCCTGATTTACCACATGGAAGAAATGCCACACACCATATTCTCCTGGAACTGCTAAGTAATCCAGAAAAACAAACAAACAAACAAACAAACAAACAAATGCCTGCCTTCTACTGACAGTGGGCCACCACACACATCTTTGTCTGTTTATTCCATCAATTTAGCCTATCATCATGAACGCACGCAGCCAGGATTTGAACCCTGGTGGCTAGAGTATAGCGTCTACACTCCTGACAACTATACATCTGCCAGAAAGTTCTTTTTAAACCACAAAACTGACTCTATGACTCTCCTACACTGAAAAGTCTAGAACGGCTTTCAGAAAAAAGACAAAACAAAGTCCAAATTCCTTAGTGGGCTCCGATGCCCTTGATCAAATCCTTTGCTTCATCTACATCTCAGCTCTGCATGTATTTTCACATTTCTTTGGTTTTGCCTGGACCACTTTTGCCTGGAATGCCCTTTTCCCTACACCCTCAGCTGTTGAAGTTCTAGTCATCCTTTGAAATTGCATCCAAATATACCTTTTTCCATGGACTCCACCTCATCCCTACACTTAGAGTCACGCACTCTCTCAGCAGTTTTCTGGCACTTTCTTCCTTGGCGTGCAGAACAGCCATTTCGGATGACGATGCCTTGGTAATAATAGTAATTACTGTGCAAGAGCTATGTTTCTTGGAGGTTTGCATATGTTAATCCATTTGATTCCCACCATTCCCTTTGAGGTAGGCACTGTTTGGAGACAGGAAACTGAGCACAGAGACAGGCAGTCATTTGGCAACAACTTTGCAGCTGGAATAGCTGAGCTTGAAGCCCCATGGCAGGCAGGCCAAGAGCAGTGAGGTTATTTGCATATATCTTCTCCCACCCCTGGGGAGGCAGGAAGTTTGGAAGTCAGGGAGCTCCTGGATGCTATTTTGGATCCCCTGCAGTCTGGGTACAGGGCTACATATGTGACTATCTATTGTCAAAGATTATCATTTGAGCCCATTGCACATGACCACATGGTGGAAACCCCTTTAGCCTTTGTGGCTGGCAGTTTCAGGGCAGCATCCCAGTCTTTTGAGAATCTACTCTACTCTTAGAAAGCACAGCTTAGTCTGATTCTTGTGATGCCCTGTGCTTCAGACAGAAAACTCATTCATGGCTCTATGGCTTTTTTAGTCCATTATCTTTAATAGTCCCTAGAATCAGTCAGAAGCCCAAGAAGCACTCACCTGCCTCTCGCAGGAGCCAGAAGCAGATGGGGAAGGACTAAGGTTAAAGAGAAACCATCCCCATCTCCAACTGGAGCTCCGCCTGGAAGCTGCGACTGTCCATGCCCAATCCTCCCCTTCGTCTGTCTGCTTAGTAGTTTTCAGCCAAATCCAATCAAACTGATGGCAAGCAGTCAGTCAGAACATTCGAGAAGGCTGCCCAAGCCCCAGGCTGCTTCAGGACTCCCAACTCCAGTCCTCTCCTTTCCATCTGGGTAAACAGAGTGCCCAGTTCCTGAGATCTCTGGGGACTCTTGCTGTGGGTCAGTGGGCACAGCTGGCAGGATTCATACGGCTTTTTATTGACGAGGAAACAGGGGTTGGAGAGAAAAGGTAAGTTGTTGGGATACTCAGAAACAGACTTTGAACTCCGGCCTTTTGGCCACTTTCTCAACCACCCAGAGTTGGATCCTGGAGAGACTATGAACAGCAGGGCTCACAGGGAAGGGGAAAGATGGAATGTGCAAGGGGAAGGTTCTATAGGATTTTCTAAAGGGGTTTATAACACTTGCGGCCAAATGATTATTATGTAGAGGCCGTGTTTGTGAGTTATCCATGTGAGAGTACAAAGTTCTTGGGCTTCCATTAACCAACAAGATCCCATTGATTAAGCTGCTTGATTTCCTCAGGGTGCTTCTTTCCCTGAAGTTGAGCATGCCCACTGCAGAACACGGCTCTATTCAGCTGGGCCAGAGACTAGCACAGAGTAGCTGATCAAAGACCGCCAAGGCCTTTTGAGTCCTGCTTTAGGAGACGCCGCACACTGGCAAACACTTTCTTCACCACGTGCTACAACTGTAGGTATACGAGTTGCTCTGTCTACTTCTCATAGCAATTAAGAGAGATGAATTACATTAATTGGGTTTCCACTTAACATTTTATTATCAAGACTAATATTTATGTTTATTACCAGATCACAGATAAGGAGGGCACAGGGGAAATGTAGGTGAGCCTGACTCCATGGTGTGAGACACAACGCATGGCCGTTTCAGATAGGCTGGAAACTCTGAGCCACTTTATCTCCCAAGGCCTGGAATTACGGCACGCAAGCGCAGGGAATGCATGTCCTAACTGCTCTTCCTCCACGGCGGATGGAGCACCTGTCTCTAATCTCACTGCACGTGCATGGTGCAGAGGACTGCAGAGCCAGGAACCAACACTTTATGACTAATAGCATTGTTTTACCTCCTAAACGGCCTACATAAAAGGCCACCCATTCATAACTGCAGCAATTAGTAAAATTGTCATCAGTTTCTATTGAGAGACACAGACACACCCTCCTTCCACCTCCACGATCCTCCTTGCCAGCGTACATTTGGAATAGCAGGCTGATCTTAACAACAGGAGCTGCTCTCTCCTACTGAGATTTGTTTTCCTGAGCTAATGAACCACCTGGGATCGCAGGAGCCTAGGCTTGGAATGGAGATAAAAGGTAATGTTCTAAACAGCCCCCACAGCAGGAATCAACTCCAAGCTTCTGGCCAGATGAGGATCCAGTTTTTGGTTAGACATCTACCCCAGTGGTAGGATACACTCTAAAGCTTGCTGACTGCCCAGTGCAGCCACCATGGGGTTGTTCAACACATTGAGTGAAGATTCCTCACCCTGAACCAAAAAACGCTACCTCACCACCCCCCTTGGCTCTTACTTCTGGCTGGAAGTCCATGCACCCCATACATACCTAACAAAGGAGAACACCACGCCACACCCAAGGCTTCTCCCTGGTTCTTTGAATCACATTTTGTAGACACCTCATATCTCTCACCTAGGAAAGCCCTTGTTGCTCTGAAGATGTGACACCCAGAACAGGATCTAACTTTCAGGTTTTGATCAGTTCCCTGAGACAACCTTTGATCCCAGGGTCCTGTCAATGTGGACCACCTGGAGGCTGTAAATGTGCCTGATCTCATCAGAGTGTGGAAGCTGAGGGACCTTGGCTATGAGCAAGGCCCACGACCAGCACTTATCAGTGAGTTAGAGCCTAGGACATCTGTGGTAGGGAGCTACTGGGCTGGCTATAAGGGGACACTTAAGTCTGATGTTCAGGGATGAGGTCTGGGCTGGAGATCTTGGTGGATGCAGTGTTAAAAGCTAGACCAGACTGTGTAGCATCGCCACAGAATGAGCCCCTCAGGGTGATATTGTTAAGGACTTGGAATCTTGAGGCACCAGATGTGACCAGTACATTAGTGATCAACTTAAAGGAGCTCAGGACTTCTGGGGTAAAATCCTTTAGTGTCAACAATGCCTACCTGTTCCTCGGAGCCTGCGATGAGCTCTGGTGCTTAAGGGATGCTTGGTATATCTGTGGGATGATTGAGTGCACGGCAACAAAAGCAAAGGGAGTGGGGATAATTGATTCTTTCCAGCTCTTCCTTCCTACAGATAGCAAAGGCCAGTCTTCAGCCCCTCTGTCTCCTCTCCATGGCATCTGTTAAGGATCCACGGCAGAGGGCGGAGCCCTCCTCCCTTAACCTCCCTTCTTTCTCCATTCCAGACCAGCTGGCCGGGGTCCCTGGGGGAGTGAGGGGTCGAGTGGAAGTTTTGCTCTATTGCCAACAGGGAGGAAGGGGCAGCAGTGACAGGAGGTGACCTTGGCTACCCCCAATGCCAGGACGATGGGAAGGGAATGTTGTGCTGGGAAGAGCTATTAATAACTCGTCATGGTCACAGAACACAAGACAAACTCATTGGGCAGCTCAATTTTCTGCCTGTTAAAAGTCATTAGTGGTTCTGTGGGGGAAGCCAGGGGGGGAAAAGTTTTATATGGAACAATAAATTCCTCTATAAGCCACAGAAGCCCACAAATTTGCAGCTAATAAACCCACAAGTGTAAGATGATTAAGAATGTGGGGGGAAGGAGTTCCTTGATACCTCAAGAGGCGTTGTGGTCTGAGGAGCTGACATGGGGCCAAGCGCAGAGTAGCCTGAGTTCTGATCCTGCCTCTTAGCCAACTGAGTGGCCTTAGGTCGTCAACTCTCTGCCTTGGTTTGTCCATTCGTTACAAGAGGCTGCACAGTTCCTGCCTGTCTTCCTCAATGAGTACCAGGGGGTGGGGGTGGGGGGCGGGGAAGAAATGAGATTGAAGAGAAGAAATTGTCATTTTCCAAAGGTAAGAAGTTAATGTTAGAACAAGGACAGGCTGGCCATGGTGGCTCACACCTGTGGCCCCAGCACCCTGGGAGACTGAGGCAAGAGGACATTTGTGAGTCCGAGGTCAGTGTAGACTATATAGACAGAACCTGTCTTAAGACAGGAAGAGCAGAAACTATCGAAGTGAGCTGACAGCCTTGAGATCCAAAACCAGAAAAGAGCAAGCTATATGGCAAGGCAGGAAAAGGTGACTGCCGCCAAGCCTGAGGAATGGAGTCTGCTTCTCAGAGACCACACAGCAGGAAGAGAAAACCTACTTACTCCTGCAAGCTGTCCTCTGGCCTGAACATGCCCATTTGTGTGTGCACATGCACACACACACACACACACACACCAAACTTACTAAAACTGAAAGGGGGAAAAGAAGGAAAGGAGGAGTAGCAGAACCAGAACAAGTGGAGGCGGTGACACAGGCCTGTCACTCTAGCACTTGGGAGGCTAGTATAGGTGATTGTGAGTTCAAAAACAGCCTGCACAACATAGCAAGATCCTGTCTAAAGAAAGGCAGGAAGAGAAAGAAGCAAGAAAGAGAAAGGTCAGAAAACTTCATTTAGACCTCTGCCCTCTACCATGAAGCTTGCCAATAGGAAGCCATGCTGTCTGTCTATGTTTCCTGAAAGACATGCCCAACTCATCCTAACTGTTGGTGACTATGAAAATGACTGGGCACAGCACCTTTGCTGAAAGAATATAGTGAAAGAATCCAGATGGCAGCCTGGGTTATCAGGTCAGGCACTAAATCCAATGATAAGAGGTTTTTTTTTTTTTTTTTTTTTAGGGTTCATTTATTTATGTATATGATGAGTACACTGTCACTCTCTTCAGACGCACCAGAAGAGGGCATCGAATCCCATTATAGATGGCTGTGAGCCACCGTGTAGTTGCTGGGAATGAACTCAGAACCTCTGAAGAGCAGCCAGTGCTCTTAGCCATCTCTCCAACCAATGTTAAGAATTTTTATAAGGCACAAATGAAGTTTTGTGAGAATGGAGGCTGTGACTGGAGGATATGTCTCTTACCAAGGAATGGCAAGGGTTAGCAGCTATCAGATGTGAGGAGAAAGAGAGAGACAGGGGGTGGGGTGGGGTGGGGAAGAGAATACAGACAGCCTCAAACCTTACAGAAGTAACCAGTCCTGCCAACCGCTTGATTTTGAACTTCTGACCTCTAGAACTGGGGAAGAATAAATGGCTGTTTTGTTAAGCCACTAAGTTTGTGGTAGTTTGTCATGGCAGCCACAGGAAACTAATACAGTAGTCATGTCCTGAGTGCCTGAGAGTTCTGATTCTTCGCGGAGTGATGAGTCAGAGCAGGGAGCACTGTAAAGTGACACCCCCTCCCCCGCCCCCACAGCATCCTCCCTGACCCCTTCAGACACATTCCAGCTAACACCAAGTGCTGAGTCCGAAAGTCACGGCCAACATAAGCTAAGCACAAGGGTGCTCCAAAGCACTGTGCAGAGTCACTGCATTGAGTGTGACCTTTGCAATGTCCTGTGCATTGTAAAATAGTGGCCTCCTTTCCTACGTGTGACAGCTGAAGCTTTTGAGAGGTCAAGTGACTTGAACATGCTGGTGGCCGTGTCAGGATTTGAATCCAAGTCTGCTGATTCAAGTCTAATCCTTGATCTTCTCTGGAATACCCAGAGCCCTGGAAGAGTCCTGGTGGAAATCCACCTGATGTTCTGTTTCAGATGAAAGGTTGCTGGTCAGCCCAGCACTGGGAAGTGGCCAGACATTTTCAGGGCCAATTCCCAGCGAGTTGAGAGTGAAACCTGTTGACCGTTTGTGGTTTCAATGACAAAGAGACGGGAGTACACTCTCTAGCCACAGCTACTGTTGAAGTAAGAATGTCCTTTGGAAACATCACAGGGATGTCAGTTGATGAGGAATGCACAGTTCTGGACTTTAAGGTGAAATTCTATAAAGTCTCACCCTGTCCGTTGCACGCACTTCATAGTCCCATGTTGAGGGCTGGTCCTGATTAGAGAGGGAGCCAAGCCAGAAGGCTTCTGTTCTCGCTCAGGACCAGGCCCTCTTCCAGAGGGGAATGTCCAGCCAGCTCTGCCTCCACTTGGGCCAGATTTACCAAGGTCATAGCAAGGCCCAGAGATCATTGCCTGGGCTTGAGGAAGGGAGGTGCTATTTTGTAGAGGTTTCTAAACCCACCCTCACTCTGGGTTCTGCTAAGATGTAGGAATCAAGTTCTCAGATATGGGCTCTTGAGGATGGAATCAGGGTCCCCAAACCATCCTTGTTTTGGTTAAGTATATATATAGTTGGGGCTTTGAATACTGTGGGTTTTCAGTCTGGCATAGCTGCCTGTGTTTCCCAAACTTGAAATTCCAGTGACGGACCAACGTACATTGGCACCTGGTTTCATGGAGAATTTTCCTGGAACCTTTTCTTTTCTTTTCTTTTCTTTTTTTTTTTTCAACCTAGATTTCTTTTAAATCCCAACCTATATACCTAGGGAGTCCTGGAACTGACCTGAGGGCCTAACGTGGAAAGAGGACCTGCTACTTTAGAGACAGATGGTTCGACCACCTCTGCTTTGGAGTTTCCCTTAAAGCGGTGGTCATCCTCACTGTGGGAGATCAAAGGCTTGTAGCTGCAGGACCAAGCAAGTCTGGTCTGCCTAAAGCTCAGGCTTCCTGGCAATGGTTGGAATGGTGACGACCACACTGTGAGAAACATCCCCTCTGTGAATGCCGGACTCCTCAGAGCACAGCAAGGTTTGTTCTTCAGAGCTGTGTAATTCTGTCCATCAACAGAGGCCATAACAGAGCCCCACCCTAGACTCTGCCCAAAGCTCCTTTAGAATAAAGGTTGTGTGGTACATGACCTGTATGCCCCCTTTTCTGTTTTGTTTGAGACAAAGTTTCATGTAGCACAGGCTAGCCTTGAGCTCCTGAGCTTCCTGCCTCTACCTTCTGAGTGCTGAGGTTCCAAGCCTGTGCTACCACATCCATCTAGGATAGCCTCCTGCTCTCAGAAGGGAGGGCATGTACTTTTGCTGGCCCAGCCTGCAGCAGCAGAACTGGCAGCCTGGTCCTCATCCATGAGAACTTTCAAGAAGCTGAGTTACACAGGTACATTTGGGGAGGGGGCACACCTCTGCTGTGGTGGTATGAGAAGAGTGGGCAACATGGAAAGAGGGTGGCAGAGGACATGAGCTATGTTGTGTGTGCTGCATGTGCCTAGTTTGAGAGCCTGTGTGGCCACACATGTCCATGCCCGCACCTGGCCCCTCCTCCCAGGTGGCAAAGCTGGGGGCTGCTCTTGCTCTGAAGAGCAGGCTGCAGAGAAGCCAAACCACAGCGTGAGCCAAACCACAGCCTGGGCTGTGGGGGTTTGATCTTCCCTCTGCTGCCAGAGATGAGAGAGGTCTAAGTGGCAGAGATTTACAGGGCCCGAGGGAGAAGTACCCTTCCAGCAAGAAGTACACATGAAAGCTCCCAAGTAATAGCCAAGGCTGCCGAGTACGCCAATTATGCAACAATTAAAAGACTTGCCTATCATTTCTTCCCCCTTTCATTCTCGCAGCCGCTCCTCCTCCTCCACATCTGCCTTCCCCTGCAGGCTCCCCAAGAAAACGCTCTGGGGAACAGAAGAGAAAGAACACACTCCCCCCCCACCCCCGCTTTAATTGGAGATCAAAAGTTGGAAGAAGGGCTTGCTCTTCGAGGGTGGGGGGGAAATGGGGTGTCGTGGAGATGAAGCCTCATACAGAGGACTGAGGAAGAAAATAGGGGAGGAGGGGAGGGTCCTATATATCTGCCAGACTCTGTAACAAGTTTATACAACCCTGTGACATTATGTTATAGGTTAGAAAATTAAGACTCTTCGATAGGCAAACGGCTGAGCTCAGACAGCTGGGAGAACCGGCAGTAAGGGCTCCGGGCTGCTTTGTGCCAAGGGAATAACCACTGGGCTTTTCTGCCTCCACGCTGTAAAGGTTAGAGGACTTTTCCATGTTTCTTGGTCTTGGCTTTTCCATCTGCAAGGTGGGCATAGCCCGGGGGCCTTGTGTGTTGAGGCCAAGATAGATGAAAGAGACAGTGGGTGCTTAGCAGCGGCAGGACTGCTCTATAATTCAGCCAGCAGCCGCTGAGCCAAATGCCCCGCACAGCAAGACAGTGGCTAATTGAGAAAGAGTTAGGCAGTGTGCCCCAAAAGTGAAGAAACAGCTACTTGTTGGCTTTTTTGAGGTGCCAACTCACTCGGTATCTGTGCCCCAATCCTCACCTGACTTCCCAGCAAAGCTAAACAGCCCCACATTCCAGGGTGGAGGTGCTCTCTCCCGCCCATCCCACTGTTAATTGCAATCCAATCCCAGCACCACCCAGGAGTTGGGCTTCTCTAGGGAGGCTCCAGAATCAGCACACAGTAGGTCCACTCAGTATACATTGGGCCAGGGGGTAGGACAACCAGGCTCTCTCCTAAGGACTCCCATTGTCTCATTAACACTCTGATCTGCTCTGGGCACAGTTGGGAGGTCACCCTGGGAGAAGGATCACTCTGAGAGGAACTACGCAGCCTTCCTGGAAATGAACTTTCTCTTACGGAGATTTAGAGGACTAGACTGGCCTGTTCTAGTTGTCTAGTCATCGGTCACAGCTATGGAGGAGGAGCAGATAGTCTAAGCCTTGCACAGTAGTGGGAACAGATGGGAATGTTCCTGCATCCAGGCTGGGGCATGCTGCCCTGACACAGTGCTCCTTCATATACAGTTGGTCAAAGGGTCTGGATTCCAGGAGAGTTGAACCCAGCGCAGCTGTTCCTCCTGCTATGTACTAAGCACAAGACAGCAGCCATGTTCTTAGGAATCATACCCACAGGAAATAATATGTGACTGACCTAGGTATGAGTCTCTCATGGGTTTCCCCATACAACCACAGATTCTGAAGCCAAGGCGTCTTTGGGTAGACATTACAGAGTGGTTTTTCCCAACATGTTGCTTCCCCCATCACTGCCTGACTTCCAGAATCTCAGCTTCTGCTGCTCTGGATTCCTAAGACTCCATCAACTTAAGAGCGGGGGTGGGGTGGGGGGGGGGTGGGGGAGGGCTAGAAAATGGGGGCTTGTTTATAACTGGAGAAGGAAATTCAAAAGAAGTTGTGATAAACTCCTGATCTCTCATGAACCTTTCCCCACCCTTGCCGGCTTACACTTGTGGTGATCTGGGGCCCTTCTCTCCCAGAGCCCCCAACTCCATATCCAGCACCAGGTGGCTGTGGTAGCCAGTTCCCTCAGGGGAGCTAAAGACCCCAGCTGGCATGACCAGTCACTCTTACAGAGCCTGGCTGATTGTTTGCGCACTGGGGCCCACTCGGCCCACTCCGCAGGGGCTGGCAGGCCTCCAGAGGAAGTGATGGGAGGGCTTGGGTGCATTCTGACCTTAGCTGAATTCCTGGATGATGATGTGTGAATAATATGGCTTTTTAAGAGTCAACAGCTCGGGCGCTTTTTATAGGCAGGCTGTGGTGCTGAGTGGGCCACTTCCCCATTAATCATTTAGCTAGTTAGATCAGCTGGCAAACACTCCTGACATTATTCCGTGGTATTCCTCTCCCTTCTGTCAGCAGCCACCCTTAAGCAGACATCAAAACTGCCATCAGGTCAGCCCCAGCCCACCCCGAAATCTTCCAGTCTCCAAGCTTCATGTCCCAGTCCCTCTGCCTTGTTAACTGTTTCCTTCTAGGCATTATTTGATGTTTCTGCTGGCAGGGACCCTGCCCTCCTACTTCCTGGGCTACCCTGAACTACCTTGGACCCACCTAAAGGGAGAAGGAATTCTTGCTGAGTGACTTCTCAGAGAAGAGTCCCAGAATGGGCACACGGGTGACCAGGGCCGGATCATACCCTGCTGGACCTTCCTAAGCCCACACCCCGACTCTAGTCACAGATGTCCTCACCCAGCAGACTAGGACTTAAACAGGCTCTCCCACTCACAGTGTCTCCAGATTGTGCAGCCCCTCGAAGCTGTGGGTCCCCACATGCTGGATGCGGTTGTTATGTAGATGCCTGCGTGGGAAGGAGAGAGACACATCAGAGTGTGTGGCACAACCTCGGGGCCAGGGCAGACAGTGTACACAGCAGCAGAATGAGGGTGAAGCACCAACAGATTAAACCCCAGTGGTCCAACCTCTTTTCTCCAGGGACAAGCAAATCAGCCAAGACCCATTTCTGAAGCCACCGTTGCCAAGGCAGGATGGACCACAGGCTGGATACCTTATTGCCTTCCTAGTGACCCGCTCTGGGAAGAGGAAAGCCCAGCCAAGGCCCCAGCAAGCTCTGACTAAGCACTGGGAGAGAGACCTGATGTCATAGGGGCTCACATCTGAGGCTTCTTCTCTGGCCCCACTCCTTAGGACTCAGCCAGCCTGACTCAGTGGCCAGACGTTCTTAGAGGAGCCAACAGCCAACCACTGCAGACAACATATAATTAAAGGCTAAACTTTGTTACAACTGGAGAGAGCTGTGGTCATGCTGAGAGAACTGGGAGGTTGGTGAGGCTGAGGCAGCAAGCAAGGCCTCTCAGAGCAGAGGTGGCACTCCTCAGCAGGGCCTTGACAGGCAACGCGTTTGAGTGGAGGGAAGGGATTCCAGGCTCAGATGGGTGACAGGAAGATGCATGGGAGTTTTAGGAGAGATTCCCAAGGAAAACAGTTCGCTGAAAGCAAAACAAAATTGCCTTCTGCCTGCTCGTAATTGAGCAAAAATAACAAGACCAAACTCCACTCCACCTGAAGTCTCTTACAAGGAGCAAAAGTCAGGCAAGGCACCCAGCCTTGTGTAGAGACGCTGTAGACCTTGTGGCCAAGCAAACAGTTGGGGGGGGGGGGTTGTCTTCAAAAGTCCTTGTTTCAGAGAATGATCTAGTGAGAAAACAAACTCTGAGATTTGATCCCCCCCCAAAAATCCCACTTGAATTTGTGAGAACCAATCATGTAAATATTCTTGTTTTCTTCTGTACTCTGTCATCCAAAGGGAACAGGCAAAAGAGAGGGTAAACCGAAAGCTTCAGGCTAGTCATGGAGGAGGGAACCAGAGGTGTGTGAAGCCCAGGGGTACCCATGGGCAGAGGGACTCAACTCCACACTTAATATGATGTGGCAGAGAATCAACCCAGGTGGCCTCCCCAAGACTGGCCACCAGCTCAGCACATGCTGCCTCTCCCACCTACCCCACCAGGATACAGAATGGGACAGAAGTAACTTCTGTGGACTTAGCCCACACAGGGCAGCTTGGCAGGGACAACCAACAGAGCCTAGACTTGATGTGTTCCCCAGAGCTTCCCAAGGGTCCCCCCAAAAAAGAAGAAACCACAGGCCAACAAAGGGAGAAGAGGATTGTGAGGAACAGCTAAGATCCAGGCCTCGAAGAAAATACAACTAATGCTGGACGTGGTAGTGAAAACCTGCAACCCCAGCAATTTGGAAGTAGAGGCAGGAGGACCAGGAGTTCAGAGTTACTCTTGACATAGTGAGTTGGAGGCTAGCCTGGGCTACACGAGACCCTGCCTCCAAAAAAAAAAAAAATTACAATTAATGAATGAAGAATAGAAGAAAACTGATCACAGTAACCTTCTACTACAAAACAACCTAAGTGACATTTCAAAGAAAAAAATTAAATGAAAAATTACACTGTAGGTTAAGGTAGTAAAACTGGGGCCCCAAGGGAGGGGAAGAAAAAAAGAAAGAGCTAGTCAATTTGAAACAAGGAACAGAGTAAGCAGTGGTGAAAGTTGACTTGTATATATATATATAAAACTGGACACAGGTAAGCTGCTGTTCTTACAAGGGACTGGGAGTCAGTTCTCCACATCTACACTACAGCTCAACTCCACCTGTAACTCCAGTTTCAGGGGATCTGTCGCCCTCTTCTGGCATCTGTGAGCACTGCATGCACTCAGGACATATACATACATACATACATACATACATACATACATACATATGTTTGGGCATGCACACATATAAATAAAATAACAAAGAAAAAGATAAAGCTGGACACAGTCAGGGTGGGCACAGCAGAGTGAAACAAAAGTTAAAACGGTTAAAAACCCAATCAATGGGGGATAGGTTAGTAACTGAGGTTTTCTGAAGGAAATGATTCTCCTGAACATGAGCCTGAAGATACAATAATGCAAAAAATTCTCTGGAAGAAAGAACAGAATCTCTCATCAAAGGCATCCATTGTTCTGGGGGAAAATTAGATGCAGAACTTTCTACACTGTTGCATATTTGAGTTACACTGTTAAAGTTCAAGAATTTACAAACATCTTTAGGCGGAAAAGGGAAATCACTTAGGAGGGGGTAAAAAGCAGGCTGGCTGGCAAAGATGCTGCTGAGCTATGAGGGCACCAGACCAAAGCCATCCAGCTAGACAGGGAGGACCACGGATCTCGTGATGCTCCCATCCCCACCTGCTCCACCAGGTCCCAGTAAGGAAGACAGACCCTGCTTCCAGTTCAAGGATCTTCTGGTCCTGAAGAAAAACAACCCTTGCCTTCTGAGTGAGGCTTTTTAACTTTTACTATTTCCTTCCCCCTCCATCTCAACTCTCACCAAGTGTATTCTGCCTGCCTCAGTTTCCCAGACTCCCCTCCCCTTCCCTTTCAGCTCTGGTCCAGACCATCTCAGCTTCTAGACCTCCAGGTCTGTGGCTCCTGCTCTCTCCACTGAACTATTCATTCAGCTCTGGAGTCCTGGCACCTCCAGTAGTGCAGCCAGGGATCTAGGCTGGGGCTTATAAGATGATCTACTGGACATTACTAAAGAGAAGCTTCATAATGTTCTTGCTTGTGCCACCCGTGTGGGAAGGGGTTCCATACATGTCAGAGTGGCACCTGAGCACAGACTGTTAGAGGGAACGGAATCTCTTCCGATACACTTGTCTGAATATCTCCTGACAGGCCCCCATGCACACATGTGTTTTTCTGTTTTGTTTGTTTTGAGGTATGGTCTCATTATATAACCCACACTGGTCTCTACCTGGCCATCCTCTGGCCTCAGCCTTCCAGGTTGTAGAATTACAAGTGTGCACAGGCATACACCACATAGCCTGCCCCTTTGTTTTAACTAACGTTCTTGCTTCCTATTGTGGTTATCCTTCCTTATCTGCCTCCTGGGATTCCCCACAGCATATCTCAAAGTCCTGGGACAACATCCTCCAGTCTTCTTTGCCTTCATTATCACCTCCTGCTGGAAAGCCTCTTTCACACACTAATGGGAGGCAGAGAAGTAAGCCTCACCCTGTGCCAAGGAACCTGGCATGTTTCAGCTTTGCTCCTCTGTACAAGCTTTTCTCCCTTAATTGTCCCTTCTTATACCCAATGGGACCTCGCACCTTCTATATCTATATTGGGCTGGGCCTGAATCTCATGCCAGCTTCCTAACTTCCAGCCAAGCCTTGAAGTTCCATGACGCCTTTTCTGCTTGGTTGGGAAAACCTCAGAGGTAGATCAATTCTTCCTTCAAAATGCCCCTTCCAGTAGCACACTCCCACTCATCCTTTCTGCTACCTCCGAAGCTGAACCTTGATACACAAGTGCCTCGAAGCTAATTTTCCTGTCTCTGGGCTCCCTGTGTCTCCATCCATTCCTCACTCTAACCATCCTAAAATATCTCCTTTTAACATTTGCTTGAAAACTTGCAAGCTTCCCTCCACAATTGATAAATAAAGCTGGAGTCTTTGCTCTGACATAGTCTGTCCCCAAAGTCACCTCCTCAACCTTTTCTCCCATATTCTGCACAAGGACTCTCGGCTATAGCTGGATGGCCCCGATCACCAACAGCTAAACATTCTGTCTCCTCTACTACGTCTTAAATGCTCTAACCCCCTTTGCTTGTCCAATACCACTGTCTCTCCATGTCTTGCCTCTCCCAGGAAGCCTTCTTCTTTCCCACTCATAGCTGTGAGGCCTCCCCACTGTTCCTGTGCTACGTACAAATCTGCCTTCACCACTTAGCTATAGTGACAAAAGTCATAACTGCCTTGGTTGTCTTTCTTCAGAGGAAAGTAGACTGTAAGCCCTCTGTGGGCCAGCTGTTCTGCCAAATCCTTCTGCACACACACAGAGGCTCTGTAAGCTCATATAGCAGAGCCTGTTGCCCATGTAGCAGAGACCCATCCTAAAGTTCTCATTTTCCAGTCATCTTGTCTGTCACAGAGACCTGACCCTATTCCCATGTGAGGTCACAGGGACATCACCAAAGCTAAAACCAGCCACACTGACTCCCAGAACAACGGAGGATATGGCCATTCTAATAGAAGAGTAGACTCCACTGGGAACATTCGTGTTGGCTCTCTAAGTTCCCAAAACAGAACATTAGACAATTAAATCACTACCTACGTCTTCATCTCTCACATGGAACTAAGCACCATCCCTTCATGCTGGCCTAGAAAACCACACCAGATTCCCAAGAACAAAGGAGGCAATGCTGCCATTTAGCAGAGCCACTAACACACATGTTCCCGCAGCAATTAGTATGTAACCCAGAGCAATTACACATGACCTCCAAGCCCTTAGTAATTAGACTATGAACTTACCAATCATTCATAGCAATTAGCTAGAAGCTAATTTGCACTGTAAAGTTCCCACTAGGAAGACAGAGTTAACCCCAGCCCCTATCCCTGCCAGGGATGCTATCTCGCAGGTAATTACCCTGCTGGGGCTTTGACATCTAATTACATGTGATGGCCTTTCCTGCTTCTTTAGGCCTGCAAAATTAGATGGATTTATTCTATCCCTATGCCAAAGCATATGACTGTATCTTTTGATTGTCAACTGCGGTGGGAATTACTTAAGAAACACTTGATTTATATTTCAATTAGCATGGAGTGGCTATTATACTTGCATAGTAAGAAAATAAAAGAACAAAAATATTTCTGTTTCTGATTATAGTGATTAGTCCCCTAAGTGACTCTCAGAACACTTCTATGAGCTTAATGTCATCTGGCTTTGAGATCATCCTATAGCGTCAATGAGGGACGGTCATCTTCATTGTCTACAGAGCAGAAACTGAAACAAGAAGGCTTGACATTATACCAAGAAGAGCAAAGCTCCCAACCCAACTGGAGAAAGCGTGCAGCCTCCCATCCCTGCAGGGGGTGGGGACTGAGCCTGCACTCACAGCACCACAAGACTGGTGAGGTTCTGGAAGGCATAGTCAGGGATGTGGCGGATACGGTTGAGAGCCAAGGTCATGGCCTGTAAGGCAGGAAGGTTGTTGAGAGCTCTGACAGGGATCTCGGTGAGTGCATTGTCATCCAGCCAGAGGTGGCGGAGGGAGGAGAGCCCCTCAAAGCTTCTCTCAGGGACCAGGGAGATGAGATTAGCATCTAGGCGCCTGGTGGAAGGAAAAGAAGATGGAGAGGGATCAGTCCAACGCAGGTACAGATCAAGCTTTAACAGGTACTCTACAGTACCACTTACCATGGATCCCACCTCTTCAATATTCCAGCCCACAATTCACATCCACAGCATTCCTATTTATGACCCTAACTATCCCTCTCAGAACCAACATAGAAGCCATAGCCTATTTGTGATAACCAGCACTTCTCACGCATTCTTAGCTCCCCTGCTCTGAGTGTGATATTTCCCCAGTCCTGTCCACCCCAAGGAGATTAATGGATTTGTCCTCTAAGGTGACTCAGGAAAATTTCTCCCTTCTAGACATAACTAAAGAAAATGTCTCCTCAAACATGTAAGTCATTCTGTCACCTAATCCGGGCATAACCTGTTCCTTAACTCCTCAAAGACCTTCAAGTTTTGTATGGATCCTGTCAAAGCCCTGGGGCTGCTAGATATGTTAATGACCTATGAAGGTACAAGGTACAACAAACCTTTTGTGGTGGTTTGAATAAGAATGGCCCCCATAGGCTCATATATCTGAATGTTTAATTACTAGGCAGTGGCACCATTTGAAAGGATTAGAAGGATTGAGAGGTGTAGCCTTGTAAAAGGAAGAATGTGACTGGGGATAGGTTTTGAGGTTTCAAAAGCCACCAGCACCTCTAGCTGGGGAGTTTCTCCCAGGGATGCATGAGACCATCAGGGAGGGTACTGCTAAAGAAAAATAGGCAAGACACAGAAGCATTGCTGATCTGTTTCAAGCAGGCCTGTGCTCCCTACCATGACGATGATGGACTAAATCTCTGAAACTATAAGCAAGTCTCCAGTTACATGCTTTGTCATAATAGTTGTATTGATCATGGAATTTCCTCATAGCTACAGATCACTGATGGAGACACCTTTTATTTGCTGCTTCTCAGAACAGGTAAGTGAAAGACGGGTGACTATCTGAACAGAGATTCCAGAGCACAAAACACTTGATATGATCCCTAGAGGACTTATTAGTTCTGCAGATAGACAGAATAAGATAACTTATCTTTTCACAGGTCTGCCCAAGCCATGAGATGCTACTGTTTCTGCCTCTTAGTCTGAAACTCTGTTGTCCTGCACAGGGAGCAAAGACAAACTGATCTGTAACAAGCTCTTGTATTTATGCTTAGACTCTGCTGTCTTGAATGGGTCTTATCTCTGAGCCATGGCTTCCCCACACAGACTTCTCATATCCATTTTGGAAGCCTCAGGTCTTGTTCACAAAGCTTGAAGTACACAATCCTGAATCCAAAGCGGGGAATTGCTTGTCCAGAAAAGTGGGAAGAAGTGATTTTCCTTTATCCCAACAGCACAGGCCTGTTTGGAAAAGGTCAGCAGTGCTTCTGTGTCTTGCCTAAGTTACATTAGCAGTACCATCCCTGACGGTCTCATGCATCCCTGGGAGAAACTCCCCCACTAGGCATCAAGGGGACTCTGAGGGACAGGCTGACATACAGCCTTTGGTTATAAGGACAAAATTCTTAGGACACACTCTGAAGGCTGCAATTTGGAAAGACCTCCCACCATGTCAGCATAGATGGTGGGAAGAACCTGAACCTCTGTGTTTATCGCTGCTATGTACAAGAGCTAAGATAAGGAAACCAGATGCCCATCAACAGGGGAATGGGTAAAAACACATGGTGCATACAGATAATGGAGCTTTATTTACCCATTAAAATTGTCATGCCATGCCAGTGAAATCTATATCAGGATTGTGTTCTGTGACTCAGAGAGATAAAAACCATATAAGAGTTTTCTATTGTATATGGAATCTTGACTAAATGCATAATATGTATAGACTGGGGATAGCAAAATAGCAATACCTAAATACCAAATACCTAAATACCAAAATAGCAAAAATACCTCAATAGCAAAATAGTTGCATAGTATGCTCAAGACTACAAAAAATAAATAAGTGAACAATGCATGTATTTATCTATATATATACATTAGATGGATATAATAGATATATACATAATGTGATATGAAAATATTATATGAAACATAATATTAAGGAATATTATATGTTATTAGAGAAAAGCCTAAAAGGGGGCAGAAACAAGAGAAGGCAATGGGGCATGGAAAAAAAGAACAAATATTGCCTATTTTTCTCATGCATAATGTAATTATAACTATGCATACACACATAGTATATGTTTATATGGCATTAAAGCAGAAGGTGGGCTGGAGCGATGGTTCACAAGCTAAGAGCACTTGTTCTTACACAGGGCCTGGGTTCAGTTCCCAGTACCCATATGGTGATTCAAAAGCATCTGTAACTCCAGTTTCAGGGGATCTGATGCCCTCTTCTGACTTCCATGGGCACTGCATGCAAATGGTAGGTAGATTATATAGAAAGATATGAATCTATATAAATATATAGATGATATGTAGATATATGTTCAGGAATAATACTCATACCTATAAAAGTATATCTATACCATATGTATATATACATATATATGCAGGAAAGCACTTGTACACACAAAAGTAAAACAAATCTTTTGTTTGTTTGTTTGGTTGGTTTTTTGTTTTTCGAGACAGGGTTTCTCTGTGTAGCCCTGGCTGTCCTGGAACTCACTCTGTAGCCCAGGCTGCCCTGGAACTTAGAAATCCGCCTGTCTCTGCCTCCCAGTGCTGGGATTAAAGGCGTGCGCCACCACTGCCCAGCAACAAATCTTTTTTTAAAAGTAGAAGGTGAAACCATTGAGAGACCAGCAGAAGTGGGCAGGAAGTTCAAAGAAGAGTAGAAGAGGATGGGAAATATAATTGGAGAACAATGATATGCATTATGTCAAAATAAAACTCATTATTTTGTGCACTAATTAAAATAATTAATTTTAATAATAACCCGATGAGGCCAGCGATCTCTACAGTGAGTGCTCTCTATTCCTAAGGATTCATGTCACCACAGACATGATCCTCTGTCACTGTACATGTGATAGCTTTAACCATAGGGAATCCAGTAACCGTGACCCCACCAGTAGTCACCATTTCTATTTCTGAGCACTTGTCATATGCTAGTTACAGGGCCAGGTACAGGTATGTGACTGCTCAACACTACCACAAGGTGGCTCTAACTATCCCCACTTTACAGAGATTGGGCTAAGTCACTCAGCTAGTGAGCCAAAATCATGAGACTTGAACCCTTGTCTACTGACACTCAAATCCATGAACCTTCCCACTGTGTGATGCTGACACTCCAGACACATCAGGGGAGGTGAGAACCTGCTCACCTACTTAAGGGAGACAGGAAGTGGGACAGGATGTATGTGGGGGTGAGATGGGGGGCACCTTTTAATCCTGTGAGCCTAAGATGGATGGAAGTCAGTTTTTTTTTTTTTTTTTTTTTTTGGTTTTTCGAGACAGGGTTTCTCTGTGTAGCCCTGGCTGTCCTGGAACTCACTTTGTAGACCAGGCTGGCCTCGAACTCAGAAATCCGCCTGCCTCTGCCTCCCAAGTGCTGGGATTAAAGGCGTGCGCCACCACGCCCGGCTGTCAGTTATTTTTAAAACGACTTGTTTTTCAGTTATTTATTTACTTTTGCAT
Organism: Mus caroli; assembly: GCF_978045245.1. Lineage (NCBI taxonomy): Eukaryota > Metazoa > Chordata > Mammalia > Rodentia > Muridae > Mus > Mus caroli. Next base: position 131,607,398 of record NW_028227256.1, read on the forward strand.
GTTTGTGGGCTCACATGTGGAGGTCAGAGGACAGCTTACAGGAGTCAGCTCATTCCTCCCACCGTGTGGGTCTCGGAGTCCCAACTCAGGAGACTGAACTCAGTTCATAAGGCTTGGCAGCAAGTGCCCTTACCACTGAGCAACCTTGCCAACTCCAGAAAGTCACTTCTGTGTGAATGGATATGTGTAACCACACACGTATGCCTTTGCACGTGCATCACATACTTTCATGTGTGCACTACAGTCCTGAGCAGCCCACTTCCTGCATTTTGTGCAAACCACAGGCAGGAGAGCTTGTGTAGGGCCCCTGAAACCAGTCTAGTCATTTAGCATCCAAAGACTTCCTGCGTCCTGTGTTTTAACCTCACTCAGAAAGAGCTCCTCATTCTCACATCTCAAGGAAGGACTGATTGCAGGACCCTCCAGCCCTCCTTCTTCTTGGGCAGGGAGCCAGGATGACTCTATAGCTCACACATCTATGGTAGAGCTGTTCTAGGCCATTGAACCACAGGGCCGTTTGTATCCCTGTTCCTGGTACTTGGAGATGGGGAAATGGCAAAGTTGAAAGTCAAGTGAATCAGCAAGCATAGAAAAATAGGACAAGAATATGAAGTCATTCTAGCTTGTATTTGTGTTTGAGGTGATCAGGGAAGTTACACATTCCACTCACGCCAGCTGGGCTCTGTGGTGGAGCAAACCCAGGATGGCACTGTTGGGTACAGTGAACTGAAACACATGCTGCCAGGAGGGACTGATGGGACACACCTGAAGTACAAGACCTAGAGATGGGGCAAGAGGGTCAAGAATTTAAGGCCAGCCTGGACTGCTTAATGAGTTCAAGGCAAGCTTGGGCTTCAAAGTAAGACCCTGTCTGGTAGGCAGCAATAACAGCATGCATACTGTCCAATTAAAATTGAATTGCATGTAAATGAAGACCTTTGGCAAAAATTTGTCCCATGTAATATTTAAAACCATGCCCAGTAAAATTTAAATATCAGATAAAGGGTAAGTGTGTCCCCACCCCATCCCACCCCCCGGCAAGACTTTTATTTTAGGGGGGTGGAGAGATGGTGCAGCAAGTGGTTAAAATACTTCTTGCTCATGCAGAAGACCTGAGTTTGGGCCACAACACCCATGTCAGACAGTTCACAACTATCTGCAATTCCAACTCCAGAAGAATCTGATGACTCTGGTCCCTGTAGGCAGCTACACTCACATGCAGATACCACAGATATCACAATACACATGCATATCAGTTACAAATAAAAAAAAAACATTTAAAAATGCTTTAGATCTATTTATTTTATGTGTATGAGTGTTTTCCTGCATGTATTTATGTGCATTGCATGCATGCCTGATGCCCATGGAGGTCAGAAGAGGGCATCAGATCTCCTGGATTGGAATTTAGGGATGGTTTGTGAATCATGTGGACACCAAGAACTACACTAGGGTCCTCTTCAAGGGTAATATGTGCTTTCAGCCACTGAGCCCCATTAAAAGAAATCTGGAAATGTATTTGAGTTTTATCTGGCAACTGCTCCTGTGTGGAGAGTGTGTGTGTGTGTGGGGGGGGGGGGTTAGCTGTTAGCTGCAGCCACACGTCCCTTCCTTTTAGCCTGTGTATGGCACTGATGTCCCCGTTGGCACCCTCCTTCTTCTATCCCTTTAACAGCCGATCTAGAGATGATCTGGTGACCCCAGGAAGCAGCAGGGCACCTGAAAATGGTAGGTCTTGGAGACCTTGGCTTCTAGGCTAACACTCGGTGTTGAGTTCAAAAGACTCAAGCTTTCTGCCCCAGGGGAAAGCAGTAATCCCACCACCACCACCACTACCACCAGGGTGGCCTGACTCTTAGAGACCTGCAAGGGTCAGCACCCTGCTGCAAAGAAATCTCTCCCACCTGGCTCCTTCATAGGATGGGTGCCTTCTGCAGAAATCCTTCCAGTTACTTTGAGGGAGGGTTCAGGCTCCACTGGGGTGCCTAGGCCCCTGGGATAAGTAGGCTTCCCTGCCACCTGGGAGTGGAAGGGGCTGATGGGGGCTTCTTTACTGCCAAGCAGAACCTGCCTTTGGGGACTAAGAACCTTCCAGAGTTGCTCCCGCCCGCCTGCCCGCCTGCCCGCCCGCCTGCCCGCCTGCCCGCCCGCAGGTGGGAGAGCCAACCCTGATTCTGGTTTGGCAGGCGGAAGACAGCAATTATACCAATTAAGCACTGGAATAAAATCAACACCGCTCCTCTCCCCCACGTGGGCCTGGCCCCTCCAGTGCTTTCCGATTAGAATTCTTCCCTGCGGTGATAGGGCAGATTAGCAGAGCTCTGGCAGGCCAGTTGGGGCTTGCCTGGGCTTTGGGGAAACAGCTTAACATCTTCCTACTCTCAGCCCCGTGCTGAGGTAGAGGCAACAGGTAGGGTGAGAGGGTCTAGCTCCAAGACTTTTCAGGGAGAAGAGGACATGTCTGTCCGATGACCAACGTGAGTAGAGAACCTACAAGGAGAGTTTCAGGTTAGACAGCAGGAAACGTCCACAAAGGGTGACCCAGAAGACAAGCTGTGTATTTGATGGGGACCTGAAGGATGCTAGATCTAGCTCAGGTTACATCAGGATCTTGATATGCTGAGATATCAAGGGAAATGTCAAATGGGAGGTCAGGTCTGGAACTGGAACTCAGGGCTTCTTTCTGCTCTACTACTCTGACTCCCCCAGAGTGATGAGAGGGGCTTGGGATGTAGAGGACCTTGGCTGATGGTAAAGCACATGCGAAACATGTACAAGGCCTGGAGTCCAGTCTTCACATCACATAAAACTGGAGATAGTATATGCCTATTATCCCTGCCTGTAGAAAGTGGAGGCAGGGAGGTAATTATGTTCACGTTACTTCCCAGCTATGTAGTTTGAGGTCAACCTGGGTTACAGGATTCATTGTCTCAAATAAACAAAATTAGATAGGTAGGTTGATAGGCAAGTTGGTATATAGATGATAGACAGACAGACAGACAGGCAGACAGACAGATAGATAGATAGATAGATAGATAGATAGATAGATAATAGAGATTGATTGATAGATTATAGATAGATGATATAGATAGATAATAGAAACAGATAGATGATAGAAATAGATATTTGATATAGGTAGATGATAGATATATGAAGAGATAGATAAGATAGATAGATGATAGAGGTAGATAGATAACAAAGTATGATAAGAGGACAAGATTTGTCTCTCAGTTGTAGGAAAACAGAGGCTCTTACAAACACAGGGGAGCAGGCTGATATAATTTTCTGGAACTTCTTCCTATATGGGCCACTAGCTGACCCACAAAGTCACCAGGGATTCTTTTAGATTTATTAGTTTTTAAAAATGTATATGACTGTTTTGCCTGCCTGCATTTATGTTCATCATGTGTGTGCCATGTCAACAGAAGCTAGAAGAAGAATAGCATAGGATCCCCTGGAACTGGAGTTACAGGGGGGCTGTGAACCACCATGCGGGTGCTGGGAACTGAACCTGTGTCTTCTGCAAGTGCAGCCAGGGCTCTGAGCCTCTGAGCCATCCCTCCAGTCCTTGCCAGTGATTCTCTTAAAGGGACAATTCTTTAGAAGCTCTAGGCTTGGTACCCAGCAATTGTGCTTGCTTTCTGAGTCCAGACTGGTTGGAATCTGAAGGCCGATGGGTGCAGGGAGAGCAGGAAGACAGCTGAGAAACCATCTCAGAAACAGAGAGAGTGCCCACCTCTCCTGTCCTGCTCAGCTTAATGATGACTTAGGTCTCCTCTCCAGCACATGGTGGAAAGATGTAGCAGATACAGGACAGGGGTCTCCAAGAGCAGAGATCAGGAGGGAAGGTGGTATGAAGGAGGCTCCTTGTGGCGGGGGCACATCTGGGGAGAGAGCTCTGCTTCTCATCCAGTCAGAGAGAGCTAGACCTTTAGGTTCCTCCTATACCGTGCCCCTTCACTGGAAGAAAACCCTTCTGCAAGTCCAAGGACTCTGAATGTTCCTTGATCTCATTGGTCCACCAGGATTTTTTTGGAGAACAGGGATGGAGGTTCCATTTGAGATATTCAGGTTCAGAGCAGGAACCCCTAGCTTGCAGTCATCCAGTGAGCAACCTCTGGCCACTTGCTTGGCCCCAACCCTTACTCCAGCCCAGCTGCCTCTGGCTGCCTCTGCTCTCTTAGGAGTCTCCCACCACTGACCCTGAAGGCCCACTACATAACTTTCAAGACCCAACACACATGAGCTTGTAACATCCTGTTCAACACTAATGAAGAAGTTCACGGTGACCCTGAGGATGGCGAGTTGTGCATAGATTCCCAGCACTTGGGTAGCAGCATGACTAACAGCATTGGACCAGCCCAGACTACATGGTGAGTTCTAGGCCAGCCTGGGCTATGGGGGCCCAGACTTGGAAAAATAAAACAAAACAAAACCCAAGATGGTAAAAACAGCACTAAACCTTATTTAAAACTTCCCCAGGAGTTATGGGCAATTTCTGTTCCCATTTCCTAATTGGAACTGTCAAGAGAAGGAAGAAGTTGGAAGAGAGAGATTGATAACAAGGAAGCTTCAAGCAGTTGTTGATAGTTTGGGCCAAACCCAGACCTCGGCTTTCACCTTATAGGCCTATCTCCAGCTCAAAGGACACATAGATGGACTTTGGGTGGAGCGCTGGAGATAGGAGGGAGGAGGGAAAATGGAGTGTCGGCTTCTTAGGCTCTGATAAAAGCAGAAGGGGAAGATGGGGAAGGGAGAGAGAGAGAGACAGAGAGAGAGAGACAGAGACAGAGACAGAGACAGAGAGAGAGAGAGAGAGAGAGAGAGAGAGAGAGAAGCAGCCGCTATGGAAATGGTAATTCTGTGGGGGAAAAAATTCTACATAGGAGCCGTTGATTGCCTGGAGGGACCAACAGCCCTGACCAAGAGCCTGCCAGGGAAAGTAAGGGTTCCAGAAGGGGCAGGCTGGCACCTGCACAGCAGCGAGGAGGAGCCCCAGGTCTCTGCAGGCATCAAGGTCCCCTGGCTCCCACCCCAGCACTAGCCTCTCTACAAGTTGCCAGCTTTTGCACAGAGGCCATGGGGCTCTCATTACATGAGGGTGGGCTCCCTGTGCACAGCATTCCCTAGTCCTGCTTGGCCTAAGGACTATCTATCTGTCTGGGTACTAAGCAGACTGTACTGGACTCAGGCAGTTTGGGCACCGGTACTTGAGTGTCTGTCTTCGTATAAACTGACACCACTCCAAGGCTCTTGTGTTATGAGGACCTCCACAAAGCTCTGCTGCCCTGGAGGTATCCCCTATTACCTATCAGGTTGTCTCAAATGCCCCTCAGTACAGACAGCATTCAGCCAGTGAATTAAACTAAGCAACCCTTTTATGCCAGTGTTGGGCTCAGCTCTGGGAATCAACTTGAGTAACACATAGTCTCCCCACCACACAAGTTCTCAGTCTATTTACTTGATTATTTACTAAGACTATATGGCTTAGTGGCTCAGTGGCCTTAGCTGATGTGTAGTGAGGACTAGGTGTCTGGCTAGGTGTCTAGCGAACATTATATACATATTATCTTACTTAATCTTCACCCCAGCCCTTTGCATACAGTGAGAGAGGCTCAGGGAGGGGGAAGCCATTGGTCTGACTCCAAAGCCTCTGGCTTTAAACACACAGCTTCACACTCTTTGATCTAGCTTGTAGAAAACACTCTTGGAGCCAGGGCCCAACCCTTTTTGCCTTTGAGAAATCAAGGAAGGCCTCACAAAGGAGGGGGCATTTAAATTATCTCCCAAGGTAGGATTTTCTGTGCGATGTTAGAGAAAGAGCCTGAGAGGCAGCAAGAACAGTAAGAGCAAATGCCCAGAGCAGGGAAGGCCTCACAAAAGACTCAAAGCTGGCAAGTGTGTGAGCAGAAGCTGGAGAGGAAGTGGCAGGAGCAGGGAAGGGTAGGTGGCAGCAGATAACAAGCTGAAGTGGGGTGGAGGAAGATCACCCAGTGAGGTTAACCATAGGCTGGAGGCAGGGTGTGATGCCTACCCTGGGCTCGGGGTGGGCAGTATGGAAGCCACTCTGTCCTCTGCAAGTGCCTCTTATCTTTATCCAAGGGAAGAACTGGGTAACCCTTGAAGCAGAACCCTTCAAGTTACTGCCATGCAACCCAGGCTACTGGCAAGCCTTCCCTTGTGCAGGTGTGAGCATCAGAGCTTGTCCTGAAAGGCCCTACCTGGTGTCTCAACTAAGGAGGGCAGTCCCAGCACATGATGCCTTTAGGAGGTGCCACTTGGAGCTTTTTCCAAATAAAGAACAGGCAGAATGTTGGTTCTAGAAATAGTAACCAAGCCTAGAGAACATGGGATAGGACTCCACACCCAGCTCCAGAAAGTTCCCATCCAACATCATCTCTGTGCCAAGTACCAGTGCACATGGGATGTAGGCGATGAGATTCCCTAGACCCTCAGGTCTTCTTTCTGGTGGCTGAGTGTCCCTGGTGTTTAGGGGAAACCACCCAATAGAACATGGTGTGACAGGAGGAAGGGTGCTGTCCAACACAATAGCCACGAGGCACCCGGGGCTGTTGACTACTTCAAATCTGAGTCACATTACCAAGGAATCGGGTTATGTTTTATTTCATTTTCATTGACACAAGATGCTGGTGGCTGCCAGACTGGACAGCTCTGAGGAATTAGGTTTTGTGTGAGACATCCGGCTACAGTGACAAGGGAGATTTGGTTCCTGCCTCTTGGGAACTCAGAGTACATAAGCCACCAACCATGATACAGTGTAAGTGTGCTCTTGTGCTGCAGATGAGTGTGTGTGTGTGTGTGTGTGTGTGTGTGTGTGTGTGTAGAGGAGACAGTGATTGTCATGATCATGAGGACAGGGAAGGTATACCAGGCTTTCAAAAGAAGTCAGTGGTTGACATTCATGGTGAGCCTTAAGGACAACTGAAGCTCCTTTCAGTAAAACAGGAAGGATGATGTCTGTCAGTGGGGAGATACTCAGACATCTGGCCAAAGCCCACCATGGGAAAGGAGGAACAACCCACTATGTGCACAGAAGCAGAAGCTGCTGGGGGGGGGGGGAGTGGGGATGGAGGGACGATGGAGAGGCAGTTGTGAGGAGAATGTGCTAGTCTTGGGGGCACTGTGTGCCTGATTTTTAGCCTTAGGGATTGGGAAGGCTGAGGGTAGGAACACAGCTCAGGTGGTAGCTGCTGGGATCATGTTCCTCTGAGACACAGAGCTCTGGGATGGATGCCTAGTACATTCTTCTCTTCCCCCTGGGTTCAGTTTCTTCACCCAGACAAGGTGAACCCAAGAAGGATTCTTGAGCCTGTATCCTATAAGAAGTCCATGCCATCTTTGGACAAAAATCTTCCTTATTCTTGTCCCTGTGTCCCGAGGCAGGAGCCTCGCTGAGCATGCCTGCTTACAAGCATGCAGTGTGCTGCCAAGGCTCAGGCAGCCAGCTCCACTCCACACCCTAGAAGCATCACAACATGACTAAAGTCCTACCATTTGGACAGAATTACCTTTTTTATAGTGCAGAATCTGCCCGCTATTGTTTTTAAAACCTGGCAAGTATTATTTGGTATCCTTTTAGCTGAGAACATCTTTTTTGAGGAAAGTTTCTGTAAATGAGACACAGGCATGGAACACAGGGTGTGCAGAGAGATGGGAGCTGGGAAGGACGTCAATCAAGGTGGAGGAAGACAAAGGCCAACTTTGGATCTCCAAGTGTCTTCACCTCAGAGACTGCTTCAATTTTTTTTTTCTCCATTGTACTGGAAAAGCCATAGGAAGAGGAACTATGTCACCTCATTCCATGAACCTCTCTTCAGTGGATTGGGGTGCGGGTTGAGATGGTATTAAAGATTGAACCCAGGGCCTTGAGCAGGCTGACTAAGTGCTCTACCACTATATCCCTATGCCTCCAAGTCTGTGCTCTTTATCAGTCAAGTTAAGAGCTGGGACTGGGTGCTAAACACTACCAGGTAGACCAACTGCCTCACATGTACAATTCCATGGGTTTTGTCTCTAGCAGTGGAAGAAAGGGATGTTAGTAGGACTTCTAGCACTACTTAGAGAACTGCTTGTTAAGAAGGAACCAGAGTCATAGAAATAAGAGCTGAAAGGGACCCCGTTCAACCAGGAATCTCTAAGGGACCAAGTTACTTGGTCAAAGTCACTGAATGAAGTATGACATGACCAAGAAGATGTTGGCTGTGTATGAATCTACTATTCAGCGTCTAATGCTCCCATCTCCCAGCCCCTGCTGCTGGGAGGATCGTGGGAGAAGATTGGGTTCCAAGAGCCTTTCCTTGGACACATCCAACATTGGGTTCTCTCCCATGGCTCCCAGCCATGACCTCAACATTGGAACCTAACCTCGGGACCTCACAGAGAGCCACACCCATACAGAAGCATCCTCAGACGAAACCCTGGAGAGCTGGAGATCGATCATTCACGGACGATGGGTCTCAGGGAGACAGGGACTGAGGAGCAGAGAGGAGGCCACTTGAGCTACCAAGGGCCTGAACTGAACTTGTGGAGAGTCGAGCCAAGAAAGGTGTGGGGAGCCCCAAATGATTGTATGTTTCCATCAGTGACTGAAAGAGCGGGGAGGCTTCGGGGCTCTCCCTTGCCCCACACAAGGAAGGGCTGACTTTGCTGGGGTGCAGGGATTTCATCAGCTCTGATTTATGTCACCTATAGATGCCTTCCCTCGCACTGTCAGCCTTCCAATAGATCAAAAGTAGGATATTAACATGAAGGCAATTCCAACTCGTTCTCAGGGCCATGCTAATGCCCAAGCCACCCTTCTCTTCCATCTGTCAGAAGAATTGATGGGTGTGCAAGAGCCCCAGGAGGCAGAGCAGCCGCTTCCTTTGTGTACATCAAAGGCCGATACCTGAGTGTTTCTGCAAGCCATTCCTTGTGTTCTATTCGGCAGCAATATATAAAAATAATTACATGCCCTACAGGAGGAAGGCAGCAAGAGACCGTGTAGCCTTCATGAGCTTCCCCTAAAGACATGGACCTACAGATCTGGGCAGAAGGCCAGCTTTGTGGGTGACAATCCAGGAATCTGGGGGTGGGGACTGTGAAAAGCTATCCTGTCTCTCCCCCACCTTCCAACCTTTGGATTCCGAACTACAGGCTGGTTTCTGGGGACCTGGCTGGCTGTGTGAGATGTGTTTGGGAGCTGAGTTCTGTGGTTGCTTGGGCCTGGTGCCTGCCCTTGGCAAAGGCAGCTGTGGTTGGTGCAGGAGAAAGCAGATGGGGGTTTCCCCAAACTTGTCTCTCCAGATAGGGTGAAGTGATATCAGAGTTTAGGGAGCATGAGTGACATCCCAGTGCTTGAAAGATACTATTAGCAGGCTCTGCAGTAATATGTACAAGGGAGAATAAAGCCAGACCACAGTTTAACATTTCTAGAAGGAGAAGCAAGAGAAGAAAGAAAAGGTAAAAACTCATATTGTTCTGGCTTTCCTAGCCAGAGTTCCAGGCCTTTTGATAATCTGTTTTCTCCTCCCAGTGGAACTGTATGAGAAATGGAGAGGTTACACCTACATGATGCTAATTCCATCTTTCTCGGCCTCCCCATCTCCCTATCTCCTGCTCATCCATCCAACCATGTACCACTCATACAGACTAGAGAGTTGTTGTCACGCCGGTCTTGCCTTTTTCTTCATCAGAATCATCCACAGCCTGCAGTCACCTACAGCCTCTTTAGTTGGCCCTGAGTTGACTCATCAGCTTCATTTCTCATTCTCCCATTCCCCACCTCAGCTGCAAACATGCCTCTCTGGGAAGGGTCCACCCCAGAGTCCACACTTAATCATTCTTGTGCTTTCAAGGAGCTGCGGCCTCTTAAAATGATAGTTTTCCCTCCTCTCTTCACATCTTTGCTTAGAAGATCTTTTAGAGCCCACCAGGTATCATCCCTTTTTTATACTCAGCTTTGTCACAGTCCTGACTGACTGACCCAAGGACCTTCAGCCTCATCCACAAACAGGGAGAGTGGCCACAGTTCCTCTCCTCCCACCTGGAGGGGAAACAAGCCAATGAAAGCACACGCAAGTTCAAGCTGTATCCGTAAAACTGAGGGACATGCAGCCACTAATCACTTGCCACCAAAATACATATCAACACATAGAAAAAAGAAACACATGGGCGTGCGCGTGCACACACACTCATATATGGATATGCTTGCGCACACACACACACATACTCACATGTGTACAGGCATGCACACACACACACTCATATGTGCACACACATGCACAGACACTCACTCACTCACATGTACACAAACATGCACAGACATACACATGCACACAGTCACATATACACAACACATGCACAGACACTCACTCACATGTGCACAAGCATGCACAGACATACACATGCACACAGTCACATATACACGACACATGCACAGACACTCACTCACATGTGCACATGCATGCACAGACATACACATGCACACAGTCACATATACACAACACATGCACAGACACTCACTCACATGTGCACATGCATGCACAGACATACACATGCACACAGTCACATATACACAACACATGCACAGACACTCACTCACATGTGCACAAGCATGCACAGACATACACATGCACACAGTCACATATACACGACACATGCACAGACACTCACTCACATGTGCACATGCATGCACAGACATACACATGCACACAGTCACATATACACGACACATGCACAGACACTCACTCACATGTGCACATGCATGCACAGACATACACATGCACACAGTCGCATATACACAACACATGCACAGACACTCACTCACATGTGCACAAGCATGCACAGACATACACATGCACACAGTCACATATACACAACACATGCACAGACACTCACTCACATGTGCACAAGCATGCACAGACATACACATGCACACAGTCACATATACACAACACATGCACAGACACTCACTCACATGTGCACAAGCATGCACAGACATACACATGCACACAGTCACATATACACAACACATGCACAGACACTCACTCACATGTGCACAAGCATGCACAGACATACACTCACACATGTCTATAACTAAAACCTGGAGCACAAGCAGCACTAAGCCAGAGGATGGCATCTCTGCGGATAGTGAGGGGCTCTCTCTGCTTTGCTTTGTGGCGCAGAATAGCCCAGCCAGTGTAGATAGAAGGTGAAAACACATCTATCTTCTCCTGCCCTGGATGTCTATGAGTCAAAAATCTAGGAAACAGGGAAACTATATCCCTGCATAACCTTTCTGATGTAACCAACATGTACAGCTGGCCTGTGGCAGTCAGGACAGCTTGCGCTCTTCTCTCTCTCTCTCTCTCTCTCTCTCTCTCTCTCTCTCTCTCTCTCTCTCTCTCTCTCTCTTCGTCCCTCCCTCCCTTCTTTCTGCTTTTTCTCTCTCTCTTCCCCTCTCTCCTCCCAGGTCTCCTAACATAGTCAAGGACAACCACAAACACATTTTTCACATCTGAGCCTCCTGAAGTGCTGGGATCACAGATGTGTGCCACCACCTAGCAAAGCTGTGGTTCTCCTCCAATCTGGCCCCATGGTTAGCATCACCCAAGGAGCTCCCCAGAGTTAGGAATCCTACAAGTTCTCCCTACAATCTCAGAGCCCACTGGTGTGGGACAGAAGCTGAGCTCGGCATTGTTGGCTTCTGGTGAGTCAAGCCAGGGACTTGTGGGCTATCATGTAGACCTTAGTGAAGAACCAACCAGAGGTAAAGGATTTCACCACCGGACATCAACGCTAGTCCAGATGCATATCTTCTCAGATGCTAAACACTTCTCTGAAAACTGTGCACACCAGCCTGCTTGCCAGCTGTGTCTGAAGAGCAGGTTGAGCTTTCCCAAAAAGGAGAGTGAATGAAACCATGGAAAATTCCCATCACTTCCATAGTGACAAATACTACATCTAGACAGAGGTGCTTTTTCCTACTTGAAGATAAGAAACAAAACACAGACTCAGAGAGATGTAGACACATGCACTCACAGCCTCATGATGCACACAGCCAACATCCCCAAATCCACCAGCAGATAAGTGAGTTCTGGACATACACAAGATTATTATTACACATTAAGGTGGAAGGAAATCCTTTGTCCTTTTTTAGCTTCAAAATTATATTTATAATGTGAGTGTATCATAATGCACATATGACAGTCAGAGGACAGCCTTGAGAGTCAGTTCTCTCCTTCTGCCATGTGGATCCTGAGAATGAAGTTAGGCTCAGGGGTAAGGGCCTTTACCCGCTGAACTGTCTCACTATACAGTAAACCTATGCACTTAAACATAGTTAAGTGGACTGGAGAGATGACCTGGAGTTCAGAGCTGTTCTTGCAGAGATCTCCGGTTAGGTTCCAGCACATATGTCAGGTAGCTCACAGCCGCCTATACCTTCAAATCCAGAGGACCTTACTCAGTGCCTGCACTCACATATAGGCATATACCCATAATTCAAAGTAAACTTAAAAGTAGTTACAATGACAAATTTTTTGTTATATATATTTTACCATCATTTTTTAAATAAAAAATATTTAAAATGTAAGATGGGAGGAAAGCTAAAAAGCAACCTTCTTTTTTAATTCTGAAAAAGATTAAATATAGGAAGAGGTGGTAGCATTTTGAAAACCCAGAAGAGCACATTTCAGAGAGTAATTTGTTCCTATAGTAGGTATGAGCAGTCATAACGCCGATGAAGCAGGAACAGGCATCGGTCGAAAAGAAAGAAGCTGAGATGAAAGAAGAAAGTTAAATGGGAAAAGTATAAAGGGTTGTTTCAAAGGCAAACAAAAACAACAGAAAGAGGAGGGGTGCAGCTGCCAGCAAGGAAAGAAGCTGAAAGCAACATTCAAATTCACACTGAAGGTGACAAAGAATAAACCTGCCCTGACTGAACACAAGGAAGGCAGGCCTGAAACACTTCCTCAAACTCAGGATAAAGGGGGCACGGAGTGAGAGCGATGGAAATGAAGAGGAGATAAATAGGAGAGAGGAGGGACCTGTGCTACTGGAGACTGTGGATATTTCAAAGCATCCAAGCAGAGAGAATGGAACACAAGTCCATGATTCCCCCAAAAGAACAAAATGAGACCAAAAAACAAGACATATTTGAAATGTTCTTTGTGTTCAAAGCAAACATAGACCCATGAAAAAATTATGTATACCTGGATAAAATCTGATAAATCTCTCATATGTGAGGATAAGAAACCAAAACATAGACCCATGAAAAAATGATGTATACCTGGATAAAATCTGATAAATCTCTCATATGTGAGAATAAGAAACCAATGAGACTGACAAGATAGCTCAGCAGGTTAAGGGGCCTGCAACCAAGCCTGATGACCTGAGTTCAATCCCCGGGTCCCATGTGGTGGAAGGAGAGATTGACTCCCAGAAGTTGTCCTCTGACTAACTCTCACGCATGCGCACATGCACACGCACACACAATGTAAAAACAACTTTAAATGAAAAAATGAAACAAAGTAACCATACGCACTCATAAGGAAGTATGCTGTCCCCGAGATAAATGATCAGGGAAACCTCGTAGATTTTCTGGCATACTACATGCCAGAGGGAAACAGACATATATCATAGAGCGTTTGGATGCAAGGATTTTGTATCTAGTTAGTTGGGCTACCGTTCATGAAGTTCACACAAATGTGTTCTGTGTATGTGTACATCTGTCTGCATATTTCTGTGAGTGTGCATGTGGGGAGGGCAGTGCACACATGAATACACGTGCATTTGTTTGGGATACAGGAGGCAACCTTGAGTGTCACTTCTCAGGCACCATCTACAAGTTTGAGACTTGGTCTCTGACTGTCTTGGACCTTGCCAAGAGGCGTGGCTGGCCAGCTAACCAGACCCACGCATCTGCCTAGCTCCCCAGTGTTTAGATCACAAGCCTGCCACCACACCTGGATTTTTTTTTTAAATGGGTTCTGGGTATTGAACTCAGGTCACTATACTTGCACAGAAAACCCCAATTGAGCCATCTCCCCAACAAATATATTCCTAACAACAAAAGTCTTGCATTATAAGGGATTATAATAGCTCAAAGCCAGGGCCTCAAGCCAGGTAGAACATTGCTCAAGCATTGAACTACACTGCCAACCTCCAGGATGTAGGCTTCACGAGTTCTATTTCCAGGGAGGATGAAGTAAAAAGAACGGGGCCCACCCTTCTGCCTCAACTGGAAAACCACAGGCCACAGGCAGCCCAGGAAAGGAACCCAGTACTGTGAACCTTCTGTTCTGGATCTGCCTGGAGAGACCTTCTAGGCCTCCACACAAAGCAGAGACTCAAAGAGAAAGCGTGGTTGTGCCACTTGAGGAGACAGGATTCAGATGTTGGAACTGTCAAGATGGCTCAGATTTGAGAGACAAGAGTACCAAGAATGAGGGGGGGATGGAAAGAGAGGGGGGAGCTGTAGAAAGATCAAAGAAGTGCTTTTTAAAGTATGGACTGTGACCGGAAGTGAGAGCAAGTCACATGCAGTCTTTCCTCTGGGCCAATTGATATATTGGCAGAAAGAGAGAAGAGCTCTGTGAACTGAGTCATTGGGAAAGGAGAAAGTCAAACTAGTGAGAGATAGAGAATCAGAAGACATTAGAAGCATCATCGAAGAATCTGCTTCCCAAGCCAAGCATCTGGGACAGTGTGATTTATCGTTAAACCCTTCCAAGCTCTTAAATTAAAAAAAAAAATTCTCTCACTTTATAAACTGGTGCAGGGATTAGAGAGTCGGACTGATACTCCACTGCCTTGGCTCAGCCTGACTATGGAAGTTACTAGCAAGAACACAAGTTATTAGCCCATGGCCATTGATGACTATTTTATTAGCATGTAATATAATATTACGGATACAATGTCTACTGCTTAGCTGCTAAGGTGCTTGCCTAGTGGCACTCATGAAGGCCAGGATTGATGCCCAGTATTGTTTAAGCTAAGTAGGGTGGCAAATGCCCAGAGTCCCAACTCTGAGGGAGCTAAAGCAGCCATATTGCCATAAGTTTGAGGCAAGCCCAGGGTATATAGTGTGTTCCAGGACAGCCAGGTCTATAGAGTGACATCCTATTTCAAAAGTGACCCAACAGCTGGTCATGTTAGCTCATACCTCTAATCCCAGCACTTGGGAGGCAGAGGCAGATGGATCTCTGTGAGTTTGAGGCCAGCCTGGTTTACTTAGTGAGTTCCTGGACAGCCAGGGCTACATAGAGAAACCCTGTCAAGGAAAGAAAAAAGAAGAGAAGAGAAGAGAAGAGAAGAGAGGAGAGGAGAGGAGAGGAGAGGAGAGGAGAGGAGAGGAGAGGAGAGGAGAGGAGAGGAGAGGAGAGGAGAGGAGAGGAGAGGAGAGGAGAGGAGAGTCCTTTCCCCAAACCATAAGGACTATTTATATTAGAGGTTTTCCACCACTATACCAATAAAATACTACAAATTTTCCTTTCAAAATCCAGAACAAGGGCTGGAGACCTGGCTCAGAGGTTAAGAGCACTGACTGCTCTTCCAGAGGTCCTGAGTTCAATTCCCAGCAACCACATGGTGGCTCACAACCATCTGTAATGGGATCTGATGCCCTCTTCTGGTGTATCTGAAGACAGCAAGAGTGTGCTCACATAACATAAAATAAATAAATAAATCTTTAAAAACAAAACAAAATCCAGAACAAGGTAAATACGTGAACATTGAATGAAGTGCCCAGGATAAAAGGCAAGTGTGTGTACATACTCCGGTCTAGATCCAGTTTGAGTATGTCCCCTAAAGGGTCATGGGCTGGAAGCTTGGTACCCAGTCTGGTCAAGTTGAGAAGTGACTAAAACTTTGAAGGTAGCTCCTGAGAGAAGGTCACTAGGTGACTACTGGCACCACACTTGGAAGGGACTGATATAGTTTTTGTAGGTGCTGGTAAGTTCCCTTGAGAGCAGTTTGTTGTTCAAACAAACAAGCAAACAAGCAAGTGAGCTGACCCGTGAATCTCTCTTGATCCCTGCCTCTGTGTGTGTGTGTGTGTGTGCTCTCTCTCCTTCTGTGTGTGTTCTCATACCATGATACCATCACACACACACACACACACACACAGAGGGATACAGGAGAAGATGCCACGCACATACTGTGCTGTTTCTCCAGAACTGTGAGTTAGAACTGCAGCATTTGGGCTGGGGTGGATCAATCGTGATGATTAAGCACCTACCCAGCCGCAGAGGCCTATGTTCAATTCCCAGTAGCTCTCTAAACTCCCACGCTTTTCCTTATAAATTACCAGGGTACAAATATTTCATTATAGCCACAGAAAACAAGCTACAACAACACCTGACTCCGTCCCCTACCCGGCAGCAAGGAGCGGAGGGGACATGGCGAAACAGCCCTTTTATATTAGCAGTAGCCACCAAAACAGCTTGCACACAACAAAACCCAATAAACATCATGAAGTCATTCTAGCAAGAAATATATATATAATGAGAACAAGTGAGACTGGAATAAAAGTATATTGTGATCTACAAAGATGTTTTGGATTAAGAAAAATCCTAAATCCTGTGGGCATAGACTGCATTTCCTAAGTATGCAAGACGGCAAGCATTCAATGTATAGATGATAAAAAGCCAACAGCCCCACCAAGAAGTTCTTGGCAAGGGATTGGGGCACTGAAGAAATAAAAACTAACGTTCCTGTTATAAAATGAAAGGTGAGCAAAACAACAGAAAAAAAGACAGAGACTTCCATTTTTAAACCGTAAAACATCTGCCAATAAGGAAAAACCTAATTAAACTAAAAAAAAAAAAAAACCTAGCCCCAGAGCCAAACACCAAGCGCAGCAGAGAGGAGGCTGTGGATCATACACACACACACACACACACACACACACCACACACCCATCACACACACACACCACACACCCATCATATACACACACCACATACCACATGCACATGCACACACCACACACACGCCACATGCACATGAACACACACCACACACACACACCACACTCACACACACTCACATGCACACACACAATGTGCAGAGGCTGTGGATCACACACACACAAACACAGATTGCCTTGTTTCTATGTGCTGAGGCTGTGGATGATACATGCACACATATACAGACACACACACACACGCACTCACACACTATGTGCTGAGGCTGTGGATGATACATGCACACATATACAGACACACACACACACGCACTCACACACTATGTGCTGAGGCTGTGGATGATACATGCACACATATACAGACACAGACACACACACACAGGCACTCACACACTATGTGCTGAGGCTGTGGATGATACACGCACACATATACAGACACACACACTCACACACACACACTCTCTCTCTCTCACACACACACAGATTGCCTGGTTTCTATGTGCTGAGGCTGTGGATGATACATGCACACATATACAGACACACACACACACACACACACACGCACTCACACACTATGTGCTGAGGCTGTGGATGATACATGCACACATATACAGACACACACACACACACACACGCACTCACACACTATGTGCTGAGGCTGTGGATGATACATGCACACATATACAGACACACACACACACACACACGCACTCACACACTATGTGCTGAGGCTGTGGATGATACATGCACACATATACAGACACAGACACACACACACACGCACTCACACACTATGTGCTGAGGCTGTGGATGATACACGCACACATATACAGACACACACACTCACACACACACACTCTCTCTCTCTCACACACACACAGATTGCCTGGTTTCTATGTGCTTGCAGCGTTCCTTCCCTAGAAGGAGAAAACAATTCCATATGCAATAGTACTAATGAGAACAAACTACCTAGGAATACATTAAAGAAAGGGGTGAAAATCCTAGAAGCTAGAGATGTATCTTAGTGGTCAAGTGCTTGCCTAGGGCGTGCAAATCCCTACACAAAATCCCTTGACCACCCAAGAAAGTGCAAAATCTATGCTCTGAAAACTGTAAAAACAAGACAAATCTAAACTAAAGAAAATAAAAAGGGGAAAACCCATCAACAGATTCATAGGTAAATCAAAATACTGCTTACACATATAAAGACTAGCATTCACCTATAAAAGGAATGAACCATTAAGAGACAGAGGCAGAAGGATCTTGAGTTTGAGGCTAGCCTGGGCTACTACCCCTGACTCAGATTAATCAGAAAGGGATCAACAGAAATAAAGGATGAAGTATTAGTCCACAGTTACAAAGTATGGATGAAGGTTTAAAACACTATGACAGGCCAGAGGGGAAGCTACATGGTGTATAATTCCTGAAGTGGCCGGAACAGGACCGTCCAGAGACATGATTAGTCTGCATGTTAGGGTGGGGTGGGGATGGCTGAGGAGGCAACTTTTCTTCAGAGAATGACAAGACATGTGCACGTTAGATGGGGCCGAATTCTATGCTGTGTGAATTACAGCACAATTTTAAAAAATACTTCGGTAAAAGTTCTTACATGAGTTAAAGTTATACTGATGTGATTTTAAGTTATACTAGTCTGTTTTAAACACTAGTTATACTAGTATATAGTTATACTAGTTACATTAGTGTGATTTTAAGATATACTAGTGTTTTTAACACTAGTGTTATACTTGTGTGATTTTTAAGTTAAGTTTAGTGTGTTTCTTAACATGTGTTATAAGACTAGTGTTTTTTATTGATTATTTTATTTATTTATATGTCAAATGTTGTCCCCCTTCCAAGTCTCCCCCATACTAGTGGGTTTTTTTTAACACTAGTATTGTACTAGTGTGATTATCAGACACTAAACCAGACTCAACAGAAGGTATTAGCACATGGCATGAAGCTAGCTTCTGTGTCTGCCCATTTGCTGAGAAGTACCCTGAAATGCCAGCAAGCATTGTGTCTGGGTGGTAGAGCCGTGGGTGATTTTTATTTTCTTCTTCTTCTTTTTTTTTTTTTTTTTTTGTATTTTCTAGATTTTCTGCAATGAGTCAGAACAAAAATAAACATGTTTTTAAAAAACAAAGTGCGTCAGTGTATAATTAAGTTCCAGACCGTTGGAGTGCTGAAGCGAGGGGGGCCAGCAAGGGAGTGCACCGTGGAGCCAGCAGCCTGGAGCAGGGGACCTCGGGAACAGGTTTGGGAGTGTGTGCAGTGAAGTGTGCAGTGGGGATCCTATCACCCACTGCATCTTGCCATCTCTGTACCTTACCTCCCTCTGTGTCTCTTGCCTATGGAGTCTCTAGGCCATAGCATTGGAATCTGAAGGTCACATCCCCTTGACCTGACCAAAGGGCTACTGCTGTGGTCTTAGTCCCTATCCCACCATGGTCTCTGAAGGAAGCTTATTCAGAGCCTCTTTGATGTGCTGTGGACATCTCGGGTTCTCTCGGGCCATCTGCCTGTGTAAAAACCCTGTAATTGCCTCTCTGCATTGAAACCTATCTGTGTAGAGACAGATCTCCTATGCATAGCCTTGTTACAATAAGTGCTGTAAGTGTAGGGACCAGCTGAGTCTGCTCCAAATCAAATTGCTCTTCCCTGACTGAGTGCCACTCCTCCCACCCCCTCGTGCCCCGTACCCTTTGCTGCCTTCCCAGGGTCTTCTCAAGGTTTTCCTCCTGTCCTTTCTTCCCCACCACTTCAACTCATACACCTCCTTCAAAAGCCAGCGCAGCACCTGCCACATAGCTGGGGGCCAACAGAGGAGAACTCCTCCTTGTCCTGCAGTATTCCAGATCCTCTTAGGCGTCACTCTATCCTGACATTGGCTATCTGTGACCTTGTCATGAGCCTCTTATTTAATAACAAACTCATGAGAACTGAGTGCATCACTGTAAAGATGCCCAACTCGGATCTGTGTAAAGAAACAGTAATGGAAGAAGTGATCTAACGGCCTCACTGCAGGAGCGAGAGGGACAGCCAGCTATGAGTTCAGGGGTTAGGAAAGGATCTGTCTCTCTTGGAATAATTTAGTTTACAGTCAAGTCTTCTCAAATGACCAGTCTGACTCTAGTTCTGCATAACCAGGTTTTTTGAGTTGCCCACACCAATATGCCATAAACCTGTTACCAATGATGGCACCTAGTGAGACAGCGCTATGGGCTGGAAAGCAGTAACTCTAACACAGAACCAGGCCTTCCTGTGTACTTAGAGTGCTCCCAGTGTTGTGCTCAGGCCTTCCTGTGTACTTAGGAGTGCTCCCAGTGTTGTGCTCATGCCTTTCTGTGTACTTAGGGTGCTCCCAGTATTGTGTTCACACCTTCCTACACACTTGAGTGCTCCCTGTGTTGTGTTCATGCCTTCCTATGTACTTAAGAGTGCTCCCCATGTTGTGCTCACAGCTTCCTGTGTACTTAGGGTTCTCCCAGGGTAGTGCTCATATCTCTATTCATTGTCCTATTTGTCGTCTAAATGGTCTCTTGATTATTCCCAGTTGACAGACTTCAAAATTGAAGAACAGAATGTTGAGATAATCTGTGATTCTTTTCTAGAAAAAGGCAGAGCTGGCTTCCAAAGAAAAGTTTTCTCATAGAAAGAGGCTATAAAAATCCCACTGCATTCTGTCCACTGATGGGGGACATTGGCCGGGGCTTCAGAACTCAAGGAGCCTGGACAGACTCTCCTGGCTGGCGAAGGACTTCATGACAAGGCTGGAAAAAGACACCCGGGCATGAGGCTGGTGTAGCACTCACACTGGCCAACACTCTCAAGACCTCCTTCCTTCCTCTCCTTCCAGAAGATAGAGCATCCTGGGTGCAGTCAGATGCAGAATGCTTGTCACGTCTTACTAAGAAGAAGGACAAGCTAAGATGGGCGCCATTTGCCCCAGGCTGGACATAAAGGCCTTCTCAAGGCTTACCAAAATGTGGCTATTTAATGTCCAAAGCCCCTAAGACTGAATCCAGATCTCCAGCTTACTTCCCCACCCACCCCCATCCCACCCTGCACTCTGACCTCTGATACAGGTAGCTATGGCAGACTCTAGGTCCAGCAGGATAGCTGGCATGGCTGGTCTGGCTGGAGCAGAATACTCACTATTCCATGTGTCCCCATGGGGAGGGCTTGCCTAGTTCCATCACACAAAGCTCAGAACTGCCACCCAGCTGTGGATGCAAAAGCCAAAGCTTAAAAGAGAGAAAAGGTTCCCTGACTCTATGACTGAATGTTCTCCATGTGTCCAGCAGGCCCAGAGCCACATGGAGTCATCCTGGAGGACTTCCTGGAGGAGATAAGTGCTATAGTAGCAGGAAGGAGAGAGGCAAGGCGTGGAGGAGTGGTAAAGAAAATCATCTTAGCTTGAGAAACAATTCAGGCAAAGTCTGGGAGGCAGAGGAAGTTGGGTCTGGAGAAAGGAGGGGATGGCTTCCTTTGCTGGGACAGACAGCTGGGAACAGGAACACCACCGTGAAACACAAAGAAAGGTTTGCCCCGGCAGTCAGGGCTTTTGCATGATCTCTAATGAAAGGCACAGGTTACCTAGCTGGTGCCATGGGAGCCTCGGGTACACACTTCAGCCTGTCCTCGTCCCTGCTCCCAGTCCTTTCCTACCTGTCAAAGGATGGACACCGAACCCCAGGGCTGGTGTGCTTCTGTTTCCCCACCAGTGCCCACCATGTGCACAGCACACTGCCTTCCCTCTCTGGTTCTCATCCCCTCTCCTCTTCCATCTTTCTTCCCTTCTCCCCCTTCTCGCCTCCTCTCCCATCCAGGTGGGGCCGGCACACCCCCACACTCCAGATGTTCTGAAGGAGTTTTACTCCTAAGGCCATCCAGGCCCCCAGGTTAGCAGATGTGCAGCTGAGAGGCAGGTTAATGGGGGCCAGGGGAACAGGCTGGGGCTGGGGCTGGGGGCCCAAGACAGCTGCCTTGGCCCAGAAGGCCTGGTTGGTCCCTGGGGAGGCTGAAAAGCTTCATTCTTGTCAACTGAAGCTGACGGAGCAGGAAGGAAGGGGACTAGGCTTGGGGGGGAGAGCATCTTCAGGGAATGGTGCCTCCTGGCTCCTGGGCCTCATGGATTTGGAAGCTTCTCTTTCCTCCCCACCCCCACCCCAGCCCGGAACTCTGGAAATTATGAACACCCCCAAGTAGTCAGCTTTCACCGTCTCTCTACAAAACCCTGCCTCTTTGTTGCAGAAAGATGTCTGTTTCCCACAAACACTGAGTGACTGCAGGACATAGATTATCCTCAAGTAGCAGGTAACTCAAAATAACTGCGTTCTTGGCTCTGGGAGCCATAGCGTGGCTTTCTCAAAATTAACAAGTTTATTGTTTTATTTAGGGCGATGTATGCTCCAATGTGCAATGTGCAACCCGTCACAAAACACTGTCAAATGGTGGAGGCCCAGCCAGTATCCCCATGTCTGTCTGTCTATCTGTCTCTCTCTCTCTCTCTCTCTCTCTCTCTCTCTCTCTCTCTCTCTCTCTCTGGCACAGAACCGAGCCCAGCTGCTTTGCCTACATTGGCCGTGACCTGCATCCTGCTCATGTCAAACGTATGTGTCTCCTCCGCTCTGACTCCTGCTCGGCCCTGTCTGCTATCCCACCTCCCCAGAAAGTGGAAGAGAGCGAGCAAACTCTGTGAACCCTCCCTCCCTCCTCCTTCCTCAGAGCCACCCACCTAACACATGGTCCAAGGAGGAATCTAGAAAGTGGGAAGGAGCAAATAACTTCACGGCCTTAGGACGCAGACACACCTGAGTTGGAACTTAAGCCCCAGGTCTCTCAAGCCTCTGGGCAAACAAAAGACTGACATCTCTGGTCCCGAGACCTTGCTCCAACACATTCAGACTGCCCCTTCCCCCAAGGAAAAGGCAGCCTGGACCTATAAACTCTCTCCACCTGGCATCAGCTCCCCCCTCAAAATGAACTGTCATCAGAGGTGTTTTCAAGATAGGAATTGGGGAACAGGATGCCTCTGGCAGTCACTCAGTACCTGCTATGTGTCCGGCACAGCTTCTGAATTAGAATCTAAGGGGTAAAAAAAAAAAAACCCAGTCATGATGGTGCACTCGGGAGGCAGAAGCAGGAGGATAGAGAATTTGGGGTCAGCCTGAGACTACACAGAAAGACTTTGTCCCCAAAATTAACAACAGCAACAGTGGAGACATGCCGCCTTCACCTGGACGGAACTCAAGGACTGTAGGGAAGAAACCGGGACTGGAAGGTGATGCTGAGAAGCTCAGTGCTGTGGGATGAACCTAGGGATTAGCAAAAGCTCCTGAAGCATGAGCAGGTGAGAGAGTGAGAAGGAGATGGGAGCCAGTGTCCCAGGGAGAGCAGCAGCAGCCAGCAGAGCAAATGCAAACGCTCTACCATGGAAGTCCTGAGCCAGGTGTGGAGAGAGAAGCAGGGTTGTGGGAGTCTGGGCCTGAAGAATCCTAAGCAGGGTGATTTGCTCAGATCTGGGTTTTAAGCCCCATATGGCTGATGTTAAGGGCAGAGGGCAAGTCCAGAAGAGAAGCAAGAAGCCAGCTAGAAGGCTGTTGCAGGCAAGAGAAGTGGGGCTTGCTCCAGAGCAACTGGGACCGTCCCTGAAACCCAGTCCATCGGACACATTGGAGGCGCTAGAGTCAAAGCTGACACCCAGTTGCCAAATGACGGAAGTGAACGAACGATGTGGCTCCCTGGCATGGAGAGAATTAGAACTTAGAAAGGCAATATGGAAGGGAAGCCAATAGGCTTACCTTGGGAGACGTGTGAGGTCCTTCTGGGCCCACCAAGCAGAGACTCCACTGGCCAGTTCAGTGGGTCAACCTAGGCTGAGGAAGTGGTTGCCCCTGGGAATCATCAGCCCACAGGCAGACTCTGAGGACAAACTAAAGAATGGTGCCCCTTAGATGATCAGCTAGAAGAGAGAGGTCTACTGAGAAGATGAAGAAGGGGCAGGGGGCAGGGGAGAACCAGTTTTAGTAGCCGCCAAGGGGAGAGAGCCAGGCAAGACCTAGAGAGCCAGGGTGGGAAATGAGAGCATAGAGGCTCCTCCCCTTCTAATTAGCCTGAGGTCCCAAGCACCACACCGCAGGCCACCCCAGGAGGATGCTGGTGAGAAGACCTGATCCAGCTGGAGGCTGCACAGCAGGGCCCTGAGAGGTGGGCCAGTAAACCTGCTGCTGAGTGAGGACTGGATAAGGTACATGCAACTCAGAGTCCCTTCCTCTCCATCCCGTCCCCTGTTCCTCCCATCTTAGCCTGACGGTGGTGGCTTGGCACTGATGATGGATGGGGCTGAGGTCACCTCTACTGAAAGTTTTCTAGCGCCAGAGACTGGACTGTGCTCCGAGCTTAGCAGAGAATAGAAATGCAAACCCATCCTGAAAACACCTCTGGAGACAAGGGGAGGGTGGCAAAAGCTCAGGGCCACAGTACCCACCCCCATTCCCCATTCCACCATCCCCCATCCCCCCAACCCCCCTATCCCCACCCCCATCAAGAGACTGCTGAGCCAAAGGATGACAGATAGCCCTTAGCGTGGGCTGCCAGGCCCGTACTAGCCCTGCATCCTTTGCCACAGCCGTTCACAGTGGCTCATCTTGCAGACACTATGAGTTTTCACTCCTCACCTGCTCCGTCCCAGTCCCTGTCCAAGAGTCTAGAGCTCTTTGATACAGCCTCCCCACCCCACACTACCCTGCCCCACCTGCTGGAGCTGTTTAAAGGAGAGTTGGGGGAAGGAGCTGGCTCTGAGTCCCAAGACAGGTGTCAGGACTGGT
The DNA here is from genome assembly GCF_978045245.1 of Mus caroli. Lineage (NCBI taxonomy): Eukaryota > Metazoa > Chordata > Mammalia > Rodentia > Muridae > Mus > Mus caroli. The sequence continues at coordinate 131,632,151 of NW_028227256.1, forward strand.
GAGGGGAAGGAAGCCACTTTGGCAAGAGTCCCCGAATAGGGTCACATTCCAGAGTAACTGATCTTACAGCCATCTGGCCTAAGTGGCCACACAGGCTCATAAATATTTCATCCCCTTTCTAAAGGAAAACATGGGTCTGGCCTGGGCTTCTGCACTGATTCCTGGGCGATGCTGGAAATGCTCCTCCCTCTGTGTGACTCAGTTTCCTCATCTGAAAAGGAGCCGTTTGGACTGCAGACCTTCCTGCCCCGATATACTAAGGCCTTGTGGTCCCAGGTGGGCAGGCTCTGTCCATGCCTCTCTAGGTGGGCCACAGCAAGAAACAGGGTCATTGGCTGCCTTCTGCAGTTAACATGTGGATTCCCAGTCTACAGGAAGTGGCCAGGAGCCACCTGAACTCTTCAGTCTCACAAATGGAAATTACCCAGAGACTTTCTGTAAAGACCACACTTCCCTGGCTCTGGATCCATTTCTCTCACCAGGCTGGCTCGGTCTAGAGCCTAAAGGCAGTTGCTAGCTATACAGGGGTGGCCAGCGCACTTCCTAGTGTCACCTGAAGCTTCTCTCACCTCCCCTTTGGGCTGCTCTAAGGCCTCCGTGGGGCAGAATCCTGGAAAACATGAGCTCTGAGGAGATGTCAGGAGATACAGACATATTTCTCCCGGTCCTCAGGCCAAGGGAGAAGATTTGTGACCCTGAATTAACCTCACAAGGAAGTTAGCATCCCAGCCCTCTTTTGGAGTTATTGACCACTGGAAGTTCTTCCCAAGATCTAACCCTTTCTTTCCATCCTCCCTCAGGGGGTTATCTAGTCCTTCTCCCAGCGCTGCAACTGAGCCAGTTAAGTTCTTGTATGTCTACCCTGTGTGTAGAGGTAGCTGCAGAAGAATGAATGGGGAGTTCAAAGCGTTGGGAACTTTGTATAGAAAGTCCTTGTCACCTAAGAACAGTGGGAAATTGACAGCTGGTGATGGCTGCTGTCCATCTTACAGAGATTGAAAGGGTAAGGTGGCTCCATTAAACTCAGGATAGACCCCACCCCACCCCACCCCCAGATCCTGGGGGGGAAAAGTGATTCTAAAGTCAAACTCCTGGTCACCTGCAGGGTGGGGGGACTCTGTATCAGGAGTTCTGGGTGTTGTTTGAGGCCTTGTGTGTCTCCCATGCTTCGGAAGGCTGCTGATGCTGTATCAAGGACACGTGTGGACATTGTCCCCAAGGTGGATACTGCATCCATCACCAGAGAGTGATGTGTGAGTGTCCTAAGACCCAGATGTCTTGGTTTCAATCCTGGGGAATCTCAGGTCAGGTCAGAGAAGGAACCTTGGAAATGCACTTGATACGCATCTCTGGAGTTTGGAGGTGCATAGTCTTTTAGGCTCCCTCATAGCTAACTCCTGTGAGTCTAGAGTCCTGCTAAGAGTGTTCATGGGTCAGGCATGGTGGCACAGACCTATAATCCTAGTATTCAGTAGGTATAGGCAAGAGAACCACAAATTTGAGGTCAGTCTGGCTGTAGATTGAGACTCTATCTTAAAAAAATAAAAAAGTAAAAATGCATGAACTCAGAGTTCAGATGAGCTAGCTGTGAGCTACTCCCTAAAGCCCCATTTGCTCGTCTGTAAAATGGAGGTCACAGCACCTTCCTTGGAGAGGAATGGTAAAGAATAAATGAGCCTGTGTCTGCTGCACATTAAGCCTTGCCGCACGCACACGAAGCACCCAGCAAATATTAGCTCCCAGCGAGATTGCAGTCACGCACACTCTGTTTTCCCAGGGTTTCAGCCGCGCAGCCAGCTCCCTTCCCTACCCCTGCTTTGAACCCTATTCTCGTGCAGTGGCTTCTCTGTCTCAGGAGCTTGGCTCCAACAGTGTGGTTGAGGGGAAGATGAAGACTGGCTATCTGACATCCCCACATAAGTCATCAGCCACTAAGTGGGAGGGCCTTCATATATTAACCCAGTGTCTTCAATACCATGGAGCATTACAAGCATTCTACAGAGTGGGAAAGGATAGATAAATGGAGGAAGGCCTGAGGGAAGGAAGGGGAGCACAGAGAGACAGAGGACTGAAGCAGGGGGGTGGGGGTTGGTGGAGTCCCATCTGTGTAGACATTCCCAGAGTCCAGGCTAAGGCTCTGCCATGGCCTCGGCTGCTTAGGAATGGCCCTTTGCCTAGCTGGAGGAGAAACCTGTGCGGGAATCTAATCTGAGCTCCCAGGCTCATCCCCAGATGCTCTGGTCTCTTAGTCTAGATCTCTAACAGACTTTAGGAGTCAAGAACTTCACTTGGCGACTGTCTGACCCACCCAAGAAGCCCCCAGCACCACATATAACCCCGAAACACCTGCAGGAGATGAGGAGCCCCTGACTCTGCCTTGCAGTGCTTTGGATCCTGCAGGAGCCCAGTGCGGCTCCTGGGTGGCCCGGCTGGAGCCAAGTCTGCTTCAGACTAGCATTTATGGCTGAAAGAATCACCAGCAGGTCCCTGAACCCATCCCACCATTGACACTCTCCCCGTGTCTCTCGGGAGCCAAATGACTCATGTTGGGACCCTCATGGGCTGCAAGTGGCACTAGTCTGCCCACCCGCCCACCTCAGAGCAGCCTCTGCGCAGACACACGTAGTAATCAACTGCCGGAACCCTGGAAGAGCCAAACAAGGTGGCATATAATTATGCTGCCTGAAATAGCCACGTCAAGGAGGCCATCGCCACCCCACATGTCCCTAGGGACCCCATGCTAGGCCCCCTGACACAGCTGGGCCCCAGGGCCCTCCCTAACTAGCAGCTAAGTTGGGGTACCGACAGAACTCACCAAGTCACCAGCAGAGCTTGAGGCCAGCTTTGGAGATGGGGACTTCCCTTCCTCGTGGCAGACTGGGTGACTCCAGGCTGGGCTCTTGCAGAGTTCTCAGGCCTCAGGGCCTTGTTGCTCCTTCTCCTGTCAGCTCTCCCTCTGTCTCATTCCTGCAGGCGCAGGCTGGGATGATGAGCCTTCTCCTCTCTCTGTTTGCTTCATTTTACTCAACCTTAGCTCTTTTGTTGCTTCTAGTTTTTGCGAGTATGTTGTTTCCTCTTGACACCCTGGCTGTTGTAACCCAGTCTGGCCCCCAGCTCCTGATCTTTCTGCTTCCACCTCCCAAAGGCTGGGATTATGGATAGAAGTGTGCGAGTTTATCCTCCCCCACCCTCAACTCTTGACCCTCAAGTAGCGCTCTGGGGCCATTTCTCCTCCTCTTCCTTCACAACTTCCCTTGCAAGAGGCTGAAACATGACCCCGAAAGATACGTTCACATCCAAATGTCCAGAACTAGAATGAGAGATCTCATTTGGGGATTTTGCAGATAGAATCTAAGGAAGTCTCTTGAGATGAGATCATTAAAATCCAATCAGAGGTGACAGGGAGACAGAAGAGAGGAGAAGAGGCCAGGAGAAGACAGAAGGCAGACACAGGAGCAATGCAGCCACAAGGGATGCCAGTAGTCACCAGAAGCTAAAGGAGGCAGGCAAAGTGTCTCCCGGGATTTCTAGCCAAGTACAGCCTGCTAGTGCCTGAAGGACTGTGTCTGTGTAAAGTTCTGTTTAAGCCACACCATTGGAATATGTTAAGGGGGTCCAGAAAAGGAAGCTCCCCGTATCTCTATTTCATGGTCAGTAGGTCAGTAGGTCAGAATCACTGGAGGACTTGCTGAAGGACTCAGACAGTCAAGTCCACCCACAGACATGATCCAGTGGAGATGGGCCAGGACCTGGAAATGTGCATTGCCAGCTTTGAGACCCAGCTTATTATGTAGCTTAAGCTGCTCTTGGACTGGAGCCCTTCCGCCTCTACCTTTGGAATGCTGGTACCACAGTGCCCCACGGGGCTGAGAATGCCATAGCGCACTGGTCCCAGGTGATACAATCAGCTATTCTGGACAAAAAACTGGAGGACCATTGTTCTGTGGGCTCTGCCAGTGACTAAGTTTGCCCATTCTCTGCCCACAGTTCCTTCCCCAAAGACACCTCCCTTGGCCCAGCCCTCTTCGGGTTTCTCTCAGCTCTCAGGAGACGCGGGAGAATACCTCCCAGAGGGAATGCTCCATCCCTATCCCAGGATCTAACTGGGTTCTTCTGAGTCCACTCAAGCCTCCCCTGGGGCCTCCTGACAATTTACCTATGAATAGATGGGAAAGTACTACAGTCACCCCAGAAGATTCCTGTGGACCCTCCCCCTGGCCCATGCTATGATCCAGGGCTGTAAGTGGAGCTGTAGATCAACTCCTGGAGTGTCAGTACACCCTCCAAAAGCATGGTCACTAGGCATAGCATACTAGAACTCGCTCTCCAAAAGTCTTCAGGTTCCCACCAAGGCTAAGAGTTCTCGGGGATAAAGCTAACATATTGGTAGGTCCTAGCTCTTCAGGTTACCAACATCATCCTGTCTCTTCCATTGAGGCTCTACTTTAAAGTTCCAATATAGAGGCAGGAGTAGTTGCATCTAGGCTGCCCCAACTCACATGGCAGAGCCTAACAGCTCCTGAAGCAGGTGCCCTGGAAATACCCTGGTCCCCAAAGCCCCAAAATAACCCAAACCCCAGAGCTGGCCATCTCCTTCCTCTGCCACTCAGACTCAATCTTGGAGGCAGCTAGGTGCAGTCGATGTGCGAGTGGCTTCCTCTTGGGGCCACCTGAGTTCCGATGGTGGCTCTACTAAAATAACATCACCTCTCTGTGCCTTGTGATGCTCATCTGTGGAGTGGGGGGAAATCAGTGGTAGTACTGGTCCCACAGGAATGCTGTGAGGACCGACAGGTGCAAGAGACTGTCACACAGCAAGTGTCATCTGCACACTGCTCTTATTAGTCTTGTCTGGGGCATTAGTCTATCCCTCCAAAGTAGGTCACAGTATGAAGGAGGGGGCACCTACCTTAGCTTTCCCAGGAACCCTCTTATGCCTGTGCTCAGGGGTCACCTGCCATGGGACTGGATGCTCAAATTCTCTGTCACTTTCTCCTGAACACATGTCCTTCTTCTCCCTGTCCAGCTCTGCTGGGTTCCCAAGATGCTAGATGCAAAGTTCACAGGGAACTTGGTCATAGCACAGACAGTGAGATTGAGGCCCAACATGAACAAGTCTCAGAAGTCATCAGCCATTCCAGAACAGGACCAGAGACCCTATCAGGAAATTATCATCATCAGACAAGAAGATCTCCTGGAAGTCTGGCTGTTCAATCATTTTATTTGACCTTCCCATCTTAGAAACGGAGAACCCTAGGTTCAAAGAGGAGAGATGATTGACAGCTAGTGATAAAGTCAAGACTTGAACCTAAATCTCTGGATCCTAAGGTGTTAAAGCTTCAAAGGGGTATTAACGGCAGAGGGAAGACCTTGGTACTATGAAGTCTGAACTAAAGCAAAATCCCACCTCTGTTCTCTCCCAGCTGTTTGACCTCAAGTGAGCTGCTTACCTTCTCTGGGCTTTAGGTGCCTCATCTACAAAATGGTCATAACTAGAAGCTACCTGGGAGTGTTCAAGATTGGCATAATGGCCATTGCCAAGTGAGTTCCCCTCTCTAGCTCTCCCCCCATAGCCTAGTAGTTCCCTTCTGTCCTCAAGAGCACGTCCCTGGACACGCACCCTGTGCTCCAGACTCCCCACACCTCCTCTGAGTAGCAAGTGGTTTCTGTGTTTTAGATGTGTGACTGGATCCTGGGGTCCCGTGTTACTCTTGAGTCTCTTCTCCAGGGTCACCCTATGTAGCTGTCCTTGGTGATAAACACTCCCCTTAGAAATCAGAGCTTCTAAGACTGGCCTTTTCTGTCTTCTTCCCCTTTTTCCTTGCCGCTGTGCTGCCCAAGATCTCCAACCCCAGCCCAACCTGGCGCTGCCTTTGAGGGCCCTGCTCCTGCTTTTCCATGGGCTCTCCCCAGCGCCCGGCCTCACCCCCACCCCGTCTCTATTCAGCCCCAGGCTCCGCTGGCTTCCAGTGGTTTCTCTTGGCCTAGATTCACGACTGGCATGACATGTCTGGTGTGGCTGTACTCCTCCCATGTTGGTCAGAGAGGAAGTAAGTGTGTGCAGAGGGGGTGCTGGGGGTAAGGTTCTGCCAGCCCAGGTGCCAAACTAAATAGCTCGTGTGCCACATCCAGCTCAATGCATGGACCCTGGAATGCAGGGTGGCTGCCCCTGCCTGCTCCAGGCCCACACTCGACTCCCCATACCTAGTTCCTGCTCCTTGGGTCTGGTTCTAGCTGGTAGAAGGTAGAACCATGCCTGGTCAAGGGGCGAGCTATTCATGGCTCCAGAACAGAGATGCTGCTATATGGAGGTGTCAGATGGCATGAGGCCCTCTGTGCATCTAGCCTGCTCTAAGAAGGACAGCCCACACTATTGGGGGACATGGGAAGAGGCATGCCCCTGTGCCTTCCTGATGCACCAGCTTCCAACAGAAAGCAGGACATTGTCATTTGCTCCTGCTCTGGGGAAAGAGGAGGGTCTTGCTTGCTCGATGGAAGTCAAAGGACAGTCTCTGTCATGGCCTTTGGAATCCCACAGCTGAAATACACCTATGCCTCAACAACTCTACCTTGGATAGCCCCAAAACTTTCCTGCAGGTCCCCTCATCTGTTAGCTGAGGGCACTTGTTAAGGAAGGTTACATGGAAGCCACATGGGAGCTGATACACAGGCCTATGGGCAGTCAGCTTAGCCATATTTGTCCTCTTGCCTTCTTAACACAAGCCTGGTCTTACTGTAGGTACCTGACATGGTGAGGACTGAATTTGGTGGGGAGCACCTCCCTTCGATGTCTGGAGCGGGGTCTTTTCTTGAGTCTTCCACCTTCCAAAAGCTCAGGGTATAACCTAGCCATTCAGAGTCCTCACATTGCGTCTTTCCTAATCATTCTTCCATACACACACAAGTCACTGTACACATGCATACACATGCATACACATGCATACACATGCATACACATGCACAATCGCACGTGTGTGCACACGCGCACGCACACACACACATAAAACACAACACAAGCACACAGAGTTCAGCCAAATCACTCAGTCTCTTCCCCCTTTACCTCTCTACCTTAACTCCCTCTGGCCTCTCTGCCCACCCCATTCTTCCCTGCTTCTTCACATAATTGACATTTCCTGGCCCTTCAAGACCTAAATCAAATGTTGCTGACTCGGCACAGCCTCAGCAATACTTAGGGATGAATGAGCTGATGACTGGTTAGATGAACAGCTCTGTGGAGCCTTCTGTTTTCCCTACCTCTCTCAAATGGATTCTCCGTGTTCTTTTCAGGAACGCTCTTGGAGGTGGCCAGGGTAAGATCATGATCTTTGAAGATGGAGAAACTGAGGCATGGAGTCAGGATCAGAGGCACAGTCTGAAGCCAACCTTTGCCTGGCAGGCTGGCATTCTCCAGACCTTAAGAGCCAAACCCCAGCCATCTGCCTTGGTTTCTGCCTTCATCTGCCTAAGCAGAGGGGTGCAATGGGGCTGGGGTGAATGCTCTACTCCCACAAGCTGGGGAGCGGCCCATTCTCAGAAAGCATGAGGGAAACTACCCATCTCACTAGACGTGCCAGGCCTGTCCCTAAAGCAGGACATTCAGGGACTTCCAGCACAAGGTGTGACTCGCTTTTTTTCTTTTAATTAATGACTTAACTTCCAAACAAGTCCAAGTTTTTCCTATGAGTCTGTTTGATGCTTTGATTGAAATGTCACCCCTCCCCCCACCCCACGTACCACCTCTTATTTTTGGCTTTCCCAGCTCTTCGCTGGTGTCCTAAGCAAATGTTTAGTCTGCCTGCAAGACGACACGCACAGGCTTTCCTGGCTCTCAGCTACTGGCCTTGGCCTCCCAAGGCATCCTGCCTACCTATCCCACTAGACAGAGGGAGAGGCTGCTGAGGCCAGAAGCCTAGACACATTGGGATGAAGGGCAGACAGATGAGAGAGTGGGAGAAGGCAGGTTCTACTGCCCAGGACACTCAAGCAACAGAAGCAGTGTAGACCCAGAGACCATAGAGAGGAAAGCCAAAACAGTAGTGGCTGTGACTAGCCAGAGACCCTCAATTTAAAGGTAGAATCCAAGTATTTGACAGCAATGGGAGGGGAGGCCCTTGATCCTGTGGAGGTTTGATGCCCCAGCATAGAGGGATGCTGGAGTGGTGGGGCAGGAAAGGGTGGGTGGTCAAGGGAGCACCCTCATAGAGGCAAAGGGGAGGAGGGAGAGGGTGGATGTGGGATGGGGGTTTTATGGAGGAGTATCCAAGAAGGCTGTCATTTGAGATGTAAATGAATGGAATGATTAATTTAAAAATAAATAAATAAATAAATAAATAAATAAATAAATAAATAAAGGCAGAATCCAGAGAGAAGCCACCTTCCCTATCTCCCTCCTCCTGCTCACAACAGGTTAAGACTGTCTGACTCCCATATCTGTGCTCTGGGCAGGGCCACAGCAAAACCCACACCCAAGGACAGTGAAAGTCTGGTCCCATACACTCACCACTCATGCCTAGGTTCCAGCAGGCTACACGTCATGTCTACCTGAGTCAAATGCTCCAACTTGGATATTTCCAAAAAGCATGTATCCGTGTCATTGGATGGCAAGAGATGCAACCGACACTTCAGTTGGCTTCTATAAGCAGACGTGCGGCACCAACCAGGTTCCCAGCCCTGTGCTGTGCATAGCATGCATTCAACCCAGTAGGTGGGCAGGGCCAGCTTCCTGACCCTAGCACCTATTCCCACTTCCATGCGCAGGCTTAGTCCTGCTGCCATGATTCCCCTGCTGGGTAAAAGGGGAACTGCAAGGTTCCCTGGGGGTGGGCTCTATCATGGGTGGCCTGGAGTCTCTGATCACAGTACCCCCTACCACTCCCTAACCCCCCACTAAGGAGGGAAGAAGGTGTTTGAACCTGGCCTTCCTCCTCCTATTGAGCCCCAAGGCAAAATCTAGCTAGGAGGAGGAGACAGCCCCTTCCTGGTACTTCTTTGGGACACTAGTCTCCACCCCAAAACCCAGCTCCCATGGCAGAATGCCAGTGGCCCCAGGAAAGCTGTCCTGGTGGCCCTACCTAGTGAGGTTCCATTCCCACAGTCCTGCAAACACACACATGCCATAGATACACATTTATGACAATGAAAACCCTCAAGAAAGCAGAGCCAGGAGCACTGACTGCACCAGTGAGTAGGGTGCAGAGGAAAAGGAAGTGAGACGGGACCTGGATTGTGCCCCAGAGCAGGGAGGTAGGCCCTCAATGACTCACAGCGACTGCAGGCTGGGCAGCTCCCATAGTGCCTCTGCTGGGATCCCACGGAGCTGGTTGCTCTGCAGCATTCTGAAGGGGAGAGAGAGATCTGTGAGAGTCATCCGGGTGGGAGGGCAGTAGGAGAGGGGCTCCTCCTTCTAAACTCTCCCCATTCCCCTGCTTCAGGGCTCAGAGTTTAAGGTCTTCTGAGGTAGCTTTGGAAAACATGGCAGGACAAAAAGGACAATGAAGAGAAGGGAGAGCAAGATATGGAGGCACAGACATTTAGTCCAGGACTTGGGAGGCAGAGAGAAGTTCAAAGACAGCCTGGGATAGATATTGAGTTCCAGGGTAGCCTGAGCTACAATGGGAAAGAATCAAAGAGATAGAGAGACAGAGACAGAGAGACAGATAGAGAGGGGGAGGGAGGGAGGGGGAGGGGGGAAAGGAGAGAGATGAGATGATTTACTGCCGAATTTGGGCCAGGAAGTGTTTGGTTGTTACTTCATAGGCCTCAGTTTCCCTGTCTATTCAGCTGAGATGCTAAGGGATTCTCTTTGAGATGGAAGATGTGGATGAAGGTAAGTCTGAGAACTGCCCCCTCAAGTATCAGGGCATCGCAAAGATATGCTTTCTGGAGTCCTTGCCTCCAGAAGCAATTTGAAGTGCCCCCGTCATCAGCCTATTGTGGTGGCTTAAGCTCACATAAGCACACGCTAAGTAACTGTTTTTGAGGCTGCCAGCCTAGCACTAGAGCCAGCCACAAAGCCCATGAGGGCACTGCAGAGAGAAACCACAAAGCTCCTGGGGAGCCTAGAAACCCTATATGCAGGAGAGAGAGTTGGGGAGCATGCAACGAGTAACACCAGAAAGATAAGCATCTCTATAAGGGGTGCTCTGACTCCAGGGGTTCCAGGCATAACAGGAGCCTTAGGTAAGCTGGGAGGAAAGCACAGAGATCAGAAGGAGGAAAATTAAATATGTGAATAAAAACAGTCTGGAGAGATGGGTCACTGGTTAAGAGCACTGGCTGCCCTTCCATAGGTCCAGGGTTCAATTCCCAATACCCATATGGTGGCAAACAGTTGTCTGTAAGTCCAATTCTAGGATACCTGACACCCTCTGCTGGACTCCATGGGCACTGCACACACATGGTGCAGAAACATACACACAGACAAATCCCACACACATAAAATTAAATAGATACATTACGAAAAAGAAATACAGCAGAGGCCCTTGGGCAGCAGTTACCACCAGAACATGAGTGCATGCTTGCAGGCGTGTGTGTGTGTGTGTGTGTGTGTGTGTGTGTGTGTGTTCACGAACATGGGTGCTTATGTAGGTAGAGGCTAGAGGACAACTTCAGCTTCCTAAGGAGATGCCCACCTTGTTTTCTGAGAGAGGGTCTGTCTCCCACTGGGCTCACCATAAACTAAGCTGGCCTGCTAGAAAGCCCCAGAGATTCACGTGTTTCTGCCTCCCAGAGCTGGGGTTACAAGCTCAAGGGTTTACCGCGCGGCATAGGGCTTTCTTCTCAGTGTGGGTTCTAGGGATTTAACCAAATCCTTGCCCTTTACCAAGGGAACCATCTTTCCTGTCCCACGGGCATTCTTTATCTCCACGCTCTAGATCCAGATGTGAGAGAAGGAGGGTACAAGGCAGATTCAGGAAGTAGGTAGGGAACAGAGAGGAAGGATGCAACCGACTAACAACTGAGCCCGCCTTCCCTCCCTCCTTCCCTCCCTCCCTCCCTCCCTCCCTCCCTCCCTCCCAGGCTGCCCTAAGCATGTTATCACAGGAAGAGCCATGAGCATTAATAGGTCTGCCTCAACAGCTAGTCATGCTCCCTGGATGCAATGGGGAGTGAGCACCCAGTGAGCACCTGCTGTATGCTTGGTATGCCGTCCACACTGAGGGCTTCAGACTTTGGCAATTTACTGAAAAGTACAATGTCCATGACTGAAGCTGTGTAGCCTGAATCCCAACCCTGGGCTCCGCCCTTCTTCAGCTGTGTGACTGTGGAAGTGTGGCAACCATGTCTCCGCTCATTGGTTGCATATACAATGGTCCTTGCAGGGGACTTACTTTACAGCAAGGTCTCACACAGAGATGGAACTCAGAGCACCCTAGCGGATCTCATCAACTATCACTGCTAATGTCTGGTCTCAGGTCTATGGCTTACTGGTTGATTTAAGGAGGTCACTTCCCCTCTCTGAGCCTCAATTCCCTCCTTGGTTAAGAGAAGAGACCTAGAGACAACACGTTTTCTCAGAAGTACTGGTGGTATGGCTCATTGGCAGAGGACTTGCCTACCATGCCCATGGCCCTGGGCTCTATCCTCAGTTATCCAAATGACAATGGTGGTGATGGGATGGTGGTGATGATGATGATGACGTAAACAAAGATGATAGTGATGACCAATGAGGCCTTGCCTAGCGCACATGAGAAATGCAGTCTCACACAACAACTCAGAAGAAATAACAAGACAGCCAGGAAAACCATCTGGCTCAGCTGCCCTCCTGGAACTGGGTCATCATCAGGCCTGAAGATGACCCCAAAGCAGAGCTTGGGAGCTCCTTGGGGACCTCTGCTCTGGGCATGCGGTGAGGGAGCTAGCAGAGTTTTCTGGCTGACTGCTTTGGGTGCTTCCATCTCTCCACCTCCTGACTTCGAAGCTGTGAGTGCCTCTACTCTGATCTCCACCAACTGCTTTGCTTCTCATGATTCCCACACAAAGATCACAGCAAGCTCAGATCAAGGATCCATGAGAAACTATGGTTGGGTAAGCAGTGGTCACTGCGTATACCACACCCAGGTCCCCAAAGCTATAGCTTTGCACAGGTGACCTGCACCTCCAAGGAGCCCTCCTAACATATCTTTCGGAACTGATGTCATCCCCACTCCTTTCTTTCTGTTGTGTGTGTGCATCCGTGTGTATTCAGATAGAAATTAGAGTTAGTAAGAACAGACTCGCCCTTCACCATGTGCATCCTGGAGGTGGCAGGGACCTTTACTCACTGAGCCATCTCACTGGCTCTAGAGAGATCTTTAAAGTCTCCATGCTGTGCCTTTAAGGATGCACTTAACTGTCCTTCCTTCCAGGGTCAGCTCAGCTTCTCCCCAATAGCCACGCTGGGACAGAGAGTCTGGCTTGCTTTTGAGAATCAATACCCAGCAAGCTGGAGTGTAAAATGCTCACTCGTGCTGGGCCTGACCTGCTTTCTCTGCTGTTCCCAGCCTCTTTTCCCAGCATTACTGTATGGAAGCCCAGTTGGGTGGAAAGGAGTGGAAAGACAGTCAGAAGGAAGTAACCCGGGTTGGAAGGGGTGGAAAGATGGTCAGAAGGGAGTAACCCTTTATTCTCCAGGGTGAGGCAATGGAGGCAGAAAGAGGGGAGGTGATTTCCCCAGAGTTACAAATTGTATTAACAGCAACATTAGGACCAGGCTCTAAGTTCTATTCTTTCTAGCCAAGGCTGTGCTCGATAGGGGCAACATGGATTTAACCCTTTGCTCCTGGTTCTAGATGCACACTAGAAGCACCTGGAAAATGCTCAGGCCACAGGACGGTCCACTTAAGCCTCTGGGGCTATGTTTGGTGTAAAAGATGATGCATTATTCATTTTTAAGCTCAAGATTGAGTCCAACGTGCAAACAGGTGTCTAGTGGAAGTCTGGTCCTCAGCAACGCCCCCCAAAAAACTTATTTACAAAGAACATACTCAGAATATTTCTCTTGCCAGGGAGGTATCTGGGGGCAGAAACCATGAGTTTCAGTGACGGGGAGCAGGGGTGGTGGGGCAGGTAGCAGAGAGTCAACCCCACCCCAGTGTTCTTCACCAGGCTCTTTCTGTGAGATTTGGTGCCCATGGGGATGCTTGGGTGGATGAGTGAGGCAGGGTCTGAAGCTCACCCACCCTCTGCAGCCTGTAAAAGATCCTTCATCATTTTGATGTATTCATGTTTTTGTTTTGCTTTTGCAGTGTTGGGGATCAAACCCAAGGCCTTGCACATGCTAAGCATGTACTCTGCCACTGAATTTTTTTCAACATACATGAGTGCTTTGTCTATATGTATGTATGTGCACTTATGTACATGTCTGGTACCCAAGGAGACCCAGAGAGGATGTTGGTGCTGTTGAAGCTGGAGTTAAGGAAGGTTGTGAACCACCATGTGACTGCTGAAAACTGATCCTGGATCCTCTGCAGGAGCAACATCTGTGCTTAACCCCTATCCCATCTCTCCAGCTCCGGGTCTCGGCTTTTTGAGAGACAGTTTATCTCCAGCTCAGCCTGGCTTGAACTCAGTGGTCCTTGACCTCAGCCTTTCCAGTGCTGGAAGTTCAGACCCACACCATTGCCATGCTCCCTTTACTGGTGAGGCCTTGAGTCTGCTTGAGTCTAGCCCTACCTCTCTCTGCTGCCAGAGAGCCCCAGTTCCTGCCATCCAGTCTCTAGGGAGGATGGAACTTGAGCTCTTGCTGAAGAGCAGCATAGAAGATCTCCATGGGTTCCTCACAGCATCTTAAGAACCAGACTGAAGACCTCAGTGCTCTCAAGGAACACGAGTCCTTTCCAAGTCGGCTCCACTCAGTTCATCAGTCCAAACAGAGAGGAAGAGGGCAGTGTCAACCTGAGATAGCTCCATACAATTGATGTCACACTAGATTTCCTTGTGCTGGACCCAAGATCTAACTCCCCCGTTCTTCCTTCTGTGTCCAACCAGGCTTTGGACTGGATGGGCAAGATCAGAAGCAGTGAGCAGCTTCTAGAACCTTAGTCTTTACTAAGAGGGCACTGTCTAGGAATCCTGAGTCACAATCTCACTCCGGGCTCTAGGCTCTATCCAGGAGCAGGGCCCCCGGGGAACCCTCCTACCTAGGTTTCTAAAGGCAAAGAGGGGAGGAAAGCCCTGAGCCTCCTTTGAGTAACCCTTGTTACTCAAACTCGGTCTGGTGCAAGGTAGTTGAAGCTCACTCAGCAGGGTTGTTCTAGATAGGGCTATATTGACCTGAACCAGGGTGGCTCTAAGCCCCGGATGGTCTGCAGAGGATGGGAAGGGTCAAGGCTAGACCATGTTCATTTTCTAAGATGATAGCTTTGCGGGGAGGTAAAGTGGGGAAACACAACACATCCTATGATCTCCTTGGGCTGGTGCCAGGATCCTGGAATCTGCCTACAGCTGCTCTGCACCCTGCAAAGGCACAGCGGACAGGACAGCCAAAGGTCCAGACTTTGCCCCACATGTCTGGGGCATCAGGGGTATGGTTTCCCTTAGAGCAACTCTGTGAATTTAGCACCTGGGTCATGACAGCCTCATGGGATCTTCTTCCTCGGGCTAGACCTTCCTGCTCGGGCTGGCTCTCTTGATCAGACCTGCACTAAGCTGGCAGGCTTGAGGACCCTCAGAGGAGAGGAGAGCCACAGTCAGTGTAAGGAGGTCACCTAGGAGGGACTCTGCTGCAGTCCCTTAGGAGGGGAGCAGAGAGGATTCCTTGTATTTTCATGTCCTCTGTTGCCCATCTACTCTAGAGGCCTCAGAGAAAAAAAGCCACAGCCTTGGGAAGGGTCTGAACATAGAAAGCAAGTGTCTCCTTGTACTCCTAAGAAGCTCTTAGGCCAAGGGTGGGGGTGGGCACTACTGCTCTTACTTTCTTACAGGTCTGAGAGACAAGAACCTACAACCAGCAAAAGTGTCATTGGATGTTAGAAAGGACTTAGTACCCAGGACACATATGGACTCTCCTGCTCTGGGGGAGATGGGTAGGGATCCCCAGCATGCCTCCTGTCCCTGAACAAGGGAACTCTGCAGACAGAGGATACAAGACTTTAGTGATTGGTGGTCTTCAAAGATGGAGCAAAATGGTGGGTCACTGGCAGAGTGGGGGTGAGCAGCTTGGCTGTCCTGGCTTCCACACATTGCTTTTGGCCAACCTGCTCACTGGGCCCAGGCGCCGCTGGTTGAAAGGGGGCGGGCTGGCTGCGGTTTCTTCCAGTCTTTGATTTATTGCCTAATGCAGGCAGAGAAGAAAGAAGAGGCTCATCTCTAAGCCAGAGCCTTAGGAACGGGATGTGAGCCTCACATCTTCTGAAGGCCCCGCAAACAGAGCCCTGCTTTCTAATCCTACTGCAGGTCTAAACCTGCCACTGGGCACAGATATCCCACCAAGCAGTCTGCCTGCACTATGCTGTGGGTTCGAGATGCCTCCTCCCCCATTCTCCCCCTCCCCGCCCTGCACCCTGGACAGCTACAGGGAATAAATACACAGAGGTCTCAGAGCCCTAGAAGTCAGAGATCTAGAGGCAGATGGAGAGAGAAGCTGGAGACTAAAGACACCAGATACACAAAGAGCTCAGTTACAGACCGGCGATCATCTGGAAACTGGAAGGTCCAGAGGAAGGGCCACTGTCATGAGCTACTTTGAGAAAACAGGAGAGGGATCTGCCTTTGGGTGGATACCATTCCAAACCCAGGCACAGAACTGGGGTTCAGAATTGGGGTTCAGGTCTTCTCCCCTCGCTCAGATGCTTTTGTGCAGCCAACAACCTGCACAACTGTACAGAGAAGAGCTGTATCTAGAGTGGGGACCAGACAGCAGAACTGGAAAGCCCTGGTGCTCATTCTGTTGCTTTTGGAGTAGCCCCTCAAGTGCTCATTTTCTTCACACTGGTCCCTTAGGATGCTGTGCCCTCGCTGATCTCCACCTCCTTTAGACTCTGTATCCACTTCTTCCCATCTCCTCCCACCTTTACCCCTTTTGGAAAGATGGACTTAGCAAGGACAAGATGTGTCATAGGTTAGGGTGGAAGTGGACAGCGCCCACTTTCCTCTCTACAGTGGGCTCACTAACAAGGAGAACTAAAAGTCCTAGCTAGCCTCGTGCTCCTCTTGATCCTGAGAAGGTATGAAGGGGCCAGAAGAGGCAGCCCAGTTTGAAGGAAATTCCTTCACCGTGTTTGTAATAGCAAAGAGATGGAGACACGGAGACTAAGGAGAAACATGGAAGAGGAAAAGGCATATATGGAGCTGGGCATGTACATACGTATAATCCCAGCACCTCAGAGTTTGAGACAGGAAAAGCTATCCTGAGCTTGTCTAGAAAAAAAAAAAAGGAGGGGGGAGAAGAAAAGAAAAAAGCTGGATTGGGGTAGACCATGCTTACAAGGGCAGAAGGCAAGGGAAATCAATACAAATTTGAGGGTATCCTGGTGTACTTATTGAGTTGTTGAGATGCGAGTCAGCCAGGTCTACATAGAAAGATACTCTCTCAAAAAGACAAGGGAAAAAAAACCAACAACAACAACAAAAAAAAAAATCAAAATAAATCAATCGACAAACTGAAGGATGGGGAGGGTTGGGGGAGTAAGTCTGAGCAAAGTACGACATGTATGGCTAAAATGTCATAGTGAACACTGCTTTCCATCTGCTAGTGTCTTGAGATAACTCCTTAGTAAGGACATTAACATGATTTTAGCACAGAGAAAAGTAAAAAGAAAACCCATTATCTAGTATGTTCACTAAAAAAAAAAAAAAGTACTAGGTTTTACAAAGTTTTCAAGCTATATAGCTGAGAATGATGTTGAAGTTCATTTGTGTGTATGTGTGTGTGTGTGTGTGTGTATGTGTGTGTGCTCTTAATGGCCGTGCAGGTGCATGTGTGTGATTCCATGTGCACATAAGCTACAGAGTCAGTCTCGGATATCATTCTTCAGAAAGAAGCAACCACCTCCACCTTGCTTTTTTGTTTGTTTTGTTTTGTTTTGTTTTTCAAAACAGTTTCTCTGTGTAGCCTGGAACTCAATCTGTAGACCAGGCTAGCCTCAAACTCACAGAGATCTGCCTGCCTCTGCCTCTGGAGGGCTAGGATTAAAGGCATGAGCCATCACCAGGCACCTATCCTCCCTTCCTTCCTTCCTTTGTTCCTTCCTTTTTCTTTCTTTCTCTTTTTCTTTCTTTCTTTCTTTCTTTCTCTTCCTTCCTTCCTTTTTCTTTCTTTCTCTTTTTCTTTCTCTCTTTCTTTCTTTCTTTCTTTTTCTTCCTTCCTTCCTTTTTCTTTCTTTTTTTCTCTCTTTCTTTCTTTCTTTCTTTCTTTCTTCCTTCCTTCCTTCCTTTTTCTTTCTTTCTCTTTTTCTTTCTTCCTTCCTTTCTTTCTTTCTTTCTTTCTTTTTCTTCCTTCCTTTTTCTTTCTTTCTCTTTTTCTTTCTTTCTCTTTTTCTTTCTTTCTCTTTTTCTTTCTTTCTTCCTTCCTTCCTTCCTTTTTCTTTCTTTCTCTTTTTCTTTCTTTCTTTCTTTCTTTCTTTCTTTCTTATCTTGTTTGTTTTGTTTTGTTTTGTTGTTTGGTTTGATTTGATTTGTTTGGGGGTTGTTTGTTTTTTGAGACCAGGCCTCTCACTGGGACCAGGTTCACCCCTTTGGCTAAGCTGGCTTACAACTGACCCCAGGGGCCCACCCTTCTCAACTCTGTAAGTGCTGGCCTTATAAGCACAAGCCATCACACTTGGCTTCATAACGGGGCTGGAGACTCAGCTCGGGTCCTCACTCTCACATGACAAGCACTTTATGGACAAAGCAATTTGATCTTATGGACATCTGTCAGATGAGGATCTTAGAGTTCTGGGATTACAGGCATGCACCATCATGCCCGTTTCTACCATGCTGGGGACCTAACCCAGAGCCTTCTATATGCTAAGCAAACACTCTCCCAACTGAACTAGATCCCCAATCCTCAAAACTTAAAACAAAGGAGCAGTGATGTGGTCGGTGGGTAAAGGAACCTGCTGCAGGTCTGATGGACGGCCCGAGTTCTGACCTCCAGACCCATGGGGAGAAGGAGAGAACCAACTCCTGAAAGCTGTCCTCTGGCCTCCACACTCACTCAACACACACATAAAAATAATAAATGTAAAAAAATAAAATAAACCCCAGCAGAGCCCTGCAACGATCACCATTCATAAACAGAGTCACTTCGTCCCTGAAGGGCTGCCAGGCACTTTGGGTTCCTCTTAATCTTTGTTTACACATCAGATGAGGGAAAGAAAAGACATAGAAATAATGAGAAACAAGAGGAATGGAGATACGGAAACCAGGACCAGCGCCAGACTCTGAGTGACAACCCCTCTCTGCCCCCCACCACCCTGTCTGCCATTCTAAGCGCTACATCTTCACGTGAAGGAGTTAGCCTCTACTTACAGAATTTTGAGGCTGTGGAGGCCGGAGAATGCCTGTCCCGGGATGTGTGAGAGGTGGTTCCCCGAGAGCCGCCTGCAAATCAAAGACAGAGGTCAGAGGTGTTGCCAGGGAACCCTTGGGAGTACAGGAGGGAGGGTGGTGACAGCGCTGGCATTTCCTGAGCTCCGCGGTTCACTGTTCACCTCATGGCATCAGCTCCACTTTCACCGTTAATCCTGGGAGGGGCAGGAGACCGTGAGTATCCCGGATTTAAAGTGTTCAGAGCCAGGGGTGTTGGTCTTCAGATTCCTCAGATCTCCAAATATTTGCATCTAGATAATGAGCTGTCTTGGGGATGGGTCCAAGTTTAAACATAAATTCACTGGATTTTATTTGATTTCACATTTACTTATTTGGCGTGTGTGTACGCTTGTGACTGAGTATGTGCCGTGACCCACACGGGCGAGTCAAACGACAGCCTGAGGTTCTCACCGTTGAATTTAGGTTGTGTGGCTTGGTGGTAAGTGCCTTCCCCCTGAGCATCTCACCAACTAGACCAAAATGAGATTGCTTTATAAACATGGAGCCTGAGGCAGGTTTATGTACTAAAGATGGAGGCCAGTACCTCAAACCTGCGGAGAGTGTTTACCCCAGCGCTGAGCTGCAGTCCTTGTCTTCTGCAGCCACATGAAGTCAGGTGCAGAACTGTCCACCATGGTGGCCTACCAGTGCACAACATGGTTCAGATTTTAAACGTAGGTGTGGTAGTACGACATACCTTTTACCCAAGGACTTGGAAGCAGGAAAAGTATGAGTTCAAAGCCAGCTTGGCTACATAAACGATTCTAGTCTACCCTGGGCTACATAATAAGACCCTGTCTCAAAAAAAATTTCAGATTTCAGATTTGAGAACGCTCAACCTGTACTTCCCCTCGAATTTCAGATAAGAAAAACTGAGGGGTAGTTTGTGTGTGTGTGTGTGTGTGTGTGTGTGTGTGTGTGTGTGTGTGTGTGCTTGCGCGTATGTTGTTTTGTTGTTGATGTTGTTTGGGGTTTTGTCACTGTTGGTTTTAGACAGGGCCTCACTAGGCAGTCCAGGATGACCTGATGTTCACAATCCTCCTGCCTCAGCCTGCCCTGTGTAAGCACTGGAGGCACACTCCACCCCAGCCAGCTTCCATGAGAAGGATTCAGCTCAGTGACAGAGCCAGAGCGCCTGAGGTCCTGATAATCTCTATTGCCTCTGTCTGTTTATTTAACATCTGCTGTTTTACAAGACAGAGTTGGGATCGCCACCCTTGGGCTCTGTGATGGGGGCCTAGGTGGTGGATTGCTCCCTTAGGTGGGGCCCTTTAAACAGGTCCAGCCCCTTCTTGGGGAGTGAGAGATGGAAAGCTGAGCTTGCTAAATGCCTTAGCTCTCCTCTAGGTTCCCATCCCAGCTGTGCCACGCCCACCTCAGAACGCCCCGCCCACACGGAGCTCCCCTTCCGGCAGGCAAAGAGCCTTTATATTAGGGATAAAAATTCAGAGGTGATTTCCAGGGGGGTGGGGCAGGTGGAATCATGAGTGAAAGCTAGGCCACAGAGAAAAGAGTCAGCACTTACAAACACTGCCCAGCCTTCTGGGCACTAGTGGGCTCAGTTCCCAGCACCCACTGGGCAGCTCTCACCACTCTCTGTAACTTAAGTTTCAAGGGCTTTGATGCCCTCTTCTGGCTCCTAGAGCAACAGCCATGCATGCTGTGCACAGAGACACATGAACCCATACATATAAAATTAAGGGGAAAACAAATTTTTTTAAAGAAGGAAAGCTATATTAAGTAAGTTAACTCATGCCTGATATCCCAGCCCTCAGGAGGCTGAGGCAAGATAAGTGCTAAGTTCAAGACCAGTCTGAGCTACAATCGTGAATTTCAGGCCACTCTGAACTATATAATAAGACGCTGTCTTAATAAACAAACTCATGAATTGATTCATTTAATTAAAACACGGGGCAGGGGAAAGAGCTGCAGAGAGTGTTGGCTCACACTTCCAATGCCTCGTGGCTTAACACTGGGACACTGGAATTTTTGCCCATCTATCAGGTCTCAACTGAACACCTGTTTCCAGAGCGAGCCCTGCTTTCTCCCTTCTTCCCCAAGTTCCAGAGAGCCCAGGACCCTACAGCTGCTGACCAGAGAGTTCCACCCACCCACCTTCCACCCACCCAGACCCTGCCTCCTGCTCACCTACCTCCCACCCACCCAGACCCCAACTCCTGCCCACCCATCAACTCACAGCTCCTCCAGGAAGCGCAGGCGGTGGAAGAGACCCGGCTGAAGCTCCGTGAGGTTGTTCATACTGAGGTCTCTGGGTGGAGAGAAAGTGGAAAGCAGGATGTGGTTACCTGTCTGTACTGTGATGATCAGCTCCAGCCCTGTATAGGGGAAGCCCAGGGTTTCCCACTGTTCCTCCACCTTCCCAGCATGCCATCTGGACCCACTGGATGTCTGGCAACAGCAGCCACATGTAAGTCTAGGAGCAAAAATCTGGGTCACTTTCCGGTCCCCTCTGCTGTCCCTCTGCTTTTCATGCTTCCTTTGGCAGGTTTTCCCTGAGCTAGCTATGGTTAGCCAGGAAAACCACCTCACTGTTGAGAGGAGCCATGGGGAAGAAGAAGAAGAAGAAGAAGAAGAAGAAGAAGAAGAAGAAGAAGAAGAAGAAGAAGAAGAAGAAGAAGAAGAAGAAGAGGAAGAGGAAGAGGAAGAGGAGGAGGAGGAGGAGGAGGAGGAGGAGGAGGAGGAGGAAGCAGCGGCGAAGGAAAAGGAAGAGGAAGAGAAGGAAGCATAAGATTTCAGAGCAGGAAGGCAAGGTCCCTAGTGAGAACAGTCTTCACTCTGAGAGCCAGGGTCACTACCCATGCAGCAGGCTCTGATGTTCCTGAACCCAGGTTCTTCCCCAGCCGGGTGTGTTGCTCCACTCAGTAATGGTGGGCTTCACTGCAGGTTGAGGTCTCTGCCAACCTCCTCTTTTTGGCGCTGCTTCCCCAGACTTCTGCCTTTCTTGACTTCTTGGAACTTCCCCAAAGATGCCCAGGTACCTGAGTATCTAGATGTGCAGAGCTGGCCTCTGAGTATTTACCATCTAAAGTATTCTAACATGCCTATGTTATCCAAAAGAACCTGTGTTGCTGTTCCCTAAGATGCTCCGCACACAAAGCCATCACTATAATTCCATCAACATTACTGAAGACCCACCTTAATACTAGGCACTAACTCGCCTTTAGCTAAATAATCCCATTTAACCCTTTCCATAATCCCAGCAGAACTGCTATTTGACATCCAGGCAAACAAAAGGGGGCCATCAGCTTTTCTCCAAGGATACAGGGACCTCCTGCTGAGGCTTATGACCTAGGCTCATTCCCTCGAACCCACATGATAGAAGGAAAGAACCAACTCCCAAACATAGTTCCATATTCCTGGCACTCCCCTCCCTCAACGCATACAAGAGTTTTAAAAGTAAAAATTAAACACAGAAGAGGTTGAGTGGAGTCAGAGAGTCCCCAAGTCAAATGTCTCCCCTAGTTACCCACCTTGACCACCGTGACCCTCCATTTCCTTATCCATTTTTAAAAACAAGGATTAGTGATAGGTAAGGTCTTTGTGGGGATTAGGTGAGCTAATGTTTGCAGACTGCCTGGTAAATAGTAAGTAGTTAAGAAGTGTTTGCCTTCTCCCTTCCACTCTCCCCCTGGTGTACTGTGTACAACAGTCTCAGCTCTGCAGACCTGGTGGGGCAGAGCCGGCGACAGCTCGACTTGTGGGTATTGCCCAATGTTAACATTTTCTTCTGTTTGTGCCTGAGTGAGTGGCGATGTGACAGACGGATGCCTGACACATTTGAGCTCCATCCCGCCTCAAACCCCTGCCAGCTGACTCTTGTCTCTGAGTGCCTGCTCCCTAGGGCTACAGAGGTGGAGGCGGACCAAACCACTGGGCAGCTTAGGCCTTCCTGATGTCCCCCTTCCCCAGAAGTACAATTCACCCTCAAACCTTCTCCGTTCCCTGTGCCCAGAAACAGGTTTGCTTTCCATGCAAACCAGGCAGGCTGGGGATGGCGAGGGACACTTGCTGAGAGAGCCCGCCCGGCTCCAGTCTATAAAAAGACTGTTTAGTCTAAAATGTTTTATCTTTGATAAAGCCTGGGCTCCAAGACCATGTCTTCCAAGGAAGACTTTCCATGCAGGGTAAAGCCAAGAAAAATGCCATGTGCAACATGGGCTGCTCCTGACTGTCCTCCCTCCCCGCTATCGTGTGGAAATGGAAGGGCATCTGCAGGCTTGAGGGGCTAGGATGGGTGGGCTCAGTGACAGCTGCAGGAGGCACCCTGGTCACCGCGAAGGACGGAGCTGGTGGAACTAAGAGGGCTCCTTGGTGGATGTTAGCCTGGGCTCAACCCTCATGATCCCTCAGCTCTGAAGGGATGCTCACAGAGACAATCCTGAGTCTACCTGGATTTCTCTCCCTCGAATCTCAGGCCTGGCTCATCCTAAGAAAGGAGGAGGTGCAAGGTGCCACCAAAAAAAAAAAAAAATACGGTTACCTCTAAATATTTACCCTGTGCATTTCTGGATGTGTCCTGACAGGCAGGGGAGCGGGAGTTCAAGGAGCATACAGGGCATGTGACTCAGGCCTCATCATTCAGCTGTCCCCCCAGGGGCCGCACTCAGAGGCTCTGATGCAGCTCCATGCCCCCCACCCACTCCCTCCACCTTTCCACCGAGGCCAGCGGCTTCATTGTTCTCCCTGAGGAGGAGGGGGCTGTGCCCCCACCCACTCACTCCCCCTCCACACATCCTGCCCCAGACAAGCACCCAGCCCAGCTGCTGTAGAGGAGCCGGGTGGGGCCAGGGGGTTGATTTTAAATGGTGTCTGGTGGGGGAAAAGGGGTGAGGCTGGTGCCAGGAGAAGAGGAAAGCAAAGGCCTGCTCCAAGGATTGAGGAAGGGAGACCAAGCCCTGGCCCTCCACACTGCCACCATAGGTCCAAGGAATGGCTCTGGGATCCTTCAGGGAATAGAAGGAAGGAATGACAGGCAGACACTCCCAGCACAGAGTTTGTCCTGTCAAGTCCAAAGCTCTGACCTGTGCCGGTTGGAGGAGACCAGCTGTGAACCCAGAGGACACAGCTCTGACGTTTCTGGCATGCCTGGGGTTGAGGGAAATTGGAGGGTACCTGGACCCTTGGGTACTGAAGGTGAGGTTGTGGCTCTATTGGCTTATCCACACGATTCTGAGATAAGAGTGCTTGGATGTACCTTCCTATGCTGTCCTTCAGAGCTTGGGCATCCATGTGTCCTACAGATGGATACTTCTTCCATTCAGCACTTTGCATGTTGGAGCTCTGGCTAAGCAAAGGTTACAAAGTATCTTTGGGCATCTACCTATCAGGGAGGCAGAGGCCCTTTGCAGGAAGAAAGCAGCTTCCCCAGGTCTTCTTTGACTGTGTGACTTTCCGGTTGTCTAGTTCAGGTAGCATCTAGTGTCCAGTAACACAGTTTTGGGGTCTAACTGATCTGTGGCTGAAATGGGTACCCAAACCTAAGCACAATGCTGTTCTACCACTGTCATCCTATGAACATCATCTATGAACATTATCATCCCATGAACACACTACATCACATGATACACATCACATGTAGGCCACACCACACCCATGAGCACCATTACATACCATACATACCACACACACACACCAATTACCACACATACTGCACTACACACACCATACACATAGCACACACACCACATACTACACATACACACATCATATACAGCACACATCACCCAAACACCACATACCACACCATGTTCACACACATAACATACATGCCATATCATACACACACACATACAAAACACATACATAGACCATATATACCATACATACCATACTCACACCATGTCACATGTATACCGCATATATACATTATAGTATATACCACAACACACACACACACACAGCTCTCCAGGGCTAAGTCTGGGACATGGGGACTGTCCAGTTCATAGGGCCCCACATTCTGGAGAACCCTGGTTCTGCTGCTCCCCCTCAATTTCCTAGCACCCTCCCTCAGCTGTTGTCACTGACAGACACAGGGTGTGGAGAGTGGCCAACAGTCTCACCCTGAAACTTTCCTCCCAGTAGGCCTTGGGATACCCAGAGGGGCCATGTGTGCTCTCGGCTGGACACAGCATGGTGTGGTGGGAGGGATGGGGGTGATGTTGACAGAGAGGCTGCTCAAGTGAAGGGTGTGGCAATATGAAAGGGGTAGCCCTGGGCACAGGAAGTGGAAGCTTCTGGCTGCACATTAGGAAAATGTTCTCAGAGCTTTAGCCGGTGAGGCAACCAGACCACCCAAGGAAGCTGGGTGAGGCAGTGTCACCATGGAGACAGGGAACAGGTTTGATAAAAGGGAGGATGCTAGGAAACCAAGGGGGCCCAGAGCAGCAGAACCAGGCTGGAGGGCGTGGGCACCTGGAGATGCTCCTCCAGGAGCTGGCTGAGACCCAAGGACCCAGGGGGACTAGTCTGCTTGAGTTTTCCCTATGGGAGGACAAAAACCAGTGACAGAGAGTTTGTGCATTCTGCTGGGGTGCAGGTGAAAGGACACCCCACATTGGAGGAGGGGCTGACAACACAGAACCCTTTTTGAGATAAGAACTCAAGTTGTCCATCTCTACAGTTAGTTATTTTGGGTTACTACTATTGTACTTATTAATACATACTACATATTGTATATATTGTAAACATGTTTATTATATAACTTACTCTATACATTTGTGCAACTTGCTGATTTGATACACATTTCCATTGTGAAATAAGAACCACAGTGAAACTAATTAACATATCCTCTCCTCCATAGCCATGGGAAGTGGGTGTGAGTGAGTCTGTGTGTTTATGTCTTTGTGAGAGACAGACAGACAGACAGACAGACTGACTGACTGACTGACTCGAGTCATAGGGTGGCATGAATCTACCCCTGGCGATGCCTGTGTCCTATAGTTACCTCTTTAGAGGCAGAGCTGGGCCACAGGAGTCTCTGTGGTACTTTGTACACAGTCACCCAATGAGCCACATACTGAAAACCATACTGCATTTAACATTGCCTGGTCGTATTAATTGACTGTGTGACTCTGGTTCTGTCACTTCCTGCCTCTAAGTTTCTATCCTCTCGCTTGTAAAATGGGATGATAATAGTATCAATACTCACCTGACAGGAGTTGCAATATGAAATTACCAGAGTTAACAATGTAAAACAACTGCCTAATAAATATGCCTGTATTTAGTATCATAGTTATTTAGCTGAATTATAATTACTGGTACATGATGACACTTCTCATCACATTTTTTGAGACATATATAGTCACACTGGTCTTGAACTGGCAATATTCCTGCCTTAGATTCTTGTGGGCTTAGATTTAGAGATGGGTACCAGCACACCTAGCTTTACTACACACTTCTTCAAGGCGAGGATTTAATCTGTGCAGTCTTCACGCTTACTAGGGCATCTGGCAAACAGAGGTGTTCGATAAGGTTTCTTCTGTGTCAGTGAACACAGAAAGGAGATTATCGGAAGAGGAAAGGGCTCGCAAGGAGGTGGGGAATGCTGTAGTGATGAAGAGAGGGTCACTGAGCATGGACAAAGTATAAATGTGCGTGTGTGTGTGTGTGTGTGTGTGTGCGTGTGTGTGTGTAAGTAAATATCACAGTAAGAGTCAGGTATGGTGGTGGTGCACGCCTTTGATTACAGCACTTGGGAGGGAAAGACAGGTGGATCTCTTTGAGTTCAAAGTTCAAAGCCAGCCTGGTCTACAGAGTGAATTCTAGGACAGCCAACAGAGAAACCCTGTTGTCAAAAATAAAAAAAATAAAAAAATTTAAAAAATTTAAAAAAAAAAAGAAAGAAAAAACTCACAGTAAGACTCACTGTTTTGTAAACTAACTGAAAATAGTGGTAATAAACCACAAATTAGTGGATGGTTGGAAAGGAGATCTGGGAATTTTGCTCAGTGGTAGAGCACTTGCCTTGCATTTCCCAGGCCCTTGGTATACACACACACACACACACACACACACACACACACACAGAGTACCAAACAGAAAGCTAACTAGATAACTGTGCTGCAACTAATGAAAGACAGTGTTCTTCCGTAGTATAAGTCCTGTGGCTCAAAGCCGTCTCTGAGGGGAATCTTCCCGATGTCCCTCTAGGGCACTCATGACTACAGTATGTTATAGCTTGTACAAATATTCTACCCAGTGCTTGGTCCCCTGATCGCACATGGGTTATCACCATCTGGGACCCACAATGGGATAAGGCATTTCTCCTGAGCCTTCTCATGGTCTCCTGGTGGGTCTCAGCAGGCCACCTAACACCTCAGTACAGCCCTTCCCTGAGGACCAGTCTGAAGTATTCAGACATCCCACCATGCTGGGAGACAGTGAGGGAGTTAATAGTGGCAGTGAGGAGTAGGATAGGGCATGTTAGAAAGCCCAGAGTGGGGAGAGGGCGATTCCCACCACATCCGCCTAAGATAATAAAGGACCTGTGTTCCATCTTCAGCACCACAGTAAGTGATGGATACAATAAAGACTAAAAGCATCATCCCACGTGGCTGCAGAGGCCCCATCATGACAGGTACCTTGCTCACATTGACACAGCAAAAGCAGATCTGGAGAGGAGCAGGGCTACCTGTGGTCATGCTGCAAATTCCTGCAGTGCCCCAAGAGCTCTAAAGCCCAGAAGGACCTCAGGCTTTCCAGTGTGGCCTCCTCCGTGTAGTCTGTTCCCTGAGATGAACCTCCTATCGGAGAAGGAAGATCTCCTTGTCATTATCTTCTTAGAAACTCCAGACTCACAACACAACACCAAGTTCTCTTGGATTTTGCAGTTTTCATAAATTGCCAAACCAGGGAGTTACTTCCATCGGGGAAAACGTATCTCTCTATCCACATAGCAGCACAGATTGTTCTCTTGGGCTTTGCACAAACTCCTATGTGAGAACAATGTTGTGCTTTTAAATAGATGCCTGTTTGCTTTGTTTTGTCTTTTCTTGGCTCCCTCTTTGGTAACAATGCCTCCCAGCCTGCCTAACTGTGTCAGGAGGACCCCTGATGGGGGGAAACAGAGCAGGCAGGGTGAGTAAGGGAGAGGCTGAAGGGCTAGCAAGGGTTTGGAGTATTATGAAGGGGACTCCCAGGAGACGGCCAGGAAAAGAAGACCTTTGTGCAAGTCAGATTGTACCAGGGAGAAAGCTGGAAACCCAAGGCATCAACGGGTGGCCTAATTAATTAAGGTGGGGCTAGGATAAAGGGAAGGAGACATTACTAAAATTCAGGTGAGATAGACACACACATACACACACACACGATTTTGTTTGTACTTGTGGCTAAAAGACCATGCTACTTGTCACATCACTAGCACCTCTGTGGGTTGCCTCAAAGTCTGGTGGCACAGATAGGAAGCCAAGGACAAGAGAACTGGAGAGATACCTCCCTCTCAAAATTGCTAGATACAAGAAACTGTGGTTTGATGTACCACTATACCCGGGCTTCCCCTATGTCTTACAGAAAGGGTTTGGTGGCGGCGGCAGTTGGTTTAGTTGTTGTTGTGGTGGTGGTTACTCTGCACTCCTATAATTCCAGCACTTTGGAGTAAGAAATAAGAGGATTGGGAGTTTGAGGCTAGCCTGAACTACAGAGTTAGTTTGAGGACAGCCTGGGCTACATGGTGGTTCTCTGAAGATAGAGATACCATGTCACAGCAGCAGCAAGCTGGGGGCCTGGGCACCTGAGAAGAATGAAGAGAAGGAGCTTGTGGCTGGTTCTAACCCTCAGAACCACAGGGTGATGTCTTTGGAAGGAGCCAGGCCCATCCCAAATGAGCTGACCCAACACTCCTTCATGAAGCTGCTAAGCTAGACCCATCCTCAGGGCCTAAAACTCCAGGCAGAAGTGCCACCGAAAGTTAACTGCAAGGTATGACTTCTGCCCCCTTTGCCCTTCCCTGAGACCCTTGATAAGGCAGAGGGAGCTGCTCCTAGCGGTACTCAGAGTCAGGTGACCTTTCCTGGGAGCAAAGCATGGTCTACGGGTTGCACAGTGCCTGCACACTGCCCCTCTTGGCTCCTTCTTCCTTGCTAGATCTAGAAAAGCCCATCATTCTGTGGCATTTCATGGCTCCGCAATGGCTCTGCTGCAGTGAGACTGAACTCTCCCAGGCCCTGAGACTCTGTGTAAGTGATTTCACCTGTCTCTGCCTTGCCATCTTCAATGGTAAAGAGCTTAAGCAAGGCCTGGTGCACGGTAAGCCAACAGACATCACCTGTGAGCCTCATGGCCCACTCCCCCAGCTCCAGAGCTCTGGTCAAGCCGCTTAAGTCATACAGCTCTGTCTTCACTGTAAGTATTTGTAACTGGCTGCAACATACAGGCACTATGCTCAGTGATGAAACCACAGAGCCCAGCAATGTGTGTGCCCTGTCCTTAAATAGCCAAGTCTATAGAAGACAATGGCAGCAGAGTGGACAATTAAAGCGTAAATGGCCAGGCCTAAGGCTGGGACTTTAGTCATGGGGCTTCTCAGACTAATCCCTGTGGCTTTTTGAGTCTGGTCCCTGAGGCTGCAGTCACATGGGCAAGCCACAGGATCCTGTCCTTGATTAGGAGCTGTCATCTCCTACCCTCCGATGGCACATTCCTGTGGCTGCTCTCCCTAAACAGCCTGGGAGTTCCGCCACAGAGCCCAGTTCTCTGTCCTTGCCACACACACACACATGCCGGCTTCGAGGTCCGTTTTCTTTCTTTCTTTTTTTTTTTTTTAAGTTTTTTTTTTATTTGTGTGTGTGTGTGTGTGTGTGTGTGTGTGTGTGCCTGTGTCGTCTATGTCTGTCTATCTTTCTGTCTGTGTGTCTGTGTGCCTGTGTTTCTAAATCTGTATATGTGTGTCTGTCTCTTTCTCTGTGTGTGTGCTGTGTCTGTATTATATGTCTGTGTATATGTCTGTGTGCCTGTGCCTGTGTTTGTGTTTCTATGTCTGTGTATGTCTGTCTGTCTCTGTGTGTGTGTGTGTCTGTGTCTGTGTGTTGTGTGTCTGCCTGTGTGTATATCTATGTGCCTGTGTCTATATGTGGATGTCTGTGTATATGTGTCTGTCTCTGTGTGTGTGTGTGTGTCTGAGTGTTGTGTGTCTGACTGTGTGTGTATCTATGTGCCTGTGTCTGTATGTGTATGTCTGTATATGTCTCTCTCTCTCTCTCTCTCTCTCTCTCTCTCTCTCTCTCTCTCTCTCTCTCTCTGTTGTGTGCCTGTATGTAGGGGGATGGTTATGTAGGTGACCTCAGAGGTCAGAAGAAGGATTATTACAGGCAATTATGAGACACACGATGTAGGGGCAGGGAACTGAACTCAAGTCCTCTGGAAGAGTAGCTAGCAAGCACTCATAGTCACTGAAGCATTTTCTAGCCCTACAACACTGCTGTCATCTGAGGGATAACCCACTGAGTCCTGCAAAACTAGGTCTTCTGCAACTTACCAGCTTCTGCTCTGGCCCTTATTTTGATCTCTAGCTCCAGCTACAAGGCCAGCATG
Source organism: Mus caroli (assembly GCF_978045245.1). NCBI lineage: Eukaryota > Metazoa > Chordata > Mammalia > Rodentia > Muridae > Mus > Mus caroli. The sequence goes on from NW_028227256.1 coordinate 131,662,190, forward strand.
GCTCTGTACTGAGGTGCTTTGCATGGGTGTAAAAATCTAACTGTCCTTGCATACTAGAACCCCTTAGACTGACTCTAAGGCTTAGAGAGAGAGGTCACACTGAGGCGGCCTTGATAGCCTTCTATGAAGGAAGAAGTGCCTGGGCAATCCCTGTGTCTTGACTCTACTATCAGATTCGATAACTAGCACTGAGCAGAGTCAAAAACAGAAAAACAAAACAACCCCCCTTCCCAAAAAAAACCTAGCTAGAGAAGCTGCAGCAACAGTAACAGTGAGGGGTGAGAGGTGGAGTCTCACGCAGATGAGGCTACTGTCCTGAGCTCTTTATCCCCAGAGCGTCTGAGTGGAACACTAATGAAAGGCCCCCAATCCATGGTCCTTAGCTGTGCTCACACAGATGGAACTTCCCCCATCCAGGACAGGAGGAGTGCCTGGGCTTTCAGTAGTGGATAGGGAGCAAGATAGTGGCAGTCCGGGACAGCAGTGGGAGGTTGGGGAGAACCTTCACCTAGATGCACCCTGCCGCCCGTGTCACACACACTGAACCACCGCACCACGGCACCAACACCCTCCCTGGCGGGCCAACCTGGCTTGTTCAAACTGAGCCTGAATCTGGCGGGAGTGCCCGGGACAGCTGCCTCTGCTGCCGCCTGACCCACTCCACCCCCAACAGCATCAGCCTTCCCTCTTCCCACCCAAAACGCGGGCACTTTCTAGGTCTCATTTAATTCCATTTATTTTTTTTTTACGGGCAAGGGAATGAGCATTGTCCCCACGTTAAAGGAGGAAATGGATACTGGGAAATATCACTCGGCCCCCAGATCACACAACCGCTGCTAAAACTCATGCGGTTTAATTCTGTTGCGCCCGGGCGCACCTGGAGACAAGGACAGCCAGGAGGGCGCCACCTGTGCGGTAGATCTTGGGGTTCCTTTCCCGGGACCTTGTGGCATTTTCTGGAGCTCCGTGCCCTTCCCCCCACCCCCACCCCTCACCCCGACCCACCTGCGTGCACCGCGCCTGTGGCCCCGCCCCTGGGGCCCCGCCTGCCACCGAGCGGCTCCGGCGCTCTGAGCTCCATCCAGACCCTTAGGCCTTCTGTGCGCTGCTACCCTTGCCCATTCGGCCCACGCTGAGCCACTCTGGTTCTGTTGCCTCTGCCTGAGTGTCCTTTCCTATAAGTGGTGCCCCACTCGCCTCCCCTTTTCCTCAACCTTTTGCCTATTTGGATCATCACATTTGTAGAAAGACTAGACGAAAGATTCAGGTTCAAAACACTCCTTCCCAACCAGAAGTCCTTGGCATTGAGCCCCACTCTTGCTCACACTACAGTTGTGCTAGCGTTCTTGGCCATCCATTATGGAGTTCTCTATTATCAGATACACACTTTGTGGCCTGGCACCGACACTGAATAGTGGTTTGATGATGTTAAGCCTACTTACCCTAGGTGTGCCTCACTTTAGGGGTCTAAGAAAGGTTGTATAATAGTCCCTCTTAAGTGAACCGCTGTGGGGTTTCAATGGTAGAATCCAGGTGCATGGTGAGGGTATTAACTCTGCCCGCCAGAGGCGTTCCTTCCTTCAGGGGCATTCACACACATCACCCCCAATGATGGAGATCAGACAGAAGCAGCAAGCCGCAAAGCAGCAGTGAGCAAAGATGGCAAGGTGGCAGGGGAGGGCGTTCTGGGTCAGCCCTGCCCTTAGGAGGCACCAGCTGCTGCTTCTCTCTGTGGTGCCACCTGCCTCGCCCCTGATCTTCTCTGCCTTTGATCTTCTGATCTCTGGCCAGGGTCTCCCAGCCAAAGGCATTCCTGTCTTCCTGTCTTCCAGCCTCCTCCAAGGAAAGGCAAAGGGCTGGGCTCACTCCATGCCCCGGCCCCTCCCTCCTCCCCTCCTCTGCTCTGTGGAGTCACGCAGGTCCTTAGATCAAGTAACAACCAGGTCCACCTGAGGTGGCAGGGGGTTGAGAGTGGTTTTGGAAAGAAGAGAAAATAAGAGAGGAAGCCCCCTGGCTCTGGGTGCTACTCCAACTAGGCTCAGCATCTTAGCTGGCTCAGCATCTTAGCTGGACCAGACCCCTATGGAAAGGTTCCCAGGGCCAAGGTCTTTGTTCTCAGTGTCCTGGAATGTAAATCCCTTGTTGAGTACACAGGAAGTGTGTATGCCTTGTATAAAAAGGAGAAAGGACCTCAGGAACCCTAGGTCTGGGGAGGGAGTGGGGACTACAGATCCCCTCTGGGCAGAACTCAGAACACTAGTGCTAGGAGACTCTCAAGAGCCTGTGGACTGAAGTACCACCACAGAGGACTTCCTGGAGGAAGCTGGTCTGGGAGCATAATCCCCATCAGTAAACGCCCAGACCTAGAGCTTGCTGAGGGAGAAATTAAAGTAGGAGCGTGGGGGATAGTGCGATGAATAGTCACACACACACACACACACACACACACAGTTGTATGGCTACCTAGAAGTTGTGAATATGAGAATAGGTCTTTGTAGACACAGTGAAATGACACATTTGAGATAAGAAGCCCATCCTGGACCCTCCAGGGGTCTCAAAAGTCTGTAGATATTTGCCCTTAATACACTGGGGGCAGGGGAGGCACAAGAAAAGCAGAAATTATTCCCATCCCAAAACAGGTGAGGTGGGTTCTTCTCTAAATACACAGTAAAGGCTTCATCATTCGGGGCTTCTGGCTCAAACGCTGGTGGAGAATAACTTCTGTTTTAAGACACCAGCTCTCTGGCACTTTGTCGTGGTAGCTACTGGAAATTAACACAAATGCCATGGGCCTGTCAGGTGGGATTCAGTGTGCACCCCCCTTCCTCCTGGAACCCTCTGCCCTCCCCCTCTGCTAGGTTCCATCATGCCCCTCTCTTGGTACCTCAGGCCAAACCAGCAACCAATCTCATTCTTTCCACCTACAAGAGTCACTCCACCTTTTGAGACTTGTCCTGGGACTACTCTGACCCAGCAACTCCCATCCTGGGCATTTAACCAACAGAAGTGCATCTGTGTACTCATTAAACATCCGCACAGAACAACCCTTAGCAGTGGTATCCATAGCAACGCCAGCAGCACCCCCAGAATGGACAGATTGTGCCATATTCATCTGTGTGAGCACTACACAGCCAGGAGGATGAGCAAACCAGGACCAGCAGTCATAGGCAGGAATCACAAACATACTGGGGAAACCATGCCAGATTCAACATACCTCCCCTTTCCATAAAGCTTAAAGCCAACACTGAACTCTCCATCCCTGCTGCCCCTGTGAGGAGATGGTGACCAGAAAAGGGCATGGGAGCAGAGGACTTCCACAGAGACGATGGTGTTCTGTTTCTCTGAGTGCTGGTTACACAATGTACTCACTGGTAAAAATTATGAAGCTCTCAACCTATGCTATGTACTCCTTTCTGCAATGTGTATTGTTCTTAAAGGCTCAGGGGCTGTTTGTTCTTTTGTGGTGCTAAAGATGCAGACTATGGCCTCACACATGCTAGGCAGATACCTACCAGTGAACTATCTCAAAGCTAGTTTTAAAGCCTTGGGGGGAGGGGGTGGCAGGCATGGTGATACATATCTGTAATGCCAGCACTTGGGAGGCAATGGAAGGAAAGGCAGCGGTTTAAGAATACCTTTGCCTAAATAATGGATTTGAGGTCAACTTGGGCTATCTATCTACAGGTAGATTCTAAAAGTTACAAAACAGGCTGGGGAAATGGCTGAGATGAGGCCCTGTGTTAGAATCCCCAACACTGACATAAAGAAACCGGCCCCAACACTGGAGAAACAAGAAGGGGCTTCCTTGGGCCTGCTGGCCAGCCAGTCCAGTCAAACTTGTAAGCTCCAGGTTCAGTGAGAGAGTCTATCTCACATAGATAGATAGATAGATAGATAGATAGATAGATAGATAGATAGATAGATAGATGGATGGATGGATGGATGGATAGATAGATAGATAGATAGATAGATAGATAGATAGATAGATAGATAGATAGATAGATAGATAGATAGATGGAAGGAGAGCGGGTAGGGCTGGAGAGATGGCTCTGCCAAAGCACTTGGTACTGTTCAAAGGACCTGCATTCAGATACCGACCCCCACATGGTGGTTCGTAACTATGCTCAGTGACAGTTCCAGAAGGTCTCATGCCATCTTTTGAACTCCTTGGCTACCAAACACACTTGGGATGTACATACCTACATGTAGGCAAAATGCATAAAATAAAATAAATAAGGCGGTAAACAATTGAGGAAGATACCCTCTGGCCTTTACATGCACAAGTACACAAATGCATATGTGTACACACACACACACACACACACAGACACCACTTTCTACAAGTCTTCCAGGAGAGGCTGTTGTTGCTCTTCCATAAGATCAAGGACCCGAGTGTAGTTCCCAACATCCACATCAGGTGGTGAAAAACCACCTGTAACTCCGCCCCAGGGCATCAGACGCCCTCTTCTGGGCTCTCCAGCTTCCTACACATGGGTGGCATAGAGACACATACACAGGAATAAAAATAGATCTCTTTAAAAACTAAAGTAACCATCTTCGATGAGGTGCAGCCTGGCAAATGGTTCCCTCTCTGCCCCCTGGTTGGCGTGGGTACTCCTCCCGTGTCACCTCACTGGGCTGAAGTGCCAGTGTTTGCTTCTGTGTCTTGTTTTCATCTTTCTTCTCTGTGTACGCTTTGCACCTTGCACGAACTCTGGCGTGTAACAGACCCTCAATAAACACTTGAGCTCTGTCGGCATGACTAAGGCATCAGTACCCCCCGACTTTGCTCCCAGGCCTCCCTGGCACCAGATGAGCTCCCTGGGTTCCACACTACTTCACATGAGACACAATTCTCCCTCCCATTGTCCCCACCTAGGCATCTCCTGAGTGCCCCCATGACCAGTCCCTGCACATCTCCTGCCTGCGATTTAAATGCTTAGGATGGAATTTCCTGACCTAGCAGCCTGGGGTCTCTCTAAACACAGAATGCAGTTCTTACTCATCCTGGGTCTTCAGCAAATGTCAGGCACACCCTTGGAATCCAAGTGCCCACCTACTTAAGTCCCTGGAACCGTCCGCCCAACCCAGCCTAGGGCGGGCACATATCTTTGTTCATCTTAGCCTGCTTAGAACAGGGTGGAAATTTTCAAAAGAAGTCTTCCTTTAAACATAAAAATAAAGGCAATGAATAGGAAAGGCCACAGCCTCCGAGTGAAAGGCTTTATAGAACAGATGGCTCACTCTAATGAAACCCAAGCCTGGCCATGAGCTGGCTGCCTGGCAGCTTTAGAGCCTCTCCACTGCGGCTCTGTCCTCACCGCAGCCGTCTGGGTCGGATGCCACACCTCAAGCTCCTGCCCACAGTGGAGCCAGGTTAGTGCCACCACCTGTCTGGAGAGGGCTCCCTCGATCCCCACCCTGTCTCTCCAGAATGTCCGTCTGCTCCAGCCCGAGCCTGTTACTGCTCTGTAGCTCCTGGCATCCGGCCCTCCGTGCATTCATTCATTTATACATCTCTTCCTTTGCCCCAATACCCCTAAACACCACATGCAGTGGGGCTTGTGCCTGCCTTGGGGATACCTCCAGTGCACTGGTGGCCAAGGCTGTCTTCTTGGTGCTCTCACCCTAGTTTAAGAAACAAATATACTGGAAAGAGTCTGGGTGAGGGCCCCAGGGTACTGTAGGATGCAGAAGGGAGCCTTCTCCGGCTCTGAGGAGGCCTTTCTGGGAAACCCTGCCTGAACATCTGGGATAATCTGATCTTTTCCTGACCACCTCCAACATCTCCCAGATCTGCAGGCTTCTTGTCTGAACCCGTTTCTTAACCATGGTCTTGCAGAAACTCAACAATGACAGGGCTCTTCCTTACCATCCTGGTCGTGAACTAACAATGCCTCAGCTAAGCAAGTAGCTAGGAGAGATCTGGGACTGACTCCCTGGTTAGGCTAGGCTCTCTGTCTAAGAAATCTAGAAAGCCATTTGTCCCTGTCACCCCAGAACTGAGATTATACGCGTGTGTCACCACACCTGGCTTTTTAGAAAGCATTAGTGCTGAGGACCAAACTTAGGTTCCCGTGCTTCAACAGTCAGCACTGTACCAACAGCACCTTCTCTCCAGCTCCTCGAGACCTCTGTACACACATACACATATGCACATGCATGCGTGAGTGCACACACACAGGGGGCGGGGACAGGGGAGTGGTGGTACCCTCTTGGAGCCCTAGCACTCCTGAGGCTGAAGCAGATCTCTGAGTCCAGCCTGGGACCCTGTTTTAAACAGAAAAGACTACAGACCATTTCTGGAGTTTTCCAAAGGTTTCCACACTGGATGGGCAAGAGCCTCGTGTTTTCCTTCTCTCTCCGCAGCACCTGCTCTTAAGTCTTTGTAACTTTGACTGTATTGTTTCTTTGTTTCCTTGACTATTTTTCCAACCACTATTTTCATCTTAAGAGTTGATCCCTTTGGCACAGTACTGTGTTAACACCTTGTGGTCTAGCCTAAATAAAGCTCCTGGCCAAAAAGGAGCCTAAAGGCAGAGGCTAAAACCCTGTCTCACTTCCACTTATCAACTCTGACCCTTTACATGTGATGAGGCCACTTGTGTAAGGGCATCCCCTATGCCAGCTGCAGCCCGATGGCAGGTGTGTGCAGCCTGATGCTACAAGGATGTGACCAGTCGTGTGCAAACAGAGAGGTTCTCAGGCACTTCATCAGTGGGCAGACCCTGGGGGATGCTGAGTCACGTGTATGGCATCTCTGAAAGCTTCTATGTTCCAGGTTACCTTCCTCTTAGACAAAACAAAGCAAAACCCAGTCCATCTCACTGATGCCTTTGTTACTAGCAAAGCAGGGACTAGCTGATCTCTCTCTCCCTAGTCTAATAGGAAAGCTGGGGAAAGAGGATAAACTTGGGGGATAGGGCCATCACAGCCAGTGGGGGTGAGCAGGGGGAAATACTAGGAAGCACTTTCCAGCATGTTCTCAAAGCCAAATACCAAAGCAAGTGTGTGTGGTGGTAGTGGTGAAAGTGGAAACAGGGTGTTGAATGATCTGTTCTGCCCATCTGTAGACTCCAGTTAGAGCTGAGCAAAGCAACAGGTGGGTTCTTCAGGCCCAGCTCCTGAAGTTCTAGATGTTCTTCTGTAGCTACACTCTCGACCCCATCCCCACCATCTGAAGCTACAGGGCCATCTGTCCATCAACACCAGCCATTCGAGAACTGGCCAGCTTGGAAGTGCCAAAGCTAACTCTACCACTAGCATGTCCCTGGGCCCAAAATGGTACCCTTCCACTACCATTGCTAATATGTCAGGTGAATGTGGGGCAGATGGGTGAAGTATCTGCAGTATCTGCACCCTGAGCCTCTGCATTCAAAACACTTAGGCATAGTGTCCGCACACACACAGGGAGGGAGGGAGGGAGGGAGGGAGGGAGGGAGGGAGGGAGGGAGGGAGGGAGGGAGGGAGGGGGAGAGAGAGAGAGAGAGAGAGAGAGAGAGAGAGAGAGAGAGAGAGAGAGAGAGAAATAATGGTCATGCCCTATCCTAGCCCTTGGGATCTCAAGTCTCAGGGAGTGAACATTGCAAGGAAAATCGAGGCTGGGTCCTCCTACCAAGTCCCCTCTCGTTGGGTCTTTTACACTGCCTCTCCCCAGCTCCTCTGCATCCTTATTTATCTCCATAACATCTGGGGGAAAGGAGCTATTACCTGCAGGAAATAGGCCCAAGGAGACCTGGGTCTTGGCCAAGACAAACAGGTGTCAGTGGTAGGTTCCAGCCTAGGACCCCTGATTCCAGTTCTACAGAAGAGAGAACAAACCTAACATTCTAGACAGGTAGGGTCAGGGGAGTTGCAGACATAAGGGGAGGGGGCCTACTGATCCCTTCACACTGCAAAGAATGGACACTCTAGGGGAGAGCCCAGTGGAGAGCAGGGTGAGCCTGGAAGGTTGGGCAGCCAGGGTGGAGGGCTTCCCACATCTGGAAGCTCGGGAGTGCCTTTCTCCCTGGGTGGACTAGGGACTGTCTATTACACAGTGTCCCCTTTACCCAAGAGGGGTACATCTCAAGATGCCTAAGATCTCATATAATATCAAAGCCTATATACTATATATATGCTTTATATACATTATTAATAAATTAGGCATAGTAAGATACTATCAATAGCAACACTAAAACAGGATAATTATAACAATATACTCTAATAAAAATTAAGCGAATGTGCATACATTCTCTCTTAAAAGAAGTTTATTATACTTTTTTCTTTAATTTAAAGGAATTTGCAATTTCCCTGTTCTTGCACTTGGGGCCATCTTGACATAAAGCAAAGGTTGCTTAAACCAAGGCCTGCTTGCCCCGCAGGGTCCTCTCAGATGAATTGAGCAGCAAAAGGCTACTGAGTGACTATCAAAAAGGTGCATACACAGCACAGAAACCCTGGACACGGGATGTGACAGAGCTCTGCTGAGACAGAGCCAGCACGATGCCATCATGCTACTGAGGATGTCACACGATTTTAAACGATCAACTATTTACTTCTGGGATTTTCCATGTAACATTTCCAGGCCTTGTTTGGCCACAGATAACTGAAACCGCAGAAAGTTAGAACTGTTAATAAGAAAGGACCACGAATACTGAGAATTAATGCCACGGTCTAGTTCAGCTTTGTCTGCTACCAAGTACACACTCAAGAAATATTTGTTGGTTGAAACAAACGTAATGATGGCTAATGTCCACTAACTGGTTATGATGTGTCAGTGGTTCTCACAATCCCCATGTGGTATGTATCATTATTAATTCCATTTTATAGGAAGAAGCTAACAAGAGTCTCTTCCTGAGTACTGAGCCAGGATCTAAATCCAGACAGACTGACTGATGGGGGGTGGTGCCCTTAACCAAGTGTGTTGGCACTTGGATAGAGTCTGCCATACAGGATTCTCTCTCTCTCTCTCTCTCTCTCTCTCTCTCTCTCTCTCTCTCTCTCTCTCTCTCTCTCTCTCTCTCTCTCTCTCTTTCTCTCTTCCCCTTCCTCCCTCCCTCCCTCCCTCCCTCCCTCCCACTAAACAAATGCCTTTGCATCAGAGCCCTCGACCTATCCCACCTGGACTGAGTGTGCTTCCCTGCCCACCTCAGCACAGCATACTCCATAGCCCCGGGCCCCTGCAGATGCCATTCATTTTCGTTTGTTTTGTTTTGTTTTGTTGAGACAGGGTTTCTCTGTGTAGCCCTGGCTGTCCTAGAACTCTGTCTGTAGACCAGGCTGGCCTCAAACTCAAGAGATCTACCTGTCTCTGCTTCCCTAGTGCTAGGATTAAAGGCAAGCGCCACCTCCACCCGGCCACCAGGTGCCGTTCTTAAACTAAAGATCACCTACAACCTGGAGATGTCCAGTCTTTCTCTAATCCTAGACCCCTCTGGTGTATCTGGACAAAAGCTCACATCTACACCACTGCATTCCAGAGATAGATGTCCCTTCCTTCCATCCCCCAACCATCAGACCCAAAAGGGTCACCATCTTGGCAATGGGACAGCAATGTGCCTATTGGGTCACAGCATCTGTGAGGTCTCTTTCATCGTTCTATTTTATTTTATTGTTACTGTTGGTGACATACCCATGCTTAATTAATAAACTAAGTAAGATTCGTTCACTGTGAGCATGTAGAAGCACATATTATATAGGGCTTGGTACTATCTGAACTCTTAGACATCTAACTGGAGTGTCTTGAGTGTATCCCACTTCAGTAAGGGGGAACTATCATATATAATAGACAGTGCCTAGTCCATATAAAGAGGAACATTCAGGAATAGACAGAACATATGACTACCTGAAATGGAAGCTAGGTCAAGGTAAAAATTACACACACACACACACACACACACACACACACACACACCATCCCTACAAACCAGAGTGTGAGGCTCTGATGGCCTAGGAGCCTGAGAGGGGGTTGCACACTTAGCAGGATCCACTGCAAAATAAAAATCTCTCATGTGGAAATAGCAGAGTGCTGACCCAAGTTAGAGCCCTTCAAAGCAGTGCATAGGTGGCAAGTGACAGGGTGACTCACAGGCTGATGTCCAGGTAACCCTGTTGGAGGATTTGGGTGGAGTCAGAGGTACCTGACTCTCACCTTCAATCCCCTAGGGTTCTGAGTGCCTACCTGTCCTCAGGTAAGCAGGGTGGGAGCCCAGGTCCTGCCCCAATTCTCTCTTGCTTTTGTCCTAAACAATGGTTGCCTTCCTTTCTCGTCTCCTCCCTGCCTCCTCCGCTTGGTCCACCACAAAGGCAGGGGATTTGTTTACAGCCCTTCCTGCCTCAACTCTTGCAATACCTGGACACTGGATCCAGCCTTCCCATCCTCAAACACCCTCACTGCCCCAGATCTAGAGCTGACAGGAAAGAAGCAAAGACCGAATACCTATAGGTGGACTGTCTGTCCACGGCCCTACCCAGAGCACCCCCTGCAGGTAGAAACCCATATTATGGGCCTGCAAGCAAGAGGAAGTTTGACAGGGTCCTGAGTAAAGGGGCCGGGGAGCATAGACCAGGCCTGCAGGAGACTCCCTCCCAGTCTAAAGTGAAAGGATAGTCAGTTAAGAGCCCCTTCTTTCTGAAGCCGTGAAGCTCCGAATCTGATAGCAAAAAAAGCCCCATCAAAGAGATGGACTCGGACTCAGAGACAGACTCATGCAGACGGTTTCTAATAATACCTAATATTTTCAAAGAAAATAAAGTCACATTCCCTGTGTGAAAAGCCCTTCCCCGGGGCAGGCTCTTGCTTCCTACAGCTCAGCAGGGAGACACTTACACTACCTGGCAAACAGTCCTCGTAGATCATTCACTCGAGGGCCTGTGGCTTTTCTTTCACACCACAACTGCCTCTCGGAGGGATTCCCACATGAGACCTCAGTTAGTTCAGCGGAGCCTGTCCTCTGCCCTGCCTGCCCAGGGCATGTGGTTATCTGACCCCGCCTACCACCGCACTTCTCACTTCCCACAAGGCGCCTCGTGTGTGTGTGTGTGTGTGTGTGTGTGTGTGTGTGTGTGTGTGTGTGTTATTTGTGTTTGTCTTATCAGCTTGTTTTGAGCCTCAGGCCCAGAGGAGACCATGCATGGACTACGGAGTCCAAGCTCACCTTTGGCTCTTTCTCTCCCTTCTGTGATCCCATAGCCTCATCCTTTCAGAGGAGATAGCAACGGTCTTGTCCTCACGTGGGACGTTCACGCAAAGAACCTTATGCAGAGCCTCTCAGGGAGCAAGCATTCTGTCTGTGTCCGGCCAGTCAATGAGTGAGCGAGTGTTTACTCCCCAAGACAGCCTGGGAGTTCAAGTAGCTTCCTCAGTAGCCGTTAACAAGATGGGAAGGGAGTGTTTTCTGCATGACTCAGGGTGAGAGGTGTCACCAGAATTCACATGTCGCTGGGCTTCAGCCTACGCTCCTGCCTCATAGCATGCATGGGGAACACAGAGCAAACCAGAGAGGCCTGGAGAGCTATCAGAAAGAAGCCACAGGATGGGTCACCCGGAAAGGCTCCCTCCTCTAGGGCATGTTAAAGACCTTGCAGCAGCAGCCGGTTTGGGCCTGTTTCCCAGGAGCCCGTGGTAACAGGTTCGGTGCAGTCCAAATCCCAAGTCACAGTGGAGTTGCAATCAACCCTGGTTGGCTGGGGCTTGTGCCTCTGATTCCCCTGTTTATTCCTGAATAAGAGGACACACTCTTGCCCCTTACAGAGAGCCCAGCAATCTCCGGGGTTAGGTTGAGAGGCAGTGATGAGGAGTCTGCCAGCACTGTTACTCTCTTTCCCCTGCATTAGCCATTGGCCTTGGCCTTGGCCCTAGGGACCACATTCAGACACTGGTGCAACAGGAGACACTCAGCACCTTCCTGAGTGCTGCCACGGGGACACTCCCACCCTCCCCAACACCTCTAAGGCCAAAAGAGATTGGACAAGTAGCAGAGAGAGGGGAACTCTGTTCTCGAACAAGCCCTCTGGATATCACCCTCAGCAAAGTCCTAGACAGACAGACTCAGTTTCTCCTTCCAAATGCCTCTCCCAAGGGAACACCAGAATCCCTACTACATAACTGCCTCGTGTCAGCCATGGCGGTGTGCCAAGCACTGTGCTGAATTACAAATGTCTGTCTCAGAGTCTGGTGTGATTGTTTCCAGTTTAGAGCTACAGAAACAGGCCGGCAGATGTAATGAAACACACTGGTACCCTGGGCGTGGGCACCATGCGCTTAGGAGGTTACACAGGATGGGAAGCTTTAGAGCATCTTAGGCTTTAACAAGGACTGGAGAGGCGAGCTGCTGGTTTAAAACACTGGCTGCTCTTCCAGAGGACCCAGACTCCATTCCCAGGAACCACCTGGCAGCTTACAACTGTCTGTGACTCCAATCACAGAGAATGCAGTGCCACCTTCTAGCCTTCATAGGCACCAGGCATATACACGGCTCACAGATAGGCACGCAAGTGAAGCAAATATACACCTAAAAACAAATTAAATTTAAAAGACAAAAGCTAGAAATGTAGTTCAGTGGTACTCGTCTACAATGTGCAAGGCCTAGTCCCTGGTGAATGCACACACACACACACACACACACACACACACACACACACACACAAGGAAGCAGTTCTTTCCTTCTACAGCAGTGGCTCCAGATGTGCCAGATGTTGCCTGGGGTTGGTTGGCAGTGCTGGCGGCCTGAGAAGCACAATTGATAAGTCCTAGCTGATGAACACCTCCAATCCTTTTGTTTGCTTTACATGTGTGCCCCGGGGAGGAAAGGCAGAAAGCGCTGCCCTGGAACCTCCTGCCTCCGAGAACTGTGCAGAGAGGCAGCCGGGACAGTGCAGCAAAGCACCAGTGCATGCTGGGTATCAGGAAGAATCCAGGTAAACCCAGCTTTCTAGCGTCTGAGAGAGAAAGATTGTGAATTCCAGGCCAGCCTAGACTCTACGGCAAAACTTTGCCTCAAAATCAAAACAAACACAAAGAAACCCTGACTTGATTGGAGAGTCTCCTAGGGCTCGAGGCTTTCTCTTCTCTTGCAGGGTCTTCTGGTGGTAGATAAGATGCTTCAGGTGGCCTGGTTTCAGCCTCTTCTTCTCCAGGGTTTCCCTGAACCCACCAGGCATCTCTCTCAGAGCACCTCGCCATACTTCTCTGAGTCTGCTCCTAGGAAGATCTGGCCCAGTGAGTTCAGTTTTCACGAACACTTGGCCCCATTTCCCATAACTGCACCCAGTAGGTCTCAGTACACAGTAGGTCTCTGACAACAACACTGAGGATAATGTCTGCTACAGCAGTGGTCTCACTCTCCCCAGCTATAATTCTTCAATTGTGCTGAGCCCCCAAACCTTCCCCTTCAATCAGCTACCATAGATGGGACCCTAGAAGTCATGCCCTGTGGATGAGACAGAAATGAATCCCAACCCCGAGGAGACTGGACACAGGCCTTGTGAGGCTGCTTAAGCTGGGTTTTAACATGCTCAGAACGAAGCCCATCCTGCTGGAGCTCAGAGCCCTTCCGATCTGACCTCTAAGCAGTACTATCCAAAAGGGTTAGGGAGGAGCTTGTTCTGTTGAACCCGCAGCACCGGGGGTGACCAGCGAGAGATCTCAGACTCTAAATCCCTCGTCTTCCTCAACTGTAAGATGGACCTCACACAAGTCCCTCCCTCACAGGGTTTATACTTGATGCTTCAGATAAAGCGCTTGAAAGCAGCTCGTGCCACCGAGCAACTAACCAGGAAGTGCCAGCAGTTGCTGTGATGGACTTAGGAGTGATAGCAGGTCCATAAATGAGTCTCTCCAGGACCATCAGGTGCCATCCTGACTGGGCCCCAGACATAGACTTTCCTGGAGGAACTAGTGTACTTCTAGGGGTAAGGTCACAATCAAAAAACTGAAAACTGTAGCCAGTAAGACATCGCTGCTGCACCTAGAAGCAGACAGGAGCGGCAGAAAGCCAGGGACGTAAGTGCTGCAGTGGCCACATTTCCATTAGTCAGAGGGGCCTCTGATCCGGATGCAGGCCACAAGTCCCTTGGAGGTCTCTGGAGGAGAAAAAGCCTGGCAGCTGAGAGGGCTGGGAAGGGACACAAAGAAAACCTCTCCTCTGGAGGTACCTTGTCTTTGAGCTGCCGGCCCAGCCCCCACCTGCCCGCCCAACACCAGCCCGCTGTGGCCTGCTCTGGCATGGCTCCGGGGGGCTCAGTGCCAAGCCCTGAGCTTTCCCCCCACCATGTCCTTTCACTGCTTCCAAAATAACTCTTCGCTCACTGCCCAAGTTTGGCTTCTCGGCTGTTTTTCTCCTCCTGGGACCTGTTCTCCTGTGTCTGAAGGGCAGCAGGAGAGACCCAAATTATTGTTAGAAATTGGGGCTTGCCATTTCCTTACTCAGCACAAAGGGGCTCCCAGAGTTCTGAGAGCCCCTAAATCAATAAGTCTATTCAGTTTGGCTAACGGAAGTTATTTCCAGAAGAGAGAGGGGATGGCCCCCCACCTCCTACTCTTGCACCTTCCCAAGGTGACCAAAGCCCTAGAAGGACTCTTTGTCCTTGGCTCTGCTCCCGGTAGAGCCAGTTACTAGCCTAAGGTCACACAACCCAACAGAGGTAAGCAAAGAGGAGCAAAAGGCCCTTCCAGGCCCTCTCAGGGTGAGACCCAAGCCCGGGTCCCAGCACCCCACCACTGTCCTAAGGCCGTACCCATGAAAATGTCTTCCGGTTCTGGGGAAAAGCCAGGCTCTCCAGGCAGCCTGACCTGAGAGCCAGACTCTTCCTCTTTGGAGAGTCTCCCATCAGGCACTCTTGGCGGCTCCTCCAGGCTCAACACAGGGTCACTTCCTCCAACACCCAGCCTGGAGCCCAGGAGCAGCCTGTATCCCTGGAAGACTCTTTCCCTGAAGGTCAGTAGAGGGAATTAGTGAAGAAAGAAGTCAGTGGGAAGGAGGACCCCTCTGAAGGGCCCTAAAAGATGAAGCTCTGGCACTACAACCATCCCCCTTTCTGGGCCTCTTGGGGCACTTGTAGTTGAAGTGCAGAAAGAAAAAAGGTCCAGCTGGTGCTCTTTGAGGGCCCGTACCTCAAGTGCTTGTGAGAAGTGTTACACGTGTGTTTTATGTCCTGTGCCCTGTCCATCTTCTGTGAGCCTGGGCCAGAGCAGGAAGCGGGCTGTGGCACAGGAGACCATCCAGAAGGTCCGTGGGACCTTCCATGGGAGGGGGAAGGTGGTGGTGCTGAGTGGGCTGGGGGCCAACTCCCTCTGAGCCATGCCCCCCCTGGCAACCCTTCTAGGTAGACACAAGCAGTATTTCCATTTTAGGTTAAGAAACTAAAACCTTGGGTCTGGAGCTAAAAACTCTCCCCACAAGTGGGGCAGTGGTGGCACACAACTTTAATCCCAGAACTTGAGAGGGAGAGGCAGATGGATCTTTGTGAGTTCAAGGCCAGCCTGGTTTACAGAATGAGTTCCTGGACAACTAGGGCTACACAGAGAAACTCTGTCTTGAAAACCCAAAGAGAGCCGGGCGTGGTGATGAACGCCTTTAATCCCAGCACTTGGGAGGCAAAGGCAGGCAGATTTCTGAGTTCGAGGCCAGCCTGGTCTACAGAGTGAGTTCCAGGACAGCCAGGGATACACAGAGAAACCCTGTCTCGAAAAAAGAAAGAAAGAAAGAAAGAAAGAAAGAAAGAAAGAAAGAAAGAAAGAAAGAAAGAAAGAAAGAAAAGAAAAGAGAAAAAAGAAAGAAAACCCAAAGAGAGAGAAGAGAAGAGAAGAGAAGAGAAGAGAAGAGAAGAGAAGAGAAGAGAAGAGAAGAGAAGAGAAGAGAAGAGAAGAGAAGAGCTTTGCCCACATCAGGGTTGCTGGTGTTGATCTCTGGAACCTGATAAGCTACCAATACCCAGTGGCACCCATGTGGGCCCCTTCTCCTATGCCCCGTCCATCTTCTGTCACCTGTGAGCCTGAGCCAGAGCAGGAAGCAGGCTGTGGCACAAGAGACCATCCAGAGCGTGCCCATGGGAGGGGGAAGGTGGTGGTGCTGAGCGGGCTGGGGGCCAACTCCCTCTGAGCCAGGCTTTCTTCTCTGCCGGTGCCCCACCCAGCCGCTCCCGTGCCCACTGCCGCCAGAGCCCAGAGGTTTCCTTTTTCTTTTTGCCTAAGGCTGTCTCCTGCCTTTCCTTTGAACTGGGGTGACGGCTCCCCCACACAGCCACTCTCCTCCAGCAACCCCCCAGGCTCTTTCAACAAGGGAGGGCCCAGGGGACCCCACTTCCTGAAATTGCTCCACCCCTCCCTTGCTAGCTTCTCTCTGGTTTGGTCTGGGTGCTGCCTGGATTCTCTCTCTCCCTCCTGGATTCCCGCTGCCAAGCCCTCTCTCCCCAGAGCTCTCCCTGTTCCACACAGGCAGTGAAGGACCCACGGTTTCCAGCCAAATGTGGAGCACAGAGATCCAGAGAAACCCTGGGACTTACCTGGGGGTCTCTCACCCACTGTGAGATTGAGGATTAGAACTTATGTACCCCTCATCACAGCGGAAGTGCAGAGGCTGGACCAGGAAGGGAGCCTCTGAGATGAGGAAGTGAGCTGACAAAGTGATACCCACACACACTCTAACTCAGGGCCAGTGTTTGCCAACTGATGCTAAGTGAAGCTCACCTCTGGTCCCTCCAGGAACCCATCTGGGGCAAGCTGGAGAGCAAGCTGGGGTCTTCCAGTGGTCACTCCCCTCCCATTCCACAAAGTCTTGAGACTGTACCAGCTGGTGGGGGCAGCTGCAAAGGTGTTCTGGTTCCCCAGGGTCGCTACCATTGTCTATGTGGCAGTGTGTTCTCCCACCACATACACACAGCCCTCAGCATACAGAGACTTGTTGAACAACTCCCACAGAAGGCTGCTCCGCTTTCCAGTACTAGCTCCAGCACCTCTGCCTCCAAGGAGCCTTCCAAGACAACTGCCTCCTGGCTCTCTGGTGACAACACTATTAACACTGTGTTCTTCCAGACCCTATACCTGCAGATACTACCTCAGTGAAGCCACACAGCCACCGTTTGAATCAGGTATTAGCTTCATTTATAGATGGAGAAGCCAGGTCAAGTTATAAACCAATATACTTGCCCAGCTTCTGCTAGCGCTGCCCTTCACACCAATGCCCATCCTTAACCTTCTATGCTCTTACTATGACACACTGCCTCCACCTCCATCTGTCTGGTTATAGACATGCTTAAGCAATGGCAAGAGATTATCCTGATTCTACACACACACACACACACACACACACACACACACATGCACACGCACCTGACCTTTCACACAAACCCAGTGGTTATTCTGGCTTGAAGAAAGCAAATTCCCTTTGAGTAGCCTGGCATAGAGCAAACGTTTTGGCAGCAGTGAGTAACAAAACGGATGCTTAGGGGTAACCCACAGTGCTTGAGCCTCTGAGAGTTTACAGCCAGAGGTACACACACACTCTCCAACATTTCTCAGTGCCGAAGGTAAACAAGAGACTCCACGTAAATCCCTGGATTCCCCAGCTCTGGGTGCATTTGCCTAGCGAGCAAGTGCTACGTGTATATTCCTGTGACTGCACATGCTCGGGTATGACAGGGACACCTCTCATTCCCATCCCCACAAACTGCAGTGCCCCAGAGCCAGCTGAGGCATATTCTTCTCCATCTCTTCCTGTAAGAGGCCTCAACTCAGGGAGACACACAAAACCCAGCAAATTTCCCTGAGCTTCACTCCAGTGAGGGTGTGGGAGGAGCCCTTCTAGAGACACTTGAAGTACTGTGTATAAATGAATGACTCCTAACTTTGATCAAACAGGGCTGGCATTGGGCCCCAGACTGTTCGTGGGTTTTGGACTTGTGTGTCAAATAAATAGACATAAAGACTTTCTGGTCTCCCCGGGAACAGGAATGGAGGGAGGTGGAGGCAGCCACTCCATGACACAGGTACTGGCTAGGAAGGAACCTTAGTATCCCCGGGTGGGAAGCAGACACCAAGTAGTTTTATACTGAAATTCTGTCAAGGAAGCATTAAAAGGGACCTAGGATGTCTTTTGTGGCCCACCCACCGGCAGATCCTAATACTGCCGAGAAGGGACAGGGTCCCAAGATATCCCTGCCTGGCTCCTTCTTCACGATCTGTCTCTCATTACCTTTCAAGGCCTTTGCAGAGCTAGAAGGATACAGATCAGTGATGTGTGTGATGCACAGGCGTGAAGATCTGATTTCTACCCGCAGAGTTCATGCAAAAAGAGTCAGAAATGGTGGCATGCATTTGGTCATTCCCCAGCATAGGGTGAGGAATACGAGCATATCCCTGGGACTCCCTGCCTAGATCACCCAATGAGCTCCAGGTTAGCATGGGACACTGTCTCAAAAAACAAAGACAAAACAAAACCAAAGGGACAGCTCCTGAGACGTGACACCTGAAGTTGACCACTAGCCTCCACACACACCGAACATGTACCTGCAGACATGTGTACACCAACATACACACACACACACACACACACACTGATGTGTAAAATGTCCTTGCAGCTCCCCTGAGAAAGCAAAGAGGGAAGGCTCTACCTCTGAGCCATCTGCAGATAGTAGAAGCCCCCCTCCACCACCCACTGGGACCCCTGCACAGCCCAGGCAGGAGGATGGGTCTCTCCAGCTCTCTGCAACGCTGGGTATATTGCTGAAAAAAAAATCTCTGCATCACCCAGGACCCACACCCGTGGCTAGCTCCCTTCTCCTACCCTCGGAAACTCAAAGGCTTCCTTGACACCCACAAAGGCTCAGGAAGAGCTCAGAAGCCTTCACCTCTTCTAACCCAAAGACGCCCCACATATCAGAGGGCACTGGGTCAAAGTGTCACGGAACTGTTGTCACCATGGAACGTGGAACACTTGGATTCCCAAAGTGAAACTCTACCCTTATTCCCAAGTCCTGCCAGGAAAAAAAAAAATCCACAGATTACTCTAGAAAATTTTGGTTGCTGAGAAATGTGGCCTGACCTGCCACCCTCTGAAAGATCCTGTGTCCTCTCTGCTCCTTAACACAGGCAAGAGGCCTCTTTTCTGCTGTCCTGGAAGGCTGAATAGAAGTTATTTCTAAACTCTTTTTAGCCATTTTCCCTGTCTTCCAAAGAAACAGTGTCATAGACCCCTAATGTATAAAACTGCTAGAAATGGAATTTCTGGGGTGTGACAGCGGTGGGGCCAGAAATGCTGCTCTCTGCTTGATGCTGGGCACCCTCACAGCTCTGCTGTGAATACCTGTGCCCACCTCTCCCATCACCCTCTGGACTGTACAGGACTTGGTTTGTCCTTCTGGAATATGGGTGTTTCTGTTCCCACAACTGTTACTTTTGGAGTGAAGAAGGATATGGGGGCGGGGAGGTAATCGCGATATGAAGGGAGCCCCACAAGGGGCGCTAGTTTAGGATCCCCCACTTTTACCAGGATACCACCCTCTCATCGCACCCTGGCGAGCCTCTGAGGACAAGCCTGGCTGCCTCTTCCTCAGCGATCCTCAATTCTAGGATCCCAAAGCCGAGAGAGCCTCTCTCAGGCCTGAGGGAGCTCTGGCCAGACTTTCTACCCAGATCTTCCTACCTTCTCTCCTTCTTCTAAGGGATAGCAGGGGAGGCCAGGGGGTTTCCTCTCCCTGCAGCAGGGGTCAGGCCAAGAGGTCCGGGCTATGCTCCCACCCACCCCTGCCCAGGTAGTGATCAGTTACAGCTTCTGGCTCTCCCTATTCTGAGCCGGCTACCCCCAATAGGGTCCCTTTCGTGAACCACCTCACCCCAACTCAGACTCTAAAAATGGTTCTCTGGTTTTCAGTCTTGAAGCCTGCCCACAAATTAGTGTCTCTAACACAGCCTCCTGGGACATGACTTCAGGGAGGCCTGGGGAGGGGGCAGGAGACCTCCACACAAGAAGATGGTACTGGCAGAGTCCCTAACTAAAGAGAGGAGAGCTGCGTGGACCCTTCACCAAAGCCCCCTGCCTCAGTGGGGCAGTGCCGCTTCCTGCTGTGGTGGAAGAACCCATTTCAACCCTACCAGGGCACACTCCCCTCACCTCCTAACAGAGCACTAACTTTTGCCTTCATTAATCCTGGGCAGTGTTCTTCTGAGGAGAACAGCAAAAGAATACACACACACACACACACACACACACCACTTTCTTGCTTGGCATTCACACTGCACTTCACCAGGTCCCACATTAAGACCATAGGGATGGGGGAGAAACACCTGGGAAAGGGAGCAGGGAGGCCTAGGCTCACTTCTTGCCTCAGTTTCCCAAATTCTAAGACTAGCTTCCCAGTCCTTCACTCTTGGAAAAGCAAGAGCCCTCCTGGGGATGCGCATGTCCAAGGGCACCAAACGAGTGTTTGCCCGGCAGGCGGCCATCACGAATAACAGGTACCAGCAGGTGAGTACTCACAGGTAAGCCGTTAGGGGGTCCAGATCCGCAGGCACCACTGAGAGCCCGAGCTCGGAGCAGTCAGCGGACAGCATGATGCCATCCTCCTGGCAGTGGCAGGGAACCGGGCAGGCGGGACGCCCGGGGCCAGGCTGAGGGTCGCTGCCCGCGCGCGCTGATGCGCATAGCGCGGCGCAAAGCCACAGCGCCAGGAGCCCAGGCGGGCTGTGCATCTCGGCGGCGGGCTGCGGGGCACCTGGCGGGCGTTCGGAGGGGCGAGCGCACGGAGCTGTGCGCGCGCGGCTCACCTCCTGGTCCCGGGCGGGCCCGAGGGCTGTGCCGTCGGTGGGCACCGCCCCCGCTCGACTTGGCTTGGGCGCGGCGGCAGCAGCGGCGGCGGCGGGACGGTGCAGTCAGAGAGGGGCAGGCATTGTTGAGTGATCTTCGTTATTCAGTTTCACAGGCTGGGCTTGGCGAGGGAGGGAGACACGGGGGGTGGGGTGGGGGGGCTGGGAGGAGGAGTCAAGGAAACTTTCTACGCTGTGGCTCGCTCCCCTTCCCTCCTTCCTTCCCAGCTGGCAGGAATTTCATCGGGGGCGTGGGGTAGGAGAGGGGCGGTGAAGAAAGCAAAGAAACCCAAAGAAAGCTAGGAACGGCCAGCACATCAGAAACCTGCACTTGTTTGGAAAGGGTGCCCCAGAGCTTGGGCCTATGGGGTCGAATTCCTCTTGACTTTGGGAACAGCCACAGGGTCTCAAGGGACCAGAGACCATCAGGGAAGAAACAAACAAACAAACAAACAACAACAACAAAACAGAGTTCTACAGACTTGAGCCCCACTACCAGATTTTAGGCTGATGGGAAAAGAGACCCGAGAGAAAGAGATGTTCAAGGTCACAGGGCAGTTGGGGACAGCCTCAGAACTAGTTCCCAGGTCACTCCTCCGCACCCATTCCGACCAGGGAAGGAAGAAGGTCTTAAGGAGGAAGAAAGTGGTCGCAGGTTGGTAGTAGGAATGAGGAGCGACATTGAGGAGCCACTCCTCAACACTAAAGCAACTGGCGTAGATTCCACCTGATGCACAGGGCATGGAAATGAACTCATGTAGACTAAGATCTAAGGTCTAGAGATCACCCTGAACCTTGATCTCGGGACCCAGGACAGCAGAGGGGCTGCCCTCCGCACAGCTGGTTGCCAGAGCTTGCCAGCGAGTCGGCTGATTGGCGCCACCTGGAGGCCCAGTGCTACAGATGCAGCTCAAGCACCTTAAGGGCCCGATTCCATCTATAATCCATCCCAGGACCTTGGAGAGCAAGGGCAATGGTGGCTAAAACTGGAGTCAAGACTCAGCTCTCTTCTTAGGCCAGCCTGGGCTAGCAGTGCTTCCTTCACGTGTCCTTTTGCTTTCTCTGGTCTCCAGATCTTTCCCTGAGCCAAGCCCCAGGATGAAACTAGACCAGGTTGGGAGCAGTTTGATTCCCATGGTCCATACCAGAGACATGAGGAGCATGGAGGTAGCCAAGATACCCTCCACCTTTTACTTCTATATCCCAAACACTTCATCAGCCCCTCTCTATCCTTGCGGACGCGGCAGGGCCCGCAGAGAGGAAGCTGCATAGTCAGACCAAGAAGCCAAAAGAACTGTGCTGTGCTTCCAGGGCTCCAGCTGCAGCTGTGATAGAACTACATGATGAGCCTGTAAGAAGGTCCCATAATGGCCCTCCGAAGCCACACAGGCCTGCAAGCAGAAGCCCCCTCTGTATTTACTCTCGCTTACCCCTTGCCTTCACCTTGACTCTAACCCCTCATACACATGCACACACAGACACACACACACACCATTCATGCTGCTCCAAGTCCCCAGCCAGATCTGGAAAATCACACTTGGGCCCCATTCCACCTCTGGAGCAGCCTTCTGAAGTGGGCTTGGGCAACTCAGAGCTGAGTGTCCAGCCTGCCCACAGGGTGGAGAGTCACTCTGGGGCCAACTCCTTGGACTCCTGAGAAATGCAGTACTGAAGAAAACATTAATTGTCAGTCCTAGGGGGTCACACGAACCCATTCTCACTTTAGGAAAGCTCCTAGCTAGTAGAAAGCCCCACTTTGTTTAAGTACACTTATCTTGTGTATGGGTATGATTGTAGAGACGGTTCAGTGGTTAAGAGCATTGACTGCTCTTCCAGAGGACACAGGTTCAATACCCAGCAACCACGTGGCAACTCACAACTGTATCTCCAAGATCTGACACCTTCACACAGACATACATGCAAGCACACACACACACACACACACACACACAAATCTTGTGTATGGGTAGTGTGGGCACATGTGCTATGGCACATGACGTAAGTATGTAACCAGAGACCAATCGGTGGGAGTCCATTCTCTCCATCACCATATGGGTCCCAGAGGTTGAGCTCAGGTTGTCAGGTTTGGCACCAAGCACTGGTGCCCACTGAGCTTCTGACAGCCCAGCCTCCCCTTTTGTTACTTAGTTTTTTTGTTACTTTTGTTTCTTGAGTCAGGATCTCCTGTAGCCCAGGCTAGCCTCACGCTTGCTATGTAGCTAAGGATGACCTTGAGTTCTGATCTTCTTGTCTTCACATCCTGAGTGCTGGGATTCCAGTCATGGGCTACCATGCATAGTCTATGTGCTATTAGGGGATCAAACCCTGGACCAGGATATCATGCATACAAGGCAAGAATTCTACAAACTGACTACCTCCCAGGAACCATAAAGCTTTCCTTCCACTTCTTCACGGAAGCAGATCATCGGACCCTTGCATATGGCTAAGAACCAAGTTAGCCAATGAGAAACCTGGCTACTCCTGCCGTGGGCGTGGCCTGTATAAAAGAAAGGAAGGCAGTGCAGGAATGGGGGAAACTTGGCAGGTTCAACCAGAGCCACCCCTGGTTCCTTACTTAAGGGTCACAGTGTGGCACTAAAACCTCTACCCTGGCAAGGAGCCTACGGTGACTGAGGATAGCCCCTGGAGGCTGGCAGATAGACAAGGGGTCCAGTGGCAGATGAGAAAAATGGAGAAAAACAATAAGTAAATGGGGCTCAGCATCACAGGATGCTAGAAGTAGTATGGTAGTTTGAATACACTTGGCCCTGGGAGTGGCACTATTTGGAGATATGGTGTTGTTGGAGGAAGTGTGTCACCGTGGACATAGGCTTTAAGGACCCTTGTCCTAGCTGCCTAGAAGCCAGTTCTCTGTTTACCTTTGAAACAAGATGTAGATCTCTCAGCTCTTCCAGTGCCATGCCTGCCTGGACACTGCCATGCGTACCACATTGGTGATAATGGACGGAACCTCTGAACCTGTAAGCCAGCCCCAATTAAATCATGTCCTTTATAAGAGCTACCTTGGTCACGGTGTCTGTTCACAGCAATGGAAACCCTAACTAAGACAGGTAGAAAGGTTGATGTCTGAATACACTGGAAAAGCAGAAGGTTAGAGAACAGGGAATACCTGGGAATAGTCAAGAGCAAGCCAGCTTTAGCCAACAGGCTTAGCTAGACCAAGCTCCGGCTGTCACCCATGCCCTAGATTGAAGGATGCAGAAGCAGACACAACCATGAGTTTGACCATGTCTCTTTATTCCCAGACTCTGCCCTTTGACAGCGTGAGGCTGATAGATCTGTTCTCCTGGGGAAGCCAGGCCTGGGTGGATTTGCTGGAATGTGATGCCTAGCAGGGCACAGGTCACTTCCCAGCTCGGGGCAGCCTATTCCTCAATGCGCTGTTCAGACAGTTGTAGAGGTAGATATACTGCTCCTGGTTAGACACAGGCAAGAAACCTCACCTACTTGCCCAAATCTGACGGAGAAGGCTCCCAGGGTTTTTCTAACCCCCTACTCCTTCAAGGACAGGGCACGGTGGTCCACAGAGCCACCTAGTGGTGACCTGGATGGAGTAACCTAACAGTCATCTGTGGCTGGGACAAGACCTGCCTGTCTTTGATCCCTTTCACAGTAAGCCCCTCCCTCTTTGCCTCTCACCAGCGTTGGGGTCTTAAGGCCACAGGCCTGTGACTGCTTCAGGGCCACACTGAAGACATCCACTGTGCGCTCGGTCCCTGCTTGCTGTAGCAACTGTTCCATAGCCAAGAAGGTGCCCAGCTGGTTTGTGCCCTTGCTGTAAATGACCTAGAGTTAGATGTGGGACCTCTGGAGATGGGGTAGTGTCCAGGCACATGGGGAAACCAAGATTAGTTCTAAGGACGAGGAAATAATGCTAGGCACTTGATTGGCCAGCCAGGCTGGAGAGAGCCCCACCAAATCCCTGCAGATGGAGCAGAGGAGACAGAGCCTTGGGAGACTACCCTTTGACCCATAACCCAAGTTAACACATGGCATTTGTCGATGGCACCTGGAGTGACTGAGCAGGGTCCCTGGCTTCTTGCTATTGCCCCGGGAGCAGCACTGGCCCACAGCATCAAGGAAGGTCAGTAAGGTATTAGCTGGGAGCTCACTCCCAGTCTTGCAGTGTGGAAACTGCAGGCATTGAACCTGCCTTTCCATCCCACTGTCCCCCTGGAGGAAGGGCAATACCAGCATTAGTGCTCCGGGAGGATGGCAGAGGGAAGTCAGCATGGGATTCTCGTATCACTGCCCTCTGCCCCAAGCCCTGTGATCTCAACACCTACATGTATAACTCTGATGAGGGTACTGGGCCAGCCAGCTGTGTTGCTCTCAGCCACTCTGTGCACTGTTACCATGTCTGTGACAATAGGCTGCATCTCCATTGGCCAGATGTCTTGTGGCTAGGACCAAAACAGTCAGCTTCCAAAATTTCCACCCATGTCCTAGCTGAACAGCTAACAACACCATATACTACTCCTCTCCCCACCCTGTTCCTGGAGCAACACATACTGTCCTTCCACTCGCCTCACCTTCTCCTTGGTATCAGGCAGGCCGAAGGAGACAAGCACGTAGGCGCCATGTTCCCACACCATTTCCCAGAGTTCCTTTGGTCCAGCTGAGCCAGTCAGCACCACATGGTCGCGACCAGACGGCCCACCCTGCAGAGCACAGTTTGTTGGTTCCCAGGGATTAAGGAGTCTCCTGACCATAATCCATCTATGCTATAAGCCCCTAGGACCCAGCCCCAACCCCAGGCAGGGAAGCACAAATAATCAAACAGGGCTGCAGGCCTCAGCATCGTCTCACAGGGAAGAGCGAGGCTTCCAGCACGTTATCAACATGGCTCTCCTCCACCAGGGCCAACTGCTCCTGAGAATGATGACCTGAGAAAAGATGAGGGGGATGAAGTTGCCAGGGGTCTCACATTCGGCATTTGCTCCACCCCAGTGTGAGACTCACAGGAGGTGATGCTGTTCTGATTATAGTCAGGAGGGGGCAGCAGAGAGCCAGTCTCATCCTTGATGGCCTGCTTCAGGAGCTGGGAAAGAGATGGATGGACAAGGTGAGGTTGGGCAGGGAGAACTGTTCTATAGTTACTCACTCCTCAGCTCAAAGTATACCCTGTACTCCTTCAAGAAACCAGCATTGGCATTGGCTGCCCTCTTGGCACAAGCTTGTGCAAAATTCATCACAGGGATGGGGCCGGAGCTGGAGGAGGGAGGAGAGAGAAAGCACTTGGTTGTCTAGCCCCTACTTCCGGGCCTCTCTGCTGGGTCTAGTGCTAGGGAGCTCAGAGCCTAGTGGGAAGCACAGGACACCAGTGCCCACCTGCCTGGACCTGAGGGTAGCTGACTTACTCAGAGGCATCAGAGGGCCCTTCCAGAATCTTGTTCAGCAGGCAGCTGTGCAGGAAGATGTATTGACTCTGCAGAAAGAGGGCACTGACGTGCTAAGTGACCTCCGTCCGGGAGGGAAGTAGCCCTGGTCCCAACCCACCAGGCAGGAGTGTAGCAAGTGGGGCTGGAGAGTCCTGAGATGTCTGTCTACAGTGTCAAGGGTGTCAGGGGCCAGTGCCTTCTCTCCTTTTACAGAAAGGCAGGTGGCAGTCAAGGTAAGATGATAGCCTAGGTGTGACCCTCACCCCTCTTCCGCATGCTCCCATGAGTAACTTTTCCTGCTCTCGTGAGGCCGCCTACCCTCTCCCACTCCGTTGGGTCTAAGCTGCCCAGACCAATACATGGGGGCCTCACCAGGGTCTGGATCATGAGGGGCCGGTGCAGCCGGAGTATATACACAGTGTTGAACACATCGACCACCTGTTCTTCCTCTAGTTGTCGCAACAGCCGTAAGAGAGCCACAAAGGTGCCTGTCCTGCCCACACCCGCACTGTAGGGACAGCCCATGAACACTAAGCATGGGAAGGGAAGGGTTCCTAGAAACCCAGATCCCTTCCCCTGCCCAAGGCTAGCCGGGACCCTCCACCTCACCCCCGCCGCTGGTCCTCACCTGCAATGCACCAGGATGGGCCCCTTGCCCTGAGTTGCCTTCACCTCCTCCTGCACCAGTTCCACAAAAGCGAGCAGAGAACTGGGAGCCTCGGGGACACTGTGGTCTGGCCAGGTTGTGAACTGCAGCTGCTTCACGCGCCTCTGTTTTTGCTCTGCACCCTGGGGAGGGTGGTGAAGGGCTGTGCTCATTTTCTGAATGCCAGAGCCTCTTACTAACCTCAGAAACCTTCCTCACCAACTCTTTACGGGCAGAGGCAAGCTCCTGCTTCACAGTACGGGACATTAGCCCATGCCCTTGCCCTGGTGTGGACCTCTGATCCTCCTCTAGTCTCTTGGTGTATCTCTACCTCCCAAAGATGGCCAGGCAGGGAGGCTATTCTAGTCTCTGGCTTTTCTGGTTCTAAGAGGTCACAGCATGTGGGAGCGAGAAGGAGGTTAGAGGGAACGAGGATCTTTGAGCCCAGCATAAGGTGGAAGGACCTGCTCTTTCTTTCCATCAGTGTGATCTTGGCTCCGTCTTTAGCCTTCACTGTGTCTTCTGACCCCCTCCCCACATGCTATCCCATCCTGTGCCCAAGAGCATATGGCCCCCATCAGGAGCAGGTCATGTGGAACAGGAGGGGAGTCTCAGCTTTAGTGCCCCTCCCACCAGCCCTGTCCCCTGGGCACACACGTGCTGCAGCTGAAATTCCCTCCTGGTCCACTCGTCCTCAGACTCCTCTGCCAGGAGGTGGGTGGTGATGTGACCGTGGGTGACAGGCGTGGAGTTGACTGGCCAGTAGTGCTCACACAGTACCTAGGAGTAAGGGGGTGCTTGTTAGGGCTGTTCCCTACTGTATCTGGTCTCAACCACCCCCACCCATATTTTTGGTCCCTGCCATTCTAATGAAATTCTTTTCTTTGCCTCCACCCAGATGTGAGACCATCTCTTTCAGAAGCTTCCTTCCCCTGCCTATGCTCCAATGCCCTTATAACCCCCCTTAGGGCTCTGTGTTGGCTTTGGCTCCCTTGGGAAGCTAGATAGCCCTGACTTAGGGAGAGTCTGGCCTTTTCTCATTGCTTCAACAGGAGGACACACTCAACCACCTTTGTTTGCTCTACGCCAGCCTTGTCCATGCACAGCACAGAGAAGGTGGCCTTGGGCTGTCAGAGGAGAGCCTTCTTTGCCCCTGTGCTGCCTAGAATAAGTGACCAGGAGGAACTAAATCAGACCAGGAACTTATGAACCCACTTGTCTCCCCGCCCCACTTCCTCCTCTTAGGTGATTCTCAGAATCCCTTACCAACTCCCAACTTGCCCACCTGCCCCAAGATCAGGAAGGAGGGCACTCCTGCGAGGAGGACATATGCCACCTGGTGGTGATTCTGGGAAGCTGCAGGGCACTCACCCGCCCGTTCTCCATGCCCACAGTTAGCATGATGATCACGTGGACTTGCTGCTCCCACACCAGCCGCCAGAAGTCCTCGAGCGTCTTTTTGAGAGGCCCCTGGGTGGCAATGATCTCCTGCGGGTGGCTATATCCCTAAGGTGTGGGTGCAGGGTAGGGGCATGTTACCAGAGAGTGTCTTGGCCAGCCGGGCCCATCAAACATTCAGCAGTGGTTATGATTATCTATGACCTACGGGAACTGTGGTCCTGGAGGGTGACCTGAAGGACACTGCCACCACCCACGTCCCACTGGGAAAGGGTGAGAAAAACATGCATGGGAATGTAAGATTCCCGACATGCTAGAAACAGTCTACCCAGCCACCTCCCCACTAACCCTGGAGTAACTTTGTTTTCTAGAGGCAGTGATTTATGATGTACCCCAGGCTGTCCTCGAACTCCCAATTCTCTTGACTCAGTTTCCCATATGCTGGAATTACAGGTGTCTGCCGTCATGCCTAGGTCCAGAGAGATCTTCCTAAAGCCAAACTAACACTTCCCCCCACCTCTTGTGTGTGTGTGTGTGTGTGTGTGTGTGTGTGTGCATTGTGCGTGTGCGCGTGTGCGTGTGTGAGTGTGTGTGTGTGTGTGTGTGTGTGTATTCATGTTGTGTATGGCTGCCATTTCTGGGCAGGTGGAATCAAAGCCTTCAGTGTGATAATCCACATTATTCTTCATCCAGTCCAAACCCACCATCCCACTACTTAACACTCTAGACACTCAACTCTATATTCTGCTAGACACACACGACCCTTGTGCCTTCCTGTCTGGCTGTTTTCTAGATGTTTCTATGTAGGGTATCCTTCTCCCCATTGATTATCAAAATCCCATCCATCCTTCAAGAGATCAAAATCTATCCTCCTCTAAGGTCTTTTTGATTATTCAAGTGTGCCAGGCTTTCCTGCATGTGCCTGAGTCTATGCATGTGCCTGAGTCTATGCTTGTCTTGTTCCTCTGACATACCACCTGTCACACTGAAATCTCATTCTCTCTCTCTCTCTCTCTCTCTCTCTCTCTCTCTCTCTCACACACACACACACACACACACACACAAAGACACACACACAAAGACACACACACAGACACACACACCATGGGCCTCTTTGTAGGTATGCCTCCTGAGGAACCAGTATAGAGCCTGACACACAGTGGACCTCTTGCCAGACTAGCCTAAAAAAGCATGGCTTGGTGATACTTCCAGACAACTACAATAGCTAGCACAGGACAGTGTCCTACAAAAGCCCAGTAGGAATGCCCCTCGTGCCTGCAGGCAGCCCTTACTGGGATGAAGTTGGCATTGATGTAGTCAGAATGAGGCTCTCCTGATAGCTGGGTCAGCCTGACCCTGGAGTGGTCATCTGCAGAGAGTACATGATATAGATTTGGAAGCAGCACATGTAGCCAGCTCCTCCTTAAGGCCAAGCTCCAACCCTCTACCCACACCTCCCTCCTGCTTCCAGCATTTGCTCACAAGGTAGCACGTGTGGGTATCGGTTCTTGGTGATGTTGGCAGGATGCTCAGCCTCTAGTCTGGGCTGGTCCTTGCCCACCTCCTTCAGCTCCTATGAAGTCAAGGCCCCGTTGCAGAGACAAACCCATCTCACCCCACAGCAGGCAGGGTGAGTGGTAGAAGTTAGGCTGCAAGGCAGATCCAGCCCAGCCCAGATGTCCCGGTCCTCCCTCTCCGGGACACAGGATGACACAGGACTTGCCTCAAATTCCTGGAAGAAGGCCTGGTGTGCACGTGCACTCTTGGCCTCATAGCTCTGCCGGAAGCTATGGCTGGGGATGGGCCGATGGGTCCGCCTGGTAGAAGAGGGAAGGAAATAGAATAGAGCCCAGCTTTAGGAGTGCATACCCTGCCCTGTCCCGGGAGACAGATGCAAAGCGACCTGCCCAATGAGGCAATGGAGAAGGCAGACATCGGGTATGCAGACGATGGCCTGCCCTCCCCTCCCTGTGGAGAACAGAAAGTTTCTCTAAGATCCAGCAGGCCCCCAAACCCATAGTGTGATAAAATGAAAAAGGGGACCAACAAGGGAGACAGGCCAGACACAGGAAGTCCGTACATGTGTGTGCCAGGGCATTTGGACACAGTAATTGTTGGTTGTTTAGGAGTTTCTTCAGTTTGGGGGATCAAACCCAGGGCCTGCACACAGTAAGCAAATGTTCTAGCTCTGAACTGCAGCGCAGCCTACATGGGATCACTTAACAGGAAGTCAGTAAGAGGGAAAGCGACCAGGCCTGATTCAGTCCACTCAGTTTCTCCAGGCTACATTTTCCTTTTTATAGTGTATTTTTCAACAAATACTTTTGTTTTTCTGAGGTTCACATGGTTTGTTAGGAAGCCGTTAGCAAGGACTAGAGAAGGAGAGTGTGATGTTCAATGGATGTACCACCTTGGCCGGACGTGGCACCCGAATTTTAGGTAAATGCTATCCTGGATGCTGCTGTGAAGATGTTTTATGGGTGATATTAACATTCAACTTCTCTGACAGACTCTGATTTTTCTTTAGAGCGTATCAATCTTTTGCCCTTGTTTCCTGAGACAGGGTCTCTCTGTATAGCCCTGGCTGTCCTGGAACTCAATCTATATAGGCTGGCCTATAGCTTATGGAGATCTTCCTGCCTCAGCTTCCCAAGGGCTAGGATTAAAAATCCTCCCAGCTTATTTGGGGGGAGGGGGACATATGAAGCTGTGGTCACATGAGGCTGGGGTCAGGGGTCACTCTCAGCCACTCTCCACTTTATGCACTGAGACAGTGTCTCTCAAAGGAATCTAGAGTTCACCATTTTGGCTGTTCTAGCTAGCCAACTTGTTCCTTGGACTGTCACCTCCCTTCGAGCCCTGACATCACAGACAGGCTGTGGCGGTACCCACCAGACCTCCAGTCCTCATGCTTACATATCAACTGTTTTACCCACTGAACCGTCTCTCCAGCCCTCTTTGGCCCTTTGAAAATAGCAGCAGTCCAGGCAAAGCCAATGAGATTCCCTCTTGTGAGATAGCCTTGTCCAGTCAGTTAAAAGCCTTAATACAACTAAGAGTGACCTGTCCCCACTGAGAGGGATTCCACCAGCAGACGCCTTCAGACCCTTCTCTGGGTCTCTGGCCTGCTACCTTATCGGATTCCCAATCCTTGATTCTATCTCTCCGAAACCCTTGACTTCTACGGTGAGAGTTTGAATAAGAGGAAAAAGAAGAATTGAAAGAGAGGGGCCACGTCTGGAAAGCCTGAGAAGATGGGGGCTAGCAGAGACGAGAGCCCCCTGTCTGGTGCAGCCCCAGAGCCTCACAGAGCCACTGTAGGGCCACTGCTGTTGTGTCATTGGGAAGTCTCAATGCACTCACCACAGGTTGTAAGGCATCAACTCCTGAGAAAAGCCATTCTTCTCTGACCTGTGACAGTGGAGAAGAGAATGGGAGGCAAGTGAAGGTCTCCCCCCATCACACAAGGCCTCCCAGTCCCACCTGCTTCCTCCTCACCTTGGTCCCTTCAGGCACAGCCTGCACAGCAAGCATAGCACTGCACACACAATGACGATGCAGCCCACCACAGTCCCCATCATAACTGTCAG
This sequence comes from Mus caroli, assembly GCF_978045245.1. NCBI lineage: Eukaryota > Metazoa > Chordata > Mammalia > Rodentia > Muridae > Mus > Mus caroli. The sequence continues at coordinate 131,694,008 of NW_028227256.1, forward strand.
GGGCATGGCCACCAGAGAGATGCTGGCCTGAGGCTCTGTGGAAGGCAAGGAAACACTGACCGGGGAAACTCACAACTGGTCCCACAGGCCATGCCAGCCTCTCCTGGACCTGGGCCTTCTAGATCAGTGGTTCTCAGCCTGTGTGTCACAACCCCTATGGGGTCACATATCAGATATCCTGCATATCAGCTATTTACATTACAATTCATAACAGTAGAAAGATTACAGTTATGAAGTAGCAATGAAATACTTTTACGGTTGAGGGTCAGCACAACATGAGGAACTGTACTAAAGGGCCACAGCATTAAGAAGGCTGAGAACCATTGCTCTAGACAGAATGTAGTAATATCCCTCCATGTTCCAAGAAACCCTGGATACTAAACAGAGCCCAGAAATGTCTGGACTGTCTGGGGCTTTGGGTAGACAGACAGCTTTCCTTCTAGTGGCTGGCCACACCCCACAGACCCTGCTTTCCTCCTGACACCCTTAAGAGGAATGGGGGTGAAGCCCTGGCCTCCTAGACCTTTGATGACTGTAGCACCTGCTGCAGTAACCAGAAGCCGCATCGGGCTCTTGAGCACCCACAGTGTGGCTACAGCAATTTAAGATCTGTGCAGTGTGAGACCACACGAGTGGCCAAAGGCTGAGGGGGGATGGAGGAGGGGTCACAGTTTTTATTTGTTTGGGTTTTTTCCGTTGTTGTTTTTGTTTGCTTGCTTTGTTTTGTGTTTTAGATAGTCTCAAGAATGACTTCCAATCAGATGTTTGAAGGCAGTCTTGAACTTCTGATTCCCCAGCCTCCATCTTTCAGATGCTGGGGTTACTGGTGTGGTCTATTGAGTGCTAGGAATCCAACCTAGGCCTTGGTGCCTGCTAAGCAAGCGTCCTACCCCAGACTCTCAAACGCCTTCTGATTTTGAAACATTAACTTACTTTTAACTATTCTCCTTTAAGTAAAACAGATGCTAAAAGGTAACTGTTACTTCTTTCTATTGCTTTTGTTTCCTGTTGTTTGTTTGTTGAGACGGGTTTCATTCTAAAGCCCTAGCTGGTCTGGAACTACGCAGACCAAGGTAGGCTTGAAGATTTGCCTGCTTCTGCCTTCCCAGGATATAGGGGAAATGAGATTAAAGGCATATGTCACCATACCCAGCCACCTATTTCTCTTTAGTTTCCAATATACCTACTAGGGTATTTATTTATCCCATTTGGCTACCTTGGAGTCTCCCCTAGGGTTCCTTCTGAACAGAGCTGTTCTTGAATGAAAGGGGTTTGTGGGTAGCCAGTTACAGGGAGTGGTGAAGGAAGGTGCCAGAGGCTGTACATAATGGCGGCCCCTTCAGAGTCTCTGCCTCTCCCATACTTGCTCCAAGCCCCATCCCAGGTCTGAAGTCTAGTGATGATGTTCTGGTCTCCGACACTGCCAAGCAGTTCTTGACTCCCATGAGATCAGTCCCTCCCACCGCCTCCCCTCTCCAGCCCTTTTCCCTCTCCAGCATCTAGCCAGTCTAGCTGAAACCCGGCCAGGTGCCTGGCCTACCTGAGAAGGCGGAGAAGGCCAGGATGGTCTCTGGAGAGCTGAGCCTACTAAAGGCTGCAATGCTGAACCTGGGACAAAGGAACAAGACTTTATCCTGGGAAGGAGACCCTTGCTGGCCACCTCAGCTAGCTAGCTTCCATCCTGTCGTATTTAGAGGCTGGATAGCCTGCTCCTTATCATCCTGCACAGACCATCTCTGGCTTCTCTTCTTTTTCCTCTGGCTTGTTCTGGGAGCAAGAGGTAACTCTAGATATAGGGAATCAGAAAGCCTTGGATTTTCCCTGGAAGTCCCCAAAGAATCTATCCCCCAGGTATTTTTTAACAAAAGAACCATGTATCTGGTGGGTATCCTCTTTCCTCCTCCTCCTCCTCCTCCTCCTCCTCCTCCTCCTCCTCCCACTCCCACCCCCACCCTCACCCCCACCCTCACCCCCACCCCCATCCCAGGAAGTGATCCAAATAACTGTGGAGTCTTGTGGACTGGCACTTGCAGTCTGTTAGGAGTCTGCCCCTCTATTGTTGAAAGAACAGGAACTCAGAGTGGAGTTTAGAGTAACTGCCCTCCCTACGGCCTGAGCCCTCACCTATACTGGAAGCCTGGCTTGAGATGCCCATTGCATATCTCCTGGGTGTTGTCACAGTCCTCTGTACCCACAGGTACTGTCCAGGATCTTGGCACAGCCCAAGGCTCTGGGTAGAAGGGGTTTGGGAACAGGAGAGCCAGGTAGGAGTCACGTCCTCTATAGTAATGGTCATACCATGTGTGGTTGATGGCTTCCTGGGAAGGCTGGGCCACTGAAGAGGAATGGGAAAGAGACAGAGCAAGATGAGCAGTGGGTCAGGACAAACACCTACTTTATCCTCAGTAACAGCCAAGCCCTTTCCTGTTACGGACTGGCCCTGGCATTGGCTTTTCATGCAGTCTCCCTCCCTAGACCATCCTTCCTGCCTTTGCCTCTGTACCCATGCTCTCCCTGACCCTCCCCTGTGTTCTTATGCTCTCCCTGACCCTCCCCTGCACACCAATGCTCTCTCCAACCCTTCCCTGCTCTCCCCAACCCTTCCCTGCTCTCCCCAACCCTTCCCTGTTCTCCCCAACCCTTCCCTGTTCTCCCCAACCCTTCCCTGCACACACATGCTCTCCCTGACCCTCCCCTGTGCTCTCATGCTCTCCCCGACCCTCCCCTGCACACCAATGCTCTCCCTGACCCGTCCCTGCACACATATGCTCTCCCTGACCCTCCCCTGTGCTCCCATGCTCTCCCCAGCCCTTGCAAGCCCAGAACTCACGTGTCATGTTGATGGTGGCAATTATGCCATACCACTGGATCTGCCCGTCATCTTTACCAAACATGCCACGTGTGACTGTCACACCCATCCCTGTCCCCAGCTCCACCTGGGGGGCCTCAGCTAGCTCTGGGGGGTGCCAAACTAGGGAAAAGGAAATAAAGGCTTCAACTCAGCACTAACAATCAGCCTTCCAGGGCACACCAGCACTACCCAGCATTCTCATGACACCTGGCAACACAAATGGCTCATGAATAACTTAATAAGGCCTGGGAGGGTTCTTGGGTTAGGGCACGATGCTCCAAAATACAGGACAGGGGTCAGAGGAAGGGACCAGGTCTGTGGGCAAGGAGAGCCGCAGGCAGCTAGGCTCAGTAGAGGGACGGCACCAGTGGACAGTAGACAGGGTGAACAGAAGACCGTGGAAAGCGCCTACCCTCAGCAGAAGTAGTGCACACCAGGGTAACCGCCCGGCTCCACTGGTGATTCCCACCCAGCACAGTGAGGCTAAGGCGGTAAGAAGTGGTGGGCATCAAGTTGGGCAGCAGAAGCGCATCCTCCGAGGTGTTGACCTGGAAGACAAAATGAGCGCTCCCTCCTGGCACCAGTTGCTCTACCTCCACCAGACAGACAGCCACATCTCCAGCAGGCATCGTCCAGTTCAGGGACAGGTAGGTGGCCTCGGGTTGACAGAGCACATCTTCCACAGGGCCAGGCTCTGAAGAAACAGAACACTCACATTGTTAGGTGTCCGTGTCGGGTGAGTATCAGGGACTCTCAAAACCAGAGGACACAAAGGGCTACCATTTATGGCCGTGAAAGGGACAGCAGCGTCATGGGGAAACGACTTGTCTTTGGGGTACCCTTGCCCATCTGAAGAGGCATAGATTGGGGCAGGGGTGAGCCAGATATCTGCCTGGGAAGAGCGGATGATTTAGAGCAGAAGGGCAAGCCTCTCAGGCATATCACCCTTCCTTTGAAGACATCCACAGGTCTTAAGAGAACCTAAGACAGATGGGGAACGTACCTACAGACAGCACCACAGGGTGAGTGGAGGCCTGGAGTGGCCCCGCCCAACACTTCACAGACAATGAAACAGTATGGCCTGGTGTAAGATTCTTTAGCATGAGGAGCTCTTGGCCTAGGGACAGCGGTTGCTCCCATGAGAGGTGTCCAGCATCTGAGAGTTGGGCATGGCATGTCCCTTGCCCCAAGGGACCACTGGGCCAGGCCAGGTTAACCACAGCACTGCCTGCCTGCATAGAGGCGAGCAGCTCATTGGGTGTGAGTGGGTCTGTGGAGAGAAGGCAGAGGTCAGCCAGGCCCTTGGTCCTAGTCCTGAGAATGCCTCACACAGTGCTGGGGCTGGCTGACCTCATTCAGGGTGTTTGGTGTGGAGCTGAGAAATGGGATCGAGTAGAGTTAATGTGACCAGGGGTCTCCTCCCCCAGTGCCTTTCACACCCCACTCACAGGTCCAAGCAGAAACGTTGGCTGCTGCAGTGTAAAGGGGCCCAGCCCAGGAGATGGCTTCCACTTTGTACTTAGTGCCAGGAGTCAAACCCCAAAAGCTTGTGCTGTCTGCCTTGGGCCCCACGATGCTGGTGGCTGTCTGAACGCTCTCCTGGTATAGGGTCACTTGGTAGCTGCTCCGGTCCCCAGCAGCGTGGACCCAGGATACGTGGAGCTGGGTGGGCGCTTCACTGGTCACATTTACCAACGTAGGAGCTGAGGGGGCTGCAGAGAAAGTAGATGAGAGAACACAGATAGAGATATAATGACCTAAACTAAGTGTCCCCCCCCACCATCCCTGTTCCCCCCATCCTCGGCCCCAGAGCCTAGGAGTTCAGTGCAGCTCAGGACAGCAGGTGAACCTAGACTCTGAGACAGATTTACACCTATGTTAAGCCACTGAGATGATCTCAAAGCCTATCACTCACTCGGGCCCTGCCACCTCCCACTAGGAAGCAAAGCTAAACTCAGCAGACCAGGGGTGATGGATGGATGGATGGATGGTCCTTCCCAGAACCTACATACAGCCAAGGAGTTTGAAAACCCATATGTCAGAGGATGGTCATCTGGGGCCTAGCCGCTGACTCATCCACCTTCAAAGCCTGGGATCTGGAGTCAAGTGAGCTTGGCCTAGTCACACCATAACAGACCTCTTTACAGATAAGGAAACTGAGGCTCAGGGGAGCAAAGACTTGTTCTCTGAACCAAGCCGCAGCTAGAAGCCTGGTTTCCTGGCTTCCAGGCTAGGCATCTTTATACCTTGTTCCCCCAGGTGTCTGAGGTCCTACAGTCCTTAGTGGGGGCGGGGGGAGGTGTAAAGGACAGAGATAGTGCCCCAGGGGAGAGAAGGAAGTCAAGGGGGGGCACAGGCAGGTGTGGAGAGTCCCTATGTAGGAGAAGGTTATGCTGGGGACAGGAGCTCCCACCTCCTCATTTGTCCCCAAGAGCTGTGGGCTGAACAAGCCCAAGACATCAGGTTGGTGTGAAAGGGGGAACTCCAAACCCACCTCTGCAGGCCCTGGGAGCTCTTTGTGGGGTGCTCAAATATACTCTGCACCTCTGTGTTTCTGTGCCCCGCCCCTGCTATGCAAAGTTGGGGTTGGCTATATCAGAGAAACTATTCTCTTCATGTTACCTGAACAAAAATCCCAGCCTTCCGTGTAAGGCTAAGGAGACTAGAAAAGGTTATCTTCTCTCGTTGTGCCTCAGTTCCCTCCACTATAAATCTAGATGACCACAGTGTCAGCTCCTAGACTTGTCACGGTTAGGTACACAAGAGAACACGGGTAGAGCAATATGCAAGGAGCCCAGTGAGTACACTATTGTTATTAATGGCTCACACTCAGACTGCATTAAAGGGACATCCCAAGAATGGCGTGGCACTGTGCAAGGGCACAAACACAAGAGTCCCTGGGGGGGAGGGGCTGTGAGAAAATTCCTGGTGCCTCAGGACCAGGAGGCAGACCCCCACAGAGGTCCAAGGCCACATGTGACAGACCCCACAGACAGCCTAGCTGCCTTCTCACAGTCTCAAGAGTCCCTGAGAGCAAAAGACTGGGGAAGGAGTCTGTGGTAGGGGAAGACTCACGTGTCCAGCCTGTGGTGTTGGCACTGCTGCTCTCCTCCGACCCCCACAAGGTAGACAGCTGTACCTGGAATTCATAGCCTGCAGGCAGCTGGGCCCAGGAGAAGTTCTGGGCCTCCTGGGATAGGATCTTCTCACTTTCCAGTGTCAGGGGCCTCAGCCTGTAAAGCCGTAACTGAAAGGCATCCCTGCCACCCAGTGGGTGACACCAGGAAGCCCTCAATGCTGCAGGCTGGCGGGCAAAGCCCAGGCTCAGGTTGGTGGGAGGAGCAGGGCCTTTGAGGACAGGAAGAGACAGAGTCAGGACAATGTGAAATTGCCTTCCATGCTCCCCAAGTTCCAACTTCCGGAAGGCTCTAAGATGACTGTTTTGCCTGCCCAGGATAACCTCTTGCAGAGATGGGACCCAACACCTGCCCCTGCCCCTGCCCCTGCCCCCTTGACCCTTGACTCTTGCCCTATGCCTGCCTCCTACCTTGAGGTATGCCAGCTCCCTAAACACATGTCCGGTTTCCTTCTCTTGCCTCCAGTACAGCTAGCTCAGTGCCTGCTCCCTCACACTTCAGGACCCCATTATCCCCCATTCACTGATGGGTTGATGTGGTGTCTGTCAAAATGCCTCTAAACTGTGGGCCCTTGGCAAGCTCAGGCCCTCCACCCATCATCCTGTCTAGCCACATGGGTTTCTTTTTCAGTTCATTCCTGTTCCTTCTCCGGGAACCCTGTTCTGACCCCCTATGCAGGTGTCTGTCTATGAGTCTGAGAAGATGCAGTCAACCCACAATAAAATTCCTGATAATCAGCCATTTTAAGGTATAAGAAAATAGTTCACACGCCATGCATATCCCTACTAATCTATATTTGTTATAATATAATGTGTGAAGTCATTACATCATCAGCATATGAACTGTGTTTGTCAGTCTTCCTTTCTGGACTTGTTCATAATCTAGCCTTAGCAACGAGTGGCATTAAAGAGGTATTTGTAAGGAGGAATAAAGAGGCAGAGGGATGCATGGATGGGTGGACAGGAAAGGGGGGCATGAGGGGGCACATAGATGGGTAGGCATAGCTAGCCAACCATGTGACCCGGGGTAGAAGGTGCTTGACTCAGGAAAGGCCTCTATTTTCACTCACACCACAGAGAAGAGCAGAGAGTAGAGGACACAAGGCCACATGCACAGGGCCGGGCAGCCTCCCAGGGACAGGTCAGGAAACTCACGGGTACAACTGTGAATCTTCTGAGAGTCAGAGCTGAGGTTCCCAGACCAGGCCCATGCTGACACGGTGTAGCAGGAACCAGGTACCAGAGATTTCAGAGTCAGGCTCGAAATGTCAGGGCCCAAGTCAACAAGGTCACCAGGTGACCTCTGGCTGCCATCCTGATGCCAGGTGACCTTATAACCTTCCATCTGCCCTGGCGCTGGAGCCCAACCTATAGTCAGGTCAGATGGGCTGTTCCGGCTGATGATCTCCAGAGACTGTGGTGGCAGGGGACCTGAAGAGGGGGCAATTTGGCAAGAGGCCATGTCATAGTCCTGTGATGCCATCTTCCCAGCTCTCCTGAATCCCTCCCTCACCCTATCTTCCCTCCAGACCCAGGCCCAATGGACTCGCACACTGGCACTCACTTGTGTAGCCTGTGAGGCTCTGAGTGATGTCTCCCATGGATGAGGCAATGTCCACCCTGTAGCGCGCTCCGGGTACCAAGCCACAGAAGGTGACATGAGTGGCACCAGAGGACACAGAGATGTTCCCTAGGAGGCCTGAGGCATCAGCAGAATAGAGCAGCGCCCGTCTCCCAGGTTGCTTAGTAGCTTCCAGTCCTTCTAGCCACAGTCTGGCACCAGGGACCTCCATGGGAAGTACAGCAGATTCTGGGGAATCAGCAGGCCCCCAGAGGGTGAGGCCCCTGATCCCTATGGCTGCAGATCCCCTATGCAAGCCCCCAGCCTGAGCCCTGTTCCAACCAGACTCACCAGCCAGCCAGATACTGCCCTCTACCCAGGCATCATAAGGTCCAGCTAGAACCCTCAGCCCCAAAGTGTAGTGTCCTGGGGGCAGGGGCCCTGGGAAGACAGTGTTGCACTCCTCAGGACCCAGAGTAGTTGTACTCTCCACTGGCCCACTTAACTTCAGTACATAGCCATCCCGGGCTCCCTGCCCTGCCTTCCAGCTTGCCCAGAGCTCATTCCATAAGGGGGTCAGCACCAGGTCAGATGGGTAAGAGGGATCTGAGGAGACATGGGTAGACACAGTGTGTGAGAAAACTCATTCTGTGCTCTAACCACTACACATACCTGCCAGCCTCTTGTTTGGGGTATTACTAGCTTCACTCTTCATACTCCAAATGAATGCCAAGTCCTGGCAGCTACCAACCAGCCATGGGCAACGCAACCGTAACAGAAACAAGGGTATATCAAGTACTCATATCTCTGCAAGCCAGTATGGCCCGGAGGATTCTACACAGGGTACCTCCCACAACACTAACCCTAACTAAAACCCAGAGAAGGTAAACAATATGCCCAGAGACACACAGCCAACGGGTAGCAGAAACTGTTAACCCCCATGCAACTCTTTCTCACAGTGAAAACATGGTGTCATGATGGCAGAGACAGGTGTCCAGCCTAGGTTCAGAGTCAACCACATTTATACCAAGTATGCTCTGCTCTCTCTGTGCCTAGAGTATTATAGGGCAGCAAGACCTTTATCCAGGTTCTTTGGGGATTCAACGAAACCATCCCCAGGAAGTAGCAGGCTCAGAGTGTACCTGGAAAGAGTTCAGTTGATCACAACCACTACTATCCCCTCAGGCTATCACAAGTCAACCAGAGGGCCACACCCTTCCAGGGCTTGGAGGAAACCCAGCTCTTCACTACTTGGCCAGAGGAGAATGGAACAGCCTCTGTGTGTCTCCTAGGCACTCACAGGTCCACTCAGTGGCATTGGGTCCCCAAATCTGGTGGGGCCCAGCAGCAGCACAGATCTTCAGTTGGTAAGGTGTACCCGGAGACAGGCGAAGGAAGGTGTGGGTTGAGACCCCTTGTCTGACCACTTTGGTCAGGTTGGTACCCTCTAGGAGGTCTGTAAGTATCAGGTGAAACCAGGTGGCCCCTTTAGAGCTGTTCCAGAAGGCTTGCAGGCTACTGGTACCCAAGGCACGTAGTGTTAGGTGATCAGGAGGTACAGGCTCTGCAGGAAGCATAGATAGAGGAAGCCAGGCTTGAGGAAGGACTCTGGAGCAAGATGCTCACACCAGTTTTAGCATGAGGGATCCCAGACTTCAGTCACACTGGGACACATCACCTACGAAGTTCCAGACTCAACATCACTCTCACATCCCTCCTAGTCTAGCTGCTACCTGGGTCCCTGGCCAGCTACCCACCTTACCTGTCCATTGGAGGATGCTAGTCTTCGCATGGAGACTGCCAGCCCAGGTGATAACCTCCAAGACATACTGACTACCTGGCAAGAGGTCACCAAAATTGTAAGACAGGGTGTCAGGGGACACAGAGACATTACATGCCAGAGTTTGGGATTCCGGGTGGTAGAGGAGAAGTTGGTAGCTGTCTTGATCCCCAGAGGCATCGCTCCATGAGGCTTCCAGGCTGGCTGGGCTCCCAGTGCTATGCAGTTGCAGTCCACGGACCACTGTCGGGGCTGTGACAAAGAGCAAGAGAAGCACAGAGTCTGTGCAAAGGGCTGGCCATCCTAGGAGCTGCCTCTTGGTTTCTCTGAGTCCCCCTACTAGTCCTCTAGAGCAGCTGTCACCTTCTGTCCCAACCCCATGTAAAACCACCCTCAGCTTGCAGGCTTCATACCAGTTTGAGCAGTGAGGGTAATTGTGACATTCTGCCAACAGGGTCTTAGGACAGTCAGTTCCAGCTGGTAGCGACTCCCTGGTACCAGGCCATGGAACTCAAAGCTGGACTCGTTGGTGTGAGCCTGGAGCTGTTGCCCTTCTGGAAAACCTGACGAGTTCATACCCCTGAGGCAGAGGGCATAGTCAAATCCACCTGGCTCTGCAGCTACCCAGCTCAGAAACAGGCTGGTAGACTTTCCACGGCTGCTGACGTTCACACTCAGAGGTGGACCTGGAGGACAGGGGTGGATACAGTACATTCACACTTTCTGCCCTGAAGAAGGAAGGCAAGTCAAGGGACCAGGGGCAAGCAGGGTCTAGTGGTGAAATCAGCCCTATGACCCACCTACTGCCCACATCCAGAGCCCTCTCCCTCTCTCTAAAGACACCTACCTCCACCGTGCCTGTCTGGGCTCCCATCCAAGGATGAGCATACATCTTCCTGTAGGGAGGAGAGGAATGGAGGAAGCAGATGTGTTGAGGCCTCTGGAGCACCGGCCTCTGGGAAAGCCCATGGAGTGAGGGTCCAGACCAGAGAAAAGATTCCCTGTGTGTCTGACTCCCACACACTGACTGCCACACACTACTGAAGAGACATTTCCTGAAAGCACTGTACAGGCAGCAGCAGGCAGTAGCCAGCAGCCAGCAGCCTGGAAGGCTGGAACATTTTTTTTTTTTTTTCCTTCCCTGCTTCTGTGCTGGCCTGGGAGGGAAGGGAACGGTTTCCCTCTGCCATAATGAAGACCAGCTGTGGAGCCCCATAGAGAGGTGGGAAGCCTAGACATGCCCCAGAGAACAGACCCACCCACCCCACCCTGCTCCATGCCCACCTTACCTGGGCCAAAGAGTCCTGGAGCCAGAGGAGGGTAGCTAACAGAATCGGGGGCCTCATCTTCATAAAGTCTGCAGAGGCAAAATAGGGAGGCAGAACTAGGTCCCCTCGCTCTCCCCTTTGTCCTGGTGGCTGGCAGGCAGGCCAGGGTGGGAAGGGTGGACTTTCAGATAGGCAGCAGATCCTGACCCCAACCCAACCTGCTCTGGGAAAGGCTGCGAGGTGGAAGAGAAGCAGCGTCTGGCCCTAAGGGAGCTGCAACTCTCAGGTGGTCCACAAGCCCACCTCCTCCCTCTGCTTCTCTCGTCTCCACTGGCTGTCAGCAGTCAGCTCTCCAGGAAGAAAAATTGCCCTGTGCTCTTGGGGAAGACTTGCAGGGGCCTTGCAAACAAACACACAGAGCAGAAGTGTCTGCTTCCCCCACACTGTCTCCAGAATAGGCCTTGGTATCCATTAGTGCTTTCCCCTGTGCCTTCCTGAGAGATAGTGTTAGTGTTTCCAGGGGTGAGGTTTCAAGGCAGGCATGAGGGTGGCATCCTGAGTATATGAGATGGGCGAGCCAGCTGTGTGTGACCCCTTTGCCTAACCTGCTCCAGTAGTCACAGGCACAGAGGAACATCATGTGCATAGAGCTTGCCTGGCCTCTGGAGCCCGTCTCTCACATCTCACTGCTCAGAGGAGGAAGCTGACATTGAGAGGGTCCAGCCTGGGGTCCACACATACATGGTTGTGTGTGTGAGGAAAGAAGCTGGACTTGAACCCGGGACTTCTGACTCCATCAAGCAGAGAAGGCAAAGGGTGTTTCCCATCCCCAGCTCAAGTCCTCTATGCTCGGAAGCTTCTGGGAGTGATTGGCATCCTGGGGTTTTCTCCCCTCTCCTCACTTCTACTTCAGTCAGCAGGACCCACCTGGCTCCCCTGCCCTCTCCGAGCCCTCAGACACCGCAGAGACCCAGCGGAGGCCTGGCAGACCGAGGACACAAGAGCTCAGCTCTGCCTGTACCCACCCACAACCAGCTGCTCACCTGGTGCAGCTCACCCAGGTGCTCCTGTGCCAACTCAGCCGTGGGAAGGGAAGGAGCAGAGTCAAAGGCTCTGAGCCCTGGGAAGGAAGCCCAGAACTCAGTGAGCAAGGGAGGGGGGTGAGAGGCTGTGCGGACAGACAGAGCTACAGACTCTGAACACCAAGGCAGACTAGCCTGCTTCAGCAAGTAGCTCAGGCCTGCACCAGAAACCAGCTCTGCCTGGCTGCCTCCTCCCTCTGCCCAGCACCAGGGGCTGCTGCCCGCCCCACCCCCTACCACAGCTCCATCCAGCCCCAAACCTCAGAGCCGCCCACCGGCCTGGATAGGGTCCTGGAAACTTAGTACTGCAGACTCATCAAGTTTTCCAGGCTGTATGCGTGTTTGAGTGAGTGTGTGTGTGTGCGCGCGCACGTGTGCGTGCTCGTGCACTCAAACGGGACACTTCTGAATGAGGCAAGGAGTGGAGCTAGCAAACAGAGAAAGCCGGGTATGGGGGTGTCTCAGGCCTCAGTCTGGCCAAGATGTAGGGGAGAGATCCTAACCTGGTCCTTCATCAACCCCATCTCACCTGGGGACACTTCACTCTGTCTCTTGTAGCAGAGTCTGTGAGGAGCCAGGAGCATCTTACTTCAGAATCTGTATAGAAGACACACAGAGTGCATGGGGTGGTGTGTGTGTGTGTGTGTGTGTGTGTGTGTGTGTGTGTGTGAAGGATTGGGATCCCAAAGTCGCTAAGAGAGAGGCCTGTGGGGACAGAACATGCTTCGTGGCTAGTCCTATGAACCAGCCTTGGGGAAGTTTTAGGTCGTAGAAGGCTCTGCTACCAGCCTTACCCTGTTAGAGCAACCTTGGGGATGAGAGATAGGCTCAGAAAAAGGTTAAGAAAGCAGCGCCCCCCCCCGACCCCCACACCCCGGTCAAGATTCTCTATTCAGCAAAAATATATTTTTCCCCCAGAAGCCACCCCCACAGGCAAACCCACATCCTCTGCCTAGAAAACCGCAAGGTCCTGAAGCTTACCATCTCAGTGTGGAGTGAGCTGACCAGGAGGCCGATGGAGACCGAGGGAGGCAGGAGGTCCGGTCCTGGCATCCCAACTTCCAAGTGTGAACTAGCCCTGGTCCCTCCCGACAGCTGTTGTAGGCTGCTCTTCCAGCTCCTCCTCTGCTCTCCCACAGCCTGAAGCCAGGCCTTGGGCATCCCCCACACTAAAGGAAGATAATTACCAGGCAGAAGAGAACAAGTCACCCCCTCTTCCTCCCACAAACTGGGGAAGGTCACCAGGAAAGGGAGAAGATCCAGCTTCTCCTGAGGGACTGGAGGGGACAGCCACTAATGTGCTGGGGGTAGGGGTGCATAAGCCAGCATCAATGATAGCAGTGGGAGGACATAAAGGGCCCCTGGGGGGGAAGGGCCATTGTGGGGCAGGTGTCCATCCCTCTGGCCCTGGGAGAAAGGGAGGGAATCCCTTTCAGCTTGAAGTCATTGTGCTGGGGCACTGAGCTCAGCGGCGGGCACCGCGGGGCTACTTCCTGGCACTCTAGGAAAGGTAAGCATAGTTCCATGCTGAGCTGTGCCATTGGTCCTCTGCACCAGTGACAAGGAGTATGGGAAAGTCTGAACACCTGCGGGCACCAAAAAGATAGCAGGAGGAAAACTGGGTCAGGAAGGGGCACCTGGGACAGCTATCACGGAGGTACAGCCTGGGGCACGCTGGGGTGCCTCAGCCTTCGTGCCACGGCTTCACCCTGCCTCCTTGGGTGTCTTCCTGGCTCCTCCTTGGTGAGCTCTGTCTCCCCCACACTACCAAGGACAAGCCTAGGCTTGCAGGGATGAGAAGGAAGAGCTGCCTCAGTATTTGAGGGGGATGGAGGCAGTCAAGAACAGCCACCTCCCATCCTGGGACTTCTCATCCTGTCTGTATCCACCCAGAGCATCCCAGAATGTTACAGGGTGACAGCTTTAGCCTTTGGGGACTGGCAGCTATCCGGTTCCCCAAGAGCTGCAGCGCACAAGGACTTCTGGGAACTTCAGGAGCATTAGCTATGGGAGTTGTGGCTCCTGGCCCCTGGGGTGGAAGTAAAGAGAAGACGCCCGGTATCAAGGGGAGAGAGGCAGAGAGGGAGAAATCTTAGGCTAGCCATAGAACCACAGGTGAGGCTCCAAGTGGGAGTCTTGCTCCTCTCCACCTCTGGCCAGGATCTAGGCATGACCGCCATTCTCTGAGCGTTCTGAAATGAGGAACTTTGCCCATGCTGGGCTGCTGGGAGTGACTCCTAGACTCTCTTCACTGCCTGAGTGGAACTTCCCAAAAAAAGATGATGGCTGACTGGAAAAAGGAAGGGGAGGAAGGAAGAGCCTAGACAGACAGACAGACTCAACCTCCCTTCCACTTCTACCACCAGGTGGGGCTCCCTAGCTCTCAGTTCCAGACTTTCCAAGTGCTGGGGCTGTGGACAAAGTACTTCACAGGGCTCTGTCTTCCTGACAAGAAGGAAGGGAGGGAGGGAAGGAGGGAGGGAGGGAGGAAAGGAGGGAGGGAGGGAGGAAGCTGGTGGGGAACCTGAGACTATGGGAACTTGGCCAAGGTCACATGACCACTAAGTGTCTGCTTCCTCACTAGGCTTCCAAATAGGACTTTAAATTCTCTAAAGTGGACAGTACTGGATCCTAATTCCCAGTCAGAAAGACCAATCCCCCCCGCCCCCCAGGAATGGGAAGAACAGATAGAGCAGGCAGGAAAGTGAGAAGCCATCTAGAGACCTGGACAGAGCCTCAGGGTCTTGTTTCCTGCCTTGATTGACCCTTTTGCCTCACCAACTTCCTTCCCCATCTCCCAGCCTCCTTTCTCTTTACCCAAGAGCTCATCTTCCAACTTCTAGAACCCCACTGGGTCCTCACTGTGAGGGTCAAGAGGTGTGCTCACAGCCAGCAGGCTAACACTGTGAACTGAGGATACTGGACAGACTGGTGGGGGAGGGCTTTGCCTACTTCCTTCTCCCCGCCCCTGTGGTATCCTCACTTCCTTTTCTTGATCCTAATCAACAACTGGCCCCGGGGAGGGTGGCTCTCTTTCCACTCTGCTCCCACTCCCTCCACTATCTGCCAGCGCAGATACTCCTGTGGGGAGGTCCAGGCAGAGCCCAGTCTCCCTGTCCCTGTGCACAGGTGTACAGGGATTCCCAGGCTCCTGCTGCTGTCATCTCATTCTGGCACCAGGGCCAACCACTTCCCAACTCCACTGAGCTTCCCCCTCAGGAAATCCCACCTAGTCCTCTTGGGAGAGCAGGCACAAAGAAGAGGGAGCCAGAACCAACCAACCAGCCATGGAGAGGCTGGGAGAGCCACCCTCTGACTTACAGCCAAGAACAAAGACAAGTGCCCCAAGCCCTAGGACTTCAAAGGCTCTTCCTGGTCCTCCTCTCCTCCTCGTGGGCCAAAAGAAGGGCAGCCCCTCCCCCCTCAGGTGCCACCCCTGTGCTTACTGCACAGCAGTTCTTTTTCGGTGTCACCCATTTGACAGTTGAATCGGAGAAGTGGGAGGAAGAGAGAGAGGATGTGGAATTCAAGCACTGGGGCCCAGGAACGCTTTGGGGAACATTACAGAGTGAAGGAGTCTTGCAAGCAAGCATGAACCACGAACCAGTTGGGCTGAGGGCCAGCGAGGGGCCTAGCAAAGCCAGGCGGGGGTAGGGCGGGGGTGGAGTTCTAGACTTGGGGACTGCTCCCTCTCCACACCCCAAGCATCCAAGTGGCCCCCTGGTGAAGAGGACCTGGGAAGTCTCTGATGTGAGGGTCACAGCCTTCACCTATCTGTAAGTCTTCAGAGGAGATACAGGGTTCTAAGACACTCCCAGAGGGTAGTCTGAGGGGCTGCTATGGAAGCCACCCCAGAGTCTTCTCCTGTTAAGCTCTGATACTTGTTCTCTGGTGACGAGCCTATGCCTGCAGGCTGAGGGGCCAGGGAGTTGGAAAGAAGCTTTCCTGCCTAGCCCTGGCCTCTCCTTCCTGAACAGAGCAAGGACTCCTGCCTCCTCTTCCCTGCCACCCCCCACTGCACCTCTGTGACACATCTGCTCTGTTTGGAGGTCTGGGTTTGGCCCTGAATTCCCAGGCTTTGAAGCAACAAAGCTTACAGGGGCAGAAGCTGAGAAGTGGAAATAAGTCTCTAGCCAAGGTCACAACCAGAAGAGCAGCAGAAGGTTCCCCATGGCTAGCAAGGAAGAGGTGGGGGTGGGGGGCAGCACATGACGAGGACCCAGAGGAGGAGGCCCGCGGTGGTCAGGGAAGGCCTCATCTCTCGCCCCTTCCCAGAGCCTTGGCATCCAGTGAGGGTGGCAGGACAGCAGCCGCTTGCTCTTAGAGGGCACAGGAAGGATGCACCCGACCCCTGGTGGCAGCTTGTGGTAGGCACAGAAGGGCAGCCCGCAGTTGGGTGGTGTGCGTGGGTGGAAGCCAGGAGGGGCGGAGGGAGGAAGCTGGCTTCCTGAAACCTCTCAGTCCTCAAAGATAGACGGACTGACAGACAGCTGGCAAGAGGCAGCCTGGGGGACATAGCTTCTTCAGTAAGTACTTGAAGTGAGTACAGACATCCTATGGCCCTGGGATGGGATGGGGGGCTCCAAGGATGGGATGAAGAAGCATGAGTTTGGGGCTCTCATGCTTGGCCAGGGCATGAGAAGTGACATATCTGGTGTCCCTGTGGCTGGAGGGCTAAGAAGCCACACAGAGTGCCAGGAGAGGAGAGGCTAAAGGCCCCTTCCTGTTGTGGGCAAGTACTGTCCCAGCCACACCTGCATGGGCCCACACTGCTCCCAAAGCTCTGACCCCATGGGTTAGCAACTCTAACCCCACCACCACGGCACCCATGCCTTAGCTCTGAGAGACAGGGACTGCCCCCAAAAGGTGATGCCCTCATCACCCCTATGCCCCCTCTCTCTTGTACCCCCAGCTGTAGCCTCACCATGCGCTGGCGCTCTAGGGTTTGATGAGGCCATTTCCTGTGACGGTTGCAGAGGCGGGAGACTGGGGGATGGGAAGGAGGAGGGAGGAAACACCCCTGGCCTACCGCCCTAGACAGAGACCCCAGGAGCCACAACTGATCTTGGAGTGGAACTGCCGACAATGAGAAGACCCTTCTAGAAGTTGGAGCGTGCCTGGATCCCTGACTGGATCCAATGCTTCTCGAGGCCTCCGTTTCTCATTATAGAGAAGCCTGCTAGCTGGCTAGACTCAGAGCTGTATGCTTTCTCCCTTTCCTTCTGTGTAGTTAGCAGGCTGTTGGCCTCATGTAGACCCCAGCTTAGAGCCCTGTGGACTTGGGTATCCTCTCTCTCTTCCTCCTTCTGGATTCCTTCCTATCTTCCCCATACCTGTATTCTCTCTAATACCTTCCTTCTACTCTAACCCCTAACTGTCCTCTATCCTGCATCCGGACAGAGAGCTGTTGTACTTGCAGAATAAAAGTTGGGCCGCTTGCTTGAGGGAATAGCTGGCTGGCCTGGACTAGAGGCCTTCTTCTAGCTAGTGAGGTCTTCTCGGGACCTTGTCTTTCAGGCATGCCTCATGGCTGAATGAGCCTCCCTTGGGCCCAGCAACCTACCCCAGCATGGTCCAGGCCTGTGAGGGGCGCTCCAGAGCACAGCTGCCGACCTTGTCTTTGGGGGCAGACATGACTCAGCCTCCACCCACCAAAGCTCCAGCCAAGAAGCATGTGCGGCTGCAGGAGAGGTGAGACCTTTCACAGAGAGGATCTCCCTAGGCCTGGATCACCGTCCCTTCCCTTCCTTCTTTCCTGTCCACTTCTAACAACTGAATCCACAAGGCCTGGAAAAACAAAACCAAACAAACCCAAAACCAAATAATGCTCATTTGAAGGTTGCTCGCCCATTCCTTGTATGTCGGAGGCACCAAGTTTCTCGTCATCCCTGGGTCTGCTCTCTAAGTTTCAAGTTGTGATGAACAGTCTCTGGGACAAATCTAGGGGCCTCCGTAGAGTTGGGTGTGCATTGGAGCCTCTGTGCTGGCTTGAGAGTAGGAGAGATAGACAGCAGGAAGGAGCAAAAGAGCTGCAGGCTGCTCTGTTCTTATCTGATAAAGGAAAAGGGGAACGCAGTAGGGGCCTGACCCTTGAGTGCCCTGAGCCTCTAGGTCAAGACTCAGCATAACCTCCTCAGACAGAGCCCACAAGGAGCTTGAAAGCGAGGCAGATGCTCTGAGATGCTCACTGGGCAATGGTTGGCTGTGCTTGCAGAAGGGGCTCCAGTGTGGCTCTGATGCTGGATGTACGGTCTCTGGGCACGGTTGAACCCATCTGCTCAGTGAACACACCCCGGGAAGTCACCCTACACTTCCTGCGCACGGCTGGACACCCCCTTACACGATGGACTCTACAGCACCAACCTCCCAGCCCCAAGCAGCTAGAGGAGGAATTCTTGGTAAGAACCTGGGGTCCTCTCCACATCACTTTACACTTCCATATCAGACCATCCTGGATTCCTTGGGCCTCTCTTCTCCTTGGGGGTGGGGTCCTCGGGGAAGAACTCTGGGGTATAGGAGAGGTTGTCCCCATTCTTGCTCTTCCTCTCTGTGTGCAGAGGATGGAATGGGAGAAAAGGAGGCTGGGAAGTGGGGGAACAGAGATTAACTCATTTATCCTCCCCCAACAGAAGATTCCCTCAAACTTTGTCAACCCTGAAGACCTGGATATCCCTGGCCATGCCTCCAAAGACCGCTACAAGACCATCTTGCCAAGTAAGGAGCATGGTGGGACTGAGGGGGTTGGTGTCCCTGAGGGTGAAGAGCTCAAGAAGGCAAGATATACATACAGCCTGGAAGGCAGGCATAATGATGTATGCCTATAATAATCCTAGCACTTGGAGGTTGGGGTAGAGGATCAGGAATTCAAGGCCGGTTTCAGCTATATAGCAAGTTCTAGGCTAGCTTGGTTTATATGAGACCTTCACAAAAACAAGCAACAATAACAAAAACCAGCTCTCCAAAGCCAAGGAAGATTAATGCTTGAGACACTTGTCTTTCAACAGAGAAAGGCTAATACTACACCCTGGCAGCCAGGAGACAGACAGCTGTTGCCTGGTTGCATGCTAGCATTTACAGACGCTTCCTGCGGTTGCACGCCTGTGTGGTAGGTGTGAACTCACACAGATGGACCCAGGCCTAGCACCTCCAGCTTCCCATAGGCCAGCTTGATACCCAGAGCTTAGTACAATGGCTTCTAGAACTGTGGTCTGAATTCAGCCCAGCACATGGGTCCTGTCCAGGACTGAGACTCCAGACTCAGTGCCTGCTAGAAGAGTCCAGGCTCTGTGAACACTTGTCAATGTGAGTTGGATCGCCTTTGGCCTTGGCCTAATTCTAGCAAGCTCTCCAACCATCAAAGAGGGGAAGTTAGCTTCTTCATCCCCCATCCGGTTTGATTGGGGAAGAACCCACACCTCTGGAGAGCGAAGCCAATATTCCTTGTGGTTGAGTGATATCTTAAACAATGTATTCGTCTAACGCTTGCATTCATAATCAAAAAGGCATTTTTTTTCCTTTGCAGAATCTCTTCCTCTTCCTATCAGTTCGCTCCCATTTTATACCCTCGCTGATCTCAAGGTTAAAACATGATAATATCCCAGTTGGTGTCTGCAGCTCTATGGTCTGTGCTTCACATCACCATTCAGTCCATCTTTCTGCTTTGATTGCACCACTTTCCAGCTCAAAAACATCATGGCTCCCTGTTGTCATGAAATAGTATATTTTATCATACACAGCTATTATGTTATCTGTCTATAAAATAATACAACGGACTACCTGCTGTCCACAAAGTACTGCAAACAGAGTGAGGACACGCACTCCCCTCTGACTCTGTCACAGTCTACATTCATTGGTCACCTTCTGACCTCTCACCTTTACTGATCTACATTTCCTAGATCCCCAGAGCCGTGTCTGTCTTGGCCGGGCACAGAGCCAGGAGGACAGTGACTACATCAATGCCAACTATGTCCGGGTGAGTGGTCGGCTGCTGCAGCTGGGAGCCAGACTGCCTTAAAGATGAAAATACCGTGTGAGACCTTGTGTAATCCATCCACCTGGCCTCAAGGGCTCCAACTCCCTCCTGCCATAGCTCCCTCTGCTAGACTTGGGAGCAGGGAAAGAGATACATACTGAGTGACCCCCAAGAAATGGGTCTAGAAAAAGAGGTCAAAATTTCCAAGCCACCTTAACCTAACCTGTTACCCTACCCGTGACAACCCTGTAAATTTGGCTGAGCCTAGTCACCAGTTTCTTAGAGGCTAATGGCTTCTATAAGCTGCACAAAGCCAGCTCAGGTGGGAATTTCTCTATCTCCTATTATCTCCTTTCCCACACTCAGTCTCTGCCCCCACACCTGACCCCTACCAAGTACTGCCTCCTTTGTAGAGACTGACTGATGTCCATCTCAAAGCAAGGGGGACCATCTATCCCTACTTCTTACCTTGTTTGGTGGATGGGTGTAAAACCACTGCTCCCTTGTGGCCAAATGTGGTAGGACAGTAGTCTGGGTGCTGAGGAGCAAAGCAGTCAGACAGACTAGATCCATGACAGCACAATAGATCGGTGGTCCTCTGTTTGCCAGCAGGGACCAGGCAAACAGTGAGATGCATGGATGATGGAAGGATGATGGAAGCTAAGGATGATGGGAGGGAGGAGAACAGACTAGGTACAGTATACTGGACTTTGGTGTCAAATGTATAAAAGTAATTTGTGAAATGTGAGACGTTCATTTACAAATATTGAGGACTGTCATATCTTGCCCTAGAAGAAAGCAGCAGAGGATGGGAACAAATGTACATGGTGCCCGCCGTGTGAGAGACCGCCAATGTGTTTTATTGATTTAACTCACACTATATTATAATTACTAGGCACAGTCTACAGCTCAGGGAAACTGAGTCAGGAATGTGCCTCTGACCACTTAGCTAGGAAACAGAAGGGCAGGAATTTGAACTCAGGTGTTGCTCAGAGTGGGTCCCATGTCCTCCTCCAGCATGTGGCTTCTATGTGTGTGTCTGGGCATGAATGTGTGTAAGTGTTTATGTTCACTGGCTTTAGCCTTACCCCAGCACTGCGGACTAAGGAGTCACAGCATCTCCGTCCTTCTGTGCTTTGTCTCCCCAGGGCTATGACGGGAAGGAGAAGGTCTACATTGCCACCCAGGGCCCCATGCCCAACACTGTAGCAGACTTCTGGGAGATGGTGTGGCAAGAAGACGTATCTCTCATTGTCATGCTCACCCAGCTCCGAGAGGGCAAGGAGGTAGGAGGCAGGGTCATCTGGAAAGCGTCTGCACCCTACCCGGTCACACCACCCATGCACACCAGACCAGAGGCCTCAGTGGGAGCTGAGAGCCCTGACAGGCCCTCTGCCATATCTCTCAGGAATACACCCCAGGGTAGCTGTGGGTGGGGTGACTATACACTTGAAGCTTGAGAGAGCTAGACTCTGGTCACTGACCTGGGTCTTGAGGTAAGATATGAGGAGAGAAAACTAGGCCTCTCTGCTGCTTCAGCCCCGTGCCACTGATGGGCCCTCCCACTCTGACTCCCAGATCCCTCCCTTCTAGAAATGTGTACACTACTGGCCCACAGAAGAGGAAGCCTATGGGCCCTTCCAGATCCGCATCCAGGACATGAAAGAGCACCCAGAATATACTGTGAGACAACTCACCATCCAGGTACCTCCCCCTGGAACAGACCAATGGCAGGTTTGGGTCACCCCTAGTATCTCTGAAACTCAGACTCCACCTTCACTAAATTTACTAAATTCGCCAAGTTTACTAACTTAAACCTTGATCTCACATGATGTTCCTTTTGTTTGTTTGTTTGTTTGTTTGTTTGTTTTTTCGAGACAGGGTTTCTCTGCGTAGCCCTGGCTGTCCTGGAACTCACTCTGTAGACCAGGCTGGCCTCGAACTCAGAAATCCGCCTGCCTCTGCCTCCCCAGTGCTGGGATTAAAGTCGTGCACAACCTCACCTGGAGGTGGTTCACACTTTTAATCCCAGCACTTGAGGGGTAGAGACAGGTGGATCCCTGAGCTTGAGGCTAGCCTGGTCTACAGTCAGTTCCAGCACAGCCAGGGCTACTCAGAGAAACCTTGTCTCGAAAAACTAAGAGAGAGAGAGAGAGAGAGAGAGAGAGAGAGAGAGAGAGAGAGAGAGAGGTGGCTACACCCCTCAGGGGTGCCTCTAATTAAATAGGGATGCACCAACTAACAAAACAGGAACAACTAACATCAGGAAGCAACCTCTTCCCGTGCTCGAAATCTGGGCCCCAGGAGACCAGAGAGACCCAGGGGAATGCTGGGAGAGTCAGGAGAAGTCAGATGAGATATGCAGATGGAGTTTAAAAATGCTTTCTGGGCTGGTGAGATGGCTCAGTGGGTAAGAGCACCCGACTGCTCTTCCAAAGGTCTAGAGTTCAAATCCCAGCAACCACATGGTGGCTCACAACCATCCGTAACGAGATCTGGCGCCCTCTTCTGGAGTGTCTGAAGACAGCTACAGTGTACTTACATATAATAAATAAATAAATCTTTTTTAAAAAAAATGCTTTCTAGGGGACAGAGAAAGGGCTCAGTGGGTAAAGGCACTTGCTGCCAAGCCTGATGACCTAAGTTCGATTCCAGAACCCATGTGACAGGAGAAGAGAACTGACTGGAACAACATAGCAAGATTCCTATTGAGAGAGAAGGGAAGGAGGGAGTGAGTGAGGAAGGAAGGAAGGAAGGGAGGGAGGGAGGGAGGGAGGGAGGAAGGAAGGAAGGAAGGAAGGAAGGAAGGAAGGAAGGAAGGAAGGAAGGAAGGGCTTTCTGTTAAGGTACACATTCTTACACTTCCAAATGATTTCTGTATCAGTTCGTTGTTCCCCAAGTATCCTGGGAGGCAAACAAAAAAGATATCACTGTGCCCACTTCTAGGGAAGAAAATGAGATTATTGCACTTATCCACAGTCCCACAATAGATAGAGGCACAACCAAGACTTGAGCCTGGGCAAAGCTGAATAGCAAAGTAGCCAGGAGACTCACCCCTGCGTGCTGCATCCCACTGTGCATGATTGATCGATTGATCACAGCACCCACACCCACATCCCATGCCTTATTCTCCTGGTTTCTCACACCCCAGCACCAACAGGAATGCCGGTCAGTGAAACACATCCTCTTCTCAGCCTGGCCAGACCACCAGACTCCAGAATCAGCCGGGCCTCTGCTGCGCCTGGTGGCCGAGGTGGAGACCCCAGAGACAGCTGCCAACTCCGGGCCTATAGTGGTTCACTGCAGGTAGGGACTTCCCTGGTCCCAGCACAGATCCAGTGCTTGCCTTCCCTGCTCACTAAGTCTCTGGTGTGGAGGCATCCAACACCACACCAGACAGGCCCAACTCTTAACTAGACAGAACTCTGGCTTGTGGGAAGTTTCTAGTGAGGTAGAGATGAGATAAACTCTGTCCCCACTGTTGGGGAGCCCCTTTAGGCACCAGATAACATTTTCGTATGCTTAGGTCTTTTAGTGTTGGGATTGGTTTTGTTTTTGCTGGGTTTGTTGTGTTGTTTGTTTGTTTTTTTGTTTGTTTTATTTTTGTTGTTGTTGAGACAGGATCCCTCTTTGTGCCCAAGGTTAGCATCAAACTCACAGCAATCCTCCTGCCTCAGCTTCTCAACCTCTCAATCTCAGTTTGGGATTACAGGCATGAACTGTAATGGACTTATTGGAAACCTATTATTGCTATCATCAGGCACAATGTTAAATACTAAGAAGATAACGGTGAACAAAACAGTTTAGTTTCTTCCCCGGCAGGTTAATAGACTAGTCAGAAGGGTAGCCGATTAAACAATGAAGCAGACCACAATTCAGAGCTGAATGGAGTAGTACAGAGGCCACAGGGTCAGGTCACCTAATACCTCAGAGGGAATAAGCCTCTGAAAGGGGGAAAGGAAAATGTTCAGGCAGAGAACTTTATATGCTCAGGAAATAAACTTTAAAACAAAACAAAACAAAAAAGATACATTGTCAGGAGGGTCAAAGAGGAGTCCGAAGCTTGTGGGTGGGTGGAGCTTGTTGTGGGTGGAGCTTTGGGGGGGGCTGTGTGTGTGTGTGTGTGTGTGTGTGTGTGTGTGTGTGTGTGGAGCTTGTTGTGGGTGGAGCTTGTTGTGGGTGGAGCTTGTTGTGGGTGGAGCTTGGGTGGAGCTTGTCATGGGTGGAGCTTGTTGTGAGTGGTGCTTATATGTAGGGACACTGATGGAAAACAGTATGGAAGGCAGCTAAGGGCTTCGTGAATCGGACTTGCATGATTGGCTAAGACACTTAGATTTGCCATTTTGTTTTGGGTTTTGTGATGCCTGGGGCCGGGCACAGTGGCATATTCCTGTATTCCCAGTACCTGGGAGGTAGAGATGGGAGTACCAGGAGCTGAAAGCCTATCTAAAGTACATAGGGAGTTCAAGGTAGCCTGGGCTATATGATGTTTTGTTGAGAGAGAAAGAGAGGAGGAGGGGGAGGAGGAGGAGGAGGAAGAGGGAGAAGCAAACAGTACACACAGGGCATGCTTGGACCCATGCAGAGGGTGCGCGCACACACTTCAGTGCTGGAAGTCACTAGTAGCTTCTACACACCCCAGTATACACCTCCTTCTACTGGAGGCACATGTAAGACTTAAGCGGGGAGCTGAAAGCCAGAAAGGGCAAGAAGGGGAGGGGTGCGGGAAGAGAGAAAGATGATGGAGCAAGAAGAGGATAATGGGATGGGGGCCCTGGAGCATCCATGGAAGCTCACATGGAGCTGGGAGGAGGCTGTGGTCAGAGAAGGAACGCTCAGGAGGACAGCCAATGCCCAGGCAGGTGCTGTAAACAGATGTGATCGCCACCGTGTGCGCTGGACTAGGGTGTGGCAGAGCATACTTGAGGCCAAAGCAGTAAGACTGCTAATCTAAGGTCAGTCCTGGCTACATGACTAGTCCCTATTATCAAAAAGAAAAGAAAAATCAGGGGTCACCATGGTGCCTCCATGGGTAAAGGCACCCGCAGTTCAAGCCTGACATCCTGAGTTCAATCTCTGGGCCCTACATGGTTTAAGAACAGAACTGACTCATGAGAGGTCTCTACTGAGCTTCACACAGGTACAGTGATGCGTGTGCACACATGCACACACACATACAGAGAGAGAGAGAGAGAGAGAGAGAGAGAGAGAGAGAGATTAAAATAAATAAAAATATAAAAGAAAAAGAAAGAAAAAACAACTGGAAAAAGTACAAATCTGTGCTTCAATCCCAGCACTTGGGAGCAGAGGCAGGCAGATCGCTGTGAGTTTGAGGCCAGCCTGGTCTACCCAGTAAGTCCAGGGCCAGCAAGGGCTACATAGAGAAAATCTGTCTCAAATAAACAAACTAACAAAAAAGAAAAAAAGAAAAAAAAAAAAGACTTGATATGGTGGCACTCTTCTGAAACTCTGACTGTCCTGGACAACCAGGACTCAGGAGGCTGAAGCAGAAAGATTACAGTGAGTTTAGGATATATAGTAAGTTCCAGGCTTCCCTGGACTCTAGAGTAAAACTCTTTCTGGGGGGGGGGGTGTTAATCCCAGAACTTGAGAGGCAGAGGCAGGTGGATCTCTGAGTTCAAGGTCGGTTTGCTCTACATAGTGAGTTCCAGGACAGCCATAGTGAAATCCTATCTTAAAAAGATTAATTAACTAATTTAATGGTGAGCTGGACTAGGCATAGAGTGAGGCTAATAAGGGCTTACAGACTTCTCCTGGGTAAGTTGTTTTCTGCCTCCACCAGGGATGCCAGGGATACTGGAATCAGAGATGTGCAAGTCCCACCCCACAAACAGAACACTTTAATACCATTTCTTCTTTCATCACGTGAAGCCTTGCCTTAACCTTCCATGCTCACTTGTCTCCCCCATTCCCTGGTCTCCTGTGACTTCCCCATCCTCTCTCTGGTTCCATCCAGTGCAGGGATCGGCCGGACCGGCTGCTTCATCGCCACCCGCATCGGCTGCCAGCAGCTGAAGGCCCGAGGGGAAGTGGATATTCTGGGCATCGTGTGCCAACTTCGACTAGACAGGTGGGTCCATGGGAAACAGGTGCGGGCGGCCACAGTAATTGAAAAGGACATTAGTGGCTCTGAGGTGCACATCACCTGCAGGTCCTCCTGGAAGAAAGCAAGGAACTTGTTTTATTCAAAAGAACTTTCTAGTTTGCCAATAACTAAGCCCACATGAAAGATGGTCTGAAATGTTAGCTTGGGGGCCTGGAATTAAATATGTCACCCTGAATTTTCCCTCAATCTCTCCTGGCACCCAAATTCTCTACTCAGGAGAAAATGGGTTCACTTCTTGAGTGTTTTAGAAATGAGACCTGTTCTACACATGTGGGGCTAACGGTTTTCATTTTTAAGATTACAAATGGCAGAGTTGAGTATGGGTCTGATTTTGCTGAAGAGCTGGATGGATAAGAGACAGAAGACCAAGAGTCAAGACAGGGCAGTACCTGTTGCACTTCCTCCCTTGGGGTTGTCCTGGCAGAGGACAGTAAAGGGGAGTAGGAAGGGCAAGGGTGCCTATGGGGAGGAGTGAGTCAGGGCTTCCCTAGCAGGACAGTAAGAGGGGATGCTAACCTTAGCACAGGGCAGGTGTTCTTGACTCTGACTCTTGACTCTGCTTACAGAGGAGGCATGATCCAGACGGCCGAGCAGTACCAGTTCCTGCACCACACTTTGGCCCTGTATGCAGCCCAGCTGCCCCCGGAGCCCAACCCCTGACGCTCCACCAGCCCGTGGGCCTCTCAGGCCTGAGACAGTGGGTCTGGGCAAGTGGGCTGTGAGCTCTGGCACGGCTTCTGCATCAGCACAGGAAAGGGATCCCTGGAATACTTTACAGTCTCAGGAAACTGCCCCAGCAAGCAACAGGAGCCAGGCCACGGGTCTTCACCTCCGACCACGACTCTGCCTTCTTCGGTGGCCCCCAGTGGAGCATGCTGGAGCGTCCTGTGGCTCTGAACTTACAGATAGGAGCTGGTCCTTGCAATGGATTGAGAGAGCAGCTGGAGTGCTGACTTATCTAGGTGCTTTCGGTGAGCTCCCTTCCTTGTCCATGACACAAAGAGTCAGTCAAACAGAATGTTCCTGAAAGCCATTCCAGATGTAGCCCTGCTGATGGGGCTGCAGAGATGGTGATTGCAAGATCCTCTTCCATTAAGGCCTTGCCCACACACAGGCCAGATGCAACAGCAGGGAAAATCCTGGTCTGACCTTGGTCAAATCCTCTCTATCCTACATAGACTGCTCCTCCCCATACACCCGTGAGTGCTAGACAACCGGCTCAGAAGAGAATAAGGGCCTTGATTGGCCTGCCTCCATACATATCATAAAAGGAGATGCAGAGGTAACCAGCTCTAGCAGTTGGGATCACTGGATGAGCCCAGGAGTGATGATGTACCTGTCATCCTAGCACTCAGGAGTAGAAGCAGGAGGATTGCTGCGAGTTTGAGGTCAGCTAGATCTACATTTTGAGTACCAGGCTAGCTAGGACAACATAACAAGATTTTTTTTTAAGGCAATCTTGAGCACTCTATTCTCTGGAGGAGATGAGGGTTGCCTCTGCTTCTATGGCTTCCTTCCTGTCATCTGCCCCCAACCACTCTCTGGGGGAAAACCCAGCACTCTCTGCTTTGCTTCTGTGACTTCAGAGCATCCTTTAGGTACCCATGAAGTATCAAAGAAAGAGGAGAGAAGAGACAAAGAGCTATGTCTGCTTCAAGAAAACCTACCTGCCATACCTCCCCTGGCTTATATTTCTTTGCAGAGTGCTTATCTGGTTCCAGAAGCAGGCTGGGTGGTCACCACTCCAAGCAGCATGGGGCTAAGACCTTCAGCCCTCCTCCTCATCACTTCACACAATTTCCAGGGAACTCGCGATCTATCTCAGGGATGAACTATGTATCCCAGAAAGCCAGACAAACCCTGAGTCTTCCTTGACCCAGACTGGGCTGTCTGTGGGGAGGAAAACAGAATACTATCCGTACTGTCTGTCCTCAGCTCCTGGATGTGCTAAGTGACACAAGTCCTCCATGAAAACCCCAAGGAATTGGAGGAGTGACTGCCCCCTTGCCTCCTGGCATCTCTCTGGAGAACGGGAAGTGCTTCTGGACATAGTGTGAAAGCCTGTGAGCTGCACTTGAACAGGGAAGACAGGAGAATCAGGAGTTCCAGACCAGCCTTGGCGATGTGAGACCCTATCTCAAAAGCAAGCAAACAAAAAGAAACTAAACAGCCGGGCATGGTGGTGCACGCCTTTAATCCCAGCACTCTGGAGGCAGAGGCAGGCGGATTTCTGAGTTCGAGGCCAGCCTGATCTACAAAGTGAGTTCCAGGACAGCCAGGGCTATACAGAGAAACCCTGCCTCAAAAAAAAAAAAAAAAAAAAAAAGAAAGAAAGAAAGAAAGAAAGAAAGAAAGAAAGAAAGAAAGAAAGAAACTAAACAAACAAGCAAAAATAATGTGAGGCTACAACTGAGGTTAACATCTTTAATGTTCGACTTGAGCTGAGTAGGCGCTCTGCTTCTCTTTAGTCTTGGAGTGGTGGCTTGCACTTCCACTTTTTTTTAAGTCCCCCAAAAGGTCTGCACTGCTGCCCAGGATAGGCTTCTAAAGTACAGGATGCTACCATGAGCTCAGAGACTGTATAGAAGGGAGCAAGGGAGCAATTGTACAGTCCTATGGGCTCCCTCCCTATACAGTCACCCCAACCCTGTTCTAGAGGGCACAGGCTCTGGAAAAGCATAATAAATAAATAAATAACCTCTTGGATGCCCACCCAATTCTTCTTTCCATCATTTTAAGCCTCTGGGGCTCTCTCTAGCAACAGAGTAAGGCTCTCGGGAGCAGAAACAGGTTACTAGATCTTTACCCCTAAGATACACTCTTTTCCAGTACTTCTAAGGACATGGTAACAAAACTGTAATCAATGGAAGGGAGACACAGAGGCACTACCTTGTTCAGGGTGCTACTGTAACAAAGCACCCCACACTGAGTAACTTATAAACAACAGAAAGTTGTTGCTCGTGGCTTGAAAGACAGGAAAGCTATCTGTCATGGTACGGTAGATTCAGGGTCTGGTTAGGAGTCACTTTTTGGCTAATAGATTACATACAGCCTTCTCTTTGTAGTCTCAAGATGGGAGGAGAATAGGCTCTGGGCACCTCTGTTGTTCTCTCCTTATATAAGGGCACTAATCTTAGCTAGGAGGCCTTCACCCTCATAACCTAGTCGCCTTATATGGTCATCACTTTGAGGAGTGGGATTTCAATATATGAATCTGGGGGAAAGACACAGAAACGTAAAGCAATGAAAATCTATTACTTAAACTTAAACTTTAATTTAAACATGTCAGACTATAGCATGTACCTATGGAGGAAGAGAAGAACTTATTAAACAGATGTTAGTAGGTCAGAATAGGTTGATCCAGATGTTGAGGGCTGTCTGATTCTTTAATAGGTTTAATCCATACAGTTGATGTTAACAGTTCATCACAGCCTCCAGGTGAAAACCGACCCCCAAAGAGAGCCCAGCTACCCAGGAATCCTGGGACCAGGAAGGCACAGCCGGTTGACTGAGCTGTTATCTCCTGCAAGGGAGGATGGGGACTTCTTGGCAGACTCTCCACCACCCACTATCAAAAACTTTGTATCAAAATAGCATACATTTTTTTCCTTTGCTACCGCCGTTCCTCACAGGGAATCCCTTGCCCTGATTTTGCCCGTCTCTTTATAGTGAAGACAAGCATCAAGTTCAAATGTCGATCTCACTTTGGGCTTCCCAGACAAGTAGCCTGGCAAACTGTGGTTAACAAAACAAGATGGAGTATTAAGGGCTCTAAATCCGGCTGTTACTCTCTATGGCATTTCGGGGGATGGAATTCGGTACCCAGAGATGCTCAGAGGCAAGGGTTCAGGGAACAAAACCGTTTCTTGGAGATCTTCATGCCACGGTTCTTCGGCCTGGAAATACCCCAGCTTAATCGGGACACCACCCGCCCAGGACCGACCACCGTTCAAGCCAGAAAGCGGTGCAGTCGGGGCGGGGCAAACGAGGGCAGCAGGAAAAATAAAATTACAGCTTTCTCCGCAAGCGCGCCATCACGCTCCTCCCGGCCGCCGCGGGTCCCCGCCGCCCCGCCCGCGGGCGCTGGCCTAGGCCGCGCGCGAGACTGGAGCGCGCTCGGGTGCGAGCAGGACGCGGCCCGGCCCGCGGGAGGGCGGCGGCGGCGGCGGGGGAGGTGGAGGCGCCGTGGCCACACCCATCGGCGAGCGGATCCTCGGGCAGCGCGTCGTCGGCCGCCGCGCTCCAGCCTCCGCCCGCACCGAGCCGCGGGACCCGGCCGCACCGGGGAGGGGCCGCTCCGGGCCGCAGCGCGAGGGCACCGAAGGCGGCGGGGACCCGGCACCGGGCGCGGCCGGTGGCAGCGACCATGATCGCTTTGTTCAACAAGCTGCTGGACTGGTTCAAGGCCCTGTTCTGGAAGGAGGAAATGGAGCTCACGCTGGTGGGGCTGCAGTACTCGGGCAAGACCACCTTCGTCAACGTGATCGCGGTATGCGGGCAGATGTGTCGCCGGCGCCGCGCCCTAGGCAGCTGGGGTCGGCGCCTGGCGTGGCCCGGCACCGCCGGGTTCCGGGCAGGGAGGAGCCGGCTCCGGGCGCTTAGGGCCTAGCACGGTTCTTGGGGGACTGACTGGCGTGCCACCCGTTCTCCGACCTGGGCTAGGATGGCAGGGCTGGGGGCGGGGTAGCGAGGACCAGGAGAACCGAGCTTGCGTTCCTCCGGAGCTGGCGGCACTGAGATGTCTCCACGCACCGGGAACCCGCCGCAGGCTGACAGGCCCCCGAGGCGGGCGCAAAGGGGCATGACGGGGCGAAAGTGCCCGGACCTTCCCGCTCCGCGCGTGGAGGGTCACGGGACGCGCGGCCGGAGCGTGTTGCCAGGGTGCCCTAGCAGCCCCACCCCGAGGGCTCTGCCTACCCTTGCTGGACGCGGAAGCCGCGGCCCTTTGGGGCGGGGGGAAGGTATCCCTAGAGGCAGAGGAGTCAGCTGAGGTCCTGGCTCTAGCCCAGACTCCTCCCCGGAACCTGTCCCGGGCCTGCCTTAGCGTTGGGGTCCAGAAAGCATGGCACTATAAAGGGAGTTGGGAGAGTCCACTTGGCTCAGAAGTTGCAAGAGTGGGTACCGAGGACCCGAGAGGATGAGCTGGAGGGGTGCCATCCATCTGGGGACAGGGGAGAGAGCAGCTTTGGAGACTCGGCACTGGGGGAGGTGGGGGAGAGAGGGAAGTGATTGCAGTTGTATGTCTGTGCCAGAGGAGTGGTGAAGAAGGAGTTAAAATTTCTCTTTAAAAAAGAGGAAGATGAGCTCCCTGGGCGTGAGCTGAGCTGCAGTAATGGCTGCAGCCTGTATTTCCAAGCTAGGCAAGACTGTGCTTATGGGACCAAGTAAGGCTTGGGACGGGGACATAGTTCCCCCACCCCCACCCCCACCCCCCGAACCTAGGCCCGTTCCCAAAGATGGGTTTTCCAAGGACTGTGAATTCGCCAGATATAGGTTAAAAATGCTGATGTGCAGGTCCGCAAAGATGTGAGGCCACC
The DNA here is from genome assembly GCF_978045245.1 of Mus caroli. Taxonomy (NCBI): domain Eukaryota; kingdom Metazoa; phylum Chordata; class Mammalia; order Rodentia; family Muridae; genus Mus; species Mus caroli. Next base: position 131,725,322 of record NW_028227256.1, read on the forward strand.
AGCTTCGGTACCACCACTTGCCTGTATTGTATTGTTGCCCGACCCTGAAGCTCCACAGGGCTCAATATCCCTGCAGGAGGGGCCCTTCAGAGGGACTTAATGGTTATATGATCAAGCATGGGCGCTCTCTCTTCCCTAAATATGCTCCGCCATTGACCTCTGGACCTTCCTCTACCCAGTGACCCTTCTTATTCCACGGGGCCTCTGCTGAGGTTTGGGACATGTTTTTCTGAACTAACACACATATGCTTCCTGACTGCCATGCTGTGTCCCTAGGACCAAACACCTTGGTTAGGCTTGGTGTTGACTTGCCTCTTGGGCTGTCAGAGCAGGAAGCCAGCACCCAGATTCCCACCTGTCTCTTCAGACCTAGGTGACTTGGTTTGGGGCATTTGGGTCTGGGAGATGTTTTAGTATTTCTCCAAAGGAGAAACTAGCTGTTTGGACTCTGCCAAGACATCACCTCCAGTCCCTAGGGATGCCTTTCTCAGCGGCATGTTAGTATAGGGATGCAGAGACACCTAGGTGGGTTCAACTTCCTGGCCTGGGCCTACCCTTCAAGACCAGCATCTTCTCAGAGAATGGAAGGCTCTGACAGGTCAGGGACAGAAGCCAAGTTCTCAAATTCTCCTGCCAGAGTCAAGAGGTTCCTTGAAACTAAGCATGATGGAGCATGCCCGTAAACCCAGCAGTCTAGATGCTGAGGCAGGATCCCTAGTCTGAGAGCAGCCTGGGATAGAGAGAGACTTTGTTTCAGAAATTAAAAAAACAAACAAAAACAAAAACAGACAAAAAAAGACAAACCAGTTTTGTTTGGTATTCAACATTCCTTCCCCCACCCCCCTTCTCCTTTTTGATACTAAATTTACCACTAAATCGACAAGCTGAATTTCCTTTCTCTCAAGAGACCCTAATAGGTAAAACCACCACCTAGGGTGCTGCAGGGAATTCTAGCAGCTGGGTAACTCCAGCCTTCTCAGACCCACCAGAGCCCTGACAGACATTCTGCCGCTCCCCCTACAGTTACAAAAGGATTAGGAACCCCTGGGCTCTGTGCCCATGCCCACCACTGCCTTTGCTCTTGACTTGGCTTCTGTTTGTCTCAGCAAACCCTTGTGCCCCCTCATCCACCCCCCCCCACACACACACACCAATGAGATGTGGCAGGGAATAGGAATTGAGTTTAGTGAGCTCAGCCGCTTAGCAGGTTAACTAAAAAGAGTGTAAGGAGCCATTGCAGTATGTCTGAGAGACAGAAACTCGGCTGAGTGCTGAAAGCTGTTTTATTAGAAAAGTGGGAGATCAGTTTTTGCCCAAGAGAAGCAAAAAGGCCGTTCTTTTCTTTTCTCTTTGAGACAGGGTCTGGTCAATCCTCTAGTCTCCCTAGTGCTAGACTGTAGGCATGAATGGTCATGCCCATTGACGGGGGTCATTTCGAATATCTTAAAACATGAAAAGCTGTCACTATAGATGAATTGGTCTTGGGGTACCCAGAAGGACTAAAGAACAAAGGGGGGCACAGGTTATAGGAAGATGCGTTTTTGAGTCATAAAGAACTTTCTGATAATTTGAACTAGCATGAGAGGGAGTGGAAGCCTAGCACAGTGGTGCACACTGTTAGTCCTAGCCATTCAGGGTCTGAGGCAGGAGGATTAGGAGTTGAAGGCCAGTCTTGATCACTTCATATAATAGTAATGAATAATAATAATAATAAATGGAGGAGCTAGGGATGTATCTTTGTTGACAGAGGGGCTTGCCTAACAGGTCCAAAGCCTCGAGTTCAACCCCTAACACCACATAAAACCAGACACAGAGGCACACGCCTATAATCTTTGCACCAGAGAGAGAGAGAGAGAGAGAGAGAGAGAGAGAGAGAGAGAGAGAGAGAGAGAGAGAGAAGGTAAAGGAGAAAAGAGAATGATGGTAGATGAATAGATTCAAGTCTGAGACAAAAGGTTGGGTTACATGACGTAAAGTTGCTTCCATCCTTACAGGAAGAATTTGAGTCATTAGCAGGGAAATTAAATCATAGCCTGATTGCAACTTAGCTCCAATTCCCAACTGAGCAGAATCTGGGTGTTGGAAGGCCTGGTTGTCTGAGAGTCTCCTAGCATCTCTTTGCCAGGGTCACGGTCTTCCAGGCTATGCTCTCATCTATTTGGGAGCATATGGGTCTTTCAGTTCCCAAAGCGCAGTGACGGTTCCACACAGCATCAGAGCCACTCCCAAGCACTTAGTGAGCCATAGTCACAATTCCAGGAGCCCTACAGTCCCCGCTGGTCTAGGGTCCTGGAGGAGGTCACTTGAGCACAGGAGACATGTCCCATCCAAGTACTAAACAGGCCCAGCCTTGCTTAGCTTCTGAGATCAGACAAGATCAGGCACTTCCGGGGTACTGTGGCTTAGTTATCCCTAAGGTAGTCTGGCAACATAGCCTGGATTCAATACCAGGACTCAGCAAAGATTGTAGGCGGGAACCAACTCCCAAGAGTTATCCTCTGACCTCCACAAGCATGTTGTGGCTTGTGCACATGCACGTGTACACACACACACAGAGTAAATAAATAAGTATAAAATTAAAGTATATCGTTAGATGTGTGCTGGCATTTTATTTATTTATTTTATTTTATTTTTTGGTTTTTGAGATCAAATTTCATATAACCCAGACTGACCTCAAACTTACTATTTAGCTGAGGCTGACCTTGAACTCTTAATTCTTCCCCCTCCACCTGAATTTGGGGGTTTTAGGAATCTACCAGTACACCCTGTAGAACATTGCAATGCCATCTTCATGAGGGACTGTGAGGCAGGCCCTGGACCCACCCCTGTGGATGACTGTACATCCAGGGGGCTCAGAGGATTTCCAAAATCCAGCTGCAGTTCTCAGATGAGGATTCCCTGCTATTCCTTGTCACTGAGCATTGGGCCTTCAGAGGCAGGGGAGTGGCTTGCTCATCTGGTATACCTGGAGCACGTCACTGAGGCTTCCAGGCACCGACTGAGAACTGGTCATCTCCTGCTCTTTGTCTAGTGGTCAGAGCCCCTGGTCTCTGTATGGGACTCAAGCAAAGTAGTCTACTACCTGGTAGGAGACAAAAAGCTGTGGTACAGGCACACGATCATCACCCTCAGCTTCCAGGTACCATCAGCCCTCTCCTGTGTGGCCTCCATCTGTCTCTCCTGCTCCCACCTGTTACCTTGACGGGAAGGTGACCTGGGAGGAGTTAGGGCTGGCCTTATTTGAAGCCTGTGTCTACTTTAGATTAACCCAGAGATTTCAAACACAATGAATGCAGGGAGAGAAAAATACCAGACATTGAAAGGAATTATGGGAGCTGGAATTATTCTCAGCTCATTCAGCAAACATTAACGCTGTTACTATAGACCTGGTTCCTCTCCCCCAGAAAGCTCTCAGCCCAGAGAGGAGACACATATGTAGGTAAGTCATAGAGACTGTGGACTATTCGTGGTAGAGTATAACAGATGAATACTAATAGGTGTTGCATTTTGTGGGTGGTGAATTTAGTCCCAACCCACCTATTCAGACATAGTCTATTTATGTAGCCAAGGCTGTCCTAGATCTCCCTATGTAAACCAGGATGGCCTCACAGAGATCCACCTGCCTCTGCCTCCCAAATGCTGGGATTAAAGGCGTGTGCCACTACTGCCCAGCTCCTCATTTTTAAAACACAATTTACTACTACTTTGATAATCTCTGCTTTCCTGGCCATGTCTCTTGTGGTGAGCCTCTTGTCCTGAGAAGTAATGTATTCTCCTAACTCAACTGGAGACTAAGTAAAGGGGCTTCTTTTAACAAAAACTGTAGGTTAGACCTTGGGAATAGCTTTCTCCCTGTCTAGACTGAGAGACCCTGAGAGTACCCAAGGGCTAGTGACCTCTTCCCCATAGACTTCCAGATATGGATGGCATGTAAGTTGTTGACATCCATGCTCCCTGAAAGCAGAAGACATTCAAGAGAAAATCTGAGGTCACCGATAAGTCGCCCTGCAACCTCTTGCTCTGGACCCACCAGGGAGGGCCATCACATCTGGGTCCTGACAATGTTTGCATCTTTTCCAATCCTGGCTCTCTTCTCTCTAGTCAGGACAGTTCAATGAGGACATGATCCCCACTGTGGGTTTCAACATGCGAAAAATCACCAAAGGGAACGTGACCATCAAGGTGAGGGAGGGCGACAGAGGCACCTGGGAAGTGCCAGCCAGGGGAGGGGAGGGTGGCAACCTGCTGCTGGAGGACTGGGGAAAGGGAGCTGAAGATAGGCACTGTAGATGATAGGGGGGAGAGGGAAACCGGGAGGGGGGGAGGGGCTGTGACCTTAGGGTGGGGGGAGACTGCAGAAGGGAAGCTAAGAACCCAATGGCTTTCAGTTGTCTGCCTGCCCCTGAGGCCACCTTCTCCCCATCCTCTTCTCTCTCAGCTCTGGGACATTGGGGGGCAGCCCCGTTTCCGAAGCATGTGGGAACGCTACTGCAGAGGAGTGAGCGCCATCGTGTAAGTAGGGTCTCCCCACCCTCCTGCCTGCAAGCCATCAGGCCTGATGCAGAACCACACACATGGTCCCTGTTAATGCCTGCTGCCTGGACGTAGTCTGCTTTTATTATTTTGCATACTGTTTATTTGAAAAAAAAATATATATATATTACAATTACAGATCTGATCAGCCAGCCTACAGTGTCTCCCCCAACCCAAATCACCATGTCTTGAATTTTGGGTAGTTTAAGTGATTCCTTCCTTTGCCTGTTAATTTTATCCAGACAGGGGATGTAACTTGGTCTGAAAGCTCTAGCATATATAAGGCTCTGGGTTCAACTCCAGTCTCTCACACACTCTGGATTCAACTCCAACCCCCCTCCCCCCACCTCACACACACACACACACACAAATAAAAAATGTATGCCCAGTTTAGTTTTCTTAATAGAATAAACAGTGTTTGGTCTTTTTTGGTTTTTTGAGACAGGATCTAACTGTGTAGACCTGTCTGGCCTGCATCTCACTATATAGAAAGACCGTGCTGCCCTCTAACTCACAGACTTCCCCCTCTCACGTGCTAGGATTAAATGCATGCATACCATTCCCAGTTTCAACCTAATTTTTTTTTTTTTTTTTTTTTGTATATTTTGTTTTGTTTTGTTTTCAGACAGGGTTCTTCTGTGTGGTCTTGGCTGTCTTGGATCTCACTCTGTAGACCAGGCTGGCCTTGAACTCACAAGAGATCTACCTGTCTCTGCCTCCTGATCAGCTTAAACCTGAGTTTTATACAAGCATTGTAGCCAGGTGGTGGTAGGTGGCACATGCCTTTAATCCCAGCACGCAGGTGGCAGAGATAGGCTGATCTCTTGAGTTGGCGGCTAGCCTGATCTACATAGTTCCAGGACAGCCAGGGCTACACAGAGAAACCCTGTCTCAAAAAAAAAAAAAAAAAAAAAAAAAAAAAAAAAAAAAAAAAAAAGAAAAAAGGAAGGAAGGAAAGAAAGAAAAAGAAAATAGCTTCGTACCCTGTCCCTTGGTTGGGAGGCCTTTCCTTTTCTACTCTGGTCCTATCTAGGCTTTCCATGAAAATGTAAATGGGTCACTTTGGGCCATTAGACTCACAGCTAATCCTACAGGCTCCAGTTCCACAGAGGACTGAAGCCTGCAGTGCTTCACACCTATGTTTGGGAAAGTGTTCTCTGAGTCAGACCAGAGTGGTCCATTTCTCCAGAGGCGACCAGGCTGGAACTGGAGGCCTTCTTCCCTTCAGCAGCTCCTCTTCCTGTCTGTGTGCCTCAACCCACAGTATCCACATGCTGTCCCTCACTGCCTTCCCCAGGTATATGGTGGATGCTGCGGATCAGGAGAAGATAGAGGCCTCCAAGAATGAGCTCCACAACCTGCTAGACAAGCCACAGCTACAAGGCATCCCGGTCAGCTGGAGATGGAGCGGGTGGGAGAGGGAGCTGGTCAGAAATCACAGGGCGGGAGCGGGGGTGGGGGTGGGGGAAGCGCCGTGCAGCCGAGGTACCCAGGTACCCTTGCCCTAACTCTCCCCGGCTTGCTTCCTGTATAGGTCTTAGTCCTTGGTAACAAGCGAGACCTCGCCGGAGCGCTAGATGAGAAGGAGCTAATCGAGAAAATGTGAGCTGAGTGGCCTTTCTTTGTGTGCTTCAGCTCCCCCAAATTCCCCAGCTGCCGAAGGCTTCTGGGCTGGGCTTGTTGCTGTTCTTGGTGTTTACCACATGGTGGCAGCAGAACGCATCTTTTCCAGAAGCCTCGCCCTCCTCTTGTAGCCCTTTTACTGAGAAAAACACCCTGCCCTTCCCTGGTCCCTTAACTGCTCCAGCATCCGCCGACTCCTCTCTGGTCTTCCCGCAGGAACCTGTCTGCTATCCAGGACCGAGAGATCTGCTGCTATTCCATCTCCTGCAAAGAGAAGGACAACATAGGTGCGTGACTGTGGGAAGTTGCTGGCACTCTGCCAGGAGTGGCTGGGCTGAAGGGAAAGATACTTCTGATGCAGTATCTGGGAAGTCCCCACTTTGTCCTTGGGTGCAGCAGGCAGCTAGGAGGCCCCAGTTCTGGGTGTTACCCTAGCCCTGCCCCCTCTTCCACTTCTGAGATTGGTTAGAGCAGGTATAGTTGTGGCTTTGTGTCTTTTATATCTCTAGCTTGAAGCTGTTGGTGCGGGGGGGGGGGGGGGGGGGGGTCACAGCTCTAGGCTTGATCCAGGCTGCCATTGCAGGAACCTGGCTTAACTGTTCATACCTCCCAGCCCCTTCTCACACAGGGAGGCCTTACAACTTTCTCTCTTGTCTCCCCTCAGACATCACCCTACAGTGGCTTATTCAACACTCAAAGTCACGGAGAAGCTGAGACTGTGGCTCTTCTTCTGACCAAGGACCACAGTCACCTAACCTGAAGCCGAGCTCCCCGCCCACCCTGTTGTCTCTCCCTAAGCCCACTCCTCCTCACGCAGTGTGGGGAGGGCCCTCTGGGGCTCCTAGAGCCCTGTTCTGCTGAGGTTTCAACTCCTGTTTTTATTGTAAAATAATTGCCCTCTCCCCAAGTCTGGTCCCCTAACCTCTCTCCCTTGCTCTCTTTTTCCCTTCAGCTACCCCACTCCCCTCCCTGTCAACAGCCCTGGCCCCGCAAGTCCTCTCCTCACTCTCTGCCCCACCCTCCTCTTCCCCTTTCAACACTCTGTTATTGTCCTGTGTGTACAGTATATATATGTATATATATTTTAATTTTTTAATTTAAGCAAAGACTAAGATCAACCATTTGATGCTGCAGGGGCCAATTGGGACCTGGGAGGGGCAAACTGGAAAGGCAGAGAGAGATGCAGGGTCGATGTGGGGCAAGTTCATATGCAGAAGAGGGGAGACTGCCACATGGGGCAGTGGTTGTCCCCATGTCCTGTAAAGTATCTCTGTCTCCCAGTGGAGGACCTGAATTCGAAGGCCAGCAGGAGCCTCCTTTTCTGTCCCCAGCCTTGATAGGGCCACCAGGTACAACCAGGTCTAAGTGGGAGGACCAGGGTCCATGTCGTCCCAGCAACCCCCACTGTCACTGTCCCTGGCCCCAGGTCCTGCCCCTACCCAGGGTCCCCACCTCCACGGCCCATCTCATTTTCTGTTCTCATTTCACAGAGTTGTACAAGGAGAGAACTCGGCATGGGAGGGTTGGTTCTTTGGGTTTGTTTGTTTGTTTGTTTAATTTAATAATTTGTAAAGTGATGTTCCTCTTCCTTTTTACAGTTTTCAGCTCATATTTAACCTCTGTTTGGAAAACGATCCTTGTAACTGTACATTTTTTTTTTGCCTCCTAATAATGACAATAAATTACCAATTTTGTGTTGGGGGGTGTGTATGGTGCCGGTTGTTTCCCACAGATGTCACCGACCAGCGGACCCACAGGGGCATGAGCACCCCTACACATACACAGGGATGACCACAGGGTGCCACACCTACAGGGAACACGTACTCACGCTCTCTGGAAGCACAGTGGCCTGTCACGTGTGCTCACACTGGGACAGCAGCCCACACGTGTTTCTGGGCCCTGCTTGTTGCCTGCTTCTCACTCCTGTACGCTGACAGCTGCCAAGTGGCACTAAGCAGGTCTGTTAGAGGAGCTGCCCAGACCTGGGCCTTTCATGTGGCATTCAAGCTGAACTGCTCTCCTTCATAAACACTTAAGCTCATGGCCCCTCTCAGTCTACACCTGCTTGTTCCCATATCGCCAGAGTGGAGCCAGAACAGAACTCTAAATCCTCTCATCACTCCCAGTGCCCACCAAGAAGAAATCGAATGTCCTCAGGGGTATACTGGGCCTGCAGAGTCTTCCTTTGTCCTCCTTGCTGTCCATACTATTGGTCTCTTGGAAAGGACCCAACCATTTGTTAACTCGATGGATAGAATTCCTACCCTGCCTGTCTAGCTGGAGCTCACAGCCTCAGTTCTTGTGGGCCCTCCTTGATCCAATGTGAATCCAACCACAGCCAGTTTTATACTGACCCTCGATCTCTTGGATCCCCCTCCCCCACTTCCTGTTGTTTTGCCTCCCCTTTGCCTGGAAATAGAGACTGGAATGTTCCGTGTAGAATTCGCAATCTCTTCACCCTGCATCTGCAGTAAGAAACGGCCACATCCATCCTTGGTTTGTGAGAGGATTTGGGTGAGGCCACTACTAAACCGTGAATATATCCAGCCTGGAAGAGGATCTCCTATTGCTGGGGGGGATTTGAAGACAGGGTCTGGAGATTTAGCTCATTGGCAGAGCGCTGATGGAGCATACAATAGACCAGGCCCTGGCTTCCATTGACTGCATGGGGGGAAAAGATTTGAGGAAAAACTGGATGGTGTTTGCTGCTTCTCAGGAGCTTTCCAACCCCTTACAAGGATAAGATGCACCCCCTCAGGGCTAGAGAGATGGCTCAGCAGTTAAGAGCACTGATGCTTTTCCAGAGGTCCTGAGTTCAATTCCTAGCAACCACATGATGGCTCAGAACCATCTGTAACAGGATCCAATACCCTCTTTGGTGCGTCTGAAGACAGCAACAATGTACTCACATATATAAAATAAATCTTAAAAAAAAAAAAAAAAAAGATGTGACCCTTAGTTGGGAAGGAGGATGGGCCCAGGCTCTGTCTTTTGCCTTGCCTGCTTCAAGGAAGTTGCTGTGCTTCTATGCCTGTATCTGGAGAGGACCATTGTTCTCAGCCATCGGGATGTTGTAGCACTGAGCTGCCGCTTGGGTCCTGTGTTCTCCAGATGCGATTTGATGATGAGCCTGTTATCACTGCATGCAAAATCAGTACCCTGCACAGCGAGTTCATACAACAGGCATGCAGCGGGGCCTAAACAACCTGTTCTTGGATAGGGAATAAACTATGGATAGTATGCATATAAACCTACATGTATAAACAACATCATGGTTGGGTCCTCTGAGGGCAAAAGTAGATGAGTTAATATCTGGCCAAAGGGCTGAAGAGGGCTCAGAGCATGTACTGCTCTTCCAGAGGACACGGGTTTGATTCCTAGGACACGTGTCAGGTGACTTCTGACCTATGTGGGTACTGTGTCCATGTGCACATACTCCACACACATACACGTGATTGAAAATGGTAAAAAAAAATAAGTAGTTTAAAAACAAGTCTATTCCATATTGCTAGAGATTTGACTCCCAAAAGGCACCGAACTTTGCCAGATGCTTAGCACACCATCCTCCTCCCCTTTAACAATGGGCATGGGTCCCAGGGCTTGGAGCAGACTCGGCAAGGAGTCTACCCCTGGGCTCCAGCTCCAGCCTATGATGCATCTGGCCTCATTTAATGACCATAGGCCTCTGTGAAGGAGAGATCGATCGTTCCGGTTCCCAGAGTGAGAAGCTAAGACTGAGGTTGAAGCAGGTATACTCAGGGCCCAGGGTGATGGGTGGAGCCAAGACAGAACAAAGATAACCCATGGGGAATGTCAGGGGATGGCTAACCCCTGGCGTCGGGCTCCAAGGACTGGTCCCTGACTGTGGATGTCATCATCTTTTTCCTGAGCATCCCAGCTCAAAGCCACTGCCCACCCTTGAGCAACAACTCCTCCCCCTGAAGCCTGGGACCCCTGAACAACAAATCCCACATTGTTCCTTGGCTGGCTCAGGCTGGAGGGATAGTGGCTCTTTCCCAAGACTGGCTGGCCTGCTGACTAGCTTTGCAAGCCATTCACGTTGGCAGGCTTGGAAGGTGGCAATGGGGTAGAGTCTAAGAGCCACCATCTCCCCCCTCCCCCCTCCTGTCCCCCTTCAGCTCTGGGCCAGCCAGCAGGCAAGAGGGAGGTCCAGAGTGTGCCCTTTGTGGAAGAGGCTACCAAACAGGATGCAGAACCCACCCCCACCCCCTAGCCTTCCACCCTCAATCCTCTCCCTGCCCCTGACTTCACCTCAGTTCACCCGGCCAGTTAGGAGCTATTGGTGTGTGCCGGGCTGGGATAGAGGGAAGATAGAAGAAAGCATATGCTGGCTGGTTCTGTTCAGAGACATGGGCCCACCTTTGCCCCCTCTCCAACTACCCACACACTGAAAGTTCCTAAACACAAAGCCGGAGAGTTCGGTCACTGTAGCAACAGGTCTGCCGAGAAATGGGTGGGTGTCATTTTCCAGCACAAAGGGTGCGCATGGCAGCTCCATCACTTAGCAACAGACTCCCTCTCTTGGCCAGCATCGCTGGCCCTGGGGGGTGGGTGCCAGGGAGTGAGAACAAGGCTGTTCAGATTCCGAGTCAGGGCGGGGGGAGGGAGGCTTGGCCACTGGGCAGGCCACGGCCCAGGGTATGGGTGAATGAGCAAAGCAAAGAATGGAGTCAGGTGCCCATGACCCTGCACCCTTGAGGACCTGTGCTAGCCGAGGTTCTAGATTGGACTGATGTGCAAGAGTCTTTGTGGGACCCAGAGCTCCAGATAAAGGTGCTTCCGAGAAAGCTGGGCCATTCGGGAAGGAATGCTGGTGGCCAGGGCTGAGATTCGTCTCTGGCTGATAGCCCAGCAGAGAGAAGGGGTCTTTGGAAGTGCCTGGGGGGAAGAACCGGAGCAAATGACTTCAAGGGCAGGAACTAGTGGGAGAAGCTACTGGGTCGACCTACTGGGACCTACTATAGAACGCTGCTAGGAAGGGTGATATGGTGGGGGCGGTGGGGGAAGGCAGCTGGGCCATCTCAGAGGCAAACAGTCCATTCTAAGAAACTGAACAAGAGCCACTGTTTGAGTGAGGGGGGGCTGAGAAGCTGTGTGGCTCATGAAAGGAAGGCCTCTGGATTTCCTCAAATGGGGGCTTTGTGGAGAGGGTGGACGAAGGCAGGGGGCTCCAGAGACCAGCGGGCTGACTTCTCAGGGGCATCTGGGTTTAGCTGTGGATAAAGGTTTAGTGCCCGGTTCCCCGAAGCCTCCCCTGTCCTCCTCCTCTCTGTCCCTTAAAAGCTATAACATCCTTAGAACCCTTCCCCCAAGGCAGAATAACTGCAAGCCCAGGCTAAGGGGACTGCCCCACCCCAGAAAAGGCTCCACTACATGTCTAGACACCATCATCCGTTGGCAAGGAAGTTCTGTGGGCACAGGGTTGTGGTACCTACTTTATTGTTTTTTCCAGAATGGCCTTCTACAGAAAAGCACCTAACGGGAGGCAAGGGTCGGGCAACGCAACTGAGAACCTCTGAGAACGGAAGACAGAGTGAGAGAATGCTCTGGGGAAAGGGAAGACACATGCAGGGCTAAGACAGACCCACTTTAGAAAGTGGAGTCCAGGGCTTGGTTAGGTTAGCTCCCTAGAAGTCCCTAGTCCAGTATAGGAGGCTAGGTAGGAGTAGAAATGATGTTGGAGCTCACCAGCACGCAATCCATCATGATGGACAGGCTCAGCCCATAGTCAGATCCTAAGACCAAAGGGAGAATAGGCAAAAGGCCAAGCCCTGGCTCTAGGGTGGCCAGATTGAGATTCTGGGCAACTCTAATGGCCTAGACAGAGCTCCATCTACAAGGATAAGGCTGGCGGGCCCCTCGGAGGATAAGAACGACATTGATTGTAGATGGAGCTTCAAAAAGCCCAGACTTTGACAAGATGAGCCAAGTCCATCTCTAAACAGCAAGATGAGAGAGAGGTCAAAGTGAGACCGTGTCAAAGAATCAGCAGACCATCATGGACCGGGATGGCACCCCTCCCCCGCCGGCTCTGCACCTGCTCCCGATCCCCCATAGACTCAGCAAGGGGTGCCCAGGGGCAGGAGTGGGGGCGACTCCCTGGGCTTGTGGAAGTAGATAGAGGAGGACACTTCCGCCTTCAGCTTGCTGTCCGCGTTGACTGTGGCTGAGGAGTCTGAGGCCCCACCGCACTCCTCGCAGCAGCAGCAGCAGCAGCAATCCAGAAAGGCCTGGCCCAGCGGCCTGCAGATGCACAGGAGGAGCACAGGGGTGATGGCGCCCTTAAAGAACGTGGAGAACTGGTTGATGAGGCCCAGGAGGTCCAGGGTCTGCCGCGTGAGCTCGGTAGAGAGGTAAGCCACCACGATATTGCAGACGTTCTCAGGGAGCGTACAGAAGGCATAGACCACAGTCAGGCCAACCACGGTGCTGTTGAGCTGGCTCTCACACTGCTCATGCCTGCCCGCTCTACACTCAGGCTTCCTGCCCGGTGGGCCCCGCACCCGCCACGTCACCAGCTGACAGGTGACGGTGAAGAGGATGGGCAGACAGAAGTAGCAACCAAAATACCACCACATGCGGGCATTCTGGTAGGTCATCACCAGCGAATAGACGGTTTCGGGCAGGTCGGCTGAAGGTTTCATGATACACGAGTCCACAGTTCCCGCGGTGGGAGCCGGCTCCTGGGCCAGCTGCCACAGCAGGAGTTCGGGCACGGCCAGCATCATGGAGCCCACCCAGATGACAGCTAGTTTAGCCAGGATTGATTGACATCGCTCAATGGGCCTCACCTTTGGCAGGGTGCTGGTGGCCACATGGAATCGGTCTATGCCCAGGGCACAGAGACTGAAGGTTGTGACTCCCAGGGAGGAGACCTGTGAACAAGGATGTGGAAGAGAGAGTGCTCAGTTGAATGATTACAGAGGCAACTACATCCTGGTCCAGGCTAAATAGAAACACCTGAACAGAGACTAGCAGCTATGATAATAACTGCTACTGGTGAAGAATTTTCTACCCAACCAGCGCTCCCTATATGCCACAAACTCTCAATTGTGCCCCTGCCTAGTGTCAACACACACACAGTGTGATTCTAGCACTTCATACAGAAGATGTACCATCATACAGAAGGAACGGAAGCTCAGGCAGAAAAAGTGACTTGTCCACAACCACATGGGATGGATGAATGGAGAAACTGAGGTAGATAGGCATTGCTTGATCCTTTTTCCACTTCCCAAACTAGGGTCTGCTAGACCTACCTCCCACAGACCCTGACGTCCCTCTGACACTGGAAGTCACCTCTAAGGAAGAACCAGGACAAAGACGTAGAAATTCTGGGCTTAGCCTGGAAGTGACGGCATGTACACGGAACCCCAGAACTTGAAAGCCAGAGGCAGGAGAATCACGAGTTCAAGGCCAACCTTGGCCATACAAAAAGTTCAAGGCTAGCCTGGGATATATGAGACCCTGTCTCAAAACAGACTGAAGGAAAGAAAGAAGGGAGGGAAAGAACAAAAGGATAATGAAAGACAAAAGCAGTGGTGGTGCACACCTTTAATCCCAGCACTCAAAGACTCAGAGGCGGGTGAGTCTCTGAGTTTGAGGTCAGCCTGGTCTACACAGTGAGTTCCAGGATAGCTAGGGGAAAAAAGAAAGAGAGAGAGAGAACAAATTTAGGATTTTTTGCAGGTTTTTCTACTTCCTGTACCTTCTCATGTGAGACCATTGAGTTAAATGCCAGGGAACTTGGCCTACTCTCCCTTGCTTTCACCCTGCCCACACTGTCCTAAGCAGTCCCACATGGAGGGAGCAGCCCCTGGAGAGAGGCCTGGGCTTTCACCGGCCCTACACAATGTTCATCCATCAGCACACAGGAAAATCAACCCGGTTGAGCCAAGAGGAAGCCAGAACAGCAGGGCAAGAAACACCAGCTAGCACCAGAGGAAAAGCCCCTGAGCTGCTAGCTGATGGCTCCCACTGGGGGTGGGAGAGTGCTCCCTCTCCCTCCTTCTCTGGCTGGGGCAACACAATCCAGGGCTTCTTTGCACTGCCACCAAGTGTCCTTTGTAAGAACCCCAACCCCCTCTCTTGGCAGGGGAGCCTGGGCCTGCTGAGGAGCAGCCTTCAGCCTCCGGCAAAACAGCGGTCTCTCTTTTCCCCTACGGCTCAGAAACGCTTCCAAATCTTACCAAGGGGCCATCCTGGGGTCTTCCCTACCGGAGAGTTCTGGGCAGCAGTAGAGGCTTCACAGTCACAAGCAAGAGCTGCTGTGTGCCTTGCCCTCTTCCCTCTTCTCCTTAAGCCTTGCCCCAGCAAAAGCCACCATAGGTTCCATTGATTCTAAGCACATGCAGAATCAGGACTAACCAAGTGGAGTGACTGACACACACCTGTAAAGCTAGCACTCTGGAGGTAGAAGGGAGAGGAATAGGAGGTCAAGGCCAGCCTCCATTATAGTGAATTTGGAGCCAAGGGGAGCAATGGGGGTGGGGAGAGAGAGAGGGAAAGAGAGAGGGAGGGAGAGAGAGAGAGGGTCAGAGAAAGAGAGAGAGATTTGGCCCTAAAGTAACTAACTGGGTGTGATACTCATGCCTGTCACCCCAGCACTGGGAAGCTGAGACTGAGCAGTCAAGAGTTCAAGGTCATCTCTAGCAACATAGCAAATTTGAAGCCAGATTGGGATACATAAGACCATATCTAAAAAATAAAATTAATAATAATAATAATAATTGGGGCTGGTTGCTGGACATAGCTATTCAGGCCTATAAAACCTCAACTAATTGGGTGGCTAAGGCAAAAAACCAAAAGTCCAAGGCCTATCTAGACTACAGAGTATGTCCAAGTTCAACCTGAGCAAATTAGTCATGGTGACATAGCTCAGTAGTTGTGGGCTACTGACCTCGAATGCACAAGGCCTTGAGTTCAATATCCCAAGCTAAAAAAAGGGACAGTGGGCTGGAGGTATAATTCAGCAGACTGCTTGCCTATGTGAAAGCCCCGGGTTCAACCCTAACAAGAAAAATAGTTGCCAGACATGGTGGTCCACAGCTACAATCCCAACCCTTTGGAGGCAGAGGTAGAGGATGGCCACTAGCTTGAGTCTGGACTACAGCTATAGTTAAGTACCGGGTCTTCCAGGGTTACAGTGGAAGACTCTGTCTCAAAACAACAGCAGCAATGACAAAAAGCTTTGGGGCTTGAAGTGTACATGTTTAGAATGTGTGAAGCCCTTAAGTTTATCCCGACTCACTCAGATAATTATCAACCTAGATGAGAACACTGAGGCTTAGGTAGGTTAAATAACTTATCAAGGTCACTTGGCCAGCAGTGGACAAAGTTTCTAGTATAATCTGTTCAATTCCAAAGCAACCTGCTGGCCCAGCACAGAGATGCACTTATTCCCAAACTTGGGAGACAGAGGCAGGAAGATCTCCATGAGTTAGAGACCAACCTGGCTTATATGGCAAGTTCTAAGCCAGCTAAGGTTACATGATGAGACAAAACAACATGAACACCCACACACACACACACACACACACACACACACACGAGTTCGTGTACTTAAACATGTAGCCACTTAGCTCACCTAGGCAATGAGTACCAGATGACAGGTAAGATTTAAAGACCAATGTCAT
The DNA here is from genome assembly GCF_978045245.1 of Mus caroli. Taxonomy (NCBI): domain Eukaryota; kingdom Metazoa; phylum Chordata; class Mammalia; order Rodentia; family Muridae; genus Mus; species Mus caroli. The sequence goes on from NW_028227256.1 coordinate 131,741,131, forward strand.
TCATGGTGGCTCATGCCTTTAATCTTAGCACTCTGAAGACAGAGGCAGGTGGATCTCAGTGAGTTTGAGGCCAGCTTGGTCTACACTCAGTGAGTTCAAGGCTGGAAAGAGTCACATAAAAGGGTCCATCAAACAACAAGATGCAAAGACCGTGTTGAATTGTAGGGTCTCTTTAAAGCTGGGAGAACTTTGGCTCACCAAATAGATGGCCTCCGTGCATTAAGGGTACAGGAAAAACCTGTTTCAGCTTCTAAGGCTTGGAGCAGCCAGTTTTGTAATAGTCACTAATATAGAGCTAACTGGGGCTTTGAACCTGTGTCCAGCTCATGGGAGGCCATTATTTCCTCCATTATCCCCCTTATAGCCAAGGTTTGTTAATTTTAAAATGTATTTATTTTTCTTTTCATATTATGATTGTTTCTGTGTGCACATGTGTACATATACTATGTAGATGCCAGGTGCCTTTGGAGTTCAGAAGTGAGCATCAGATCCCTTGAACTAGAGCTATGGATGATTGTGAACTATTGATTCTGGGTGCGAGGAACCAACCCCTGGTCCTCTAGAAGAGCAACCGGTGCTCTTAGCCACTGAGCCATCTCTCCAGTTCCCTGTAGCCAGGATTTAAATTGCTGTTCCCACTAGATGTAGTGGTTCATGCCTTTAGATACCTTTAGTCCCAGCACTTGGGAGGCAGAGGCAGGAGGTTTTCTGTGAGTTTGAGGCCAGCCTGGCCTACAGGGTGAGTTCCAGAATAGCCAGGACTACACCATGTCTTAAGAGAGACAGACAGACAGACAGACAGACAGACAGACAGACTGTTCCTCCCAAATCCCACCAATCAGGAGGCCTTTGTGAGTATGATTGTAAACCAGCCTGGGTGACATAGTGAGACCCTATCTTTAAAAAAAGGAAAAATAAACTTGACTGTGGTAAGCACATGCCTGTAATCCCAGCACTTTAGAATGGAGATAGAGACGAGGGAGACAGAGGAATTCAGGGTCAGCCCTGAACTTACTACATAGTAAATTTGAAGCGAGGGCTGAACAGTGGTGGTGCATGCCTTTGATCCCAGCACTTGGGAGGCAGAGGCAGGTGGATTTCTGAGTTCGAGGCCAGCCTGGTCTACAGAGTGAGTTCCAGGACAGCCAGGGCTACACAGAGAAACCCTGTCTCGAAAAAAAAAAAAAAAAAACCAAAAACAACAACAACAACAACAAAAAAAAATTTGAAGCTAGCCTGAGCTACAGGACATACACACACACACACACACACACACAAATTAATAAATAAACAAGGAAAGAAATACTAGGCCAAGGCAAAGAATCACTGTAAATTTGAGGTCAACCTGGTCTACACAGTGTGTTCCACATCAGCCTGAGCTATAGAGTGAAATCTTGTCTTTAAAAAAATTAAAAGAATGAGAGAGAGAGAGAGAGAGAGAGAGAGAGAATTTAAAAGTCAGAAATACAGAATGAAAACAAAGGAAAGCTGGTCACTGTTTGGCACTATCATTGATAGAACAGCCCTCACGCATGGGTAGATGTGTGCAGTGATTTGATTAAGTTGTCTCCCTGTGATCTACACAGCCATTTTCACCCATGTGCTTATCTTAACAAGAAAGTCCCCATTCAAGGGTGTTCAGCACTATACTTCAGAATTATAGAGCAAACCAGCTAGAAAGGTCATCTGGTCTACCCTCCATGCTAAGGAAGCAGGAGAAGAGATGAGATATGTCCAGCAACAAGCAAAATACAGTGACAGAGCTGACACTACTGTTTCTATAAGTACCCAGAAGCAGTACTTGCCTCTCAGAGAGGCCTTAGGAGGACAGTAATGGAGATGACCTTGAAGGAAGGTGACAATAATCTCAATGAGGAAAGAAGGGCCTGTTCTGGTGTTTGTATCCACAGGGAGTAAACACAGACTCAACCTGGGGTGTTAGTAGGAAATTGCTAGGATGTTGGGATACCAAAGGGTTAAAAACAGGAGCCATGGGTACAAGGCAGGCGGCAAGAGGCACAGTAAAAGCAAAAGGGAGACCCCCAAAGACTTGGGGGTCAGGGGAACCACCCATCAGAGACAGACAGCTCAGAATTTTCTCTAGAAAAGGGTGAGTCCTCTGTGCAGCTACACCAAAAGAAGAAGACCAGGTTGGTCCCAAGCCAGTGGTCTTGTACACCTGCCTGTTCATCTGGCTTGACTTGCTTTCCTGAGAGCTACCAGAAGCCAATATTGAGTTTGTCTCCCTCCCTGATAGGGGTTTGTCTCCTTCCCCAATGACACAGAGAAAACTGGAAATGCCAGAGTGCTGGGATTATACACACCTACAGATCTTTGCAGACACTGGAGCCCCTTCCCTGGTTTTAGCCTACAATTAGGCTATAGAAAGACATACTCACCTCCATGAAGGGCACTGCCCGGCAAGAAACATCCCCAAGTAGCCTTTGCTTCGTAATTTCATTGAAGATGACAATTGGGAGGCAGAAGAAGAGGACCAGGAAATCCCAGAGAGCCAGGCTGGCAAGGATAGAGTTCCAGGCACTCTTCAAGTAGTAGCTGTGCCACACAATGCACATGACAGACAGATTGCCAACGATACCCACAGCAAACACCACCAGAGCCAGGAGCATGACGGCGTAGGCGCTGTAGGAGCTCTCGGTCACCGGATATAGGGGGTTCTGAATCTGCAGCCTCTGACTTGGCGTCCCGGTCAGGTTGGCCCTCAGCTCTTGTCCACTACCTGGGGTGGCCCCATCCTTGTCTGGGTTGGGGCTAGTGGCCTCCAAAGTCTTGGTGGGCTGCAGGCCAGCAGGATGGATGGGCTTGGGGTATTCAGCCCACTCCTCAGGTACATAGTGCTGTACCTCCTTGGGCCCCTCGTCCTTGGTGCCTCTTCGGGGTCGACTCTGCTGCTCCTGGACCTTGGCTCTATGCCCACCTAAAGATGAGGTGGCAGCCCCAGAGACCCCACTCAGCCCCACAGTCAACACTACAACAAGAGACACAGCCAGGGGCCACAGCCACCGCATGGCCAGGAAAGCAGGGCACAGCTGCCTCGGAGAGGTGAGGGTGAGGGACCTAAGGGCTGCGTGGAATTAAGAGAGGCAGCTGGCAGCTGGGTCCGCCTCCAGTCAGGCGTCTGGCATGGATGGCCCTTCCTCCCATCCTGTTGGCCATGGTCTAGCCAGGGCCCTCTGCTGGACACTGAGCTGTCTGTCCTGGCCGCACACATTGCATTCCCAACCACATCCCTTTTCAGGCTCTGAGACCACAGCGGGACAGATTGAGGAGCCCTCGGAGGGACCTGCTCCAATCACTGCAACCGGGGAAATGAGGTTTTCAGGTGATGGAGAGGCAGACTATAATTGGAGCATAGATCTCCCAGTTCTACCCAGTTCTAAGGCAGATCCTACATTCAAAACAGAAGGATAGGCTCGGTATGGTGACTATGGCCTGTAATCCCAGCCCTTGGGAAGTTGAGACAGGGGACAGAGTTCAAGGCCAGCTTGGGCTACATAGCAAGATCCTGGTTTTGCGATTTTTTTTTTTAATTTGCCAAGGTCAAAACTTGAATTATAATAATTGCCAAAACTATTGGATACATGGTTAGGTGTACCATTCTGCTGGGCTTTGTTTGTTTATTTGTTTGTTTATCTGTTTTAAAGTCAGGGTCTCTGTGTAGCCCTGGCTGTCCTGAAACTCACTCTATAAACCAGGCTGTCCTCGAACTCAGAGATCCATCTGCCTCTGCCTCTGGACCTCAAGGATTAAAGATGCAAACCACCAACATCTATCAGCTGGGTTCTTGATGGTTCTTAATATGTTTTGTGGGGCAGTGCTGTTGTGATCTCAAGTTCAAATTTTAAGATTTGTCGTAGTCTTTTTTTTTTTTTTTTTTTGGTTTTTCGAGACAGGGTTTCTCTGTATAGCTCTGGCTGTCCTGGAACTCACTTTGTAGACCAGGCTGGCCTCGAACTCAGAAATCCGCCTGCCTCTGCCTCCCGAGTGCTGGGATTAAAGGCGTGCGCCACCACGCCCGGCGATTTGTCGTAGTCTTAATAACTATGTAGTTGACACAAGCTCAAACATGGAGTTGACTCCATAGCCTTTGAACTCAATGCTGGTCTCAGCAGGCAAGAGCCCATTCCTTGCCTTCTAGCCACACAGACTCCCAAAGGAAAGCAGCAACAAGCAAAAAATCCAAACACAACACTCTAGGATGGGGGCATGTATTAGAGGGAGTCCTCGCCTAGCATGTTTGAGGCCCTGGGTTTTGTCTCCAGCACTGGAACTACATGAAAACAAAACCAATAATAATAATAATGATGATGATGATGATATGAAATTAAAATTATGAAAGTGTGGTCAAGAGAAAGGAAATAGAGATGTAAATCAATGATTACACCTTGGCCTGGCAGATGCAGTGAAAGGCAGGGTCAAGGTACAGGGCGGAGTCCGAGGAGCCTGGGGCTGTCTGGAAGGCTGGAAGTTCTCTGAAGCAAAATGACTTTTGAATGAAGCCTTAAAGGCTCCTTCTAGAAGGACAGAAAGATGCTCCAGGCAGAAGATACAGCACACAAATGGCAAGGTCCTGAAAGTGGGTGGTGTTCCTGCCAAACAGCAATACTGCACAGGAGGCTGGGATGCTAGGGAAATGGAGAGCAGGGCAATGGGGTTGGGGCAAGAGTCACCAGATAAAGGAGCAAGAAGGCTTTTGTATGCTAGACCAAGGAGTTCAGACACTGTGGTGCACACATTTAATCCCAGCACTTAGGAAGCAGAGGCAGGCAGATCTCTGAGTTCAACTCTGGTCTACAGAGAGAATTCCAGGATAGCCACTGCCACACAGAGAAACCCTGACTCTAAAACAAAACAAAAAGATGTTATCCCAGAGGCAAGGGAGAATATTACACACTGTCACAAAGAGTAGCATTGACTTAACCAGGTAACTTTCAAGGGGGCCAGGATGGGTAGCGGGTTCCCAACAGCACAAGCAGGTATTGTTTCCAGGAGAGCCTGCACCACTGAGGGGTTCACTGCAGGGAGTGTGGGAGGTATCAAGGCTGAGGGAACGGACTCTGCCCGTCCATCTCTGCAGGACAGACCTTCTGGATACCGGTGGAAATCTGTATGCTGGGGCACTGGGATGTTGATTTCTGCAGCTAAGGAGAACGGCCAAAGCAAACAGAACACAGGGCTGACTGGGAGCTATTTACACAGTCCACTGGCAAGCATTAACTGACCACTGCTACCAAGACTTTCAATCTGAAAGCAGCTTTCCCAGAAGACTTCCTGACCAGGAACCTTGCCACCCTACCCAGTAGGTCCCGACATGCTGTGTAAAACTAGGGGCTCCAGGAGAAAAAGAGAAGGAGGAGGAGGAGACAAAGAGAAAGATAGGAGAGTCTGTCCTCTGCTGAGGAGTCTTGGGGAGCTGCCAGAGCTCTGTCTGAAGTCTGGCATGCCAGCCAGCAGCCCAGCTTCATCACCACCACGACCCAGATTATGTCATCAGGGAGAGGACCCTTGGACCCCACAGGAATCCTGTGTCTTCGGGAAACTTAAGAGAAGCGCTAAGGCCCCGCCCCGAGCACCACATGCTCTTCCGTGCTCAGAACCAGCCAGGCTCTTCTAATTCTCCCGGAGAACTGCTCCAGGAACCTGCCCCAGAACCACTCTGGTCTTTTTGTCTTTCCCATGACCTTAAACGGCTGAGCTGCGACTAAAATCCTCCACCTTCTTTCTGCCTTATGCTGTAGCTAGTTGGGTGAAGGGGAGTCATCGTTATCTGTACTAAGCATTCCCCAAGTACCAGGCTCTGTCCTAAACACTCGTGATTACCAGGTAGCCTTTACTTCATTACACGGGCTCAGAGAGATAAAGAAACCAGCTCAAGGACACTCAGCTAGGAAGTGACCCAGAGATCTGAAGGAAAGGTTTGACGCCCAACCCTAAACCCCTCCCCTGCTCCTTTGTAGCTTGCAGAGCTGTAACAGCAAAGAGCTCAGAGATGATCTACGCCAGCCCTCTTACTTCTCAGACTTGGAAACGGAAGACCTGCGAGGCCAAGTCCCACGGCAACAGACTCGGGCAGCCACATCTCTACTGTGCGATCCTCGCTTGCTTCACAGGCAGGTGCCGGAACCCGTATCGGTGGTTCTCAACCTGGGGGTCACGGCCCCTTTGGGGTTGAATGGTCCTTTCACAGAGGTTACCTATGACCATTGGCAAACACAGGTGATCACACCATGATTCATAACCGCAGCAAAATTTGTTACAAAGTAGCGATGGGATAATTTTATGGCTGGGGGAGGTGGGTCACCACAGTGAGGAACTGTATTAAAGGGTCGTGGAACTAGGAAATTGAGAACCGCTGGGTTAGATCTTAGCACAGGGCTGATGGAAGCCAGAGTTAGGCCTTTGCTTTTCTTTCATATTCACACATATTTTTCATTCATTCTATATTCTAGCCCATCCTGCTTCACATTGTGCTTGCATATGCTAGACACTCCGTGTAGCTTGAGCTGGGAGACGACTCAGTGGGTAAAAGAGCTAAGAAAGTGAGTTCCAGGGGCTGGTGAGATGCCGCAGCGGTTAAGAGCACTGACTGCTCTGATTGCTCTTCCGGAGGTTGTGAGTTCAAGTCCCAGCAACCACATGGTGGCTCACAACCATCTGTGATGGGATCTGATGCCCTCTTCTGGCCTGTAGGTGTACATGCAGACAGGACGCTGTATACATAATAAATAAATAATTTTTTTTTAAGTGAGTTCCAATCGATGGCACTTGTCTTGCAAAGGACCTGGGTTCAATTCCCAGAACCCACATAATGGCTGAGGAATGACATACATGCATGCAAGTATTCACACACACAAAGTAAAGAAATAATTTTTTTTTTAAATTGGGGGCTGAGCCGGGCGTGGTGGCGCACGCCTTTAATCCCAGCACTCGGGAGGCAGAGGCAGGCAGATTTCTGAGTTCGAGGCCAGCCTGGTCTACAAAGTGAGTTCCAGGACAGCCAGGGCTATACAGAGAAACCCTGTCTTGAAAAACCAAAAAAAAAAAAAAAAAAAAAATTGAGGGCTGGAGAAATGGCTCTGGTTAAGAGCACTGACTGCTCTTTCAAAGTTCCTGAGTTCAAATCCCAGCAATCACATGGTGGTTCACAACCATCTGTAATGACATCTGACGCCCCCCTCCTGGTGTGTCTGAAGACAGATACAGTGACTTACATAAAAATAATAAATAAATCTCTTTTTTAAAATGTGGCTTCATATACCCATAACTCCAGTGCCACGGGGCAGAGATAGGAAGATGTCTGTAGCTCTCTGGAGCCAGGCTAGTCTCTGGTTTACTGACAGTCCTTATCTCAAAGGAATAAGGCAGAGTGATAGAGCATGACACCCCATGCCTCCCTCTGAGTTTGTGTACACAGGCCCACACATTCATGAATGCACACACACACACACACACACACACTTCTTCAAATGCCTAAAAGGACATGCAGTCTCCTTGCTGATTTCCATTAAGACAGCTGAAATACCAGAGGCCACTAGGTGGAACCAAATAATCAGAGTTGGAGACAAAGACCGCTCTTGAGCCTTGGTCCTCTCCTGTCCCTGGCCTTAGCTAGCCCACAGTACCCAAGTCCAGCCCACAGTTCTTGTGAGCTGCCAGGCAGATCTGATCCAAACACAGACGGTGGTCGTACTGTGTGCTCACTGCTACCCAACACCTCCAGAGGGGCCACCTACCTGCAAAGTGCTCTCCACCCTTGGCTGCTTCTGGAAGCTTCCAGACCAGGCCGGAGGAGCACTTGCTTGGAGAACCCCAGAAAGGCACTGAAGGTGCAGAGCTGTAAGAGCAAAGAGCTCAGAGGTGATCTATACCAGCCCTCTTACTTGGCTTACCTTAGCTCCTGCATAATCTCCCCTTGACTCTCCATGATCCCAGGAATTCCCCGAGCTTCCACCTGGGAGTTTCCCCCACTGGTAGCTAAAGACTACATGTTACATGCTATGTAGGTGGGAGGGAGAGAGGGAAACAGAGACCGGGGCTGTCCCTGGCAATGAAGTAGGTGAGGACTCCTCACCAAGGAAAATAATCCAAGCCCATATTTCACTGAGCAAACGCCACTGCCACCTTGTACAAGACTCCCAGCTGCTCAGTAGCTCAAGTGCTTAACCCTGCTTCGGCTCCTCACCCATAGCATGGGGCAGCAACAGCCTCCTGAGAAGTGGGAAGATCAGATCGGTGTGAATACTGGGGGTAATGCAGACTCACTTAAAAAAAAAGATTTATTTATTTTATGTGTATGAGTTTTCACCTGCATGCATATATGTGTGCATATACACCTACATACATAATGTGTGTGTGTGTCTGTGTGTGTGTGCACCATGTGCCACAGATCCCTTGGAACTGGAGTTATAGAATGAGCTGCCATGTGGGTACTGGGAATTGAACCCACGTCCTCTAGAGGAGCAGCCAGTGCTCTTAACCTCTGAGCCATCTCTCCAGCCCATATGACTCACTAGCCACTAGCAAGAAAGAATTCACATCTTCCCTTGTGAGAGAGTGTGCTAGCTATGATTTTTCTTTAACAGGGTCAGAAATCAAAGCAGAAAGGTAGGAGACAGCTAAAATCGAGTATGACAGATTCTAACAGGGACATCCTGTTTCGAGAAGCCAAATAAACTAAAAAATAAAGAGCTAAAAGTTGCATATGTAGTTCATTTTACAAACATTTGTTGAGCACCTACTGTGTGTTGGGCTTTGCCCTGACTGATCAGAGCCAGGGTGAGGTGCAGAGGAAGCCCTGGTGAAATTCACCTTTGAGCTGTGTGTGAGAGTGCGCGCCAGAACCAGGAGGAGCAGCCCAAGCCTGAAGCAGCCTGGACTGTGTAGCAAATTTCCAGGCAGCCAAAGTACATATAGGGACTAAAATAAAGAGGGGGGTTGGAGAGATGGCTCAGTGGTTAAGGATACTTGTTTTCTGTTCAGAGGACCTGAACAGATCAATGTTTAGTTCCCTGTACCTACTTCCGGTGACTAATGACCATCTGTAACTCCAGCTCCAGGGGCTCTAGCACCCTCTTCTGGCCTTTAAGGGTTCTGCACCCAGATGCACAAGCACAAATTCACACATAGACACACAAATAATTAAAAATAATAAGTTTTTAAAATAAAAAGAGGGAACATGAGAATTGGGGTTCACCTTATTGTGAAGGATACGGCCACTAAAAAGCTGAATCTGCAAAACAGCCTAAAGGGTGGTGAAAGGCATGGAGGGAAAGGACAGGGACCTGAAAGCCCATGAGACCGCCTCACCCTTCACTTAATCATTGGTGAGAAGTAGAGGTGCCTGGCTCTGAAGTCTCACAAGATGCTGTGAAGTAAGATGTGGTCACTGTGTGGCCTTTTATATATAAATGAAAAGGTTCAGCGCTGGGTTATGGCTAAGAGGGAGGGTAATTAGCCTGGAATACACAATGTCCTGGCTTCCATCCCTAGCTTGCCAAAAATAAGCAAATTAATTAATTAAAAAAACAAAACCAAAATAAGGTAAATTTGGGATGGTTGTTTCTATTTTGGGGTGGAGTTTGGGGGGCTTTGTTTGTTTGCTTTTGTTTTTGTTTTGTTTTTTGATGTAGACTTTCACTATGTAGACCAGGCTGACCTGGAACTTGCTATGTAGACCAGGCTGACCTTAAATTTAGACATCTACTACCTCAGCCTCCCGGGCACTGGGATCAAAGGTGTGCACCACCATTCCTGGCAGAATTAAATAACACTTTAAATGGTAAGCCTTCTGTGATGATAACAGCTGGAACTTATCAATGTACAAGGGAGGGACAGAAACACCTGGCCATTTGCATGCAATATACATTTCCACGCCTCAGACTGCCCCAAGGGTGGGGCCAGAGAGGCCAACCAGGGGACTGATGTTCTGATTTAAGCTGGGGTTCAAAATACACTCGTTAAATCTTCTTATTATATTCAAACAGAAGGTCTCCTGTGCACAGTCCTAAGTAGGGCACAAAGGGAGGTACACTGGTCCTAGAAGAACCCAGACAATGGAGTTACCGAACATCTGGTGAATGTGACCCATGTCTTCCTATCTGGGTCCTTAGTGTCTGGTATTCAGGTAGATACTTAAAATGTTTAAGAGGACACATAGGCAGCATATCCGATAAAGGTGCCTCTAAGTCCAACAACCTGAGGTCCATCCCTGGTACCTACTTGGTAGAAGGAGAAAACCAATTCTTACCCATTGTCGGCTGATCGCCACACTCACCGATGCACATGGGCCTATATACACACACTTGCCTATATATGCAAAACATGTACACGGATTAATAAAATGCAATTAGAAGTATTTTTCAAAGCAAGTATGTATTGGGGGACTGGGATGTTGCTCAAACCTTAGTGTTTGCCTAGGATGCATGTTGCCTTCTAGCCTCAACTTCGTTAAAAAAAAAAAAAAAACAAAAAAAAAAAACAAAAAAAAAACCTGTAACCAGGTGTGGTAATCCCAGCAGCTGGGAGACAGAGTCGAAGGTCAAAGGTCGCTCTCAGCCTCAGAGCATGTTAGAGACCAGCCTTAAAGACATGAAACTGGGTTTCCTTGGTGTTTTACTTTATTTATGTGTGTGTGTGTGTGCCTGTTTGTATGTACAGCACATGTCTGCTCAAATAGGCTAGAAGTTGGCATTAGCTCCCTGGGAGCTGGAGTTTAAGCAATTGTAGCCACTTGAAACCAGACCTGGGTTCTTTGCAAGAGAAACAAATATTCTCTTTGTTTATTTCTTTCGTTTTGCTTTGTTTTGAGACAGGGTCTAATTTTGGAGAGCAAGTTGGCCTGTAACTCACAAAGATCCACCTCTCTGCCTCCCAAGTGCTACGGCTAAAGGCATGTGCTATTACACCCAGCCAGCAAATGCTTTTAATGGCTGGGCCATCTCTCCAGCCCTGAAACTGTTTTTAAAAATCTCTAAAGGAGCTGGAGAGGTGGTACCCACGTGGCTGCTCACAATTATCTGTAACTCCAGTTCAAGGGGATGCAACCCACATGTGTAAAGACACATGTGATGGCAGAAAGGCTAGGGGGCTGGCGAGGTGGCTCAGCGGGTAAGAGCACTGACTGTTCTTCTGAAGGTCTTGAGTTCAAATCCCAGCAACCACATGGTGGCTCACAACCACCCGTAATGAGATCTGATGCCCTCTTCTGGTGCGTCTGAAGACAGCTACAGTTTACTTAGATATAATAATAAATAAATCTTAAAAAAAATAAAGGTTAAAAACATTTTTAAAGTAAAATTAAAAATATAAAACAAATTTTGAATGTGCATCATGTACCAGACACATGGCTACTTTTGCTGGCTAGGGTTTTTTGTTGTTGTTTTTTTAAATCATTTTGACTCAAGCTATGGTCATCAGGGAAGAAGGAACCTCAACTGAGAAAATGTTTCCATCTCATTGACTTGTAGGCAAGACTGCGGCTTGTTGTTGTTACTGTTGTTGTTGTTTTGGGGTGTTTTTTTTTTTGGTGGTGGTGGTGTTTTGGGTTTTTTGGTTTCTTTTGTTGGGTGGTTGATGTGGGAGGACCCAGTCCTGTGGGCAATGCCACCTCTGAGCAGGTAGCCCCAGATGTTATAAAAAGACAAGCTGAGCAAGCCATGGGAGCAAGCTGGTCAGTTCTGTTTCAGTTCCCACCTCTAGGTTCCTGCTTGAGTCCCAGCCCTGAGTCCCCTCAGCGATGGACTCAGCGATGTGGAGGTTAAACCAAACATTTCCCCCACACGTTGCTTTTGGTCACAATCTTTGATCACAGCAACAGAAACCAAATCACAGCACTACTCAGAAGTATTTGATCCTGACATGGGGATGCAGCTCAGCCTAGTCAGGGCTAGAGTGGCCAAAGGCCATGTCTCTGTATGTCTGCAAAGGCTTGTGTGGGATTCTTGAACTCAGACCCCTCCACAGGTCCTGTGGAAGCTAAATCCTGATTCTGCAGCTGTGGAGTGGGTGGAGACAGTGAAATAAAAGTCTCAGCTGAGCCAGGCGGTGGTGGCACATGCCTTTAATCCCAGCACTTGGGAGGCAGAGGCAGGCAGATTTCTGAGTTCGAGGCTAGCCTGGTCTACAAAGTGAGTTCCAGGACAGCCAGGGTTGTACAGAGAAACCCTGTCTTGGGAAAAAAAAAAAAAAAAGTCTCAGCTGAGCCAACAGCAGACAGAGCTCAGTAATAAGCATCTGACCAGCATCTGTAAGGGTTTACTACATTCACTACTGGGGGAAAATAATCTTTCTATGTGATATATATATATATATATATATATATATATATATATGAAAAACCCAGTGTCGTGGCATATTCCTGCATCCTAAGTCAGTGTTCTATTGCTGTGAAAGACACCCTGACCAAGGCAACTCATAAAACAAAAACATTTATTTGAGGCTTGGAAGCAAGGCACCATGCAGGCAGACATAGTGCTGGAGAAATAGATGAGAATTCTACATTCAGATCCACAGGCAGAAGGAAAGGTGATACACTAGGCCTGGCTTGAGCTTTATGAAATCTCAAAGCCCACCCCCCCCCAGTGACACACTTCCTCCAACAAGGCTACACCCACTGTATCAAGGTCCCACCCACTACCACAAGGCCACACCTCCTAATCCTTTTAATCCTTTCAAATAGTGCCACAGATGATAATCCTGGCCCCTGGGAGCCTGAGACAGGAGTCTCCAAGTTCTAGATACATTGTGAGTCTCAGGCTAGCCAGACTACAGACCTTGTCTCAACGACACAAAACAGCGTACCCACGAACACAACAAAACAAAAGCATGTCAGAGGAGAGTCACAGTCCCCGACTGTGGCAGCAGCTAAGAGGCATGGAAAGCTGCCACAGTTTCTGTGTTAAATCATAACTGAGATGAAGGAGGCAAGTTCCAGGCCCCGAGCCCTTTGCTCCCAGGCCCTGCGGTGCTGTCCCCTTTCAACCAGCACCACACAGCCACAGGGCAGCAGGGTTGGGATAAGCAGATTATCCATTGCCAGGTGCCCTGGCTGTGTCCTTTCTGCTTTCTTGATCTGATGTCCCATCTTGAGTTGCCAACCCTAGTGCTCAGCACAAAAGAATGCAGCTCAGAGCCAAAGAGGAGGGGCTAGCCCTTCACTGGCTGCATCAGGCCAGGTAAGGTGAGAGCTGATGCAAAGGATGGACTTCCACTCCCAAGTCCTCCTGAGCTCCCTCCTCCACTCGGCACTGATGGATGATTCTTAACACAGCATGAAATCAGACCTGTGAAAATACAAATTCCCTGACTTCTAGTTGTGTAGCCTCAGTAAGTCAAAGCTTACCCCTGAGGATTTTTTTTTTTTTTTGGTTGTATTTGTTTGTCTCTTTGTTTTTAATTTCAAGACAGGGCTTCTCTGTTTAGCCCTAACTGCCCTGGAACTCTCTTTGTAGACTGGGCTGGTCTCAAACTCAGAAATCTGCCTGCCTCTGCTTCCCAAGTGATGGTGATTAAAAGTGTGAGCCACCACACCCAGTTAGTTTTGTTTTGAGACAGTCTCACTCTGAAGCCCTGGCTGGCCTAGAATCTGCAGTGTAGGCAAGGTATCCTCAAACCCAGAGATCTGCCTCGTTTCTGCCTCCTGAGTGCTAGAATTAAGAGCACAGGACACCATGCACAGCCTGAATCTCATGATTTATCCTGGAGATGTGGATAGCAGTGTGTAGCTTCATCACATTGCCCTGGTCAGCTAAGTTACATAACTTAAGTACCATGGAACATTCTTGACATAAAGTTCACAAAGTGGTGGTCTGTTTAGTAGCCCAGGCTGGCCCTGGACTCCAGGTCTTTCTGCCTAAACCTCCTTCGTGCTGGGATTACAAGTCAATGGCTTTATACCCAGTCAATATCATAATCTCTCTCTCTCCTCTCCTCTTCTCTCTCTCCCTCTCCCTCCCCCTTTCCCCTCCCCCTCCCTCTCTCTAGCTCTCCTCCCCTCCCTCCCTCCCTCCCTCCCTCCTCTCCTCTCCTCTCTTCCAACATTACCTCCTTTTCATCTCCCCAACCATACCAAAAGCACTGCTTGAACACTCAGCACCTCAGTGTTTGTTCCCCCGATGCCCCTGACAGACAGGAGCCCAGAGAACTCTCCATAGGCCAGGCTAGCAATGTGACGCTGACTCAGCTTTTGCTTCAAAGTGGGGGTGCAAAGGTCCCTGGCCACACCTTTTTGTGGGAAACACGGAGGAAATTCCCAGCATGCAAAAGAAACTAAAGTTAGACACAGAGATCCAACCCCCTAGTTCTGCCCAGTTCTGTCACGCCTTAGAATTTCGGCCCAGCTTCTGTTCCCTAGAATAGGCAGGTCTAGATTGGCAGCCGAAGATCAGAGGACAAACGACCTACAGACGGACAGAATGATCTCCAGCCACAGTCAGAGCTTCTTCTACCACCATTGCCTGCTGTCCACCTGCCTGTAAGGAGAGAGCACTCCCCTGGCTTTGTCTGCCCCATGGTCCTAATCATACCATGGTAACACCCTGGTCTGTGTTAAGCAGTCAAGCCTATGACCCACTTCTGGATCCTCTTGTCTAACCTAGCACCAAAATCTTGTTGGTCTGCAGGACTTAGCTGCAACCTTGGATATGGGTTTGCGATCTTGGAGGTGAGACAGCAGGAGGGGCCTTTGCTAAAGCTACCATACCTATCGCCATGAGAACAAGCTGTGGGTCCTCCCTTTACCCTCACCACCCTATGGAGTTTGACCCTAAGTATGAACTTCAGACTGGGGATGTAGCTCAGGGTAGAGCACTTGTACAAACCTCTGAGTCCTGTCCTAACACAATCAGTTCATCAATATACAAGAAATATATTTTTTTAAAAAAAATTTAAGCCGGGCGGTGGTGGCGCACGCCTTTAATCCCAGCACTTGGGAGGCAGAGGCAGGTGGATTTCTGAGTTCGAGGCCAGCCTGGTCTAAAAAGTGAGTTCCAGGACAGCCAGAGCTATACAGAGAAACCCTGTCTTGAAAAAAACAAAACAAAAAAAAAAAAACAAAAAAAAATTTAAAAAAGAATGTGCTTTGTAGACATAGCTAGTTTTGATCTCTGCAGGCTCTGCTGAAGGATGGGTCAGGCTTCTGGCAAGGCCTGGGGGTTCCATCCCAGGTAGCTTGCGTGCCCTGTATAACACAGCACTGAACTCCGGTACCTTTGACCTCACAGCTCTCCTAGGACGTGCAGGCCCTAGGCAGGGAGGTGGAGAGTCAGTAGAAGCATGGTTTAGTGTCCCTTCCCCAGGTCTTCCTCTGGTCACAAGTCGTCCATCACTAGCAGCTGACGTTACCCACCCAGGAGGGCCTCCAGAAAGAAGCTGACATTATGTTGTTTTGAGACAGGATCTCACTATTATATAGCCCTGGCTGGCCTGGAACTCACTATGCAGAGCAGTCTGACCTCAGACTGACAGGAGATCTACCTGCTTCTGCTTCCTGAGGGCTGAGACTTGAGACTGGGCGACACCATGACCAGCAGCAGGCAGTATTTCACTGCCTCCTAGAACTTTGGCAAGAGGATCTGGCAGCCCTGTGTGGTGGCACACACCCTTAATCCCAGCACTTGGAAGGCAGAGGCAGGCACATTTCTGAGTTCAAGGCCACCCTGGTCTACAGAGTGAGTTCCAGGACAGCCAGGACTACACAAAGAAACCCTGTCTGGAAAAAAACAAAACAAAACAAAACAAAACAAAACAAAACAAAACAAAACAAAACAAAACAAGAGAGAACCTGGCAATACCAGTGAGAAGATCCTTCCTCGGCACAGAGAACCCCATCTCTCTGGATCTGGGCCCCAGTCTGTATCAGGAGGGTCTACTTGGAGAGCTCTCAATGCCTTTCCAGGCCAGGGTTCCCAGAGCAACCTCTCTGGATGATCTCAGTTGCTGTTGCTTATTTTGTTCTGTGTGTTTGACAGAAAAGGAGGGGAATTTTATGGGGAAATGTCTAGAGCAACTTCTGGTCTCATAGTTCACAAAAAGCCACCACTGAATGTGGACGAAATATCTACATCATTTGCAATATCATAGGCTTTATCTTTAATACCCATTTCTGACCTAGGAGGTGGAGGCTGGGGATGATAGGGACCTTGGCAGAGAGGCAGGAAGGAACTGGGCTGGAAGTGGCGTGGTGTTTTCAGCTATGCCCTGTGCATGCCTGTGTTTGTATCTGTCTAGAATCACGATGGGCCACAATGCAACTCCTTCCATCTTAGGGTTACAGAGCCCCACACACGCAGCTGTATACCTTTTTATTTCTTTCTAGAATGGCTGGGGCAAGGGTGTGGTCCAACAGATGGCTAGCAGGTTACAGGTGTGTCTGGCTGAAAGTGGTACATGGCTGGGCCTCCTGATTGGCTGTGGGTGACTCATGGCGGTTAGGTTCCTGGAGCGGAGCTAATGGGCTGTTATGGAGTCGGGTTCATGTCCTGCCTTATCTTTAGGGCCTTCTTCTGCCTGCCAACCCAGACGGACAATGTTCCCAGGTTGGCGATGACGCTTATAGGCTGCTGACTCCAGGTCAGTGGGACGTGCCCTTTGAGTAGCTTTCCCAGCACCATGTGGGGGTTTTACCTTGACCTCATCACACTCTGGCTCCTTGCACCTCAAGTGACAGGAAAATGGCATGTTCTCGGGGAGTGACCTGAGGGGTTGTCAGGCTGTAACCTAGCAAAGAGGAATGGGGGCCTCCTCAATTCTGGACTGACTGGCAACATGAAAGTGTTTGTGGATAAACATTCTAGAAACTAGTTCCAGATCCCAGGTAAGGCCTCCATAAAGATGGGCAGGAGGTGTTGCCATGGTAACTCAGAGATCTGCAGAGTCTCCACAATGAAGCCTGCCCTGGCTCTTCGGGCCCTAGATCCTTGGGCATGTAGGCATGAGACTTGTTTTGCTTCCCAGCCTGTAGTCACATGTACACCCAGCTATTTACTTTTCTGCATCATGCCCTTCAGGAGGACAGGGGCAGACAGTTGTCCCTGTGTTTGGATGGGCAAGTCAAGGACTAAAAAGAGTAGCACAGCCCAAGGTCACAGAACCCAGGGAACACACAGGGGGACGTTTTTCCCTGCAGCAGTTGCCAAAGCTCTATTTGTGCATGTCCTCTGATGTGCTCCAGGCTCCGGACCCTCCATTAGAGTCACAGGGACCCCTAGACCAGAGTGCCAGGAAGAGTAGGCACGACAATGATCTTAGCTTCGGGGAGCAACTCCTGAGATGCACACAGATTTTAACAAATTGCGGTGGACTCTCCAGCTTCTGTCCACCAGAGCAAAGTATAATTTATACGACTGGACAGTGGAGACGGTTGAGCTACTGAGGCCTCAAAGCAACTGCTGGGCGATCTTTTGGTACCCTGGACTCCCGACTCTTGCCTGCCTGCGCTGGCACAGTTGTAATCCAGGGTGCCTGGGCAGAGAGCCAGAGGGAATTTTCCACCTGCTTGCCTATGTTGTCTGTTCTATGGTCGGGAGCCTGGGCCTGGGGAGGGGCAGGTCCCCCTAGGTATTTGGAGTAGAACTCCTGGGTTGTTTGAGAACCCTTTCCTTACTTCAACTGGGTCTCTCTTCTCCTCCCTAGAAGAGATGCAGGGATAGATGAGGCCTTGGGAAGGTTGGTCCCTGGAAGCAGCCTGGGCTGACTGAGCCCCTGCCTTGTGTGGATGATGCTTATACAGTGACACCAAGATGTGCTAATGTGCAAACCTTGTGTCACAAAGGGAAATGGTAGCCAAGTCAGGGCTTAGAGCCAAGTTTCCAGGTTCACAGTCCAGTATCTGTCACCACTCTCTGTCCTAGGGAGTCTCCCTCCCCCATCCCTTCTCCATCACTATCTGAAGCAGGCTAAAGGTGTGACACCTCTCCTCACATACTCCCTAGGTCAGAACCAACAAAAGTCAGGACAGAAGAGCACATGTGTCTAGACAATGCTTGAGCTTCACGTAGTCCAGAGCCTTCAGAGGACAAAGACCCCGAAAGGACGTCCTCTCTGCTGAGGAAGGATGGAGAACAAACAGCTGGAGCAAAAATATGTCTGGACACGGGAAAGGGATGGAGCTGGACCGAGTGGCCCCAGCAAAGCTGGTCACCCATTTAGATTCCTCCTGTGCTCTCTGTAGCCTAACTTCTTCCTGCAATGGAACCCCCTTGGCACAGGGTCTCTAGCAGAGAAAGAAGAGATCGGCTTTCTTCAAGTTTTATGTGACTTTTGGGGAGAGGGCGCCTAGTTTCTGAGATCTACCTTGGGGAAGATTTCTAACATTTATTACCGAGTTTGGGAGAACAAAGGGTTAGGAGAACTAAAGGCAGGGGCTGACTTGGAGCTTTCGGGACTTCTCCAGAGTCTGCACCATGCTGAGATGCCATACTTGGGGTTGTCATGTTCTGAGCCCCAACACAAGGTTATCAGCGTCCTGGACCAGTGACCTTTTACTCCCTGTACCAGTTCAACACAGGGAGTGGCCTGGCCTGGCCTGGTCTGGCCCTGCACACCTCAGAGTGAGCAGCAGCCTTGCTGGCTCCCGCCACTCTCAGGGTGTCCTTACCTCTGCCTGGTGTCCGCAGGGTGAGGGTTAGGCAGGGCTGCTCCACCAAACAATGCTGGAGGTGGGGGTGGGGAGAATTGAAACCACTGGTGACCCAGGAAGACTAAGGGCAGGGGAGGAGACCAAAGACTATGGACTGGGTGCTAGGTGGCTTGGTGGGGCTCACTTGAAGCCATTTTCTCCCCACTCCCTTTACCTTGCTAGGAACTCAACCCTATCCTGACCCTAGGTCACCAGCCAGCAGAGTCCTGGGTCTCAAGCCTGGAGTCCCGTATCTCTCCCCTCTGGGGTTAGGTGACCAGGCACACCTATGCCTCCCTCCCTGGAGTAAACAGCAAATGGAAAGCCCAGGGCAGGGGTGGGGTGAGGCTGAAACTAGGTGCAGAGAGCCAGGTGAGTCATGTGCTTGCATTGTAGCTCTCCGGGACTGGGGGGTGGGGGGGTGGAGATGGAGAGGACACAGCGGGGAGCAACACAGCCGAGGACACAGAGCAGGACCAACTGGGTGCCCTACACACACACACACACACACACACACACACACACACACACACACGCCTCCCCCTCTCACTGCTCCCGGGACTCTCTAAACTGGCATTTGGAAAATGATTCTCCAACCTCTTTTGGGTGATTTGTTTTGTTGAGGAAGGAAACTGACCCCTGTAGGTTTTCCAGAGAGGACAAATGGTTTATCTAGAGACACAGAGAGCCGTCTTGAGGCTCCAAAATCATTCATGAGTTTAAATCTCAGAACCACAGATCTTCTCTGTCCTGCCAGGACGAGGACTCGTAAGGGTCTGCAGTTACATTCCTGGCTAAGATGCAGACGAGCGACAGTAGTTCCTGGGTGGAGTGGATCAGTTTCCTGACGTCAGCAATCCCTGGAAGCCCTGCCAGGCAGTATGACATCACAGGGCTGGATCCCTTGGAGGAGGCGAAGAAAGATCCAGTTCTGCCCCTTACAGCTGCACAGTGCAGTCAGATGGGGTAGGTCTGTCAACTGTAGGGTTACTGGTACCCTCTACTGCCCACCTCCCAGGAGCACTTGCCCTGGGTGACTGAGTCAGCTCTTTAGCAGTGGTGAGTTGTGAATAACCTCGGTTGAGCTTTTGCTGACAGCGTAGAGTATTGTGGTGTAAGTGGTGGAATTTTGAGAATTCATGGTAGCGGTCATCCTGGTTCCTCACCAATCAGCTGTGAGATCTGGGCTGGGCCTGTCCTCACTGAATGGCTTCTGTAAATCAGGACTGACAATACCTACCCATGGACTGTTGTATAGATGAAATGAGATGACCCGATTGTCCCTCAGGCACAATGCCTGGCACGGGCTCAACCAGTGTGTGTGAGTGCACACTCGATACTAGTGGGATTGGGCTCAGGGCATGCTGAGTGTTCATTCATTCATTCTCCTGCTGAGGTAATATCTTCAGGGCCTTGGCTCAACATTTGTCAGGCACACACACACACAGAGGTACAAGCATATATGTAGTTAAATTTTTTAATATTTCTTTTTTTTTTTTTTTTTCGAGAGAGGGTTTTTCTGTATAGCCCTGGCTGTCCTGGAACTCACTTTGTAGACCAGGCTGGCCTCGAACTCAGAAATCCACCTGCCTCTGCCTCCCAAGTGCTGGGATTAAAGGCGTGCACCACCACTGCCTGTTTGGTTGGTTTTTTGTTTGGTTGGTTTTGGTTTTCTTTTTTTTTTTTTTTAAACTTTTACTTGTATTGACAAATACAGTCTTTTTTTTTTTTTTAAAGATTTTATTTATTATATGTAAGTACACTTTAGCTGTCTTCAGACACTCCAGAAGAGGGCGCCAGATCTCGTGACGGATGGTTGTGAGCCACCATGTGGTTGCTGGGATTTGAACTCTGGACCTTCGGAAGAGCAGTCGGGTGCTCTTACCCACTGAGCCATCTCACCAGCCCGGTTTTGGTTTTCACCTTCAAAAAATAACAATAGGGGCTGGAGAGATGCCTCAGAGGTTAAGAGCACTGACTGTTCTTCCAGAGGTCCTGAGTTCAAATCCCAGCAACCACATGGTGGCTCACAACCACCCGTAATGAGATCTGATGCCCTCTTCCGGTGTGTCTGAAGACAGTTACCGTGTACTTACATATAATAAATAAATAAATAAAAAACAATAATAAACCAAAGCCCTAAAAGCCCTACATTCACAGAAAGAAATGTGCTATATATTCTTTCTGGCATTCACTTCTCAACCTGGCTTCCTAGAGCCAGATGGGGCACATGCCGATGAACGAGCTGACTGACTTGTCATGTCGCTTCTTCTGAACTGCGGACTCTTAGGGACTGGGATATACAGAGAGGAACGGGCCAGAGAACAGAGAAACCAGCTTACCCGTTCTTCTTCTGGATTGGAATTCTCTGCTGCTCACCACAGCGATCTTTACCAGTTAATTTAACGCTAGCTTCTACAGAACCCAGCACAGGCTTCCGCTCCCATCAGGAGGCTGATCCTGACCGGCTCCTTTGGAGGCAATCAGTGTGCAGCACTCTGCCACCAGTTTCTGAGGACCCCCCACCCCTTCTTCCCACTGCTGCTACTCTGTCACAGTCTGTCCTTGCAGTCTCTTGCCATGAATCGTCTCAGCTTCCCTAGATGGGAACTTCTCGTGTACCATCTAGAGCAGATCTCCCAGTATCACCTCCCAGTAGAGATGGGAGATAGTAGCTATGGAGTGGAATACACGGGGGCGCTGCAGGTGACAAATGCTTTGGCCTTCACTGGGACTCTGCTGTTGGCCTGAAGTACCTGCTCTCCAAACCAAAGATTCCTTGAATGACTTCTAGATTTTCTTTTTGCTGTGGCTTTGTCCCTTCTCTCCACTGTGCTGGGGTGTTGGCTGGGGCACTGTTGTAAGTCTGGACTGTGAGGGGGATGAGCAGCGAATGGGCAATGAGAAAGAGACAAGGGCAGGGCAAAGTTCACCCTGAGAGTTTTGGGTCTAGCAGTACAGATAAGGGAACCCCCTTCCTAGGCACATTTAGTTAACTAGCCAAACTAAAGAATGGTGCTCTCAGGTACAAAGAATTCAGTAGCCCAGCATGTAGCAAGGAGGACATTTCCATAGAATGTCTCTTTGTCTTTCCAAACCCAGCCCACCCAAGGTCGGTCTCTTGAAGATCCAGACCCATAGTGCCCAGGGCTTTAAAAGTGTAAAGGCCTGCTGGGTTCATCTTTTGATTTCAGCCTAGGTATTGGGAGACCTGTCTCCAACAAACAAACAAACAAACAAACAAACGGAAAACAAAAGGTGTGGCGACACAAGAGTCCTACCCATCATGCATAAATGTGACACTTGCCTCCAGGCTTTATAAGTACACTGGCTCTCCCAAGCCCAGGCTGTGTTTCTCTCCAGTGGAGAATGAGGGGAAGAGAAACCGTGGCAACCGCTTTATGAATAGATACTCATCAAAAAGTTTGGAAGAAATCTAGAGGAGACATCTAGCAGTATCTCATTCAGAAACGGCCACTAAACTGTGTAGGGTGCCAGCCGGGCCCTGGGAACACAGAAATGAGGACTCAGTCCCGCGGTTCCGGAGAGGAGGCCAATGAGCCAACTGGCGGGCTGGGATGCTGAGACAGGAAGAAGGAAGCCCGAGGCACTGAAGGAGCCAAGAAAGTGCCCAAAGCCAGTCAGGGCAGGGGTGGCAGAGATAGATAGGGCCTTAGGTCAGAAGAGGAGCGGCAGGACAATGGGCAGAAAGCAGTTAAGGGCAAGGAGGTGGAGGAGCATCTCAGACCAAGAGAAAGAAGCTGGTGCTGAGTGAAGGAACTGGTTTGTACAGCCTGATGCATGACTTAGTTTTCCTGTAGTGCTGGGAATGAGATCTCCAGCCTTGTGCACGCTAGGCAAACTCTCTCTCTCCCTTCCTCCCCCTCCCTCTCTCCTTTTCCTCCCTCCTTTCTTTCTTTCCTCTCTCCTTCCTTCCTTCCTTCCTTCCTTCCTTCCTTCCTTCCTTCCTTCCTTCCTTTCTTTCTTTCTTTCTTTCTTTCTTTCTTTCTTTCTTTCTTTCTCTCTCTCTTTCTTTCTCTCTTTCTTTCTCTCTCTTTTTCTCTCTTTCTTTCTTTCTTTCTTTCTTTCTCTCTCTTTTTCTCTCTCTCTTTCTTTCTTTCTTTCTTTCTCTCTCTTTTTCTCTCTTTCTTTCTTTCTTTCTCTATTTTTTCCTCCTCCTTTTCCTTCTCCCCTCCTCAGGGAACTATTTATTTCACTAGCTGCCTTGGTACTCACTGTTGGTATCAGGATCTCTGAACCCAGCAACATCACACTTAGGCAACAGTGCAACCCCTGCACCTGTTGCTAAGGCAACAGTCACCATATTCCCAGAATCCACTTGGCTCACCTCCCACCTTTCCCCTCTGATCTCTCTCTCTCTCTCTCTCCACTTTTCGCCGCCACCTTTGCTTTGTCCTTCTCTACTTCAATAAACCTCATGTGGAACTGTTTGGCCTGGTGTGGTCTTTCTGGAGCTGCGCGATGAACACAACACTCACTATATAGCCTAGGCTGGTTCAGACTCATGTCATCTTTCTGCCTTGGCCTCCTGCATCCTGGGATTACAGGCGTGGACCACTGTACTCAGATCTAGCATGATTTCCTTTTCTCAATTCAAAAATATAATGATCAATTTTTATGTGTATGGGTGTTTTATCTGCATGTATGACTGTGTCTGTATACTGCATACATGAAGTGCCCAAGGTAGCCAGAGGAGGGTATATGATTCTCTGTACTAGAGTGAGAGATAAGTTGTGAGCCTTCATGTAAGTGTTGGAAATTGAATCTTGGTCCTCAGGCTGTTGAAGGGAGGGTACCTTAATGAGAGAGGACTTGTCTACCATATTTTAGGCCCCTGTTTAGGCTTCAATTCCTAAAAGAGCAAAAAACAATTTATTAAGTAAATAAAAAAATAAAATTAAAAGAACTGGTGGGTAATACTTATGTTCCTATTTAACATACGACTTTATGTTTTTAAATTCTACTTTAGTGGAGGCTAAGGTAGAAAAGCTTTGCCCATCAAATGAAAATAGAGGGGAGAAGGTGTGTTTGACGTTCTTAAACACCAATAAACCATTCCTAGTTTCTAATGAACATACAAATTAGCAGTGTCATTCCCTAGCACGCATCCATGAGAAATGGAGAAATCTGTTCAAGGCAGATTTTAAATCAATGTAAATTGTCTACTGATGCTTGGATGTATAAAAATACAGTGTAATACATCGTGGAACACTATCAGGCAAAACCAAAGAGTAAGTTAATTCTCTGTAAAGCACAGTGGAAATGTGACGACTCAGCGATAAACACAATGGAGGCACCCTGGGGAGATGACTCATCGATTAAGAACACTGGCTGCTCTTCCAGGGAACATGGGCTCAGTTCCCAGCATTCACTTGCTGCCTTACAACGGTCTGCAACTCCAGTTCCAGGGAATCCAAGCCCTCTTTTGGCCTCTGGCAGGTCCTAGGAACACATGCCACCACATGAATGCAGGCAAAGCACCAATACACAGACATTTTAGTGATCAATCATAATTTTTAGAAAGACAACAGAAAGTCACAGTGGAGGACAACGGATATAATGCAACGATAGCGTTCTTGCTCGACGTGCATGCAGCACTAAGTGCTGGGTTCAAGGTTTCATTACTACGCAAATAATAGTAATAATAATAATAATAAATGTATATTTATATAGCATAAAAGAAAATAAAATTTAAACTCACACACAATGGGAATACCCCAAGGCAACCAGACACAAAATAGTCCAGACTGCCTAACTCTACTTATAGAAAAAGTTAAACAATAGTGTCAGGATTGGGACTTAGCTCAGTGGTAGAATGTGTATGTAGCAAGACCAAGGCCCTGAGTTCAGACCTGGAGGGTGGGCGTGGGAGGAGGGAATACAACACTGTCAGCCAAGGAGGAGTCTCAACACTCAGGAGGCAGAGGCAGGTAGATCTCTGAGGAGGCCAGCCTGGTCTACAGAGTGAACTTCAGATAGTCAAGGCTACTAGAGAACCTTGCTTTGAAAAACACCCAAACAAAGCAATAGTGTCAGAATGAATGCTTATCTGGGGGTAATAGGTGAAGTAAGCTGATCCCAAACCAGTTCTGGGAAATACAAAGGCTAGAAATACTTCAGACTTGATGGCTGGCAGACGCTCAGAGGGTAAAGACTTTTGGCATGCAAGCATACTGACAGACGCCCTTAAAGTGACGGCATAGGCCGGATGTGGTGGCACACGCCTTTAATCCCAGCACTTGGGAGGCAGAGGCGGGTGGATTTCTGAGTTCAAGGCCAGCCTGGTCTACAGAGTGAGTTCCAGGACAGCCAGGGCTACACAGAGAAACCCTCTCTCGAAAAACCAAAAAAAAAAAAAAAAAAAGTGATGGCATAGAATCAACTCCATGAAATTGTCCTCTGGCCTCCATGTGTGCTGTGGTAGGAGTATCCACACACAATAATAATAAATAATTTTCTCAAAGTTTATTTTATTTTTAATTACGTGGGTGTATGTGCATGGATGTGTGTGTGTGTGACTGAGTTTGTATGTGTGGTATGTATATATACCTGTATGCTTGTGTGTGTATGAGTGTGTGTGTATATGTGGTAATGTTTATGTATGTAAGTGAGTATGTGTTTGTGGTATGTGTATGTGTGTGAGAGAGTCTGTATGTGTATGTGTGTGAGAGAGTATTTGTATATGTGTGAGTGTGTGTGTGAATGAGTCTGTGTGTATATGGTACGTGTATATATGTATGTATGTATACGTGTATGAGTGAGTGTGTATGTGGTATGTGTATGAGAGAGTATTTGTACGTGTATGTGTGAGTGTATGTGTGTATGAGAGAGAATGTATGTGTATGTGTAAGTGTGCATGTATGAGAGTGTGTTTGTATGTATATTGTGAGTGTATGTGTGTGTGCATCAGTCCATAGGTGTCCTAAGTACACCAGCCACTCTGAACTGCTGAGCCATCTCTCCAGCCACAAATAAAATTGTTTTTAAATTTTATTTATTTATCTTTATTTTGTATGTACAGTTTTTTTGTTTTGTTTTGTTTTGTTTGTTTGTTTTCATGCACATACATCAGGGTACCATGTGAGTGCAGTGCCCATGGAGGATGGAGGGGGCGATGGATTCCCCGGAACTGAAGTTACAGAGATTGAGAGCAGCAGGGAATGTGAGTTCTGGGAACCAATTCTGGTCTTCTCAGAGGCAGGTTGCTTCTGTGAGTTCAAGGTCAGCCTGGCCCACAGACTGAGTCCCAGGCATGCGTGGTGAGATCCTCTCTCAAAACCAAAACAAGAACGTGACTGGAGAGATGGCTTGGATGTTAAACACACAGACTGTGTTCAGTGCTCGGCACCCATATGGCGATGGATCACAACTGTCTATAACACCAAAGGATCTGGCCCTTTTCTGACCTCTGCAGGCACCAGGCACACACACACACTGTGCACAGACATGCATTCGGGTAAAATACCTATATGCATAAAATTCAAAAAGGAAAGAAATGCTCCAAGACTTGATTGTGTGTGGAGCACAGGATTGTTGGCATGTGCCAAAACTCACTCAACACACGAGTGAATTTTAGAACATGGGAATACCCCCACCCCCCACCCCCAGCCATGAAGCCACAGGGGGTTAGTAACATACAGTGGGGAGAACACGGTGGGAAGCCATGGGAATAGGAACAGGTAGGTGTTCTCTTTCACCTTCCGCTGAGAGGTGACTGGGGTCCTCAGGGGTCTACGAGCAGGAGGAGGCAAGGCAAGTTAAACTGTGCTCATCCAGGAAGCAGGACTCCCGGCTTGGTATCTATCCCTTGGCCTTCAAAAAGAATATCTGATGTGTTCATAGAGGGGGGGGGTGATCTTTCCCTCTTCTCTCCTCTTCCTTTTTCTTCTTAGCAACAAGATCTCACAGTGCCATTTAGGCTGGCCTCTAACTCCTAGCTCGTCCTTCTGCCTTGGCTCCCTAGGAGCTGGCCATACTACAAAAACATATCACAAGTTTTTGCATAAAGATGGCTTTTTCCCCAAGACAGGCTGCCCTGCCTTCAAATTTTTATACTCTCAACTCTCAGAGTTCTGGGGTAACAGGCAGAGCATCAGGCCCTAGAGTGGCTTTTTTAAAAGTTATTTATTTATTTATGTGGGGATTTTTGTTAGCCTCAACTGACTTGGAACTCACTATGTAGACTAGACAGGCCTTTACTTTGAAGCGATTGCCTGCCTTTCTTTCTGTACTGCTTGGATTAATGGTGAATACCACCATACCCAGTCTAGCTATTTATTTGTGAATATAAGTGTGTCATGTATGTGGAGGTCACAGAACAATTTTTAGGAGTCAGTTCTCTGCTTCCACCATGTGGGTCCTGTGGATTGAGCTCAGATTGTCAGGCTTGGCAGCAAGTGCCTTTACCTGCTGAGCCATCTCGTCAGCCCAATAAAAATAACACACACACACACACACACACACACACACACACCTACCTCTCCCTCTCCCTCTTTGTGTGACTGTGTTCCAGCAGAGGTCAGACAACCTCAGAAACGGGTTCTCACCTTCCACTTTATCTGAGACTCCTTCACCGCCATGGCGTGACATGTAGCAGGCACTGAAAGCGTCTGAGGAGTCTCCTGTCCGCACAGCTCAGATGGCTGAGAGCAGAGACTACAGGCAGATGTGCTGCTGCATCTGGCTCCAGATAGCTGCTGGAGATCTGATCTCATGCTTACATAGAAAGATCTTGGCCACTCAAGACATTTCAATGAGAAAAAAGAAAAAAGAAAAGTCTGGAAAGTTGGGGAGCACTGGCAGGCTGGGAAGTTGGGGAGCACTGGCAGGCTGGGAAGTTGGGGAGCCCTGGCAGGCTGGGAAGTTGGGGAGCACTGGCAGGCTGGGAAGTTGGGGAGCCCTGGCAGGCTGGGAAGTTGGGGAGCACTGGCAGGCTGGGAAGTTGGGGAGCCCTGGCAGGCTGGGAAGTTGGGGAGCCCTGGCAGGCTGGGAAGTTGGGGAGCACTGGCAGGCTGGGTCGGCTGAGAGGATGCTCAGGCCAGCAAACCTGTAGCAATGCCTAAGCTCTTCCTGGGTTCAAGTCTCAGCAGGCACATGAAGGCTCACAACTCCCAGGAACTTCGTTTCCAGGGGATTCAATATCTTCTTGTGGCTTTTGTGGACACCAGGCAAAACACTCATACACATAAAACAAAAGTAAATAATTTTTAAAAGGAGGTTAAAGAACAATCCAAGAAGTGTCTTGAAATTAACCTTGGCCTCTACACAGCCTCTACACACACATGAGTACACATGTACACACATATGTTCATACACATGTGAACATGCATACACACACATGAGTACACATGTACACACATATGTTCATACACATGTGAACATGCATACACACATGAGTACACATGCACACACACATGTTCATACACATGTGAACATGCATACACACACGAGTACACATGTACACACACATGTTCATACACATGTGAACATGCATACACACATGAGTACACATGCACACACATGTTCATACACATGTGAACATGCATACACATGAGTACACATGTTCACACATATGTTCATACACATGTGAATATGCATACACACAGGAGTACACATGTACACACATATGTTCATACACATGTGAACATGCATATACACACACACACACATACCATGCACACAAATGCATTATCTGTAAAACCTTAGTGTTTGGGAGATGGTCTCAGGATGATCAATAATTCAAGGTTATCCTCAGCTCCACAGCAAGTTCAGACCAACTAATGTTAGACTGAGTTTTGAGAGACCCTGCCTCAAAAAAATTGAAACATCCAGGCTGGAGTACACCTTAAGCCTAATACTCAGGAGGTAGAGGCAGGCAGATCTCTGAATTTGAGGCCAGCCTGGTCTGCAAGGGCAATTCCAGGACAGCCAGAGCTACCCGGTCTCAAGAAACAAAAATTAAACAAAAAAATCAAAACCACATTAAAAATCGAAAGACCACGAGAATTGTCTTTCTTGCCATTTTAGATGTAAATTAAAATAAGTGCACTTATCTGGAGGTATGTATGGCCTAAGGAATGCTTTCAGAAAATAGCAGCTGTTACTGTTTTTACTGTTTTTGTAATTAGATCCCCTACAGGACGGGCAGAGATTTTGATGCAGAGATAATAAAGTCAGGACCTGGGTTGAGAAACCTCAGGTTACAGCCCAAGTCCTCCAGCTTCTCCTTTACCCTCGCAGCCTCTGCAACTTACTCTGGGCTTACAGCTCCCTTAGTGCTCAACTTCCCTCAAGTTAGGGTGCAGAAAATAGAGGCATCTATCTCAAAGACAGGAAGCAAAGACTGCTGGAGTCCAGCTGCCGAGGGTAGTCCTAAGGTTTTGGCCCACTGACCTCCCTGCCTGTAGGGATAACTGTAAACTGAAACATTGACTACATGGCCAGCAGAAATGGAACAGGAAGCCCTGAACTGGCCAGCACCAGGGTGATAAGCTGAAGGGTGCTTGCCCACAAGAACCAAGGTCGGTTATGGCCTCTGTGCGGCACTTCTCCTGCTCTTCCCTCCTACTCTCCTATTATTGCTGGTCCTTTTGCCTTGCCCAGAAAGCATATTCCTGGAATTCTATGCCTACCCCGCCTCTCCATCCTTCATGGTCTTTTTAGATCACCTTTCTACCTTTCTGAGAGCTCTCTGAAAAGGGATGTAACAAAGTGTAGACCACTGGAGCTGGGTTCTGAGGTACACACCTGTAATCAAAACACTTGGAAGACTGAGGCAGGAAGATCACACGTTTAAGGACAGCTGGGCAAACAGTAAATACATTTGTTCAGTGTTGGACTCTGGGTGTAGCTCAGTTGATCGAGCTCCAGCTTCTGTTTCCAAAACCACACAAGACTGGGGATGGCGGCTCAGGCCTGTAATCCCAGCGCCATTCCAGTACTGGGGAGGTAGAGGCAGGAGGATCAGAGGTTCAAGGCCAGCCTGGGATAAGTGAAACTGTCACCTCCCCCAGCCTGAAGCGGGCTGGTACAAACCTTACTGGGGTGGGGCCACCTGCAGTGCAGCTTTCAGACTTGGCTGGCTTCTCTTGAAGTGACAACTGCCCTGAGATTCTGCCACCTGCCTGAAGAGACGCTGAACCTGTCTTCCTGAGAGATTCCTGAATAAGCGGTCAGCCTGGCAACTGAGTGCTGACCGAATGGCTCCAGGCACCAAGAGTGCAACTGGCGACTTACTGCTAATGGCTCTGGCGGACTAGTGCTAACAGCTTGGCAATAAAAAACATCAAGAAGCCTGGTGTGGCAGGGGATGGGCTTCCCCCCTTTATAAGCACAGACTGCTAATAAACATTGAGCCTTGAACAGGGAATTGTCTTGGCTCCATTATTTCTCTCGACCTTCTAGTTTCTCTCTTTCAGCCCCAGCCTGCCTCCCAGGTGTACCCCGTCCTTGTAAGTCGCAGGCCGGCTTGCTACATGAAACAATGCATCAAAAACGTTTAAAAAAAATTTAAGGCCAGATGAAGTGGTATTTGTCTTGAACACCATCACTGCAGAGGCAGAAGCAGTTGGATCTCTAAGAGTTGGAGCCAGACTGGTCTACACAGCTAAGCCAGGGCTACATGGTGAGACCTTGTCTCAAAATTATGACAACAACAATAATGTATATACACAAGTAATACACACATTTCATATGTGTACATGAACACAGGTGTGCACACACAAGTTCTCTATTCCCTTTTTTTTGTTTGTTTTTGTTTTTTGTTTTTTTGTTTTTTGTTTTTGAGACAGGGTTTCTCTGTGCAGCCCTGGCTATCCTGGAACTCACTCTGGAGACCAGGCTGGCCTCGAACTCAGAAATCCGCCTGCCTCTGCCTCCCAAGTGCTGGGATTAAAGGCTCTATTCCCTTTCTCGCCTATCTTTCTCCATTGACTACTTTTTTTCCTTATCTCTCATCCCCTTCTTCCCAACGATGGCTTCCACCTAATCCTTCAGTCAAGTCAGAAGAGACTTGAGTTTCTCCCTTGATGCTGGTAGATGAATGAGATGCCCGTTCAACCCAAGAGGCTGCTGCCAAGTGGTACAGCAGATCTGGCCTTGCCACTTTGTCCCTTCCCAGTCAGTCTGGTTGTGGACATCTGTTTCTTTAACTGCGATTTATTGTGGTGGTTAATTAGCACTTATCTGGATGTCAGGCCCCTGAGGGGACACCCTGGAGCAGTCCTTATAACAGTCATCTCCTTCAGCTGGACCTACAGTCTGAGCAAAAGATACCAATCCTTCAGTCTTAATGTCCCCCAGCCCTAGCCTTCACCTGTGGGGCTTGGGTACCAGCCCCTTGTGCCTCTTAAGCCCTCCTGCAAGCCAGGAGCACAAGCAGCCTGCTGCAGCTGGCCTGAACAGGACTGGACTGGGAACATCTCCAACCCCCCAGCAGGGCCCAGTGTCAGTTTCAGGTCCTCATGGGGCAGAAGGAGGCTGAGGGTGGGGCTGCCAAAGTCAACAAAGCCTGTTTCCATGTGCAAGGACCTGTTTGGCACCTGTGATCCTGTTTTCGAGCCCATGAGCCTTCTCCCTGGGGTCAGCTGGAGGTCCCCTCCCTCTCGTTTCCCAACTCCAAAGCTTCTCCTTCTTCATCATGAGGTCTGCTCAACTGTCCTACAGACCCAGAGACCTGTGACACACTCCAGCATGAGCCCCATTGCCTCTAGAGCAGTGGCTCTCAGTCTTCCTAATGCTGGGGCCCTTTAATACAGTTCCTCATGTTGTGGTGAGCCCAACCATAAGCTTATTTTTGTTGCTATTTCATAACTGTAATTTTGCTACTGTTATGAATTATAATGTAAATCTGTGTTGTCCCAGGTCTTAGGCGACTCCTGGGAAAGGGTTGTTCAACCCCCAAAGGAGTCGTGACTTCTACATTCTTGTACCAAACATCTCTCATAGTCTACAGATCAGACCCACAGTCCAGGGCTACTTGCATGAGTTTATTTATTTGTTTTTAATTCTTTTAAGATTTGCTTATTTTATGTGTGTGAGCGTTTTGCTGCATGTGTGTATGTGCCTGTGCATAGTTCTAAGCTGCAACAGGGTGGATGCTGGGGACTGACCAAGTCCTCGGCAAGAATGGCAAGGGTTCCTAACTGCTGAGCCATCTCACCAGCCCCCATTTACATGACTTGATCTTCATCTCCTACGCTAGCATGGCCATAGCATTTGCTGCTTCTGTCCAGCTAAAGAACTCTATTTTATCGGAGGAACTTCTCCAAAGACCAACCGTCAATGGAGGCATCCAGGTCTTACTATGTAGCTGTAGCTGGCTTGGAACTCATTATGTAGATCTGGCTGGCCTCAAACTCTCTGAGATCTCCCTGACTCTCCTCTGGGCTTAAAGACATGTACCCCCTAGGCCTGGCTTTTCCTACCAGTGATTGAATCTCTGGCCGTTTTGGTTTTGGTTTTGTCTTGTTTTTTGAGATAGGGTTTCTCGGTGAAGACTTGGCTGTCCTGGAATTCACTCTGTGGACCAGGCTGGACTTGAAGTGAGAGATTGACCCTCTTGCCTCTGCCTCCTGAGGGCTGAAAGGTGGGGAAATCAGGGGTGTTTTGATCTGACTGTTGTTTGGTGATTTATATCTGGTCTCATTCTTCAAAGCCCCCTCCCTCCCTCTCAATGAAAGGCCTTTTTATATTTATTTATTTATTGCATGTGACTTTTCCCCTAGCCTAAGAATTTAAGTCTTCATAAACATTAGGCAAATGCTCTACCACTGAGCCCCAACCCTTAATTATTCTTCCTTATTTTTAATTAAAAAAAAATACTTATATGAGCTGGGCGTGGTGGTGCACACGCCTTTAATCCCAGCACTTGGGAGGCAGAGGCAGGCAGATTTCTGAGTTCAAGGCCAGCCTGGTCTACAGAGCGAGTTCCAGGACAGCCAGGGCTACACAGAGAAACCCTGTCTCGAAAAAACAAAAAAACAAAAACAAAAACAAAAAACTTATATGCATAGCATGTATACCTACATGCATGTGCAGGTGCCCTCTGAGGCCAGAAGAAGAGTAGAATCCTCTGGAACTGGATTTACGAGCTGCCCAGTGTAGGTGCTGGGAACTACATCAGGTCTTCTGCAAGAACAACAAATGTTCTTAACCACTGAACCATCCCACCAGCTTCTATTTCTTTCTTTCTGAGAGTCCATCTGCCCTACACTGGCTTCAAGCTCCGCGTAGCTGAGCATGGACTTGAACTGATACTCCTAACTTCAAGTCCCAGAGCTACAGCAGCACTCTAGTCTTATTCCTGCGAAGGATTGTACCAGGGCTTTGTGCTTGCTAGGCTCACTCTCTACCAACAAAGGCACAGTCCCAGCCCTGGAGCCATGTTTATTCATTTTGTTAGTCAGTTTATTATTTATTTACTTAAATTTAGAAACAAGGCCCCACTATGTAACCCAGCCTTGATTTACCATCCCCCTGACTTAGCCTCCCGGATATTGAGATTATAGATGCCACCCCTAAAATATCTTCAACCTAAACTCCCAGTTGCCAATACTATGGAGGTGGCCATCTCCCTTCAAGATGAGTACTAAGCTGGGCTAGATACTATCACTGAGTTGATAGTAAATATATGTGAAGCTGACGTTCAACAGTGGTTTTTTTATCTCCCCATCACATAAGCCGTTTTGGTTTCTGCAGGGGCAACTTTAGTAAGTTCCCAAGCCCGGCCTTGGTTCTCCTGACTCCTCCAGGGTCAAACCAGACTCCCTGGCTCACAACTGCCTCTGTGAGGGAAGAAGCCTCAGGTCACCCTCAAGCCTCCTGGTCAATGCCTGCAGTCGCAGAGTGAAGAAAGAAGGCACTGATTTAACTAACAAATGCACTCAAGGTGTAGCAAGCTTGGGTACAAGTGCCACCAATCCACATGCCTCTCCCTTGCTCAGGGAAGGACAGCAAAGCTCTTGCCGCTGCAATAGGCTGATTTGCTTGGCAAAGTCTGAGGGTGTTGTGTGGTTATATCCAGGTAAGTTGTACGGCAGCTGCAGATGGGCAAAGACAGCGCCAAGCAGGCTGCTGGTCCAAATACAGCTGTGACTATCTCCCCACCAAGCATCCTTCTTTATTAGTCCAGATTCTCTCTCTACCCTGATACCAGTTTGCTTGCTCAGGTGTTGAAACCTGGCAAAGAGGAGCCAGCCCTTCCCCAACATCAGT
Organism: Mus caroli; assembly: GCF_978045245.1. Classification (NCBI taxonomy): domain Eukaryota; kingdom Metazoa; phylum Chordata; class Mammalia; order Rodentia; family Muridae; genus Mus; species Mus caroli. The sequence goes on from NW_028227256.1 coordinate 131,774,999, forward strand.
CTAACAGGGATAAAGACTACGGGTTTTTTGTTTGTTTTGTTTTGTTTCCGAGACAGGTCTCAAGGTGTAGCTCTGGCTGTTCTGGAACTCTGTAAAACCACGTATATCCTGAGTTCAAGGCTAAAGCAATTCAGCAGGGAGCCCCGCCTCCTCTGAGCTTGGGCGTGCTCCTTGGGCGGAGCATAAGACGTCCCTAATGGCCTTTGCCCTTCTCCCCCACGCTTGGCGGGAGCCTCGGTTGCCTTGCCCCAGCACGGCCCCGCTTCATCACCCCTCCTCCTTGCCCTGGGCGGGGTTGTCCTACCTCCCCCAGGAGGCTCCTGGGGCGCGGGTCCCAGGTCTGTACAAAGAGTCCTTTGTCTGGGCTGGAAGCAATTGTTCTCCCCTTTATGGAAACAAGGGCTGGGACTTATAATCAAGCTTTCAGAGGCTGGATCAAAGGGCACTGTAGCTTGGGGTGTCGGGATTACGGAGCTGTCCTCAGGGAACTGCTGACAGCCTGTCATCCGTCTCTAATCCTTGTACCCTTTTTTTCGTGGGCTGAACCTGTGTGAGCCTTGGGGTGCGAGGAAGCTGTGGGAGACCGGCTCTCTTCCTCTCCTGGCTCTCAGGGCTCAGGTTACAGCCCCTGCCAGCAGGGCACTGGGTGTGAACGTGCAGAGAGGCACTACCTGGTGAGAAAGGGTGGTGACTGATTTGGCTCAGAGCCACCAGATCTCCCAGATCCTCTGTCAACGTGAGTGGAGGTGGGAGCGCATGCCCTCAGATTCACAGAGGCCTCCCTCCTCCCATCTGGGCGTGGCTTCCTCTCTGGAGATACCGGGGCCTGGTCCCCTGCTCTGCCCCCAGCTTCCCCTCATTCTGCCTGTGGTTCCCTGGACCTATCTCTCTTTTTCCACCTCTCCACCTACTTTAAGGCCCTTCCCACCACCCTTGCATCTCTTATTTTGCAACAAGTGGTGGACCTTTCATTCACGGGGACCTTGCCTTCTCCATCACACATGTGCGCCCCTGGGCCCCCAAGACAACAGCTTGCAAGTTCTAGACACAGTTCTTTATCTTTACAAAGAAATCTGTTTTAAAACTCAAGGAAAGCAAGACCGGGGCTCGGTGGTGAAGAGATTCTGCTCTCGCAGAGTACCTGAGTTCAGGCCTCAGTACCCACACTGGGTGGCTCACAACCACCTTTAACCCAAGCTCCCCGTGCCACCTCTAGCCTTCCATGTACGTGCACCCACACGCAGATGGGCACACATAGGCACATAATTAAGAAGAATACAAATCTTGAAGAAAAAAAAAAAAAAAAACCCGGGCCCCCAATGGAGAAGCTAGAGAAAGTACCCAAGGAGCTAAAGGGAACTGCAACCCCATAGGTGGAACATTATTATGAACTAACCAGTACCCCAGAGCTCTTGACTCTAGCTGCATTTGTATCAAAAGATGGCCTAGTCGGCCATCACTGGAAAGAGAGGCCCATTGGACTTGCCAACTTTATATGCCCCAGTACAGGGGAATGCCAGGGCCAAGGGGTGGGGGTGGGTGGGTGGGTGGGGGACTGGGGGGGGGAGTGTATTGGGGACTTTTTGGATAGCATTGGAAATGTAATTGAGGAAAATACCTAAGAAAAAAAAACCCACCCCAAGTCTTAAGTCACCCGTGAACTCCCCCTCCTGCTTCCCCAAAACAAACAGACAGACAAACAAACAAACAAACAACCCAGCCTCTCCCCAAGGCTGGTGACTCAGGCAGCACCAAAAAACCAGAGCTAAAGAGGCCTTCGGAGGCAGTTCAGAGGCCTGTGACACCCCTCCCCCAATGCCATGCAAAGGGTTTTAGACCTAACCGTTGTTCTAGGAGCTATTCACTGGTTTTGTTAGGTATTTCGAAACAATTTACATGCCACTGGTCATGTACCCACTTGGCAAGTTTAATGGCACAGCTGAGGCTAGAGGTTGACTCCCGGGGTCATGAATTTGGGTCCCTTCCCCAACTTGTCTCCTGGCCAAAGGCCACCCATAAAGGTTTGTGACCTTTGGAGAGTGTGGGAAGAGATCTGGATTAATTAGCATGTCTGGGAACTGGTCCTTTCCTGAGAAGCTAAGAGTCAAACAGAGGTAGACTAAAGGACATGAATAAAGGTGGGGACCCAAGCAATGGCAGCTAACATCCAAGACTTGGCTGCCACAGCACTCTAGAAAGCTTTGGAAGGAGGGGACTTTGAGGGCCTCGCTGCCATGCTTCAGTCAGGCTGTCTGTGGCCATGTGAGGATCAAACCTGTTGAAGGCCTATTTGCACACTAGACTGCCCGAATTAACTCACTTGGTGTGTCTTCCAATCTTGTCCCGAAGAACTTTAGTGTGCCAGAGCAGCATGAGTTTCCTGATACCAACCCAGCTCCCTTCTCCTCAACCCCATTTCCAGCTTTGCCCAAGGTATGTGTGGGAATGTCCTGCTGGAAAGAACAAAATTCGAGGCTTCTGCATGCCCTCTTCTTCACGGTGCAGTCAGAGTTTCAGCCATCCCTGATTTGCCATCGGCAATGAAAAGTCCACAGCGCTTCATTGCCTGCACCCTACCCCTCTGTAGAAGCCATCCCCCTAACATTCTGCACTGTTTCAGCTGTGTACTGTGTCCCCTTGCTGTTCCTCACACAAGCCCCCTACTCAACTGGGATGTCCTTGTCCCCCAAGAGCATTCCTAGCTGACCCCTCAAATGAGGCCTTAAGCCAGAGTCCTTCTGCATTGAACCTACATGAGAGCCACATGTATCTTTACTCTCTTCCCATTCCCTTTCTATGTCATATCTGCACAGGTCAGGCTTTCTGTGGACTGGTTAATTAGATTTGAATCATCATTCTCTGCAGGTAGACTATTAGCTTCACAAACATGGAGTATTTGTCTCTTTCTTTCTCTCTCTCTTTCTTTCTTTCTTTCTTTCTTTCTTTCTTTCTTTCTTTCTTTCTTTCTTTCTTTCTTTCTTTCTTTCTTTCTTTTCCGAGATAGGGTTTCTCTGTGTAGCCCTGGCTGCCCTGGAACTCACTCTGTAGACCAGGCTGGCCTAGAACTAAGAAATCCACCTGCCTCTGCCTCCCGAGTGCTGGGTTTAAAGGCGTGCGCCACCACTGCTGGGGGCAATAACTACTTTTGAAAGGCTATAGAAAAGTGATTTTTTAAAAATTTACCATGCTGGTGACTGATGTCCAAGACCTTGGATATGCTTGGCAAGTGTACCCAAGAGCTACATCTCCAGCCTAGGAAAGGGGATATTAAATAAACCATGTGACCACAGTTTTCCCACATGATAAATTGGAAGCAAGTAGGTAAGATTTTATTGGTGAGATTCTGAATGATAAGATCCCATTAGTCTCTGGTGTAGTGAGCTCTGGTATGGAAGGAAGGGGATGCTAAGAGGACCCTACTAAAGTCCTCTCCAGGACTGAGAATTCTCTACAATGACAAGGAGAAAAGGTCCACCAATACCAGCGACCCCTGCTGCCACGGAGCCAAAGACCTAGGTGGCTCTGAGTTCACCCTCAGTCCCCAAGTCTGCTCAACTTGCAAACTGCAGTTCTCCCCAGCTCTCCTATTGTAATCTGTAGAGACACTAGCAAATGACCGGGTGCAGCAGGGCAGGCTTGTAATCTCAGCTGGAGCTTGACACAGGATAAATTGGAGGCCAACCTAGACCACACAGTCAGATCATGCCTTTAAAACAAAATGAAGAGCAAGATGACTCGGTGTGTAAAAGCACCTGCCACCAAGTCCCAGGACCTGAGTTTGATTTCCAGGATCCACATGGAGGAAGGTCAGACCCTAATCTTTTGAAAGTTGTCCTCTGTGTGTGCAAGCACATGTGCACACGCACACACTAGCTCACATATGCACAAAATGTAAAACCAAACCAGCTGTGCGTGGTAGTATACACTTGTAAGCTGAGCATTCTAGAGGCAGAGGTGGCAGATGAATTCAGAGCCAGTCTGAGGTATATAAAAAGACCTATCCCAAAACAACAACAAAATCTCCCCAACATCCTTTGAGCACTGCAGGCCAGAGACTCTTCTGTGCCTTCGATTGTCCCTAAGGAAAAGGTTCTAGGAAGTAGGCTCTACATCTGTATCTCCCTGAAGCTCTGTCTCCTCATTTGGGGCTGTTACTACAGAAGGTCCCTCCTGTGTTCTCTGGATCCCCAGCCAACTGTCACATCCTCACAGTGGTCTCTGACTGGATTGAGCCACCTTCTAACAATGCTATTTTCACTTTCCACACAGTGGTCACATTCCCTGTGGGTTTCTGGTTTAGTGTTAGATTCCTTGTTTGGAATGAGCCCCTATAAGGCTCTCCCATGCCGCCAGAGCAGGACCAGGACAAAATAGGCATCTGGTATTCAGGCTGAGTAGAAGCCTGTTCTGAAGCTGTGCAGACAGAGCGCAGAGGGGTGAGACATCTGGCCTGAGGTCTAAGGGTGTGTGGTAGAGCCTGCATTCATCTTCTCAGATTTGCACTTGAGGCTGACCACACTTGTGCCTCCAACCTGGCTTCCACTTGGTGCCAAGTGAAAATTTCAAAAAAGAAACCCAGTTTCTTGGGATGACCTTCCTATGGTTTCCTTTCTTGCAGTTATCTCTGGTGTGTGTGTGTGTGTGTGTGTGTGTCTGTCTGTCTGTCTGTTTGTCTGTGTGTGTCTGTCTGTCTCTGTGTGTGTGTGTCTGTCTGTCTGTTTCTGTGTATGTGTGTGTCTGCTTGTCACTTTCTCTGTGTCCATTTGTCTGTCTGTCTGTTTCTGTGTATGTCTGCCTGTCTCTTTCTCTATGTCTATCTGTCTGTGTCTGTCTGTCTCTGTGTGTATCTCCTTTGTGTGTGTGTGTATATCACCCTCTCTGTGTGTGTGTACATATGTGTGTGTGTATCTCTGTCTGTCTGTCTCTATCTGTCTCTGTGTGTGCCTCTCTGTATGTGCCTGCCTGTCTCTGTGTCTCTGTGTGTGTGTATCACCCTCTCTCTCTGTGTGTACATATGTGTGACTATTCTCTCTCTTTCTCTGTGTGTCTGTCTGTCTGTGCCTGTCTGTCTCTGTGTGTGTGTGTGTGTGTCTCCATATGGGTATGTGCACGAGGATATAATTGCCCAAGAAGGCCAGAGGCTTTGAATTCCCTGGGACTAGAGTTACAGATGGTTGTGAGCAGCCTCATGTGGGTGCTAGAAACTGCACACAGGTCCTCTGGAAGAGCAACAAGTGTTCTTATCCTCCAAGCTTTCTCTCTAGCCCCCTCCCTCCAATAAAAGACAATGGTGCTGGGGATTTTAAACCCAGGGCCTCCAGCATGGCAGACCACTGAGCCATAACCCCAGCCAAGTCACCTCTCAACGAATCCAGCCCACCCTGCCACCTACATTTACCCTCTGCCTACCTTCATGGTCTGTTTCTCTCACACACCTCCAGACAGCCCCAGGTTCCCACCCCAGGGCCTCTACACCCCTCTCTCCTCCCTAGAAAGTCTGTCTGTGTTGCCTCATTCTTAGCCACCACATTTCTTCGGAAAGGTCATTCTGACTCCCAGACAGCAGCCCAGCGCTCTCTGCCTGATTACCCTGCTCTGCCTCTCCTTGGCATTTCCTCCTTTGCCTCCACCACCCACCACAGTTAGTGGTTCATTGTTTTTCCCCAGCCATCCAGATCATGAGCCCTGGGAGAACAGACGGGGCACTTGCTGACTTACTTCCCCACTGACTTTCTGGTGCCCAGAACTGTGTCTGCCACAAAGTTGAGCATTCTACATATTTGGTAAGTGCATGTATACAGACAGAGTGAATGCCTTTGAGAAGAAGTGAGGTCAAGAAGGCCACTGATAGGCTCCCATCAGCAACAACAGAGCTCATGCATAAGGACACCCACCAACATTAGATAGTGCCTGATCATTGGAAGACCAGTGGCCGTGAGCCCCCCATCCTGCTGAGCTATCTGATCTGGGAGTTAAGTGCTATGTTGAGAGAATTATTGAAAGGCGCACGAGCAAGGCTGGTGACCTTAACCCATGTTTCTCACTGCCTTAATTGACTTTTTCTGAAGCTGTTATCACCCTGGACTTCAAACAGCTGCCTCTTATCAGCGGCTCAGCCCAGCCCAGGCAGTTATCAGGTTCTAGAATAACAGCTTCTCAGGCTAATGGGAGTCCAGTGCCAAATCCCCAGCCTGGCATAGCAAAGGCCTGGTTGTCTTTCCGCTCCGCCTCCTGGGCTCTCATCAAAGGGAGGGGCCTGAGACCAGGGGAATCTCTGAGCAACTGCCTTTGCTAGAACCAGGGCTAAAAAGTGCAGTCTGGGGGTTCCTGGGTCCTGCAGCTTGCACCAACATGTTAAGGGACAGGTGCCGAGCCTTTTCTGGCCACCTGAGCCATTAGCCATCTTTTTGTTTTTTGAGGCAGGGTCTTATTCTCTAGAGCAGCTTCTTGGGATTCACAGTCCTCCTGCCTCAGCTTCCTGAGTGCTGGGATTACAGTGTCTACTACCATGCTGGGTTTACAGGTATATGCCTGGCTCTGAGCTTGTTCTTGCATGGTGCCCCCGAGCTTGCTTCAGATGATAAGCCCGGCTCTGAGACCATCCCAGATGGCAGAGGCCCTCAGTTGGGAGTGCAGACCTTGCTAGGAAGACAAATCCCAGCATGATTTTCTCCGTGTCCTGAGAAGACACCTCCCACCACTGGGGCCGTGCCCCCTACAGGACTTAGAAGCTGATGGCCAGGGAGACAGGGCAGAGAGTACAGTAAGTCTTCTTTATCATTCCCAGCGGGACCCAGACTCTCACAGGTCCAACGTTCAGAGTGAGATGTGGTGGTACATACCTGTAATTCCAGCTCCTGAGAAGCTGAGGCAGGGGAATTTGGAGTTTCAGGCTGGCCTGGACAACATAGAAAGTTTCTGTCTCAAAACACACACATAAAAAAAAAAATCTAGGAGACCATGGTTGCATCTCTCCTCCATCAGGCCATGCTGAAGCCCAGGCCCCTTTGAGGTGGGAAAGCCAAGTGTAGGGTAGGAGCAAGAGAAAGGTTGGCAGCCGGGCGTGGTGGCGCACGCCTTTAATCCCAGCACTCGGGAGGCAGAGGCAGGTGGATTTCTGAGTTCGAGGCCAGCCTGGTCTACAAAGTGAGTTCCAGGACAGCCAGGGCTATACAGAGAAACCCTGTCTCGAAAAACCAAAAAAAAAAAAAAAAAAAGAGAGAGAGAAAGGTTGGCTTGGGTACACCATGCACCATAGGACTCCATACCACCTTATCTGCTCCTCCCATCCCTCTAGGAATATGTGTATGTTTGGGAAAGTTTCCTATGGGTTATTTATTTGTTTGTTTAGCTGATTGTTTTTTAAACTTTATTTTTATTTTTTGATTTTTCAAGACAGGGTTTCTTTGTGTATCCCGGCCTGTCCTGGAACTCTCTGTTCAGACCAGGCTGACCTCAAATTCAGAGATCACCTGCTTCTGCCTCTACCGTTATGAAAGGTTTGTGCCACCACTACCTGGCTTTCCTTTTATTTTAATTTCAGGGTGTTTTGTTTGGGGTTTGGTTTGATTTTGAGACACTTTCACTACATCGTGTGGGCTGGTCTGGAATTCATTATGTAGGTTGGTCTTGAACTCATAGAGATCTGCTTGTGACTCGTGAGTGCTGAGCTTAAAGGCTTGTGCTATCACCTCAGCTTATGTATTTATTGAGATAATTCTTACTATGTTCCCAGGCAGCCCTTGAACTGGTGGATTTAAATGATCCCTGTCTCAGCCTACAAAGTCCTCCCAGTCCTACCTCAGTGCCCAGCTGCAGTGTAACTCAGTGGCAGAGCACATGGGGTCCTGAGTTTTATCCCCAGCAACGAAACAAAATGAAACAAAGTTAACCGGCTCCTGTCCCTCTTCCCCACTGCACCCTGGAGCTGCTAGGATGCAAGAGGGAAAGAAGCCTGTGAAGGGCTGGAGAGATGGCTCAGTAGTTAAAAGAGTTAGACCTGGGTTCAATCCCCAGCATATTCATAGCAGTTCATAACCCTCTGTAGCTCCAGTTCCAGGGATCTGATGCCCTCTTCTGATCTCTGTGGACACAGGCATGCATGTGGTATGCATACATACATGTAGGTAAAACACTCACAGACATAAAATAAATAAAAGTAGAGAAAGTGGGCGAAAGAACAGAGCTGGGCCAGCATACTGGTGCCCACACAGAGCTTTTCTCAGTGAGAAGGTGGGCGTGAGAGACCAGAGAAAAAGGTAAAGATAGGAGACAGGCCGACAGGCTAAAGGCATGGCAAGTGTTGGGTGGGAGACGGCCTGCTGAGACGAACCGAGGAGTTCACATCTGAGCAGGCGTAGAAAAAGCCCCAAGTGGCCAAAGTACAGGCAAGAGGCACTGCGTTTGCAGATTGGCAAAAGACTCTGCTCGCTATGAATAAGAAGGGTACCCCGCAGTCAGGGGTAGCAAGGCCCGGTATAGTGCACACAGAGAAAGGTAGACCAAGTATTTCAGTGCATACCCTACTCCCGGCACTCAGGAGACAGAGGCAGTGAGTCACCACTCAAGGCCAACCTAGTCTACAAAGTCAGTTTTAGATCAGTCAGTGATAAGTGGCAAGCCTCTATCTCTACAAACCCAGAGAGGGAGCAGCCGCTGTGGTACACACCATCAATTCCAGCACTCAGAAGGCAGAGGCAGGCAGATCTTTTTGAGTTCAAGGCCATTCTGGTCTATATAATGAGTTCTAGGACAGCCAGGGCTACACAGAGAGACTCCATCTCAAAAAACAAAGCAAACACATACACACACACACACACACACACACAAGGAAGAGAGACCAAGAGAGGATTTGTACAGTGTTGTCCTTAGGTTTATGCTGAGTGTGTGTGTGTGTTCTTTCAAGACAGGGTTTCTCTGTGTAGCCCTGGATCTCCTGGAACTCTCTCTGTAGACCAGGCAGGCCTTGAACTCACAAAGATCCTCCTGCCTCGGCCTCTCAAGTGCTGGGATTAAAGGTGTGTACCATCACCACCTGGAATGCTTTGTTTCATTTTTGAGTCTCACTCTGTAGTTTAGGCTAGCTTGGAACTCCCTGTGTAGCCTAGGCTTACCTCAGTCTCCTGGAAATCCCACTGCCCCAGACTCCCCAGTGTTGGGATTGGAGGCACCAAGTACCATTCCAGGCTTGAAGCTCACCTTTTCCAGATGTCAAGAACTCATTATATAGACCAGAATGTCCTAGAACTCATTATATAGACCAGAATGGCCTTGAACTCAAAAAGATCTGCCTGCCTCTGCCTTCTGAGTGCTGGAATTGATGGTGTGTACCACAGCGGCTGCTCCCTCTCTGGGTTTGTAGAGATAGAGGCTTGCCACTTATCACTGACACTCAAGTCAATAAATGCTTATGGAATGAGTGAGTGAGTGAGTGAATGAATGAATGAGTGAGTGAGTGAATGAGTGAGTGAGTGAGTGAGTGACACACCTCTACAATCTTCACTAACCTTGGTTCTGGCAGTGAACCCAGGGCCTGGAGTGTGCTATCCATACACTCTACCATATAACTTTGCCCCAGTTGCCATGGTAACCAGAGGACATTTTCTTTCCCTGTTCTGTATCCCTCCACACACTCCTGCAGCCCAGTTCTTTATTCCAGGGCCCTTAGACAAGGCACACTGTTAGGTTCAAGTTCTACTCAGTAAAGTGGGGACAAGAACAAAACATAGCCGGGCAGTGGTGGCGCATGCCTTTAATTCCCGTGCTCTAGAGGCAGAGGTAGGCAGATCTCTGAGTTTGAAGCCAATCTGCACTACAGACCAAGTTCCAGAACAGTTGGGGCTGCACAGAGGAAACCCTGTCTCAAACAAACAAACAGGGGCTGGAGAGATGGCTCAGCGGTTAAGAGCACTGACTGCTCTTCCCAAGGTCCTGAGTTCGAATCCCTGCAACCACATGGTAGCTCATAAACATCCATAATGAGATCTGATGCCCTCTTCTGGTGTGTCTGAAAACAATTAAAGTGTACTCATATATAATAAATAAATAAATCTTAAAAAACAAACAACCAGGAAGTGGGATAATGAACAGAGCTGAGTAATTCGTGGACAGTGCTGGATGAACAGTGATAAGGCTCGGGCTTCAGCCTCCAGTGCCACAAAAGGCTGGGGCGGGGGCGGGGGCGTGGGGGTGGGGGAGGCAGTGCTAGTGGGTAAATAAATGGCAGTGTGGTTAATATGGCTTCATCCCCAGTTTCCTGTGGATTCCTAGTCTTGGCTGCACAGAGCCTGGAGGCCCTTGCTCACCGTGAGTAAGATGTCCTAGCTGTGCCTAGGCAGTAGAGAGCGTGAAAACGTTTCTTTAAAATTGGAAAGTAGAAGAATGAGAGAAAAGAAAAGGAATGCTGGCCAGGGCAGAGACCCAATCGCAGAGACCCAATCGGGTGGGGACTTTGGGCAACCTGGGTGTGTCCGTGTGTATTGGTGTGGCAGGGCCAACCGTCGGCCTAGTCACCAGCCTGTCGGCTGGCTGGCAGCTGGGCTCTGGTGGGGCTACTCTGGTCCAGACTGGATACTCTCCTTCCATATCCCTCGTGAGCTGCAGGCTTTCCCAAATAAGCCTGCTGGGAGTCCTTGTGATTCATTTTCAGTTGGGCATGGGGATCCTTGCAAGTTAATTATTGTTGTCATGCTGAGGACTGAACCTAGTTCCTCACTTGTGTCAGGCTCTGTAGGATGGAGCTATGGAGAGATACTCCCAGAAACACCCTCTTCCCCCCCCCCCAAAATTTCCCCTTTACTTTGAGAAAGGTAAATTTATAATGTGCCCTATGGGGTCCCAAGCAGGCATGGCAGTTATAGAAGAACTAACTGAACTAACTACCTAATAGTTAGCTTTTCTAGTGTTGGGGACAGAACCCAGGCCTCAGCACATGCTCGGCAGGCAGGTACAACATGCAACATGCCCTGCCTTCGCTCCTAGGATTCTACTGATTCAAATCGATCATGTTAGGCCAGACAGTGTAAATGATTATCCAATCTAGAACTATCTGAGAGCGAAAGGAGCCCCACCTAACGTGGGGACAATCGATGAATATCAGGGCCATTTCAGGTAAACTGGGCAGAAAGATCGATCACTCTAGGTTCTGAGTATAAGCAGCTTGTCTAAGGAAGAGTGACAAATGACAGTTGGGTTTTGTTGATGGTAGTAATGCAGTGTTTGTTTGTTTTTGTTTAAACAGCATTGCTGCCGGGCATGGTGGCGCACGCCTTTAATCTCAGCACTCGGGAGGCAGAGGCAGGCGGATTTCTGAGTTCGAGGCCAGCCTGTTCTACAGAGTGAGTTCCAGGACAGCCAGGACTACACAGAGAAACCCTGTCTCAAAAATCCAAAAATAAATAAATAAACAAACAAACAAACAAACAAACAGCATTGCTATTTGTGCAGGCGAACCTCAAGCACACAGTAATCCTGCTGCCTCAGCTTCTTGAATGCTGGGATTACAGGTGTGAGCCACCATGCCTGGTTTCCAATGCTATTTGGTTCTTGGCGTATGTTGTAGATGGTTCAAAGGAACCTGGGTCCCACCACATAAAACCAGGTGTGGTGGCACACAACTATAATCCTAGCACTCGGGAGACAGAGGCAGGTGAATTTGTGTGAGTTTGAGGCCAACTAGTCTAAGTAGTAAGTTCCAAGCAAGCCAAACTATTGTGAGACCCTATCTTAAAAAACAAAACCATGCCTGGTGTGGAAGCTAACAACTTTAATCCCAGTGCTCAGGAAGCAGAGGTGGGTGGCCAGGGGAAGACAGTCCCGTGCTCAGTGAGGTGGTCCTTTGTAGTTGGACAAACCCTGAAGGAGCTGGCAGTTGGAAGCACTCACTCTCTCTACAGCCAGGTGTCAAGTCCTTCCTCACAGTTCATCTTTTACCTCCAGTTATTGACTGTCACTGTCCCATGTCTGCTTGAGTCTTGCTTCTGAATACAAGTCATAGGCAAGAGTCAGGGACAAAAATTACTGCAGTTTCACTTTCTCTCTGTCTCTCTGTCTCTGTGTGTGTGCGTGCGTGCATGTGTCCATGTGTCTGTGTGTCTATGTCAGTGTGTAGAGGCTAAAAGTCAATTGTTATACAAATTTTATAAGTGATGTTTTCTCTTTATCCTGGCTAGCTCCCAAATGAATGACAGGGATTTTAAGATTTATTTAATCAAGTTTTTGAGGCACAGTAGCTGAGCAGTTGTTGCTCTATTCTAATCCTCTAAACTAATCTGGCTGCCTCTCCACCAAAATCCCTGAGATAACTGCATGCTAGTATTGATCTGGCTCTCTCTCTGCTCCGGGTGTTTTCTCATGGTTTTTCCGGGACCTTTTCCACATGGTAAATCCTCTCTTCCTCTCTCTTGCTCTCTGCTTTCCCTGGCTGGCAGAAGTCTAGCCTTAGGCTCTCCTCTACTCAGTTATTGGCTAATCAGCTTTTATTGACAATAAGAGAATAAACATGGAGCAATGTTTATACAACATTGAGACAGGAGATTCTTAGGATACTTAGACTAAGTATTACAATGCCATGTCTGGATTGTAACCAAAGATAGGGGCAGAGAAATCAACACTGGAATAATACAAGGATAATCTTTACACAACACATAAAAATATTACGCCTACAGTCAATCTCAGGTGTTACTCCTCAGTGGTCGTCCATCTTGCTTTTTGAGATGCAGTCTTTCTCTCTAGGACTTTACATACTAACTACTTCTCCTCTTGTTTCTGTTCCCCGAAGTGCTGGGATTATAAGTATGTGCCACTGGGTCTGGCTTTTCATAGGTTCTAGGGATTGAACTCAGGCCCTCTTGCTTGTGGAGGAGGTACCTAACCAACAGGGCCATCTCTCCAGTCCCTGTTGTTCCTCCTGGTTCCTGTGATATCTACTCCTAGCTGGTGCCTAGGTGGCCACCGATTGATGTTCATCTGACGGAGGCACCGAGGGGCTGATTCCTCAGGCGGGGATTCTGTACTCTCTCAGATAAGGGAAAGTCCCTTCACTGGTTATTAGGGTCTCACACGAATGCTTCCCTGTTCTGTGAATGACAGCAGGCCAGTCTTCTCTCCAGCCATCTAGCTCTAGAACCTACAGAGACAAAAGCCCCCAGGTAGCAGTCATGTTTAAGAGGCCATGGGTGATTGATAAGTGTCTTATAACTCTGGAAAGCCCTGAGAGCTAGATCAATTAGCTATAACCCTTGATTTCTTCTGACAACACAGGCTGACCAGCTGCGCATCTATTTGTCCCAACAGACACCATGTTCTATTAACCATCTCTATAGCCGTCTCCAGCTTAGGCTGCCAGAGCTTCCCCTCCAGTATCACCAGTGTTTAGCACTGTCTGTGTAGTTTGGCAGCTGCTCCTCCTCCTCTTCTTCCTCCTCCTTCTCCTCCCCCTCTCCCTCCCCCTCTTCCTCCTTCTCCTTTAATGTTGAGATTAAAAGTGTATGCCAACATGCCCAGCCTATGCCCTTTTCTTTTCTTTCTTTTTTTTTTTTTAAGATTTATATATTTGTTATATATAAGTACACTGTCACTGTTTCAGACACACCAGAAGAGGGCATCAGATCTCATTACAGATGGTTGTGAGCCACCATGTGGTTGCTGGGATTTGAACTCAGGACCTCTACAAGAGCAGTTCATGCTCTTAACCACCTCTCCAGCCCCCGTGCCCTTTTCCTTATAGACACTATTTCCTACATGCCTATCAGATTCTGGACATTCTATATAAATGGAATAAAAATATTTTTTTCCTCTTGTGGTTCTGAGATTGAACCAGGTCTCACTCATGATAGACAAGCCTCTCTCACTGAGCTACAAGTCCAGCTAATATATGACTTTTTGTAACTGGTCCTCTGACCTTAGCAAATGCTTTCGAAGTTTATACATGTTGTAGCATGTGTCAGTATTTCAATTATTTTGATGTATATAATTGTATTTATCAGGTGATAGCCTTTGGGATTGTTTCTGGGTTTTTCCTATTACTCATAGTACTACTGTGAATATTTGTTTGCAAGTTTGCAAATAGACATGTTTTTTTTTAAAGATTTATTCTTATATTTAAGTACACTGTAGTTGTCTTCAGATGCACCAGAAGAGGACATCAGATCTCATCACGGATGGTTGTGAGCCACCATGTGGTTGCTGGGATTTGAACTCAGGACCTTTGGAAGAGCAGTCGGTGCTCTTAACCACTGAGCCATCTCTCCAGCCCTTATTTCTTTTTTTTTTTGTTGTCGGTTTTTGTTTTTCGGTTTTTTGATTTTGTTGTTGTTTGTTTGCTTGTTTTTGAGAAAGGGATCTCTGCATAGCCTTGGCTATCCTGGAAATATCTCTGTAGAGAAGGCTGGCCTCAAACTCACAGAGATCTGCCTGCTTCTGCCTCCCAAGAGCTGAAATTAAAGGCACGTGCTCACCACTACCTGGCTATGTTTTTTTTTTTTTTTTTTCTCTTCTGGATATATGCCTAAAAGTGGAGTTACTAACTTATGCAGTAACTTGGTTATCTTTTGTTGTTGTTTTTGTGTTGTGTTTCCTCTTGACATGGTCTTCTACTGTAGCCAAGGCTAGCTCTGAATCACAATCCTCCTGCCCCTCGCCTCTTAGTCCACCAAATGTTAGAACAATAGGCTTGAGTCTCCATAATTCTTATAACTTATAGCTTTATAACTTTTTCCAAATATAGGTTTTCATGAAAGTTTAATGCACATACACATGCACACACAAATAGATAAATATTAAAAATCAAAACAAACAGAAAAAAAAAAAAAACCTTTCTTAACAACTTCTACCTCTGCTTCATTGGAAGGGCATAGTATCTCACACCCTTCGAGACAATGCTTGGGAGGCAGAGGCAGGCAAATCTCTGAGTTTGAGGCCAGCCTGGTCTACAGAGTGAGTTCCAGAACACCCAGGGCTACACAGAGAAACCCTGTCTCAAAAAAACCAAACCAAACAATCAAACAAACAAAACAACCATACATACATACACAGAGAATGAATGTCCAGTCGTGACTCATGCCTGAGGTTCCAGTGTCCCAGAGGCTGAAACAGGAGGATTGCTGTGACTTTGATATCAACCTAAGCTACATAGTGAGTTTCAGGCCAACTAGGGAGAGAGTAAGACTTTGTTTCAAAATCAAACAAATAAACACCTCTACCCTCAAAATTTAAAAAAGTGGCCATTGGTGATGTGTGATTGGAGCTACAAGCCTGTGTTTGCTTTGAACTCTGTAAAGCAAGCTAGCCTGAAATCACAGTGATCCCCCTGCCTCCACCTCCCTGGTGCTAGAATCAAGGGTGTGTACCACCACTGCCAGGCCTGTGTGTGTGTATTAAATATAATATTTTTATTATTTTTTGAGAATTTACACACTTATACTACATATTTTGATTATATTTAAGCCCCAAACCTCCCTAACCCCAGGAGATCCATCCCTCATCCTCCACCCACTCCTAACTTTCATATACTTCTCTCTCTCTCTCTCTCTCTCTCTCTCTCTCTCTCTCTCTCTCTCTCTCTCTCTCTCTCTCTCTCTCTCTCCTGGACCTCACCATGCAGCCTGTCGCCTGTCTGGCTGATAACTCACTATGTACACCAGGCTGGCTTTGAACTCACAGAGATCCACCTACCCCTGCCTCTCAAATGCTGGGTTTAAAGCGTCAGTTCTCAACCCGTGGATCACAACCCCTTTGGCAAACCTCTATCTCCAAAGATATTTACGTTTTGATTTATAACAGTAGAAAGGAAAGTGATTTTCTGGTTGGGGGGGGCTCCCCACAACATGAGGAACTGTCCCAGCATTAGAAAGGTTGGGAATCACTGGTTTAAGGCATCTACCACACCTGACCTCTTTTTTTTTTTTTTTTACAGCTGACTGATTCCAGTTTGTCCTTCCCATATACTCGTGGGTGTGGGACCATACACAAGACCTACCAGGCACCACACCCTTAAAGAAAACTGACTCTCCCTCCCCCAGCAGCCATCAACTCGTCATCTGAGGGTGAGAGCTTGTGAGTCCCTCCCCATCATGCTTTGCTGGTCTTGCCCAGGCAACCATAGCTGTTAACCACGAGTGTGATGGTCCTGGTTTGACCAGAAAATGGTTTCTGTCCAGGCCTTTTCCATCTACAGTTTTTACAGTTTTTCCTCCGTGGCGCATGGACCCTGAGCCTTGGACAGGGAGATTAATACAGATCCATTTATGGCTGCTGGTTTGTTTGAGACAAGGTCCTGTCTCATTCCGTAGACAGGCTGGCTTCCAGCTCTGTGTGTAGGCCAGGATGGTCTGAACTTGTGAACCTCCACTCTCTTCTTCCCTGTTTCTGGGTTACGTGAGTGTCACCGCTTTTAATTTTTACTCCTCGTGGCTTGCTCTGGGGCAAGTCTGTTGTCCCCTAACAGGACAACACGTTCTCACAATATGAAGTGGGCTGTGAAAAGAACAACTAGGATTTTCTGCCAAAAATCATGATGGCTGTGGTGGAGAATCCCAGAATTCAGGAGGCAGGTGAATCTCTGTCAGTTTGAACCCAGCCTGGTCTATGAAGTGGGTTCCAGGACAGCAAGGGCTACTTAATGAGAACCTGTCTCGAAACAAACAGACCAAAGTGGCATTGTTTCTGCAGGCAGGAAGCAGCTCCCCACCCCAGGCCCATCTCTGACAAGTGTGGGACAAGCCGATGTTCTGGTTGTAGCCTATGAGATATCCTGAGTTTGAGCCCAGCTGCCAGGCACACCCGTATTCCTAATCCAAGAGCATCCTGAGACAATAACTGCTATTGTTGCTTTAAAATTCTGAGTTTTGGTGCTGGGCATAGTGGTACTCTCCTTCAATTCCAGCACTTGGGAGACAGAGGCAGGAGGATTTCTGAGTTTGAGGCCAACCTGGTCTACAGAGTGAGTTCCAGGACAGCCAGGGCTACACAGAGAAACCCTGTCTCGAAAAGCAAAAACAAAAACAAACAAACAAACAAACAAAAAGTCAAATAATAAATAATTGGGACTTTGGAGTTATTGGTCATATAGTAACAGACAGCAAATGCCCATGAATAGGATGTTGTAAGAGCATCGTGGAAATCTAGTGCTCATTCCTAGAATCTCATTACTCAGGTTCTGAAGGAAGATCGTCACAAACAAAACCAAAAACCACCAGAGGCTATGGAGCTGGCGCAGTGGTTAAGAGCGCTTGTTGTTCTTGCAGAGGCTCCAAGTCCCAGCAAGGGTTCCTGCACCACATGGTACTTCACAGCTATCCACAGTGCCAGTTTCAGGGGCTCTGACCCCCCTTTTCTGGCCTCTGCAGGTGCCAGGTGCATCTACAGTACACATGCACACATGCAGACAAAACTCTCAATAAGTTTTGTTTGTTTTTTCGTTTTCTCCAGACAGGGTTTCTCCATGTTCTCCTGGCTGTTCTGGAAGTCACTCTGTAGCCCAGGCTACTCTGTGGCCTCAAAACTTGCAGAGATCCACCTGCTACTGCCTCCCAAGTGCTGGGACTAGAGGCCTGTATCATCACCGACTGGCGAAAAACATAATTTTTTAAATTAAAAAATAAGATTAAAAAAATGGACTGGGGAGATGGCTCCGCTGCTCAGTCAGTGACAAAGGGCTTGTGTCAGCGTAAAGACCTGAGTTCCCACAAAGGTAATGAATGACCTGTGTTTGTATTGCCAAACCCAGGGAGCCTGAACCTGACATCGACATTTGAAAGGGCGTGTATGTTAAAGGGATGCTCCAGAAAGAACCAAACGACAATGAAATAGAAAATGGGATAAGAGAATTTGAATGGTCATTTTGGAGAGACAAATGACACACCTATGAAAAATAGGGGTGTTTAAAAGGGGGAAATAAGGCAGGCTTGGTGGCGCACACCTTTAATGCCAGCATTTGGGAGGCAGAGGCAGACAGATTTCTGTGATTTTGAACCCAGGCTGGTCTATAAATTGAGTTCCTGGATAGCCAAAGCTACAAAGAGAAACTACATAGTAAGACCCCCCCCCATCTCAAAATATTTTTGTTGGTTTTGAAAAAAGGGTGGGGATCAAAGTAAAGGAGATATCACTGAACTAAGTCAAGAAAATATCCCCAGACTGATCTGAAATAGCCTTCAAATTCCAGGGTGCCAGGATATAGCAAGAACCAAAGCGGTGTTTGGAAACCAAAGTGTCACAGGTACGAGTGACACAACTGACTTCTATTAAGCAAGAATAAACCAAATGGTCCTGTACCTTACAGAAAGAGAGAGAACAAATCCCACGATCAAAATTGTGGCCAGGGATAGTGGTGTACACCATTAATCCCAGCATTTAGGAGGCCCAGGCAAGTGGATCTCTGTGAATCCAAAAGCCAGCCTGGTTGGTCCGACCAGCCAGGGCTGTATAGTGAGACCCCTATGTGTG
This sequence comes from Mus caroli, assembly GCF_978045245.1. Classification (NCBI taxonomy): domain Eukaryota; kingdom Metazoa; phylum Chordata; class Mammalia; order Rodentia; family Muridae; genus Mus; species Mus caroli. The sequence continues at coordinate 131,793,443 of NW_028227256.1, forward strand.
TGGTAGCATATGCCTTTAACTCCAGCACTTGGGAGGCAGAGATGGGTGGATCTCTGTGAGTGGACAAAGCAGGGAGTCCTCTTAACCACTGAGCCATCTCTCCAGCCCCATATTTCCCCCTATTCTTCATAAACTTGTCATTTGTCTCTCTAAAATGAATACTCAGATTCTCTTATCCCGTTTTTCTTTTCATTGTCTCCTACACAGAGAAACTTGTCTCAAGCAAACAAATAAAGAGAACTGATGTTTGTTTTAGCTTTGGCTTCAGTATGAAGAAGTACTCTAAACAAACAAACAAACAAACAAACAAACAGTTAAGAGCATGTACATATGTGTGCTTGGGGCTATTGTACAGCACTGGCCTTGCATACACGGAGCCCAGGGTTTCATCTTCAACATTGTAAAACATGGAAAAACCCGAGGCCCTCCAGAGGTGTTTGTGGAGTAAATACAGATGTTGATTTTCTATTTGTGTCTGGAGGCCTCAGGGTACCCCATTCCAGCCTGAAGAACCCCTGGCCTAAAGAGGACAACCAGGACCTTTGTTCTCTCTTCTTTCTCTTTCTACTCCTGCCCCTGGAATTGACTTGGGGTTCAACCCAAATTCCTGTCCCCTCCTTGTTGAACTGATCCCTGCAGTATAGATTTTCTTCTCTACAGGAAGGACTGTGGGGAAAGATACCAGAAAAGGCAGTTTCACCTGGTCCCCACCTGCCCTCACTCCTCCTACTGGGATGTTTCCAGAAGGCTCTCAGGGCCCTGTGTTCCCCCAACTAATCGTTTTCATCGGTCTCTTGGGGAGCCTGTCTCCTGAGATAATCAGACCAGAGCAGGAACACTGGTCAGCAGCCCCACCCTGTGCAGTCACAGTCCTTACAGCCTCAATGACAACCCAGCTGAACCCTTTGTTGGGTTCGTGACTTCAATCTATTTGCAGAGTGCTGGCACCCTGCGCAGCTGACAGAGCCCCATTCACTGACCCAGGATCCGCAGGACCACACCCGCCCACACACAAATGAGGGCAGTTCAGGTTACATCAACCTTGGAAACCATGGCTACAAAGGAGGTTGGGAACTGGGTAGCAGGGCCGCACCCCACCCCCCAGGTTGCTTGGGTGGCTGAGGAACACAGTTTGGCCTATTCTAAATCTCTGGAGGAGCAAAAGCATGTGGCGGCCCTGGTTGTCTAAGATACCAGGAGGCAGGGGACAGTCCCACTCACTTTCCCCCAGGGTCCATGGTACAGTGCCACACCAAGCCACCTGGGACTTGTCTACACTTGTCCTGTGCACCTAAGTCTAGCCTTAGTGCTAGGCTTAGCTCTTCTCTACTATGATACTCTGGCCTAAGGATGCTGTTGCAGACAGCCTTAACAGCTGCAAGGAGTTTCTGGAATCTTTGAGCAAGGTTACCAAGGTGATCCTCACCGGGGGGGGGGGGGGGGGGGGGGGGCCCATCTTGGCATCACCTTCCTCCCTTTGACCCTTTGACCCTGTGGCAGGTACCTTGGTGTCCTCTGCCTCACTGTTTATTTTTCAGCAGAGCCCTTTGGCTTCACTGCCCAGATATAATCCTATTATATACCATTTTTCACTATCATGACTATACTATCCAAGTCCAATGTAAAGATGGCTTACCAAGGCTTGGGACATAACTCATGTGGTACATGCTAACAAAGTAAGTGTGGAGCCCTGGGTTTGATCTATTGTACCACATAAATAGGGTGTGATCCGTGCCTGTAATCACAACACACAGAAGTTGAAGACAGAAGGGCCAGAAATTCAAAGTCATCTGCAGTTCCAGGCCACCTATCTCCATTACACCCTCACCCCACCCCCACCCCCAAACCCAAAAACTTCCCTGAAAACTTCCCCCAAATGATTTAGAAGCCAGACATGGCACTAGAGCAGGACATCCCTATACAGTCTTAGCACTGGAAAAGCTGACAAAAGATGATCAGGTTCAGCCTGGGCTCTATAGAGTGACAGCCTATCTCAATGGAAAACAGACCAAACCAAAACAGCAGCAGTAGCAGCAGCAACAACAACAACAACAACAAAACGAAACAACAAGAAAGAAAGAAAGAAAGAAAGAAAGAAAGAAAGAAAGAAAGAAAGAAAGAAAGAAAGAAAGAAGAAAGAAAGGAAGGAAGAAGAAAGAAAGGAAGGAAGGAAGAGGAAAGAAAAGGAAAAACCTAACCCATACAAAAAGCAGATTTATTCCCTGATCTAAACTAGGGACCCTTTTTTAAGTTTAATTTACTTTCATTTTATGTGGGTGAGTGTTTGGTTTAGTTTGTTTTGGTTTTGCTTTTCTTTTTTTTAAATCACATTATTTTTTTTTTAAAGAATCATTTATTTATTTTATTTATATGAGCACACCGTTGCTGTCTTCAGACACACCAGAAGAGGGCATCTATCCCTTTACAGATAGTTGTGAGCCACCACGTGGTTGCTGGGAATTGAACTCAGGACCTCTGGAAGAGCAGTCAGTGCTCTTAACCACGGAGCCATCTCTCCAGCCCCCTGTTTTGGTTTTTCAAGACAGGGTCTCTCTGTGTAATCCATAGTGTCCTGGAACTAGCTCTGTAGACCAGGCTGGCCTCAAACTTAGAGATTCACCTGCATCTGCTGCCCGAGTGCTGGGATTAAAAGGGTGTGCCACACTGCCTGGTGTGCCACACTGCCTGGTGTGCCACACTGCCTGGTGTGTATTAGTGTTTTGCCTGTATGTATGTTTGTGCATCAAATGCTCGCTCTGTGTGTATGTGTGCGCTATGTACTGGTCTGGTGCCCACGGAGGCTGGAAAAGAGCATCAGATCCTCTGAACTGGCGTTGCGGGTGACTGTGAGCCACCATGGGGTGCTGGGTCTTGAACCCAGGGACTCTGGAAGAGTAGCAAGTGCTCTTTCATCTCCCTAGCCTCTGAACTATGACCTTTTGGTCACTCTTTAAAACTGATAACCCAGGACTCAATTGATAAGGAATTTGCTGCATAGCCTACAGGAAGCCCTGGGTTTGATTCCCGGTGCTATAAAAGAGGCCTTGGCTACATAGCAAGTTCCAGACCAGCCTGGGCTACGGAGACCTTGACTTTTAAAAAGTGGGTGGTGAGGACAAATGAGCATGTCATACCAAGTGAAAAAAAAAAAAAAACATGTGTTGTATGATTCCATTGATATGAAATATGCAGAATATGACAGTCTATAGAGACAGCAAACAGATTTCTAGTGCCAGTGCCCAGGGGGCGGGAGGTTTGGAGGTAACTGAAGAAAGATGTGAAAATGTTCTGCAATATGACATATTCTTTTTTTTTTTTTTTTTTTGGTTTTTCGAGACAGGGTTTCTCTGTGTAGCCTTGGCTGTCCTGGAACTCACTTTGTAGACCAGGCTGGCCTCGAACTCAGAAATCCGCCTGCCTCTGCCTCCCGAGTGCTGGGATTAAAGGCGTGTGCCACCACGCCCGGCTATATGACATATTCTTGACATTTTGGATTGTGAGCCTGGCTGAGCCATCTCTCCAACTCGGATTATATTCTTTAAGATGGCAATTTTTAGTTAGGTGTGGTGGTATGCATTTTGTAGTCTTAGTACTGTAGGGGCAGGATTGGAGAATTCCAGGTCATTCTTGCCTACATAACAAGTTCTAGCCTAGCTTGGGCTATAGACTATGACCCCCATCCTAAAAACAATACAACTGTTCAAACACACACACACAAAGTGAGAGAGGATGTGTCAATTTTATGCTAAATGAATATGAATTCAATTTCAATAAGTTATTTTTTTAAATACTGAATCTCATGTAGCCGAGAACTTGATGTGTAGCCAAAAATGATCTTGATTTCTGATCTTCCTGCTTCTGTCTCCCAAGTGCTGGGATTATAGGTGTGTGACAGCAAGCCTTGTTTGCTCGGTGTTGAGGATGTAGGCCAAGCTTTTGTGCATCCCAGGCAAGCCCACTACCAACTGAGCTACATTCTCAGCCCAAAGCTACTGTTTTCAAAAATGTTCTTATATGATTTTAAAATGCCAGACAAGTAAAGAGAGGAATGAGAAGGCATTGTAAGTCTCACCAGGAAAGATAGCAGCTCCTGATCTATCAGTGAGTGTTCTGCCAGACCTCTGGTGCCAGTGTATATACTTACAGGTAATTACACTCAGCTTGACAACCATGATTTCATGGGAACCCGAGCCAAGCTTCGGATTCCTCCAGAAGCTCTGCTCTGCAACAGGTCATGTATGGTCGGGGCTGTGGGGACTAGAAGGGTGTAGTGTGGCTTGTAGAGAAACTTACAACTCTTCTTTTTAAATGTATTTATTTTTATGTTTTTTTAATCTTTTTTTTTTTTCAGATTTATTTAATGTGTCTGGATGTTTGGCTTGGATGTATATGTGTGCACCATGTGTGTGCCTGGTGCTCACAGAGGCCAGAAGAGGGTGTTTGATTCCCCTGGAAGTGGGGTTCAAGATGGCCGTGGACAGACCTGTAGGCTCTAAGAACCAAACCCAGATCCTCTGCAAGAACAGTAAGTGCTGGGCTAGGGGATGGCTCGGAGAGTAAGTACGTGTCGTTCTTGCAGAGGATTCAAGTTTGATTTCCAGCACGCACCTGGCTGCTCGCAATCTTCTGTCACTCCAGTCTCCAGGAGACCTAATGCCCTCTTCTGATCTTCAAAAGCATCAGGAATACATATAGTGTACATACATGAGTGAAGGCCAAACACTCCCACACATAAAATAAAATAATAAATAAATGTAAGAGAGAGGGACAGAAAAGAACAGCAAGCGGTTCTAGCCACTGAGCCATCTCTCCAGTCTCCTTTCCTTTTTCTTGTTTGGAGTGCTCAGATTGAACTTGGGGGCTTGTGCATTCTAGGTGAGTGCTCTACCGCTCAGCTTCCAATCTAGCTTCAGGAAATTTTAACACACCAAAGACTCCTGGGAAATGTTACCCTAGTGACATGACATCACTCTGTGAACTCTCTCTGCCTTTACTGCCTTTCTTTCACCCAGGCCCTAATCTGTTGCAGTTCTCCACAGCAATTCTGGAGCTGCATGGGTCTAAGTAACTTACCTAGTCCCATGTAAGAAGCCACCTCTTATTAGAGACTTTCAGTGTCACCACACCCTGGGTATGGGTGACCCTACCACCTCCACAGGCTACCTAGTGATTGATTATTCCATAGGTTAAACCATCCACAAAGGACGATGGGGACACCAGGGCATCAGGCCTAGGTACCTCTGTATTTCCCAACCCAGAACTGCTGGGTTTGCTCAGACAGCACAAGCTCTTAGATATATATTTAAGTAATGGTAGTGGGGACGGTTGAATTAAATACTTTGGTAGATCAGTTAGAGAGTGACTCTTACATGAATGTGCCTCTCTGAAGAGCCTTGAGAATCACTGAGATGCAGCTGGCATCTTTCCACATTTGGGTAATTTTAGGATTTATTGCCAATCATCATATGTAATATTGTCTTTTTTATTTTTTAAAAAATGTATCTACTTATTTAGAGTAAGGGTATCACGATATATAGCCCAAGCTGGCCTCACACTTGAGGATCTTCCTACTTCAGTCTCTCAAGTGCTGGAATGAGAGGCTCATGTCACAGTATCAAGCCTTTGATTTTCTTGAGATGTGGTCTTAGAGAATGGCTGCCCAGAGGCTGAGCAGAGATGCAGGCAGCATGTGGAGTTCTGTGGACCACTGATGCTCCAGGCTTGCAAAGTTTTATAGCAATGATGAAAAAATAATGTATTTGTTGATCCCGATAACAAGGATGGGTAGCCAGGCAGCGGTGGCGCATGCCTTTAGTCTCAGCATTTGGGAGGCAGAGGCAGGCAGATCTCTGAGTTCAAGACCAGCCTAATTTACAAAGTAAGTTCCAGGACAGACAGGGTTACACAGAAAAACCCTGTCTCAAAAATCCAAACAAACGAAGCTGGAGAGATGACTCAGCGGTTAAGCTTCTAGAGGTCCTGAGTTCAATTCCCAGCAACCACATGGTGGCTCACAACCATCTGTAATGGGGGTCTGATGCCCTCTTCTGGTGTGTCTGAAAGACAACATATTCACATTCATAAAATAATAAATCTTTAAAAAATTAAACAAACAAGCAAGCAAATAAATAAAATGCTTAATTTGAGGCTAATGGTTTCAGAAGATTAGACTCTAGGGTAAGGGTGGGAGTGGGGGTGGGGATGGGAGTGGGGGTAGGGTGAGGGTAGGGGCAAAGCCATGGCAGCAGCTAGAGCTGAAAGCTAGCATCTCGATCCAAAATCCAGAGGCTGTGTGAGAGACACCCACCAGGAATAGGGTAAGTCTTTTGAAACCTCAAAGCCCACCCTCAGTGACACACCTCCTCAAACAAGACCACACCTCCTAATCCTTCCCAAACAGTTCTGCTAACTAGAGACCAAGAATTCAAACCTATGAGTCTATGGGGGCCATTCTCATCCAAGCCGCTGTGGATTGGTTATCCTCTGGGACTCAGTCTTGTATAGACCAGGCTGACTTGGATTTAGTATGGTACCCAAGTTGCATTAAGTTCATGATCCTCCTGCCTCTTCCTACTAAATGCTGGGGCTGCAGACAGGAGCCACCACGTCCAACCACACTATTAGATCAGAAAATCAAAACAAAACAAACTTCTGAGCTTTGAAGCTTCAAAGCCAGACTATGTCCATAAACTAATTAACAACAAACATACAGGGGGCCAGGAGAGATGGCTCAGAGGTTAAGAGCACTGACTGCTCTTCCAGAGGTCCTGAGTTCAAGTCCCAGCAACCACATGGTGGCTCACAACTGTCTGTAATGGGTTCTTTTTTGTTTGTTTTGTTTTGTTTTTCAAGATAGGGTTTCTCTGTGTAGCTCTGGCTGTCCTGGAACTCACTCAATAGACTAGGCTGACCTCAAACTCAGAGATCTGCCCGCCACTGCCTCCTGAGTGCTAGGATTAAAGGTGTGCACCACCACGCCCGGCCTGTAATGGGTTCTGATGCCCTCTTCTGGTGTGTCTGAAGACAACGACAGTGTACTTACATATATAAAATAAATAAATTTAAAGCAACATACATACATACATACAACAAAAGCAGTCAACTATCAAACAAATTGGTCTTTCCTGGCAAAGCATCGAGTGGCTCTGAAAATCCTGTGCTGGGATAAAGGTTCCATCCCTGGGTGCTCACAGCCCAGACCTCACCCTGCGACTCTTAGGTTTCCTCACATGAAGAAAGGGATCATAATAATACCTGCCTCAAAGGACTTTTCAGGAATTAGGTGAGGTAACATATGTAAACCACATCCATAGCTAAGAAGCTGTGGCTTTCCCCTCCCCTCTCACCCCTCCCATGCCTTCTGCTGACTCTGAGGTGAAATATTCTGAAAGAGGAAGAGAAACCCGCAGGGAAACAGATGGAGAAATCATGGCTGGAGACAGGTGGAGTTGTCGAGCCTCAGAGCCAAGGGACAAGGTGAGTTGAAGTGTCCTTTCCAGAAAAGGCAAGAGTAATCAAATGTGACAGTTCACACCTGCAATCCCAACACTTGAGAAGCTGATGCAGGAAGATCAGGAGCGTGAGGCTAGCCTTGGCTATATATCAAGCTCCAAATCAACTTGGGCTCCATTTGATCCTATCTCAAATGAAAACTAGTAAATGAGCTAGCCGGTGGTGGTGCACGCCTTTAATCCCAGTGCACGCTAGGCAGAGGCAAGTGGGTCAGAAGAGGGCACCCCTTTTCCTTTCTGGAGCTGGGTCTCTGGCCCAGGCTTGCCTTGAGCTTGCTTTGTAGCTGATATTGAGCTTGAACCTTTGATTCTTCTATCACCACCTCCTGAGTGCTATATTAATACACAGCACTGTGCTTCTGAGGACCTAACCCAGGGCTTGCTTCATGATCACTAGCCAAGCATTCAATCACTGTGCTAAATTCCCAGCCCCCATAATGACTTCTTTGTAGCAGCTGCCTCCTCCCCCTCCCCTCCTTCTCCTCCCCCTCCCCCTTCTCCTCCCCCTCCCCTCCTTCTCCTCCCCCTCCCCCTTCTCCTCTCCTCCTTCTCCTCCTCTCCCTCCTCCTGTCCTCCTCCTCCTCCTCCTCCTCCTCCTCCCCTTCCTAGCCCTTTCCCCCTCTGGCTTTGTAATCTTGGCAGCTTTCCACCCTGCTGTATAATCCAGGCTGGTCTCAAACTTCTGATGCTCCTGCTTCACCCTCCTGAAGTATGGGATTGGAGGCACGAATCACCCTACCTGCCTGGAGATTCACTTGTTTTCTGTGTAGCACTCCCACACATAAAACGTTCGATGCCTTTCTCCTGTCTGATTGTCTATCTGTCTTTTATCAGTTTAATTTATGGTCTCCAGTAACGAGAAGGGCAGAGCAGTCTTGCAGCCTGCCCCCTTATCTTAATGAGCTCCTTGAAGGTGGAGCTCTCACCTGCTGTCACCTCCGCCACCCAGTCCTGTGGGGCAGTCAGGCAGAATCCATCCGAGGAGAGAGTTCCTCCTGCAAGGCCTCACAGCTACTCAGTCACTGCCAGGCCATTGGGGTATCCAGGGTGCTAGGGGCAGAATCAGGCAGAGAAGGGATGGTCCAGCTGCTCCTGGCCTGGGGATTCAGCAGTGATGGGATGAAAGAAAGGCTTACCATGTTGGAGGGGTAGTTGAATTCCCAGCACTGGTGACATGGGCTTGGGGGAAAGGCTTCTTCTAAGTAGTGGGCTATGGACAAAGAACCTTGAACAGTGCCATACAGAAGTGAGAGATGGCTGGAGAGCCAGCGTAGTAGTTAAAAGCACTTGTTGCTCTTGCACAGGACTTAGATTTGAGTCCCAGGACAAATGCCAAAGCTCACAATGGTCTGTAACTCCCAGGGGATCCAACATCTTCCTCAGACCTCCAGGAGCACCAGACATACATGTGGAGCACACCCATGCGTGCAGACAAACACTTAAACACATAAAACAATAAGATAAATACATTTGAAAAGTAGAGCTCAGAGACCCAAGGAACAAGTATCCTTAATGGTGAGTAGGCTGAATGTCTAGGGGATGAGACCCTGGCATAACCCGGGGGTAGAGCCCTTCACTAGGTTTGGCCAGGGAACCATTGGCCCGACTGCCCTGCACCTAGAATTCACATGGAGGAGACAAGAGAATTCCTTCCCTGTCTAGGAAACCCACCACATCAGGACCCGTGGGAGTCTGTGGCTAGGGACAAGTAAAGTCCTGGGTGCCGGGACATTCAGGATTGGAGCAGCAGCTGTTAGGCTTCAAAGAAGTGACAGGATGAGCTAAGTCATCACTCATCATCAGCTGAGGGAACTTCAGGCCTCCTATTCAAAGAGGCCCTCAGGTAGTCTCAGAGCTGAGCCTGTGTGTTGACTACCTGTCCCCAGGAGTTGAGCAAGGAAGGGACTCCCTCTCCAGCTCAGAGGTAAAAAATTAGCATCCTTTTCAGAGGGGAAAAAAAATTAGTAGCAATTCAACAGAACGGGAAGCAGCAAGTGTGTTCTACCAGGTCACGGGTGAGAATCTATTAGGAGGTGATGGTGCAGGAAGAAGGGAATTGATGGGATGGGATGGGATGGGATGGAGATAAAGCTGGCCTAGACAGCCCTCACCGAGCTGAATGCCAAGGACCGGTAGTCACCAGTGAACACAGCCAGCCGTGATCTGAGCATTTACCCAAAGGCTGGGCACATAGTAGGCAGCCATTACATACTTGGTGACAGAGTGACCTGTCATCCTTGTTGAGAGTGACAGAGAAGAGTGAGGTGGAAAACAGTCTGATGTGAATCTGGTCAGTTAATCCTCTGACAGAGACGGAAACTTCTTTCCCGGACTGAGTCACACTTCTCCCATGCTTCCTATCCCTGCAAGGTTTTGGACTGTGACCTACCCCCTGGAATAGGCCTGGGAGCTGCAGATGGCCTGGATGCAGACACCAACATGCCTTTTGGATAGAACCTCTGCCCTGGTCCTTACAATTCTTCTTCCCCTTTCTGGGAGCCTACCTTCTCTTCTGGTCCTTTCCAGAGGCACGGCTGGGCTCACCCTCATTTATTCAACTCATCCACTCTGGGGGGGTCAAGCCCAGAGCAGGGCAGTGCCCCTGAGTGTACCTCAGCTATCAGGCAGGGTAGAACCTTGCTCCAGGGCAGCCACCTCTGCCTAGGGCACGGGGTATTGACAGATCTCACTTCAGGAAGCCAGGCAACCAAGCATGGGGGTCTGATGGCTACTCCAGACCTGTGTTTCTTCAGGCCTCCATTTTCCTGTAGGGAATGCCCACCAAGGACAAAGAACCCTTGGCCCGTCCACCTCTTATTCACTGGCACAGAACTTCCTGGCCTTCTCTAAAGAAGGGAGCTTCCAGGAAACATCCTGTCATTCTAGAAGGGACCAAGAATCCCTGGCTTACGGCAGCAGCAAGGCCTGGCTGCCATGGGAAGGAACAGCTTGCACCCCAAGGGCCTGAACCACCTGCCAGCGCTGCCACCCACTCTCCACCCACAAGATCTCAGCCCAACCTGTCCTACAGGTGTGTCTGGCTCGCGGCCACTGGGGCCCAGTGCCCAACTCATTTACGGGAAGGAAGGATGTAAACAGAGGACAAGGGGCAGGAGGAGGACAAAGGCAGCAAGTCTTTTGTTTGTACCTCACTGGGTTCAGAGTCTGTTCACATCACGCCGCAGGGAGGGCTAGCGCCAAGCGCAAAGAACCCGTCCCCGTTTGCCCTCCGAGGCTTGTCCACCTCCTGTCACCTGTTGGCAGGGCCTTCCTTGGCCCACTTGTGCACTCCCTCCCAGCCATGGTCTGCGTCTTACAGTCATAGCCAACACCTAGCATGCTCAGACCAGGGCCAGGGCCCAACTGGAGAGCTGCATTTCATTGGCTAGAGTCTGCTAAGCGTCTGCTCAGAGGGCAGAGCACTTAGGATTCATTTTCCCACTTCAAGGCGTCTGAAGAGGTAGAGGACAGCAGGCCCTTGTCCTGGGACAGGGCCTCAGCCAGTCAGGAGAAACAGGGGAACGTGAAAATATACTCTCTGGCCTCTCAGGGTTTGTCTCTGCTGACGGCTTTCAATACATAACCTACAGTAGTTCAAAACCCTCCATTCGGTCAACAAATATTTCGTGGGTATCTATCAGATTCCAGATGCCCTTCTAGGGGGACTGGATTACATCAGAGAAGGAAACGAAATGCTCTGCCAGCCCACCTCAGCCTCTATTCTAGAGCGCTACCACAAGTCAGCCAATAACACACACAAGAAGACTATGAGTTAGACTTTGAGCGATGCTGGGGAGAGAGAACAGGGAGGCCCCAGAGGCTATGCTCTTGCCCAGGCCTGGGGAGGAACATCCTGGGCAGGGAGCCGACCATCTGAGGCCTGGCACTGAAACCATAAGACCAGGGCTCCAGAAGCTAGCTGTGTGTAGATCCATAGGGCTTTGATTTTTGTTTTTATTTTCTGTCTTTTGAGACAAGGTCTCACTCTGTTGATCACACTGGTGACCTGGAACTCATTACATCACCTAGGCTGGCCTCAAAGTCACAGCCATCTCTCTGTCTTAGCAACTGAAGGACCAGGATGATAGGCATGGGTCAATATCAACATACCAAGGAGATGTCTTTCCAAACTCTTTCTTTGTATGTGCTGGTACTCGAACTCGGGGACTTGTGCCTGCTAGCGAGCGACTACCCGTCTCTGCCTGTTAGCTTTGGTGCTCACACTTGAGAAGAGCAGCAGAGGAAGAAGCACAGGAACTCATCTTGTGCCCCGAGCGCAAGGGGCTGGTGCCAGGTTATGTACCGTTTCACTACTACGTGCTTGCTGTTGGTTTTAAATTGTGGTGAATTATCATCTTCATCAAGCCTGAGTGAGTGTGCAGATCGGTGAGTTGCCATGGTGAACACTGCTGTGCACTCAAACTGAAGTTGTGTTTATCGAACATTGATTCCCGTTCGGCCCTCCACACTCAGTCCCTCGAAAGCACCTTTCTACTTTCCTTCTCTGGGAGTTCAAGGATTCTGGGTTCCTCGTGAAAGTGAATCTTTTTTTCTTGAAACTTGCTGTGTGGACCAGGTTGGCTTCAAACTCATAGAGATCCTATTACCTCTTCCTCCTCAGTGCTTGCACTAAAGATGTGGGCCACCAGGCTGAGCTGGAAGTGAATCTTGGAGCATGCACCTTTCCGGCTTCCGGCTCCCTTCCCCGAGGTGTTTTACCTTTTTTCTTCTCTTATTGTATCGTCAGATGAAGAGCTAACATGGTGGCACTAGGCATGTGTTCAGTTGGTAGAGTGCTTGCCTAGCATGCATGTACATGGGTCTGATCCCTACAGTCACATAGACTAGACATGGTAACACATGCCTGTAGCCCCAGCCCTGGAAGTAGAGGCAGGAAGATCAGAAGTTCAAGACCACCCTGATCTATAAAGTAAATCAGAGGCCAGTCTGGCTATAAGACCCTGCTTCTGCCTCCACTCCATCTCCCCAAAAGAGAAAAAAATCAAATTGGTGACAAATATAAAAGTATTGTATAAATAGTAAAATCCAGTAACAATGTTAAAAACATTATTCTAACCTGGCAGCGGAGGCACACACCTTTAAACCCAGCACTCAGGAGGCAGAGACAGGCAGATCTTTGAGTTTGAGTCATCATGGTCTACAGAGTGAGTTCCAGGACAACCAGGGCTACATGGAGAAACCTGTCTCAAAAAAACAAAACAAACAAACAAACAAGAATATTATTTTGGGTTGGGGACTGTGAACTGGTTACTGTGGTGGCATTAGGACCTAAGTTTGAGCCAGGTTTAAAAGCTAGACATGATGGCATGTGCTGCCATCGCTAGGGAGACAGAGACAAGAGACTCTTTGTAAGGAATTATTGCTGCACCCCAGGTCAGGAAGAGACTCTTCTCAAAAACCAAAATGGGTAACACATGAGCTACAACACCTGTGCTTGTCCTCTGCTCCACATCCATGTGCACAACACACACGTGCACCTACACACACTGGGCACACAAGTCATTGTTGTGTTCCCTCCCCAAGCAGATCTGTCCACTCGAAGGTGAGATAGGACACAGGGCGCTTAGGAGCCTTTGGAGCTTCCTCCTAGAAGCCACAAGGACTGTGGTGGGAACCAGAGATGGACACATGGTCAGTGCGGGACACATGGTCAGTGCGGGACACATGGTTAGTGCGGGACTTATGTTCGGTGTGGAACACATAGTGTTAGACACATAGTGCTGGACACGTGGTCAGTGTGGGACACATGGTCAATGCTGGATACGTGGTCATGAGCACTGCACTGAACTGGTGCCGTTCATCTTTTCCGTGACCTCACGGGGGGTGGGGGGTGGTTAACCACCTCACTTTTCAGCTAAAGAGACAAACTTGGAGAATTCCAGTCATTTGGTCAAGGTCACACGGCGACCAAAGGGCAGTGTAGGGTGGGATCTGAGGTTTAGTAACTTCTATAGTCTTCAGGGTTAACCAGGTTTGGGGAAGAATAGTTCAAGATCACTCACAAAGTTTATTGGCAAACACTTCTTTAAAAAAATTTAAAAAAATTCTTAGAGGCCAGGACAATGCTCAGTTGGTAGAGCGCTTGTCTAGAATGTACAAAGCCCCAAGATGGCTCTTTAGCACCATATAGGCCAGAGTGGTAAAGACGCCCAGAACTCCACAACACTCAGAAAATGGGCAAGAGGGAGGGGGAGCTTAAATCATCCAGAGCTGCAAAGGCAGCCAGTCTCTAGGGAACTTTTTCCTTTCCTTTTTTTTGTTTTTTGTTTTTTGTTTTTTGTTTTTGTTTTTGTTTTTGTTTTTGTTTTTGTTTTCGAGACAGGGTTTCTCTGTGTAGCCCTGGCTGTCCTGGCACTCACTTTGTAGACCAGGCTGGCCTCGAACTCAGAAATCCGCCTGCCTCTGCCTCCGGAGTGCTGGGATTAAAGGCGTGCGCCACCACGCCCGGCTAACTATCTTCCTTTTCTTTTTTTTTTTTTTTTTTTTTTTTTTTTAGTTTCATTATTTTTGAGATAGCGTCTCATACCCTAGGCTAACACTGAACTTCCTATGTGTCTGTAGCTGGCCTTGAACTCCTGATCCCCTGCTTCCATCTCCCATGTGCTGAGATTACAAGCAGGTACCACTATACTTGACTGTTTAAGTAGGAATATTAAAGGCAGATGTGATATTGCAAACCTGTAATCCCAGGGCTCAGAAGGCAAAGCTCACAGGATTTCTGTGAGCTGGAGGCTAGCCTGAACTACACTGTGTGATCCTGTTTAAGAAAATAAATACACACAAAAAATAGTTTTAAGGAAAATTATAAGTAGCCTGTTAAATCTGTTAAATCCTTGATGGGACAGAGATCCCTTTTAAATTCTAGTCAGAGAAAAATGCATTTGTTCGGTTGGAGACAGGGTCTTATTATACAACCCTAGCTTTCCTAGAACTCACTATGTAGAGAAGGATGGCCTTAAATCACAAAGATCTGCCTGCCTCTGCCTCCCAAGTGCTGGCATCAAAGGCCTGAGCCACAATATGTGGCAGGAGAGGCATTTTCTTTTTTCTTTTCTTTCTTTTATTTGTTTTTTGTTTTTTGGTTGTTTTTTTTTTTTTTTTTTTTTTTTTGAGACAAGGTTTCTCTGTGTAGCCCTGGCAGTTCTGGAACTCACTCTGTAGACCAGGCTATCCTCAAACTCAGAAATCTGCCTGCCTCTGCCTCCCAAGTGCTGGGATTAAAGGCATGTGCCACCACTGCCTAGCAGGAGAGTCTTTTTTTCAATTAAATATATTTTTTCAAACTATTGAGACAACAGCTTGCTCTGTTGTCCAGGCTGGCCTCAAATGGGTTAGCTCAGACTTCTCCTACCTTGGTCTTTTTAATACCCAGGGCTACAGAGAGTCAATACCACAGTCACCCAGCTGAGAGTCTCAAACGGCTTCTAATTGACTTTTCCAAGTGCCACAACCAAATGTTTTGTTTTTGAGATACGGTCTTATTATATAGTCCTTGTTCGCTATTGAACTTGCTATGTAGACTAGGCTAGCCTCAAACTCACAGAGATCTGCCTACCTATGGGGTGCTGGGATTAAAAATGTTATTCTTATTACCTGGGTTTTCATTTGTTCAAGACAAAAATCTTCAATACAGACACAGGCTGGCTTGAATTAAAAATCTTACAGCCAGGCAGTAGTGGCTCATGCCTTTAATCCCAGCACTCAGGAGGCAGTAGTAGGCGGATTTCTGAGTTCGAGGTCTACAGAGTGAGTTCCAGGACAGCTAGGGCTACACAGAGAACCCTGTCTCGAAAAATCAAAATATCTTCTTACTTCGGCCTCTTCCTGCTTCAGCCTCCTAAGGGCTGGAATTATAGGCCTTTACCCACAATGCTCAGCTTCTGAGTGTGTGCGTGCACCACATTAAGGCCAGAGTCTGGATGGCCAGGTCTATCCTTCTCTTTGAGACGGCATCTCTCACTGAGTCTGGAGCTAGGCTGGTGGCTAGCAAGGTCCATCAATCTGCCTCTCTCTGCTCCCATAACACTGAGCTAGGTTACAGGCTCATAGACAGCCATGCCCAACTTTTTACACAGATGCCAGGGATTCGAACTCAAGTCCTCCCCTTTTCCCAGCAAGCCCTTTTACCATTAAACCGTTTCTTCCCAACCCTTAACTTTTCAAATCCTAGAAAAACTGACACAAACATTAACATTTCAGCCACGTCAGGAGGGCCCGGCTCTGTGCTGTCATCCACAGGTACACTGTTGCACAATGATCTCCATGCCCCACATCCAGAACTTTCCATGATCCTTTGCTGAAACAGTCTGTTAAGCAGTAATTCCCACACCTCACCGTCTAGTCCCTAGCAACTACTGTCTACTGCCTGACCCTATGAATTTTCCCCGTCTAGGGGATTCATAATGTGCTTATCCCTTTGAGTCACTTACAGTGAAGGAGTCTCTACTTAAGGAAAGCACACTGAAACAATAGTCTAAGAAGTGGCAATGGTCTGGGGCAGCCTGTGCTGGAAAATTCCACATCTGTGACCAGGCATGGGGACACACACCTTTAATCCCAACACTCAGGAGTCAGATCTCTGAGAATCTGAGACTGCCCGGCTGACCTAGTAAGTTGTATGTAGCTAGTCAGGACTACATAGTGAGATCCTTTAAATAAAATAAATTGATCATTAATTTTAAAGTCTGCAGCTGTCAGAGCAGAGCTATTCTCTCTCCTCCTTGATCTGGGGTCCACGGTCCACGGACAAACTATCTTCCTACGTGTTGGGAGCCAGGGACAGGAAGGCAGAGAAGGAGGGGAAAGGGGCCAGAGTAAAAGCCCCCACCCAGAAAGGGAGCCAGGTGTTGCAGAGCTATTTCAGAGTGTGTATCCCTGTGCCCTGGGCGCTCTCTCGCCTGCTGGCCACACTGTAAATACCTGATGGGCAGCTGCAAAATGGCGCTTCCCTCAGGGGCTACGCCTGCAGAAAGGAGTCTGGCTTCACGGCAAACCTTCTGCGGCCATTTTCTCATACCTGTTTAGGCAATACCCAAGAAAACCATCTAAGGGACTTCGTACTGCTACCGGTGCAGATGGGCCTCTGAGACCTAGTGGCAGCCAATGACTGGGTGGCCCATATCTCAGGGCTCTGAGTCAACAGGTGAGATAAAAGGCACAAGGCAGGATCTGAGGTTGGGAAATCTCAGAAACCAGAGCTCCTGGGGCTAAAACAAAGGTGTTTTCAGAGTGGGAGGCCAGATCTTCCCCAAGGACTGGGGTCCTTTGAGAACCTGGACTCTGAACTTAAAGTCAGGCTGATTTGTTACAGCGTGGCCGTCTCTTGGCCCAAGAGCCTGAAATACCAGGAGGGGTCATTTCTTTCCCAGGAACACGTACATTTCTTCCCAACCCCCTGCCCCCCCCCGTGGTTTTGTTTTTTGGGGTTTTTGTTTTTTTGTTTTTGGTGGCTGGTGGGTATTTGTTTTGAGACAGGGTGGCATCAAACTGTCTATAGCCATGGATGACCTTGAACTTCTGACCCTCTTGCCTCTGCCTCCTTAAGTGCGGAGACTTCAGCCTTGCACCGTTATTTATTGCCAGTGTTGTGTCATGCTGGGGGGGGGGGGGTTTCACACCCACCCACAGCTTCTTGCATGCTAGGTAAGCACTCTACAAACAAAGCCACATCCCTACCCCCTCTTATTTACTTTTAATAAAAACATAGGCATTTTATTAAGAAAGAAGAGCAGCTGGGCATGGTTGGTGGCATCCACCTCCCTTAGTCCCAGCACTCAGGAGGCAGAGGCAGGCGGATCTCTGTGAGTTCCTGGCCAGCCTGGTCTACATAGTAAGCTCCAGGACAGCCAGAGCTTCAAAGTGAGACCATGTCTCAAAAGAGAAAAGCAGGGCAGATTTAGGAGGGGGGTGGGCTATCGAGCAGGGAAATCAAATGCTCAAGGGCATTGTTTTTTGATTTTTTGACTGTGTCTCATCTCACTCTGCCACCCTCCAACTCTCTAGTCTCCAGAATGCTGAGGTGACAGGCATGGGCCACCACTTCCAACACCATTTGACTGTTCCTAAGGTCTACTTTTAAAAAATGATTTATTCATTCATGTATCTATCTTTATTTATGTGTATGCATACCTATGGGTGCCCTCAGAGCCAGAAAAGCAAGAGATCCTGGGTCTCTTGAAGCTCCAGTTAACAAAGCCAGCTGGGCTTCAAGATTCCCGCATTCTGGAATTAAAGGCGTGTACCATCACATGTTTGCACACTCAGGAGTCTCATAAAAGCACAAGACCAGAAGCCATAATATATATGCAATAGAGATATAAAGTAGGAAAAAAAAAATCCTGAAGCAAAGAACCTCAAAAGATGGCTCATTTGGCTGCTTTCTGGTTTAGGCTTTTTAGTTTTTTGTTTGTTTGCTTGCTTGCTTGTTTGTTTTGAGACAAGATTTCATGTAGTTCAGGCTGGCCCTTAAATTCTGGGTATAGCCAAGACCCTGGATCTTTGTGATTTCATCCATGGTATACTAGAGTAACAGGCACCTACTACCATTGCTGCCAGTGATATTAACATATACTTGGAACACTGCCAGAAGCCACCCAAACTTGCATTAAAAAAAAACAAATAAACCACCCAAACCTCGACTTTGTACCAACAGGAAGCCTTCTTATCACTTGTATATGTATTCATATTAAGCTCTTTGTTATTGGTTTTCTTTTGTTTCTGAGATAGAATCAAGTAACCCAGGCTGGCCTCAAATTTGCTAGGTAGCCAAGTATAGCCTTAATCTCTGATCTTCCTTCCTCTACCTCTCAAGAGTGGAGGTTCTAGGCATGGGCCACCAGACCCAGCTCATTTATTTATATTCTAGACAAATAATTTTCCCTACATTTATGAGTGATAACGCAGGTAAGGTGGTAGGAGCTGAGGGTGGGCAGTTGCCCATTCCAGCTAGACAAGGTCTAGTCTACCCTCTGCTCCGTGGGTGTCTGCTCCAGGGCAGACCTCTGAGGCCCATTGCAAGGCGGCTGGTTAACCATTGGCTCTGCCCCCGGGGTGAGGTAATCCAGGTCTCCAAGGGAGAGGCAAGAACCTGCCAGCCTGCGCTGTAGGACTGAGGTCATTCTGACCCCAGTGAAAATGAGTGAGGAGCCTGGATCTGGGGGCTTCATCCAGCAGAAGCATATTCCCTGGGGGCAGCAGGCTGCAGGAGAGCGAGCGTCCAGGAGCCCATGACCTGGTTTGAGTGGGCGATGGTGGGGCAGGGTAGAGAAGAAACTGCAGATAGTGAGAAGCTGAGACACTGTGGGAAAGGGAAGAGATTGGAAGCCTGCAGTGACCTTAGTCCTGGCCCTGAATACTACACCCCATGCCCTGCCAGACAATCCCTCCCATCCCTAACTAAGGAGAGAGCATAAACAAGTGCCTCAGTCCCCTCTCTTTTTTTTCCCCCCTCCAATATTATATGGGATGGAGGCTGACACACATGCTAGGCAACACACACTCACACACCTACACAAACACACACATACACACACACGCACACACACAAACATACGTATACACACATGCACACACAAACACACACATATACATACACATGCACACACACACAAAAACACATATGCACACATACACAAACACATATACACACACATGCACACATACATATACACACAAACACACACATATACATACACATACACACACACACACATGCAAATACACACCCAACTCACTACCACCCCCTCTGCCTTTAAGTCCTCATCCTGTGCTCACACAAACACACATATACACACACATGCACACACATACACACAAAAACACATATGCACACATACACAAACACATATACACACACATACACACATACATATACACACAAACACACACATATACATACACATACACACACATGCACATACACACCCAACTCACTACCACCCCCTCTGCCTTTAAGTCCTCATCCTGTGCTCACACAAACACACATATACACACACATGCATACATACATACACACTCAAACACACACATATATACATGCACACACATACACAAATACACACATGCATACACACATACACACACACCCACTCCCACCCCTTTTTCACCTTTAAGTCCTCACCCTGTGCTAGCTAGAACTATACATGTTTGTTTGTTTGTTTGTTTTCTTTTGAGACAGAATTTCTCTGTGTATGCCTGACCATCCTAGACCTCGAGGGCTCTGTAGACTAGGCTGGCCTCTAACTTTGATCTGCCTGTCAAAAATGTGTTTGTTTATGTTTATTTATATGTATGCACACTCCTGGGTGCCCTCAGAGGTCCCATCTACAACAAAGACCGCTCTGTCTCTCCTCCTGAATTAAAGGCTTGCTTCACCGGGTCCAGTTTTACAAGGCTATTCTTTTTGTTGTTCATGGTTTTGCAATCTTTTTTAAAAGTTCACTGTACATCTGGGTTATAGCCCTCCTCCCTCCTCTCTTCCCCGTTCCACCCTTACAAATCCTTCCCTCATCACCCCTTACCCTTCTCCTCAGAGAAGGGGAGTCCAGCTCCCCTTGGGTACCACCCCACACTGAGGCATGTAGTCCCAGCAGGACTTGGCACATCCTCTTTCACTGAAGCCCAATAGGCAGTCTAGGTAGGGAGAAGGGGATCCAACAGCAGGGAACAGAGACTGAGGCAGCCCCCTGATCTACTTGTTAGGGGGCCCACATGTACACCAAGCTGCCCATTTTCTACAAATGTGTAGAGACCCTAGGTCCAGCTCCGGCATGATCCCTGGTTGGTGGCCCAGGTTCTGTGAGCCCCATGGTCTCAGGATTGTTGGTTGACTTTATGAGACTTCTGGTGGTGTTCTTGAACCCTTTGACTTGCTTACTTCTATCCCCCACTCTTTCACTAGACTCCCTGGGCTCTGCCTGATGTTTGACTGTAGATCTCTGCATCTGCCTTCATCTACCATCGGGTAAAGCCTCTCAGGAGACAATTATGCTAGGTTCCTGTCTGCAAGTCTATGGGAGTATCATTAAGAGTGTCAGGGGTTGGCTCTCTTCCATCGGATGGGTCTCAAGTTGGGCCAATCATTGGTTGGCTGTTCCTTTAGCCTCTGCTCCATCTTTATCCCTGTATGTCTTGTAGGAAGGGGTTGAAGATATTATTTAACCTTCAGAGGCCAGCGTTCAGGGATGGAAGCCAGTGCCTTGGGCATGCTAAGCAATTGCTCTACCTACCATTGAGCAACATCCCCAGCCCTCTCTGAGATAATTTTCACTGGCCACGTTTTAGAGCTGGGAACCCAGGAGTGGGGAGAGCCAACCCTCTTTCCCTATGGTCACTGTGGGCTTCAGCACAGTCATGCTGCCCAGGACTTTGAACTACGGAGCCTTCTTGCCTTGCTCCCCCCACCCACCCCCCACCCCCGCCTTGCTCCTCAACCCCTCCCCCGGCTGTCCTGGCCTTGGGTCCCCAAACTGCCCCCTCCCCCTGCACCTTCCTCTATTCTTTCTCCCTCTATTTTTTCACATCCAATTCTTCAAGAACCCAGGCGCAGCTCGCAGAGAGCTGATTCACAGTGTACCTATACAGTCCTGGCAGACATGAAAGAAACCAAGTCTATCCCAGCAACAGATCCACTGATCAGATTTTAAGATCTCCAGCTATGCCAAGGGTCACCACTTAGGGATTCAAAGGTGAGAGTTAATGGCTACTGGTTTCTTTTTTTTTTTTTTTTTTTTTAATTTATTTATTATATGTGAGTTGTAGCTGTCTTCAGACACTCCAGAAGAGGGAGTCAGATCTCATTACGGATGGTTGTGAGCCACCATGTGGTTGCTGGAATTTGAACTCAGAACCTTCAAAAGAGCAGTCAGGTGCTCTTACCCACTAAGCCATCTCACCAGCCCCCGGCTACTGGTTTCTTAAGCATGAAGTGAGTAAGGTCATTCATTCAACAAATTATTGTAAGCTAGGCACAGTGGTCCCAGCACGTGGGAGATAGCAGCAGAAAGATCAGGAGTTAAAGGTCATCTTCAACAACATTGCAAGTTAAACTCTAGCCTGGACTCCAGGAGAACCAAGAAACTAAAACAAATAAAAACTTCAAATGTTCTCCTCATGTGCTTATATGTATGTATGTAAACAGGACAGCCGGGCATGGTGGCGCACGCCTTTAGTCCCAACACTCAGGAGGCAGAGGCAGGTGGATTTCTGAGCTCGATCGAGGCCATCCTGGTCTACAAAGTGAGTTCCAGGACAGCCAGGGCTATACAGAGAAACCCTGTCTCAAAAAACC
The DNA here is from genome assembly GCF_978045245.1 of Mus caroli. Lineage (NCBI taxonomy): Eukaryota > Metazoa > Chordata > Mammalia > Rodentia > Muridae > Mus > Mus caroli. The sequence continues at coordinate 131,815,262 of NW_028227256.1, forward strand.
AAACCAAACCAAACCAAACCAAACCAGGACTGAGTGTGGGGAAGTCTAAAAGCCTAGACAGGAGACCAAGAGATGATGTATTAGGGGATAAGAACAGGCAGGAGAGGACAGGTAGAACATGAGGAAGAGTGGGAGGGGCTACGAGAGGTATCTAGGGCAGCAGGAGTTGGGGCAGAGATAAAGGGGAAGGAGAACCACAAAAAACACACTTTCTGCCAGTGGAGCATGCCTTTAATCCCAGCACTTGGGAGGCAGAGGCAGGGAGATCTCTGAGTTCAAGACCAGCCTGATCTAGTGAGTGAGTTCCAGGACAGCCAGGACTACACAGAGAAACTCTATCTTGGAAAATATATATATATATTTTGAGACAGAATTTTTCTATGTAGGCCTGGCTGTTTTGGATCTTAGGCTGTAGATCAGGCTAGCCTGGAACATCCACCTCTCTTGAGGTGGGAGGGCAGAAAGACAATTTTAAAAATTAAGACCAATATACCATCTGAAGCTAGGCATGGTGATTGGTGCCTGTAATTCCACACTTGGGAGGCTGAGGGAAGATCATGAGTTCACGTTAGCTTTGGGGCTGGAGAGATGGCTCCGAGGTTAAGAGCAAGTCCTGCGCTTACAAAGAAACTGGGTTCAGTTCCCAGCACCTATATGGTGGCTCGCAGCTATGCGTAACTTCGGTTCCAGGGGATCTAATGCCTTCTTCTGATCTCCATAGGCACCAGTAACTACTCACATATAAAATAAATTTTTCTAAAGTTAATCTTGGGCTATCTACCCAGATCCCATCTCAAAAACACATACACAAGAAGATTCTGTCAGTCTTGACTAACACAATGAGGTAAATAAACTCGAGAAGGTGGTGTCCTGGAAGGACAAGGCTCCGGTGTGTTGTGGAGCCATGAGGATGGTGTTTAGCACCTCATGCATGAGCTATGTCCTCAGCCCTTAATTTTTGTGCTTTTTATTTTTTTATTTTTTTATTTTTTTTTTTGGTTTTTCGAGACAGGGTTTCTCTGTGTAGCCCTGGCTGTCCTGGCACTCACTTTGTAGACCAGGCTGGCCTCGAACTCAGAAATCCGCCTGCCTCTGCCTCTCGAGTGCTGGGATTAAAGGCGTGCGCCACCACGCCCGGCTTGTGCTTTTTATTTTAAGACAGTGTTTCACTACGTTGTTCTGGTAGGCCTAAACATTGTGATCCTCCTGCCTCAGTCTCTGAGTAACTAGAACAACAGGACCAGCTTTTAGTTTTCACTAATCAGGTAGATAAGGGGACTTCTAAGAGAAAATGCTGCTTAGCCACGGCTCAAAGGAAACGAGACATTAAAGCACTTGGCTCTGGGGAGGAGTTTCCACACTGGAGTTGCAAGTCATGGGAGCAGGTAGGCAAACAACTCTGGAGGCAGAAGAGCCCACAGAGTCCCTGCTGCTTAACGCTAAGGCACATCTCAGGAAGGACAACAGATAGATAAGAAGCCAAGAACTGGATTCTGGGTGGTGCTCATTTTTGGTGATCAGAGGCCCAACTCGAGGGAATGGGATGTGAGCAGAATGTGTCTGCTGCTCAGAAACTGCTGACTCTGTTGGACTGAGCCTCTCGGAGGTCACTGCTACCAGGGACAAGGACACTTTCAGTAGGATTCTGGCTGTCCAGATTGGCTGTGTGCACTGAAACCATAAACACAGCAAGACTGACATAAAGGAACAGAAGGGTGGTGTCTTAGTCAGGGTTTCTATTCCTGCACAAACATCATGACCAAGAAACAAGTTGGGGAGGAAAGGGTTTATTAAGCTTACAATTCCATACTGCTGTTTATCACCAAAGGAAGTCAGGACTGGAACTCAAGCAGGTCAGGAAGCAGGAGCTGATGCAGAGGCCATGGAGGGATGTTCTTTACTGGCTTGCTTCCCCTGGCTTGCTCAGCCTGCTCTCTTATAGAACTCAAGACTACCAGCCCAGAGATGGTCCCACCTACAAGGGGCCTTTCCCCCTTGAACACTAATTGAGAAAATGCCTTACAGTTGTGTCTCATGGAGGCATTTCCTCAACTGAAGCTCCTTTCTCTGTGATAACTCCAGCCTGTGTCAAGTTGACACAAAACTAGCCAGTATAATTGACCCCTTGTCAACTTGACACACAAACACATCACTAGTAAGCCTCAACCCCAAGGTCTAAATAACTTTAAACGTCCCACAGTCTTTATATATTCTTAAAATTTCAATCTCTTTAAAATATCCATCTCTTTTAAAATCCAAAATCTTTTTACAATTAAAAGTCTCTTAACTGTGGGCTCCACTAAAATAGTTTCTTCCTTCAAGAGGGAAAATATCAGGGCACAGTCACAATCAAAAGCAAAAATCAATCTCCAACCATCCAATGTCTGGGATCCAACTCATGATCTTCTGGGCTCCTCCAAGGGCTTGGGTCACTTCTCCAGCCATGCTCTTTGTAGCACACGTGTCGTCCTCTAGGCTCTAGATGCCTGTACTCCACTGCTGCTCTTGGTGGTTATCTCATGGTACTGGCATCTCCAAAACACTGCATGACCCCTTCAGTCCTGGGCCGTCGATTGCAACTGAGGCCGCACCTTCACCAATGGCCTTCCATGGCCTCTCACAGTGCCGAGCCTCAGCTGCTCTGCGTGACCCCTTTATGCCTTCAAAACCAGTACCACCTGGGTGATCCTTACACGCTACCAAGTCCTGCTGCAGCAGGAGTACAACCTTGGCTATCTCTGGAACACAGCCTCTTTGTGCTTTCAGAAAACACTTCCCAGAAGATGTCACCTCAACGATGCTGATCTCTTCTTAATCACCGCTAATTTCTTAGCTCCAGCTAACCAGCATCAATAGCTCCAGTAATGCAAAGTTTTTGCTTTAGTAGTTCTGGTACCTTGTTAATCACAGCTGATTCTTCAGCCCCAGCTAACCAGAACTACAGAATCTTCACAATCAAGACAGCAATGGCCCTGAAAAGAGTCTTTAATTTTCCCTCTGAAATTTCACAAGCCAGACCTCCATCTTCTGCACTGTTCTCAACATTATCTTCCAAGCTCCTACACAACATCTGACAGAGCTCTTAACAACGAATGGATCTTCAAGCCCAAAGTTCCAAAGTCCTTCCACAGTCTTCCCCAAAACATGGTCAGGTTGTCACAGGAATACCCCACTATGCTGGTACCCTGACTAATACAGGTGGGTAGGAGATCAGAGAGAAAGGAGGCCCAGGGAGGGCTGTAGCCTGGTGTGGTGCCATGTGCCTCTCATCAGAGCCCTGAAGAGGATGGAGAGTTCCCAGTCAGTCTGGTCTACCCAGTGAGACCTTGTCTGTGAAGAAAGTTAACAGCCTGCCATAGTGGCGTGCATACCTGTAATCCTAGCAATTGGAAGGTAGAAGCCTGAGAATCAGGAGTTCAAGGTCAACCTGGATTACATTGTCTCAAAACAAAACCCAAACGTTGGGTGTTGGGTACTAATGCTTTTAATCCCAGCAGAAGCAAGCAGACCTCTAGGAATTTGAGGCCAGCCTGGACTACATAGTGAGTTACAGACCAGCCAGGAACACATAGTGAGACATTGTCTGGAAACAAAACATAGTAAGGAAGGGAGAGGGAAAAAGAGGGAGAGAAAGAAAGGGGCATCAGAAATGGACAGAAGGGAGGGGGAGATGGGGTGGGGGCGAGGGAGGGGCTGTAGCGCAGTTGGTCTGCACTGGCATCAAAGGCATTTGGCACCATACTCAGCCTTAAAACTACCACCACCACCACACCACCACCACCAGAAGGTCCCTAAATTGTCTAGACTGGCCTTCCTGGCCTTCAATTCACACTGTTCCTACTTCTGCCTCCCAAGGGCAGGATGACAAGCTTGGGCCAGCACAGCCCACTGCCCAGTTTGTGTTTTTAACAAGGGGATAGAACAAAGCAAAGTAGGGAGAGGGAATCTGAATGGGAGGGAGTAACATTTCATCCATCGGGGAGAGAGCCTCTCCTCTTTTCCCCGGAGCCGCAGACCCCTGTCCTTAGGACCTAACACAACATTTCATGATCTGCCAACCAGTCATGCATCTCCTTCTTAGTATCTGATGTTCTTTCTGCCTGGATGCGCTGCAGCCTGAGCCCTGGCGAGTGTCTGCCTGTTTTATCAGCACCTGCCCACATGTGTCCAGAATCCTTACTCTGTTCTGTGGTGTCAATATCACGTCTTAGTTTCGTTGTTTGTGACAATTATTTGTTAACTTTCTGAGACTGGCATTTGTCATATAGCCTAGGCTAGATTCAAAGTTTCAGTCCTCCTGGGCCTTCCTCCTGAGTAGCTGGGATCACAGGCGAGAGTCAATACGCTCGAGAAGGCACCTTTGTCCTACTCGCAATCCCAGGCTCTCTTTACCCGTGTGGCTCCTCAAGGGGAGTCTTTGCCTTTGCTTCCTATGTATTCCTGGTACAGATTGTTCGGTGAGTCAGGGTTCAGGCCATTTTAGTTTTCAGGGTTTTTTCGAGACAGGGTTTCTCTACATGTCCTTGGATGGCCTAGTACTCTGTGTGTAGACCAATCTGTCCCTGAACTCATAGACATCTGCCTGCCTCTACCCTCTGAGCATCAGGATTAAAGGCCTGCGCCACCAAGTCTGGCCCGAATCACTGTTTTTAAAGATAAGATTCAATACTATAAATAGATGTCTTCATACTTTATTCCAAAGATTATAGTACATTACATTTTACTTTTTTGCTACACTTATTTGTTTGTTTATCTTGATGTGTACACATAGGAGTAGGAGTGCCGGAGGTCAGAGGACAGCTTCTTTAAGTTAGTCTGTATTTCTTCCTTCCTTCCTTCCTTCCTTCCTTCCTCCCTCTCTCTCTCTCTCTCTCTCTCTCTCTCTCTCTCTCCCTCCCTCCCTCCCCCTCTCTCTCCCTTCCTTTCTCTCTCTTTTCCTTATCCTTATTTTATGTGCATTAGTATTTTGCCTGCATGTATGTATGTATGTATGTATATTTGTATGTATGTGTGAGGGTATCAAAGGGCACGTATGTCTTAAATTCTCCAGTGTTCTAAAGAGGCTGACTTAGCTAACCCACCTGTGAAAAAAAGGATAGTGTTTGTGTGTATGTGTGTGTGTTAAAAAATGTTAGAGAGACAGGGTTCAGCTATATATCCCAAGAGGCTAAACTTGTAGCAGGCAATTCTCCTGCCTCAGCCCCCAAGGCTAAGATTAGAGGTTGTGTTTGTGTTGCCACACCAATCTGAGAAATATTATTCTTATCCCAATTCCCAGGCTAATTGAAAGTGGTGGCACGCTGGGCGTGGTGGCGCATGCCTTTAATTCCAGCACTTGGGAGGCAGAGGCAGGTGAGTTTCTGAGTTCGAGGCCAGCCTGGTCTACAGAGTGAGTTCCAGGACAGCCAGGGCTACACAGAGAAACCCTGTCTTGAAAAAACAAAACAAACAAACAAACAAACAAAAAACTGGTGGTATGCAACTTTTTTTTTTTTTTTTTGAGATATTGTCTTAGATAGCCCAGTCTGGCTTTGAACTCACTATGTAGTGAAGAATGGTCTTAGATAGCCCAGGCTGGCCTTGAACTCACTATGTACTGAAGAATGACCTTGGGATTCCAATGTTCCCTCTATCACCTAACAAATACTGGAGTTAGCAAACACAATTCAGACTAGCCTCAGACTTTAACTTGTGATCCTCCTGCCTTAGCCTCTGGAATTCTGGATGATAAGTATTCACCACCATATTGAGAGTTTCACTCTGTAGCCCAGGCTGGCCTGAGATCTTGCCCAGCCTGGCCAGGAACTCCAGCAATCCTTCTGCTTTTGCTACCCATGTGTTGAGATTATAAGATTGTTTGTTTGTTTGAAGCCAGAGTCTTACTCCATAACTCTGGCTGTCCTGGAGCTCACTACGTAGACCAGGTTGGCCTCGAACTCACAGAGATCCCCCTGCCTCTGCCTCCCAAGTGCTGGGGTCAGAGGTGTGCACCACCACACATGGTTCTGGATTACAAGACTGCAAAGCATGATATCCTGCTAAGTTTTATTTCTTATAACTTCATTAGAGCAGAAATTGAAAATAAAATCTGCTGGAGATGTAGGTTGATTTTAGTGGGTAGGCTGTTTGTTTCACATGCACACTCACAAGGCTCTGGATTCAATGCCCAGTGTCACACAAAAAATGTACATGATAGTGCATACTTATAGCCAAGCCCAGCATCTGGGAGGCAGAGGCAGGAGGACTGGTTTCAGTCTGAGGCTAGTCTGGATTACAGAATGAGTACTAAGCCAGTCAGGGCAACCTAGCAAACTTAGTTATTACAGTTCTTCTGAACCTGTCAGAGAGGTCAGAGCTGGGTTCACAGTGCAGCAGGGTAACCTAGAACTCAAGGCAAGACAGGCTCTCAAGGCAGAGCAAGGGGAAAACACACCTTCAGGCAGAAGGAATTTTGCAAGTATCTTTGACAAAGTGCTAATGGCTTGAGCTACACCCATGGTGCCAGAGGACTCCTCTGGAACAAGTGGCCTCTTCCCCACAGGCCTCTCTTGGGGCTCAGGAGGAAGACCAGGAGGCTGGAGGGAGCCTCCTTGGCTGAGTCAGTGCTGAGAAGAAATAGCTGCTAAGGGAAGGCCTGATCCCCCCAGGACCCACTCCTTGGAGAAGAGGAAGAGAATGGAGGAGAAGAAGGCAAGGGAGGGAGGAAAGAGATGAGATGTCACCAGGGAGAGAGGGCATCCTAAAGCTGTTGGGAGGAGCCCTGCAAAGACCTGAATTCTCTTGGGATTCTATTTACACCAATGGTCATGGGAGCAGGGACTCTTGCCCTCAGAAGGATATGCCACAATGGCTGGAGACATTTTTGACTTATCTGGGGCTGGGACTTGCTACAGAGAGGCCTCTGACAGTAGAGATCTGGGATGCTGCTATTTGTACTATATTCCCGGAACACCACGTGGCCCTTCTCCTAAGGATCAAGACTTCTCTAGTTGGGAACATAAATAGGTCCCTGGTTGGTTGAGAAGGCCTGCCTTCTGGGGCTCCAGTGTTGGGGGAGAGGCAGAAAACTGCCCTAGATGGCTGAGTTAGACTTCCATTTTGGCTACCCTTGGTAAATCATCACGCTCCAAATTCAGTGAGAAACATTGTTTCAAAAATAAGGTGGGTTGCACAGTGCGGTGGTACAGGCTTTTAACCTCATCGCCTGGGAGGCCAACCCAGCGGGATCTCTGTGAGTTTGAGGCTTACCTGGGCTGCTTAATGACTCTTAAGAGAGTCAAGACTAAGTAAAAAGACCTCCGCCTCTAAATAAGTAAATAAGCAAATAAATGAATAAATAAGTGGAACTCCGTAAAGGAAGACACCCAGAGTCAACTTCCATATTTAGAACAAGCATATACACGTATGCACTCATCTGAACACACACGCAAGCAAGACAAGAATATAAGAGTATATAGCACATGTGCACAAAATAAAAGACAGAATTCTGTGAGATATAAATAACAAGTCTTTAAAAACCTACAGACCCCTATTCCCTCTCCCTCCTCCTCTCTCTTCTCTTCCCCTCCTCTCTTCCCTTTTCTCCTCCTCTTCTTCCCTACCCTTTCTCCTACTCAGGGCCTAGCTGTGTAACCCAGGCTGGTCTGGAACACTGTGTAGACCTGACAGCAAGCCTCTGATTTGAAGTGATTCTCTTGCTTCTGTTTCTAAGAGTGGGATCACAGGTGTGTGCCAACATATCTAATTTGTTGTTGTTGTTGTTTTGTCAAAGTCTCCAAGCCCAGGCTGGCCTGAAACTTGCTGTGTATCCAAAGGTAAGCTTTTACCTCCAGAGGGCTGAGGTTGCAGATATATCCAGCCACCATACTCAGCAGCATTTTCTTTATCTTGTTTTATTTTATTTATTTATTTATTTATTTATTTTGGAGACATGCTCTCACTAGGTAGTTCTGGTAGTTCTGGCTGGCTTGCCATGTAGACCAGGCTGGCCTTGAATTTATTGCTACCTCCCTCGGGCTATAATTACAGATTATAATTACAGATGTGAGCCACCACACCCACTTTAACATCCTTTTTTTTTTTTTTTGTTCTTTGCCAATTTGATATTAAAGTAATATGACTGGGTGTGGTGACTCACACCCAGTGATCCTAGAATTTGGGAGGTGGAGGCAGGAGGTTCAGGTCATTCAGAGCTAGAGTGAGTTCAAGGCCAACCTCAGGAGCATGAGCTTGTGAGAGGCTGAGGAGCAGACTGAGAGAAAGAGAGGAGGAGACTGATTTTCTGGAGTCTTTAGCTACTGCTGTGTTTCTTCAGCTATTAGAGGAGAGAGAATTGATGCCTGTCTGCTGTCTCCATGGTAATGGCAGTTTTTCATTGGCCCAATCCCCGCCTTGGCCCTGACTTGTAAGGAACTCGGCTTGAAGTACAAGGACTCTAAATCCCAGCATGCCTTGTATGTTGGGACTTTCCCATCAGCCCTGTAGCGTGGGTCACAGAGGCGGGCAGGTGTGGAGATGGGCAGGTGAGACTGAGTCACACGGGGAGACTAGGCGTGGCTTCCTGGATCAGCTCCATAGTTCAAGTGCGGGTTCCAGTAACGGGCAGCTGAGCTGGCTTAATTGCCGCAGCCGCCTCAGCCTAGTTCTGCACGTAGCAGCAGCACCTGCAGCGGGGCTGTAGGGTGAGAAGCAGATGGCATTCCCCAGGAGCAGCCGCCCTGAGGCTATCACGAGAGTTCCCTCCTTCTCCTTCGAGTGGTACCTGGGGTCCTTGAGTAGTCTGGTTTAAACCTACCCCAAGATAGACGTGTTTGTTTATCAGGAGACCACTTCCTAAACTGCCTATCTTTTATAAGTGGAATTGAGACAACTGAGCACCACTGAGCTTAGGGGTTGCTTAGCACCTATCAAAGCTGTCAGTTGGGGGGCTGTGGGGAAGTCTGGAAGTCTCGTTCAAGCCCTAGCTCCTAACTCTCTGGTTTGCTGGTTTCCTTATACTGCAGACTCGTTGCAAGTGATAGGGAGATGACTAGAGATTCCGTGGGCTCCTCTACCCAAGGCTCTCTATCTTACTTGGCTACTTCTCTAAAGAGGTTAAAGCTTAGCACGTGGGAGGCAGAGGCAGGTGGATTTCTGAGTTCGAAGCCAGCCTGGTCTACAGAGTGAGTTCCAGGGCAACCAGGGCTACACAGAGAAACCCTGTCTCGAAAAAAACCAAAAAAGGAAAAAGAGGTTAAAGCTTAAAGATGAGTGGGGAGGATATATGACAAGCTATTGTCTAGTCAGATGGGATTCTACTACATCTCCTCCCTCAGAAAGGTGAGACAAGACTGCAAGACAGTAGTGGTGTCTTTGGACACTATAATTGATACAGTTCCTCTAGTGTGATAAGGGCCCCTAATATGCTATGTACTAAATTGACTCAAAAATGAACTTGAGTCGGCATGAGTACACACACCTTTAGTCCCAGCATTCCAGAGGCAGAAGCAGTGGTCCTCTGTGGGTTCAAGTCCAGCTTGCTCTACACACTGAGTTCCAGGACTGTCAGGGCTATGAAGAGAGAGCTTGTCTCAAAACAAAACAATACAAAGCACAAAAAATGATCACTCAAGAGAGAACAATGGAATACATCCCAGTGAGTGTAAAGGGGTCTCTTGGTCCCCATCTCAAGCCCTCAGACTAGGAAGAGCAGCCTGCCTTTCCGTACTCATGGACCTAACCAGACCTAACCTCTGGCCCTCAGTACCATCACCCGTGTACCTAATGACATCCTTAACCAGCTCGTCACGTCCTCAGGTGGGGGGGGGGGGGGCGATAACTTGGGAAACAGTCTGTGTGTGTGTGTGTGTGTGTGTGTGTGTGTGTTTGTATGGCTTTCCCCAGTGTATCAGTACACACAAGGGTGTGTTAGAGACTGTGAGTGTGAGTATGTAGTGCCTGCCGTGCATACAGTATAGATGAGGAGGGATTGTCTGTATGAGTGTGGGTCTGTATGTTAGTGTGGACTGTGTGATATGTGTATGTGTGATTATAGCATGTAAGAATGTGTTGACTTTGCAACATGAGTAGTGTGTGTTTGTGATTCTGTATGACAAAGGCTACTGGGTCAGGGACAATTGCAGGGCAATGTGACAGCTACTTAGCACCCTCATGTCTGCTAGGTGCAGACATGAGGACACTTGTTTAGACATACCGCAACTGGGTAAGGACAGAGAGGCACAAAGGGACAGATGTATAAATGGACAACGAACTAATAAAAGCCCCTTACAAAGCTTCCAGCTTTGGGAGCATTGAAAGTGCAAGGTGTTGGCTAAAACCAAAGCACAGCAGTCAACAGAGAAATCACTTTTCCAGCCAGGTAATGGTGGTGCAAGCCTTTAATCCCAGCCCTCTGGAGGCAGGGGCAGGCGGAGCTCTGAGCGGGAGGCTAGAGAGTTCCAGGACAGCTAGGAGAGAAAAAGGGTGTCTACACAGAGAATCCCCGTCTTACAAAGAAGAAAGAGACACATAGAGAGAGAGACAGAGAGAATCTCTTCCCAGTAATATTCAGTGAACTAGCCATCCTTTCATTAAATTAATGGCAAACAAAACCCTCCCTGTCTTCACCTCTCATTCTGCAAATCTAGAATGCCCCAGATATGGTGGGAGGTGACGCTGTGGGATTCTGGGAGCCATTCAGAAGAGGCAGGGTAGCTAAGAAGACAGGCAGGGCAGCTAGCCCAGCCCCTCCCTACCTCCCTCCACCCCCACCCCCACCCCCGCCAGGGCCCATTGGCCCATTGGGCACACCCAAGCTGTGGAGGGTTGACCTCTCTCTGACCCACCCAGCAACACACATGATCCCACAGAAGTTGATAAGTGGTGACCGGCTCAGGGCAGGATATAAAGAGCCCCACCCAAGGCACACCCTAGGAGACCCAGGGCAGGTGGCAGAGGACTGGGTAGAGGACCTGGGCTGGTGAGACTTGGGATAAGTTTTCTGCCTTCCACAAAGAACTAAGAAATGCCAGCTTAGGGGTCTGGATAGAAGGGCAAGAGAACTATTGGGGTGAATGTTGTGGGTAACAGATGTTCCCCAGGGGCCTGATAGCCTTTTAGAGGCTAAAACAAGAAGGTTTGAGGCCAGCCCAGGCTTCATATTGAACTGTGGGTTGTTTCGTCTGTGTGGTCTACAAAGTGAGATCCTTTCTCAAAAAGATAAAAGCAAAACAACCAAGAATGCCAAACTTGGAAGGCTGAGGCAGGAGGATCAATGCTCGTTCAAGACACGCTTGGAGTACAACATGGCTGGAGTTCAAGACCAGTTTGGTTATAGAGTGAAACTAAATCATAAAAGGTTGCCCCTGAGGACTCTGCCCCAGGCCGGGGCCGGAATGCTGGGTTTCTGGTCCCGCTCTCACCTGACCAGTGACCTTGGGCGAGCTTCGGCTCCCATCGGTGCAATGGGACACCTGGTCTTCTCGGAGGGTATGGGATAGATCCACTGTGATAGCAGGATTACAGACCCACCTCATAAACTGAGGAGGGCAGGCCAAAGGTCTGCTCAGGCCTTGAGTGCAGCTGCTCCAGCAGGAGTTTTGGCAGGCTTTTCAGCCCTCCAGCTCCACACATACCTCACGGGTGAGACTCACCTCAGAGCTCTCCTCTTTGGAGCTGGGAAAACCAAGGGAAGCACAGCAAGGATGACCTTTCCCCTCAAGCCTCCTGCTTTTGATTAGGGGACCTCCAGAGGCAAGAGTTTCTGTCTCCCTCTCTTCCTGTCTCTGTCTCCCTCTCTTCCTGTCTCTGTCTCCCTCTCTTCCTGTCTCTGTCGCTCTCCTTTCTCTGTTTAACAGCTTTGACTGTATGGCTGTCTAGGAACTTACTTTGTAGACCAGGCTGGCCCCAAACTCAGGGATATCCACCTGAGGAGGTTTCCCCTTTAAGGAAGGACAAACTGCTGAGACGGTTCTGTAGAGAAACTACCAGTGTATGACACATACAAATGAGGTCATTGTTTGGCCAACCGGAGCTTCCAGGGCTAAGTGGACACATGCACAGTGGGTAGGATGGTGGTGGCACACCCCTTTAATCCCAGCACTCAGGAGGCAGAGGCAGGTGGATCTCTGTGAGTTCAAGGCCAACCTGGTCTACAGAGGGAGTTCCAGGACAGCCAAGGCTACACAGAGAAACCCTGTCTGGAAAAAACTACACCAAACCAAACGAACCAACCACCTAAACGCCTAGCAACCCTGCTCCTCCTTCCCAAGTGCTGGAGTTATAGGCAAGTGAACTGCCATGCCTGCCCCACAGCACTTCTCATGGGCAGACTGACAGCGGCACAGCTCAGGCCGAGGACAGTTCAGATCCCAGCCCCAGAGACAAGCAGCACGGCAGAAACTCTGAAGAAATTAGGACTCTCCTGGAATTTACTCTGTAGACCAGGCTAGCCTAGAACTCAGAGACCCACCTTCTGAGTTCTGGAATTAATGGGCACGCCACCGCGGCAGCCATGTGACTTAGGACCTCAACGTTTGAACGTATAATTTTCTCCTTTAATATTTCAATCAAAGATTTTCTTTTTCTTTTTTTTTTTTTTTTTTTTTTTTTTTTGGTTTTTCGAGACAGGGTTTCTCTGTTTTTCTGTATAGCCCTGGCTGTCCTGGAACTCACTTTGTAGACCAGGCTGGTCTTGAACTCAGAAATCCGCCTGCCTCTGCCTCCCGAGTGCTGGGATTAAAGACGTGCGCCACCACGCCCGGCTAAAGATTTTCTTTTTGAAAACACCCAACAAAACATTTTCTTTCTTGAAATGTTAAAGAAAAAAAATTATATATAGGAGAGGGAGAGAGACAAAGACAGAGGGATCCAGGTGGTGTTGTGCATGCCTTTCATCCCAGTACTGGGGGTATGGGGGTGCAGACAGGTCTCGGGGTCTCTAAACTCGAGGCCAGTCTGGTCTATACTGTGAAATCCTGTCTCCCTGTTTCCAAGTAAGAACAACCAAAAACCTGCTTAGAAACTCCCAAGCACAGGGTGAGGAGCAGGGCCCTTCACTCTGTGGAACACCTATGGGCTCTCTGTGTCTACGCTGGGATAATCGCCCTTCTTGGGAGGGGATAGCATGAGGCAGAATGGAGCTGAGCCTGGCTGAGGACTTGGCTGTCAAACATTGGCAGCTCCCACTCCCTCTCTTCAAGCACTCACCTCCATTTTTGTTTTGCTTCCTCCCCACCCCCACCCCCAGTTACAAGATCCTATCTGTGCTTTCATGTCAGTCAAGACGCTAGGCTTCAGGTTACAGATCTTTAGCGTGCAGCCAAATTGGCCAGAGTGCAAAAGCATCTATTGGCAAGGCGGGACTTGCAACTCTAGACTTCTTGGAGGACATCAGACCCAAACTCTTGTTGTACAAGAGGAAGCAGCAGCCCTGAAGAAGATGGATTTGGCCAAGGTCACTCACTGAGCACATGGTTGGTAGCAACAGGATGGCCCTGGTCCTGTTTCTAAGCCCACATCCTCGCTAGGATGAAGTCATGGGTCCTTCTTCAGTTGTCAGCTGTCTACACCTATTTTTTTTTCTCTTTTCTCAACCACCTGCCAACCCTCCAGCTGCATACATCAACACCCAGCCCCCCCCCCCAATCTTTCTTCATGCTTACACGTCTTCTCCCGCCCGTCTCCATGCCTTATCCAATGCAGAGTCCCAAATTTCAGTACACAGAGAGCTCAGGCCAAGGTTAGAAAAAGCCCAGAAGGCACTTTATTGGAGGGTTTCAGCCTCCATTCACAGGAAAGGGGATCCAGGAGACCCCTCTGGGGGAGGAGGGGGTCCTGGAATCACCCTACTTCTCGCTGGTCCAGTTAGGGGCCCTAAAAAAAATTCAGTCTGGCCACCAGCATTCAGTGGAGAAGAGCAGGGAGCGGGAAATGCTTTAGAAAAAATAGCTCTCTATATACACCCGGAATATTTATAGCACATAAATTAGGGATGATCCGACCCCTGTCTGTGGAGCCTGAGTACTGAGCAGAGAGGTGGAAGGCAGTCCAGGAAGTACCAAGGACACAACCCTGTCCCCTCCGTCCCTGCAGTCTCCTGCCACAGTCTCCCCAGCCTCGTTGGCTGAGGCCAGGCATCTGCAGGTGGGTCTCATTTGCAGTCCATGTTGGGACGGGAGGGAACTGGAGTCACAGCTGGAGAGTTATCGAACAAGTTGGTTCAAACCCCGGGGCTTGTAATTCCAAGAGGGCGAGGAGAGAGGCCAAAGGCTGCACTTCAGGAGACTGCTGAGGACACACCCAACAGGTTCTTCCTCTCTACAGCAACACAGGGAACACATCCATGTTAAGGGGGCCGTCAGGCCTGCCTGTCCTTCCAGGAAGGCTTCAGTTTTGGAGTTCATGCCTGAGTCAGGTCCTGGGTCCAGCCCCGACCCTTAATTCCGACTCTCTCCAACCTCTTCTTCCTTCCAGCCACTAGAGTTCTTGCCAAACTTGTAGACGAGCCGCCGGCCATCCACCCGTTCCAGGATCTCCCGTTTGTAGTAATACCTGCATGGGAAGGAGGTGATCAGAGGTGTAGGCAAGAGGCATGCTATGGACTGAGGTTTGCATTGGTTCCCAGCCCCAGTGTGCTGAGCTGGCCCTCTCTGCCTGAGTGTTCCCTCGCCTCACCTGTTGTGGCCGCGGTGATCTGTAATTATGGCCAGAGCACCTGCTTCTACATTTACTTCTCTGTGCCTTCTGGCTATGTCCTGGGGCTTTTCATAAAGGCCCGTGAACAGAGGGAGAGGGGACGTTAGAGATGCTGAGCTAGTTCACCTTTGTGGCCCAGAGACAAGGGAGCTGAGCTGTCAATTTCTATTTTCTCTCAAGTGTCTTTCTTAGAACAAGTCTGCAGGAAACACAGAAATGTTAGCTAAAGCTAAGTGTGCTCACGATCTCTGCCTAGCTCTTTCTTCATGCTTCACGTAACCAACGACACAGGGCCACAACACTGTCCTTGACCTATCCGTACGCGCCTCAGGCCTGTCCCGTGAAACCTAGCAGAAGCCAGTAGAGCCCATGCAGAGGTCCCTGACGCTCACACTCACCTCATGGCCCGGCTCAGCTTCTCATAGGTCATATTGCTGTTCTTCTTCTTCTGGCCCCAGAGTTGGGCCACGGCCTCTGAGCGAAGAAACTTGAACACACCCTCATGCCGGTTCTCCCACTTCATGAGGCCTTCGTTGAGCTCGGGGTGGATAAGGATGTCTCGGATGAACTCCCACAGGTGAGTACCTCTGGGAGCTACAGGGGAAGATATCCTCAGTTATCAGTCTGGGGTGCCCCTCTCCTCTAGGCGACCTGGCCTCCCCTATCCCAACGAGGCTAAGAGCCTTGCAAGGCATATGGGAGCATACGAAATGTCCTCTTAGTGATTGCTATAGTGGCTGCTTCCTTTCCTGCCCCAAAATGCAGTGCGCTAGGCCGACTACACAGAGCGCTCGATTCTCTCACCAGATAAGGATCAAACATCTGGTTAAGATGGACAGTGACAGGGACACGCTTCTTTGTGAGGGGGCTCATGGTTCGGTGGGGACCAATGGTGGTGAGAACTTGGCACACATGGGGTCAGAGAGCTGCCTATAGCCTGAGGGACCAAGAAACAGCTTCCCGGAATTAACAGTCCCCTCGGGACAAGAAGGAAAGCAGGCCAGGAGTGCATACGTGCAGGTCTGTGTGTATGGAAGAGGCGGCAGGCAAGACCTTTGGGGTGACCTCCAGGTGGTTCAGAGCAGCTGGAGCACACAAGGCCCGAGGCTCTTTCAGCAGGCTGTGCCTGGAGTCGCAGCCACCCCTGCCTGCCTGGCTCTGAGCACCCACCAGCTGCCTCCTCCCCACTGGAAAGTTCCATCAGGCAAGACAGGGGCCAAGTACAGGGATAGTTAAAGAGGAAGAGTGTGGTAAGCCTGGACTCTCTCCATGGCCTCTCCTAGGACCCTCAATTCCCTTCTTCTCTAAGCCCAAGCAGGCCTCTGCAAAGAGGCAGTAACGAATGCCATGGAGCCCCATCAATGCAATAAGTTCCAGCGGCTGTGAGAGGCCAGCAGAAGCTGAAGGAATGGTATCCCTCTGCCCACAGGCCTGGCAGCCCTTAGAGCTTACCGTGCTTGCTCTTCTTGCCCTCCAGACAGTCCCAGTATTCCTTGCTCAGCTTTCTGGGACGCCCCCGTTTCCTCTTCCCGTGCTTGGGTTCCCCCTTCTTATAGTCTGGAAAGTCATCTAATGGGAAGGGGGTTGGAAGGTCAAGAGAAGGTAAGGGCAGGGTGTCAACAGGGAGCCTTGCTACAGAAACTGTAGCCATAGGGCAGAGGGGATTGGCTGAACCCCATGGACAGGACCCCCAAGAACAGCCCTCAACTCACCTCTAGGGAAGACCTTGCTCTCGGTGAGGTCCAGGTCCACATCACTTCCACCGGAGTCAGAGGCATGGGAACTCTGGGGAGTAGCGGTACCTAGGGGTGAAGAACACCACTTGAATGCCAGGGCCAGTCTACCCAGTCACTGCCTACCCAGACTTCAGATACTGAATGAATATTCTAAGAACTAGATGCACTCTAGGGAACTTGGAGAAGGCAGGCTGTGGCAAGGGCAGGACTTACTTGCAGTGGAGACATCAGAGCTGCCGGGGGAGGGCGCTCCAGGGCCGTAGGTACTGCAGTAGTAGGGACTGGCCTGGCGGCCATCATCCAGGAGTTCCTGGGCAAAAGGGCTTCCCTGATCTGAGAAAAGAAGTTAGAGCTTAGAAAGGCCCAGGATACCAGCAAGGACAGGCACGACCCTCCAGGGACCACAGAAATGACTATGGACTTATTTTCAAGTTGGGAGAGAATATCTCTAGCACTCTGAAGGAGTTACAGATGGGACAAGACAAGCTAGGGAGGAAAAAGGGAGAAAATGGGTTCTCACCAAAGGAGCCCGAGTCGCCTAGGCTCTCTTGGAAGGCCATGCCATCCTTCTCCAGCAGCTCGATGATCCAGCTGAGTTCATCAGAAGAGCTGGAGGCTGGAGGAGGCAGGGAGGGAGAGCGTCACGGACCATGGTTCCGGCAGGGGCTCGATGGCTGCACCCTCCTGCCCAAGTCCCAGCCACCTCGTTCACTCTCTAGGCCCTGTGGCTCCCAGCCTAGACTTACTGAGGTCCCGAAGCTGGGCATAGAGCTGGTCTCCCAGAGGTCCAAAGACTAGCCTCAGCTCCTCCAGCGCACAGCTGCAGAGGGTGGCTCCGTCCATGTCGCAGCGGGAGAAGTCGATAGAGCTGGCGTCATACTTGTTCTTCTCCACTTGGTAGCTGATCCACTCCAGAACCTGGGTCTTCGACCAGAACTGGGGCCGCTCGCTAGTCCAGCTTGCCTTCTCTGCAAGGTGGAGTACAGCCAGAGGATCAGTCCTGTCCCTTTGGGATCTTGTCTGAGGTCCTACACAACCCGAGGAGGGGTGGAGAGGGACAGATAAATATTCACAATCACAACATGGCTAGTCTTGAGTTCATCCTCCCTTACTCTGTCACCACAGTTCTTATATTCCCACCACCTCAGCCACTACGGTCTTCTCGGGGCTAGGAACACAGTTTAGCATAAATAAGGTCTTGTTTGGGTTCTTTCCCCAGTACTACACAAATATATGAATGAATAAATCCTCCCCAGCCCCTAACTCCAGGATACCCTTCCTCCCTGTCCATTTATCTAAGAGCCTCAAAGATTTTACACAGCACTCACCTGGACCTTCCAGTGACATCTGTTGGTTGTTCAGAGTCAACACCAAGTCTTCAGTGCCAAAGGTAGTCGGAGGAGCAGGAGCCAGGGTGGGGTCTTCTGAGCTGTACATGGCGTTGAAATAGTTACTAAAAACGTTGCTGATCTCACAGGTGGCAGCCATGAGGCCCCTTGGGAAGAGGAGACAAGGTGGTGAGGGTACAGGTCAGGGTACACTTCCATTTCTGTCTGGCAAAGCCTGGGCAGCAACAGCCGAGAGGCAGGAAGTTCAGTGTTGCTGTAGACATTCTCTCTTCAACACCCCCCACCACCACCCTCCACCACACCCACCCACCACCACCACCACCACCAAGAACCAACTACTTGGGGAAGCTGAGGTTGGATGCTCTCTTGAGCCTAGAAGGGGGGTCAGGCCAGCTGGCGCCAAACTGGGAAATTCCGCTCCGAAAAATAAAAATAATCTCAAAGCGGGTGGGACCATGATACAAATTCTTCTGGGGCTCTCTCCACAAATCACCTGGGCTCTTGAACCAAAGAAGCCACCCTGTCCCTCCAAGACACCGATCTGGTCTCTGACCAGTCCCAGAATACACCCACAGTAGCCCCAACACTCCAGCTAGGAACCTCCAAGCCAGAGTGATTAAGTTCAGAACTGTAAATCCACTGGACCAGTCCTGGAGCCAGAGTTAGGGAATGTGACCGTACCGAGGTGTGTCAGGGTTCGGTGTGTCAGGCGGGTGAGCAGGCTTCTGAGGCCACAGGAAGGGAAGAAATCTAGGCGGTCGAAGGCTCCACAGGTAGCAGTGATGAGTGTGGCCAGAGCGCTGCCCCCACCCGCTCTAAATAGAGCAAAGCAGGAGCTCCTTCCCTCCAGGTCTTCGGCGTGCGTCCCCGGTTGTAACCTGAGCTGGTGGCTCATTGGATGCTGGGGATTTCCTGGCCTTCAGACTGGGCTCCCTGTCCCAGGTGATTTGCATATTCCGTGCCACTTGGCCCAGATCCTAGCAGGCGGTGCTGGGAAATCAGGCCTGGCTGGTTTAATGATTGTCAGAATCTGTCATTCCGCACCCTCTGGGGTTGGGTCCTGGGTACTGAACTGGGCAGGTGGCGGGAACACTGCAGGAGTGGGCATCTGTGCCTTAGGCTGCCCTCTGGCCTTGGAAATTCTTCCTAGGGGCCTGGCCAGGGCTGAACTGGGGAGGAGAAAGCAAGGCAAGGAATCTGAACCGGTGGCTGGGTCAAGACTGATGCTTCCAACTCTCTAGAGGTCTAGAGACAAGAAGGGCCTGGTGAAAGTTACCGAGGCTAAGGGGTTTCCTCCACAACACCCAGAAGCTGGGATTCTGAAAGCGGCTAGGCAACACACTGGGCAACATTCACGGTCCAGTGGTGGTTTTGGTCTGATAGTCTGTCTAGTCAGCTACAGGGACCATTTGCTGGCACTTTGTCTGTCTGGAGCCCACCCAAACGCCATGGTTGCTGAAGCGGTAGAGATCAGGCACTACTTCAAGTCTTCCCTTGGTGCCTGTGGCGCTTTCCTCGCCTAGGGTCGGCTGGAGGTGCTGTTTGGTTTATCCGTAAGTCTGGGCTGCTCTTGATTACCCTTCTCTTCACCCAGTCCATTAGTATCTGCCTGCTGCCCTCTAGTGGTCAGAAGCCCAACATTTGAGTCATTACAAAGACAAACAGGATGCACATGTTAATTTACTGTTTACCGGGGCCCTTAAAAAACAAAAACAAATTGGGGTGGAGGGGGGCAGCGCACATCTTTAATCCCAGCACTCCGGAAGTAGAGGTAGAAGGATTTCTGAGTTTGAGGCCAGCCTTATCTACAGAGTGAGTTCCAGGACAGCCCAGGGCTACACAGAGAAACTGTCTTGAAAAACTAAAAATACAGAACAAAATCCCTCCGGAGATGCAGGAAGTTGAACCCAGAGCTTCTTAGGCAAGCATTCTACAAGTGGGTTCTAGTCCCAGGACTCTGTTCATTTTTGAAACTTTGTCTAGCTACATATACCAGGCTGGCCTCAAACTCAAGAGACAGGCTCTAGAGATGGGTTAAAGCGTAACTACCCAGACCAACACCAGAAACCTTTTTAATATAATTATCCTCATCCAAAAACATCCAATAAGCAATGTGGGGCTGCTGAGATAGCTCAGTGGATAAGGATACCTGCTGCTAAGGATGCTATGGATGGACCTGTATACATGATAAAAGGAGAAAACTGACTCCTGTAATGTGGTACTCTGACCTTTATGTGCAAGTGTACACACACATACACACTAAACAAACAAGATACACACACACACATATACACACACATACACACAAACATATGTGTGTGTGTGTGCATCTTTTTAGAGACATGGTCTTTACATAGTTCTAGCTATCCTGGGACTTACTATGTGGCTGGCCTCCAACTCACAGAACTCTACCTACCTCTGCCTCCCCAGTACTGGGATTAAAGGCACGCCCACTATGCCTGGCTGTAAGCATGGTTTTTAAAATATTTTTTAAAAAGCACTGTGGGACACATGTGGAGATGCATCCCTTTAATCTCTCAACTCCCAAGGCAAGTGGACCTCTGTGAGCTGAAGGCCAAGCCTGGACTACATAGTGAGTTCTAGGTTATCACAGGCTACATAGTAGTGAGACTCTTTCAAAAGAAAGAGAGAGAGAGAGAGAGAGAGAAGAAAAGAAATGATGTATAGTTGTTGTTTTGATAAGTGGTTTGTTCAGGCTACCAAATTAGGAAAGCGACAAGCAGTTGTTGGTGCCTTTTCCCTCTGGCTACAACCATCCCACTCAGGGAATTTTTAAAGGGATATAGTAAGTGAGGATTCCAGTCACTTACCCTGGAATGTGGGAGTACAGCTGGTAGAGCGATTATTGCCCAGCAAAAGATATGCATGTGTCTGGAATTCCAGTGCTCAGGGTCAGTCAGCCTCAGTTACATACGAGTTTGGGGCTATCTTAGGCTACAGTAGATTGTCTCAAAAGCAAAACCATAAAATTAGCAAAGAATCAAGGGTGTGGGACTTGATAAGCCATTAGATGTCTTGCGGCTCCAGCTGGTTTGTTTTGCGTTGCCTGAGGAGACAGCCTCGGACGCTATATGAATTGAGTAAGTTCTCTACACTTAACTGTCAGCATTTCCTGCATCTAAGCTATAAGATCTGTGTCTTCTCCTCTCTCCACCCCATTTACAGACACAGGACCCCCAGGTAGACCTCAAATGAAAGGTGATTCCTTTCTCTTCTAGGTACCCCATTGTCCCAGGACACAATCTACCCACCCCCATAGGATCCACTCAGAACGACAGGCTCCTTTCCTCTAGGTCAGGGCTGCTGGAAAGCCAAGGGCTCTGGGTAGGATTTTCTCTGGCCCTTCAGGGGACCTCCTCCAAGCAGCCTGAGGCAGACACACCCTCTACCCAGTCACTTACCCTGGAATGTGGGAGAACCAGCTTTTAGCCTCTGGGCTACTCACGTGCTCCTTCCCCTAAGCACACCTGGTTGGGTCTCCAGAGCCAAGAGGAAGAAGACCACAAAGAGTCCATCAGCTAGCTCCCTTGCCTTTGTGGGGCTTCCGCTCAGGAAAGACAAAGCTACAGAAATCTTAGAGCTAGTGCATCCCCCTGAATATTGATTCCGTCCACAGTCAAATGGAGGAGAAAAGTGAGAAAGAATTGGGTGAGGTCAGTGCTTTGGAAGGATCCAAGACTATGATGGGAGCAGCTGCGGCGCGATAGCCTGCCTATGCATGTGCTGAGCATGGCGCATGGTGGAGGAGCCTGATGCTTTTCCTCTTTAATCCTCAGTAGCACAGCTTCAACCCCAGTCCTGTAAAAGCACAGGCAGACCCAATAGGATTCCAGCAGAACCAAGACAGTTGGTGAAACAGGACAGGCAACTCCCATGCTATAAACTGTGAGTGGAAGTTCACCAGTGGTGGCCCACGCCTTTAGTTCCAGCACTCGGGAGGCAGAGGCAGGCAGATCTCTTGAATTCGAGGCTGGACTGGTCTACACAGCTAGTTCCAAGACAGCCAGGGATACACAGAGAAACTATCTCAAAAAACAAAATATTGACAGGTCTCAGGACTGACAGGATAAATGTGAAGGCGAGGGAAGGAAGGCCATGGGCCAGTCCTGAGAAAGATCAGCTGTGATGTCAGCTATGAATGTCAGCTCCCCCTCCCTTGCACTCCTGGGCCCTCTTTGGCCTGTAGCTCACAGCTGCCTCTGTTGGTGAGGCAGAGGCATCGTCCTGCTTCCCACCTGGCTTTGTCAGAGATGGAACCTCAGCTTTGTCTCCACCTTTGTGTAGGGACAGGTGAAGCCAGATGGGGACCAGCTCAAAGTCCCCTGTGATTAGGAAAGACAACTTAAACTTATCTTAGCACGCTCTCTTGTCATTCCCATTCTCAAACCAAGATGCTGACTGCTTCTACCTCCGTGTAGAACCAGGAAATCAGAGTTCAGCTACAGTAGTCACTCAGCAGACTCTGCCAGTCCCAACCCATTACCACAGTTAGGGAGGATCTGGGGCAGGGGAGGCCTAGCAAAGCCCCAGGGGTCTGAGGGGGGACGGAGGAAGGGGAGAACACCCTCTTCCTCTGTGGGCAGGCAACCATGCACATATGACACAGAGGGTCGCCAGCAGGATAACGTCAACGGTGACTTTGGCTCCTGCATATAACCCCAGCACTCAGGAGGCAGAAGGCTCACCACAGGTCTGAGCCTGGTTCACATAGTGAATTCCAGGCCAGAAAGGACTGCATAATGAGTTTCACAAAACCACAAAAACCCAGGGCTGGTGAGGTGGCCTCATGGGTAAGAATACTTGCCACTAGGCTGGTGACCCAGGCTTGATCTCTGGAACCCACCTAGTGGTACAAGAGAAGCAACTTCCACAAGTTGTCTTCTGACCTCCACGTGTGCATCACACACACACACACACACACACACACACACACACACACACACCGTTTCTTAAACATAAATAACAATAAATGAGTCATTCTATAACTCCAACTTATCTACTTCTTGCTTAAAAACATTTATTTAAAATGAAAAAGAATGATATTTTACTCTCTGCAGCCTGGGCTAGGGGGAGCACGGGAGGCCTCCTAGGACTCTTAGCACTCTCTAGACCAGAAGCTGCCACCAGGGCAGAGACCCAAACCCAAAGAACAGAAGCTCCGGGGCACTGGCGTGAGAACATGAATTTGGGAAGGAGCAATTCTTCAGGAAGCCCGTGAAGCCTTTCTGAGGTAGGGACCACCCAGGCGAAGCCTCTAACTGTCCTTGGGCGCCAGGATCTGCTGGACATAGTTGACAACGTTGCTGTGGAGCTGGGAAGCAGTGGCGGCAAAGGTGTCCTTGGCCAGGGTCCGGGCCATCTCGCTGCCACCCATCATGGCGTGGTACAGAGGCAGAGTATATTTCTGCTTTCCCTGTAAGAAACAGACACCCGTCCTCAGTAGCTTACTCAGTGGGTCTACCCAGCCCCTCCTCCTCCAACTGCAACCATGGTCTGAGGGCAAGGAGGGTGTGGGGGTCAGAGCAGGGGAATGAAGCGCTTCCCGTGAGAAGGACTGATTTTGGCATCTTCTAGGGCGTGGAGGAGGTCCTGGGGAAATAAGTCAAGTGTGACCCTCCAATCACGGTAACGAGGGACCATCTACGAGTGCAAATGACAATTGACAGAATGGGACTACAAACTTTTGGAAAGTTGGAAGGCAGTTAGTCACCAAAACAATGACAGCCAAAACCCAGGGCCATGTAAGGTCCATCCCGTCTGCAATTAAGCCAAAATTCACATCACTGTGCGGCAGCTGCAGGGCAAGCTCAGGAGCTCCAGAGGCTTGGCAACAGGCCAGAGGGTTCAAAGACCCCTCCCACAGGCCTCCCTTTCCCTCCCTCTCCACACAGACTCCACGACAGACAGAAGAAGCTGTCATGGCTTTGGATCCACTTGGTTCCTCCTTGCTGTGGGTTTGAGGATGCCCAGTGCATCGGAGAGCCTTTCACTCTCACAGGCATCTGCTGGCACAAGAACCTTGCCCTTCACTCCCCGCCTTTGTTCTTTGGCATGACCAGTCCTCATATTACCCAGTGCTCTCTTCCTGCTTCTGGTTAGCTCTAACTAGCTTCATCCCTTAGGTTTCACCAAAAACCCGATGTCCAAAAACTTGCAACTTTCTCTTCCCGCAGGATGAAGCTCCCCGGAGTACCACCAGCACCAGCCTGATTAGGAGGGTCCCTCAGAAGCCAGACCCACTTCCTCTGAAGCACAGACCCACATGGCTCTCCCATGGCTCTCCCGCAGGAAGACCTCAGGTATGATAATGGAGGTCCACAGCCTTTGAGGGGACCAGGGATGTAACTACCCACCTGGCTCTGCAGGAAGTCCTTCACTTTCTGGAATTCCTCTTGGTAGTCATTCTTAAGGATGATTTGGCCCCATCTGAGCCGTAACTCAGCATTCTGAGCATTGGAAATCTTTGGGTATGTCTCCCCAAGTTTTTTCACATTTCCTAGAAAAGAGAGAGTGATGGGTTATTGATGGCCGGCTGAAAAGCCCAGAAGTCTCATTCCTGAGGCCATTGAGTGAGTATCTGCCCTCATTCCCTTCGAAAGCACTTGCAGAAACCTTCAGGAGGTTCCCTTACCACTCACCTCTCACATGCATTCTGCTCATGTGTCTGGCATGGTGATGCTCTCAGACCACGAGCACTTTAACTCTAAGGCTCTCCCCTTAATTTTACTCCAGACTCTGTTCTCCTCGAGTTCTCTCCTACCATTATACTAACAAATTTGGATCCAGCTTTGAAATCTGAATATGTGCAGTTACTTATTCTTAGTATGAAAACCCCCTATGCCCAGAGAGGTGACTCTCACTGGGATTTGATGACTATTATTTCTGACTGGGGAACAACAAAGTATCAATGGGTCAGATGATGGAGCTCGGGAGTGCTCAGTGGCTGGGAGTGTTCGCTGTTTTTCCAGAGGACCTCAGTTCAGTTCCCAGCATCCACATCAGATGGCTTACAACCACCTGCGACCACAGCTCTAGGGTATCAATACCCTCTTCTGGCCTCCGTGGGTACTCACACACGGGGCAGACACACACATACTTCAATAAATCTTTAAAGTAATTTTTAAATAAGAGTTTTGGTGACTAGGTTGAAATCTTAGCCCAACCCTTTAGTAATTGTGTCAGTTACTGGTGCCTTTCTGATACAGTCTCTGCTACCTGGGGATTAAATGGCCTCACAGAAACAGAGTTTACAGAGGGCCCTGCATAACCAGGGCCCTGATGGATGCCAGGCTTTGTTAATTTGATCTTGCCACTTGTCCATGTAACCTTCACCGTTTTGATGGCATAGTCTTGTGAAGTCTCAGCCTCCCTTCTCTGAATCGACCTCTGACCTCTGACATGAAGCTGTGCACCCAAGGAGCCTGGATTCAGTGTGACAAGGAGGTAACCCACTATCCTTACCAGGAGGGAGAGGAGACCTCTGCAGGATCTTATCTAGGAAGTAGACAAGCTGGTAGGTCTTCCATGTAGAGATGTCCACGGCTTCAATGGCTTGCATGTCTGGCTCTGAGGTCACCCACAGCTCCGCCAGCTCTTCAGCTGGCTTCATGAGTGAGTCCCCAGGAGAGAGGTCGGGGAGGTAGGGGGGCCAGCCAGGGGTGTTCAGCCATCGATCGAACTCAAAACCTCATAGGTCAAAGAAAAGAAGGCACGTCAGCCTGCCTCTGGTTCTCTGTCTTCCAGAGGCAAGGTCTCAGGAAGCCCACACACACTGGAACCAAGGGTGGCTTCTCCCACCAGTCAACATGTCCAAGCGGTCTCCTAAGCTTGCACGCCCCATTTCCCCATCTGCGGGGTCCTGGTTGGGGTGGCATCTGGAGGCGCTCACAGTAAGACTGGACAATGCCTGTTTCTACTGTGAAACTGGTTTTTGCTTTAAAATTAGCACTCTGTCATCAGGTGACAGCCACCTTTGTAGTCAAGTGCATCCTGTTCTCCCTATCCTAACAGCACCAGGGACCAAGCCTGGGCCACCCAGCTTCCTATCCTAGCTTTGCCAAAGGCTCTGGGAGGCCACAAGCAGGGTTACTTTACCTTTTGGCGCCTCGGTTGTTTGTAAGGTGGGGGTGCTAGGCCCCACCTTAGTTGACAGTTGCGAAGATTAAATGAGCAAATATACATTAAAAGCTTAGTGTCCTGCCTGGTGTGCAGTAAGCACTCAGTAATTATTAACTATTTTCCTTAGACCCATGACCTTGAAATCAAGGCCTCCAACCAACTGCAGGACAAGGTGCTACCAAAGCTGAAACTGACTTCGCCAAACCAACCAGAGTGATTCAGAGTTCACGTCCCGACAAGGGGTGTGGCTAACTAAGGGACTGTCTGGGCCACGTAGGGGACATCTTTTCTGCTCTATGAGGAAGTAGCACCTCCCTGCTGACATCGGGGCATGGCCAGGATTTCCCATTGCTTACAGGATTCAGAGAGACCTCACCATGAGCTCAGGGCCCCTTTTTCCTGTCCTGCTTCTAATCTGGGCAGCAGAGGTCACCACAACACTCTGAGAAGAGTCAAGAAGTCAGCCTGCCTCTGGTTCTCTGTAAGGTCTCAGGAAGCCCCCACACACTGGCCTTGAACTCACTGGAACCAAGGGTGGCTTCTCTATCCAGACCCTCTTGTCCCCACCTCCCCCAAGCTGGGGTTATAGTCGTGCCAAGGTTTTTTTTTTATTTTGTTTGTTTTGACTTGAACTGAACATAAAACTCAGGCTGGTCTTAAAGTTATGGCTATCGGCTGCCTCGGACTCCAAAGCGCTTCAGTTCACCTTAAAAAGAGGTTTTTCATTTGCTTTTATGTTTTGGTGCAGAGGGTCAAACCCAGGTCCTCATATATGACAAGTAACATTCTACCAACTGAACTACACTGCCAATTCAGGAAATTGAAGTCTGTCTTCTCTCTCTTTCTGTCCTCTCTCTCCATCTCCCTCTTTCTGGGGATTGAGTCCAGGGCCTTGTATACACTAGGCATATGCTGGACCATGGAACTCCACCCAGCCGCCAGTTATTATTCTGTGGAACAGGGCCTGGGGTCCTGAGCTGTCTCTCCAAATAGCGATTCACCAGGAACCTATGACGCCATGTCTTCCTGTCTCATCTTGCTCATTCTCTGAGTTCTTGGAAGCCAAACAGCCCAGTTTCTCTGCTTACCTGGAATGGAATCTACTCCCTTCTTCTTCAACTCAGGGAAATACTCCAGGTAGAATTCCAGAAAGTCTTCAGCCAAGATACTTTGGAATTTAAACTCATCTACATAGGCCTGTGAGGAGGGACATGGTTGTTGTTGTTGTTGTCTCTGGCCGCCCTGAGGAACAGACCCCCCTTCCCCCATCTCTCAGTCCCTCTCTGACCCCTTACCTCTTGCTGTTGGGCCCCCTCCCCCTACCCTAGCACTCTGGCCCAGCTGCTTTACCTGTTCCTCGTCCTTCTCCCCACATGGAGAGTTGACTGTACCTTGAGAAACTTGTCAAACTGATCCTGATCACCCACCAGGTGGGCCAGGTATGAGACAAAGCAGTAACCTTTCTCGTAGGGGGTCTCATTGTAGGTGTCATCGGGGTCCACACCTGACAGGGGAGAGAGCAGACAGGACTGAGTGTTTGTACGCACCCCCTCTGCCTTCAGATTACAGACTGACTGTTGGAATTGACCCGACTACACCTTTCCCGGTACAGCGAAGGTTTCTAGGCCACCGATAGTCCTTCCCAAAGGTGATAGCAGAGGGTCAGTAACTATGGATCTAAGACAGGGTCAGGAAGACCAGTGGTTCAAAGGGGCTAGCACATTTCCTTGGGCAGGGCCTTAACTACCTCTTAAGGTGGACCATGCTCAGACTTTTGAGTCTGGTTGGTCACCGTCTACACAGTCAACCTCCCCGATGTTGTTTTTACAACTGTCCTAGACTTAAGCTAATCACCAATGTACTAGAAGTTCATTTTACAGTCAGTGGCATCAGAGAACACATGCTTCGGTTGCACAAAAGGGTTTTAGGTTAGTCACACGTGAAACTAAAGAAAAATGCTAGAAAGCAGGAAGCCCAGAGCTGACGGGTGCATGACCTTGGGCAAGTCACTGGATCTGCCTGGTTCTGTAACATGAAGCTAGCATGATTTACCAGCCTCGTTCCTGGGACAAGAGGAACAGGGGAACAGGAGAGCAGCTATACAAAAGCCACGGCCAAGTCATTAAGAACTTAGTGGCTGAAATGGTTGTGTTCAGTCGGCTTACAGAGCAGGGGATGGCCAGAGTACTATAGTGGCCCACCACTCAAAAAAAGCATTCTAACATGTGGCTCAGACTAACTTGGGGCTCCAAGAGTAATTTACTGGGGTGGGGGTCAGGGGGACAGGAAGACAGAGGAGCCTTCTGGACCTGGTTCAATCTTCACCCGGAGCTTGTTGAGTGGGTTTTCCTCTCCGGAGACATTCATGTGCTGACGCAGCAGAGCCCTCCCTGTGGCAGCCTCCAAGCAAGTGTAAGCAGCTCCTGGCCAGAAACAAACCATAAACCCCAAATTCACCAAGTCCACATTTCCCCTGACAGAGGCGCTGTGCTGTCCTCTTGTGGTCTGAGGCTCAACGGCATTACCTCTCAGAGTGGCACAGAACATGACTCAACCCCTCCCTAGCTCTCGGAGGTCTGGTGAACCTGACTGTGGGGCTCTGTCCCATCAGGACTAGGGGAACCCTTCCTTGTCAACCATGATGAATGTGTTTTTATTTTTAGGTAACAACTTAGTCTCTATGAAACTTAAAATAGTTTTCCTCGGATGATCCTGTGTGCAAAAGAAACTGTCATCTTCAAAAACGCCAAACACCTAGCCTGGGCGTGGTGGCACAGGTCCTGACTCATCTACCGTCAGGGGGGAGCAGAGGCAGGTGGATCCCTGTGAGTTTAAGGTTGGTCAGTCTACACAGGCCATCTGGGGCTACATAGGAAACCTTGTCTCAAAAAAAGAAAAAAAAAATTTAACTGTCCCTTACATTTCCCCCTAGCTTTAAAGACAGTACCTTGGGAGCCAGTGGCGTGGCTCAGTGGGTAAAGGAGCCTGGCACCAAGCCCTAGTGCCTCCAATCAATCACCAAGGTTAGTACAAAAGGAAGGAAGCCATTCCAGAAAGCTGGTCTCTGACTTCCACACAAACACTGTGGTGTGTGCATACAGACACACACTTTGACTCTGCCACTCACTACATGTTCTGACTCTGAGCCTCCCTTGGCCTCAGTTTTTTCTTCTGCCCAATGGGAAAATAAAAGTGTGCTATGGGATTCTAGTACTTTAAAGCTCTGCTAAGCTAAATTCACTATGTAGTCCAGGCTAGCCTTGAAGTCAGTTCAGGCACCATGCCCTACCGGATGTGGTCTTTCCTTTTTTATTTTTTAGGATTTATTTATTTTATTTATATGAGTACACTGTCACTATCTTCAGACACACCAGAAGAGGGCATCAGATCCCCATTACAGATGGTTATGAACTACCATGTGGTTGTTGGGAATTGAACTCAGGACCTCTGAAGAGCAGTCAGTGCTCTTAACCACTGAGCCATCTCTCCAGCCCTGTCTTTCCTTTTTTAAGACAGGGTCCTACTATATGACCCTGGTTGGCCTCAAACTTGTGACCTTCCTGCTTTAGTTCCCCAGTGCTAAGTAAGGACTCACAACTGTGAGTCACTATGCCCAGTTTGCCACAGGATTCTTATGGCTGGTTAAGAGATTCAGAAACAAAATCTTGCTCTGTTCACTTTTAGTAAGAGTACAGCGCTGATCAAACTATTTGGGACGAAAAGGATAACACACACTGAAAATCTTTACCATGTTCAGACCCAGAGGTGATGTTTTTCTTTTTTGGTTTGTTTTTTGTTTTTGTTTTTCTTTTTTGTTTTTGTTTTTTCGAGGTAGCGTTTCTCTGTATAGCCCTGGCCGTCCTGGAACTCACTCTGTAGACCAGGCTGGCCCTGAATACAGAAATCCGCTTGCCTCTGCCTCAAAGTGCTGGGATTAAAGGCGTGCGCCACCACTGCCCGGCTGGTTTTGTTTTCTCAAGACAAGATTTCTCTATCAACCCTGGCTGTCCTGGAACTTGCTCTGTAGACCAGGCTAGCCTTGAATCCAGAGAGATCAGTCTTCTACCCCCTGAGTGCTGGAATCAAAGCCATGTGCCAGCACCTCCAGGGCAGTGATGATGTTTCTAATAGTCTTTCTTACTGAAATCTTCTGAGGTATGCACTGACGTGTGTGTGTGTGTGTGTGTGTGTGTGTGTGTATAATTGTCACAGCATTTCTTTTTCCTTTTGAGACAGGGTCTCCTGTAGCTCAGGCTGGCCTCACTAGCCTCGACCTTCTGATTCTTCTGCCTCGACCTTCTGAAAGTGAGAATTACAGGCATGCACCATCATGCCCATTTTAATGTCTGCCCCAGAACCCAGAGACCCATGCATCCTAGGCATCAACCACTGAGCTACTCCCCACCCCACCCTGGCCTCAGTACTGAATACTCAGCCTTGTTCAGGCACTCACTCTACCTAACGGGCTATGTTACCAGCTCAAACCCTATTACATTTAATGAAAAAATTTTAAACTCTTTTCTTTCTTTAATGCTTTGAATTATTTTTGAGAATTAAAAAATTTAAATACTACTGTCAAGCTAGTTTAAAACCATTGATGAGAGCAAGGAATGATATAGCATATGACTTTAATCCCAGGGCTCAGGAGGCAGAGACAGGTAGGTGGATCTCTGGTCTATATAGTGAGTCCCTGGCCAGCCAGGCATGCACAGTGAGAACCTGTCTCAAAAGAAAAACAAACAAACCAAACCTAGAGATGTTTGAGCTTTCATACTCATGTACAGAAATTGAGTTTTTAGGAGGTAGAGGCAGGAGGGGGGAGTCTGACCTGGCTATATAGTGGCTATATAGGAGTCTGATCTATATAGTGAGTTCCAGACCAGAAGAACCTGCATAGCAAGAACTTGCCTGAACCCTGCCCTTCAGTACTGGAGATTGAACCCAGGAAAGCACTTTGCCAGCTGAACAAATGAACTGTATCCTCAGCCCAAGACCTGTCTCAAAAAAGCCCCAAAGTGCTGGCCATGGTGGCTGCACAACTTCCATCCCAGAACTCAGAAGGCAAGGCAGGCAGGTGATCTGTGTGAATTCAGGGCCAGCCTTCTGTGAGGTCTGTCTCAAGCAACACAACAACAAGCAATATAAACAAAAGAAAAATTAAAAGCAGCTGGAGAGGTAGCTCAGAGGTTCAGAGCTCTGACTGCTCTTGCAGAAGAACTGGTTTTGATTCCAGCACCCACGTAGCATCTCACAGCCCCTGAAACTCCTGTTCCAGGGGATCTGATGTCATCTTCCGACATCCGCAAGGACCAGGCACACACATGTTGAACATACATACATGCAGGCAAAGCATGCACACAATAAAAATGAATAAAGAAAAAAACCCCCGGGGCTGGTGAGATGGCTCAGTGGGTAAGAGCACCCTACTGCTCTTCCGAAGGTCCAGAGTTCAAATCCCAGCAACCACATGGTGGCTCACAACCATCCGTAATGAGACCTGACGCCCTCTTCTGGTGTGTCTGAAGACAGCTACAGTGTACTTACATATAATAATAAATAAATAAATCTTTAAAAAAAAAAAAAAACCCAGTTTTCAGTGTAAGTCCTGCCTCCCTTCATGCCCACACGATGAGACCACAGGAGCAGATGGCGCTAAGAATGAAGCCAGGTGCTTGGAAGGATGGCACCTTACCAAACAGGATGGTGGAGATCCTCCTCTGGGCATACATGGTGAAGCCTTCATTGAGCCAGAACTCCCCCCAGTTGGCATTGGTGACCAGGTTCCCAAACCAACTGTGGGAGATCTCATGGATGATGACGTCGGCTAAGGAGCGGTCCCCTGCTAGCAGGCACGGAGTGACAAAGGTCAGGCAAGGATTCTCCATTCCTCCAAATGGAAAGGATGGTGGCATAAAGAGCAAGTCATACCTGCCAAGAAACTGAAGTCAGGGAGGCCCTGACTCTCCAGAGCAGACCTCACCTCCCTGTCCTCCTCAGACCCACAGCTGCAGCCACTAAATAGACAGCCCTTGCTGAAGATGAAGCCTGGGCCTCTGGGTGCTTCAGGAAGCATCCCTGCCTTCACGCTCGCCTCTGAAAGGCAGCTGAGCCCCATTTTGCTCTTCTCCCAAATTGGCTGTGAGCATGCTCCACCACACTTACACCTCAGAGGCCAGCTTGGGGTCCTAAGGACCAGCCTGTATCCCCAAGCCTGCAGCTTGAAGTCTTTAAGGTAACTTCCCACAAAGAGGAAAGGCGTGCTAACAAAAGCCCTGAAGTTTCTTCACTCTCCCCACCTCGAGCCTGGCAGCGCATTTTAGTGACTTCAAAAACCTGTTCCTTCCAGATCCCTTTAGCAGCCTCAAGGAGCCTGGCCCATCCCTTCCTCTTTGCTTCCTCCTTTCCTGCGTTTCTGGGATGAGGAAGCCTTGCTCTAGGAGACAGAGGAAGGGAGAGAGGCCCGGGAGTGTGCAAAACAGCTACTTGGTTCACAAAACACATCCATTAATTGATACCACACCTTCCCCAAACATAGGGTCCGAAAAGCTTCTCTCCTGTTGCCAGAAATTCTTCTATGACCCCATTGTATTCCTCCTTGGCAGCTTCAATCAGGCAGGGCTCCGCCCACACCCGGCTCCTAAGCACAGAGAGGCAGAAGAATGCTCAGAGACTGCTTCGGCCACGGGAACCACATATAGAACACTAGCCTTCATCCCATATTTGAGCCAATGAAATGTGGCCATGTGGCCAGCCACTCTCACAGAGAAGACAAGATCAGTTTCTTTGCTCAGCCCCAAGAGGCTGTGCGTCACACCTGGGTATGAAAACCTATTGCCAAGAGAAGAGTGACTTCTGCAAGTTATTCTCATCTCTACATGCACACCGTGCACAAATGTGTGTGAGCACATGCACATGTGCACACATACACACACACACACACAAATTAAAATGTGGTCTAGAACAAGCAAAAATAAGCCCATGTATAAATAAAACTAGTACAGCAAAACAGGCGTGTTTACAGATGGCCTCTTCAACTTTTTATAATTAGAATGTTTCATAAAAATTAAGAAATAGTAAACAAGGTGGTATACACATCTATAATACCAGCATTAAAAATTTTATGTTTATTATTTTTTATTGGATATTTAAAATTGGATATTTTATTTATTTACATTTCAAATGTTATCCCCTTTCCCAGTTTCCCCTCTGCAAACCCCCTATCTCATTCCCCTCTTACCTTGCTTCTATGAGGGTGCTCCCCCACCCACCTACCCACTCCCACCTCACTGCCCTAGCATTCCTCTACACTGGGGCATCAAGCCTTCACAGGACCAAGGGCTTCTCCTCTCACTGATGCCAGATAAGGCCTCTTTAGCTCCTTCAGTCCTTCCCCTAACTCCTCCATTGGGGTCCCTGTGCTCAGTCCGATGGTTGGCTTCGAGCATCTGCATCCGTATTGGTCAGGATCTGACAGAGCAGAGTATCAGGCTCCTGTCAGCATATATATTTTTATTATGTTTATGTGAATGTATGATGTGCATGTGCAAACGTGTGCATGGCACAATGTGTGTGCGTGGGGAAGTCTAGTTCTACTGTGTAAGATCCAGCTTACATTATCAAGCTTGGTGGCAAGTACCTTTATCCAATGAGCTGTTTTACTGAAGCCTTGTAATCCCAGCACGTGGAAGGCTGAGGCAGGAGGATTGAGAGAGTTGGAGGCCATTCTGGGCTACATAGGAAGACCCTGGTCCTACTAACCAACCAACCAACCAAAGACTAAAGACAGGAAATCAGAAGTGAAGAGAGAGAAATGATACCACCCACCATCAGGAAGATATGATCAAACAGAAAGTCAATGCTGAGAGCGCCAGGGAGTAGGCCAAGGCCACTTGACTCCAAGGATGAGCTGACACCAGGATTAGGGACTCCTGAAGCCAAGGCCTGCACCTGGGGTTTGCACAAGAGGATACAAATACTATCAGCCTCACTGAGTCTGGGTAACAATTAGGAGGGATCATATACCAATGACTATTGGCTTCCACCCTCTTGCCTTCTACCCAGGACCTGGGATAGGAGCATACTGTGCCAGGAAACTCTCATGTTTAACATACAGCACAAGCCCTTTTGTGAACAAGGGATGGCCACCTGACAGGGGGATAAAGAAGCTGTCATCACTACTTTCTTTACATTTTTTGATTTGTTTGTTTGTTTGTTTGTCTGTAGGCAGGGGTTCACATAACTCAGGCTGCCCTTTACCTCACTATGTGGCTGAGGAGGACCTTGAATTTGGGATCCTCTGGCCTCCACTTTGTAAATGCTGAGATTACAGCACTGTGCCACCACCCCAGCTTTCTGCGTGCAAGGCAAGCATTTTATCAACTGAGCTACACCCCCTAAACCACCATCAGCACCAGTTAAACGGACCGTGTTACCATGTTTGACATGCTTTTGAGTCAATTTCTTATTTATTTATTTATTTATTTATTTATTATATGTAAGTACACTGTAGCTGTCTTCAGACACTCCAGAAGAGGGCGCCAGATCTCATTATGGATGGTTGTTAGCCACCATGTGGTTGCTGGGATTTGAACTCTGGACCTTTGGAAGAGCAGTTGGGTGCTCTTACCCACTGAGCCATCTCACCAGCCCCAATTTCTTTTCTCTCTTTTTTTTTTAAGATTTATTTATTTTATGGATATGAGTACATTGTAGCTATCTTCAGACATACCAGAAGAGGGCATCTGATCCCATTACAGATGGTTGTGAACCACCATGTGGTAGCTGGGAATTGAACTCAGGACTTCTGGAAGAGCAGTCAGTGCTCTTAACCACTGAGCCATCTCTCCAGCCCTTGAGTCAATTTCTTGTTTGTTTGTTTGTTTGTTTGTTTGTTTGTTTTTTAATGGTTTTTCGAGACAGGGTTTCTCTGTATAGCTCTGGCTGTCCTGGAACTCACTTTGTAGACCAGGCTGGCCTCGAACTCAGAAATTCTCCTGCCTCTGCCTCCCGAGTGCTGGGATTAAAGGAGTGCACCACCACGCCCGGCTTGAGTCAATTTCTTATGGAGGGTTCAAAAGAATATTTTATGATATGCTTTCTGTCATATGGTATGGATTCTGACATCTTTCCATTGCCATTATGATAGCATATGACTATAATTCATACACCATCTTGTTTTATTTGAAGATAGGGTCTCATTGTGCAGTCCTGGCTGGCCTCAAACAGAGATCCTATTGCCTCTGCCCTCAGAGTGCTGAGATCAAAGGTGTACACACCACATAGTCTACTTCATACTTTTGCAAATAGAATGATTGTTAGGACAAATACACCCTCAAACCACAGGCCTTTCCTTATCTTGCAATCAGAGTAAAAATCCTCTGGTGGCAAAGATGAACTCCCTGTCTATTAGGAATAAGTTAACATGTCGCTAGGGATATAGCTCAGGGTAAGAGTGCCTGTCTAGCATGCTTAAGGTCCTGGGTTTGACCCCAAGCACAGCAAAATAACAACAATCAGGACTAGTGGTGTTTTGAATGTGTGTGCTAAAAGCAGGTACCAATGAAATTCTGCTTATTATTCTATCTGATACCTAGGAGCTAACTTAATTCTTGATGCTACTAGAGTTCTTTGGAGCCCTGTGATAAAACTTGAGCTAAGGAACAACACGAGAGCCAGGAAAGGCGCCTGTACTGTGCAGTCCAAGCTTTGACCCTTTCACAGCAGGATTAAGAGAGAGATGATATGAAAATCTGAAAAATCTATTCTGGCTTTAGAAAGGATTATTTATTCTATACAGCCCCCTGTGGCTTCGAACTTAAGACTTCCTGTCTTAGCATCCCTAGTAGCTGGGGATACAGGTGTGTGCCACTGTGCCCAGCTCATGGCTGAAGTTCTTGTTTCTAGAAACTGTACAAAATACCTTTTTGCCTCCACTAAACCCGCTTAGCATCATGACAGCATATGTCTAGATTGAGGCACCTGCAGCCGGCAGAAAGGACAGTCAGTCTTTCTCCCTTTAAAAGGATGCAATGAGATCCAAGTTGCTAATCTGCAGAACTCAGTGCTAGAAGAAATGGGTTTTGGCACTGAGGTCTGTACAGTGCCAACTTAGTACTCAGCTACTAGTCAAGATCAGTCTTGTAAACTTCCACCTGAGCACCAACATCACGTGACCAAGAGACTCCACTGCAGCTCCAGCAACTGCCGCGGTACCAGCAGGACCGGCAGTCTCATGGCTGAGACATGACGAAAGGAAACGGAGAGGTGGGAAGGAGGAAGAGGAAGAGAGAACCTCTGCCAACCTACTCGGCATCTGAAGACAGATCCCACACTGCCTCCAAGAGCCATTTTAGCAGGACCACTGCCTCTGGAGGTCAATCCAACCTTGCCTATCGAGTGTTTCTTACCTGGGTCCAACCTCAGCTGAAGCCAGATCTCCAATGGCCAAAGCTATCAGATAGGAGGGGATGGGATGGCTCATCTGGAAGAAGAACTTATTTGGTCCTCTCTTCTCCCAGGTGTCTGCACTCATCACAGCTGTGAAGCCATCTGGAACCTGGCAACAGAGGGAGCATGGGAAAGAAACCTCACCCAGGGAAAAACCTCACCCGGAAAGCCTTCTTTGCATGTTTGTCTATGCTTTGTTCTTTTTGAGACAAAGTGTTTCTATGCAGCCCTAACTAACCTGGAACTTGCTGTGCATACCAGGCTGACCTGGAACTCTCAATGGTCCCCCTGCCTCTTTCTGGCTGCTTGAATTACATAACCATGCCTGGCAAAAAAAAAAAAAAGGCCTCCTCTGTCTAACTTGAAGAATAGTATGATCAAAAACCTGAACAGTGACGATGATGACTCAGAATCCATCCCGGAGAACACAAGGCTTCAAAAGCATACACGGATGGGATTTGGACTGTGTAAAATTTCTGTCAATGGATGAGGCTTGGTAGCACATGCCTTTAATACCAGTACTCAGGATCTCTGAGCATCTGAGGACAGCCTGCTCTACATCATGAGTTCCAGGCTAACCAAGGCTACATGGTAAGATGCTGCTCAAACAATAGCTGCACATGGAGATTCTACTGGATGGATGTAGTAAGTTACTAACCAGATTGGGACCTGATGGGTCTGAAGGTATGTTCTCTGTCTCTATCTCTCTCTGAGAAAGGGTCTGCCTAGATGGTCTAGGTTGGCATTGAACTCATGATTCTTGTGTCTTTGCCTCCTAAGGATTATAGACAACATTTACTTTATTATGTTTTAATTGTGTGTGTGTGTCTGTGCACATGCACGAGCTTGTGCATGCGCATGTAGGTATGTGCATATAAATGAAGGTGCCCATGAGGTGCTAGACCCCGTGCACAGAGTCACAGACAGTTGTAAGTCACCTGATGTGGGTGCTAAGAACTAAATTAGAGTCCTCTGGAAGAGCAGAAGTGCTCTTAACTGCTGAGCCATCTCTCATTCATAATCTCAAGGGCAAGCATACTAAATTAAATCGCCTTACCTCAATAAGAGCCGAATACGTGCATTTCACTGCTGGAGTGTCCAAGCAAGGGAAAAAGGCTCGGTTTAAGACCGCCTGACCCTGGGTATAGACAAAGGGTTTCTTCTTTCCTGCTGTCTGCTCGGGAGCCAACCAGCAAACCTAAGAGAGAACAGAGAGGCATTTCAGAACAGACAGATCATGAACAGAGAAAGGAGCTGGCTGACATGGGACATTTTCAGGACATTTCATAATCATTAAGACCTTTCTGATGGTCACTCTGTCCCTGACTGTCCTGTCCTAGTGTGTGTTTAATCTACTCTGGAACAGGCTATGGTCTCATGCCCGCATCACAGGGCAGATACTGCATTCCCACTGTATCCCATGGGTATCTCAGAATCAAATCAGAACCTCAGACTGAGATTCTGTGTCCTTCTGGCTGTAGCAGTTTCCCATCTAACCAGAGTTAGATATTTGCTTGTTTATTTGTTTTGAAAGGATCTTAATGTAGCACATGCAGTGCCCAGCTTTTATTTTGTAATGAATATTTATGAGGTGATTAGCTCACTCATGCAGGTTGTAAGTTGACTCTTATTCTCTCCCATATCTGGGTAGACTGGATCTCTCTTTGAAGGTATTTCTTCCAGTGATTCTTTAGAAAAGCCCAGAAGAAGGGGGACAGAGACCTTGCCTTCATACAGGTATGGTGAGATGTCCTGGTGTATCTCAGTTTCTGGTATACCAGAGCCTATCTGCAGTGCAAGGATATTTAGTCATAAGCTGGCTTTCAACCACCAGTTGTTTCCAAGACACAACTGTAGTTTTTTTAGTTACTCCAGATCTCCTTTCTGAGGACTCAGGGTTATGACTGGAGTTGAAGTCTATCAGTAAGACAATCAAGGCTCTATCACGAGAAGACACCAACCTTACTTCTGCCTGTAGCAAAAGGAAAACATACACAACGTAGGTAAAACTGTTCATGTGTGTTTGTATGAATATGTACCCATTTAAAATTGAAGGACAGGTTACACTATTCCAGGAAGGTTTCATAGGTGAAATAAAAGTGTCTGATCAGGGCTGGCGAGATGGCTCAGAGGTTAAGAGCACTGACTGCTCTTCCAGAGGTCCTGAGTTCAATTCCCAGCAACCACACGGTGGCTTATAACCATCTGTAATGGGATCCAATGCCCTCTTCTGGTGTGTCTGAAGAGAGCTATAGTGTACTCATATAAATAAAATATTAAAAAGAAAAAAGTGTCTGGTCAGACCTTTAAGGGCAAGCAAGAGTCAGATGTTAGAAGGAAAGAGAGAAGCCTTTCTCTAGCAGGTGAGAGAGGAAAGGCAGGCCTGGATGCAGGTTCTAGGAACTGCATAGCCTCTGGGAGTAGGCAGAAGGTGTGACAGGATTTTCCCTGTCCAATTACATTAAAATATTAATGTAGCAGGAGGCCTGTTATTGGACAGGGAAAAGGGAGACAGAGCTAGGAGTTGCAGAGACAGAAAGCCTCTCAGGAGAGGAAAAAAAAAGCCAAGATGGAGGCAGACAAACAGGAAGAACCTGAGCCAGCATGGCTTTAAATAGCCACAGGCAGTTACGATATCATAAAGGTTAGAATAATTGGGATAGTTTGTCTAATCTAGGTGGGCAGCTTTTTTTTTAAAGATTTATTTTAGTTATTATTATATGTAAGTACACTGTAGCTGACTTCAGACC
Organism: Mus caroli; assembly: GCF_978045245.1. Classification (NCBI taxonomy): domain Eukaryota; kingdom Metazoa; phylum Chordata; class Mammalia; order Rodentia; family Muridae; genus Mus; species Mus caroli. Next base: position 131,854,355 of record NW_028227256.1, read on the forward strand.
CACCAGAAAAGAGTATCAGATCTCATTATAAATGGTTGTCAGCCACCATGTGGTTGCTGGGATTTGAACTCAGGACCTTTGGAAGAACAGTCAGTTCTCCTAACCTCTGAGCCATCTCTCCAGCCTGCTGGGCAGCTTTTATCATTATCAATTGGTCCTGAAATTATTGTATTAGCATCTTATGAATTAAGAATTTGTTGAGGGCTGGTGAGATGGCTCAGTGGGTAAGAGCACCCGACTGCTCTTCCGAAGGTCCAGAGTTCAAATCCCAGCAACCACATGGTGGCTCACAACCACCTGTAATGAGATCTGGCGCCCTCTTCTGGAGTGTCTGAAGACAGCTACAGTGTACTTACATATAATAAATAAATAAAATTAAAAAAAAAAAAAAAGAATTTGTTGAGCCGGGCGTGGTGGCGCACGCCTTTAATCCCAGCACTTGGGAGGCAGAGGCAGGCGGATTTCTGAGTTCGAGGCCAGCCTGGTCTACAAAGTGAGTTCCAGGACAGCCAAGGCTATACAGAAAAACCCTGTCTCGAAAAAACCAAAAAAAAAAAAAAAAAAAAAAAAAGAATTTGTTGATACATAAATCCGATTGGTTAATTATAAGCTTTTTGATTTACTTGGTTACTGGTATGTGGGACCCCCGATTATAGGAGTTTATGGTTGAGAAGGAACTAGCAGAGCCAGAGACAAGCAAACCAGAGCTGGGAACACAGCGATTAGTCTCTGTGGGGCACTAGCTAGAGACAGAGTGGGCGGGTGCATGGGGCTGGCATGGCATCAAAGGGAACTTGGGAGCTCTGCCCCGCCAGAGAGTTGGAGGGCAGAGTAGCCCGGCAGGACACGCCAGGGCAGAGTTGCCTGCAGTAGTGCGGCAACGTGGCTCTATTTTAATATTTCCTGCAACAGTAAGACACTAAAGATACATAAGAAAGCCACATTAGATATTGAGTTTTTCTTTGCCTGTTTTTGCTCAAGTATAATAAATGTAATTAGCCTTCCAATAAATACAATGTAGTGTGGAAGGCAGGAGGTGACACAGTAGAAAAAGCTGAAGAATACTAATGTAGTGGAGTGACCAAGGTCAACCCCAACATTCAGATGACATGTTGCTAATACATTGACTCAATACAGTGTGGTCCAAGTGACACTTCACCTCTGAATTTCCCCTTTACAATGTACAATTCCAGTCTAATCATGTAGTTATTGGGAAAACATCTGAAAGTTTTCAGTAGAAGAGCATTCTATAACATACCTGACCAGCACTCCTTCAAACTGTCAAAGTTATAAAAAACAAACAAACAAACAAAACAAAACAAAACAAAAAACAAGGAAAGCCTGACAAACTCAAAGATGGGCAGCTACACAGCTAGCTACAATATGCTGCTTTGCCTGGGCTCATGAATCAGGAAAGGAAGTAGGTAAAAAAACTAAGATGCCGCTAAAGCCTGTGGAGCCTTGTTATCCTGACAGCTGGTGTGTGCCAGCGCTGACCGACCAGATGCTAACAGGGAAATGGAAATCGTGGAAGATGTGTGAGGAGCTGTGCCCAGTTATGCCGTTAATCTGTCTTTGGTTGTTATTTTGAATTTGTAGTCCTCCTGCCTCAGCTTCCTGAGTACTGGGACTTCGGGCAATGTGCCACCATGCCTAGCTGGTATCGGGCGTTTATAGAGAGAGAAAGTTCACCAAATTCTGTCAAGTATTTAGACAAGTGCCTTGTACATCTTAGGAAACCCTGTACATTATCCCTCCGCCATCTTTGTTTACGGAGTTTTGTTTGTTTTTGCTTCGTTTGTTCTTAAATGATGTGAAGGAAACAGAACGGGGAAACGAGGAAACCTGGGCACTACCGCCCATGTGAATTCTGGGAGAAGGCGCTGCAGTGCTTGAGCGAGCGCGCTCATCAGAATGGTTGCAATGGGAAAAGAATGCACGCCAATGTCCTCAGTGAAGATCTCTGTAGTCCAAAGGGCAACCCTTTAGAGAGAGGCCTCAGCCATGATGTTTTGAAGGACAATAATTGATTCTGCTCTTTAACTTAAAGATAGTGGAAGAGCCAGGTAGTGGTGGCGCACGCCTTTAATCCCAGCACTCGGGAGGCAGAGGCAGGAGGATTTCTGAGCTGGAGGCCAGCCTGGTCTACAAAGTGAGTTCCAGGACAGCCAGGGCTATACAGAGAAACCCTGTCTCAAACAAACACAAACAAACAAACAAACGAACAAAAAGATAGTGGAAGGATAATGAGCAGGGTTTCCTAAGATGTGCAAGGCACTTGTCTAAATGCTTGACAACATCCGGTGAAAGTCTAAACCTAGGCACCTGATACGGGCCAGACATGATGGCACACTGCCAGGAGTCCCAGCACCCAGGAAGCTGAGGCAGGAGGATTACAAACTCAAAATAGATTCTGTTGTTAACTTTGACAACTTTAGAGTATGCAAATTTAGGGAGGGTTTAATTTTCCAATCCTTTTTAATTTCTAGCTCCTACTGAAAATTAGGACTCAAAATATAGCAGAGGAACCAAAGATATTTCCCAGTGTACAGCTTCCCCCCAGGCACCGAAGGGAACTTGGCTTTGCTTTTGGTGCTAGGTTATACCACGGTGCTTTCAGTTTCCCAACAAGTTCTATCGAAAGGCTCGCTTATTCCTCCAATCAAAGGAGGAAGTCAAGTGCTCTTTGGGTCAGTAAAGGGGAACTGTTAGCTGGATAAGCAAGCTCCAATAGTCTGCCAACAGCTTTGGTGAACCTTGTAACCCAGCCTAAGGCTGTCACTCTTACAAATGTCCGCTATGAATAGTTACCGTAACTTCCAATATTCGTCCAACTCTGAAAACCTTAAGACTTAAGAACCAACCGTTATTGAGAAGACTGAATTATTATAAAGTCCAGAGTACTCTAATTACACATTCCCATTTTTGCTCGGATTCGTTTAAGTCAATAGCAGGATTTCAAAGGAGGAAGTAAAAATGCTTCACGGGCTGTTTTAACCTGTGGAACCAAAAGGGCTTGCTAGCACATGAAAGGACCCTGTCAGCATCCAGCTAATTAACCAACACTGTCCAAGCTCCAGCAAGAAGAATTATAAAACAAAACAAAAAGCAAAGTTTGCGTAGCAAGTTTCTCATCCTGAAAAGACACAGAGGCTAGCGGACAAGTCGGTCCAGCACGTGTGTGTCAGAGGAGAGGCAGGGCAATCTAAGGCAAATAATCCCGACAGAGACCAGGAAGGCAGGAAGGAAGGACGGGTAGGAGGAACAAAGCACCGGCTGGAGAGGTTCGAGCCCCGGAATGGGGAGCAGGGGGCAGGAATCCAAAGCCGGCTGCTGGGGAAGAGAGTAGGGGCACGGGGATCTCCCGCGGAAGCTGCTGAAGCAGAGCCAGGTTTCCTGCTCTCCATCTCTGGGCTGCTTAGGAGCAGCAGGCTGGCCAAGGGGGCTGGGAGAGGCTGGTGGCCCCGGCACCCCGCGCGCACTCACCCCGGGTCCCTCCCCGACGCGGTAGGTGAGCTCCAGCTCGAAGCGATCGGCGGCACCGCAGGGCTGCGGGAAGGCCACGCACAGGGCTTGGCCATAGTGCGAGAAGGGCTGCGTGTGGAAAGGCACGGGCTCCGCGGGCGCCTGCTGGTCTCCCGGCTGTCCCCGTCGCAGCGTCGCCGCCGTCACCTCCAAGCAGCTGTGCGAGTCGAGCCGCAGCTCCGAGGCGCCCTCGGGAAGCAAACAACGCAGCTCCAGCGTCGCCCTGCCGCTCAGTCCGCGGCTCCCCGGACCCGGGCCCGGAGGCCCAAACTCGGCCCGCAGGTCCAGGTGCAGGTGCAGGATCTCGAAGGCGCGGAAGCTGGAGGCCGAGGCCACGTCCACGGCTTGGGCCGAGTGCAGTGGCCGCCGGGCCGCCCTGCTGTAGTTGCCTGGTCCGCCGCTCTCCATGGCTCCTGAGCGGTTGCTCACCCGCCAGGAAGGCCGGTCGCTCCTCGGGTCTTGGCAGGCTCCGCCTCGAGGCGACGCGCCACCATGCGCCCCGCCCTCCGAGGTATTCGGGCGGCCACAGCCCCTAACCCCCTGGGGCTGTCCCCTCCCTTGTGGCACACAACCCCTCTTCCTGCTTCACACAGGTTCCTCCGCTACCCTGAGACCGAAGTCGGTGGTGTGGTGGGTCACCCTAGTTCCAGGTCACCCTTGAGAATTCCCCATCTTCTAAGCAGTCTGCAGGATGCAGGGGACCAGAACCTGGATTGTAAGGCTCTGGGTTTGAAATTTCACTCACTCTCTCCACTAGGCCAGCCATTAGGGCATGTGTGACATCTTGAATGAATTGTAAAACAGGAGTTGTAATGCTGTTCTTCCGTCAAGGAAGATGTCTAGCATGCTTAGTAAACAGACACACACACACACACACACACACACACACACACACACCCGCAACCCCAGGCACGCAGATCTTTAACGCTTTTGTGTCAGGACCAGAGACGTTTTGTGATTGTTATATACCCATATGTTCCCACTCAAATTTAGTTGTTTCTATTTTTAATTTTTTTTTTAAAAAATATGGATGGGTGTTCTGCCCACGCGTATGCCTAGTGCCCGCAGATAGAGTCGGATCCCCTGGAACTGGAGCTACAGACCTTATAAGTTGTCATTGGATGCTGGGAACCAAACCAGGTCCTCTACAAGAGCAGCCAAGGACTCTCAACCGCTGGGCCATCTCTCTACCCTCAAGTTAGATTTTTAAATGAGTTCATTAAGACTAGTTAAACTCCTTAGCTATTGAAATCATGCAACTTTTTAAAAAACTATTGTGTTACTATGTAGCCCAAGGTAGTCTCAAAATAGCCATCCTACATCAGCTTGAGGAGTTATGGGATTACACCCTTCCTAGATAATATTTGTTTATCAATGCTGGAGATCAAATGTGGGGCCTTAAGTACCCTAGACAAGCACTCTGCCATTGAGCTACACCCCCATCCCTGCACGCATGGAAATGCTTAGTCGCCCATTGCATGTTCTTTGTATTTTCCTTGTGTGGCTCAGTTTGAGCTGGACACAGTGCTACATTTTGTTTCTCTTCTGTGACAGTGCCTTGCAGAGGCAACAAATGAAGAAATTAAGTGTAGCCATTTCCTAGGGATAGAAACTTTTCAGTCTTTTTTTTTTTTTTGGTTTGTAGAGACAGGGTTTTTCTGTATAGCCCTGGCTGTCCTGGAACTCACTTTGTAGACCAGGCTGTCCTGGAACTCAGAAATTCGCCTGCCTCTGCCTCCCGAGTGCTAGAATTAAAGGTATGTGCCACCACACCCGGCACTTTTCAGTCTTAAAGAAAAAAGAAGGTCATACAATTTAGGTAGCTCAGAATGTGACAAGGTTCTCGAGGTTATAGAAATAGGGACTATGGGCTGGAGAGATGGCTCAGTGGTTAAGAGCACTGACTGCTCTTCCAGAGGTCCTGAGTTCAATTCCCAGCAACCACATGGTGGCTCACAACCATCAGTAATGGGATCCGATGCCCTCTTCTGGTGTGTCTGAAGACAGCTACAGTATACTCATATAAATAAAATATATAAATCTTTTAAAAAAAGAAAAGAAAGGAAAAGAAATAGGGACCATGCAGGGACAGAGGACACTCTTTTTTTGTGGAGCTTTGGGTATGTTTCTTCAGCAGTCCAGAGTACCCCTAGCCATAGGGAACAGATATTTGTTCATGTCTTTGGAGGAGGAAAACAACAATTAAAGGTATTATCTATCCAAAGACAAAACTTCCCCCAGGAACTGGTATAGAACCTAGAGACTCACATATGCTAGGCAAATGATTTACCACTGAACTATACCCCCAGACCCCCTTCCCCTTCTCATAAGACAAGGTCTCACTAATGCAGCCCTGGCTGGCCTAGACCTGCAGCCTCAGCCTCAGAGATCTATTTACCTCTGCCTCCTGACTGCTGTGATTAAAGTCTTAACTCACCATGCATGGATCTGGGTTTTTCTTTTCTCCTTAACTTAATGCAGTAAAAATCATAGGAGCAGGGACATTCCAGTGACAACAGAGCACCTATATTGGTAAAGTGTTAGCTGCTATGTTAGCTCACCAAGAAGCTGGCACTTGAAACTTGGCCCCTCCACTTCAACCCCAAATTTGTTTAAAATGTCCTCCAAATTGCCCCTGTCCTGGGTCAGTATGCCACTGCTCCCTCTTCACCCCCTTCCCCACTATGTAAAAGGGAGAAGAGAAAAACAGCAAGCTGCTTAGGTTATTAAAAACAGTCCCTGAACAGCTTGAAGTTACTTCCAACATAAATGACTGTTGTTTATTCCATGGGATAAAAGTTCCTGTGATGGGGAGGGGCAGCTTATCCAGGAAAAGCTGCTAGACCGGGAATTCCAGAGTTCCCCAGTCAGTTCCTGCTGGATGTCACTAGGCCCTGATTTGATGCTATCTTGACTTTCTGACCCCACTGCTCCTGTCACCTCTGCTGGGTTTGATCTGATGATAATTTGCTGTGTGTCTGCTGTCTGTCTGCTCCTGTCTATCTGCTACTTGCTATTGGTTCTTTTACTTTGCTTGCTACATGCCTAATAAACTCATTCATCTGAAACTGAGAGCATGCCCACATGATTATCCAGACTGTATAGAACACCCACCTGGACTTTGGATTCTGTATTTATTCTCCAATAAAAGGCACTAGTGCTTACTTATTTATTTATTATTTAATTTTGGTTTCTGAGACAGGGTTTCTCTGTATAACCCTGGCTGTCCTGGAACTCACTTTGTAGACCAGGCTGGCCTCGAACTCAGAAATCTGCCTGCCTCTGCCTCCTGAGTGCTGGGATTAAAGGCGTGCACTACCTCTACCTGGCACTAGTGGTTTTTAAAACAGACACTGATTGTGCGGTTTGGTTCAGGAAACAAGCAAAATGATCCTAGAGCAGTGGTTCTCAACCTGTGGGCCGTGACCCTTTTGGGGGGGTGTCTAAGGACCCCCCCTTTCACCAGGGTTGCATATCAGATACCCTACACATTAGCATTCATAACAGTGGTGAAATTATAGTTACAAAATAGCAATGAAATACTTTTATGGTTGGGGATCAACCCAACATGAGGAACTGTTTTAAATGTTTGCAGGATTAGGAAACTTGAGAACCACAGCCCTAGAGCATCTCATGGGTGAAAAAGTAAAAGAGCTAAAAACTAAAATAATAACAATAGCAAAGACTGAGGGCTGGTGAGGTGGTATGAATAAAATTGGCTCCTATAGGCTCACACACTTGGATACTTAATCACCAGGGAATGGAACGCTTTGAAAGGATCAGAAAGGTTGGGAGGTGTGGCCTTGTAGGAGGAAGTGTGTCAAAAACTGGAGAGGTGCTGTGAGGTTTCAAAATCTCATGCCAGGCTCAGTCCCTCTCTCTTTTGGCTGCCTGTGGCTCACAGTGTAGAACTCTCAGCTACTTCTCCAGCACATGACTGACATAGTCCCCACAACGATGATAATACACTAAAGCGCTGAAACTATAAACAGCTCCCCAATTAAATGTTTCTTTCTTAAAAGAATCGCCTTGGCCATGGTTTCTTTCACAGCAATGGAACAGTGACTAAGACAGCTGGGAACCAGCTAAGTGGTAGAGTGCTTGTATAGTACATGTCAAGACCTAAATTCAAGTCCCATGGGGGGATGGCGAGGGGGGGGTTGGTCTCTAGATGAAACTGGCTGTGGATGAGATGTTCCCTGAGGGTGTGGGGGCCCTATATAGACCTGGATGAGGCTGGAGATAGCACTGGTCTCTTGATGAACTTGGCAGCCAATGAAAAGGCAGTTCCTGCAGACATTTTTAATGATTTTGAAAATCTCTTTGATGATGATGATGATGTCCAGTGAGGCCACCTGGTCCATGCTCCATGTCTGTGATGTGCCTGGAGTCTCTCAGGACAGGATCAGCTGATTGTGAATATTACTAGAAATCAGGACCTAGCCAACCAATAGGGGGACTGCCTGAACCTACTGGGTACTGACTGATGTCTTTGGGCATGCCAGCCTGTGTTCTTGTTTAAATAAATAAAGAGCAGTATAACAGGGAGAAAAAAAAAAGATCTTGTTGAGCCAAGTGTGGTGGTAGTACACACCTTTAATCTCAGCACTTAGGAGGCAGAGGCAGGCAGATCTCTGAATTTGAGACAAGTCTCATAATGGCTAGGGCTACACAGAGAAACCCTATCTTAAAACAAAACAAAGCAAAACAAGCAGAAAGAAGTGGTGTTGAGAGGAGGTAAGAGCCAGCCAGCACGGAGAACTGCCAAGCCTGACAAGCTAACTTTGATCCCAGGGACTTACCTGGGAGCAGAAGAGAGCTGCCTCTCCACGTTGACCTCTGACCTCTGACCTCTACACCTGCCCACTCCCATACCCACCCAGAAATAAATCTAGTAATGTTTTAAAAAGAGTCAACCGGAAGGAGTCCCCAACAGCCAAGGTTAGAACAACCTGCACAAATTAATGAGAGTATTGGATCATAGTCTTCTGGCTCCTTCTGTATTCACCCGTGTCTAGCTTGATTTCTATGCAACCTGTCTCTGTACAACTGTTTCACTAAAACTGCCACACACATCCATTTTTCTCACTGCTCTTAAGTAGCCTCTCTTTCCCATTCTGTTCTCATGAGAGCAGGTGGAATCCTATCTCTGACTTGTTCTGTCAAATCTTTCTGTGATTCGTCACTTGTCTGCCCCTCAAATTAGACATCACTTTCAAACATGGCTACTTCCTTCTACAAACTTACCTTACCCACATTGTTAGGGATTAAAGATGTGTAGTAAGGACATGTCTGCATTCCAACTGGATCATATAGACCTAGAAAGTCTTTGGAGGTGATCTCTTGCCAGAGCAGCCATGTTGCTGGAGCATCAAGGTCACAAGGAATGATTGAGAAACAATCTATAGAGTAAAGAACTATGATATCAACTGACAGAATTTGGGGTCTTGTCTGCAGGAAAAACAAGAGACAAAAAAAAAAAAAAAGTCCACAATTTAATTTAGCCACTGTCTTTCTGACATTACTGTAGCCATTTTGTCTCATGCCTGCAGCCAGCCATTTTATGATGTTACAAAGAAACTTTCTTATGTGCTGTTGTTACTAAGAAACTTTCTCACAGCCAAGTTGATTGTATATTCTGTTATAGTCTATGCTTCGGTGTTCTTGGCACCTCTCCAAATCCTTGCCCTAATTTAGAATGAATCACAGTAAAGTTTAAGTTCCCAAGACCTCCCTGGGTAACTGATATCCCGATTGGCAAGTTGAGACATGAGTGCTAGCCTGCAACAATTGAATAACCCAACCAATGGGAGCAAGACAAGTGTAACACAAAGCCATGTTCCTAAAGAAGTACCCTACCGGGCTGGTGAGATGGCTCAGTGGGTAAGAGCACCTGACTGCTCTTCTGAAGGTCCGGAGTTCAAATCCCAGCAACCATATGGTGGCTCACAACCATCCGTAATGAGATCTGACTCCCTCTTCTGGAGTGTCTGAAGACAGCTACAGTGTACTTACATATAAATAAATAAATCTTTAAGAAAAAAAAGAAGTCCCCATCTCTAAGTCATGACTCATAGGATAACCTGGCACTGACATGGATTTCAGGCTTAAAAACTCTGTAGCATTCTGGCTTGGGTTGGAAAAGTCTATGCTGTATCTCTGGTCCATCATCAGTCCTGGGCTGTGTGCTCAATAAACTGCTCCTTCTTAACTGAAACTGGAGTTTGAGTGGTTTTTGCAGTGCTTCCTGGACCCCAACAATGTGAATTTTGTTTTTGATCATTGCTTTGTGGTTACATAAGATGTTAACATAAGAGAATCTGAATGAAATATGTAACAGAAGCCTTTAGCTTTGCAGCTTTTAAGTCTACAGTTATCTAAAAATAATACTTTCTTAGAGTTTTGATCTCTTGTCAACTTGACAAACGCATCACTGTTCAATTAGAACTTTCCTTTCTCATTTATCCTCAAGATGGCACAGTAATATCACAATCTAAGACATAAATAACTTTAAAAGTCCCATAGTCCTCACAAATTTAAACACATGAAAACTCCAGTCTTTTTTTTTTTCTTTTAAAAGATTTATTTATTTTATGTACATGAGTACAATGTGGTTCTCCTTGGACATACCAGAAGAGGGCATCAGATCCTATTACAGATGATTGTGAGCCACCATGTGGTTGCTGGGAATTGAACTCAGGACCTCTGGAAGAAGAGCCAGGGCCCTTAACCCCTGAGTCATCTCTCCACCCCATACCCCATCCCGCCCGCTTTTTAAACTTCAGTCTTTTAAAAACATACAGTCTCTCTTTAGAGACTGTACAATTAAAAAACAAACAAACAAACAAACAAACAAAACCCCTCTTTTTGTTTGTTTGGGTTGGTTTTTTTTTGTTGTTGTTGTTGTTGTTTTTCCGAGACAGGGTTTCTCTGTGTAGCCCTGGCTGTCCTGGAACTCACTCTGTAGACCAGGCTGGCCTCGAACTCAGAAATCTGTCTGTCTCTGCTTTCCAAGTGCTGGGATTAAAGGCGTGCGTCACCACGCCCGGCCAAAAAAACCTCGTTTCTTTATCATACTGCATCTTTCAGCTGTGGGATCCTGTATAGATCAAAATTAAATTAAATACCTTCTTACTCCAAGGGAGAAGAACCAGGGCACAGTCACAACCTGAATAAACAAACCAGAACTCCATCAGTGTGAATAACTCAATGTTCAATGTCTGAGATTCACTCAGAACCTCCTTCTTTGGCTCCACCCTCTGTAGTACATAGCTTGTCTTCTAGGCTCCAGTTGGCTCCACTCCACAGCTGCTGCTGTTCACGGTGGTCATCCCATGGTAGTGATATCTCCATAATGATGGGGTCTTCTGCAACTGGGCTGCACTTTCAGCAATAGCTTCTCATAGGCTCTTCATGGTGCCAAGCCTAACTTTTCTGCATGACTCCTTTAAACCTGGGCCACCAACTGCCACTGAGGCTGCACGTTCACCAGTGGCCTCTCCCAAGAACAAATGTCAGCTGCTTTTCATGACCCCTTTATTCATTCAAAACCAGTACTACTTGGGTGACTCTTATTACAGCTAACTAGAACCACAGACTCTTAATTCACAATAACAAATGGCTTCCATAGTCTTTAAATTTCCCTCTGAAACTTCTCAAGCCAGGCCTCCATCTTCTGCATTGCCCTTAACAGTCTTATCGTCTAAGCTCCTCCAGAGAGCTCATCAATGAACACTCAGTGGCTTTTCTTGCACTAAATTCCAAAGTCCTTTCACAATCTTCCCCAAAACAACATAGTCAGATCTGTCACAGTAGCCCACTATCTGGGGACCAACTTATCTTACAGTTATTCTTGCTGTGATAAAACATCATGACCAAAGCAACTTGGGGAGCAAAGGTTTATTCAGTTTACACTTCCATATCATAGTTCATCATCAAAGGAGGTCAGGACAGGAACCTGGAGGTAGGCAGGAGCTGATCAAAGGCCATGGAGCAGTGCTGCTTACTGGCTTATTCCTCATGGCTTGCTCAGCCTGCTTTCTTATAGAACCACCCACAATGGGTTAGGCCCTCCTCCAGTAAATCATTATTAAGAAACTGCCCCACAAGTTTTCTACAGCTGATTTTATCAAGGCATTTGCTTAATTGAGGCTCCCTCCTCTCTGAGGACTCTAGCTAATGTCAGGATGGCCAAAATCTAGCCAGTACAGCTATTAACAAAAAACAGAAATACATGTGGATGATTAACATCAAATTCAGTATGATAGTTTGAACCCTTAACGAAAATAAACTTAAAAATCAAGAAGCTATGCATACAAAATTCAATTGTATGATGCCTATCTTTTTTTTTTCCATTTAAAATGTATTCGTGTGTTGCGTGTGTATGTAGGACACATATGTGGAGGCCAGAAGACAACTCCTGGGAGTTGGTCCTTCCTTTTTCTATGTGTGTTCCAGGGACCAAATTCTGGTCACGAAACTTGAAGGCAAAATGCTCTTGCCTGTTGTGCTATCATGCAAAGTCCAGAATATTTAATTTTTTATGCTGCATTTGAGTTTATATAGACATTTATTATTACATTGTCAACACAAACATATATCTTCTAAAAGCTTCTGACTTTTTTTTTTTAACACAGCTGCCTGTATTTTGTTTACTCAGTATTTACCAGGTATCTGTTATAAGATGTAGTTCCTGTCAAGCACGGCGGCTCACACCTACAATCCCAGCAACTCTGAGGCAGAGACAAGGGAACTGCATACTGTCCCACTGCAAGTGCCTTCTATTGGCAAGAAATTCCATTTATTCAATGACAACTAATATTAATCCTGTGTCTCCTTCCTGTGTTGGTTGTGGGGTGGAATTGCTGGACTCTTGACATGACAGCAAGAAAACAGCCAGGACCACGGGTAAGGCTGTGCTACCCCAGAAACAAGTCTGCTCCATCTGTGCACCCATGCAATGTGACAGAACAGACTGGAAACAATGAGTTTAATTTTATTTTCTTGTTTTTGTGTGTGTTTGTGTATTTGTGCATAGCTGTGTGGATGCCAGAGGTTGCCATCTGGGATCTGGGGCTTTCTACTGCTCTCTACTTGCTCCACTTGATTTGTTTTACAGGATATATCTATATATCTATACACACATGTATATATACACACACACACATATATATGTATATATACATATATCTGTGTGTATATAAATTTATATATCTGTATATATATTACATAATACATGTGTATTATATAGATATTGTGTATATATGTGTAATGTGTGAATATAATATATATGTATAATCTCAGAAAACAAACTATACATACATACACACACACACACACACACACACACACACACATATATATATATATATATATATATATATATATATATATATATAGTTTGTTTTCTGAGTCAGAGTTCCTTGGTATATAGCCTGGCTGTTCTGGAACTCACTCTGTAGACCAGGCTGGCCTCCAACTTACGGATCCACCTGAGTAGTGGGACTAAAGGAATGAGCCATCACCACCTGGCTACAGGATAGATTTATAAAATATGTATTTAGTGTGTGTGTGCACACGTGCGAGTGTGTGTGTATATATGTATGTATGTATGTATGTATGTATGTATGTTTGATTGTGGGTGCAAGTGTGCGGGCCAGAAAGAGACTTTGGGGAGTTGGTTCTTGCCTTTTACCTTGCTGAGGTGGCGATTCTTGTTTCTTTCTTTCTTTTTTTTTTTTTAAAGATTTATTATTATACATAAGTACACTGCAGCTGTCTTCAGACACCCCAGGAGAGGACATCAGATCTCATTACAGATGGTTGTGAGCCACCATGTGGTTGCTGGGAATTGAACTCAGGACCTCTGGAAGAGCAGTCAGTGCTTTTTAACTGCTGAGCCATTTCTCCAGCCCCCAATTCTTGTTTCTTCATCATACTGCATGTTCCAAGCAAGCTGGTCTGAGAGCGTTTGGATGATTCTCTTGCTCTGTCCTTAGGAGCACTGAGATTACAGATGTGCACATCTGGCATCTTACCTGTTCCAGGGGTCAAACTAGGATTGTCAAATATGCACTGCTAGTCCTTTCTCCTGATGAGCCACCTCCCCTCCGAGTCCCCCAGTGGAGGATCTCTCCCTTGCTGGCCAGAGAGCTCTGGGATTTATTCTCCTGTCTTCTGTCCCAACAGGTGCATGTCACCAGAGTGGAGATCTAAACCCAGGTCTTCATATTTCCTTGGCACACTTTACCAATCAAGCCATCTCTCCAGCCCTACAATGAGTTAGCTAAAAAAAGCACATCACAGGATGGAACTATGACCACATTTCCAGTTGCTAGACATTTAGCATGTGGGAACAGCTATATTTGCAATAGCAGGTTCAGCTGTACCTATAACTTCTAACTCAGAATCCAGTTACAGGATAGATCTAGTCAAATTCAGCTAGTAGGAAAATGGGAAAACATGAAAATTTCAACTATGAAGCTAATCTCACTACTCCAGAAAACCTAGAGAAGCCTTCTGCCATGTGCTTGTTTCTCTGGTTAATTTATTAATTAAAATGGTTTTGATGGTTTAGCTTTTATCTTGGGCTCTACCCTACCCAAAATAGCGTTAGATTATCTACCAAAAATGTCATAGCAGTATTTTGTTTTTGAAAGAGTCTCATGTGTTCTAGGCTGGGCTTGAACTCACTATGTAGCAGAGAAGGTCCTCCAGCTTCTTTCAGATGTGTAATCACAGGCTTTTCCACCCAAGCCCCAGTTCCCGAATAACGACCTGGAGGCTTGAGTAAATACCTCGGCCAGAAGCTAGGTTTGTTCTCTGGCTAGCTCGTAACTTAGGTCAACCCATTTATACTATTTTATGTCTGTCATGAGGCTATTTACCTCTCTGAGTCCAGGCCAGGAATCTTGCCTTGCATGACTATTTCCCAGAATTCATCTCTCCCTCACATGTCCCTTTTAATCCTGCCTTAGCTCATTGGCCATCAGCATTTTATTGACACCCAATGCCCAAAAGATTATCCCTACACAGATGTTGAAAGTGCAGGCATGCCCAGTTTTACGCAGTGCTCAGAACAAATCCTGGACTTCATGTATACTCTGCAAGCATGCTACCAGTCTTTATAAAAGTAGGTAGTAGATTCTAAGCTTCCCAGTCATTCCCCTGGAGCCCTGGGATTCCCATTGGCTGATGACAGGATGGAAGAAGGGAGGCCATTCTCCAAAGTGAGCCACAAAGCCTTGGAAACGACGCTGGAAAGGGTTTCATTCAGTTTTCTATCTCTTGCTCTGCGTGTGGTAGAAGAAAATATAATTAAATAAAAAAACTGGCTAGCTTTCTTCTACCTCTCACCTACCCCATAATTATTTCCAGAAAATCTACTGGAATCTAAAATCATCTCAGGGGCAATGGATGGCTAAGTGGTAGACTGGTGTCTCAGGATGAGCAAGCCCCTAGGTTGAATCCCCAGTGCCAGAAAGCAAAGCAGAGCAGAGCTTAGTGGACTATGGTGGGCTATGACTCTAATCTCAGTACTCAGGAAGTGGAGGCAGAAGGCTCACAAGTTCAAGGACATTCCAGGTTATATAGCAAGACTATTTCAAAACAAAAATAATTCAGGTATGCTAGATCAAAGACCCCAGCTACCCATTAAAATGGCAAAACCACAATAGCATTACATCCGAATCAAAATCAAAGAACTGGAGTTTCCTGACATGTAAAAGGATTAGCTCCCTTTAGGAGAGCTCACCTCTCTGCAACTGAATGTGCTATCTGAACACTTTCCTGATACACATCTTTATTCATGACTGACTGAAAGATGGAATGACACACTTTGGGGGGGTGGGGCTCTAGACAGGGTTTCTCTGTGTAGCCCTGGCTGTCCTGGAACTCATTTTGTAGACCAGGCTGGCCTCGAACTCAGAAATCGCCTGCCTCTGCCTCCCAAGTGCTGGAATTACCACCTGGCTGGAGTAATGCACACTTAACAGATTATCCCCAAACTCCATTTCATTAAAGTTTCAGGGAAATGCAAATCAAAGCCATGATAAACTAGATAGTCTCAAAAAACCAACCAACCAAAAACAACATAACCTCAAACACAATGGCATACCAACCACCTCGTGTGCCAGGAGGGCTAGACAGTTTGTTTAAAGGGAGCAGAGCTGGGGATATAGTTCAGTGGTTGTATACTTCCCTGGCAGACAAGAGAGCCTGGCTTTAATCCCTAGCATGGTGGTGAGGAGAAAGAGAACTCTCTTTCATTTCTCCTGGGAATAGTAAAATGGTAAGGCCTTTGTGGAAAACAATTTGGCAGTTCCTCAGAGTTAAGGATAGAACTATCACATGAGCTAGCAATCTTAGTCCCAGGTAGACATCCAAGAGAACCCAAAGTAGGAAGTCAGACATTTGCACTCCAGAGTATAATTCACCATAGCTAGATGCTAGAGACAACTGTTCCTGTCAGCAGTGGAATGAATTAATCCCAGTTGATGAATGCTTACAAGGAAACATTCAAGCACTAAATTAAAGAATTTCCAGGATGAAAGGTCCTGCAAACATTATGCTAAGTGAATTAAAGACAGGCATGAAATGAGTCTATATGATTCCATGTGTGATGGTTTGAATAGGCTTGGCCCACGGGGAGTGGCACTATTAGGAGGTGTGGCCTTATTGGAGCAGGTGTGGAGGAAGTGTGTCACTGTGGAGGTGGGCTTTGAAGTCTTATATATGCTTAATCTCTGCCCAATGAGGAAGACAGTTCCCTGCTGCCACCTTTGGATCAAGATGTAGAACTCTCAGCTCCTCTAGCACCATGTCTGCCTTTATGCTGCCATGCTTCCCACCAATAATGGACTGAACCTCTGAACCTATAAGCCAGCCCCAATTAAGTGTTGTCCTTTATAAGAGTTGCCTAGGTCACAGTGTCTCTTCACAGCAATGAAATCCGAAGACACATGCAAATGAGGTAACTCAGGCAAATTTAGACAGTGGATTGCCAGTAGTTGAGGGCAGGGATAAAGGGAAGCTACTGTTTAATGGGTACAGGGTTTCTGTGATGCGAACTTTCACTGTTGTGAGCCAGGCTGGCACTGAGCTCACCATCCTCCTGCCTCTGCCTTCCTGGTGCTGAGATTTTAACCACCAGGTTGGTAACACTATGAGCACACAGAACGCCAAGGGTTAAATACTCTGCTTGCATTTCTGAGCCTCCAAAACACATGTACAAATGTCACAATGATAAATACTATTTTATACCTATCTTGTCACAATTAAAAGACACCCTCAAATAATCAAACTAAAACTAGCAATTAAGCACTCACTACATGTACAGCCTTGAGCTGACAGGCAGGTGACTTGCCTTCTGAAGACCCTGTCACCCTAACACAATCATAACGGTGCACTCCTCTGCTCAGTAAGGCTGGGTAAATTCTAGCCCCACCAAACCCCACAGCAGGGCTCAAATCAGCTTTGGGGACCTGAGACAATCACAGCATGTACTTTCTTCTCTCTTTTGATTTTTTGTGACTGCTGTCAATTTTGGCTTTCCTCCTGCCTCGGCCTCCCAAGTGATGGGATTAAAGGTGTGAGCTTTCATGCCTGTCTTCTGTATTTTCAAGCAAAACAATATACCTCAAATTTCTTGTACGGATTATTCTCATACAGAATTGGGTATATTAGAAAGAAGTTGTTTTGATGACCAGGAATCAAGAAAAGGCAGCTCTACAAGAGTTTTAAATCCATTATCTGTTTTTTTTTTTTTTTTTTTTCGGAGACAGGGTTTCTCCATGTAGCCCAGGCTGGCCTGGAACTCAGAGATCCACCTGCCTCTGGCTCTGGGATTAAAGGTGTGCTCTATGCCCGGCTATCTAGCATCCGCTAAACCAAGACAGTGGTTTGCTTCCAAAGCAAGGGATGAACAAGAGCAAGAGGCTTATCTTTCAGTCCTTAAGATGCTGTGTAATGGTTGCTGCTGATTCATATAACTCATTTCAACTGAGTCGAGGGACTGGCATAAACATGCACTACCTGAAATATGCGTGGTATGAAAGGCAGAACTCTAACTTTCAAAGGAAAGGTTAAGTCCCAGAAGCCTTTTATTGTCTGAATAACTGTACACAAAACACCAGGCAGAGAAGTCCCGAAGGAATGATGGTGGAGTGTCACTGTTATTTGGCCTTTGGTCCTTTATCTTCTAAGCTCATATACATTCTTTAAATGGTATTAGACATTTATTTTGATCACAGATGCAATCCAAGCAAGAATAAATAAACTCAGTATATTTTTCACCCTCTGAGTCTCTTTTAAATAGAAAAATGTGCTAAATGTCTCTTCATGGTCGGCTTGGCCGCCGATGTCCCACCTAAGGCTTTAAACAGATTGTAACTTGATCTTCTGAAACCATACTGAACGATGGTCCACCTGGTTCCAGGAATCCTGGGAACCAGGTCCTACTGATACTGTCGGTAGTCTCCAAACGGCGAGGATGGCAACTGGCTGGAAGGCAACTGGGAGTGATCTTCAGTGAACTGAGGGCCTGCAAGGAAGATGGAAAAAGGCTCAGTAAGAGAACAGCATCCAACTTAAAGTGCGCATATGTAGAAAAGGAATCAACCAGCTTAAATGTTTCTGTTACACTATAGCGGTCGTCTCAATTTCTTTATAAAGATCTGCCCAATGTTCACCAGAGGCCAGGAGACCCTTCAGTTTTATCACAGGGTAGATTGGCTCCCCAGGTATTTCAGAATGGACAGCTAGATGGATCTATCATAGAACAAGTAATAGGTTTGTTGTTGTTGTTGTTCTGAGACTTGGTCTGACTTAGAATCAGGCTGGCCTTGAACTGCTGGCCCTCCTGTCTCCACTTTCAAAGTACTAGGATCATAGGTGTGTTCACCAGCCCAGTTTAGTTATTGCTTGAGAGGAACCCAGGGCTTTGTGCATGCTACCCAAATATTCTAACAACTCCAACAGAACTGTATTCCCAGGCCTGGAGGTAGTAGTGGTTAAAGGAATTGCCAAAGTAAGTTCCCCTGGATCAAGACTGGAAAACAAAACCAAAACAAAATTCTCCTGTTTCTTAATACATTTTTAAAAAATTTTATTATATTTATTTATTTTTATGTGCATTGATGTTTTGCCTCAATGTCTCTGTGTAAAGGTATCAGATCCCCTGGAACTGGGGTTACAGACAGATATGAGCTGTCATGTGGGTGCTAGGACTTGAACCCTGGTCCTCTGAAGTGAAGCTGGTCTTTTTAACTGCTAAGCCATCTCTCTAGCCCCTACAGTTTTACTAATATGTGTGCAAGTGTATGTGTGCACACCACTGTGGAAGCTGAGAAGGCTGGAGTTCCAGGAGGCTGTGAGCTGCCATGTGTGTACTAAGGTTGAATCTTTACTGCAAGATTCTCTTAATCACTGAGCCATCTCCAGACCCCGTGGATACATTTCTAAAAAGGTTTAACATTTTTAAATTTATCTGTATGTTTGTCTGTGTAGGTGCCTGCAGGTTCCATGGAAGCAAGAAGAGGGTGCTGGATGCCCTGGGGCTAGAGTCAGAGGAAGCTGAGAGCCACTCAATGTGAATGAGACACCGACCTTGGGTCCTCTCAGAGAGCAGCAAGTTCTCTGAACCAATAAGTCACCTCCCCAGTTCCCCTTGACCCATATCTTGGTATCCATTTACAATTATGTTCACAGAACTTAAAATGACCTTATGTATATTTTTGTGTTGTTTTGGGAGTACAAGAGATAAAAACCAGGGCCTCTTCAAAGCTATGCAAGTCCTTTACCATTAAGCTACAACCCCTTGGTTTTGTTTAAAAGAATCCACTAACCCAGTTTAAATAAACAATGTGTGAGAATCTTCTCAAAAACAAAGACCAAAACCAATGAAGCAAGTTCGGAGATAGGAAGCTGCCTTGTAACTTGTCACAGAACAAAATTTTACAACTTTATTTCCAAGAGTTAACAAACAAACCAAAAATGTTTGTTGAAACTAAATTTCACATAGCTCAGCCTAGGTTCTAAATTTGTTATGTACCTGTCTTAGCTGGTTTTATGTCAACTTGACAAAAGCTAGAGAAAGAAAGAGAGAGAGAGAGAGAGAGAGAGAGAGAGAGAGAGAGAGAGGAAGAAGGAAGGAAGGAAGGGAGGGAGGAAGGAAGGCAGGCAGGCAGGCAGAGGCCGGGCAGTGGTGGCACTTCAATCCCAGCAGTTGGGAGGCAAAGGTAGTCGAATTTCTGAGTTCAAGGCCAGCCTGGTCTACAGAGTGAATTCCAGGACAGCCAAGGCTACACTGAGAAACCTTGTCTCGAAAAGCAAAAACAAACAAACAAAAAAAAGATAAAAGCTAGAGTCACCAAAATATTCAGTTGCCAAATTGTGGCTAGCTAAAAATGGTAATTATAGGCCTGCTTTTTAAAAAAAAAAGATGTATTTATTTATTATATGTAAGTACACTGTAGCTGTCCTCAGACACACCGAAAGGCATATGCCACCGCCACCATTGCCTGATGGATGAGGCATCAGATTTCATTACAGGTGGTTGTGAGCCACCATGTGGTTGCTGGGATTTGAACTCAGGACCTTCGGAAGAGCAGTCAGCGCACTCTTAACTGCTGAGCCATCTCGCCAGCCCCGGCCTGCTACTTTTAAAAACTTTAGTTTTATTAATGTGTATGGCATGGGCCTGCTGCTAATGTGTGCCACACTTGTGTTGTGCCTGTGGAGGCCAAGAGGTCACAAGATCTGCTTGGAACTGGAGAGGAGTTACAGGTAGCTGGGAATGACCGAAGTGGGTGCTGGGAACAGAACCTGGATCCTCTACAAAAGCAGCCCACACTCACGAGGGTGCCTTCTCTCCAGCCCCCTCCCCACACTACTTTTACACTAGCTTTTGAGGTCATCATAGACTCAAAAATATAAATAATGTATTGATACCTAAAGTAAGAATCACAAACCACTCCATTTTACCAAATAAAATATATTCTTTCTTAACGCCAGAGAACTGTTCCCACGTGTGTGAACTTAGAACACTCAAGAGAAAGAGGACTTACCATTGGGAAACTGTGCAGAGGCAAATCTTGTCAGCAAGATACCAGCTCCTTCAATTAAAGCTAGGAGAATGCCGCCCATCGCAGCAGACCCAACCATGGCTACCGGTCCATCTGAAGACATTAATAAAAAGACTGCTTTGAAGGAAAGGGTTATCCATAGTTATGTTCTCTCATTCTCAAACTCTTCCACTCTTCAAGACCCACAGCCACAGACAATGGCTGAGGGGTCCACTCCAGCCACCGCCTATTTTTTTAAACAAAGCTGAGATGGTTTGCATGAGAGGACCCCACATACTCATATGCTTGAATTCTCTGTCCCCAGAGGGTGGAACTCTTTGGAAAGGACTAGGTGGTGTGATCTGCTTGGAGGTATGTCATTTGAGGTGGGCAGGTTCTGAAACAGTAAGCCTCAAGTAAACTTCTATATATTGCTTTGATCATAGTTTCTTATCAAGGCAACAGAAAGGAACCAATATAAAAGCTATACTGGACTACAGCCATGTTCTTGCATGTATGCATTACTGAGGTATGCTTGCATTCCTTAATAGCATTGGATCACATAGCCCCTTGGCAGGGTGTCACACGCCTATGAACCCAGCACTGAGACACAGAGTCAGGCATTTGAGGCCAGCCTGGTCTACATTGAAAGTTCCAGGAAAACCAAGGTTAAATGGTAAGATTGTCTCAAAAACCAAACGACCAACAAGATTACAAGGTCCTTAAGTTTAAAATATTATTTCTGGACCAGCCAGATGGTTCAATAGGGAAAGATGTTTTTCTCCAAGCGTAATGACCCCAGCTCAGTCCTGGGTCCCACAAGGCAAAAGGAGAGAACCACTGCACAAGTTGTCCTCTGATTTCTGTATGCTGTGCACACACACATACATTAAATTCATATAATAGACGAAATTAGCTTATATTAATGTCTGGTCTTTTACGAGAAAAAAATGTAGACTTCTAGTCTAAGCCCAAAGGCATTCTGGTTTTCACTCTGTCCTTAAGATCCAGAGCATCAGCCAGACGGTGGTGGCACACGCCTTTAATCCCAGCACTTGGGAGGCAGAGGCAGGCGGACTTCTGAGTTCGAGGCCAGCCTGGTCTACAAAGTGAGCTCCAGGACAGCCAGGGCTACACAGAGAAACCCTGTCTCGAAAAACCAAAACAAAACAACAAAAAAAGATCCAGAGGATCTTTATTCCTAACAGCTGAACACGGTGGAGAACTTAGAAAACTACATACAAAGAGTTTGGCATTCTATCAGTTACCTAGGTAATAAATGGCCATTGCTCTAACCACTGCAGAAATGCACATTCTCTAAGGGGCACTCACCTGTCATCCCAGAACCTGAGGAGCAGAGGCAGGAGGATAAGATATTCAAGGTCATTCTGAGCTATGTATTGCATACATAATGTAATAATAATACATTTTTTTAAAACCCACCAATCCCATACTTTTTTATTCTTACTAACTTTTCAGAGCACCATATTCATTCTATACCAAATAAAGCAGTGCTCAGACTCATAGATTACAGGTTCCATTTTTTGACTTTCTCTGTGCAGCCCTGGCTGTTCTAGAACTTGCTTCTTAGACCAGG
This sequence comes from Mus caroli, assembly GCF_978045245.1. NCBI lineage: Eukaryota > Metazoa > Chordata > Mammalia > Rodentia > Muridae > Mus > Mus caroli. The sequence goes on from NW_028227256.1 coordinate 131,876,537, forward strand.
CTGGCCTTGAACTCAGAGATCTGTCTATCTCTGCCTCCTGAGTGCTGGCATTCAAGACAAGTTTCATTAATTAAAGGCAGATAGGTCCTCCTGATAGGTCCTCAGATAGGTCTAAGCAACGGGCTTAGACAATATGTCCAAATGATGCTCTACGTAACGGGATGAGGATAAGGGCCTGCTCACCATGTCCAAGGCCCAGGTTCAACCTCAGTATTACAAAAGCCAAAGCACACGCAACAAGCAGTGCTCACTTACTTCTTGCTGCCAGGATGGCTCCTGTTAAGGCACCGCTAGTGATGGAGTTCCAGGGGTCTTCTTTGCCTCGTATTTGAACCATACTGCAGTCAATCATGGAAAACAGTCCTCCCCAAACTGCAAAGCTACCTGTTTCAGACACAAAACGAGTGAAAAACAACCAACCTAAATGTCTTTTTTGCCTTACATTAAAATATAGTTAAGTAAGTTTGCTTTGGAGCTAGCCTGGGCTATCTACTGAGCCCATCACAAAGAAGAGAGGGAAATGAAAGCCATCAGGGAGCCACACCACACTCCTGGTGCCGCTCTTCCTACTGAACACTGTGCTTTCGCTTACGCGGCTCAGTGGTGAGACGTGCTTGCCGCTCCTGCAGAAGACTTGAGCTCAGTCCCAGCACCCACACCCATTAGCTCACAACCACCCGCAAGCCCAGCTCCAGGGGACCTCAAACTCTCTCCTGGCCTCCATGGGACCTGCATACATGCGGCAGATGCACCGGAATGCACACAACATAAATGAAAATAAATCTTAAAAAAAAAAGATTTGGTGGCGCACCTTTAATCCCAGCACTTGGGAGGCAGAGGCAGGCGGATTTCTGAGTTCGAGGCCAGCCTGGTCTACAGAGTGAGTTCCAGGACAGCTAGGGCTACACAGAGAGACCCTGTCTCGAAAAAACCCAACCCCTTACCCCCCCCAAAAAAAAGCCAATTGCTGAGAGGTAGGTACAGGCGGGACTTCTGGGTCCCTGAAGTAGGAAGGAGAGACAGAGTTCACCAGGCTTCTGATGGAGAAAAGTTGACCAGCCATGTGAGATCTCAAACAAGAGTGGCCACACAGGCCGCTCCTACAGGCCAGTATCAAAGATGTTTAGCAGGGACTAGATTCAACTGGCCAACTAAAGTTAGGGCAGGTGGGAGGAGAGGAACTAAGAGTATTGATTGATAAGGCTATGTTTTCCAGGTGGGAGATAGTAGTGCCCAGCAATTGTGCCAAGAAGACAAGTTGAAAATGAGCAACTCTGTGTCTGTGTGTGTGTGTATGTGTGCGCGCGTTTATCCGTGGATTCAAGGGAGGCTTGGTAGGGACTGGTAGCTTGGCCCATTCCTGGAGCACAGGGGGGTGCAGCCAAAAGCTACACACAACACCACCCCTTATGTATGGGGTGCTGTTGAGTGACTCTTTCACGGGGATCACCTAAGACCATCAGAAATATCGGATATTTAAGTTACAATTCATAACAGGAGCAAAATTACAGTTATGAGGTAGTAATGAAAATAATTTTATGGCTGGGAGTCACCACAACATGAGGAACTGTATTAAAGGGTTGCAGCACTAGGAAGGTTGACAACCGTTCTTAACAGGGTAGGAAACAGGATGTTAAAAAGAGCAATAAACTGGGATTCGATATCTGGACCACTCACTCCAGGCTTTTCCAGTTCTCATGTACCAGCTGAGCACAGCAGACGCCCCCTCATCTTTGGCCCCGTATTTGGGAATCACATACTTATGGGCTAAGAGCACTAGCTGCCCTTCCAGAGGGCTTGGGTTCGGTTCCCAGCACCCACAAGGCGGCTCAAGCCCATCTCTTAATTCAGCTCTAGAAGACCTAGGCCTGCTCTGGCCTCTGTGGGTACCAGGCACATAAGTAGTATAATACACACATGCAAGCAAAACACACAAAAAACAAACAAACAAAAAACAAACCAAAAAACCAAAACAACTACAAACCAAATCCCAAGACTTATCATCTGAGTCAGAGTGCTTGCTAGGACAACACTTGGTCTTAAGAAATGTGTCCAGTGAGATGGCTCAGGTGGTAAGAGCACCACGGGTGACGACCTGAGAACCCACCCACACGGTGGAGAGAGAGAACAGACTCTCACAGTTGCTCTCTGTGCTGTGAGGCATCCCTTCCCCGAGAACCAGCCACACAATGGTATAGTATAGAATAGAGCTTATTTAGGGCATGGGGAGGGGAATTAAGAGAGTAGCAGAGGCAGAGAAAGGCAGAGAGAAGGAGAGTAGAGAAGTAGAGGCCGGCCATGACCACGTGGATGGGGGGAGGGGGACAGGAAGTAAGAGTGAGAGAGTAAGAGAACAAGAGAGGCGAGAGAGACAGAGAGAGAGGAGGGGGCAAGCAGCCCCCTTTATAGTGGGCCAGGCCTACCTGGCTGCTGCCAGGCAACTGTGGGGGCGGAGTCCAGACAGAATACCAACACTGCCCCACAAACCCCACCCCAATAAGTAGAAGCGCAATAAAAGAAAGGAAAAAGTGTATATATACATTTGTGTGTCAGCCGGCCAGAACCAGGCCCAGATCCCTAGAGGTGGAATTACAAACGGGTGTGAGCTGCCATTTGGATGCTGAGACTGGAACCCAGAGTCCTTTGAAGGAGCTGCCAGTGCTCTGAACTCCTAAGCCACTCTCCACCCAAGCATGAAGTCTTTAAACAACTTCATGAAAAACAGTCGACTCTAATTTGATATTATATCTTTATATGTGAATCCTTTTTTGGCTATCTCTTTTCTTCCAGCTTCTAAATAACCAAGTTTTATAGTTGTGTTTTTATAATCGCCTGATATTTTGCAGTGGTTTCTGCACAATGTTTTAAAGTTAACCCTGGAGAACCCAACCTGCTTAAGTGGTCTCTCTGATCCTTTACATTGCATTCTCTTCAGCATCGTGTTACTCCAGAAACCCTTGGGCTAGTGATCCTGGGTTCTATAAGAAAGTAGGCTAAAGGCCAAACGTGGTGGCCCACACCTTTAATCTTAGCTCAGAGGCAGAAGTAGGTAAATTTCTGTGAGTTCAAGGCCCACCTGGTCTACATTGTGAATTCTAGAACAGGCAGGGCTTCACAGTGTAACCCTGTCTCAAAAACAAAACCCCTAACCCCCTCTTCCCCCAAAAAACCCTGGCTGTGTGTGGCCCATGCCCTTACCTCAGCACTCAGGAGGCAAGGCAGGTGCATCTGAGTTCAAGGCTAGCCTGATCTAGCCAGAGGTACACAGAAAAGCCCTGTTTTGTAAACACAAAACAAAGGGAAAGCAGGCTGAGCAAGCCATGGGGAGCAAGCCAGTAGGCAGCACCCCTCCATGGCCTCTGCACCAGCTCTTGCCTCCTAGTTCCTGCCGCTTGCGTTCCTGTCCTGACTTCCTTTGATGATGAACAATAATATGGATATAAGCCAAATAAACCCTTGCTTCCTCAGCTTGCTTTGAGGCTGTAGTGTTCAGTTGTAGCAAGAGAAACCCTAACTAAGTTAAAACAAAACAAACATTGGATACCCGAATGACAGAAACAACATTTTTAAAAGGATACAATATTCCAACTCAACTTTCCAAACAAAGCATTAATCAAAGAGAACTCATAGGGACACTAGGGAAGCAGAGCAAATCAAAATCGCTAATGTAAAAAGAGGAAAACATATAATTTGCTGGCTAAACTCCTGTAATCTCAGCATTCAAGAAGCTCTTGAGTTGAGTCCAGTCTGGTGACCAGTGAGGAAAAGGAAGGAGGGAGGGACGGGCAGACAGAGGAGGGAGGGACAGGCAGACAGATAGGTAGAGCCCTAAGTCCAGGAAAGCAGCAAAAGGATAGCTGGAAAGTATAAATGGAGACATTCCTCTTACCTCCCAACTGTGGAGCCCTGGTCTTAATAGCTGTCAAACTCCCTCGGAGTCTGTGGTTTATTCCCTGTAACAAAACCAAAAGGAAGTAGTTTAAAATGTAATAGATCAGGGACTGGAGAGGTGGCTCAGTGGTTAAGAGCACTTGCTGCACTCCCAGAGGACCCAGGTTTGATTCCCAGCACCCACATATTAACTCATAATAGTCTGTAACTTCAATTCTTGAAGACCCAATGTCGTCTTCTGGCCTCTATGCACAAGGTGCACAGACAAACATGTAGACAAAACATCCCGATACATAAACTAAAATAGGGCTGAAGAGATCGCTCAGAGGTTAAGAACATTTACTACTTACTCTCCCAAAGGACCCAGGTTCAATTCCCGGCACTCACATGGCAGCTCACAACTGTCTGTAACTCCAGTTCCAGGGATTTGATCCATGGATACCACACACCAAGTATTGCATAGCAAAACACCCCCCCCACACACACAATAATAGTAGTAGTAATATTAATACATGCATATGTATGTATATTAGACTGTCAGTGTAATCTATTTCTAACCCACTGATGTGATCATCAATAATATCAACCAGCCCTGGCTTCCAGTGAATATAAATTGAGACCAATCACTCACTCACCACTGGAGAATTTCGAAAACCTTTGAAGGCCTGGAAGATGCCGCCACCTATGGTGCCCATGGTAAATGCACCACCACAGTCATCTACAATTCGCCAGGGGCTAAACACAGGAAGGAAGAAAAGATGACCTTAGTTCTTATTCATAAACCACAGAACTTGTGGGCCATGTCTTGCCACCACCTGCCTCCTATTGCTGCCTCGTCCCCCTGTGTGTTGGCACTACAGTCCACACCGCCACATCCAGCACTTCAGTCACTCACAGTAACTTATCAAGTCTGTTGCAAGATGTGCACTAAAAAAGCAAATAAACAAGCCGGGCATGGTGGCGCACGCCTTTAATCCCAGCACTCGGGAGGCAGAGGCAGGCGGATTTCTGAGTTCAAGGCCAGCCTGGTGTACAAAGTGAGTTCCAGGACAGCCAGGGCTACAGAGTAACCCTGTCTTGAAAAACCAAAAAAAAAAAAAAAAAAAGCAAATAAACAGAAATAAAGCAGAAGAAAGGAACTGTAATCAACAATATTGATTCAGCTTCTAGAAATCAGTGGATGATCTTTTAGAAGTCTAATGTCAGCCAGATGTGGTGGCGTACGCCTTTAATCCCAGTACTTGGGAGGAAGAGGCAGGAGGATTTCTGAGTTCAAGGACAGCCTGGTCTACAAAGGGAGTTCCAGGACTACACAGAGAAACCCTGTCTCGAAAAACCAAAAAAAAAAAAAAAAAAAAGGAAGTTCAAAATAGCATTTTAAGCTTAAGTTTTGCATTAGATCCATTTAACACACTTTGAATAATATTTGACAATTAGAAGTTAAACTTGTAAACCCACCATCCAAATGCAGCAACCTAACATAGACAATACTGAAACGTGAGTAATCTGTCCATGCGAGTAAAACCACTCGCTCCTCTAGGATCCAGCTAATAAGTCTGTATAGACTCCAGGACCTGACACACAGCATCTCCAGCCTTGTTAAGTCAACTGTGTTTCTTTAAGGATTTATGTAAGCTTCTCTTTTGTTATCACACAAAGCCTAGACACACACACACACACACACACACACACACGAGCACCCCACCCCCAGCCCCACAGTACAGCGTAAATTCTGTTTCAAGCAACTCTCAGCAGAGTTGTAATTCTTTCTCTACCACCATCTCCTTCCAAATAAGAAGCTGGGAGTCTAGTGCACTGCTGGCACACATCATCCACCATGTTTCTAACCTAAAGGAATTCTGTGAAATAAACATTAAAACTGTTGTTTCTATAGTGTTCTTGTGTATAGATGCTGTCGTCTATCAATGGGGTGGAGGATGTGAGGGAGGCTTCACCACTCTGGAGTACAAGCGTCCACTGGCACAGCATGTGACACAAAACAGAAGACCCTAGCAAACGAGTGGGAATGGGCCCGAAACAGGGCAGTGGCTGCTTCCTGTCTTCACAGACGTCCCCTCAGGCTCTGGCAGCCTGGCACTGCCCCATAGTGACAATGGAATGGTTGGCTACTCCAGAGCTCCTGTCGACTCTCCATTAGTCCAAAGGCTGTATAAAAACCCTGGCTGCTGTACAATACAGTAGATCTGCACCTCAATGCTGGCCTCTGGAATCTGTCTGGCCAGGTTAGTGACTCCGCCTCCTCACCCACTCCTTGATCCTTGTTCCCACACACATGCTGCCTGGGCAAGCACAGAGAGGTTTACTTGGGCTCATAAACAATTTCACAATGAAGTCTAAAGTTAGCAACAACAACAAAAGGTCATTTGTAAGTAGTATATTCATTAGAAGTAGAAGAAATTTCTCAGTGTGTCACACAGTCTCAAGAGATATGTACTTGGGAGAAAGAGGCAGAGACCAACCTAGGCTACATGGTAAAACTCTATCTTAACCCCCAAGCTATGGTCCCTCCCTATAAAAGACAAGCCCTATAGTAAGCCAGCACCTGGTCCATCACTATAACAGTAGTATATTTTTAATTTATTTATTTTTTGTTTTGTTTTGTTTTTTTGAGACAGGGTTTCTCTGTGTAGTCCTGGTTGTCCTGGAACTCACTCTGTAGACCAGGCTGGCCTTGAACTCAGAAATCCACCTGCCTCTGCCTCCCAAGTGCTGGGATTAAAGGTGTGTGCCACCACCGCCCGGCAACAGTATGCTTTTAAACTTACCATTATTGCTCACTAGAATCTGAATAATGACTAATTTCCCTTTAGAATTCATAATCTTTTAACTTGATAAAAAGACTGGGACTATCTCCTCTGTAGTTTACAACTGAACGAAGGCTCACACAGAAATTAAGTAGCCTGCCCCAGATGGGATAAATCACTAGAACAGCCAACTTAAGCACAAAAGTTGGTACTCCAACAAACTCTGTCCACTCCATTTATAGATCCTAAAGCACTCTGAGAAAGCAAATGGTACAAAGAAGTATTATGACAATGATTAAACCATCTACTGTTTCAGACAGCGCTGGCCTCAGGACACACCAAGAAAAAGAACGTCCAGTAACTTATCAAACATCATCAAGACATGGTCTTGCTATGAATCCTGGGCTAGCCTAGAACCTAAGTACTGAGATTACCAGCATGCACAGTGCACTCTGCTGAAAATATGTCTGACCCAAGGTCTAACCCCGGCTGGCCTAGAACTTGCTATGGAGCCCAGGCTGTCCTTAAACTTGCTGGCTCTCCTGCTTCTACCTCATGAGGCCTGTGCCACCTGGGGAAAACTCAAATGTAACAAAATTACCCCTCCTGCTAACCTGTGTCATTATATATGGTATCCAGTACCAATTTACAGTCCAGCTAAACCCTGTACATCCAACCCAACACATGGAGATAACCTTCAGGACAGAAGGCTGAAACATACTTTTGGGAGTGCCACCAAATAATAATTTTAAATCCTGGGCAGACACACTATTTGAGGATAATACCCTGACGCTCATTACAAACAAAAACCCAGAATATCAAGATCTATTAACTTGTGACACCTGAGGCTTTATTCAAACAACTGTTGAGACTCGACAGCTATTACATTAATTTATTGCAAACAGCTATGCCTGGTTTACTCTTGTTTACACCTTGAGCTAAGCATACAGCCCTTACTTAATAAACACTTAATGAATGAATTTATGTCTACTGATGGCTTTTCAGAGAACACACGCAGCTCATCTCTTCCTATTTTCCACATACTGATGATGTATCTCCCTTTTTCTTCGGGAATTCCACATAGGAAAGTCCGCTCCAGCCTACAAGGAGCTCATTCAGTCCCCTTGGACGTTGGGTGAAATCTGTGGTCTACTCATTTGAAATGCTTCATCATGGGGACACTTAGTACCATACGCATAAGGCCTCAGGTATGGCACTCGGAGATCTACATTCCCTTCGTCAAGAACTGAGCAGAGCGAGGCCTAGGGACGTGTTCAAGGTCACTCAGCAGGCAGAAGGGATCATTATAGTCCCCGCACAAAGTCGACAGCACCTGCCATAGGGAGGAGGTTCCAAAGCTCCACCAAGCCCAGCACCGGACCTCCTCCCAATGCACCACAAGGTCACAGGGGTGCTGGGGTCCTGGCACACTGCGCTAAAAAGCCACCTTGGTCACGCTCATCCACGCTACCCACAGCTGCCCAGCCCTCGGCGCCGAGCCGCGCGGAGCTCCGCTTGCAACTCGGACTCCGACCACGGCGGATGGAGGTGGTAAGTAAGGGACAAGGGCGGCGGCGGCAACTCACCACGGCTCTCTCGCGTATTCCTCCATCTTGGCTCCAACCCGCGCGAGAGTCTACAGCGCGCTGGGCGGAAATTGATCCCCGCGACGGAAGTGATCCCAGGCGGAGGCGTGCTACTGGACGGGGATTGGAGCATCTCTTCCTGCCACAGCCAATGGCAATCGGACTCCGTGTAGACCCCGAGCGTGCAGGCTCCCCGGCCAGGCCGTGGAGGTTCGGAGTACTGAGTGACAGAGTTCAGATCAGCCCCGTGGCCTGGGGTAAACATTGATTGTCCTTTTTTTCGAGACAGAGTTTCTCTGCCCTGGAACTCGCTTATGTAGCCCAGTCTGGCTTCGAACTCAGATCAGCCAGCCTGTGCCTCCCGAGTGCTGGGATTAAAGGTGCGTGTCACCACTACCCAGCCGCTATTTTTAAAAAATGCTTTTGCTGTCAGGTATTTATTAATAGTGCTACTTAATTTGCCGTGAACAGTGAATCTTTAATAAATATATGTAGCTCTTTTAGAGGAGAACTGTATAGTCATAGTTTCTGGAATGTAATAGATAACTTTTTTTTGGTTTTTTGGGGGTGTGGGTTGTTTGTTTGTTTGTTTTTTTGAGACAGGGTTTCTCTGTGTAGCCCTGGCTGTCCTGGAACTCACTCTGTAGACCAGGCTGACCTCGAACTCAGAAATCCACCTGCCTCTGCCTCCCAAGTGCTGGGATTAAAGGTGTGCGCCACCACGCCCAGCTTTAGATAACTTTTTAAATAAAAATTATTTTTACTAATTTATTTATATACGAGATTTGGTGGGTGCATGGAGGTCTAAGGAGAGCCTACAGAACTGGAGTTGTCAGGGCTGACAGCGAGCACTTTTCCCACTGAGCCAACTTAGCAGCCCGAAAATAAGTGTTCATTTTATAGAGCCAATTGGACCATTTCAGGGGCCATAGCCAATTTGAGACCATTGATTTTGGGGGTTATTGATGCCGGATCCTCTTCCATGCCTCCCCACAAAGGATAACCCAGAAAGCATGAGATATGTTTAGCCCAGAGAAAAGAGACTAAAAATAGGACTATAGTCATACTTAAGTTGGTAAATCAGATCCCCAGCATCATATATATATATATATATATATATATATATATATATATACACACACACACACACACACACATATGAGTGTGTATATATATACACGTATATATACATCATATATATATATGGTGATACACACACATATAATTATGTATATATATATGTATATATATATATATACACACACAAACACACGGGTATAGTGGCACATATTGAAGTTCAGTGTTAGATCCTCAGTTGCATGTAGAGTTTAAAGCCATCCTGAGATACTCCAGACTTCCCTCGTTAAGGAAGAAAAAGCTAAAAGTATGAAGTTCCTCCACCAGCTTATTTTTAGCTCTTATCGGGAAGACCCAGTCACTGCCAGCTGTAAAGTGAGCTCCTATTCCATTCTGCCTTAACAACAACAACAACAGAACAACAAACAAAACAAAACTAGATATTTGAGGCTAGACAGATGGCATAGCAGTCGAGAGCACTGACTGTTCTAGAGGACTGGGGTTCAATTCCCAGGACAAATATGGCAACTCACAATTGTCTGTTACTCCAGTTTCAGGGGATCTAACATCCTCTGCTGGCCTCTGCAGGCACCAGGCCCACTTATGATACACAGGCAAAATACTCATGTTTTTATTATTTTTTAAAATATAGATACTTATTTAATGGGAAAGCCAATATAATAAGTAGTAGACCGCAGTGACAAATGACGTGTTTTCCAGACTTTTTTTTTTCCAGACAGGGTTTCTCTGTGTAGCCCTGGCTGTCCTGGAACTCACGCTGTAGACTAGGATGGCCTTGAACTCAGAAATCCACCTGCCTCTGCCTCCCAAGTGCTGGGATTAAAGGCATTTACCACCACTGCCAGGCTCAGGTTTTTGGAAATAAGAGTCAACCAGCCACAGAGCTACAGAATAGCAACAAAATGTTTCTAGCTACAGAATAGCAACAAAATGTCTCTAAAGTAGTCAACTGAAGCTGGGTGTGGTGCACACCTGTAATCCCAGCAGAGAAGGGGAGACAAGAGCATCCCATGTTCAAACTCATCCCCACTTACAGAGCATGTTCCAGGCCATCCTGGGCAAAAGAAAAAAGAGAAAAATAAAAGAGAGAAAGAGAGCCGGGTGTGGTGGCTCACGCCTTTACTCCCAGCACTTGGGAGGCAGAGGCAGGTAGATTTCTGAGTTCAAGGCCAGCCTGGTCTACAAAGTGAGTTCCAGGACAGCCAGGGCTACACAGAGAAACCCTGTCTCAGAAAAAAAAGAGAGGAAGGGGGAAGGGAAGGAAGGAAGGAAGGAAGGCAGGAAGGAAAAAAAGAAAAAAACCAACACAGTCTGGCTAACTGGCTCAGTGAGTAAAGGTGCTTCTAGTCTGCTGACCTGAATTCAATCCTCAGACCCCACAGGGTAGAAGGAAGGAACCAGCGCCTATGTTCTATGACCTCCATGTTCCATGTTGCCATGGTATTCAAGTAAACACACAAAATGCGAACATTTTATTGAAATCTGATACTTGAAGTGCTTTAATATTTGAGGTTAGCTTCAAACAAACAAACAAAGAAAAAAGGACTGGAGAGATGGCTCAGGGTGCTTCAAAAATTATTATTATTATTATTGGGTTTTTCGAGACAGGGTTTCTCTGTATAGCCCTGGCTGTCCTGGAACTCACTCTGTAGACCAGGCTGGCCTCGAACTCAGAAATCCGCCTGCCTCTGCCTCCTGAGTGCTGGGATTAAAGGCATGTGCCACCAACGCCCAGCAATGCTTCAAAATTTTGAGGACAGGAGTTTGAATCATAGCACCCATCAGACAAGCTATTATATATATATATATATATATATATATATATATATATATATATATATTTCTGTGTGGCTATAATCAAAAATAGTTAAATCTAATTAGTTGTACAAGTTGAATAGAGAATAAAGAATGTGGGCGGGACAGCATGCAAAGTAGAAGGAGGAGCTCAGAGAGCAAGGATTTGATGTTTAGTCCATGTTCCAGACCTGTTGGGCATGAACAGTTCAATACCTAGAGACATGCGCTCTCCTGGGCAAAGAGATATTCTCATGGGGACACAGAAGTACCCCAGTCCCCGACTACGCACGTTCTTTTGCTTCCTACAGGATCTGTGTGTGTTTTCTAGGAGCTCCATAGCTCACGGTGCGGTAGCATCAGCTCACACTTGGGAGAGCTTTTTCTTGGAGCTCTCTCTGCTTCCTTGTCCATTCCATATGCACTTGGTACTCTGCTGCTTGTTATTTGGCTTCTGAATAGACTCCCATGTAGGAATGAGTGCTCTGTCCTTTGCTTGTAACTATTCTTCTCTACCTGGGAATTAATGTTAGTCATGCATCTATCTTTTTTGTTCTTGGTTCTTTTGATATCTAGCAATAGTCAGGTTCTATAGAGATACAGAGCTGATAGTAGGTATGTATGTGGGTAGATAAGTGGATTATGCTTATCTAGGTAGGCAGATAGATGATAGATAGATAGATAGATAGATAGATAGATAGATAGATAGATAGATAGATAATAGATTGGATGGATGGAATTGTGGAATTGACACATGTGATTACGGAGGCTAGGAAGGCTCACCATCTATATATCTGCAAAATAGAGGCCCTAGAAAGCTGGTATTGTAATTCTATCTGAAGACAAAGGCCTAAGAACCAGGAGATCCACAAATGTAAACTCCCATCTGAAATAGAAATTAACTAGATTAAATGACTAAGCAGTGCGGAAGAACAGGAAGAATGCCTCTTTCTCCATCCTTAGTTCCGGGCCTAGAACACTAACTTGTATCTGAAGATGACCAAGTGTTTGCCTCTGGTGGGATTAAAGGCCTTGCTGCTACTCCTGGCTTTCTTCTTGAATCTTGTCTTTCTCTTTTCTCTAAGAGGTAATGCTTCAGTTCAGAAGAAATGACTACACGGTGTTCATGTATGTCACACTCAGATATATGAACTGTAATAAAAAGTATTATTAAATGCTTCTAGCATGTTGATGCTATTATATTTTCCATACATTATTTTACTTAACACACTCAATGCCACGCTAATGGCACAGCCATGAAATCCCAGCAACTCGAGAGGCTGAATCCAAAGGATCCCAAGTTCAAGGATGTCCTGAGCAACTTAGTAAGACCTTGTCTTAAACTTTTAAAAACAACCAGGCATGGTGCTGCTTGCTTTTAGTCCTAGCACATGCCAGGCAGAGGCAGGTGGATTCACCGTGAGCTGGAGGTGAGCCTGATCTACAGAGTGAGTACCAGGACAAGCCAGGGCTACATAGAAAAACCCTGTCTCAAAAAACAAACAAACAGCTCCAAGAGGTCCAGTGACCTCTGGCCTCCTTGGGCACCTGCATGCATATAGTACAGGTAGACTCTTGCAGACCCAACCAAAGCAGAGCCAGCAAGATGGCTCAAAGAGTAAAGGCTCTTGCAGCCAAGTCTGACAACCTGAGTTTGATCCCCAGAACTCACATAGAAGAAGGAGAGAACTGAGCCCTGCAAGGTCTTACCTCCACACATGTGCAAGCATCTGCATACACACTCATACACACAAACAAATGAATAGTTTTTTTTTTTTTTAACGATGATGGTGATGATGATGATGGTGGTGATGATGGAAAGGGCTGGAGATATGTCTCAGTGGTGAAACCTTTGCCTCCCATACACAAAGCCCCCTGCATTCACTTCTCAGTACCACATGAACAAGCAAGGAAACATACCCTCACTCCACAACTGTGAGGTAGGGCCTCATCTTTTTTTTCCTAAAGCAAAGTGAGCTAGGTCCTCGGGTTTTTTTTCCCCTAAAGGACAAAGGTAAACACTCTTAGCACCTGCATTTTCCATTTCCAAAGGCTCAGAGAGGTTAAACAAGTTACACAGGTCACACGTCTCAGATTTGAGCCCAGTGTCATTTGACTCCAGGACCTGCAGTCTTACCTGCCACACTACACTGCTACTCTGTATTCATGATAAGGTGACTGTCTTGGGGTCATCCACTCTCTTCAAGAGCCGCTTAAGGGCCCACTTGATGGCGTACATGTTTAATATCATCACTAAAGAGGCAGATGGATCTCTGAGGGGGTTTTTGTTTGTTTGTTTTTGGTTTCTTTTTGAATGATTGATCTTTATTTCATGTGCATTGGAGTTTTGCCTGTGTGAGGGGTTGGATCCCCTGGAACTGGAGTTACAGGCAGTTGTGAACTGCCATGTAATTGCTGGGAATTGAACCTGGGTCTTCTGGAAGAGAAGCCAGTACCCCTAACAACTGAGCCATCTCCTAGCCCTGTGTATTGTTGTTGTTGGATTTATTGTTGTTGTTGTTGTTTGTTTGTTTTTGTTGTTTTGTTTTTCAAGACAGGGTTTCTCTGGGTAGCCCTGGCTGTCCTGAACTCACTCTGTAGCCTTGAACTCACATGGATTTCTGAGTTTAAAGCCAGCCTGGCTAGCAAGTTTCAGGCAGACCGGGGCTACATAGTGAGACCTTTCTCTCCTGGAACTTGCTGTGTAGATCAGCCTGGCCTCAAACTCACAGAGATCCTCTGCCTCCTGAATGCTGGAATTAAAGGTGTATGCCACCACCACCTAAATACCCATACTTATTGTTACTGGGCTCAACAAATACATAATTTTTTTCATCAGTGCTATAATGATGGAGATAATAATGTATAATATTATAGTATTTTCATCATTGCTCCCAATAAAAAATATTATTATTTTTTGTTTGTTTTTTTCGAGACAGGGTTTCTCTGTGTAGCCCTGGCTGTCCTGGAACTCACTCTGTAGACCAGGCTGGCCTTGAACTCAGAAATTCGCCTGCCTCTGCCTCCTAAGTGCTGGGATTAAAGGTGTGCGTCACCATGCCTAGCTAAAAATTAATTTTTAAAATGACATTAAAGTGTTAGTTAAATTGGTTCTAAATAGTTACTGTCCCTTGATCTCTCCACATTTTTGACCAGAGCTTGAAGCTTGAAGCCTCCCTTTTCTCTCTCTCTCTCTCTAACACCCCCCCCCCCCAAGCAATGCTCACCTTCTGAGGACTCAGTCAAGCCAGAATGCTCTGATCCCTGAATGAATTTGTTTTAGCTAGAAATAGATTCTGAGCTTGGACAACTATTGTATCTTATAGTGGTCCTTGACTACAGAGACTGAAGGAGGCTACATATTCTGCAGCTATGGGTTCCAATGTCCTCTGGCCACTGCTGGAGCACCTTTCAAGAAGATATTCTCAATCATGAGCAGTTTTCAGGGATCCAAAGATTTTATTTGAGTCCCAGTTTGAAACTGTGGAACCAGAGGCCGAGAAATTCTAGGGGTTTGGGTGTAGACCCACCTTTTGTCAAGATGCCATAACTCCTGCTATTTGGGTCTGGAAACTGTAGATTTAGAATGAATATATGTACTTTAGTGTATCCCTAGAGCAAAATTAGGACTCAAAAGTGATGATGGTCACTAAAATCAATGCCCCAAGGTTGGACCCTGGAGGTGAAGGGAGTTATTTGCATCAGGCCTGTCCTCTTCAGGGAATAGCAAACATTTTGGTCACAGTCCCAGGAAGCTGGAAAGGGGGCCCTTTCAGAGGGGCAGGTTGAGGATGGCTGAGGGGGCTTCAGAGTCTGGTCCCTGAAGTTACTCTTCTGGCTAACAGTAAGAATGAAAACTGACCTGAGGGAATGTCAGAAGGAACAAGAGACTGGGTGGCCAGGCTGGCCTGGTGGCACACCTTTAATCCCAGCACTTGCCCGGTAGGAGTTCTCTGTGATCTCCAGGCCATCCATGCCCACATAGCAAGCTTCAGTTCCAAGGCTGCATAGTGAGACCTGGTTTCAAATAAGGAAAAAGAAAAAGGGGGAAAGAGGAGAGAGGGAGAGAGGGAAGGAGGGAAGGAGGGAAGGAGGGAGCTAGGAGCTTAGTAGGAGCAAGGAACAGGGAATATCATGTCTAACAAGTTTTGCTAACCGTGGACTCCAGCCCATCTGAGTCTTTGCTGTACCTGGAAGAAACCCGCTGCTTCTCCCCACACACTTAGTGTGTCTTTTGAGTGTCTCCTAACAGTATATTTGCCTCTTTCATGTTCCTTACAGTAGAATTTCACAAATACCATTAAATGATAGATCTTCAAGAGAAGAACAATGTTATACTTGTCTTTGTATCTCTCTTTACATGATGCCCAACAAAGCACCTAAATGAATGTTTGAAGGAATGAATGAATGAGAATAAGGTAAGATGGACTATGAATGCTTTTATTTAAGTTAGTTGCTGCTGGAGGGAAGAAGACAGAAGAGTAGGCTAGAGAGAGAAGAACCCAGAACGAAGATAATAAAGAACACAGGCCTGGGGTTGTGTTCTTGAAGCTCCAGCTTCTCATGGGTCCGAGGCAGAAGGATCACAACCTCATGGCCTGCCTGAGCCACAGAGGGAGTGAGTGAAGGCCAGTCTGGGCAACTTAGTGACATCAACTTCAGAATAAACAGTAGAGAGAGGACTTGGGAGATGGCTCAGTGGTAAAGAGCTTGTGTTGCTCCTGCAGAGGACCGGAGTCTTGTTCCCAGCACCCTTGTTGGGTGGCTCATGACCACCTATAACTTCAGATCCAGTGGGTCCAACAGCCCTGACCAATATGAACAGCAGTTCACACACATGCAGATGTGTATAACAATAAACGTAGGTAAAAATAAATCTTTTAGAAAGAAAAAAAGTAATTGGGGGAAAAAAAAAGGTTGTTAGAGAAGCACTCCCCTTTAATCCAAGCATCTCAGGCAGAGGCAGAGGCAGAGGCAGAGGCAGAGGCAGAGGAGGCAGAGGCAGAGGCAGAGGCAGAGGCAGAGGCAGAGGCAGAGGCAGAGGCAGAGGCAGAGGCAGAGGCAGAGGCAGAGGCAGAGGCAGAGGCAGAGGCAGAGGCAGAGGCAGAGGCAGAGGCAGAGGCAGAGGCAGAGGCAGAGGCAGAGGCAGAGGCAGAGGCAGAGGCAGAGGCAGAGGCAGAGGCAGAGGCAGAGGCAGAGGCAGAGGCAGAGGCAGAGGCAGAGGCAGAGGCAGAGGCAGAGGCAGAGGCAGAGGCAGAGGCAGAGGCAGAGGCAGAGGCAGAGGCAGAGGCAGAGGCAGAGGCAGAGGCAGAGGCAGAGGCAGAGGCAGAGGCAGAGGCAGAGGCAGAGGCAGAGGCAGAGGCAGAGGCAGAGGCAGAGGCAGAGAGGCAGAGAGGCAGAGAGGCAGAGAGGCAGAGAGGCAGAGGCAGAGGCAGAGGCAGAGGCAGAGGCAGAGGCAGGCAGGAGGCAGGAGGCAGGAGGCAGGAGGCAGGAGGCAGGAGGCAGAGGCAGAGGCAGAGGCAGAGGCAGAGGCAGAAAAGGCAGAAGGATCTCTATGAGTTCAAGGCCAGCCTGTCTGCATAGTTCCAGGCTAGCTAGAGCTACAGAGTTAAACCCTCTCAAATAATAATAACAATAATAATAATAATAATAATAAGAAGAAGAAGAAGAAGAAGAAGAAGAGGAGGAGGAGGAGGAGGAGGAAGAGGAGGAGGAAGAAGGAAGAGGAAGAAGAAGAGGAAGAAAGATGAAGAGGAAGATAAATAACAGTCACCAAATATGATGGTGCACACCTTTGATCCCAGCGCTCAGGAGGCAGAGGCAGGTGGATCTCTATGACTTTTTAGGCCAGCCTGGTCTACAGAGGGAGTTCCCAGCCTGCCAAGGCTATGTAGTGATACTTTGTCTCAAAAGCAATCAGGCAAACAAGGAGAAAAACAAACAAACAAACAAACAAACAAACCACCCTCCCCTCCCTACTCCCGAAACTGTTAAGATTGCTCTGGGAGTGTGTCTTAGTGCTAGAAAGCTTACCTAGTAAATGCAAAGGCCTGAGTTCAGGCTTGGTTTTAGCCTCACCATTTGAAAGAAAGGTGCAAATGTGGAGCTCGGGCAGTGGTTGGGAGGTTAAAAGCACCGGCTACCTTCCAGAGGAGGCAGGTCAGTTCAGTTCCCAGCACCTACAAGGCAGCTCGAGACTCTGCAACTCCAGTCCCAGGGCACCAGCGCAGGTGTGCACATACATTATCCAGACAAACTACTCATGCACCTAAAATAAAAACTATGTTTTTAAAAGGAAGGCAAATATAAGTAGCTGTAGCAATTACTAATGAATACTGTGCTCATTCATCCAGTTTCAAGTCTTCTTGTAATGGTCACCTTACTTTGCCTTCTAATAGAATTTGTACAAACTCCATTAATTGATGCATCTAAAGTTTTCAAAATCGCATTTATTTATTATGGTGGAGGTGCACAAACATACCTCAGAAAGAGGAGGAGGAGAGCCTGTCACATGCCACCACAATGACCCCTGCTGTGCTGGGTTAAGCCCCTCCTGAAGCTATGAGTCAGAAGAACTCTTTCTCCCCACAGCTGTACTCTCAGGGGTTTATAACCATGATGGGAGAGTCAGCAACACAGGCAGGTACTGCTGCTGTTCTTATTTTACAGGTAGAGAAGGGAGTTACTCAGGGTCACATGGTCAGTGGGTCACAGAAACAGGACCCAATGCGGGTCTTTTAGCCCAAAGAGCATAAGGTCTTGTCTGTGTTGTTCTGTGCTCTTCTGTTGTATTTCCTCATAGCCCTGTGCACTCTGAAACAGGGTTTCTCTGTGTAGCTCTGGCTACCACTGTAGACCCTGTCGTTGTGCTGCCTTGGAACTCTCTATAGACCAGGCTGGCCTCCATCTGAGAGATCTACCTGCCTCTGCCCTCTGAGTGCTGGGATTAAAGGCCTGTGCTGCCACACCCAGCTTCTACACATTTCTTTTGAAATATTTTGCAAACGTATTATTTGAAGCCATCTGTTTAGTAGCAGTCCTGCTATTCCTGCTTTTGCATCATGTGACATACAGACTCAAAGTGAGGAAGTATTTATCTCACAGTTCCAGGGATTCCAGACAGTAGTTCCTGGCTTCTTTGCTGTGGAGCTTGCGGTGAGGCGGTGGCAGCGGGAGCTGCTCCCTTCATGACTGCCAGGAAGCAGAGAGAGGGCAAGGGACCTGTAATCAGGTCGAACTTTTAAAAGCTTACCCCTGGTGATCCACTTCCTCCAGCTAGGCCCCACGTCCTGAAGTTTCTAAAACATCCCAAATAGAGCCACTAGCTAGGGACCAAGCATGGATATGCGTGGCTGTGAGGGACATTTCCTCGTCAGACACAGCAGTTATTGTTACCGACTGTGGGCTCCACAATGACAGGTTCCCACTAGATGGTATCTTTAGTTCCATCACCTACTCTCTCGGCAGAGCAACACAAGTGCTATTAGCTGATGGGCATGTGACCGGAATCCAGCTGCCAGGGTTCTCCAGCCCCTCCTCCACTCACCCTTTGGGGTTTGCCTGCCTCCTTTCTACCTTCCAGGCAGTACCTCACCAGGCAGCACCAGCCTCTCTCTTGCTCAGCCTTAAACTAAAGCTGAGCTAGCGGGCACTAAATGCTGTGGCTAAGTCTTAGTCCTAGATGATCTTTGGACTCAGCAAATGCTGATCAAGTGACTTGCTCTCTCTGGCTTAGGATGGACAGATGCCAGGAAAGATCGAAGCACCTACCCTGATGGGTTACACCAGAGCTTCTAGAAGGGATTTTGTGGCAAGAAGGAGGGGGGCAGGGGATTGAATGTCTCTGAGTCTTGCACAGGCAGCATGATGGATGAGTAGCGGAAAGCTCTTCTATGAAAGAAGCCAGACCTGTTGCAACAGTATCTCCCAGGGGCCCAGAACTGCATTTCCCTTAAGACACTGCTAAATTGTGCTCTAGATTTGTATGTGGCTGGTGCCTGCTGGCTCCTCCTCTGTGCACCCAGAGAAGGTTGGCTACAGATGTCCCTGCAGAGGAGGGAATCCGGGAAGGTTACAATCCTCTTCCCAAGAGCCTCTGGGCCTTGGAAACTGAGAGCCCTTTCAGTTTCCTCCTCCCTGCAGATCCCACCTCTTCCTCACACACCTTCACATTTTCATTTTTGTGCGCATAGCAAGGATGCCACTCAGCCCTCCCCCTCCCCCCACTCCCACCTGCACCCTGTCGCCCATCCTCTTATTCTCCTGAGAGGTGGTGAGCATGCATTAGGACAACTGATGCTCCGCTTTCAGGTTCTCAAGGGTACCGGTGGGTCGGTTTTGAGAGCTGCCCCTCATCGTGAATTTCTGTTTTTCTGGGATTGTAAACTCCGGGGAGTCCCCCACCCACCCCTAAAAATTACCAAATACAGTAGAAAGGTGGCTGTGACCACCCAGTGACAGAAAATACATTCTTAAACAGAGCTTGTTGTCAGGCTGGCAAGTTAGTGAACCTCACCTCCCGGTCCCTGCTACCCTGGCTTCCAGTGTCCCGCGGCTTCTGCCAGCCTTTGCATTTTTCTCTCTTTTTCTCATTGCGTGGCCCCCTTGTCTTTAAAAGGCTAAACTGCTCTGTACTAAATTTGGTCACACAGCGCTCCAAGATTCCCTGGAATGTCCTCAAGTTTCAAACAGCTCTGACCGTGAGGCAGGCCCGCCCCCTGGCTTGGGGATTGGCTTCTCCTCTGTGGCTGGGCAGCTGTCAGGTTTTATTGGTTGCTGGTTAGACCAAGCAGGGTCCACTAGCAGGGAGGCTGCTGTGTCCCCCGGAGCACCTGTAGTACAGCAGGGCCCAAGGAGCTGCAGTGCTCACCTAGCTGGAGCTTTGCACTCAAACCCACTCAATTCCAACAGGAACTCGGGCTCCCGTCCCTTCCCTGCCTACTACCACCAGCAAGCCCACCACACTCGGTAGGAGCAGCTGCTCACTTTGCCAAGATGTCCAAAGTAGCTAAGTATCGGCGGCAGGTGAGTGAAGACCCCGACATCGATAGCCTGCTGTCCACCCTCTCCCCTGAAGAGATGGAGGAGCTGGAGAAGGAACTAGATGTGGTGGACCCAGACGGGAGCATCCCGGTGGGGCTGCGGCAGAGGAATCAAACGGACAAACAGCCCTCGGGCTCATTCAACCGGGAAGCCATGCTCAACTTCTGTGAAAAGGAGAGCAAGAAACTCATCCAGAGAGAGATGTCTGTGGATGTGAGTGACACACCCTGGAGGGAAGCAGGGTGGGGAGGGAGGGCGGGGCCCCTGACTCCAGGACTAGAAACCCTTCCTTTTTCAGAAGAGCTGTTCTTACTGACAGGAGACCAGATGCTTCAGAAGAGGTTATTGTGTGTTAAACCGACAGTGTGAACCTCTGCCCTTAGTTTGCCTTGTAAGCAGAAGTTGGATATGTTGGAGAGACATGGCCTCTCAAAATTCCAATCGGGGGGGAAAAAGGGAGCTGAGGCTGAGAGGTGTCCTTGAAGAGTTCATTGTTGAGCTGATAGCATCCCGGTCTCAGTATTCTTCTCCCTCTACCTCCGTCCTGTGCTGGGGAGGAGGGAGAAAGACTGGGGTGATAATTGTGTCTCTTAGCACTCAAGAAGAGAAAGCTGAGCTGATGGGTCAGAATGGCCCAACTCCTAAGAGCCTGGACAGGAATGTAGGGAGACACAGTGGAACATAGAGACACAGTGTCTCTGTCCCCGCCATCCATTCTCCGGGGCCCACGTTCAGGACTTTACCAAGGGGCTCAGGAATTCTTACCCCATGGGCAGGGTGGTTATTTCTTTTAAAGCTTTGATAATGGTGAATAAATAATCAATCCAGGTATGGGGGCCTGTCTTTGAAGGGCTGGGGACCCAGGACAGGAACCAGAGAAATGAAATTCAGTCAAGGTCTTGATGCTTTTGTAACAGCATCCCCCCTCTTGCGCTCTCTCTGGGGCAACACCCCCCCCCAAACATTCTCTCTGAAGCTTGGTATTGTTCTTCTCTTCCGTCCCCCAGGCTCTGGGCCCAGTGGCTGACTTGCATCTGTGACTTCTGGAGGCTGAGGTCAAACAGAACTGTTTTCAGCCCTGGGAACCAAACTCAGGGCCTCTCACATGCCATGTGAGGGTGCCACCTTTGAGCTATGCAGTCCTAAAACTCAAGCCCTTACTTAATTATAAAGCAAGATGTTTAGGTCAAAGAGCACAGAGGGACTCTTGTGCTCCTGGGACTTTCATTCCCCAGTGTTTCTGCTCTTAGTAAATACTGTGCCCAGACTCTCTCCTCTCTCTCCCCCAGTTTCCTGGCTTTGCCCAGGGATGTACTTATTTCTCCAAATGGAGCCAAGTCAAGCAATAGAGGGTGGGGGAGAAGGCGTCTTTGGTCAGAGGTGTTGCCTTCAGGACCATCCTTGCCTTTTAGAGATAGTCTGTTACAATTCTCCCATTGCCCCTCATGCAGGTAAAGGGTGTGTGTTAGTACAGTGGCCTGCTGGACTGTGGAATGTATACTGAGTAGTGGGCAGAAGTGTCTGTCAGCCTGGGGGAGTGTGAGTTTCCTAATAAGTAGCCTCCTCAGCATTATTATTAAGGAATGATGGGGAAGTTAGGGCCTAGTGGTTAAGTATCAGAAAACCCTGTATGAGTGCCAGCCACTCTGGCGGCCCTGTCTGTGCGACTAAGTCACTCCCAAGCTACCTAGATCTCAAGGATAATAGCACCTGCCTTGAGGGCTGTTGAGGCAACTGAGAGGGTGATGGAGAGTGCCTGGCACAGAGCCTGGCACACAAGCACTCTGTCAGTGGCAGCAGCGCAATCACTAATTCATCTTAGTAAAGGGATTCAAAAATTGGTGCAATTAGCCCAAAGCGAATCTCTGCCCTTGTCCCGCCCTGCCCACCCCCTAGTCTAGACACTTGTCCCTTTAATTAGTGTCCAGAGACAAGGCAAAGCTTGGGTGCTCAAGTAGAGTGTCAGCTCCAGGCTGGGGAACTAGCTCCAGCTCTCACTACCTGGGCCTTCACTCTTCTCAAGACCTGCAGGTAGTAATCCAATTGATTTGATAGTGAGCCGACCAATCAGCCCGGCTTGTGGAAGGAAGATGGGCTGCAGAGAACCTTCTGCACCCACCACAAGAACCTTCTCTTTCATAAGCCTTAACAGTCTTCGGAGAAGAGGCTACATACTTGTCCCAGAGCGACACAGCTGAGGTGACGACTGATCTGCCTGATGCTGGAGTTTGTCCTTCCTCCTGTCACCCAGAATACCAGAGTAAAGGAAGGGAGGCAATGTCAGCCCTTGCTTCTCTATGTTTCAGACAAGTTCTCACATAGCACAGGCTTGGATCAAACTGGACAGCTTAGTGAAGATGACCTTGAACTCCCGATCCACCTGCTTCTACCTCCGAAGCAATGGGATTGCCCCCAGGAGCCACTGTGCCCCACTTACACAGTTGAACACAGCGAGGTCTTGGTGCATGCTAGACCAGCTCTGTTCCATTAGGGTCACACAGCAGCTACATGTGAGAGCCCCAGAGAGGTACGACCCAGTGTGCGTGTGTGCTGTCAGAGGAACAGTGGCTGTGGCCGTTTGGCTGGTCTCCCTACTTTCTGAGGAATACCATTAACTGCTAAACCAACTGTTGGCTACGGAAAGTTATAGGAACTATAGCTGATTCCTGGAGGTGGGATGGCGGCATTATGAACATTCTTTTGAAAGACTATGTTTATGTTTTAGACATAAGTAATAAAATATTCTTGGGACAATGGCTTGAATTGGGAGACTTGCTTTAGAATGACAGGGATGGGAGTGTGGGTTCATATGCTCATCACAGTGAGCTCTACATTTGTTTGAAACTAGCCATACTAGGAAAGAATTGATTAGGAACTGAGAGTGGTAAGCAGGCCCGTTCACCTTCTCCTGGGAGGAAAACTTAGACTGTGGCTGGAGTGCTAGGGTCTAGACCATGAAAGAGATTGGGCTACGTAGCCCTCACTGGGCTGGAATTTTCCAGGGATCGTCTGGATTCTTTAGGGTAGTTTTCATGCATATTCCTCCCATACCTCTTCCAGGTCACCACCTCCAGATGGTCATCCCAGATTCTTAGGCAAAGCCGGGCGGGCACCTTGATTGAACATTCTTGTATTGTGACATTCTACCCTTCAGGACATTTATCATTAAGGAAGGGGGTGCACGTGGGTCATGGCGTGCATGTGGAAGTCACAGGACAGTTTTCAAGAGTCAGCTCTCTACTTCCACGGTAGGTTCCAAAGACGTAACTCATGTTGTCAGGTTTGCACAGCAAGCAGTTTTCCTCCCGCTGAGCCACAGTGTGGGTCAGGGTGATGGAGGCTGAACCCAGGGCCTTGAGCACAGCAAACATCTGCCCTCCTGTGGAGCCACACAGCCCCTGCCCCTCTTTTTCTTGCAGTCTGCTTTCCTGGCTGTTTCTCTCACCAGCATATATTATTCAGGAGGCAAATACTTACATAAGACCTCCATACGAAAGATTCCCAGCTGCTTATGAAATGAATTTTATTAGCAGGAGATTCAGGGAAGGCTGGAGGCAGGCTTCGTCCCTGTCTGTAAATGGGGTGGATCTGGCAGCCAGGTTCCTCGCTGGTCCTCTGGGAGTTCTTCCTTAGCCCAGGTGGAAGACAGAGCCCTCACCAGAGCCTGAGCCAGCTGTGGAGTGAGGCGGCCCTTGTCTCATGTTTCAGGGACCTGATCACCACAGGTCAACTCTTATTCTCTTCCCTTCCCAAGTGGTGGTGGTGGTGGGGGGGGTGATGCCCTCAGCCTGCCTCTCTTGTCCTTCTCCCTAGGGTGACAGGGACCCAGGATTAGCACCTGTACGAAACTGGGGTCAGGGGCCAGGGCAGCTGGGCTAGGGGGTGGAGGAAGCTCTTTTAGCTTTTCCCTAGAGGTTAACTTGAGACTCTGTGGCAATCCACTGCTGTCCCCAGTCTCCCTCTGCCCATTTGCCTCTACAGTCCCTTCCTCCAGGTCTTCATTCAACTCCAGGCCCCTCGGGCTCCCTTCATGAATGGGAATCCCTGAGGCCGCAGCACCAACCCCCAGAGTGCCCTTTGCAGATAGCTGGGTTAGTTGGGAGCACAGCTCACTGATTAAGGAGATTAACCCCAACTGGTACACACTCAAAATAGCCCTGGAGGCTAGGGTAGAGAGGGCAGAAGAGGGTGATGGGCGCTTGGTGACCCAGGTAGACACAAGCACATACCTAGAAAAAGCTAGCCATGATTTTTTTTGTTTTTGTTTTTTAAGTTGGGCAATGGTGGCACACGCCTTTAATCCCAGCATGTGGGCATAGGCAGACAGACTTCTGAGTTCGAGGCCAGCCTGGTCTACAGAGTGAGTTCCAGGACAGTCAAGGCTATACAGAGAAACCCTGTCTCGAAAAACAAACAAACAAACAAAAAAACAAAAAAACCCACCTCTATCTGTAGTTGGGAAAAGCAGCTGACTTTATCTTCAGATGGGTGGTGGGAGCTACAGATGTTTGTCTCAACGTGCTGTTTTTTTAAAAATCTTTTGTTGGTTGTGTACATACTATATAAAGAATTTGTGGCGAGGCTATGGAGGCACACACCTTTAATACCAGCACTTGGGAGGAAGAGGCAGGCAGATCTCTGTAAGTCCAAGGCTAGCCTGGTCTACAGAGAGGTTCCAGGACAGAAAAAGATGCACAGAGAACCCCTATCTCGAACAAACAAACAAAAACCAAAAAACAAGACAAACAAAAAACCTGGATCTCATTGGTAGCATGGCTTCTGATGCTTGCCCCTTCTTGGAACTGGATCTCATTGGTAGCATGGCTTCTGATGCTTGCCCCTTCTTGGAACAACAAGTCTGCGAACTTGAGAGCTTGGCAGGATAGGAAACATGAGAGGTGGGCAAGCCAGAGGAATGATGGACAGGAGTGAGGAAGATTTACAAGGAGAGGAACGTGGGGGGTGAGGGGGTGGGGGGTTTTCAATGCGGTCTGAGTGCTACCGATCAAGAAAGGCAGCGGCTAGCAACACGGAGAGTTGGAAGCACCAGGGCTTCAGGGACTTCATGGTCCCCAGACATGGATCAAATGAGGAAGACAAAGCTTTCATCTAGCCTATCTGCACACCCAGTCTCTCTCCCTCCTCCAGGAGACTGTGGAATGATGGTGTCAGCTCATGCCAGCATTTCCACAGCTGACTCAGACTAGGCAAGCCCTGAGTGGCAGGTACTGAGAAAGATTTGCAGGGCACAAGAACACGCTCGCGTGCGAGTGTGTGTGTGTACTCAAAACAAGGGTCACAAGGCATAGAGGTAGAGGGAGCAAGAAGCTGATATTTATGTGCTTGCCAAGTTGGATAAGCAGGAATGTCCTTATTCCTAGGGTAAGGTCCACATTGGCTGTATTGTGCTTATTGAACCACACTAGGCATAAGCAACAGAAAGAGGTGGTTGACAGCCAGGGTATATGTCCCTGTTCAGGGCTTCTCTGCAGCCGGGCCAGGCAGGAGCTAAAAAACCATAGGTACCTAGACTCGGCTAGGTGCAGATTTGGGTTCTGCTTCTGCCCCTCACAGTGCCAGTGAAGCTGAGTGCCTTAGGTGAGAGAGAGAACATTGACTTATTTATCATGTGCGGATGCCAAGGGCATTACCAACCCCATCTCATCGGCTTAGCTTCTTCAGCTCTGTTACTTGTCAAGTAGGAATGATAAAAATCAGCCTCGAAGGGTTATTGGAGGATTAAACAGGATCAAGTATTGAGAGTTTAGTTCACCAGGAGAGAGACTTTCTTCACTCTAAATTCTTCAGGCTTTGTACCTATGCAGATGCCAAAACGACATTTAAAAAAAAAAAAACTCACAAGGCTGAAAACATTCTGTCTTCAGGAATGAGGTAATGACAAGAGGGTGAGGGGAAAGGAGAAAAGCAAGGAAGTAATTTAGGGAAGGAGTCAAGGGTTGTTTGTCTTCGATTACTGCCTGGTTCCAGTCACCTGATGTCATAGAACTACCTTTATTTCACCTCCTTCTCATCCCAGGCCCAGGGACCCATGCTAGTTTACTGGTTCTGAGAGCTAGCGGGAAAGAGAAAGCCGAGGGGCTGTTTAGGTATGGAGAGCTCTCCTTGTCAGCCATGCTCCAACCTAGCATGATCTCAGAAAAGCCAGGGCTGCTTTGGGAATTTTGGCTTCAGCTATCTCTGGGGTCCACTGCACAGGCCAGGCCAGGTCGTCAGGACACTGTTTACAAACAGCTAGGAATAGAAAGGCCTCCTGCTCCATGCTCCACCCTCTCCTGCCCTCACTTCTTCCCTGTTCAGGATCCCTAGGCTCTGCTATCTCATCAGCCCTGACTCCAGAGCAGGGGGCAGGGACAGCAGAATGCAAAATGCCTGTCTCCTGCACTGAGGTGCACTGGTCTTGGAGCAGGGCTCCAGGAGGTACTATGGGTGCTGCATGTATAGAATCGACAGGTTGGAATTGTCAGAATCCAAGCAGACCTGGACTCTCAGCCTACTGTGCTGATTGTGTGGTTTGGACAAATCACTGTACCCACCAGAGTATCTGTCAAATGGAAGCTGAAGTGCCTGGTCCTGGGGAGTGGTAAGGCTCAATAACCTGCAAAGGCTCCAAGGCGTGTGCTGGGTTGGAAACCTGGTACTGAAGGCTCATGGATGTTTGTTTCTTGCCTTCCTTTGGTCCTCCTCAGCCCACTCATTCCCCTGCTCACCACATATGCTTCCCTCTCTCCACCACTGCTCTGTCAGTGCTAAGGATGGATAGCACCCAGAGCCTCACACATTTTAAACCTAGGCTCTGTCTGATCCATACTCCAGGCTCTTTACTGCCTTTATACACAGAATTCACAAATCACATTTTATGCTCATAAGGACAAGGAGGAGTCTACTAAATCACTAATGTGTCAAATATCTATTCTATTATATTGGGCATTTTCTAAATGCTAAGACAGGGTGAAGAGCATACAGATTGTCCTTGTCACCACAGATTACATTCATTCTCACAGTCAGGATAGATAGTGTACTTTGCTTTCTATTGTTGGAGACAATGGTCTTTGGGCCATGACCAAAAGCAACCTGGGGAGGAAAGGGTTTATCTGGTTCGCACATCTGGGTCACAGTCCATTCACGGTCCATCCTTAACGGAAGCCACGGTGAAAACTCAAGCAGGGTGGGAACCTGGTAGCAGGAACTGAAGCAGACACTGTGGAGGGATGCCACTCACGGGCTTGCTTTCCAAGACCTGTTCCCCTGTTTACCCATGTATACAACCCTGGACCACCTGCCCAGGGGTGGCACTACCTACAGTGTGCTGGGCCCTTCCACATCCATCACTGGTCAAGAAAATCACCCCACAGACCAATCTGATGAAGATATTTTTTCAACTGAGGTTCCCTGATCCCAGATAACCCTAGCTTGTGTGTCAAGTTAACATAAGCTAACCAGCATGGTAGACTGTAAACACACACACACACACACACACACAGAGCGTACATAATCCCAGCACTTGAGAGACAGAGTCAGGCAGATCTCTGTGAGTTCAAGGTCAACCTGGTCTCCAAAGCTAGTTCCAGGACAGCCAGGGATACACAGAGAAACCAAGTCTTGAAAAACAAGCCTAAAACAAAAGCATTATTTCTATTTATTTGTTTTATGT
Organism: Mus caroli; assembly: GCF_978045245.1. Lineage (NCBI taxonomy): Eukaryota > Metazoa > Chordata > Mammalia > Rodentia > Muridae > Mus > Mus caroli. The sequence continues at coordinate 131,904,385 of NW_028227256.1, forward strand.
TTGTGCACCGTGTGTGTGCCTGGTGTCCACAGAGGCCAGAAGAAGGCATTAGATTCCCTGGAACTGAAGTAATGAATGACTGGGAGCTGGGTGCTGCGAGCTGCTCTCTGCAAGAGCAGCAAGTGCCCTTAACTGCTGAGACATCTTTCCACCCCTCGAATAATATTTAAAACCATGAGCCTAGAAGGGATCACTTAGGGAGTGGGTGTAGGTAGAGAGCAGATATTTGGGCATTGGTAGAGGAGAGGGATCTAATAGACGGGGGGTTGGGGGTGACTGGTGGTCTCATAGAAGCAAGTAGGAAAAAGGAGTCAGGGAAGAGAGCTCTCTGCTCTCCACCTTGTCCTTATTGCTAAGAGGGTTAAGAAGAAAAAGAAGGCAGGGGATCAGCCACCCTGCCTAGATCATGGATGCCACTCGAATAATGGAGTTACTGCACTGTAGTGAAGAGTAGACTCAACAGTGTATACAGATTCGAGAAAGAAATGTGTGCCTCGCCGGGCGTGGTGGCGCACACCTTTAATCCCAGCACTCGGGAGGCAGAGGCAGGCGGATTTCTGAGTTCGAGGCCAGCCTGGTCTACAAAGTGAGTTCCAGGACAGCCAGGGCTACACAGAGAAACCCTGTCTCGAAAAAACCAAAAAAAAAAAAAAAAAAAAAGAAATGTGTGCCTCTCTCTGTGTGTGTGTGTGTGTGTGTGTGTGTGTGTGTGTGTGAGAGAGAGAGAGAGAGAGAGAGAGAGAGAGACTCTAACACAATCAAGAGAGCCAGGTAAGGGCCGGGCATGGTGGCTCACACCTTTAATCCTAGCATTTGGGAGGCAGAGGCAGGCGGATTTCTGAGTTTGAAGCCAGCCTGGTCTACAAAGTGAGCTCCAGGACAGCCAGGGCTACACAGAGAAACCCTGTCTCAAAAAACCTAAATAAATAAATAAATAAATAAAATAATAAAAGAAAAAAAGAGAGAGAGAAAGCCAAGGTAAATGTGGCAACAGGGAGGACTTTTTAGAGACAGGGAACATTGTTGCCTGTCTGCTGTTAGGAATAAGTCAGCAGAAGGAAACACTTTGATGGCACTGGGGAAGGAGTAAGGAAGAGATGGAGCTCACAGCAGCTGGCAGGTCTGCATGCCAGGCAGAGTCTCACCACTGCATGGAGGGAAAGTGAAGGAGATAGCAGTGATGCAGCTTGATTGACAGGTGTGGGGAGGAGGTGGTGAAGCTGTTCTCTGATGTGTTGACATGTGCACTGCGTGAGCTGGGGAGGCAGCAGGAGCAGCCATATATAGGCTGGATTGAAGCAGGGAGAATTTTAGGAGGTTGCACAGTTGTCAGAGATCAAGGCCTAGGCCACCAGAAGAATGCTCAGTGCTCCCTGGGAGAGGTAGAGAAAACAGGAAAACACTTTTAGACAAGAAATCTGGCCTGCAAGCTGTCACCAGACTACAACCTGTGCCAGAAAGGCTTAAAAGCCCCGTAGACTTTCTATTTCATGTGCATCTGTCTGTCCTCAAGGCCACCCATGCTCAGGCATGAGGGAGCACACAGTTCCTTCCCAGTACCCAACTGACACCTGAGAGATGGGACCTGAACAGATTTCCAAGTCAAGTCAGGGAACATGGTGACTTCTCTGCTGACTTCAGACACTGTGTGGCCTCAGACAAGCGCTTAGCATACATATAAGCGTTAACTTCTTTTGCTTTTTATTCTTTTCCGTATTGCATTTGTACTTTGCAAAGTGGGCCTTCCCCCACACAGGCTTTACAACAACATAAAAGCCGTGCAGAAGTGTGCACAGTGCAGAAGTGTAGACAGAGTTGGGTGACAGACCAGAGTGATCAGGACATTGAATATCAGCTTAACAGTACCACAGCACCCACCCAAGCTTTCTCCCCAAGGCTAACACCTACCTCAACTTCCAGCCCCATAGGTTGGTTTTGTCTGTTTTTATGGACTCCTAAGGGAAGAGTTCTCTGGACTCTTTTACTCCGCTGTCGGTAAAATCAACAGTGGTGTCATCCATAGCATTTTGTTTTGTTTTGTTTTGTTTTGCTGTTTTCTGAGACAGGGTTTCTCAGTGTAGCCCTCACTGTCCTGGATCTTGCTCTGTAGACCAGGCTGGCCTCGAACTCAGAGATGTGTCTGCTCTGCCTTCAGAGTGCTGGAATTGAAGACGTATCACCACATTTTTATACATCCACCCTGTGCAATATTCCACAGCATGAGTATGCGACAATGTATTTACTCCATCTCCCTGTTAATGGCAACGTGGGACGTTTCCAGTCTGGGGCTATTGTAAACCAGGATACTAAGAACACGTTTTTCCCACTCGTGACTTCTTTTCTGTTTGGTATGTGTCTACGTGTGGAGTTTACATTTCAGGAACACTCGACTTACTTCAAAGGATGATGCTACTGATTTGAGGAGTTTTAATGAAGATGAGATTTAAAAAGATGGAGGTGATCTAACACCATGCTTTGCAACAACGGGTACTGGGCAGATAGCCATTGTGGTCATTTTCAGGCGAGCCCATCTTTGAGAGCAGTCAGGGTACAGCCATGTTCTTTGGCTATATTCTGCATCCTTCTCCTAACCCAGTCTTCTAAGAGTCAGCCACTTTCCTAAAGCTCAGGCTAGGTTCTTTTACTCTGGACTCTTCAGCTTTCCAACCATGAAGATCTGAACAGCATCTTCTAGCTGGGCATGGTGGCAGAAGCAGGTGGATCTCTGTGAGTTCAAGGCCAACCTGGTCCACAAATCAAGTTCTTTGAAAACCAGAGCTATATAGTAGGGAAACCATGTCTCAAAAAACAAAAACAAAACACAAGTAGGGGCTGGAGAGATGGCTCAGGATTTAAGAGCACTGACTACTCTTCTAGAGAACCTGGGTTCAAATCCCAGCACCCACATGGCAGCTCATAGCTGTCTGTTACGCCAAGATCTAACACCCTCACACAGACATAAGACATGCAGACAAAACACCAATGCATATTTTTAAAAGATTTGTTTATTTATTTATTTATTTTATGTGGTTGAGTACACTGTAGCTGTACAGATGGTTGTGAGCCTTCACATGGTTGTTCGGAATTGAATTTAGGACTTCTGCTTGCTCCGGTCTACCCCACTCACTCCGGCCCAAAGATTTATTTATTAGTATACATAAGTACACTGCAGCTGACTTCAGATGCAGCAGAAGAGGGCGTCAGGTCTCATTACAGGTGGTTGTGAGCCACCATGTGGTTGCTGGGATTTGAACTCCAGACCTTCGGAAGAGCAGTCAGTGCTCTTACTGGCTGATCCATCTCACCAGCCTTTTCTTTTCTTTTCTTTCCTTTCCTTTCCTTTCCTTTCCTTTCCTTTCCTTTCCTTTCCTTTCCTTTCCTTTTCTTTTCTTTCTTTCTTTCAAAAGATTTATTTATTTATTTTGCATTTTCTTTAAAAAGTGGATAAATAAAAGGAAGAAAAAGAAGAGGTTTTCCACTTCACGCCTCCTCCCCCTTCTCTTCTCTTGCTCCAGTGTGACAGCCCATTGTCTCCTCAGCTCAGTTTTCAGGAGTCTCTTGGTTTAGTTTCCTCCTTAGCTTATGTCTGCGTTTTGAGTCATTCTAAACATTGTTCTCAGCTCTCAGGTTTGATCTTCTCCAATCTGTTTCTTCCTCGGTGTGGTGCGACTGTCAGTATCTCTAAAGCCACACCCGAACCTCTAGTCACGGCGATCCTTACCAGCGCCTCGGTGAATTAAAAGCCCAGGTCCTCAGCTGTGCCTCAGAGCTGTCTAGGACTTCTCGCCATGACCCTTTCACTCCCGAAGACGTTATTTCAAAAGGCAGCCGTGCTCTATGAATCATCTCTTTTCACCCTAAAAAGATGGCCTAGCCCACGTTTCACAGAGAGACATGAAGCCAACAGAAGATGCTTGAAAACCCATCAGCACCCTGAATGCAAACCCTCTTCTCTGTTCTCCCTTTGAAAGGGCTTCTTTTCTCCTGGCTCCGCCCACTTTAGGTTTCACTCACTCCTGCCTCCACAAGGGTGCTTTGCGCCCCTTCTTTGGGCTGCAGCATCCCAGACTGCTGTCCTCAGGGCTCAGCTCAGCTCTTTTGCCTCCTAGCCAGGCTACAGAAAAAAGCATCCCCACTGAGCATCTACCTCACCACAATGCTATCAGTGTCGATGACACAGCCTAGGACCTCCATTACTAAGTCTAAGCCATATGCTTTGGTTTTTTGAGACAGGGTTTCTCTGTGAAGCCTTGGCTATCCTGGAACTCACTCTGTAGACCAGGCTGACCTTGAACTCACAGAGATCCACCTGCCTCTGCTTCCTGAGTTCTGGGATTTAAGGCTTGAGCCACCACTGTCTGTCTGGCCATTCTCTTGGGGTTTTTTTGTTTTATTTTTACTTGTTAAAAAATTATTTTATGTACATTGTTGATTTGCCTTCATGCATGTCTTTGTGAAGGTATTGGGTCTCCTGGAACAGGAGTTCTAGAGAATTGTGAGCTGCCATGTGGGTGCTAGGAATTGAACCCAGGTCCTCTGGAAGAACAGCCAATGCTCTTAATCTCCGAGCCATCTCTCCAGCCTTTCTCTTGTTCTTAAAACACTTCTGTGGCACCAAGACACCACATCCACCTGGCTCCCCTTTTTTTTTCTAATTGTTCCTTCCTGGCTGCCGAGGGAAGCGATGCTCCCTGTAACGGCTGCACATCACTGTCTCCTCTGCAGTCTCCCCAGATGCCTTCTGCCCTACAGCCACAGCTACAACCCCATGCTCAGCCTCTATCTATGGCCTAGATCTCTATTTTGGGTTCTAGATCATTCAGTTGCCTCTTGGATACCTCAAGTGTCTCAAATTTAACCCGTCTAAAAATAAATTAGTCATCGACACCCCACCTTCTTCGTAAACCTGCTTTTCCTCTATAGTCTGCACTTTGGCAATAGAAGGACCGTCTAACCCAGAACCGAGGACACAGCCCTGGAGGTTAGGCAGCCCTCTTCTCTCTCCCAGTTTCCAGACTTGATGAGTGATAGAATCCTGCCTGTTTTGCCCCTGTGATCTCTTAGCTCTTCTTTCTCCTACACATCCATTGCTTCCATTCACCAACCAGACTCACTCTCTCCTGGTGTCTCTGCTCTCGACATTGCAACCTAGCCATCCTGGCCTCAGCTGCCAGAGTCTTATTATAAGATGAAATCATGATCTCGCCCCTCCCTGCAGAAAAACCTTCAGTTGCTCAACAGAGCTTCTATGATCAAATTTACCCTCCTTAGCATGGCTTAGGAGGGCCTTGGTGAGCCAGCGCCTGTCACTCTCAAGCCACGAATACCCTTCTCCTTCACCTCTACCCTTTGCAGGAGCTGGAGACCGTTGGTTCTTCATAGCTGCCAAGCCTTCTCCTGCTCTCTCAGTGCCTTTGAAAGTTCCATCACTTAAGTGGGATGCTAGGTCTCTATAGCCTTTACTTCACTGACATCCTCTTTAGAAGGATTCCCTGGCCGAGTGGTGGTGTGCCTTTAACTTAAGCACATAGCGGGCAGAGACAAAGTGGATCTCTGAGTTCGAGGCTAGCCTGGTCTACAGAGTGAGTTTGAGGACAGCCAGGGCTACAGGGAAACCCTGTCTGAAAACAAATTTTAAAAACTGAAAAACAAAACCAACCAACCAACCAACCACATAAACCAACAAAACTTTCCAGACCTCCAGTCTGAAACTGTATGCTCAGATCCTGTGTTCACAGCAACATCTGCACTGTCTGGCACTTGGCACAGCAGGTACACATGACACATCATGTCAGTGCTCCCCTCTGCTCCTCCCCAAGTTCCTCCTCCTTCCTTTTCCTCCTCTTCTTCCTCTTCCCTCGTTCCTACTTCCTCCTCTTTAATTCCAGAAGATTTATTATTGTAGGTGTATGATGTGTTTGTATATGTGAGTCACATCACCTGTGTGCACGTCAGAAGACACTTTTGGGGAGTCTTTTCTCTTCCACCACGGCTTGTGGTTGGAGGGGGTCACCAGGCTCCACGGCTAAGCATGTTCACCGTGCAATCCTGAAGAGGAAGAGGACAAGGAAAGATTGTAAATGCCATTTTTATTTTATTTTATTTATTATCAGGGTGGGGTTACACATGGTACAGCATACTTGTAGAGGTCAGAAGTTGGTTCTCTCCTTCTACCATGTAGACTTAGGGATTGAACTCGTCTTGGTAGCAGGCCCTCTTAACCACTGATCCATCTTGCTGGCCCCAAGTACTGGTTTTATAAAAATATCACTTAGTCTACAAAAGTTGTGATTGAGCTTCCCTCTTCTGAGACTTTTTTTTTTTTTCCTTTTCACGACCAGGTTTTTCTTTGTACCTTTGTTGCCCTGGAACTCGCTCTGTAAGACCAGGCTGGCCTCGAACTCAGAGACTTGCCTGCCTCTGCTTCCTGAATGCTGGGATTATAGGCATGCACCAACACCACCCAGCTTTCCTCTGAGACTCTTTGAAAATACAATTTTGTGTGCAAATTGTCAAATGAAGGGGCATTTGGCAGTGACATGCCACCCTATCCCAGTTTCTGTGAACAGTCAATGAAATCAGTCCAAACGTCATGTTCTGGCATAGGCAGATGTCTGGGAAGAGATGTCCCATTCTCTTCCTTCTCTTGTCTCTTTCTGAGCTCTGTAGGCATGTGAAATCACAAACTGACACTTCCAAGCAAACATGGTCAAATCCACCCATGGCCCTTGATCTGCTTAGGGCCACTGAAGAGCGAGTGAGCGGAACCCTCTGCTCCCATCATCTAGGTCCCTCCTTAAGCGTCCAGGAGCTTTGTCTTAGACCTGGAACAAACAGCACTGCTTCCCTAGAGAATTTGCTACAAGCCTGTGTCCCTCTGGACCCTCCCCCCATTTCCCTGCAGAGAGTCAGAGGGGAGCTGTCCACAGCGCTCAGAATCTCTTTTCAGGGAGCCTAAGGCCTGGATATGTAGATGTGGGACCCAGAGAGGTCTAGGCAACCTGCTGCTGCTGCTGCTGCTGCTGCTGCTGCTGCTGCTGCTGCTGCTGCTATGGAAACATGTCTACTGGAGTAGCAAAGAAGGGCAGAGCTAAGATTAGGTCCTTATAGAGTCTACAATATTGACAATCCTCTGTCTTTCTTAGCCAGACTTCCACAGAGAATTAAACCCTACAAAAACCAAAACAAACCAAAAATGAAATGAAAAGACTATTTTCTCAGCTCCCTCTGTGTTACTGGAGCAGAAGACTGGGAAATCACTACTTACTCCTTTTACTTTTTTGAGGCAGGCTTTCGTGTAGCTTGGGCTGGCTTTAAACTTGTTCATACAGTGAACCTTGATAACCTTGAACACCACATTCTCCTGCCTCCTGCTAATTGCTGGGATCAGAGGCGCGCACCACACCATCTGATCAGAACTGTATTTGGTTCATAGTTCTGGAGGCTGTGAGAGCTACGATTCCATGATAGAGGACTTTCATCAAGCATGGCAGAAAGTGGGAGGGGAGGCATGAATGGAGAGGAGTTAGCAGTCATGCAAAAAGGCACGAACTTTACTCCAGAAAGGCACTGCCGCCACAGCTGTGCTGCCACAGCGGCCACAGTAGCACTAATCCATTCAAGTGCCTCCAAGACCCAATATGGCTCGTGTGACTCCACCCTCCAACACCAGCAGACTGGGGACCGAGTTTCTTTCTTTCTTTTTTTTCTTTCTCTTTCTTTCTTTCTTTCTTTCTTTCTTTCTTTCTTTCTTTCTTTCTTTCTTTCTTTCTTTCTCTTTCTTTCTTTCTTTCTTTTTTTTTTTGGTTTTTCGAGACAGGGTTTCTCTGTGTAGCCCTGGCTGTCCTGGAACTCACTTTGTAGACCAGGCTGGCCTCGAACTCAGAAATCCGCCTGCTGGGATTAAAGGCGTGTGCCACCACGCCCGGTGGGGACTGAGTCTCTAACACATGAATTTAGGAAGCCCATTTCAACATATCTCTCACAAAGATGCAGGGCAGCCAACCCTGTTCTCAGTCCATAAGACGGAAATTGATTCATTATTTATAATGGATGCTTTGAGGAATTAATGATTGGTATTTCCTGCTAGAATTCCATCTACCAAAGGCTGGCATTAGGTCATTTTGCTTCTACCACATTTTCTGAAAATCTCACCTATCCCAATGGGAGCATGTCTGCTACTGAGCGATGGATGACACACCTGTCCCCTGTCCTCTGCCACAGCTAAGCTTAACTTAATCTCAGAATCGAGGAAGGATGTTGGCAGTGACCATAAAGTACTGGAGATGCAGCTGTTTCCGTGGTCAAGGGGGTCAGGCTGAAGTCTTCAGATGCATCTCCAGTCCTACAGTCCTGCTTTGAGCAGTGTGAGCCAGGCATGGTGGCACATGTCTCCTTTGTTTGTTTGTTTGTTTGTGTTTTCACAACAGTGTTTCACTCTGCATCCCTGGGTGTCCTAGAGCTTAGAGACCCCCCCCCCGCCTCTGCCTCCCCAGTGTGGTACTAAAGGTGTGTCTCGCCATGCCTGGTTTATGTGGCACACGTCTTTAATCTCAGCAGAGGCAGGCTAATCTCTGTGAGTTAGAGGCTGGCCTGGTCTGCATAAAGAATTCCAGGCTAGCTAAGGCAGCATAGTGAGGCCCAGTCTCAACAAAACAAACAACAAAAAAGAAGAGCGTGCTACTTCTGGCTGGCTTTCTTTAAAATATAACTTAGAACAGGCAGTGGTGGTACGTGGCTTTAGAGTCAGCACTTGGGAGGCAGAGGCAGGTGGATCTCTGACTTTGAGACCAGCCTGGTTTACAGAGATCCTTTCAGGACAGCCAGGGCTACACCAGAGAGGTCCTGTCTTGATAAAGAAAAGGAATATATATATATATATATATATATATATATATATATATATATATGAATTTCTCTCTGTCTTTTAAAAGTTAGCAAAATTATAATGCATTTCATTATGGTATTTTTGGGAGCAGTTCATCTTTTTCCTTTGTTCTTATTCCTTCTTCCCCACCATGGCTCTCCACGTCCCTCTTGTGGAGAGGATGACTCTGACCCCCCCCACCCCCGACATCTCTCCCCTGCTTTCCAGTTAATGCACCCCATGCTGTCTTCCTCCCTGATTAAGGTTCTCTGCCTCCTTTGAGCAGAGACTTCTCTCTCTGTTTTCCTGTTGTGCCTGAGATCATTCTGTGCACATAGACATTCCACTAAGTTTTCTCTCCTGCTTATCCTATTAGTCATTTTCTCATTTCATTAAAAATTCTTCCTAAACATCATTTTCAGTGGATGTCACCATGGCCCACTATATGGCAGTATTGAACCGTTTGCCTATATTTGGACATTTACATGGTTCTCAATAAATATACTTTCCAAGGCCCCAAACAGATCTCCAGAGCCTCCACACAAGTTCCTTCCCTTGGCCTCTGGCACCCATCCCCAGAGATGAAGCCAGCCAAAGCAGATGATAAATAGACCCATTAATGCACTCATCTCCCAGCTGAGTCTCCGATGAAACGCAACTCCCAGAGGAGAGCAGAGGCTCCCTGGGTGCTGGAAACGCAGGGCAGCTTGCAGGGCAGACATCCCATAGTGTGGGGAAACATGAGGCCACAAATGTTATTTTTCAGGGGATCAAGTTCCCGAAGTTGGATCATCTGCCAGCAGAGCGCTTTTCCTCTTCCTCAGCTCCCTGGGATACGCCAGGGTGTATGTACCACAGATAGAGCAGATGCACCAAGGTTCCCTCTGTCTTGGAAAGAAGACTTATTGCTACTTAAAAATAACCAGAGGCTGGGGATGTGGCACAGTTGATGTAGGACTTCCCTCTGGTACCTGAAGCCCTGGGTTTGATCCCAAGTGCTACAAAACAAAACAAAAACAAAACAAACCTACCAGCACAAACAACAAAACCAGAAAGTAGTCAAGGGTCCAGCCTTGGGCAATGTTGAGTCTAGAGAGGATATCAGGAAGGGAAACTAACTAGTCAGTCCTCCTACTTCCATAGGAGACCACACCCTAAACACACGCTGAAGTGCTATGCCAGATGCACACAACACCAAGGGAAGCAAGGTAATTCCTCTTATGAAAACCATAGAGAAGCACTGCATAACCGCGGACACAGATGGAATACCTGGCTGGCATCTTTTTTTTTTTAAAGATTTATTTATTTATTATTATATGTAAGTACACTGTAGCTGTCTTCAGACACACCAGAAGAGGGAGTCAGGTCTCATTACGGATGGTTGTGAGCCACCATGTGGTTGCTGGGATTTGAACTCTGGACCTTCGGAAGAGCAGTAGGGTGCTCTTACCCACTGAGCCATCTCACCAGCCCCCTGGCAGGCATCTTAAGAATCGCATATATGGCCAGACTCATTCAGCCACAGTGATGATGAGTCTAATACCCCCTGTCTCTGTCAACCCTTGTGGGTACATATGTGTCACATGTGAGCCTCCTGTGTGCCTGGTATGGCAAGATGACCTTTAACCAGATGACAGATAAGGAAACTGAACCTTCCTGAGGTCATACAGCTGGTGTCCAAGAAGGGTCTAAATTCTCTCTTTTGTCCTTAACTTGAAACAAATCATGTATAAGTTAAAAGAAAACAAACACTTTACTGTATATGTGTATGCATATGGTGTGGGTGTGGTGTGGGTGTGCAGAAGACAGTTTTGTGGAGTCGTTTCTCTCTGTCCACTTTTTTTAAAGATTTATTTATTTATTATATGTAAGTACACTGTAGCTGTCTTCAGACACCCCAGAAAAAGCTGTCTTCAGATCTCATCACAGATGGTTGTGAACTACCATGTGATTGCTGGGATTTGAACTCAGGACCTTTGGAAGAGCAGACAGTGCTCTTAACCCCTGAGCCGTCTCTCCAGCCCTCTCTGTCCACTTTTATATGGGTTCTGATGCTTTAACCCAGGTCATTAGGCTTCCGTGACAAGCCCCTTTACCCACTGAGCCGTATTGCTGGCTCAGATTGTGTGTAACTCAACAGAAAACAAACAGACACAACCAACCTCTTTCCTCTGCTAGAGCAGAGAGTGAGTACACTTGAACATTTTTTATCTGTTAAGGCAAAGTGCTGTTGAGTCCTGGTGGCTGCCTCAGAGTCCTGACCCAGTGCACACCCTGAAAACCCCACTCTGAGACGGGGTCTGACCGGGTCTGCATCAGCTTTGTCAGGTTGAGAAGAACGGCTGCTGAAAGCACTTTTGGCCTTTCTGTTGTGAGTCCTTCTTCCGCTGGCCCAGGAGAGCCTGGGGTCCTGACTTCCCTTCCCACCCTTCTCCCTCACTATAGATTTGATTTAACTCATGAAACTCCTGTCCTCTCTTCAAAACTGCTTTGTCTTTCTTGAAGCTTTTTGTCCCCAAACTTTCTTTGGAAGAGGCGGTGATCTCCCAGCTTGCCTCTTGCTAAGGACACTGGAGCCACCATACACACCTAGAGTTTTATAGTTCATCAGAAACAAAACAAAACAAAACAAAACAAAACAAAACAAAACAAAACAAAACAAAACAAAACAAAAAATGGGTTCCAGGGGAAGTGACAGACATCCTAGGCTTAAATTGTCCCCTACAGCTACCATTGGCCACAAGCTCAGTAATGGCTTGCTGTACAAGGGAGAGGACTTGAGTTCAGGCCTCAGGACCCACATAAAAACCCAGGCACAGTGCTTGCATGGCTTACAATCCTTGGTCTGAGGAGGCAGAGCCAGGTGTGCTCCTGGAGCTTGTTTGTGGCCCTCCAGAATCTGGCTTCCAGTTCTGGAGAGACAGGGGTCCAGCATGGGCCGTGTGTGTGTGTGTGTGTGTGTGTGTGTGTGTGTGTATGTGTGTGTGTGTGCACGTATGCAGAAACAGGAAGCTGGGAGATCATATCTTTAACTGAAAGCAGGAAGCAAGGGCTGGAACTGTAGGGTCAGAGTTTAAGCTTTCCAAGGTCACCCAGTAATGGACTCCTCTAGTAATGGTGACACTTCCTAAAGAGTGCACCAGATACTGACACCAGCTGAGGACTGAATGTTCACATGCCTGAGCCTGAGAACACATGTCTCATTCAATTTTACAATATAGCTGTATATGTATATGTATATGTATATGTATATGTATATGTATATGTATATGTATATGTATATGTATATGTATATGTATATGTATATGTATATGTATGTGTGTATAATTTCACATTGTATTTCCTTTGGAATGTACAATATAAGATGGTATTTTTGTTTTTGTTTTTGTTTTTTTTGAGACAGGGTTTCTCTGTATAGCCTTGGCTGTCCTGGAACTCACTCTGTAGACCACGCTGGCCTCGAACTCAGAAATCCGCCTGCCTCTGCCTCCCGAGTGCTGGGATTAAAGGCGTGCACCACCACGCCCAGCTATAAGATGGTATTTTAAAAACATCTTTACAAGTCAGAGATAATTAGAAATTATTATCTCTTTTGTAGTCTCAAATGGAATTGAAAAACTGAGTGTGTCCTTTGCTTAAATAGGATTTGTTAAAACAAATAGTGGTACATGCTTTTAGTCCCAGGACCCAGGAGATTGAGGCAAATGGATGGATCTCTGTGAGTTTGAGGCCAGCCTGATCTACAAAGGAAGTTCCAAGACAGACATGGCTACACAAAAGCCCTGTCTTGAAAAATTCAAAAAATAACAATAAAAAAATTTAGTCATATCCATCACTTGGGAGGCAGAGGCAGATGGATCTCTAAGTTCAAAGCCAGCCTGGTCTACAGAGTGAGTTCCAAGACAGGCAGGGCTACACAGAGAAACCCTATCTTGAAAAACCCTAGATAGATAGATAGATAGATAGATAGATAGATAGATAGATAAATAAATAAATGTTTAAGCAATATAAGAAATGAATTCAGTGTGGTGGCTTTGTGCCTGTAATCCCAGCACCTAGGACACTGAGGCAGGAGCATCACCATTAGTGATACTTAAAAAACTAAATAGAAAGAAACGAAGGAGGGAAAGGCAGCAGAAGGCAGGAAGAGTGGGGCAGAGGGAAGGAAAGAAGGAATGGTAAAAAGAAAGGTTGTGGTTTTACCTGCTGTAATTTCTCTATTATTTGTTTATATTTAAGGCCAAGATTGCTTTCAATTGGCTTTTCTTTCCATTGAGATATAATTCATATACTATAAGATTCACCCTTCTGAAGTATGCAGTTCAGGGCTGGGCTGTAGCCCAGTGGTACAGCATTCGCCTCGCTTGTGTGAAGTCCTAGGTTCAGTCTCCAGTACTGCCCCAAAGGGGTGCAGTTAGATGGACTGGTTTGTTTTTTTTTAACCATACTAAAAAAGTTGTGCAATCACAACGTTTACTACCAAATTCCAAACTATTCTTTGATAACCTCCAAACCCTTTAGCAAGATGACAAGATGGCTCAGCTCATAAACGCACAGACCTCCAAGCCTGGTGACCTGAATTTGATCCCTGACTCTCACAAGTTTTCCTCTGACCTCCGTATGTGCACCCTGACACATATGCCCTGTGTCAATCACCAATCACGTATACTACTACTACTATAACCACCACCACCACCACCACCACCACCACCACCACCACCATCACCACCACTACCACCACCACCACCACCACCACCACCACCACCACCATCACCACCACTACTACTACTATTCTGGACCCTCCTATAGTCCTTGGGTTCTGATTTCTTTAAATTATGTGATTTCAAGCTTCCATAATTTGGAATAGCACTTTGTTCTTTTTCACGGCTGAATAGTTTTCCATTGTGTGGCTAACATTTCCATTTGTTTGCCCATTCATCAGTTGAGTGGTAACCACTTTGAGACTGTTGTGAATGATGCTGTTCTGGGCATTTTCTGTGGGCTCTTCTAGTTCTCTTGGCACGGAACTACTGGCTCTGTGGTAGCTTTGTGTGTAGCTATCTGAGCTCCACACTGCTTTCTAATACAAGCAGCACCATATATTCTTGTCTGTAGTGTGTGAGCATTTCAGTTTGTCCACATCCTTATTGATGGTTGCTATTTTCTGACACATCTAATGGGTGTGACGAATACCTGTAGAACAGAAGGGAGAATGCACGATGGGCATGGTAGCCTGTCTATAATCCCAGCGCCTCTCTCTTGACTACTTCTAAATGGCTTCCCCTAAGGAGGTGACCTCTGACTCTTGGCTCTAGTTATCGCCCTTCCCTCCAATCCCCAGCATTCACATCATGTTGAGGCCACTTAGCATCAGAGATTATAATGCCCCTTGGCCTGTTCTTTCACCCCTCAATCTTGACTCCATAGCAAGGGTGTCAAAGGCTGGAGGCAGGAGCCCATTGGTTCAGTGTGGGTAGAACAGCAGTGTGCAGGGAATTGCTGTCATTACTTGTTTAAGTGTGATAAGGATTCTGCACACTTATTTTTAAATGTTTTTATCTTATATTGGGTAAGGTGGTGCTTGTTTGTAATCCTGGTGCTCTAAAGGCAGAGGCAGGAGGATCACTACTAATGCAAAGGCAGCCTAGTCTATATAATGGTCTGATTGACTGGTCTAGGCCAGTGAAGGCTTTGTTGTGAGATCCTGCCTTCAAAAACAAACAAGAAGACAGTAAGAAGACAGCAAGGCTTAAGACTACAAGGCTTGAGAGCCCCTGCTGCTCCTGTCCATGTTGTTTCCCACCCACACACACCCATACACACCTACACCATGCTGTGACCTGAGTGACTTGCATGGGGAGGAGGCAGAGCAGATGCAAAGCAGTCACAGACCAGGTCACAAAGGACCTGTGTGCCCAGCAGGAAGTCAGGACTTGGACCCGAGAACATGGGTGCTCAGCAGTATATTTAACTTTGCAGCTGTGCCTCTGACTGTGTTCAGATGGCTCAGAAGGGAGGCAGACAGGAGGCAGGGAGGCCAGTTGGCAGGTGAGACATGACAGTCGTCCCAACAGCAGGAGATAGCGAGGGATCAAACAGCAGAGTGGCATTGGATAGTGAGGGAGCAAATGGGTATATATGAAGAGAACATGGCGAGAAAGGGAGAGTCAAGGCTGAGTCCCATATATGGGCCTGGGCATGGCATTCATTCCCTAAGATGGCCCAGCCAGGAAGGTGGTGATCTCTCTCCTGACATTCACTGGTCTCCTTTTAATTCCACCCCTCTCCCTCAGGCTTAAGGCTGGTCACAGTATTTGCAGGACCCAGTGCAAAATGAGACTTGTTCAGAATTAAGACTTTCAAGTGAAGGCAGGAAGGAGGTCAAGGTTGAGGTTGGCTTGGGCTACAATGGAAAAACAAATAGGGCCAAGAAGGAAGACTTGCAAGACAGTGAAAGGATAGCATCAAAAGAAGGCAGTCCCTTCTGAGTTGGGGACCCAGCAGTGCTACAGAGGCCAAGTGCTGGTCCCAATTAGGCCATTGTAGCTGCTTTGTTTAGAAAAGGCAGGAGGGTGGCTGGGTGGGAGCCAGAGCTCTGCTCAAACAGCTCCAGGCAGCAAGAGGACTGCATGTTCCTCCTGCCACCCTCCCCCCAAGATCCCCCGGGACTCAAGAGGGACCCGGCACTCTGAGACAAATAGCTTACTTTTAAGTAAATCTTTACAATGTTTCCAGGCTTGCTCAGCTTTCGGTCTCCGCTGAATGATAAGGCAGAAAGTAGCAAGCAAGCTTTTCCCAGAGTGCTCAAGTGGCTTGTTTGTCTCTCCAAAGAGATTTCCTGGTTTCTCCAAAAATGGGGCTTGCAACGAGCTACCCAGGGTGAGTCACCAGACCAGTTGGCAAAACAATGGAGCTGCCCCTCCAAGGACGTAGAAAGTCTGCCACATGGACTGCAAGCCCAGGCTGCAACCCTTTCAGGCATCTCAAATGGAAACCAGAACAACTGGCTTGAAAGGGTGTAGAACCTGCGTTCTAGGGCTGGTGAGAGGTGCAAGGTGAGCTCTCACCAGCCCTAGAAGCAGAGGCTCTGTGGAAGGAGGGAGGCCAGAGGGAGAGCACTTTCTCTTTTGGTGCCTCTGGCAGATTTGCCCCTCCAAGCCAGGACACCTCCCTCATTCAAAACTCAGTGACTGGAAATCCTGACTCCTCAAACTTCAAGCAGTCAAAGGTCCCCAACCCCTTTAGCTGAAGGTGCCAACAGATGACATGTTTTAAGAGCTCAGCCACCCAAGCTTGTACATCACATCACTCCTGGTTCCTCCCATCACTTCCAGAGGCAAGGCAGGCACAGATGCACATGGTCTCTTGCCCATGTGGTCAACGAAGACCATTTTCCTCAGGATCCCACAGCATCATATACCAGGAGATTACCTGGAAGGTGAAAACAAGTTGAATTTATGTTTACATCAACTCCAAGTCTTGTTTTTTTGAGACAGGGTCACCGTATGGCTAGTCCCAGATTTGTGATCCTCCTGCCTCTTAAGTACCAAGATTTCAGGTACATACTACCATACCTAGCAGACTTTAGTTTTTAGATTTATGTTTATTATTTTTAATTATGTATATGTGTGTAGGCCTGCCCACATGAGTTCAGGTGCCTTTAAATGTAGACAGGTGTGAACTAGCAGCCTAATGTGAGTTCTGGGAACTGAACTTTTTTTTGTTTTGTTTTGTTTTGTTTTTTGGTTGGTTTTGTTTTTGTTTTTTTTTTTGGTTTTTTTTTGTTTGTTTGTTTGTTTGTTTTGAGGCAGGGTTTCTCTGTATAGCCCTGGCTGTCCTGGAACTCACTTTGTAGACCAGGCTGGCCTCGAACTCAGAAATCAGCCTGCCTCTGCCTCCCAAGTGCTGGGATTAAAGGCGTGCACCACCACACCTGGCTGGAACTGAACTTTTAACCAGCTAAGCCATCCCTCCAACTCCTGAATTTTATTTTTTTTTCTATGGATTAAGCTATCCAATGATAATTTTCTGTCTTAGTGAATAACTCAACTTTTTGTTGATGAAATTCCCCCATCATAAAAGTACTTCAGATATTAAACATCTACTGGAAAAGAAACAGTGACGTTGTTACCTTGTGTCATATTTCAAAGTACTGCCCTGGATGACAAGCCTAGACTGACCCCTTCTCCTGCCAGCCAGAGCTCACCAGGGAGAAAGGGGAGGAGCTTGGAAAAGAGTGGGAAGAGCCCTGCAAAGGCCTAGCGCCTCCAATCTGAGGCAGAGCAGAGCTGAGCTGAGGAGGAAGGACAGGCAGGCCCTACGGGGAAGAGGCCAGCTGTCTACATCTGACCCTGAGGGCAGCTCGGCAGCCACTGACATACTTAAGCAAAAGAGGTGGCCTGAGAGGTGTGACCTCAGAAAGGCCTAATGGCTACAGTACCCTGTTCCTGGGGACAAGGCTGTCACCCTAACCCTGTGAGAGGAAGGATAGCCTGAACCAAGAGAAGTGTTTGGCAGAGATGAGGGATGCAGGCTAAACACTCATAAATAAAAAATGAAATAAATCATATACATATGATTTATTATATATGTGAGATATATAGATATAGATATAGATATAGATATAGATATAGATATAGATATAGATATAGATATAGATATAGATATAGATGATATAGATATAATCACACATGTGACCTGAGGGTGGCTAAGTTACCAGGGAAGAAAGTGGGAATGTGAAATTTGATCAGGTAACACTATTGTTAGTGTATCTGTGAGATTGGGGTCGAACTCCCCTACCCTGCGTGGCGAAAGGAGTTTGTCCTCAGCTAACTGACAATAAAGCCCCTTGCAGTTTGCATCAGGTGTGGTTTTCTCTCGAGTTCCTGGGGTGCCAGCCAGCTCATCCCGGGACTTGAGGGGAGGTCTCCCCAGTTTCGGGGGTCTTACATATCCACTAGAGGAAGAGACTCCTTTGAGGGAGGCTGAAGAGGATGCTAAAGCAAAAGAAAACCATGGATGGAGATTGAGGGAAGGATGCATGCTACAAAGAAGATCTGGTCCCTGCCAAATGTTCCCTGTGCAATTAAGACAAGGAATAAAAGACAGAGATGCTGGGCCAGGGAGAGGGCTCAGCAGGCACTTGCCAAGTGACACTCGTGACTGAATCCCATCCTAGGATGTAAAGGTGGAAGGAGAAAAGCTGCTCCTGAAAGGTGGGTCCACCCTCCATGTGTGCCTTGGCACAGGAGCCCACACGCATCATTCAGATGTGCGCACACTATTAATAGTATTTAAGTAAAATAAAATCTCAAAGATGGAAACCTGCTTTGGCAACAAGAGCAATCTGGCAAAACTAACTTCTGTAGTTCGGTCCTTCTGCCCCTGCCTGGGTGCTGAGGGGGAGGCAGGACTGTGTTGGTCTTCGGCGGAAAATGTGAGACTCTCTGAAGAAGTTAGAGGCAGGGTGGATCTTGGATAGAAATGTAGGTTGGAAATAGAAACCCGATTTACAGGGGGATGTGAGCATGTAGAGAGTGCGAGGAGGAACCAGGAGGGAAGGATTCAGAGGGAGGAGAGATGGTAAGCTTAGCCTGGGTCTCAGGGCAGGGAGGAGGAGGGGGAGGGTAAGGGAGGGGGAGAAGGGGGAGGAGAAGATCAAGGAGGAGAGTTTGCAGGTGTGACACAGGACAGTAGAAAGTCCTACAGCTGGCTTCTTGATCCTTTCTGGACCTCAGAGAAGATTCTCTGCAGGGGATAGAGGAGAATGAGAGTAAAGAGGCAATGAGAGAGAGAGAGAGAGAGAGAGAGAGAGAGAGAGAGTCCCAGCAACTGTGCAGAGCTGCGGGAGACCCCATATGGTCCAGCCAACAGGATGGTTTAATACATCCGATAGGATGTTATTCTGTCTTGAAAGAAAAAGGGAATGATGAGTCGACATTCATGAGATGTCCCCATTTCCTGGGTGATCTCCTCCATTTAGCAGAACGTATGTGTCTTTCTTAATGCTTGCGTCTTAGAGACAGGGTCTTGCTGTGTAGCCCTGCTAACCCACAACTTGCTACGTAGACCAGGCTGGCCATGAACTTACGTAGATCCTCCTCCTTCCCCAGTGTTGGGATTACAGCTTTTAAGTGTTCCAGTCTACAGATTCCTCAACAACTAGAGTATTGGTGATAAACTGGGTGAGAATTTAAGACTGAGAAAAGTAAGCATGTTTTGGAAAGATGACATTTATAGAGTAGTGTTCCAGAGGAAAGCACTAGAAAAAGTCATTAATGGAGGACAGAGCTGGGACAATGTGATGGTTTGTATATGCTTGGCCCTCGGGAGTGGCACTATTAGAAGGTGTGGCCTTGTTGAAGTAGGTGTGTCACTATGGGCCTGGGCTTTAAGACCCTCATCCTAGCTGCCTGGAAGTCAGTCTTCCACTAGCAGCCTCCAGATGAAGATGTAGAACTCTCAGCTCTCCTTGAACCATGCCTGCCTGGATGCTGCCATGTTCTCACCTTGATGATAATGGATGGAACCTCTGAACCTGTAAGCCAGCCCCAATTAAATGTTGTCCTTATATGAGTTGCCTTGGTCTTGGTGTCTGCTCACAGCAGTAAAACCCTAACTAAGACAGACAAAGATCTTAGCCTGAAGCTGAAAAACCTGTGGTTTGGAAAACAAATTTGGTCTCTTTCCAGCTGTGCAGTCCTTTGGGATAAAGTGGTAAAAATGGAGAATAAAATGGCCGTCAGCTCCTCCCCCTTCTGTCTCCCACTTCTGGCCCAGTGGGACAGGCTTCCTTGTTTATTGCATTCCTTTAAGGAACAACAGTGCTGGGCAGTCTCTGGGGACTAGCCTAGCTGGCTTAGCTGCCTCTTGGCTTCTACATCCTTCCTCTGCTTCAGCCGTCTTCAAGGTTACAGGAGAGGGAAGAAAAGAAGCCACAGAAGCAAGAAGGCTTCTCTTTGTGGACTCTAGAAAGTCTTAACACAGAAACCTTGTTCTACCCTCCCACCTGGCATTGGGCTAGCCTAGTCCAAACCTAGATCCAACCATTCAGCAGAGGTACAGACTGATCAGGGTCCTTATACCCTGGGCCTTGAATGTCTGTCCTATGGACCTAAGCTTATGGGAGAGCTAGTGGCTGGGCAGAGCCCTGAGTATCTCTCAGGATGGAGTGAAGTTTTGTTCTCCCCTGGCCCCTCTGCAGGATGTCCTTCTATCTTACCCCTGGCTTGGCTTGCCCTGGGCACATCTACCATACAAGCAGGTCACCTCTACCGGGCCTAACCAGCACCAGAGTAAGGTTTGGGGGTTGTGGCTCTGAGCCAGGACTGTGTTCCCAGCATTTGGAAGGCTAAAGAAGGAGGATTTTGAATTTGAGGTTAGCTGGGGCTACATTTCAAGACCCTGGGTCAGCCTGAGAGAGAGCTAATGAACATGTTTTTCAGATCTGCGGCCTCCCTAGGCACAGAGGCATTAGCATTCCGTAGCTTCTGGTAGTCATTGACTTGTATTCTGGTTCTGAATTTCAAATTTTATTTATTTATCTGCGTCAGTTCTTTAAGAATTTCATTCAGTGAGTTTTGACCATATTTCATGCCTCCCACAACTTCTGTCCATCCCTTCTTCCTACCCAGCTTCCTGCCCTCTTTTGATTTTCTCCACCCTTCAGGTCTGATTTGTGCTGAAGGTTTAGCTGACTTTATTTTAGGTGTATGAGTGAGTTGCTGCACGTGCGTGGGTGCACCATGTCTAAGGAAGTCAGAAGAGAGTGTGGGGTCCTCTGGAGCTGGGGTTACAGATGGTTGAGAGCCTCCACGTGGGCGCTGGGAACTGAACCGGGGTCCTTTGCAAAAGCAGTCATCTAACCACTGAACTACTGAGCCATCTCTCTACCCTAAAACCTTAAAAGGAAATCTCTCTTATTACATTTTATTTTATTGTATTTTTTTAAAATACGGAACAAATTTGCATGCCATCCTTGAGCGGGGATTGGGGGGTGCACTAATCTTCTCTGTATTGTTCCAAGTTCAGGGTGTGCATTGCCGAAGCGAGCACATTACATTTTATGTATTTGTGTTTTCTGTGTGAACAAGTGTGCTATGTATGGCACACATATGGAGATCACATAGGAACTCATACAGACAACTTTCAGGAGTTCGGTTCTCACCTTCTTCTACATCCTGAAAATTTAACTCAGGTCACCAGGGTTGGGGGCGAGCACCTTTATCTACTGGGCCATCATCTAAATGGCTTCAGGGTTTTTATTTGTTTGTTTCTTTTATTTTGTTTTGGAGACAGGGTTTCTCTGTATAGCCCTGGCTGTCCTGGAACTCACTCTGTAGACCAGGCTGGCCTCAAACTCACAGAGATCCTCCTGCCTCTGCCTCCCTAGTGCTGGGAGTAAAGGCTGCACCCCATAGCCCAGCCAGCACTGGCTTTAGTTTTTTATTGTACATTCTTTCTTTTCTCTGTGCTCTCTCTTCCCATCCCCTTAAAACCGTCTTAAATAGCCCAGATAGCTAACTTAGAATTTGATATGGAGCTGAGGCTGGCCTTGGATGCCTGGTCCTCCTGTCTCTACTTCCCAAGTGCTGGGGTTTTTGGTGTGGGCCACTGTGTCTGGCCTATAGACTGTCTGGCCTTCATCCCCTACACTAATATCTGGCTTCAGTTAATGGACATTATTCTCTCAATGCCAGAGTAGATTCTGTGTGTCCATGCTGTGTGCTAGGCAGACAGTAACTAGTAATGTGTGCCTGGTGGCCCCAATCCACTGGAAGAGACAGAGAGGCCGAGAAAGGGGCTAATACAAGGGAGGGAGGAAAGGCATCCGCGGGGCAGAGGTACAAGGAAAAGAGCCTGTCAGGGGTGACTTCTCCAAAACAGACCTTGGTTTAGGCTCCACTGACTCTGGGTGATAGGAAGGCTCAGACCCAGTGAAGGTGCACTGGGAAATGCCTGTGCCAAGAAGCAAAGTTGGAGGGGGTGCTGAGAAGAAACAAAAAAGTGAGGCCCAAGAGGGACCCCGTTCCACCGTGGGATCTATCTACCAGGCCTCTTTCTCCTCCAGGAGTCAGTCCCAGAGCCTCCTCATCCTGTTTCTCCTCTCTCGCTCTCCTCCATGCATGCCACGACCTCGAAGGACTTTGTCCTGTTCATTTCCACCAGGGGCCGTGCTGTCCTGCCAGCCTGCTTCTCAGATCACTTGTGGAACCATCCGCATTTCCTTTGGGTCTCCTCTTGCAAGTCTGGTTTTCTCATTACTACTCATTGAATTTTTAGCCTCAAAGCTCAGTGTCTCATAGAGAAACAGTGGGGAACAAACACAGGAACTTGACAGATTAAGGCAGCCTACAGTGAGGACCTTGGGCTGTGGTTCCATTCCTGATGTTGGGGAATTAGGAACTCATGGACATCAAATCCAGGTTTCCATCTCTGATGATGGCTGCTTCCTCCCCTTTCCTCCTGGAAGGCCTCTCCTCTTACCTAGATATGAAATCCAAAGGAAAGATGGGTGTCCCTGCTAGAGCACCCAAGGCTGACATTCATGCAGCACCCAAGTCTCTACAGAGATCTGGGCCTCATCAAACTCCACCCACAGAGTGGAGACTGCTGTTGCTCAAGTTGGCTGGCCACAACAGGACACTAGGATGCCAGAAGCGTCACTGCTTTTCTCAACCCGGTGGGCCACTGGTGGTTTGATCTGGACTGGTGAGCTAGCTCAGTAATAGAGCTTTTCTCTAGTTTTTGTAAGTACCTGGGTTCCGTCCCCAGAACCTTGAAGAAGATGGTCTTCTTACCACTTATTCCTCATATACCCAACCCATGCCTGTCTCTCAACTCAGCATTTCCCAGGTAGGCAGGCTTACCTGAGTGCCCAGTATGACCCTTCTGAAACCCTGAGCTTTTGGGAAGCTGTGTTCAATGGCCTGAAGCCTTTGGAGATAAGGAAGCCACAATCCTGTCCCCCACAAATTATATGTGTCTTCCAACTAGGTGCCCAGGGTGGGAACAAGCTGGCTAAGGCATAGCTAATCTCTGCTGTGGAAGGGTCATGTGTGGAGGGTCTGCCTGAGCCCGACACCCCCATTTATGACAGTCTACTGAGGACTCTTTGAGGATGGTGCACTAGGCTCTTATCAGCAGTAAGTACCTAGGGAGCTCTTAGGCCATGGAAGGACCTTGCCAAGTATCTCATACCCCTTCCTCTCCCGTTCTTTCACCCTAGGGGCTGTAAGCTCCCTAGGCAAAAAGTCCTCTGCATGCTCAGAAAGTCCTGGAAGGGGCTGTCAGGGTAGCTCAGTTGGTAGAGTGTTTGCCTCATGTGCACAAGACCCTTTGATCTACAGCACACCCTGAGCCTGACGTGGCTAAGCACTCAGGAGGTGGAGGCAGGGGGATCAGAAGTTCAGGGTTGTCCTCAGCTACTCTGTGAGTTGAGATCAACTGGAACCTACATGAAACTCCATGAGAAAAAGCCAGTGAGAGGCAGCTCTGCAGCCCCAAAGCACACAGATCAATGAGAGGAGTTCTGCTTTAGGCTCTAATTTCACATAGTTTGCTGTGCAGTTGGGGTGTGATGGTGTGTGTGCATGGTGTGTGTGTGTGTGTGTGTGTGTGTGTGTGTGTGTGTGTGTGTGTGTGTGTGAAACCCTTCCCAAAGCAACCTGGTCTCATCCCAGCTTCCTATCCTCCAGGTAGGCTCCTGGCATCTGAGACATAGTCATTTCTTTTTCTATGGAAAAGTTCAAATTGTAGTTCCCTTGGCCAGCGAGTAAGCGTTCAATTTTACCCACTATAAAATTCTAAAAACACTTTTGGGAACAAAAGATCTCAAGTAGGACAAGGACAAGGGGATCGGACCCTAATGGTGGCTTCAGTGAGTCTTTCTCCTCTCTCCTCTCTCCTCTCTCCTCTCTCCTCTCTTTCTTAATTTGAGACAGGGTTTCTCTGTGTAGCCCTGGCTATCCTGGAACTCACTCTGTAGACTAGGCTGGCCTTAAACTCAAGAGATCTGCCTACCTCTGCCTCCAGAGTGCTGGGATTAAAGGCCAGCTCCACCACACCTGGCTCCTGGCAGTTTTCCTAAGGCTCTCAGAACAGTCACATCATGTCTCCTTTCCAGCCCTTCTTGGCAGGGGAGCTTGATCTGAGTTCTGGCCCCAGCACACAGCCAGTTGAGAAACTAGGTGAGGAATCCCAGGGGACCAGCTCTGTTGTGCATGCCACAAGAGGTTGGAGGGCCACACAACTATGTAAAGACACATGGGGAGTTTGCACACAGGCCAACTGTATGCAGAACCAACAGGCTTCCATACCCTGAAGACAGAATATTTCTAGAGCAATCTGGAATTTTCCTGACAGTTCTGAGGGGAAGCAGAGGCTTTCTAGGACAGTAGTTGTACTTCTCAGAGCTGTGTAACGAGCTGCCTCAGAGCAGGGCACCCACAGGCCACCAATGCACATGGCACGACTGTGTGCCTGGAATGCTACAGTCCCCATATGGCAGGGGACCCTCCAGGAGAATCTGGAATCTTCATTGTCACTCCAGGTAGAATGAAGCAGGAGCCTGGAAGGAGTTCACTCCCTCTGTCCCCAGTAGCCCTGGCTGGGGTGTCTGTTTTGCCCTTCACACCAGCTTGAAAGGGAGCTGTTTTCTCAGGGGATTTATGGCCAGCTCCTCTCTGCCCTCCCTTCTGCAAACAGATGGCACTGGTAGCTTTGGGGACTTGGACTAGGAAGTCATGGGGCAGCTGGGGTCGGAGGAGCAAAGGGCCAAGATTTGGGGTTCTGAGAGAATGTATAGAACCAGGATGGAGAGGTGGCGAGGGGTTTGCATTCTGCAAGCAGGACTAGGAGACACTACCACATGTTTCTCTTGCTCTGCTGGTGAAAGAACAGCCTCGATCCTGGAGGAAACAGCTGACCAGGGCCAAAGGCAAGAGGAGACCTGGCAAGCCCTAGCTCTCCACACTGAGGCTGCCCGTGCTGTGACACTCCACAGACCACCAAGGTCAACAGCAACATTGCTAAGACCTGGAAGCAATGTCCAACAAAGACAGAATGGGAGACTCAGAGCCACCACTCCAATCTAGAGCTCAGGCTGGGGCGATCTGGTTGCTTCCAGTTGGAGAGTCTTCCAAGGCCGCCCAGATCCTGGAAATGCAGGAAGAGTGGCTTTGAACCTCTGAAGCAGGGTCACCTCAGACTTGCTGGGGGAAGAAACAAATGTGTCTGAATTGGAGGCAGTGGCATCCCAGCTGGAGGGGGGGAGGTTCACTGCAGGCATCCCTGCCTCCTAGGCAAGGTGCTGGAGAGGGGGTTCATAAGCAAAGACAATTCCCTTCCAGCCTTTCTATGGGCAGCTTTCCAGGGACCATCTACAAACTTGCTCTTCACAGCTGTGTGGGGCCAAGGAGACGCCTCATCATCAGGCAAAGAAAGAGATAGCTAGGATAGAGTTAGCCTGAGCTAACAGGGCTCCACAGTACAGAGCCCTTTGTTCTTGCCTTCAATGAGCTCTCACTTTCAAATAGACAAACCTCTCCTCTCCTCCTCTGTTGGCCCTGGAAATGTTGGCATGGTGGCTTCTCTGTAATCAGATATGACTTTACAGGAAGTGGCTTCCAGAGTATCTGGTGATGGGGACAATGCTGTTTTGTTCACTGAAGTCCTCGGGGGCTGCTTTTAGCAAACAAGACACCATCACATGGCCACAGGCCTGGAGGAAACAGGTGAGGAGTTGTTTCTCACCTCTGACCCCAGGAGAGGTCCCTTCATGTGTCACAGGCCACCGGAGGTTCTCTACGGTCATCCTTTCCATAGTCTAGTCTCTGTGCATGACTCTAGCTAGACTCCAGACCTACCCCTCAGGGCTTCCTGTAACCTTTAATCTGTTCCCAGAAGGAACAATCATACTGCCTAGATCCCTCATCTGAAGGCTGATAGACCTTCGTCCTCTTGAGTTCTTTGTTACATTTAACCTAAACTCCTTTTTTTCTATAGATGATGAAAGGTCAGGTAAGGTCTAGAGATAGCCAGCACCGGCAAAAAAATAACCCGTGGAAGCCATCAGGATGCACAGTATTAATCCTACAAACAAAACCAAGCCACCAGCCCAGACTCCCTCTCAGATAAGTATAAGGAGGAGGCTTGGCTATGTGCAAGGAGCTGGACTTTGCAAAATCCCAGGCCTGGGAGCAGTCTGTGCTCCTTCTCCTTTTAAGGCAAGGTCTGAGCTCCCAGAGCTGAGCTTGCTCCAACATGCCCCAGCCCCATTCATTCCTGCTATTTGGAGGAAAGCAGTGATTAATCAACCTTTCCCCACCCCCACTCAGCCCCGTTTACATTTGGTTCTTTTTAAAGCGTTGGCACACCTCTTGGTAGAGCTCAGTCAACCTAGACCCCAGGTCCAGGGTATGACTGGAGGAGTGGCAGCTGGTGTCTGATAAGGTCAAAGGTCAGGGTGTGAGAGGTCTGGGAAGAGAAAGGGTTAAACTGTAAAGATCAAGTCTTACTTGAGGGGTTCTGAGTTAGGGGTGGGAGTGGGGGTTGATCTGTGAGGCTCTGTGGGTGGCGTGACACTCAGGCAAGAGGAGTGTGGAGCAGGTGGGGCACGGAGCCTTAACCTCCGAATGGGAAAGATCAGATACTCTTGTATTAACTTGATGGCTGCTATTGAGACAGTTGGGCCTGAGTTCCAGATTGCCTAAACCTGCCCAGTCCAGTTGGTTGTCATCTCTGTGGATCTCAGCCTCCCTTGAAGGGCAAGCCTGCAAGCTGAGCAGTTCGGGCGTTCTGGGGAGGTGTTTGAGCGGTAAACAGTAAGTAGATGGGCACGTCTGGGGAGCAGAGAGAGAAAGAAGGTAGCAGGCTCTGTCCCTCCAGAACTTTGCTCAAGACGCTGTCTGAGCTAGTGCTCTCCATCACGTTCATGCAACAAAAGGAGGGTGTTAAGGGCCCAGTGAGATGGGATGGGAGAAGTGATTCCCAGGCTAACCTAAGGAGGTCTTATAAAGGAGCCCTAAATGGAAAGCTGCTCCAGGTAATCTGATGGGCCACAGCTCCCAGGGATCCAGAGTAAGAGTGAAGGGGCTCTGTTCACCACACAGCTCCAGTGACACGCAGTACAGCTGTATACTCTCTGGGCTTAAGGTTGAAAGGGGCACAGTCCAAGGCCCTGACTCCCAGGCCTCCAGCCCTTGCCTGTCTGGTGTGATTGTGGGAAAGAAGTCAAAAAAACCAACCAACCAAAAAAACCCAGGGCTGGTCCCTACTAGGGTGTTTGCAATGCAGGCACAACCTCTTCTCTCTCCCCTCTGGGAAGGGAGGGGGTAAGGAAGGACTGTATGGCCAGAGGGTACCATGGACTGTTGCTCTTCCAAACCCTGCCTCTCCCTTGTCCTACACTCTGTCGGGCACACCTGAAAGAAAGAAGCCCTTCCTGGTCTCTCTTCACTGTAAAAAAAGAAAAACAGTGCAGGAAAAGATCTCAGGGGCATCCCTTAGGGACACATCCCTTGCTCCTGACTCTCCATCTTATGGCTAGTCAAACGGCCTGTGTCATCTACTGCTCCCTCTGCATCTTCTGTAGGGAAGAGAAGCAAGCACTGTGGAATGGGCAAAGGCTTGCAACTCTGCAGAGGAAGCAAGAGGGCTTTGTGGAGGTGCTGGGTGGCCCATGGAGGTGCTGGGTGACCCATGGAGGTGCTGGGTGGCCCATGGAGGTGCTGGGTGACCCATGGAGGTGCTGAGTGGCCCATGGAGGTGCTGGGTGGCCCATGGAGGTGCTGGGTGGCCCATGGAGGTGCTGGGTGGCCCATGGAGGTGTTGGGTGGCCCATGGAGGTGCTGGGTGACCCATGGAGGTGCTGGGTGGCCCATGGAGGTGCTGAGTGGCCCATGGAGGTGCTGGTGACCCGTGGAGATGCTGGAGGCCCGTGCTGCCTGAACACTCAAGCCTCTACCAACTGAAGCTGATTCCATCTCAGGGTCTCTCCAGACAACATCACAGCATCTGTAATCAAAATAAAGAGTCATAGAGTCCTAGATCCTAACTGCAGTAGGATGCCTTCAGTGGTTTCCGGGGCTCTGAAGGAGAAGGACTTGTCCCTCACAAAGTTGTCCCTCTTCCTCCTCTTCCTTCTCCTCCTCTTCTTCTTTCTCCTCCTTCTCCTCCTCCTCCTTTTCTTCCTTCTCCTCCTCCTTCTCCTCCTCTTTCTCTTTCTCCTTCTCCTTCTTCTCCTTCTTTGGATAAGATTTTACTACGTAGCCCTTGCTAGCCTGGAACTCACTACCTAGACCAAGCCGGTCTCAAACTCACAGAGATTTGATATCCTCTGTCTCCCTAGTACTAAAACTAGAGGCATGTACCACCATGCTTGGCCCTATCAAAGTCCTTACTAAACAATAAAGACGACAAAACTGTGGACTGTTAAAGAAGGACACACATTTGATGGAACTATTCAGCTCTATTATGTCTACCTAATTAATTAGTTCCTTTTTACTTCAAGGGTGTACATATGTATGTATATGCACATATATTCATTCAGTGGTACAGAGAATAGAATTTAGAAATATCCTTAGTTGGTAAAATAAAATATTAGCAACACTATCTTGATCATTCCAACATTTTTCCCTTTTACAAATGTATTGACTTTAGCTCGGTGGTAGATACATTTGCCTAGCATGTTTTGATCCTTAGCAACACACACACACACACACTTACAAAATTCATTATCTGAAGCCCTTGACTTCCCAGGGAGCAGGCTGGATTATACAGAAGGATAGGAAACATTAATTATGAATGCAGAATGAATGCAAGGGGAGCCAGACACTCAAGGAGTCAGCCAACTGACATTTTAATGTATCTCATGTGTTATAATTAGTATGTGTGTGCTTGTGAGTGCACACACAAGTATGCACACATATGCTCAGAGGACAACTTTTAGGAACTGGTTTTCTTCACCATAGGACCTAGGGATCAAAAGATCACCAGGCTTGCGTGATGAGTGCCTTTGCCTCTGAGCCAACTAACCACCCTCTTTAAGTTATATTACAACATAAATGTGGAGCAGGAGAAATGGGTTAGTAGGTAAGAGCTCTTGGTGCTTTGGCTAGGCAAGCATGGTGGTGGCCTTTAATCCTAACATTTGGGAGGTAGAGGCAGGTGGATCTCTGTGAGTTTAAGGCTAGTCTGTCCTACATAGCAAGTTCCAGGACAGCCAGGGCTACATAGTGAGTTGTCTCAACATCCAACCCTTACCCCTTTCCAAAACAACAAACAAACAAACAAACAAACAAAAAACACAGGGCACTGGCTGCTCTTGCAAAGTACCCAGGTTGGGTTTCCAGCACCCACATGGGTACTCACAAGCTTGTGTGACTCCAATTCCAGGGGATTCAGTGCCCTCTTCTGCCCTCTGTGGGAACTGCAGGCATGTGGTGTACATACAAGCATGCAGGCAAACACACATAAAAAATAAAAATAAGTTTGTTGTTTTCTTTTCTTTTCATTTTGTTTTTCTGGTTTTTTTTTAATTGTTTTCTTTTCATTTGGTTTTGTTGGCCTCATAGCCACCTGCCTCTACCTTCCAAGTGCTGGGATTAAAGGTGTAAGCCACCATTGCCCAGCATAAATAAGCCTTTAAAAAAATATTTTTAGCGGGGCAGTAGTGGCACATGCCTTTAATCCCAGAACTTGGGAGGCAGAGGCAGGTGGATTTCTGAGTTTGAAATCTACAGAGTGAATTGCAGAACAGTCATACACACACACACACACACACACACACACACACATATAATGGTATCTTATGTGTATAGGCATTTCCCCTGCATTTATGTCTGGGTACCACTTGGATGCCTGGTATCCAAGGAGCTGAAGGAGGGCATCTGAAGTAACATGTGGTTGTTAGACTCCATGTGGGTACTGGGAATTTTTTTTTAAAGATTTATTTATTTTATGTATATGAGTACACTGTAGCTGTACAAATGGTTGCAAGCCTTCATATGATTTTTGAGAATTGAAATTTAGGACCTCTGCTCTCTCCAGTCAAACCCTCTCGCTCCCGTCGACCCAGCTTGCTCTGGCCCAAAGATTTATTTATTATTATAAGTACACTGTAGCTGACTTCAGATGCACCAGAAGAGGGCATCAGATCTCATTACGGATGGTTGTGGGCCACCATGTGGTTGCTAGGATTTGAACTCAGGACCTTCGGAAGAGCAGTCTCTTACCCGCTGAGTCATCTTGCCAGCCCCTATGGGTGTTGGGAATTGAACCTGAGTCCTTCTTAACCCCTGAGCCATCTTTCCAGTCCAACAAGTACGTCTTTAAAAAAAAAAAAAAAGATAAATGCAAACAAATCTATGGTAATGAACACTCAACACTATAAACAGGACAGTGGTTTTCTGGCAAGAATGGTTTCCTTCAGTCTACTATGTGTGTATCAGGAAACTAAGTTTTCACCCGTGACTGAAAAGGTCTAAGATGCTCTGTGGAGGAGCCGATGTCTGCAGGATTCCAGGTGCATGTGGCCCAAACCTGAGGCCATGAGGCTGATGTTAATCCACTCTCTTGAGTCCAGAACCCAGTCCTACCTCTACAGAACTCAACCGAAGAAGGCTGTCAACCTTCCCCTAGTTAAATGTCCTTCAAAAGGTCACTTAGACAAGCCCCTCCCTGGCTGGTCTGCACATGCGCTCCCTCCCTCTGTGGCCAGCTCTACATGTTTATTTTTCTTTTCTGAATTCTTAGGAAAGCAAGCAAGTGGGGAGGAAGACAGATGCCAAGAATGGAGAGGAGAAGGACAGCAATGCCAGCAGAAAGGCCCCAGGCCCCAGACAGGACTCAGACCTGGGCAAGGAGCCGAAGAAGGGCGTTTTAAAGAAAAGCTTCTCCAGGGATCGAGAGGAGGCCGATGGCAGAGGGGGTGAGAAGCCCAAGGAGGAGAAAGTCATCAGGGGCATTGACAAAGGCAGGGTCAGGGCTGCCGTGGACAGGAAGGAGTCCGGGAAGGATGGCAAAGAAGAAAGGGCAGCCGCCACCTCGAGAAAGGAGGAAGAGAAGACAGGAAGTGTCAGGAACTCAGGCCTGAGCAGAGACAAAGACAAGAAGAAAGAAGAGGTGAAGGAGCCCAGCAAGAAAGAGGAGGTGAAGCTGACAGCAGAGAGCAGAAACACAGTCGGGAGACAGGAGGACGGGAAGCTGAAAGAGTCAAGCGAGGAGAACAAGAAACCAGAGGACGAGGGCATAGGCTCTGGGCGCAGAGACTGGAGAAAAGAGGATGAAAAAGTTAAGAAGGAAGAAGACCAACCTGACAAAGAAGTCAGGGAAGAGAGCAAAACCAAAGCCCCGGAGAAACAGGTGCCCAGTGGCCCCAGCAAGCCCTCTGATGGGCAAGCCAGAGCAGAAGAGGAAGCAGCTCCCAGCATATTTGATGAACCTCTGGAGAAAGTGAAGAACAACGACCCAGAGATGACGGAGGTGAATGTCAACAACTCAGACTGCATCACCAACGAGATCCTGGTCCGCTTTACGGAGGCCCTGGAGTTCAACACTGTGGTGAAGGTGTTTGCCTTGGCCAATACTCGGGCTGACGACCACGTGGCCTTTGCAATTGCTATCATGTTAAAGGCCAATAAGACCATCACCAGCCTCAACCTGGACTCCAATCACATCACTGGCAAAGGCATCCTGGCCATCTTCCGGGCCCTCCTCCAGAACAACACGCTGACAGAGCTGCGCTTTCACAACCAGAGGCACATCTGTGGGGGCAAGACTGAGATGGAGATCGCCAAGCTGCTCAAGGAGAACACCACCCTGCTCAAGCTAGGCTACCATTTTGAGCTGGCAGGACCCCGGATGACTGTCACCAATCTGCTCAGCAGAAACATGGACAAGCAGAGACAGAAACGGCTGCAAGAGCAAAAGCAGGCCCAGGAAGCCAGCGGAGAGAAGAAGGACCGGCTGGAGGTACCCAAGTGCGGGGCCCTGGCCAAGGGCTCCCCCAAACCTTCACCCCAGCCGTCTCCAAAGCCTGCTCCAAAGAACTCACCCAAGAAAGCAGGTGTTCCAGCAGCCCCGCCTCCCCCTCCCCCTCCACTGGCTCCACCCCTTATCATGGAGAACCTAAAGAACTCACTCTCACCAGCTACCCAGAGGAAGATGGGAGACAAAGTGCTCCCTGCCCAGGAGAAGAACTCGCGTGACCAGCTCCTGGCTGCCATCCGTTCTAGCAACCTTAAGCAGCTGAAGAAGGTAAGAGGTGGCAGGCAGGGCCAGGGGGCTGGGACAGTCCTAGGCTTGTAGGAGAAGGCAGGGTACAGAGGGGATTGCACACTGAGGAGCCCACGTCAGGCCACAGGGCCTCAGACTCCCAGGACTTGTCAGTCATTCAACCTCCACCAAGCCACATCCTTTCTCTTAGAGGGAAGGCCTTTTGCTTTCTTTAAAGCTCTTCCTTTAAAGCTCTTCCTCTGGACTCCCAGTCATCCCCCTTCTCCAGCTGTAGTGACAGCTGCCAGGAATGGAGAAGTGGCCTCTATATACACAAGGATGCCAGAGGTCCTGGCATACGGCCTTTCTTTTTTTTTTTTTTTTAAGATTTATTTATTTATTTATTATATGTAAGTACACTGTAGCTGTTTTCAGACACTCCAGAAGAGGGCGTCAGATCTCATTACGGATGATTGTGAGCCACCATGTGGTTGCTGGGATTTGAACTCCGAACCTTCGGAAGAGCAGTCGGGTG
Source organism: Mus caroli (assembly GCF_978045245.1). Lineage (NCBI taxonomy): Eukaryota > Metazoa > Chordata > Mammalia > Rodentia > Muridae > Mus > Mus caroli. Next base: position 131,937,000 of record NW_028227256.1, read on the forward strand.
CTCTTACCCACTGAGCCATCTCTCCAGCCCCCGCATACGGCCTTTCTTTTCTCCAGCTTTTCAAACAAAAATCATCTTTGTTCTACTCTGTCCACTCTTAGGATCAGTCCAAGTCCATGGGCCAGTCTCTCCTAAAGGTCACCCCTTGGGAGTGTGTACTTTTAATTACCAGTGCCTTGGACACAGGACTGTCTCAGTATCTCTTGATTTTCACATCCTGGCCTTCTGCAAGTCCCACGTGAGTGACAGAGCGTAGAATCATTTGCCTTCCTGACTGGACACTCGGCGTACCTCACCAGCATTTTTGACTAAAGACCAAAACATAAAGGAGAGGCCTGCTGGCATCCAGAGGCTGCTTGCTGGCATCTGGTTTTCACAGAAAGGAAAAATGCGCTCTTGGTGCCAATGTCACATACACTCGCCTCCACAGACACATACACTCCCCCCACAGACACATACACTCCCCCCACAGACACATACACTCCCCCCACAGACACATACACTCCCCCCACAGACACATACACTCCCCCCACAGACACATACACTCCCCCGACAGACACATACACTTACCCCACAAACACATACACTCCCCCCACAGACACATACACTCCTCCCACAGACACATACACTCCCCCCACAGACACATACACTCCTCCCACAGACACATACACTCCCCCCACAGACACATACACTCCTCCCACAGACACATACACTCCCCCCACAGACACATACACTCCACCCACAGACACATACACTTACCCCAAAAACACATACACTCCCCCCACAGACACATACACTCCCCCTACAGACACATACACTTACCCCACAAACACATACACTCCCCCTACAGACACATACACTTACCCCACAAACACATACACTCCCCCCACAGACACATACACTCCCCCCACAGACACATACACTCCCCCCACAGACACATACACTCCCCCACAGACACATACACTCGCCCCACAGACACATACATTTGCCCCACAGACACATACACTCCCCCCACAAACACATACACTCCCCCCACAGACACATACACTCCTCCCACAGACACATACACTCCCCCCACAGACACATACACTCCTCCCACAGACACATACACTCCCCCCACAGACACATACACTCCCCCCACAGACACATACACTTACCCCACAAACACATACACTCCCCCCACAGACACATACACTCCCCCTACAGACACATACACTTACCCCACAAACACATACACTCCCCCTACAGACACATACACTTACCCCACAAACACATACACTCCCCCCACAGACACATACACTCCCCCCACAGACACATACACTCCCCCCACAGACACATACACTCCCCCCACAGACACATACACTCCCCCCACAGACACATACACTCCCCCCACAGACACATACACTCCCCCCACAAACACATACACTCCCCCGACAGACACATACACTCCTCCCACAGACACATACACTCCCCCCACAGACACATACACTCCTCCCACAGACACATACACTCCCCCCACAGACACATACACTCCCCCCACAGACACATACACTCCCCCCACAGACACATACACTCCCCCCACAGACACATACACTCCCCCCACAGACACATACACTCCTCCCACAGACACATACACTCCCCCCACAGACACATACACTCCCCCCACAGACACATACACTTACCCCACAAACACATACACTCCCCCCACAGACACATACACTCCCCCTACAGACACATACACTTACCCCACAAACACATACACTCCCCCTACAGACACATACACTTACCCCACAAACACATACACTCCCCCCACAGACACATACACTCCCCCCACAGACACATACACTCCCCCCACAGACACATACACTCCCCCCACAGACACATACACTCCCCCCACAGACACATACACTCCCCCCACAGACATATACACTCCCCCCACAGACACATACACTCCTCCCACAGACACATACACTCCCCCCACAGACACATACACTCCCCCCACAGACACATACATTCCTCCCACAAACACATACACTCCCCCCACAGACACATACACTCCCCCTACAGACACATACACTTACCCCACAAACACATACACTCCCCCTACAGACACATACACTTACCCCACAAACACATACACTCCCCCCACAGACACATACACTCCCCCCACAGACACATACACTCCCCCCACAGACACATACACTCGCCCCACAGACACATACATTTGCCCCACAGACACATACACTTCCCCCACAAACACATACACTCCCCCCACAGACACATACACTCCTCCCACAGACACATACACTCCCCCCACAGACACATACACTCCTCCCACAGACACATACACTCCCCCCACAGACACATACACTCCCCCCACAGACACATACACTTACCCCACAAACACATACACTCCCCCCACAGACACATACACTCCCCCTACAGACACATACACTTACCCCACAAACACATACACTCCCCCTACAGACACATACACTTACCCCACAAACACATACACTCCCCCCACAGACACATACACTCCTCCCACAGACACATACACTCCCCCCACAGACACATACACTCCCCCCACAGACACATACACTCCCCCCACAGACACATACACTCCCCCCACAGACACATACACTCCCCCCACAAACACATACACTCCCCCCACAGACACATACACTCCTCCCACAGACACATACACTCCCCCCACAGACACATACACTCCTCCCACAGACACATACACTCCCCCCACAGACACATACACTCCCCCCACAGACACATACACTCCTCCCACAGACACATACACTCCCCCCACAGACACATACACTCCCCCCACAGACACATACACTTACCCCACAAACACATACACTCCCCCCACAGACACATACACTCCCCCTACAGACACATACACTTACCCCACAAACACATACACTCCCCCTACAGACACATACACTTACCCCAAAAACACATACACTCCCCCCACAGACACATACACTCCCCCCACAGACACATACACTCCCCCCACAGACACATACACTCCCCCCACAGACACATACACTCCCCCCACAGACACATACACTCCCCCCACAGACACATACACTCCCCCCACAAACACATACACTCCCCCCACAGACACATACACTCCCCCCACAGACACATACACTCCCCCCACAGACACATACACTCCCCCCACAGACACATACACTCCCCCCACAGACACATACACTCCCCCCACAGACACATACACTCCCCCCACAGACACATACACTCCCCCCACAGACACATACACTCCCCCCACAAACACATACACTCCCCCCACAGACACATACACTCCTCCCACAGACACATACACTCCCCCCACAGACACATACACTCCCCCCACAAACACATACACTCCCCCCACAGACACATACACTCTCCACAGACACATACACTCCCCCTACAGACACATACACTCCTCCCACAGACACATACACTCCCCCCACAGACACATACACTCCTCCCACAGACACATACACTCCCCCCACAGACACATACACTCCTCCCACAGACACATACACTCCCCCCACAGACACATACACTCCTCCCACAGACACATACACTCCCCCCACAGACACATACACTCCCCCCACAAACACATACACTCCCCCCACAGACACATACACTCCCCCCACAGACACATACACTCTCCACAGACACATACACTCCCCCCACAGACACATACACTCCCCCTACAGACACATACACTTACCCCACAAACACATACACTCCCCCTACAGACACATACACTTACCCCACAAACACATACACTCCTCCCACAGACACATACACTTACCCCACAAACACATACACTCCCCCTACAGACACATACACTTACCCCACAAACACATACACTCCTCCCACAGACACATACACTCCCCCCACAGACACATACACTCTCCACAGACACATACACTCCCCCCACAGACACATACACTCCTCCCACAGACACATACACTCTCCACAGACACATACACTCCTCCCACAGACACATACACTCCCCCCACAGACACATACACTCCTCCCACAGACACATACACTCCCCCCACAGACACATACACTCCCCCCACAAACACATACACTCCCCCCACAGACACATACACTCGCCCCACAGACACATACATTTGCCCCACAGACACATACACTCCCCCCACAGACACATACACTCCCCCCACAGACACATACACTCCCCCCACAGACACATACACTCCTCCCACAGACACATACACTCCCCCCACAGACACATACACTCTCCACAGACACATACACTCCCCCCACAGACACATACACTCCCCTCACAGATACATACTGAAGTGTTTGCGTGGTGTCCTTTTGCAGGGAAGGAAAGTAAGTTAGACTCCAGGAAGCCGTGTTGGACTTCCTGAGCTAATCCATCTTTGCTTTGCCTTACAGGTTGAGGTGCCCAAGCTGCTTCAATAGGACAGGCAGCCGGGCATTGGTACCAATGCCATGACTGCCCAGACTCTTGTCCCAGGGCTACACAGACCCCGCCACCCCACCCTGGCTGAGCTGTTGCAGCTGTCCCTGTCCACCATGGGAGAGCTCGAAACCTGGACCACGCTCGAGGGAGGACACCTCATCTCTTCTCCCTTTCCTTTTCTTGTCTCTGAGGCCCTTCAAAAATTGCTTTGAAACCTGGAGCTGAAGTGTCCGGACAAGAGGAGTCCTTTAAGCACGTCACAGAGAAGATGGCACTGCCCAGAGCCCATGTAGCAGGCATGCTGCCAAAGGCTTATGATGCAGAAAAGATGTCTCCCAGGGACCACATTTGGACCCCAGCCTCACTGTCCCCAGGGCTAGGATTCAGGTCTCTGAGGAGCCCTTGGGCAAAGTTGCTGGGCCAGTGGTACTCTATGGGACAGTGGTAGAAGGCTGGAGGGGATGAAAGTCCAAAGGCAAAGTAAGAGGGCAAAGGATGCTACAAACCCTCCACCTGATATGCCTGGGCAGCAGGCATGGTTGGACAGTGCCTGAGAGAGGGTAGGCTCCAGATGGGAGTAGAAAGACAGACAGACAGCAGCTGGACCTGAAGGGTTGATGCCAAAGCAGACATTTTCTTCACATCACCTGCTGCTGTATAAATAGCTATATATCTGTTTTTCCATAAGATTTTGATAATATATACAAACCTTTAGCTTCGAGTGGCTATACCTCACCTTTTTTCATGTTAATGGTCCTAATGTTCACAATGGTCCCAGGTTCCCTAAAAGGCCTCCCAAAGCTCAGGGTCCCTGCCAAGCCATTCAAGGTGACTGTAGACATCATCCCTAGAGTCCGTGTACCACTACAGAAAGGGCAGTCTGGGGGGAAGCTTGAATTCTTGAGACAACCTTGTGACCTGGTGTTCCAGGTCTGTTCCTCAGCCAGTCTCTCTGCCTCGTATCTGTGCCCAGAACTGTTCTCAGGGGCAGAGAGTCACACAGGGCCCCGGGATGGCTATATTAGGCACGTTCAGGGATGATCATTCCGTGACTCTTCCTACTGTAGGCTCAGGGCCAGCTCTTCACAGCAGTTACAGGCGAAGGAAGGCAGAGTGAGTCAGAGTGACTCAGGGAAAGACAGCTCCTGCACCCAGTGTGACTTAGGGCCAGAGGTACCTCTTCACCCCCAGCATCCCCTGCTGGAGGCAGAGCCACCACAGCCATCACTGGGGGTTCATGGAATACTGTTCCAACTAGGGATGAAACTCAGTGTCAGGTTCCATGCCCAGCACAGAGGCCCTGTTTTCCATCCCCGACACAATCTCTTTCTGACTTACTGCCCTGACGATAACTGTGCCACCATGAAACTGCCACCTTGGTTCTGGGTCACAGACAGGTGTTCTGCCTTTTTTTTTCTTTTTTGTTTCTTTTTTTCTTTTTCTTCAGTAGCAGAGAGCAAAGCCATTGGAATATGGGTGGGGTCCCACCTCCCTAAGGAAGTAGGGTAGCTATTGTAGGTCTGGCTCAAATCAGAGAGGGCTAACTCGTATCCCAGGGTACACTCTGATTCCATTCCTTCCCAACCCTTCTATCTACTGCTTAAGTAATGGGCTGGCCCAGGGGAGGAGAGATACCAGCGCTGGTTCCCAGATCGAAAAGAGTGTGCTTTGGAGTCAAGCCCACAAGCTTTCATCTGATGGTGCAGGGCACTAGCTAGATGCTTAACGGTGCTTCTGCTTATCTTCCAACTCTGTGATGTGGAAGTCAATCGCCTCGATGTTTTGCAGATAGAATTAATCAGCTGCACATGGGTACATGACGAATAAGAGGTAGGACTGAGGTCTTAACTCCTCTCTGCTGCTGAAAAACGGACCAGTGATAGTTTTTCACAATGACATTGGAAGCCAAACGGAACTAGTTTTAGATATATAAATATATAATCTCCTCTTTTCTATGTAGTCCTGGCTAACATAGAACTCCTAATGTAGAGCAGGCTAACTTCGAACTCATGAAGATCTGTTTTTCTCTGCGGGTATTAAAGGTGTGTGCTACCACACCGGGCCAATCCAGACTTAAAGTCTCCTTTAGAACCTTTCACCTTTGCATGTTTTTGCTTTTGTTTGTTTGTTTGTTTGTTTTGTTTACTTAACTGGAAACACGATTTAGACGGGGCTGGGGGCTGGGAGCACACACACTTCCCAGCTCTCCGCTTCCCAGAGCCCATTAGGCCTGGGATGACGTAATCATTTCTAAGTGCGTTTAAACTTGATGTGGGAGCGCAGCGCCACCTCGAGGAAAACTGCAACCCAGGCTCTTCTACTCCTCAGAGCAGCCTGGCTCTGGCGGCGGGAGGTCAGAGAAGAGCAGAGAGGGGGAAGGGACGCCAGCCCCACCCTACGCGACTGTCGGTGTCGTGCAAGACCCACCCGAGTTGCGGAGCGGGTGCTTGAGCTCAGGACCTGCGGGATTCACAGATGTGTTTCTGTCCGCTCCGCAAGTTCTGCTGTCCGCCTCTGGCTCCTGAACCCGGAGTCACGCGCCTAGTGGATTTTTCCTTCCTAAAACCAAGGAAGGTCAGAACTAGCAATAGAAAAGATCTATCCCCATCTACCACCTACGTTTTAATAGAGGGCGGGGGAGGGGCGGAGCGGAGAGGTTCAAAGAAAGCAAATGATTCATTCAAGTTAATGAATCCAGACTCAACGCCAAGTCGTCCCGTGCCCTCCCCCCCCCCCGCCCCCATCCCCAGTGAGAGCAGGTCATCTAGATCCAGGAGAAGCAACACCTGACCTCAGCCTTTTCCAGCATCCTCTTCAGCATCTGCCTCCTCTGTTCTTTCCGAGGTTCCATTGCAAGTCTACTGCCCCCAAACCGAGAACTTCCTCCTCCTGCTCTCGTTTCGCTCCACTTTCCCTGGCCAGAGAGGGGGGCCTAGAGCGGGCCTAGGACCAGTGTCTGTCTGGCACGTGGACACGGGCGGTTAGCTAGGCTTTTATATCTTACTTTGTCCCTGGAGCTCAACGTATGAGCTATGACAATCAAAGGGCTCCGGTCTCAGGGCCGAGCCGGGAACTCCATGCTTACTTGACCACTGTTGAGGAGTAGGATCTGGACACGGGCTACTCAGAGACCAAGCTTTTCTGGAAAACCAAGTTCTCTTGTCGCCATCTGGAGGAGCGAGCACAACCTTCACCCGTGAGAGCAGATGCTATGCAGCTGAAATCAACCTGCGAGTCAGGCGCCAAGGGTGCTGCATTCATTGGGAGGTCCCCAAACCCTTCTCCCCTTCTGGAACTCCCTCCTCCTCCCCTCTTCCTTTCCTTCCCCTCCTTCCCTTGTAGCCAGAAAGACTTTTTTTTTGTCCAGGTGCCTCCCTTCTAGTCAAACACCCTGCGTCCTCCTCTTCCTTAGCTTTCCCTTGGCCCCGCTGTATTCCCACATTGTCTTTTGCTCTAGCCCTCTCCCCTCCCAGAACCCAAACCCCTTGGAGCTCTGCCAACCCTACCCCTGACAAACACTCACACCTGAACAGGTCCATGTTTGTCTAGGGTTGTGCGTGCTTCAGTTGAGAAGCAAGCCCAGGGTCTCATACAGTGTATAGGTCTATTGATTGATTGATTACATAAAGCCACCCCCTCCTCTTCAACTAGATTCCCATACCACCCTTGAGGCTGTTCAGGGTCTACTCCTAGCAAGGCCACAGTTACATCACTGGGGTCCCCTCCTGCATCTGCTCTCTTTCTCTTTCTGACATGTGTGGTTTTTCAGGATTGCTAAGTGATGGGAAGGGGCAAACATAGTGCATTAGGCTCCCCCAGGCCTTGCTGGGCTCTGTTTACTCTTCAATGAGACACACAGACACACACAGTGGGCTGGAAATGAAGAGTATCTGAGGGAGATGGAGTGTTATCCTCGCTGGGACTCTGCAGCCCCTCCCCCTTCCCCCCAGCACTGGAATGCTTCCTCTTTCTTCGTAGAATTCTTCTTTCTTTCTTTCTTTTTTTTTTTTGGTTTGTTTGTTTTTCGAGACAGGGTTTCTCTGTGTAGCCCTGGCTGTCCTGGAACTCACTCTGTAGACCAGGCTGGCCTCAAACTCAGTAATCCGCCTGCCTCTGCCTCCCGAGTGCTGGGATTAAAGGCGTGCACCACCACGCCCGGCTTAGAATTCTTATTTCTGATGCTTTGCTGTGTTAAATGGAAATAGCCCTTCTCCCCCTGAAGCTCTGGCTGGGGTAAACCTCCCATCCTATACTACAAAGCCACTTGTCATAGGTTCCCAGATTGCTGACTCAAGGGCAATGCATTCTGTCACATACATCAACATCATGCTCTTCTGTGACAAGGTTCAGGGGGTAAATTCATGTACCCCTTGATTTCACTGAGGAGAGGGAACCTGTGAGTTCACTCAGGGGCAGACCCCTGCTCTAGGGAGTCTATGACTCAGACCCCCAGGTTCTGACTTCTGGACTATGTGATCTGAGGTAATGCCCCCTGGATGTATGGCTACAGAGGGCCCTGGGGACCTTGTGAGGATAATGGCCCTGCCTAGAACCTAGGAGGCTGCTGGAAGCCAGAAACTTGAGGCTGCAGTGGGGTAGATTTCCTGAGGATGGATGGAAAAAAAAAAAAAAAAAAAAAAGGCTGACCTTAGAGAACTGGGGGTAGGGGCATTGGATAAGTTGGCATTTCCCTACTTGAATTAAAACTATTAAGAATGGTCTCAGGGTGACTTTTAGTACAGGGCACTTAGCTATCATGCCTGGGGCTCCCACAGACCATCCCAGCACCCCCAAACCTCAAAACTTCTTGCAATTGTCACCAGATGTCTTGAGAGCACAAAGACTATGACTTCAAGGATCACAGCAAGGGAAGATGGGCAGACAGCTCTGTGATACTCCCAGGTCACCTCTTCTAGGTAGCCTTCACAGTCTATACCTAGCTTGCGTGGACCGGGACACTGCCCTGTAGAATCTGACACCTTAGCATCCTGTGATGATCAAGCTGTCAAGTACCTTACACCACACCTCTGTATGTTGGCTCCAGGTCCTGGGCCTCTGATCAGGAAGGAAGGACGGACTCATAGTTTCGATTCCATTATATATCATCCTCTTGACAGCTATTATCCCCATTCTATACATGAAGACACTCAGAGGCAAGCTCAAGGTCAGACAGTGCAGAGACCCAGATTGGAAGGTAAGTGTTCTTGGATGGAGAGGTGTCTTTATATAGCTGGTAATGCCTTGGACGTCTCAGAGGCCTGGCCCTGAAAAGCATGTGAACACCCTCTCTCTAGCTGCCACAAATCTGCTCAACAGCATTGGAAAACAGTCCAGAGATGCTCAGGGGTTCTGCCCAGGATGGGGCTGATGGTGGCGCTCTCCTCCCACCAGTGCTGCCCTCCCCTGCTGTGGAATGTGGAGCAGGCAGCAGTCCGGGTTCAGCAGAAGGCAGGGTTAAGAGAAGGGGCCAGTGATTCCACTGATGAGTTACATCATTACAGCTTTAATCCAGGAGGCCTGCGCTCCAGCCAATTGGGCAGCTAGAGGGAAGGGCTGTGGCCAGCTGTTGATAGAGCCCCTCACTTGTCTCCGCCTCAGCCCTAACTGGGTATATAGGAGGGGCCCCACCTTTCTGATTGGGGTCCTGGGCGCAGAGGGACGACTTGAAAACAGAGACTGTGGCCTAGGCTCTCATCTTACTCCCAGTCTCCCAGTAAAAATAGCTCATGAATCCCAAGTCCTCCCTACCCACCCCTCATCCACGGCCTGGTTCCAGCTCAGCTCACGTTCCACTTCTCTGGGGCTCTGTCCTCAGCAGGGCCCAAGGCTTGGCTTGACTGAGGGCCTGGTGACTAGGAGACCCTTGCCCACCCTCAGGGCTAAATGCAGGGACAGGACGGGGACTCTCCCCCCCCCAAAAAACCCCCAAAACAAAAAACGACATCACGGAAGACAGCAGAGCCACAGCTGTCTCTTCAGGCTCCTGGATAAGAGGGCTGTGGTGGCATATAAGGCGGAGGAGCTGAAAACCAAGGAGACAGGATAAGGGTCAGTGGGACACAGGAAGACAGGAAGTACTCTCCCCCCTTCATGATGCGCAGGTTCCATGGGAAGAAATGCCTAGAAGTTTCCAAGGAGACATGGAGGGACCCCGGGAAAGGTAATCCACCAGCGAAAGGGGTGGGGACAAGAAGGGACAAGGACTCCAGGTTGTGCATTTACCTGCAGGGTTGTAGATTGGGGGCCCAGCTGGGTAGAGAGGATACTGAGGAGCAGGGCCGCTAGGTGGGTACATGAAACCAGGCTGTGGAGGTGCAGGGCCAGCTTTGGGATCCGGGGGGTACTGGTATACTGGCTGCATTGGGATGCCTGTCATAGGAATCTCCTGGCCTAGAAGAGGGACAAGGATCAGCATTTAAATACTCAGCTCCCATAGAAACCTCCTCCCATCCAGGAGACCAAGGTAAGCGCTCTGACAACTGCCTGGCAGGCTGCTGGGTGGCCACTTGTAGCCTTTGCCTCTCAAAGTCTGCTTGCCCAGAGTTGAGCAGGAAGCTCTGTATGAAGCTAAGCAGGTCAGTCTGTGTTGAGCAAGTCTGTTCCCTGCCCCCTCCCCGCAAGCAGGCTAGAGAGCCCTCAGAAGGCAGGCTAGCCTGGGAGAGTCCCACTTGGGTAGAAGATGGGCAGCTCCAGATGCTGGCATCTTGTAATCCAACATAGCTGTCTCTAGGGGGGTCCTCCCCTCACGCTGATCTCCTGTATGGTGTCATCATCCCCATGGGCAGTTACATGCAACACTCAAACACACATCCGAAGTACTCGAACACGCCCAGTTAGTGTTCACTACTACAGACCCCACTTCAGCCCCAGGCATGCTTATACCTACTGCACACTTACCACCGACGATGCATTCCTGGGCACGACTGAATGTTCATGTGCATGCACATACAAGGGCACACTAACTCGCTCCCATACATTCCTGGACACAGTCTAACGCTCAAGGGTTCACTTGCACACATTTCCCACTGGCGATGCCCAGGCACACAGAAACCCTCACTACTACAGAATTCACCAGTCCTTCGTCCCTTTGGTGCCCATCACAGCAGTCAATCCAGCCCGTTTCAGACTTATCTTTTCTGACTCTGTGCGTACCTTCAAACGTGCTCTGGAGCTGCTGGCGCCTTCGGTATAGGTAACAACAGGAACAGAGGAAGCAGCAGATGGTGGTGGCAACCACAGCAACAAAGAGGATTACAGCAGAGGCGATGCCTGCTATGGTCTTGGGACTTTAGACAAAAAACAGGTCCTCTCACCTTCCAACATTCATAAGAGGAACTCCTCAGGGTGCTGACTCCAACTCTTGGCCAGCAGGGAGCCACAGCACACTATGTCTTGGGGTTCCCTGTGGGATTAATTCTGCCCACCTTGTTAAGTAGCTCTAAGAGACCTCTACTTCCCAGGAGGCTATGCTGTCTGGGTAGCTGGCATGAGGCATGCTGGGATTTGTAGTGTGCCCACCTACCCCTGCTTTAATATTGGTTAGGTTTAAAGTATGTTGGCCTCAATGGAGCCTTTGAAATAATGTAGGGCCATTATCATCAAATCTGACAAGAGCTTGCAATCCCCTTATACCATTTTTATGTGTTTACAGCTCCCGTTAAAAAGTTTGAAACCACTAATTTGGGGGCTGGGAGTGTAGCTTAATAGTAGCATGTTGGCCTGTTTGAGGACCCACCCTCAGCCCTGGGCTGGATGGGGGAAGGATTAGCAAAACTTTTAATTTTGGCAACTGTTTCTTTTCTTATTTATTTATTTATTTATTTGGTGGTGTTATCGTTTTTTGAGATAGTCTCACTTTGTAGCCCAGGCTGGTCTGGAACTCTTTAGTGATGATCTTCCCGCCTCAGCCTTCTGAGTGCTGGGATTACAGGTGCGAGCCACCAGGCCTGGCTAGCAACTTCCATAGTATTTTAAAAGGTAACAGTACTCTATAGAGGGCAAGCGCCTTAGCTGGATCACAGTGCACCAGCCTGGAAACAAAACCCAAGTCTTCCTGCCCTCTCACCAGAGCGTCTACCAAGGCACTCTGCAGTTTGAATGTTAGTGTTAACTCAGCACACTCCCTCCCAGGACCTGTCAGGATCCAGAAAGCCCCTGGAAACAGCCCAGGCGAGCCCATGGTAACTAACACCAACCACCCAGCTCTGTCACCATTTGGAGTCCTGGTGACTCCTGCAGTTAAGAATGTGGAGGTGGGCACTGGAGCCAGCAGGAGGCCTCCGGAGAGGGGGTGGAGTGGGAGTCCGCAGCCCACCTGAAGGCCAGGCAGTGTTTCTGCTGTCTCTCGGTGATGAGTAAGGTCAGGTCCCTGCAGCAGTACCGCTGGTAGCAGGTCCCGCAGCAGAAGGTGAAGAACTCGCAGTCAAATCCCGGATGCCAGGAGCCATTCCGGTCCAGATACCACAAGCAGTCCTCACTCGCCAGCGCTGCGGGCAGGGGTGGGGGTGCCCAGTGGACACCAGTCCAATTCAGTTCTGGCCACCCTCAATCTCACTGCCTTGACAAGCTGAAAGCTCACTTTTGTTTCTGCCCTAAGGGGCTCAGCCAGAAGTCCTAGAAGCCCCTTTCTCCCTGAACCTGAACCCCGCGCCTGGGGGCCAGGTTCCCGCTGCCTGACCTCTCAGCGCCCTTTCTTGCCTGCTCCGGGAACAACCGCAAGCATCTGGGGCACATGGACACCCGGAAGATAGCCTCTGAGGACAAGGCTGGTCCCTTTCACCTCTCCCTGATCTCGCCCCACCCCACCCATCTCGTGTCGCTCTCCATCCCTTACCCAGAGGAGCCCCAAGCACCAGCAGGACGACGGCTGCGAGCGGCGCGGTCCCGCGGGGCCCCGCGGGCGGCATGGCGAGAGGGGGCTGGGCGCGGCCAGGACGGCCTGGAAAAGGGGCCGCAGGACAAAGCTGGACGAAGCCGGCCGGCGGGAGCTGCAGCACCGCCCAGCCCGCGGCCAGGCTCTAGCTCCTCTCCCGCCTTCTTGGGGCGGGACTAACGCCCCGCCTGCAGTAACCCTGCCAGGGCCCCGCCCAGGGGTCTGCCCACCAGCGACGCCCACCCAGCCTCAGCACCGGCCTGGTACCCCTCACCCCAAGGCACAGCCCTGCTCTCTCTGTCCACAACAGTGCGGTGACTCCTTTAGTCTGAGCCCTTAAGGGCACAGCCAACAGCTGGGCACTGCGGTCAGGGAGGCCTGGCAGTACCCTGTGCCCGCCTCTCTCCTGAGACCAATCATTATCCCAGACCCCAGAAACACTGATCCTGGTGCCACCTCCTAATGAACAGCTCATGGGCCAACTCTGGAGGGGCAGGGCCGCACCTTCCCTTGTGTGGGACCTCCTCTGCTCTGGTGTCCAGTCTTGGACGTCCTGCAGGGGGAGGATGGGGCAGCGTCACCCTGCCCCCATTCCTAGAAACAGGCATCCATTGAGAGGAAGTTCAGAGAAGCTTTGTCCCCATCGGTGCCCACAGGCCTGGGCCCTGGCAGCTGCACTGGCTCCTGAGATGGCCCCTTCTCCCTCTGAATGGACAGCTCCAACTATAGCCTCACTCCTCACCGGTAGGGGTGGCCGAAACACAGCCAGTTAAACACTTTAGAGTGGAAACTATTTTTCTTCATGGAGCAAGCCTGCAAAAAATACTACATAAGCTACCAGAGTCAACAGTTAGTTACAGGTGGAAAGTCTCAAGGAAGAAAGTCAATGTACCTTTACCAACTCATGTGGAGTTGATGCAGGACTTAGCGTCAGAGCCTGGGGCTCCAACAAGCCAGGTTTAGACAATTGCCCTCAATAAATATTTAAAATAACCAAATGAATAGTGAAAGACAGAAGGAGGAAATGTATTCAATATGGCCACACTGGAAAGAGGGTCACGGAGATCTAGTGATTCCTTTCCATGCCCTAGTCCTGTGGGTCTCAGCCTTCCTACTGTGGCAACCCTTTGACACCATTCCTCAAACTGTGGTGACTCCCAACCATAATATTATTTTCATTGCTACCTCATAATTGTAATTTTGCTACTGTTATGAATGTAATGTAAATATCTGTTTTCCGATGGTCTTCGGCAACCCTTGTGGGAAAGGGTGCTTCTAACCCCAAGAGGGGTCTCGGCACACAGATCCTAGTCCATCTCAAGTAAGGGCAAAGTTTAAATAGAGAGTAAGATATTTGACATAGTAGTCCAGGCAAGATGTGATTCCCCTGCCCATCACTGCCTTGGTTCCTAGTCGCTCCTGCAAGGTCACTGACAAACTGTAAAGTCTTTCACCAGGAGACATGTGCCTTTTCTGCATGCCCCTGGGCCTTCACCAATTCCTCACCCAGCTGAAAGTTCCTGGGGTCCATTTTTTGGAGTCCATTCTTTCAATGCACTGACAGTTAAAGAGGAAGTAAAAGTCTCTAAGCATTCGTTCACTGCTGCCAGCCAGCCAGCCAGGCAGTTACAGAATGTCAGTGGTCATGCTCCACCTGCATGCAGTTCCCTGACCAGGACTACCGATCAGCCGAGGCAGAGTAATGGCTACTTTAGTCTCCTGCCATGGACACTTAAGAAAATATTTTTTATGTGTCTGAGTATTTGCCTACATGTGTGCATGTGTACTACATGCATGCCTGGTGCCCTTGAGGGTGTCTGATGCTCTGGAGCTAAACTTATGGGTAGTTGTGAACCATCCCATGGGCACTGGGAACCAAACGTGGGTCTTCCTTCAGCAAGAGCACCAAGTGCTCTGAACTGCCGAGTCGCCTTTGAAGCCCACGCCACAAGGCCCTCTAATATTTGGGCATCTACCTCATCGGACTCTGTGCACAACTCCCCTAGCTAAGCCACACTGGTAAATATTTCTATCATTGCCATCACAGACTCAAATGTTAAAGGTTTAAGGTACAATAGCAAATGGTGAAGCAAACAAACAGTAGGACCCATTATCTCTACACAGGCGGATCTTGACTTTCAGCTAAAGGGTACACGGACGGCAAATGCTTCTGGTGTTCAGGGTGAGGGAACCAGAGGTCACGGGCAGCAAAGCAGAATGCCAATGAGTTAGGGAAAGGAAATCATGGAAGGATGGCCCTAAACTCATTCTTGTAGGTGGTGGCACATCCTTCCAGAGAGAGGGAACAAGAGAAGCATGCTCCGGCCACCAGAAGAGGCTGGCAGGAGTGTGTTGGACAGTCATAAATACCACTGCCAAGGACATGTCTTGACTCAGTACCACCTATGTCTGCCCACCCATTGCTGTCCTTCTTCTTCCTCTATCATGAGTCCCATGAAAGGAAGGCTACTGTCACCAAGCTGGGCAAGTAGGTGCCCAGCAAAGGACTGTCCCTCCTGTTCCAAGTTGACTCTGCTCTGCTCTCTTCTACATGAGTGCTTTAGATCCACCTTGCCTGTCTGTATCATTCCGGTATCTTGTTTGTTTTTTTTTTTAAGATTTATATATGTATTTTATACATATGAGTCCACTGTCATTGTCTTCAGACACATCAGAAGAGGGCATCAGATCCCATTACAGATGGTTGTGAGCCACCATGTGGTTGCTGGGAATTGAATTCAGGATCTCTGGAACAGCAGTCAGTGCTCTTAACCTCTAAGCCATCTCTCCAGCACCAGTATCTTGTTTATAAAAAACAAAAAACTTTGTTACTTTTATTTGTGTGACATTAGGTAAAAGGATAAATTGTAAGAATTGGTTTTCTCCTCTCAACATGTAGGTTCCAGGGACCTTAACTCAGGTCTTTAGGCTTGGCAATGATTGCATTTTTCAGCTGATCCATCTCACTGGCCCACAATCCCCTGACCCTTCCCCCCTTTAAAAACAAACAAACAAACAAACAAACAAACAAACAAACAAACAGATTCTCATGTGTAGCCCTGGCTGGCCTGGAGTTTGAAGGCTGGCCTCTAACTCAGAGATCCAGCTGCCTCTGCCTCCCAAGTGCTGGGATTAAAGGCATGAACTACCATACCCAGTTAAGTCAGTGGTTTTCTGTTTGGAAAATTCTAGGATAAAGGATTAGGATTCAGTGCTAGGGTGCCCACGCAGGTTGGGATTCTCATGTACAAACATGCACAAAGTCATGGACAAAGGGTGGTGGCCTTGCCTCAAAACTCTGAGTGCTGGCAGAAGCACGTGACCCACTACTTCCCAACTGGTCCTTCTTGACAGGGGATGCTGAAGCATGCGCTGTATTTCCACAGTGGACCCAAGTCCTGAGAGGGCCATGGAGCAAAGACTGAGGAACGGGAGTGAAGACTTGCAAAAGATAGTGTTCTTTATATTTGTTCTTGTAGTAGTAGGCATCTTTGAGGGGAGGTCAACGGTACTGGCCAGTGTGGGGTGTCACCCTGCCACCCAGCTACTGATAGAAAGGGGTACTCTTCCTCCAGAGGGTTTATAATGTCTTCAAGGACTACCTCTCAGAATGCCAGGCTCCTGCTGGTCTGCAGTGTTCTCTGCAAGCTGAGTGAAGCTACCGCAGTGTGGACTCCAGCATGGAGGATGAAGCGGGTAGATGAATTGGTGCGAGTGGAAGGAGCAGCCACCGTCTTAGGCAGCCTGTCTGGCCCTAGGAGCCGCCCAGGCAGTGAGGTGTATGGAGAGTGCCAGGTTATCTTTAAATGGCACTTTACTCAGCCTGCAGCTCTGCCAGCTGGGCAGGGTGGGGGCAGACAAGTTATTTTGAGATCTGAGAGTGAGTGCGAAGGCTGTTTACAGCTCTCCTGTCTGTCCCCTCTCCTGGGAAGAGCTTGGGGCCAGAGCCTTGTCTCAAAACTCAGCACTCCAGCTGGGGTTTGTGTGCAGCCATCCTAGCACAGATGGGAACTGTTGAATTCGGACGCACAGGAACTTTCTTAACACGTTTAGGTGATGATAATTCCATTAGATTCAAGGTCATACTAGCAAACTAAACCTAAGCCTCACTTCAAAGTGCTTTGTATTGTACTGGCTTTATTTAATTCTTACAGTCCCCTGTGGTACAGATACCAACATACCTATTCTGTGGATTTGGAAAGGTAGATAGAAATTTTAAATACATCTTGCCCAAAATTACTAAAGCTGGCATGTGGTCCTGCACAGACTCAAAATCCAGCCTGGCTCCAGAGCCCACGCTGTGAACCACAAACTACTAGTGTCCTGCTCTGCCACTTCCTGACTGCTAGCTCAAAGCCACCTGACCCCTCTGGTCTTGCTGCTCTCTTGTAGAAACTCCACCCTGTCTTTCTGGCTGGAGAGGGCTTAAGGTGAAGCTAAGGTGTCACTGGCCTGGCTTCTCTGCCATTGCTAGCTAACCTTCTGGTCAGGGATGAGGAGAGAAGCTGTCGAGGGAAATGAGAATTAAGAATCTGCTCAACTACAAAGTCAGATGTAAAAATGATTTCTTCTTTTTGGGACAGAGTTTTCTGTGTACTCTTAGCTGTCCTGGAACTCACTATATATAGACCAGGCTGGCCTTGAAGTCAGAAGTTAGCCTGCCAGCCTGCTTCTGTCTCCTAAGTGCTGGGATTAAAGGTATGCACACCACCACCTGGTTGAAAAAAAAAAAACAACTTTTTTTTTTTTAATTGAAATGGATCAGACTGAGTCTATCCTACCACCTAGTGGGGGAATTTAGTGCCAAACTCTGGGGTAAGCACTCCAGGCCTGTTTCCTCTGGTTTTAACACATGCTCACAATATGCAGTGAGTTCTGGCCCATGTACACGTCCTAGATATAGTGCTCTTCAGGTATCCCCTGTGGCCTTCTTCCAAAGTCCATTCTCAGGTCCTGACTCAAGCTCCGGGGTCTTCCTGCTGTGGGAGTCTAGGCCCCTCCTTTTACCCTCCTCCTCCCTCCAGGCTCCGGGTTTGATTTCAGCTGAGCTTCCCCTGTTGGATCTAGAAGTGTAGCTATCCTCGAGAGTGGTTTTCCACCTTTCAAACCCCACTAAGGTGATGAATTACAAAGACTTTAATTACGTTCTGAGAATGAGAGGTGGGGGGGGGGGGTGAGGGGAAGCGAGAGCAAACCATTACACCAATAATTTGTCACAGATAACCACGGGAAAATTGCATAGTGGGTGGCAGGTGGGAGCTGGGGCAGCTCTACAGAGCTGTCCTCCCAAAGGCTCACCAAGCCTTGATTTAGCAGCAGCACTGGCATC
The DNA here is from genome assembly GCF_978045245.1 of Mus caroli. Classification (NCBI taxonomy): domain Eukaryota; kingdom Metazoa; phylum Chordata; class Mammalia; order Rodentia; family Muridae; genus Mus; species Mus caroli. Next base: position 131,955,687 of record NW_028227256.1, read on the forward strand.
TGTGAGGCTGAATTGAGTCACAGTCAAATCCAACCAGGCAAGTCAACCCAGATACAGCTAGCTCCCGCTCTGTGGCGGGGGCTAGGATGGGACTCTTCTTACGATCCGGTGAGCTGGGCATCAGTCCCCCATTTTACAGGCAAGGAAAGCAAGGTTCCTATTCCAACCCCCTTTCTAGTTATATTGTTCTGCCAAGACTTGAAGGGCTCTCTGGGCCTTCTAGTCAGGCCCGGGGCTCACTGTTTTCCTTCTCATTGCATGCTTGCCACACGGGCATGAGAGACCTTTTGTTATCATCTAAAAACAAAAAAATGAGATCATTAGCTGGCTGGTGCCAACCTGCATTATCCTCACAGAAAGGCAAATGGGTCACTGAGTTCGTAATTTTATTAACATGTACGTTTGGCTGCTTGTTGCTGGAATCTTCATAAAGCACTGAGATCCAGTGTCAGTCTGTGGGAGTGGGGCTTTGGCCATATGACTACCAACAGAACGCTTGACCCCTGATGCAGAGGACCTGGTAACACTGAGTTCCTTTGGGGAACCTCTCCCCCAGGGGTCATCAGCCTTTGCAAGGCTTCACCAACTCATCTCTTCTCATCTGGTTCCGGTCTCAGCACACGCTGCCGCTCTTCCACTCAGCTCTGCTGCCAGATGGTGTTCCTACCTTCCATCGCCTCCAACTGTAGCTCAGGCTCCAAACCCCTTTTAGTTTCTCTTAGATGGAGAGTCTTTCTCTGGAGGAAGCAGGCCTTGTTGGAGCCTTCTCACCATTTGGCTCAGCTTATCTTTATAGCTTTTATTTTTGGCCTAGACTCCAGGAATCACAATGTTTTTTTTTTTTCTAGCTGGTGTAGAATCCTGGGTCTCATGAATGCTAATTGAGTGCTCTACCAGTGCACTATACATCAGGCTCCATTTTTGTTTTTTGTTTTTTTTGAGACAGGGGTTCACTATGTAGCCCTGCTTGACTGGAAACTAGAGTTCTGCCTACTTCTCCCTCCACTGGACTGACATTACAGTTGTGTGGGTTTTTGGTTGGTTGGTTGGTTTTGGTTTTTTGAGACAGGGTTTCTCTGTATAGCCCTGGCTGTCCTGGAACTCACTTTGTAGACTAGGCTGGCCTCGAACTCAGAAATCTGCCTGTCTCTGCCTCCTGAGTGCTGGGATCAAAGGCAAGTGCCACCACGTCCAGCTACAGTTGTTTTACCAAGCCCAGTTCATTCTAACATTTCTACTGTGCTTATAAAAGAGCTCTTCAAAGAGCTCTTCAATTGTTTCATGACAATCTTATCTTAGTCACCACAGGCCCCTCTAGAATATCCTGCCCTCCCTTTGTCTGACTGGAGAGGTAAGAGTAACTATCGTTAAGTACAGGCTTCTTGGATAGTAATCTCACACTAGCAGGTAACATTCCGTATCTGCTCTCCTTTATTCATAAAAGGGTTAAGGAAAAGCACCTGCAGGCTGGTGAGATGGCTCAGCGGGTAGGAGCACTGACTGCTCTCTCAAAGGTCTTGAGTTCAAATCCCAGCAACTGGCTCACAACCACCAGTAAGGAGATCTGACGCCCTCTTCTGGCACATCTGAAGACAGCTACAGTGCACTTATGTACAATAATAAATACATCTTAAAAAAAAAAAAGGACTTCTGCAGGGTTGGCAGGTGTGAGGTCATCCACATAGACACGTCCACCAGCTTAGCATCTCAGAGCTCACATTTTAGCAAGATGCTTCACTGAAGGGTCACCTTCTTCATACCAGTGACTCACTGTCATTACTGCTAGCCTAGTCTTTCTTTGGGGGTGGAGGGGACAATACACAGTACCCATTTTTCTGATAACACTTGCCTCATGGGCTGGTGAGATGGCTCAGTGGGTAAGAGCACCCGACTACTCTTCCGAAGGTCCAGAGTTCAAATCCCAGCAACCACATGGTGGCTCACAACCATCCGTAACGAGATCTGACTCCCTCTTCTAGAGTGTCTGAAGACAGCTACAGTGTACTTACATATAATAAATAAATAAATATTAAAAAAAAACAAAAAAAAAACACTTGCCTCATTTGTTATTGATTTCTGATATCAATAATCAGCTTCTCCTGCCCCACTCCAAGACAAGGTCTTATGGGCCAGTAACTTGCTTTGTAGGCCAAGTTGACCTTGGACTCAAGAGATTTGCCTGTCTCTTTAGTGCTGGAATTTAAGGTGGGCACCACCATGGAGCCTGGGCCAGCTTCTTGAAAAAAACCTAAGGCACTGGCCTACTGTATCTGACAGAAGCTTAATAGTCACTGAAACTGACAGGAGACAGAAGAGCCAGAAATGCACTTTTTATTCCGTTCTCAGGCGCAGCTGGCCTGCCTGCTGGGCTGGTGCAGTGCAGCACTTGTCTGAACAAACCCATGAGTGCTGAGGCTGTCCCGAGCCCAGCCTTCTCAGCCATGTCACCACTTCCTCTAAACAGTCTAGGTCTCGGATGTCCTTTTACAGAGTAGTCATTGGTCAGGATCCCTGAGAGGGACAGAGGTGGAGGAAAGTCTGCAGTATTCTAGACCATAACCTGGGCCCACACTGGAGTTTTCTGGACTAACACTCAGTACTTTTAATGAGGTACACAGTACTCCAAATCTTCAATCTTCCTGATAAATACTGTTGCCAAACTCCTTTTCTTATACTTGACCTACTTGGATTCTAAATGTCACCTTTCCTAGGGGTTTCCTGTCATCTAAGATTTGATGAGCATTCTTTCCTTGTGTAGGTCAGTTTCTTTTGCAAATGGCTTCAAATGTCCTGGCATAAACAACCCACTCATCTCCACAGTAAAGACCCACACTTTACTTCTCTAGGGTACTTAGGACAGCTAACAAGAGCTGAGGCTTGTTTTCATTAGCTCACAATGACCACCCCTCTCAGCCCCAGCCACTGCTTTCCCCGCTGAAAGTCATCTGCTTTCCAACCATCTGTTGTAGGTTCATGCGTCTTAGTCAGGGATTAGCGGAACAACTCTTTCTTGGAATCTCATCTGCTTTCTAGCTCTCCAGTGTTTCACCCACAACCTGGAAACCTTTGATCATAGGGAGCCCACACCTCTCATGAGTTCACTGGTCTTTTCTTAGTCTTCAACAGTCCGCCTCGGCCCCTTTCCCAAATGAAGTTGGCTTTCATAGGAGATAAAATACAAGCCAGAGTTCAACTTCGTCACACCAACAGTCACCACCAGAACGTTCTCCTTGCTCTCGGGTACAGTCTCTTGGCAGGATAGGAGATTTCACTGTTGCAGGAGTTAAGTGTTCTGAAAGTACAAGCATCTGTCCACCAGGGTGCAGAAGCCCCTCCACTTCCAATCAGTTATGTATGCTGGCCAGGATGGCTTCCTACAAACCTGCTTTTCAAGTTTTCTTAAGCCAGGAGCTTAGCCCTCCTACCAAAAGTGAACCATGAGAACGGGACAGACCCTTTGGACTAATTTTGGCACCATACACTGGGAACTGTTCTAATGTGCAGGCTTAGAATGAACCCATATCACTGTCGGCATATGAACTGGGGTCTCCAAGCTTCCTCAAATTCAGCAGGCCAGTGCTGCTAACCTGGTACCACTCTAATGTGACAAAACCACTAGACAACTTAATCTTGTGGAATGGTCTACTGTTTTTAGCACCAAATCCAGTTGACTTTGAGGTCAACTATAGAACGAGGTTCCAAAGCTCCTACTGTGGTGTTTTTGGGTGCCACTGGACAGGTATGTTATCATTTCTCTCTATCAGGAACTTCAACTTCAGGAGGAAAAGCAGCAAAGGCAGAGGCAATGCTGGTCTCCACACCGCCAGCCAGAAGACAACTATACACACTTTCTTAGGCTCTTAAAAATAAAAGTGGAAACTTTAGTTAGTGCTTCTGAACTCAAGGTTGAGCACTAAGGACATCTGGTGGCGCAGTCAGTAACAAGCTGCCAAGTCCTTTGGTCCCAGGAAAGGCCTTATACGCCTTCTGCTTAAGTGGAGCTCAAGACCACTACATCCCCTTTCCTTTTTGTTAGAGTATCATCCCAAAGAAAAAGCCCCAGCTATTAAAAATGGAGCGGCAGACCTGGGCACTACCAAACAAAGGGAGCATGGGGCAACTGCTCTGCTCTTAATCTTCACCCATTCTCAACTCATAATGCAAGGGAACCCCACTGCAGGATGCCCTTATTTTTGTAGTACTGGGGACTGAACCCTGGGCCATCCTCCGCACGCTGTACCACTGACTCTTTAAACATATTTGGATGAAAAATACCAGTTCTCTAAGATTTCTGAGCTGCTTGCCAAATCACAGTAGGACGCTAAAATATGCTATGCTTTCTTCTGTTTTTTACTTTGCTTCTGGAGGGAAGAAACAGAAGGTGGAGGTGTTGAGACACCTTAGAGTATGCAGACTAAATTCATTTGTAAAGATCGCTTTACTGTCCTAGAAAAATACATGTTGCAAATTCGAGGGCTACAACTCAACCACTTCAGAGGATTCCTGAGGGACAGGGATACCTCTGAATATCAGACTCTGGGGTTATGTGCAGAAGAGGCATATTAAATATAGATGGGTCAAGCAGATTTAGAAATAAAAATCTCTTTCCTGATTTTTTTTCTTAAAAAAAAAAAAAAAAGACAAGTTGCCATCTGTCTGGCTTGCTTTGTGTATGCATGTATATATAGGAACAGCCTGGGGGAGGGGCTGTGTCATGCAATGAAGCAAAGATGGGAATATGGAGCCTTTGACAGAGGACCCTTAGTGTTGCATGAGGAAAGCATAAAGATGAGATTACTGGAAATGGCTTAGTACGTGGCTGCTCCAGCTTCTCCTTACTGAAAACCTAGAGCATCACTGGCTGAGGGCAGAAGGCATAGGCATAATGATCTCTCACGGGGCTCCTAACTGAACACATCAGATGTCCTATGAAAGCAAACAGATATGTTTCTGAATATTAATGGAAATGAATTCCTGTGCTCCTGAAGTGGGGCAAAATAATCAGGAACCTACATCCCCGGTATCAATGTTTCTGGTCTGGCCAACAGAGGATGCTAGGAATGAAGGGGGGCAGAGCTGGGGAGAAAGACAGTTCCAGATTTGGGGTTTGATAAATGTTCTTTGCTTTAGCTTTTAAAATGCCAGCCCTGGTAAGCAAGGGCTGAGTGTCAGTATCACTGTCCAGGCCGAGGGCCCGAAGCCACTCCAGGCTGAGAAAAAGCGCATCTCCAGGCCAGAGAGGGCGGTAGAATGTCCTGTGGCTGGGCCAGGAGAGGAAGCACAGGCTGAAGACTCTCCTTTTTAGATGCCGATAGTCTGTAGGACCCGCCTCTCGTTGTCGTTAAGGTGGCATGAAAACATTATGTAACAGGGCTGCTGAGCAAACTGGCAAAGGAAGTCTGTGAGATACGCCTGCAGGAAGAAGGAGAGAGGCATCAGCAAGCATCCCCAAGGCCAACAGCATGCAGCAAGTCAAGGACCACCAGCAAGCGGTACAGGAATGCTGGCTTTCAGACAATGCCTGCTTCCTAAGGGGCAGTTTTCACATCCGTGGAACTGATATACATACATGACAGAATGCTATAGGGAACCCAAAAATATTTCCAAGGCTCCATCTCCTATTCCACCCAGAGAACTTTCACAAAGTAGACTCACTTTGAGTGATTATTGCTGGTACAGATGACTGGATAAAAATCCCAGCACCCCTCTCTGCCCCAGGGCTCTGAGCACCCAAACAGACAGCCATCCACCCCTACTTTCTTGCAATTCTAATGATGAACCATGAATGGATTTGAACCCATTATATTGTTTCCATGGCTTGAACGATATTACTTGTAAGAATCTTCTATGGACACCCTCACCTGCAGATCAATCTGATAGAGAGGATCCTTCAGGGCATCGGGGTCATCTTCCTCATCGTCTTCATAGTAATCCTCCTCTGTTAGACACAGCCAACACAGGCGAGTCAGGACAGAGGCCCAACATCAGGCCAAAGATGCGTTTGCTGCATGGCTGAGGCAGGCGGAAGGGCCAAAAGCCCAAGGACCATCCCTATAAGCCCACATCTCCTCTTTCTTAGGTACTCCATTTTGGGCACCAGTGTGCAAAGAAAAGGTATTTACCATGCTGTCCTGTCTTTTCTCAAGTGGCTTACCGTATTTACTTGTAGCAAGAATGTCAGATAAAAGCTGGCCAGCTAAACCATCCTCCTCCTCCTCTTCTTCTTCCTCCTGGTCCTCCCACATGTCATTGGAATCATCTATTTGAAGATGAAAAGCAGCTGAAACAGTCATGCATTTTCCCTCCCCAAATCTTACTAGGGCAGAACAGAAGGGCCTTGAGGATTTCTGTGATGTGGCCTACAGTCCCCAAACGTGACAGCACCAAGGATGCGCTAGCCCTCCCGGTGTGAATGGAAAAACTTCAGCTTTTCAGAAGGATAAGCCAGCCTGCCTCCTAGCTGCCCTCACCTCTAACCGTGAGATCTGAGGAGACCTGACTGTCAGTCACGGCACAGCTTTCCAGTAACACTCCGCACCACACCCTTTAAACCTGTGCCTGAATAAACCTAACCGACAATATGGAAGTTCAAAGTCTCCTGGGAGTAAGGGTCTGGTGCACCTTGGTTCCACTCAGCAGGAGTGGCCTGGCGAGCAGCATTGGCCTCCATGACATTGGAAAGCTCGTTGATAATCAGCTTTAGGATCTTGACCAACAGAGGAATGTTTGTCCAGCGCTCTGGGTCTAGGAAGCAAGTGAAAAGCCTCAGGTTAGACTGGCAGCCTCTCATCCTCCTGACTGACAGCTCTCCTCAGCAGAGCTCCTTTCTCAGGTGCTTTCTGCCACCCTCACTAAGTCCAGCAAAGAATGACTTCAATTTAATTCTCCTGGGTCTTATACATAGCAGCTCAGAGATAGGAGAAGTAAGAGTTCCGGGATTAGAGATCAGTTCCTACTAGCAACCAAGCTGTGAAGCCAGCACAGGATGCCAGTCCCTGGCCAGAACTTTAACTTCTGAGACAGGGCAGACAATCAGAGACTTACAGCTAAAGGCAGCAACTCTACATACAGTCCATCGGAGCCCCAGACTGAAGCTGGAAGCTGGGAGCATTGTCCCAAGATTATTTTTGTCAATTTTCAACAAGAAGGATCCACACGTTCTGATTCACTGTTCAGTTTTCTGATTCTTCTTTATGAACCGACCAATAAAAACACAGAACACAGTGTAGCCCTTCCCCTATCCCAGGTCTCTGAAGCCCCTCCAGACTGGAAGCATGACTCACTTTTGGCTGACTTAGAGCGGGTGCGGATGCCCTCGTCCATGCTGTAGATCTCTTCTCCCTTCACACGAATATCTTGTAGCCGCTTGTCGTCTGCATTGATGCCATGCTGAAGCAGTTTACACAGTGCCACAGAGCTGGCAAGAGCCAGGAAATGTCAGTCAGCTCCCATCTAGAGCTTTTGCCAAGTAGATTAGCTCGCCCTCAGAAATGAAGACCCTCTCTTTGATGGTGTAACTTCTTTTTACTACTAATTAGAAGAGGTAGCAGAGCCCAGCTAAGAAAGGGATTTGGTGTCCGGCAATGGTGGCGCACGCCTTTAAGCCCAGCACTTGGGAGGCAGAGGCAGGCGGATTTCTGACTTTGAGGCCAGCCTGGTCTACAAAGTGAGCTCCAGGACAGCCAGGGCTATACAGAGAAACCCTGTCTCGAAAAACCAAAATAAGAAAGAAAGGAAGAAAGAAAGAAAGAAAGAAAGAAAGAAAGAAAGAAAGAAAGAAAGAAAGAAAGAAAGAAAGGAAGAAAGAAAGAAGAATGGGATTTGGTGTACACAAGGTGGTCCACTGATATCTGCTCATCTTGAAAAATGTTAGGGGTGGGCAAGCTGCACAATGATTATCCACACTGGTTAGTGTGTCTGGGTGATGAGACCTAGTGGTGCACAATGGTTACCCACACTGGTTAGTGTGTCTGGGTGATGAGACCTAGTGGTGCACAATGGTTATCCACACTGGTTAGTGTGTCTGGGTGATGAGACCTAGTGCTGCACAATGGTTACCCACACTGGTTAGTGTGTCTGGGTAATGAGACCTAGTGGAATAAGCGCAGGCTAGAGACTGGGGACTTAGCCCAACGGTCGAAGGCTGGCCTACCAAACTCAAGGCTCTGGGTTTGGTTCCCAGCACCAGAAAAATAAAAGATAGAAGTCTAGGCTATGGAGTTGCAAAACAAAGGTCGGGTCTGTCTGTCTGTCTATCTATCTATCTATCTATCTATCTATCTATCTATCTATCTATCTATCTATCTATCTATTGCTGTCTTGGAGGTATCTATCTATCTATCTATCTATCTATCTATCTATCTATCTATCTATCTATCTATTGCTGTCTTGGAGGTAGCTCTGTAGATCAGGCTGGCCCTGAACTCACAAAGACCTGCTTCTGCTTCCTGAGTACTGGGATTCACCAGGCGTAGGCTTAGATTTACAAAGGAGGATAAGCCACCATCTGTACTTAGCCAGGCAAAGTCTGCTCAAGAGGAGGTTCTTAGCAGAAATCAGAAATACACCTTTTCCTCTGCTGTTTTATTGGGAATTTCAACATGGAGATATTAAATTATATGGTTATCAAGAAAGACACAATAGAGACTAAAGGGACAGCTTGGTTGAACAAAATTCAATGGTGTAAGTCAGGGACAAAAGATTTAAATGTGAGTAGAAGTAGAAAGCTCAGAGCAAATGTACCGGGCCTTACCTAACTTTGCCTTCATACTGTCCATAGAACAGGTGCTGCCGACTCGTCCACTCAGCCATCACAAACTCCAGGGCAGGCTTCCCAGTTGGTCCTGGGAGACTACATAGGAACTCCAATAGAGGTTCCAGCTGAGTGTGCACCAGATGAGCAAACACCATGATGAGAGACTAGAAGAGAACAAGAGGTATCTTTTTCAAGAAAAGATTGCATAGACACAGGAAAAGAGGGAATGTGCTGGTCAGTCAGGAAGCAGACTCTGAGACTGGGCATGGTGGCACATACCTTTAATTCCAATACATAGGAAGTAGAGGCAGGCAGATCACTGAGTTTGAGGCTAGCCTGGGTCTATACAGAGAGTTCCAGACTAGCCAGAGCTACATACTGAGACCATCTCAGATAAAACCAAAACCAAAGTCAAACTAGAAATAGAGTCTGGGCTGGAGAGATGGCTCAGTGGTCAGGGCACTGCTATTCTCGCTGAGGAGCTGGGTGTGGTTCCTAGCACCCAAATCGGTGGCTCCCAACCATTTCTACTGTAGTTCCAAGAGACTGGACTCGATGTATGTGGTGCACATACATGCATGCAAGCAAAACACTCATACACGTAAAATGAATTTGTCTATATACAGCAGAGTCCACTCATAGGACAGAACATGGGGGTTTTCCTTGTTCACGTCTCTCCCACCAGGAGAGATCCACTCTACTGAGCTGTTCTACAAGGATAGTGAGAGAATAAAACAACTCAGGACCCACACACTCACTTGATTCTCACGCAGCAAAGCCTACTGTACCCCACTGTCCTTACCTGCATGACGCTGAGTGTCTCTGCCTGCTGCATCTTACTGAGGATGGCACGAAGAATCTGGTCCAGATTCTCCCCCAGCTCCCGCCCTGCCTTGGAGATGAGGGTGGAGACCAGGCGGCCCACAAAGGCTGCAGTAAACTCTGAGGTTCGTGGGTCAAGGAGCTGGCTCACTACTTGCATCACGTACCATAGTCCATTGTGGCCTTGTTCATCATGCCACTGGGCTACCTGTTCCAGTGTCACTGACACATAGGCCCGTAAACACTCACCACCATTCTATGGGGACAGAAATGACAAGCAAGATTAGCCATTGGAGAACAGATGCAAGGAGACCCTCAAGCTGTTACTGACAGAGGCCTATACCTCATGGGAACAACAAACCTCTAGGGCTCTGTGGCTCATACACTAGACACAAGGAATTTATTGTTTAGAGCTAAAGATAGGCACCAACATGATCCTTCTTTTACCCAAGTATCTATCTTCGCACGTCTTTAATCCCAGCACTTGGGAAGCAGAGGCAGGCGGATTCCTGAGTTCGAGGCCAGCCTGGTCTACAGAGTGAGTTCCAGGACAGCCAGGGCTACACAGAGAAACCCTGTCTCGAAAAACCAAAAAAAAAAAAAAAAAAAAAAAACCCCAAAAAAACCCCCAAAAACAAAAAACCCCTGCCTACTTCTCATTACAATGACCAATGACCAAGAACACTGAGGTTTACCAGTAAAGATTTACCTTTGGTACTGAAAAGCCCTCTTAGATGTAGCCATAATTAGGAGTATGAAAGGTCTTCATGTTATGAAGATGGACCTCACACAAATCACTGTCTGCCTAGGGAGCTCTACTCTTACCAGGATCTCCTATCATTCCTACAGCCTTCACAAACGGTCCCAGTAATAAAGACCTGAGAGCACCCAACATCTTTCACTTCTCCACGTCTATCAACAAAATATTCAGAAAGGTCTCAAATCCAGACCTCTACAGAGGTCATCTATAGGCTCCTCTATAGCATCAATAATCAAATACAGATAGCCAGATGTCTGGCAGTCACACTTCCTAAGACCATTAAAGCACAACCCCACCAGGTCTCTCTGGTAAATTTGGAGCTGACAGACTTACATTTCAAAAGCATAATCACAGGTCAGATTTTCTATCCTACTATATGGCTATGACCTTCCAGTCTCCAAGTCTCAGATACCTGCATGGTGGCATTGTCATCTGTGTGAAGGGTGCACTGTGCCACAGCAGGGAAAGCCTGGCAAATGAGGAGCTGGGAAAGGGGAGGCTTGGTATTTCGAACTACTGTAGTCAAGATGTCAATGGCTGTCTGAAAAAAGAACAGAGAAGTCAGAATTACTTCTTGGGAGGGAGATATCCAACAACAAGAACGCCTGTCAGGTACACACAGCTCTCAGCCTCACTAGAGCGCTTATAATTCCATTAGCTGTGGGCGCAGGTGGTACAGGCAGGAGGGCATGTGTGTTTATAACCCTGGTGCCGGGGAGGCAGAGAAAGGAGGTTTCCGGGGCTTACTGGCTGGTTGGCATACCGTACAGCAAGACTCAAGCCAAAGAAAGGCCTTGCTTCAAAGGAGGTAGACTGTATTCTTGAGGATGACACCAGAGGTTGTCCTCTTGTTCCCAACATGTATCGTAGCAGTTGGGGAAAATGCCACCAGGAATGGTGGTGCATGCCTATAATTCCAGCATTGGGGAGACAGAGGCAGGCAGATTTCCTGAGTCTAAGGTCAACCCATATAGCTAGTCTACACAGTGAGACCATACCTCATACCCCAGACACATTCACTCTTACTACCCAACCCCAAATTCCCTGCTTTTTTCCAAGACTGGTTTCTCTGCGGAGCCCTGGCTGTCATGGAACTCATTCTATAGACCAGGCTAACCTCAAACTTAGAGATCTACCTGCTTCTGCCTCCCAAGTGCTGGGATTAAAGGGGTAAAACTCCCCACCCCTTTTAAAAAACCTAAGGCAGTCAAGCACTGTCTTCATGGACAGAGTAGCTCAGTATATCATAGCATCCTGAGTCTCCAAGCCCTGACAGATGTCCTGTGCACAGGTGGGACCTGTGGGTGGTACCTGCTTCCCTTCTCTCCCTCCCTCCCTCCCTCCCAGCCCTTCTATCACTTACCGCACAGAGCCCTGCAGGGATCTTGTCTGCTGGGGCCTGCATTATGCTGACCAGCGTGGGAATCAGCCTCATCTGCATGGGACCTTGACAGGCTTCAATCTGCGACAGCTCCTTGAAGATGTCCTGAGCCAGCGAGGCCACAACAGGATCTGAGGTGGGTAAGGCAACATGGAACCCTCGCTACTTCTGGTCTAATAATGCTTGTTTCTCGTTCTAAGTCTAACGTGGGTTAAGTAATTCTGTAGAGGTTAAATCTCACACAGTTGGGAAATGGAAGTGGAGCAGCCAGCCACAAGAATCCCCTGAAGAACAAGGGATGCTAAGTCTTCAAACATACAATAGAGGTGTTCTCCGGGGCTTGGACTTTCTAATAGCTACTCCTAAAGTTAAAGGAGGCTTTTCTTCTGGGGCAAAGTTTAAGGCCTTTGCTTTCCTGAAACCTAGAGTGATAATAAAACCCAGTGATAAAAGCCACCGAACGAAAAAGCAACAACATCCCGATACTTTAAGAAGATAAGAAAGGAAGAGAGGCTCAGCAGTTAAGAGCACTGACTATTTCTCCAGAGGTCCTGAGTTCAATTCCCAGCAACCACATAGCGGCTCACAACCATCTGTAATGGAATCTGATGCCCTTTTCTGGTGTGTCTGAAGGCAGTTACAGTGTACTCACATACACACATAAATAAATCTTTAAAAAAATAAAAAAAGAGGAAAAAAGAATGTATAATCTAAGGAGGAGGAAGAAGAGGAAGGGGAGGAGGGAGAGGAGAAGAAGGAGGAGGAGGAAGAGGAGGAGGAGGAGGAGAAGGAGAAGGAGAAGAAGAAGAAGAAGAAGAAGAAGAAGAAGAAGAAGAAGAAGAAGAAGAAGAAGAAGAAGAGAAGAAGAAGGAGGGAAGGAAGGAAGGAAGGAAGGAAGAAAGAAAGAAAGAAAGAAAGAGAAAGAAAGAAAGAAAGAAAGAAAGAAAGAAAGAAAGAAAGAAAGAAAGAAAGAGGAAGAAAAAGGAAGGAAGGAAGAAAAAGAAAGAAAGAGAGAGAGAGAGAGAGAGAAAGAGAGAGAGAGAGAGAGAGAGAGAGAGAGAGAGAGAGAGGAGGTGGTGGCCAAGAAAGAAAGAGAGAGAGAGGAGGTGGTGGTCCATGCCTTTAATTCCAGCGCTTGGGAGGCAGAAGCAGAAGGATCTATATGAGTTTGAGGCCAGCCTGGTCTATGGAGTGAATTTTAGAACAGCCAGGGCTACATAAAAAGACCCTGTTTCAAAACAAACAAACAAACAAAATAGTAAGATATAAAATTTAAAACACTGCTGACCCCAGCCTCTCATATAATTTTTTAAAAAATTAGTTTATTCATTTTTATTTTGTATGTGGGTGTTCTACCTGCATACATGTCTGTGTACCCATGTGTGCAGTGCCCAAGGAAACCAGAAGAGGAGTGTCCTTCAGAATTGGAGTTCCAGAAGAGAGTGGGCCACCATGTAGGTATAGAGTCCCTGAAAGAGCAGCCAATACTTGCCCCTCTCCTGCCCCTCTTCCACCTTTTCACGAAGTCCCACATATTTCTTAGGGAGTAGTGAGGATGGAGAGGAGGGACTCCCAGGGCCCTACCTGTAAAAAGGTACAGCCCTCAGAAAGCAGAGCTTTACAAAGAGATGGAGCTTCTTTCTGGTGTTTGTTCTGAGAAAGGGTCTCACTATACAGCCTTGACTCTGTAATCCTCCAGCCTTAGCCCCAAGGACTAGGATCATAGGTATGTATACCTGGCTGAGAGATGGAACTTCATGTTAATCAGCTTTACTCACGTAATAAAAGTACCTCTGTCATGTAGCATGACAAGATACACGCAGTGGACACTAAGGTGTATGTTAAAAGTAACTATAGCATTGTTTGTAATAGAAAAGAAAGAACACTCTAGCTCTCCATTAGCAGAATGGGTAAAAGAGATACAGATAGCCATGTAGGACAATTAATGAAGCCTGAGAAGAACAAGAGAGCAACGGGCATGCTCTGCAGAACACATTTATCAGATAAAAAAACAACCTTCCAAAACACAAATTAAATAACCTGTTCAGTATGATATCACTCTACCACTTCTATGTCTTCTAGTTTCAATTTTTAAAACAAATATCCTTAGTATTTTTCCTGGTACTCAGCATGAATATGTTTACTATAAAAACTTAAAATGCTGAAAAGTATTAAAGGAAAGAAAAGCCTGTAATTCTTCTACCTAGAGATAATACCTTTGGTATTTTCCATTATTTTATTCTGGCATTTTTCTTTCCAGTACACACAGCTACATGCATATCCTCTTTTAAAACTACAACTAAAACTTCAGATACATTTTTATGTATATCCTGAGGAAATCTGTCTTTTTGCTTAATTTTTAGTATTATAAAAACATCTGCGCTGGGTTTGAAAGCCCGTGTCTACAACCCAGCACTTGGGAGGAGCAGGCGGGAGCAGGGATGGAAGGGTCCAGCCCAGGCTTAGCTACACAGAGGCTCAAAGGCTGGGTTGTCACTTGGCAGCAGAGCACTTGACCCTTGTGTGAAAGGTTTCTTGGCATGTTTCTGTCTTCAGGATTTTCTTCCCCAGAATTAGGGATCAAACCCAGGGCCTCGTACACACTAAGCAAGCGTCTATCCCTGAGCTGCACCCATCGGAAGAGCTCAAGTGAGGCTGCTTTGCAGTAGTCTTTTTTTTTTTTTTTTTTTTTGGTTTTTTGAGACAGGGTTTCTCTGTGTAGTCCTGGCTGTCCTGGAGCTCACTTTGTAGACCAGGCTGGCCTCGAACTCAGAAATCTGCCTGCCTCTGCCTCCCAAGTGCTGGGATGAAAGGCGTGCGCCACCACGCCCGGCGCAGTAGTCTTTTATGTACTATCTCTCCTAGTCCTTATGTGAAAATCCCAGGAACTGGCATTTGACTTTGCAATGCTGCCATGTCTATGGAGAGCCAGTTCCTTTGTTAGCTAGGGGTGGTTCCTAACCCACCAGTTACCACTTCTTCGGGTGCTTCTCATCAACACATCTTTCTGGAAGGCATACCATTACTGTACTTGAGGAAAATAGCGATGGTGAAGGGGCAGATCTTGTTTTCCACGCTTGCTGTGAATTCTGGGTCAACAGTACAAACGATGCACAGCGTCTCCATCACCAGGTTGAGGACCTCTGAGCTGAACTGGGCTGCTAGGTGAATCAGGCCATCCAGGATGCTGGGGAGGAAGGGCTGAAGCACATGCGTACTCTCTGAGACTTTCAGTTGATCACAATAACTAGAGAGAGATACATAATTCAGAATTATTCTTAAGTAGACCCTTCAATTTTTAGCCTTTCCAATCTTATATGACATATGTATGCATACATAGCTTTATAAAGCTACTTCTGGAGTCAGCTATGTCTTCATATCTTTCTGTAGCATATTACATACATATCAGTGCCTCTACTTTCTTCAAAATTTCCTCTTTGCTGGGGCTGGAACCCAGGCTCTTTCCTACATGTTCAAGCAGGTGCTTTACTACTAAGCCACCCTGCTAGCCTATTTGTTATTTTCTTTAAAATTTTATACAGCCACATCATCACATCCAAATTATTAAGATACTAGGTTAAATGTCTTATGAGTTCTCAGACTACAGTGTTAAATCACATTACCAAGATTTTGACATAAAAAGCTGGCAAGATGGCCCAGCCAGTAAAGGTACTTGCTCCTAAACCGATGAACTGAGCTGGATCCCCAGAGACCACACGGTGGAAGTTACCCTCCAACTTCACACGCTGTAGCACGTGACCAACCTGGTCTACAAAGCAAGTCCAGGCTGCAGGGGTTCCACAGTGAAACCCTGTCTCAAAACCAAAACACAACAACCCACCAAAAGCAAGCAAGCAAGCAAGCAAGCAAGCAAGCAAGCAAGCAAGCAAGCAAGCAAGCAAGCAAATAAACAAATGTAGTCTTAAAACATCTTCTCATTACAATTGTATAATGGGAGACTATTTTTTGATTTCCATGTTACAAATTTTGTGTTTTAAGTGTCAAAATGAGTTTAATCTATATAAACAATCTAAGGTATACTCACAAAATTAATACTTTACATATGGGATTTAAACTTCTCTATGCAGTCCTAACCACCTCTTTTTTTTTTTAAGATTTATTTATTTTTTTGTATATATGAGTACAGTATCACTGTCTTTAGTCACACCAGAAGAGGGTAGAACCCATTACAGATGGCTGTGAGCCACTATGTGCTTGCTGGGAATTGAACTCGGGACCCTGGAAGATCAATCAGTGTTCTTAACTGCTGAGCCATCTCTTCAGCCCCGTCTAACCACCTCTTAATCGACAAGTATTTGGCTGGATGTTGCTTACTGTCTCTCACAGGATACAAATGCTACAAACACACTGTTTAAACCTGCACCTTCCTTCTTTCCCGATAGGTACGGAATCCCCGGCTTTGCCTGTACTGGGCGAATGTTCCAGCACTGAAGACACCTGCAGTCCCATGAGTCTCTCCTTCAGCACTGTAGTTAGAAATAGGCAATGAGGGGCTGAACTTGAACTTACAGAGATCCTCCTGCCTCTGCTTCCACAGTTCAGTGGCAGGCGTAAGGGTGTGTCACCTCACTCCACTCTTGTTTGTTTAAAATAGCCAAATAATGGTCCTAGCTGTAAAGCTCCAGTGACCGTGAGACCATGGTTTATGGGCTTGGCTTTGCCATAGACGTGCTTTTGGCTCAGAACTAACCTATTTCTTTTTCTTTTTAAATTTATTTTTGGATTATTTTGTTTGTTTGTTTTTTGAGACAGGGTTTCTCAAAAAACCTGTCTCTGCCCCGGGATTAAAGGTGTGCCACCACCTGCCTTGCTGGATTTATTTAAGTTTCTATGTACGTAGAGCACACATGTGCCTGGTGCCTGAAGAGGCCAGAGGGTGAGGTATCCTGGAAATGGAGTTATGGGTAGCTGCAAGCCACCACACAGTCACTGCTTACTGCCTCTACCAGTGTGTGTGTGTGTGTGTGTGTGTGTGTGTGTGTGTGTAAAATCTTACAAGTAACTGAAAGTCACAGCATTGACCACTATGCTTACTATTTATTGCCAAGTCTATAAGACTCCTTGCTTTAGTAATGGTAAAAGTTTTGTACTCTTAGATCTTGCACTTCCTAGTTTTGGGCCTTGGCTCTTTCCTTATTGCTTCCTCCTCTCCTTCTACTGGCTACTCCGCCTGACTGCAGTAACCCTCCTCCTCCCCCTCCCCCTCCATCACTACAGCCACTGGTACTTGATGTCTCAACTTCTCACCATTTGAGCCGAGAAGCAGATCTGTTGTCCTTGTAATTAAAACAAGGTAATAAAACAACAACAGAAAAGAGTTCAGAGATGATCAGAGCCAGGTGCCACCTCAGTGCTCAGAAGTGAGGCCTGGGCTTGCGGCTGGAGGGCTGGAGCGATGGCTCAGGGTTTTAGAGCTCAAGGGTTGCTCTTGCAGAGGACCCAGGCTCAATTCCCAGCACTCACAGCACATTCAGTTTCACGGGATCTGATGTCTTATGCTGGACTCCCCAGCACAGACAAAACACCCATACATAGGAAACAAATACACAAACAATAAAAAATAAGTCAGTCATAAATATGACTAGAGAAATCTGACACAAGTATAATTATTCATCAATAAATATCTTATATTGTTTCAGAAATCATTTAAAGCAGTTTACACTGAAATATAAGCCACAGCATGGAGGAATAAACTAAAGCTGGCACAAAAGAAAAGAGCCAAGCTGCTCTGATGAACTAAAATGTTACAGCATTAGCCATTTCCCGGGCTGGAGAGGTCTCAGGGGCTAAGAGTGCAGACTGCTCTTCCAGAGGACTTCCCTGGCATCAGTGTTGGGCAGCTCACAACTGTTTGTAAGTCCAGGGCCTCCAGAGGTACCCACACTCCCTTGCACATACCCACATACACATTAATTAAATAAAATTAAACTTGGAAACCAAAAACATAGTTTTACCAATATGACAAGGACATAGTCGTTAGAAAACCAAATAGGAAATGACTAAATTGAAATTTTTGGCCGAGAAGAAAAGATGGCTAAGAATTCTTCATAGGGTAGCTCCTAAACATTTGTTATTTTAATTTTGTGTGCGTGTGTGCATGCATATGCGATATACATATTTGCACATGTGTTCAGATGCCTATGGAGGCCAGAAGAGGGTACTGGATCCCCTGGAGCTGTGGCAATAGAAGTTATAAGCTTGTAGCAAGCCCCAGTGAGTCCCCTGTCTTTCTCCAACTCCCTTGGAGCTGGGGTTACAGAAGTGTCAGGGCTGCCAGCCTTTCACACAGGAGCTAGGATCTTAATGCAGGTCCTCATGACTTACACCAATGCTCTCAACTGCTGAGCCAGCTCTCCAGCCTCTCAATGTACTTTTCTGACTATAAAACTGAAGCTTATTGTAAATAACCACAGTTATAACAATAAATGAAAGGGTTTTTTTGTTGGTTTTATTTTTTTTGGTTTTTTTCGAGACAGGGTTTCGTTGTATAGCCCTGGCTGTCCTGGAACTCACTTTGTAGACCTGGCTGGCCTTGAACTCAGAAATCTGCCTGCCTCTGCCTCCCGAATGCTGGGATTAAAGGCATGCACCACCACCACCCAGCTTGTTTGTTTTTTAAAATCCTAATTTTTCCCTGTGAGAACCAACATAAGTGAGTTATGTTTGACGGGCACTGTTTTCTAAGCCATCCCAGAAGACAAGAGGCATTTAACATGAGTATTTACACACTTCTATCAAACTCTCAGTTTGCAACTCTGAACATTTCTGTAAAATCACAGCACTAAGTAGAATAGTTCTTTTACCAGTAATCTGTTTTTAAATTTATTATGATTTTTCTCATGGCCTATGTTTTTAAAAAAAGTTTTAATTAAGATATATACATAGGTTTTAATGGTTTTGTTCTTATTTAGTTGACAAAGGCTTTAAACTTTTTTCTTTAAAACGTTGTTGTTGCTATTTTCTCTGTCTGTCTGTCTGTCTTCATGTCCATGTATGAAAACATCTGGGTGTTTCAGGTCTCCGGGAGTTGGAGTTACAGGTAGCTGTGAACTGCCTGCTGTGGGTTCTAGGAATCAAACTTGGCTCCTCTTCAAGAACTGTATGTTCTCTTATCTGCTGAGCCACCTCTCCAGCTCCTGCTTTTAATCTTATACTGACATTTGATGTAAGGGATGTTTAATGCCTCAGGGACTAATGAATGCATGTAGATAAAAAAATCAGGTTTTACAAAGGTCAGAAGTAATATAGGCAAGTGGTTAAGCAGGTTATGCCTCCCTCCTCAGCCATTTAAGAATGGGTTCAGAGCTCTCTGAAAAGCTGTACTTGGTTTCTCTTAGCACAATGAGGTTTTAAATTTATTCAGAGCCAAAGATCGGCTCTACCACGATTGCACAGGAAGATTGATCTGTTCATGGTTGTAGCACTAATTCAATACACACAGGCAGACTAGGTGATTCCTCAATGCTCCCAAAGGATCTCCCTCCTTCCCTCTCCCCCCTCAATGCACAGATTCTCACTGTCTCAAATGTCAGGATAGGAGCACAAATTTTGTAATTCTCATGCATAGAATTCAATGGAGATGCTTAAATTTGGATCTTAAAATAGCCTTCAAACTAGAAATGTCCAGGCCTAGAGAGAGGGCTCAGCAGTTAAAAGCACTCGTTCCTATTGAGACCTGGGTTCAATTCCTTATACTCACGAGGTGGCTTACAACTGTCTATTAACTCCAGTTTCAGGGGATGCAATGTTCTCTTCTGACCTCTATAAGCACCAAACATGCACATGGAACACAGACATGCGCAAAAAAACACTCAGAGGGCTGGTGAGATGGTTCAGTGGGTAAGAGCACCGACTGCTCTTCCAAAGGTACTGAGTTCAAATCCCAGCAACCACATGGTGGCTCACAACCACCCATAATGATATCTGATACCCTCTTCTGGTGCATTTGAAGACAGCTACAGTGAACTTATACTAATAAATCTTAAAAAAAAAAAAACACTCATATACATAAAATAAAACTATGAACTGAAAATTTCAAATACCAACGTGTCCCCTAGTCTGAGTATGAACTTAAGTAACGACTATGAAACCTCTAGTCTTTGCCTGTGAAAAAGAGAAGTGAAACTGGGAAATATGAGCTTGTTTCTATGCCACATTCTCCCCAAATTTGGATTCTAATGCATAGACTACCAACACAGTGATGTGGCTGCTAATTAGATTTATGTCCTTCACAATTATGCAACATTATGCAAATTATTCAGAGCCTTGGGTTAAGTGCCTTCACTGAAGAGAGGCAGCTGCTCTTTGAATTGAAAGGGAATAAGGAACAAAGGGACCGCCTTCTGGAGTCACCAGTAGAGCTTCTTTTCCTTTTCCTCCAGTATTCTTCCTCAAGAGGTCTCTAGGAGAAATTTCTAGGCAACACAATGCATGGGACAGCGGTGATGTTCTCTAGCTGAGCCATTTCTCCTCAAGCAGTTCTTAGCATTCTAGAGTAGTGTACTTACCCCCAGATGGCTCTCACAGCAGAGATGCGAACTGATGGGGGCTGTGTCTCATGAAGACCACTGACTGTTGCCTGTAGGAACTGCTGAATCAGTTCAGGGGACATAGCGACAGTGAAGCGACTGGCAGCCCACAGTGCCCGGCCCAAGAGGAAAGGAGACGCTAGGAGGAAGAGCAATTACAGGCTGCATGATGAAAAGTTCCTCTCCCCCTGCTCCTCCCCAACTCCATTTCTCAAACGTTAACAAATATTGGATGCTATACAACATAGATGACTTATTTGAAAGAAAGAGCAATTTCACATATTAAAGACATATGTGCAATAAATGATAGAGAAGCCAGTTCTCAGTTCTACCTCGGACCTCAGTTCTATTCTGAGACCGAAGCCCTCACTGCTGCTTACCTGCACGAGTCCTCTTCCTTCCCACTGCCTCTTCCTTCCCATTACTGTCTCAACACTAGAACATCAATTATAGCTGCTATCCCTCTATTAATAACCTGACAAACAAGTCCACAGTCCACCAAATCCACATGAAACTAGTGCTGACATTCAAGACAACTTTGATGGCTATTAAGCTCAAGCACACATCCGGACTCAGAGCTCACATCTTGCTTTGTCAACTCTGAGCTTTGTTTATCACAAGTCAACATGTTCCCTTCATACTCTCTATGATCTCTCAGTCTGCAGCAATCTCAAATTATCTCTGAGCCACTGTAATTCTGTGTGTTCAGCTTTCTCATATGCTGTACTTTGTTTGATATTCTAATCTACTGGTGTAAGAATTACTACTTCCTGCTAAGCATGAACTGTTTAAGAATACTGAATTCGGGGGCTGGTGAGATGTCTCAGCGGTTAAGAGCACCGACTGCTCTTCCAAAGGTCCTGAGTTCAAATCCCAACAACAACATGGTGGCTCACAACCATCCGTAACAAAAATCTTATGCCCTCTTCTGGAGTGCCTGAAGACAGCTACAGTGTACACACATATAATAAATAAATCTTTAAAAAAAAAAAAAAAAAAAAGAATACTGAATGAGCCGGGTGTGGTGGCACACGCCTTTAATCCCAGCACTCTGGAAGGCAGAGGCAGGCAGATTTCTGAGTTCGAGGCCAGCCTGTTCTACAGAGTGAGTTCCAGGACAGCCAGGGCTACACAGAGAAACCCTGTCTCAAAAAACAAACAAACAAACAAAAAAAAAAAAAAAAAAAAAAACAAAAAAAAAAAGAGAATACTGAATGCATTCAGCTTGTCAAAAAGCTTAGTCAATCACACTAAAATATCAAATTGAGGAATTATTGAATAGCTCTTAACAAACTAGGAGATAATTACTATCACTTTAGATATAGAGGTAGTAACTGCCAAAGTATGGCTTAGGTATTTCTGAAAGTCCTTAAAGCTAAAACCATCACCTTTTAACTTTTTTACTCTCATTCCTTCCCAAATGATCAACAGCTCTTTCCAGAGATTTTATGATACATATATGACATCATGGCTATTATAACTAACAGAATAGATACAAGCTGCAATTCTTGATTAAAGATTTTAATCTCATTTATGAATATATATGTATGTGATTGTGTGCACATACATACAGTGCCAGAAGTTGCCATAAGAGGGCATCAGATCCCTTGGAACTTGAGTTACATCTCTTGGGGCATTAAGGACTAAACTCAGATCTTTATACACAAACATACACACAAAACTGAGAAAGACAGAGATAGAAACAGACACAGAGAGAGGGGGGAAGAGAGAGAGGAGAGAGAGCAGAGAGGGGGGAAGAGAGAGAGGAGAGAGAGGAGGGAGGGAGGGAGGGAGGGAGGGAGGGAGGGAGGGAGGGAGGGAGAGAGAGAGAGGAGAGAGAGGAGAGAGAGAGAGAGAGAGAGAGAGAGAGAGAGAGAGAGAGAGAGAGAGAGAGAGAGGAGAGAGGAGAGAAAGGAGAGAGAGAGAGAGAGAGAGAGAGAGAGAGAGAGAGAGAGAGAGAGAGAGGAGGGCTAAGAGAAGAGATGACTCAGGGGATAAGAATGCCTTCTCTGTAATCACAAGGCTAGGAGTTTGGATCACAGCACCCATGCAACTAAGCCAGAAGGCCCAGCAAAGGCCTGTGATCCCAGCTCTGACAGTGGTGGAGGCCCAGCAAAGGCCTGTGATCCCAGCTCTGACAGTGGTGGAGGCCCAGCAAAGGCCTGTGATCCCAGCTCTGACAGTGGTGGAGGCAGTAGGTCTGATGGGGTTTGCTGGATTCTGTCTAGCTAAGTCCAAGGAGAGACTCCAACTCAAAGGATTGGGCAGAGGTAATATAGGATACTTGACAACCTCTTCTGGCTTATGATGTGCATAAATCACACACAGACACACAAAGAAACAAATATTAAAAAATACCTAAGTGAGTTAACATCAGGTCCCAAGATCTTCTAGAATCCTGGCATGTATTCAAACATACCTGACAGGTTGAGGTCTGCAAGGATGACATTGGTCAGGAAACCATGCATATCAAAATGGATTCTGCCATTTTTCACACTGTCAGTGATGATAGACTTCACAGAGCCTAGAGCAAGCATGCAGGCCTCGTGGATCTTCCACCTGTAACAGGGATACTGCAGTTGGTAAAGCAAACAACACTTTCAAAATAAGTAAGACCCCCTCAGAGTATTCCAAGGTAATTTGATCCCAAATCATTTGTCAGTATTTCTAATTAATTTATTTAAAAGTATATTTCTATACTTATCAATCATCTATCATGTGGGAGCACTACCCACCCATCCATCCAACCATCCACCCATCATCCATCCATCCATCACCCATCCATTCATCCACCTGTCTGTCTGTCTGCTTGCCGGTCTGTCTGTCTATCGTCTATTATGTAGGAGCACCAGCAATAGCATGGTGTAGTCCGAGGACACCTTTCTAAAGCTCCTCACTTTAATGCTATGGGTTCTAGGGATTGAACTCAGTTTGCCAAGCTTGACATTCAAGTATCCTTGCCTGCTGAGCCATCTCATCTGCCCTTGATTTTTAAAAAAGATTTATTTATTTATATGTCTTCAGCCACACCAGAAGAGGACATCTGATCCCATTATAGATGGTTGTGAGCCACCATATAGTTGCTAGGAATTGAACTCACTACCTCTTAATTGCTCTTAACTGCTGAGCCATTTATCCAGCCCCAGCCTTTATTTTTTTGAGATAGGGTCTCACATAGGCCAGGCTCGCCTCAAACTTGCTATGTATTGATAAGGATGGCCTTGGACTTCTAAATGTTTTACTTTTATCTCCCAAGTGCTAGGAAAGAAGTCATGTACCACATCTAGTCTCATCCTTTCCATTTAAACACTATTAAAAGCCACAGAACACACTGAAGTATAATAATAGAGTCTTCTAATTAAAAACGAAAGCCCCCCCTTTCAAAGCTGTTTAAAAAGGGACAGAATGAGCTCATTTCCCCTTAGATGTCATGCTTCAAACAAGGCTGTAAGCAGAGCTTCTGCTCACCCTTACCAGTGCTCAGTGCCACTGGCTTTTGTCTGCTCTGCTTCTTGTAAATGCCGCGTGGCTGCAGTAGCCAGGGCCACTGCACTCTCATTCTGGAAATCTGTGGCCACAGCCTAGGAAAGAAGATTGAAAAATAAACTTATGTGTGTGTGTGGTTCAAACTCTGACACACTCATACTAAAGCCTCATCAGGTGTATTAAAAGTGACCCCACTAGTTCAGGGCTCTGATGAGATTAAGGTAACTCACACATTGTAAGGCTGAATAGCTCTAAATAGCTGATCTCTCTGGCTCTATTAGCATAAATGAAAAAAATGATAGTTTTGGAAAACAATGGACCAGATATCTATTCTCTTTGAAGCTGACTGACTGAGAATATAAGGCTGCTTTAATGCTGTATCATTTTTTTCTGTTCTACTTTTGTTTTTTGGTGCTGGCAATTCAACCAAGCTCACTTGGCACCTTCTAGTGAAATGCTGTCCTGATGAGCCACATGCCCAGCTCCTCCTGTGACCTGGGAGAAGCACTAAATACCAACAAACCCAACAGGAACTGTCAGTTCCTTCATAGCATGCAACCTAGAGACCACCCTATGCCTCTCCCATGAGAGAACTCATGAGTCGATGTTCCATGCTCACTTCCCAACAATCCTTTTAAGTTTGTTAGCTTCTGATTTAGGCCATGGAGGCCTGTTGAAGGTAGATTAAATGCAAATGTTCTGGACTCAATGAGCCAGGTGCAAAAACTTTGGAATTTCTCAGTCTCAAATTTCATGAGCAACTTTCTTATATCCTTAAAAAGATCTGAGGTGACGCTGTCCAACAGCACCGCTTACCTTGGGTTAGATGTCTAGGAAGAAGAAACTTGCAGTTACTGGAGGGCTATCTGGTTGAAGTAGCAAGGTAGCTTACCAGCAACAAGTCTTGAGCGGCAATCCTAACAGTGTAGGAGAACGTGTCATCATCCTCGTCTTCTACAAACTGCTGTGGGTTAGCTGTCCACACTTTAATCTGCGAAGGGAGGAGCTTGGCTCATTCTGGTCAACCTCCTGATCAAAACTCTACGGTCTTTTTCTTTTTGAGGCAGAGTCTCACTATGTAGCTCTGGCTGGTCTTGAACTAAGAGAGACCCACCTACCTCCCAATTAAAGTTTTGTTGTTGAGAAACAAATCATTATCCAAGTGTGTAGGGCTGACTCTGTACCTGCAGCAGTATCCTTTTTAGAACATGACAAATTACTTAGTTCTCTGATGCTGCCATCAGCTTGCTACTCTGATAAACAGATTTCCTGAATATACGGAGTTTTTACTATAAAATTACACCAATTTTTGTGCTGGTATATGTGAAAGACGTTGTCATATTCTTTCCTTTCCTTTTCTTTTCTTTTGAGACAGGGTTTCTCTGTGTAGCTCTGGCTGTCCAGGAACTCACTCTGTAGACAGGATAGCCTTGAAATTAGATCTGCCTGTTTCTGCCTTCTGAGGGCTGCAGTTAAAGGTGTGCTCTACTACCTGGCATTATTGTATTAATTTTCTAAAAAATTATATGTATGCTTATGAGAAGGTCAGAGAGTAATTATCAGGAGTCAGTTCTCTCCCACCACCTTCATCAGAGGATGGAACCCAGGTCATTAGGCTTGGTAGCAATGTCTTCAACTGCTGAGCCATCTCAATGCTCTAAGCTGAAGCACTCATTTTTCTTAGTACTTTAAAGATACAGTATTTTTATGAATTCTTTGGGAACTTCCTACAATGTGTTCTGAGCACATTGGCTCTGAGCACTTGGCTCTTTCTGCAACTGTTCCCAGATCTGAGGAAATCAATTTATTTTCATTAAAAAAAAATTTTTTTTTTGGAAACAAGGTTTCCCTCTGTAGCCTTGACTGTCCTGGCTTCCCTCAGAAATCAGCCTGTCTCTGCTTTTTGAGTGCTGGAATTAAAGGTATGTGCCACCATGCCTGGCTGGGAAAAGAAGTTTTAAAAACCTAGCTATTGCTCTTCTAAGTGAGGATCAGAGAAGCCGTGGAGGTGTCAACATGGCTAAGAACAGATGCTGATCAAACAATACTAACGAGCGAGGAGGCAGGAACAGGAGCAAGCTGAAATAAAAGTCTAGCAATATACTGTCTGCATTCCAGTAAGGCTAAGACAATGTGACTCAGATTCAAGCTCTAAATCCTGCTGATATGGTTTACTTCCTATGGGGCCTTGTAGACGTGGCTACATCACAGGAACTCCCAGGGCTCTTACATGCTCTCACTAAGCTCTCAGGGACCCCAGGTCAGAGCTGCTGCGTTCTTGCTGGCTGGCAGGTGATAAGGACTAACCTCACTGCTTACAGGAAGTGCTGACTAGGTTCTCCTACATCCTGTGATCTTTGTTCAGTGGTTTCTTTTTTCTTTTTTTTTTTTTTTAAAGATTTATTTATTTATTATATGTAAGTACACTGTAGCTGTCTTCAGACACTCCAGAAGAGAGCGCCAGATCTCGTTACAGATGGTTGTGAGCCACCATGTGGTTGCTGGGATTTGAACTCTGGACCTTCAGAAGAGCAGTCGGGTGCTCTTACCCACTGAGCCATCTCACCAGCCCCGTTCAGTGGTTTCACAGAGATTTTCCTAATGAAAAAAATGTTCTGAAAGTCTAACATTAGAACTAGGATTTCACATGGTAAGTCTCTCGGTGTCTGTTATGTAGAAGTGAGGCCTGTCTGCGCGCGCTGCTTACCTGCTCCTCGGTGATCTGCATGTACAGGATGATGTAGTAAATGAGCTCGGGCAGAGCCTTCTTAACGGTGCTTTTGAACTTGCTGTTCTCCAGTAGGGCATGGACAAACTCAAAAATGCTAAAGACGAGGTTCTCAAAGCCCAGGACTTCTCCTACAGGGGCCAGGGAGAGTAGAAATCAGTGCCATGAAAACAAAAGGAAAGCGTTCATCCCAAAACAAACTACATTAGCTTTGTAAATTAATGAACATGTAAAGTACTTGCTAATTTTTTCCTGAAGAGCTGGTAGAAGAGGCTGAAGAGTCAAAGAAAGGAAGTCTGAGGATATTAAATACTTTAGGAGTAAAAGAGTTAGCAGGGCGTGGTGGCGCACGCCTTTAATCCCAGCACTTGGGAGGCAGAGGCAGGCGGATTTCTGAGTTCGAGGCCAGCCTGGTCTACAGAGTGAGTTCCAGGACAGCCAGGACTACACAGAGGAACCCTGTCTCGATAAAGCAAAAAAAAAGAGTCACAGACACCGAACACATTTCCCAGCATGTCTATTTCTCATCTGAAGTACTTAAAGATATTGACAGACATGAAGGCTACCATCATGTGGGACTTCGAAATTAAATGAGACAAATGACGAGGGTAGCTAGCTGTGTCAGACATCTGTGACACGCAAATGCTACAGTTTTCAGCTGGCTTTGCAAATGTCCTAAGGCTGACACGGAAGATGATGAGTTCTCAGTGGCTCACATCTAGTACACTGAAGACACTTTTACTGCTTCTCTGTTTTCCGCCTCTGACTTGTCTGAGACAAGATCCCTTTCCCTAACAATTGGTCTTTGCGTGAGGGTCAGAGGAACTACGTACCATCCGAATCCACAGGGTCTTCCACTTCCTCTGTGTAATTCACTTCCGTCCTCACATAAGTATGATGCAGAGTCAAGAAAGAGACTGGAGCCTGCTTTAAGTATAGTCTACAAGGGAGTGCTATATACCCCAACACCAAGAACAGACATAACACTTAGACGTAGGAGCACAAGACTGAGACCCAAGGCTAGGTCCGCAGTGTTAGGCAGTGGCGGGTCCTCTGGGTTCCCAGGAAAGGATATAAGGCAGCACTTTCAGTTAGAGTGTTCCAAACAATGGGCAGGATCTGTTGCATGGAGGACACCATGTGCTTTGGGAAGTTTTTCACCAAGGCTGTCACTGCCTGAGAAGAGAAAACACTGCTAAGCAACACAGGAGCAATCAATGATTTCTGACTCTTTCTCAGCTCTAAGCTTACTGATAGTCTCTCTTTACCTTCAGGACCTCCATCTTAAAGCCACTGTCAGATGTGGGGCCATCCGGCATCTGGAGTGCCTGAACAAAGGCCTCTGTGAACTGCTGCACCACGGGGAAGATCAGGACTTTGGCTGCACCCTGACAACAGAAACCAAAGTCAATGCTGGACAAACCCTCAACCCAGAGCTTCAGCACACAGCTAAATTCTCAGTTTTGAAGCATCTTTTAGGGCCAGCTCTTAATGAAAGGGCACAGCTATCGTCACTGCAGGAGTCTCTCAAGCCTCTGACCTCAACTCCCACCTGCAATCCTACACCTCAGTCTCCTGAAACCTAGCCCATCAGACCACTCTCAGACAGCGCCTGGGTCGCAGGAATCAACATTTCTAGCTTGCTTTTCTTCACATGAAAGGGCCGTAAGATAATAGAAAGGCTTGAAATGTCAAATATGAAAGAGGCAGGTGCCGGGCGTGGTGGTGCACGCCTTTAATCCCAGCACTCGGGAGGCAGAGGCAGGCGGATTTCTGAATTCGAGGCCAGCCTGATCTACAAAGTGAGTGCCAGGACAGCCAGGGCTACACAGAGAAACCCTGTCTCGAAAAACCAAAAAAAAAAAAAAAAGAGGCAGGAACACTTGGAATATAGCTCACTGGCAGAGTGCTTGCTTGGAACATGTGAGGTCTGGGGTTTAACTGGAAAAACACTAAACCAAAGCACCCCTCCCAACTGCCTGTCTCCCAAACAACAACAACATTCAACCACAAAACAAAATAAACAAAACAAAAAAATCAAAACAGAAAGAAGTAAAAAAATATAGGAAAGGTATCTGAAGAAACAAAAAACTAAAATATAGAAATAATATGTATATGTTAAAATTTTAATGAAAATGCTAAATCTATAAGACTGGCTAGTGTGCTTTCTGATAGTTATAAAATAAATCTTTGGCAGTGTAAAGTATTAATAAAGACTTTGGAACACAAATTTTGTTATTCATCAACCAAAGGTTCACTTACCTTTTCCAGTTCCTCCATGTTACAGATCATATGCGCACAAGTAGTAAAAATCTCCACTGCTCGGGAACGAGTTCGAATACCATACACCTGAGAAAAAGACCATGGCATAATCATGAGATTGGAGCATATATGTGTGTAGATGTGACTAGAAGTAAAACTAGGACTAACCAACCAATCCTTACAGTTAATTCCCTAAAGAGACACAGATGCAATCCACTTATGTAAAACAATGGGTTTCTGTAATTAAGAAAGCATAAGATGGCTGGTGGTGTATACTTTAATCCAACCACTGGAGAAGTAGAGGCAGGGAGATTTCTGTGAGTTCGAAGCCAGCCTGGTCTACAAAGTGAGATCTAGGACAGCCAGGGCTACTCAGAAAGACCATTATCTGTGTACTCGAAATACAAACAGAGAGAGAGAGAGAGAGAGAGAGAGAGAGAGAGAGAGAGAGAGAGAGAAGGAGGGAGAGAGAAAGGCATCAGAATGCTAAACTTACTGGAATCAGCCTTTAAGACACATAGCTTTTTTTTTTTAAAGACAATCTTACGCTGTAGCTCCCATTGGCCTACAGCTCACAGAAATTAGCTTTCCTCTGCCTGCTGAGTGCTGGGTTTAGAAATGCCCTCCACCGCATCCACCTTGGCTAGTAGATATTTTTCCTTTTTTGGAGATGGGGTTATGAGGTGCCCAGCTGCTGCTTTGTCTCTACAGAGTGATGATAGAAGATGAGCCCAGAGCCTTGAAAGCAGATGCTCTCTACTGAGCTGAATCCCCACTTCTCAACGTATTTCCTTTACAATGTGGAGTATTCAGTGGGGCAAGGGGTTACAGAGGTTGGATACCTATTAAGATTCATACATTACTGTGTATAGATCACTATTACGTACGTACTAACACGTATATACATAATACATTAAGATTCTAGTCTTGTGTTGGGCGGTGGTGGTGCACGCCTTTAATCCCAGCACTTGGGAGGCAGAGGCAGGCCGATTTCTGAGTTTGAGGCCAACCTGGTCTACAAAGTGAGTTCCAGGACAGCCAGGGCTACACAGAGAAACAACCCCCTGCCTTGACAAAAGCCAAAAAAAGAAAAAAAGATTCTAGTCTTGCAATGAAGTAACAGATGATTTTTAAATCATTGGCCAAGTAGGTTAGGTCAAGAATGGCACTGTGCACTCAAGGGTGATAGGGTACAAAGCTGAGTGGTGTTGAGACATTTCAGTTACTTCATCAAGTGCTTTTCCTTGTAGTCATGAGTTCAAAGACTACGGTCAATTCAATTTCTGATCTAAATCAATGTCAGTTCCAGTTCTTGGCATGGGCACCAGTGACAATCAACCATCACCATACACCTGAGAGGTGGCGCTGAGATTCCATACCTCGGCCATGGTGAATATCTTATACATCTCTGGCAGGATGACAGGAGCAACAAGTGGCATCTGTGTGTCTGTCACTTCTCGAGTAAACTCTGCAAAGACAAAAAGTAAAAGATGCTTCATGAAGACGAAGTGTGAAAGCTTGCAAGCCATCTAGGTAGCAGTTCCAGGTCGGCACCTAGGAATGGCCACTGGTCTAGCAAACTCACTCTGAGGAAGGACAAGAAGCCAGAAGCATTATTTGTCAGAAGGGGAGAGAGACTAGGAACACAAAAGAAGATACAAGAGATTAAAAAGAAAAGCACACAGATTAAAGCCATGTGCAACACAACTGCATACAAGTAAGGCAAACAGGGATCCTTCTGAGCTTGTGCCATGGCAGCATTGAGCACAAGTGCCATCTGGTTTCTGTCAGTTCTGTCTCCTGACAAGTTACTTCAATGTAAACAACAAAATAAACAGGGCATAGTGGCGCATGCCTTTAATTCCAGCACTTGGAAGGCAGAGGCAGGCAGATCTCTGAGTCCGAGGCCAGCCTGGTCTACAGATCGAGTTCCAGGATAGCTAGGGCTACATGGTGAGAGCCTAGTCTTGAAAAAAACCAACCAATCAACCAACCAACCAACTACCAACCCTCCCACCCATCGGAAAATGTACTAAGCATCGACTCCATTTATCAATGTGTAATTCTGGGGTTGCTGTCAACTAGATAGGAAGAGGATTGCTGAGTGAAGGTGTTTAACCCATGTGCAGATTTGAAAGAGGTGAGGAAAGACAGGCCATGTCGTCTTGTGCCTGGAAAAAATTAAATAAGAAAATGCTATGCATAAAGACTCTGTATCAATCCCCACAGGTCAAATACAGATCAAATACTGGAGACCAGCTGTTCTGAAGGAATGTGGCTTCCTTCTGAAAGATAAATTCCAAGCTTTATCTTAATAAAATTAATATCTTAATAAAATGTTAAATTCCATTTAGACTGAAGTCAGCCCAAATAAATACACTAGATAGCATATTACCACCTCTGGGCCTAAGATCAAGCATAGCCTGCATTTATGAATAAATATAGCATAGAGCTTGGGTGCAGCTTAGCACGTTCAAGGGTCTGGTCCAATCCCCAGTGTCATCGCCACCATCATCACCACTACAAAGAAAGGAGTCTTAGTACTGAAGTGACTAACTGTACTGTTTAACTTTTCTATAATCATTGTGAGTAGCCTCAATTTGTTCATTCTTTGTAGGTTTAAATTCAAAGTAAGTTTTCTGAGGTCATTATTATCAAGTCAAAAATCTGGGGTATTAACAACTAAATTTACAAAACTATAAGATAGAAGTAAAAGATTTATCTATTAGATCAAATATTTAAATTCTTAGCATATAGTCCTTTTATATCTTGAGACCAAGTTCTCTTTTATAAACAGTAAAATAACTCAGAAGTCAAGAACAGTATTTTCCTCCAAAAAGTCTCAAAGACACTAGGCACAGCTGGACATGCCTATTTTCCTAAGCTATTCTGGAAGCTGAGGCAGGATTACAGGAGTCAGGAGTTAAAAGTTAGCCTGGGCAATACAGAGTGACCTCCATCTCAAAATAAAAAAAAAGGAAAACCCTAAAGAGAACTGGTCCCACGTTTCTCACACACCAATACTTTTCTGTCCTCATGGATGTTCCAGTTCCTGTGGTGTGAAGTTGAAATCAACTGGAGTAGCTATTTGTGAATGGAGGTTGGCTGCCGTCCACTTCGTGCCTGCTGACTCATTACAAAGGATACACATTTCTTCACCAGTTCCTTCTCCTGGCTGAGAGAAAGTGACCTCACTGTATAGTCATTTCCTTAGTCAAGTACAAAGCCTCTTCTGCATTCCAATGAGAGTAACTATACAGCCATCCTTTCTCTCCAGGTCTGCCGGAAAGAAGCTGAACTCCGTACAGGAAGACTAGGCTTTCCTCTCCTTGGCTAAAACAATTGCCCTTTGCTGGATACCCTGGCATTAGGAGAGCTAAGCAAAGGCTCTTAGAAGTTCAATTTCACAGAGCAGTCACCTCACTCATACAGAAGCAGGAAGGCGAAAGGCCAATCAAGGAGCACCTTGGCCTTTCTGGTGTTTCTGAACTAAAAGCTCACCAGTAGGAACACAGTCGGAACTCTAAAAGGGTATCTGGGGGTAAGAATAGGACAAATGAAAGGTCTGACTTTGACATAACCTGCTATTAATGCTGAGTGGGCATGTAAAATGCAGCATAGATGCCAAGTAAATAGATTGAATGGCTAGACCTCGAGTGCTGCTCCTTACACACCTGAGCGTAGGAACTCGACATGCCACACAGTGTGCAGGAGCCAGGGAATTATCAGGAAAGACTTCTTGTTTGTGAAGCCTTGGCTATTCAGGAACTCACTTTCTAGACTAGGCTGGCCTCGAAGTAGAGATCTATCTGCCTCTCTCTTGAGCGCTGAGATTAAAAGCATGCACCACCATGCCCAGCAGAAAAGGACTTTCAACCTCCCCTCCTTTCATATGCCAGAGCCCCAGGAACATAGAGGCTTCAGAGATCAAAGGCTCCCATCTCCTCCTCTATCACACAACACCATGCAGAACCTGCTAGAGCCAGAAGAATTGAGAATTAATTTGTAGCTAAGTGCAGCTGAGCTAACAATTTACCCCATAACCAGTCTTTAAAATATGCATACATATATCTATCTTATTTTTTAATTACAAATGTGTGTATGAGCGTAGATCCTCAGAGGCCAGAGGCACTGGATCCCCTGAAGCTAGAGTTAAATAAAGGCAGGCATGAGCTGCTTGATGTGGCTACACAGAATAGAACTCAGGTCATCTGCAAAAGCAGCATGCATGCTAACTGCATGCCCTAGCCTCCTTCTGAGGGGAGGGAGGGGGCTTTTGTCTGCATGTTTGTCTGTGCACCGAGTGCCTGAGGAGGGACCAGGAAAGGGAGTTATACCCCTGGGGTTGGGGTTACGGATGGTTGGGAGCCATCATGTGGGTGCTGGGAATTAAACCAAGGTCCCCTGGAGAGCAGCCAGTGCTCTTAACCACTGAGCTGTCTCTCCAGCCCCATAACCTCCCCTCTTCTTCCTATACTGTTCTTCTTAGTCTCATCCCTTACTCTTTCTACTTAATGAAAACTTCCCATCAGCTTTAACAATCTCTAAAATCTGCAGACCCCAAAGGGTCAACTTTCCCCTTCTGGCTACATTTTACTAACCTCAACGTTTTTCTTCTCCAAGGTTATCTATGCTAACTCCTCCCTCTTACAAATCCTAATTCCTCCCTATTTTTATCTTACCAACAAAAAAATTTGAGTCTACTCTACACTATTTAGACCTGGTTGGTTGTCCTCCAACAGTTCTTGACAATTGTTTAGTGCTGATATCAAGCAGCTGTGGTTGCTTTCACAGCTAATATGGAACTCAGGGAATAAGACAGACTGTACACCAGGTCCCCAGAGCTACTCCTGGTCTAAGGAATTTTTTTTCTGAACTACACATTCAAGTCCCATTTGACAATTTCAAATATGTCATCTGAAAAATATACTGACAAAAAATAAACCAAGCAAAGAAAAAAATACCAGATATGTAAACCCAATGCAGTAACATAAAAAATAGGAAATATCAAAGCAAACTAGCTCCTTCAAAATTAGTGAAACTATAGCAATGATCTCTAGTGAGAATCGGATGAAGTCCCTGAGAGAGATCCCAGTGTAACAAGCACATTTCGGGGCTGGTGAGATGGCTCAGTGGGTAAGAGCACCCGACTGCTCTTCCAAAGGTCCAGAGTTCAAATCCCAGCAACCACATGGTGGCTCACAACCATCCGCAACGAGATCTGGCGCCCTCTTCTGGAGTGTCTGAAGACAGCTACAGTGTACTTACATATAATAAATCTTAAAAAAAACAAAACAAAACAAAAAAAACAAGCACATTTCAAGACACAAATAAACACCTGAATGAAATAAGGCTAGATATGAATTATGAAAGAATTAAGAAGAAACTCAAATACTGAAGAAAAGCCAAGCAGAAATGCTGGAATTAAAAGACACAGTGAAATAAATTCTGTGGACAGTCAGCACAGAATTAATAAAGGAGAAGACAGAGTGTCTGTCCCTGAAGACAAGATGGAGGAACAGTGCAACAAGGACAAAGATAAGGCATTTAAGAGTATGGAAGGGAATTCCAAAATAGACAAGACACTCTGACAGGGAACAGGCATAAGAAAATCTCATTGTAAAGGCACAGAGAAGACTTCCTTTTATTTTGTTGTTGGGTTTTCAAGACAGTTACTATGTATAGCCCTGGCTGTCCTAGAACGCCACCTGTAGACCAGGCTGGCCTCAATTCAACAGAGATCCGTTTGCCTCTGCCTCCAGACCGCTGGGATTGAAGGTGTGCACCATCACTGCCTGGCTAGAAAATATTTTCAAAAGAATCATAACAGAAAAATTTCCAAAGTTAGGAAAAAGAGATATCAACCCAGATACAGGAGATAACACAAAGATAACACCAGAAAAGAACTGTCTTTTGTTAGAATTTAACTAAAACCCTTTTTCTAGTTTGCTTTCTGATACTGTGATAAAACACTGACCAAAAACAACTTGGACAAGAAATTGCTTATTTTGGCTTAAAGGTTATAGTCAATTATCAAGGGAAGCTGAAGCAGGAAATAAAACTGGGACCACAGAGGAAGGCATGGCTCCCTTCCCTGGTTTGCTCAGCTAACTTTCTTATATAGCCCAGGTCCACCAGCCTAGGGACAGCACTACCCACAGTGATCAATTAGCAATTAAGAAAATGCCTCAAAGACCTGCCCACAGGCCAATCTCATAGAAGAAATTCCTCAGGTGAGGGTCTCTTCCCTGGAATGCTGACAACACTAAAATACACAGAAGAAAAAAAGCACAGTGAAAGAGGCAAGAGAGAAACACTGAGTCACACAACAGGCAAGCCCACTGGCATAACTCCAGATCATTCAACTGAAGCTTTAGAAGCCAGCAGGGCTTGGAGTGATGTATTTCACGTTCTGAAGGAAAACAACTACTACAGCCAGTCCAGAGCACTGTGCCAGCAAAGCTACTCGTCACACCTGAAGGGACGATAAAAGCTTCTCATGATAAAAATAGACTAAAGGAATCCCTCACAGTGACGAGAAAGACAAATCCACCAATGAGCCGCAGAAAATAAACCATGCTAGAAAAATACTAGGCAAGAGAGGAAGAGGAAAAAGAAAACAAACAAACAAAAAAATCAACAAAGTGTAAGCAATCAGTGCACGCCTTTCAATAATAACCAAATACTAATATAGTATCAAGCCCACAGTCAAAAGACATGACAGGAAAATGGACGGAAACTGGAATATATTATATTAAGTGAGGTAATTCAGGCTCTGAAGGACAAGGACATATTCTGTCTCGTATGTGAAGACTAGCTTTCAAATCTTAGATTTGTGTGCTTAATTTGGAGTATCTGAGGACAGAAGAGGTCGTAAGGAGTGAGGGACCAGAACCCACCTGATATGAACATAGAGAATACTGGAAGTTAAAGGTGAGAGACAGGGGAGAAGAGGGAGCAAGGGCAACCAGATTCTAAAGATACATGAAAACCCCTTATGGAAACCACAGCATTAAAAACTTATTCAAGCAGCCGGGCGTGGTGGCGCACACCTTTAATCCCAGCACTCAGGAGGCAGAGGCAGGCGGATTTCTGAGTTCGAGGCCAGCCTGGTCTACAGAGTGAGTTCCAGGATAGCCAGGGCTACACAGAGAAACCTTGTCTTGAAAAAACCAAAAAACAAAAACCTCATTCAAATGTAACTGGCCAGGAGCTGGAAAGATAGCTCAGCAGTGAAGAGAGCTTACTGCTCTTGAGGAGAACCATGGTTCAGTTCCCAGATTTTAGGTCTCCTCTAAAGAGGGAATTCATGTTTTCCTGTCCTGTCAAAGACCATGGTTTGGGAGGTCTTAAGTCTTAGGGAAACATCACTTCTGTTTTGTTAAGCAACTTATTCTCAAACTGCCTTCTAAATACTTATATTCAAACCCATGGATTAGTACTCCCTCCAACTTGGCTAGAGAAGCCTTTCTTTGCAGGCCAGCAGATGCTCACTGCTGTCAAAGTGCTAAGAATAAGCGCTAAAAGGAACATCTGTATCGAGCCCCCACTAAATCCACAGAAGATGGGGCAGAAAGACTGTAAGAGCAGGAGGGTAGAGAGGTGTGCTGTGTGTGCAGTGCTGTCTTCTGGTCATGACAGGTCACAGCACTCACAACCTCACAGCGCTGTGATTACCTGCACAGAACTAAGCCAACAATCCTGCAGCGAGCAATGATTAGACTCAGTGGATTACACAAAAAGGTGGGCGGCAGGAGGCATGGGGACAGGGAGTGAGGACATGTTGGGGTCTGGAAAGAGTGGAGTGGGGACTTGGGGGTCGTCATGACTAAGATATGTTTTTACATGTTTGAGACTGTCAGAAGTTACATAGGAGTTATTCTGTTGGAAAAGAGGAAGCCAGGCACACACTTTCAATCCCAGCGAGGCAAGGGATCTCTGAGCTCAAGGCCAGGCTGGCCTACATAGTGAGTTCCAGGACAGAGAGGGAGAGAGAAGTACACTTCAAGATTTCATGTAGCCGGGCGTGGTGGCGCACGCCTTTAATCCCAGCACTCGGGAGGCAGAGGCAGGCGGATTTCTGAGTTCGAGGCCAGCCTGGTCTACAAAGTGAGTTCCAGGACAGCCAGGACTATACAGAGAAACCCTATCTCGAAAAAACCAAAAAAAAAAAAAAAAAAAAAAAAAAAGATTTCATGTAAACTGGCAGGCCTCATAAGATATCTGTGTGTGGTTTTCATAAACCTACAAAACAGAGGGGAAGGATGATTTTTGAAAAGATCAGCACAAGATGGCTTGTCCAGCAGGATTATCATTACTATTATTAGTAGTATTATTTTAATTTAACATTCTTTGTTTGATATCTACTTTAAATTATTTTTATTATTTTAATTACACATATGTATGTGCATGGGGGTATGCTGTCATGTAACCATTCTCTCTGAGATTAAAGCATTCCATCCTGCAAGGAAGCTCCTTAAGCAGGAAGGTAAGAAACAACTCCAAACAGTCTCTGAAACTTCCCGGATTCACTAGGCCCCTCCCTGCCAGAGTAAGCTATATAAGCCAGGAATCCCCCTCCCATGCAGCACAGCCAAGCTGCAGAGCTGCAGACCAGATCGGCTGCCTGGAAGAAGCAGAAACAAGCCAAGCTTCTTCAAAGAGATTTAGAGCAAGTGAGGCACCTGGAAAGGACAGGCTCCAACCTGCTGAGCGGCCTGTGCAGTGTGCTCCAGGTTCCCAGCTTTGGGAGCTGTCACCTATGCTGGGGTGGGCTTTGGTAATGCAGCTGTTTTTGAGTCATTTCTGTTCCTGTAAGTATCCCCTCACCCATATTCCTGTAAGTAGCCCCTATAAAACTCTGTGGTTTACCACGTTGGACTTGGATGGTGGTGTCCATTCTTTGGTCTGATGTGGGCTCCCAATCTGGTGTGTGTTGTATTCCCCAAGAAGAGGTTTTGTCACATACCATATGTATATGTGACACAAGGCCATGGAAGCCAGAAGTGTCAGATCTCCTGCAGCTGGACTTACATGTGACTGTGAGTTGCCCAATATTGGTGCTGGGAACTGAACCTGTGTCTTATATAAGAGCAGAATGTGTTCATAATTGCTGAGCCATTTCTTCAGCCTCAGATCAGTATTTTTAAAGACTTATTTTTATTATATATGTTTGAGTGCTTGTCTGCAGAAGAGGGAGTCAGACTCCTTGGAACTGGAATTACAACTGTGAGCTAGACTGTGAGTGCTGGGAACTGAACCCAGGTTCTGCAAGACCAGCAAGTGCTCCTAGCCACTGAGGCGTCTTCCCAGCAGCTCCAGGTCAGTATCTGTGGAAGAATTTCCTACTGACTTTATCTAGGGAACGACTATAGCACAGAACTTGTAAAGGACCAGAAACTCCGGCCAGACCTAGGGAGATATGAGAGTAAATTCTGGAAGGACTGGTGAGTCAATCAGCCTTATAAGAGATATCTACCAAAACCCCGTTAACTGACAGTTGACATCTTCTCAGAAGAGAGAATGGAAGAAGGTAGCAAAGAATATGCCCATCTCTGAGCTGATCGTTTTATGGTCAGGATTGCATAGATTCTTTTAATTCTTATTTCTACAAAACCTTTTACCTGCCTATGACTCTTTGTTTGGGTTGTTTTCAGTGCAGAGGACTGTACACAGGGTTCATGCATGCCAGACAAGTGCTTCTATAACTCAGACACATCCCTAGCCCTACCTCACTAGGCGCAAACATTGTGACATTAAAGACTTTTGAAGTATGTGTATTTGTATGCCACATGTGTGCTGGTTCCTCAGAGGGTGGAAGATGGCATAAGATCCCCAGGAGCTGGAGTCACTGACGACTGTGAGCCACCTGATTTGAGCTCAGGTCCTTTGGAAGAACAGCCAGTGTTCTTTTTTTTTTTTTTTTTTTTTTGGTTTTTCGAGACAGGGTTTCTCTGTGTAGCCCTGGCTGTCCTGGAACTCACTCTGTAGACCAGGCTGGCCTCGAACTCAGAAATCCGCCTGCCTCTGCCTCCCGAGTGCTGGGATTAAAGGCGTGCGCCACCACGCCCGGCGTGCAGCCAGTGTTCTTAAACAAAGCTCTCTCTCCAGTCCCTTAATTGAAAAATCAAATGTTTGATTTTTTGGCATGTGTGTGAGGTCAGGGGGCACATGTTTGTGTGAAGGAGCTGGAGGTACAGCAAACTGCTGGAGTAGAGGCAGCTAACAGCACACAAGGGCTGGGAACCTGACCTGAGTCCTCTGGAAGAGCAGCAAGCATTCTTAACCAGTGATCTTTTTAGCCCTGACTAATTTTTTTGTTCTATCTTTAAGACAGGGTTTTACTGTATAGCTCTGGTTGGCCTAGAGCTCACAGAGATTGCTGCCTTCTGAGTGCTGGGTTTAAAGGTGAGTACTACGACACTCAACTGAACACTGACTATTCTTAATTTTTCCTGGTTGAACTATGCAGTGGAGTACAAGTCTTTGAATTTAATCACTTTACACTTTATGTGTTTATATATTATCATCTAAAGATGGAACTACCAAGACATTCTCAAGAGGATACAGAGTCAGCTAAATAGGAAAGAATACGCAAGAGTCATGTTAAGCCTAATAACTAAAGGTTACCCAGTCTACTACTACACGTCAGCTATTATGCTCAATACTTTACATAGATTAGCATAGGTCAACTACCAAAAACTCCTCTGTGGTGGTTTGAATGAGAATGGCCTTCTTAGACTCATATATCTAGATGTCTA
The DNA here is from genome assembly GCF_978045245.1 of Mus caroli. Classification (NCBI taxonomy): domain Eukaryota; kingdom Metazoa; phylum Chordata; class Mammalia; order Rodentia; family Muridae; genus Mus; species Mus caroli. Next base: position 131,995,190 of record NW_028227256.1, read on the forward strand.
GTCACCAGAGAATGAAACTGTTTGAGGAGGTACGGCCTCGCTGGAGTAGGTGTGGCCTTGTTGAAGGGAGTGTGTCACTGGGGATGGGCTTTGAGGTTCAAAGGCCTATGCCAGGTCTAGTGTGTCTCTCAGCTACTGATCTAGCGCATAGCTGTCTGCTTCCCGCCACGACGATCCTGAGCTCGCCCCCTACTGTAGCAAGCCTCAATCTGATCAGAGTTGTACTGGTCATGGTGTCTCTTCAGAGTAACATAACAGAAATAAGATAACATCTTAAGATAGCATCTTAGAAAAAAAAAAAAAAAAAGATAGCATCTTAGAAACTAAGGCTCAAAGAGACAAAGCAGAGTGCCAAGGTGCAATCAGAATTCAACCCAAAAATCTAAGTATTGATTTGCCATGGCATTCCTGTATCTTTGTATGTGTGTGGTTTGTAGGCTTGAACTCTGGGACTTGTGCATGCTCTACCACTGAATCATACACTTAGCCTACAGTATTGCTCTATAAAAATTTGGAAGTATGGGGCTGGAGAGATAGCTCAGTGGTTAAGAGCACTGATTGCTCTTCCAGAGGTCCTGAGTTCAAATCCCAGAAGCCATATGGTGGCTCACAACCATCTATAATGAGACCTGATGCCCTCTTCTGGTGTGTCTGAAGACAACTACAGTGTACTTATATATAAAAAAAAGAAAAAGAAAAAAGTTTGGAAGTATAAGTAGTACATGCTAACTCAACTCTCGGGAAAGAATCTAGAGCACTTCTGGTGGCTAGAGAGATAGAAACTAGAAGAGAAACATTTACAAAAACCTGGCAGAGAGGAGAAACACTTAATAGATCCTTGGTCTAGACCATATTACCACATAGCTTCTAATTGTTCCCCACTCACTTAAGGTCCAAGTACAACACCAAGGGAAAGGCTTCCGGTACCTGTCAACACACGCATGGCTCCATGGACGGCATTTAAGTCTCCGCTCACCAACATTTCCATAAGCAGGTTGAAGAGCTGGGGCCAGGCTTCAGGCCAATCCCAGTGGGCAATGGCGGACACAGCATAGGCCACACTGGAGCGCACTTTGCTTATTGATTCTCTTAACCCATTGGGTAACAGCTCCCGGATGACAATTTTTGCCTGCAGAGGAGGAAGGGCACTTGTCATTAATCAGAGGTGAGCAGTAGGCCTTGGGACGATCTTCACTGCTCAGTTACAGTAGTCACATTTACGAATTCACCAGCTACAGTGCTGTTCACATTGGACATCACACATACAAAACATTCCCACAGTTGTACCAGGTTCTAACCCACAGTTCTAGACCTTGAAACTCATCCTTTTTTGGGTACTCGGATTGGTTGCTTAGCAATTGTACTAAGAAGTATTTTATTTAATTCTCAAGCCCTTCAAAGTTAGTAATTTTAATTCTAATTTTGGAAACTTAAGTAATTGAGTATTCACAGTTAAACATGTCCAATGCTCTCATGGCCTGCAGAAGGGCAGAACGGGATTTGAACACAGTCCCTCCTGATGCTCACTGGTAGCACAGCACTCATTCATAATGCTGCCCACCAATCTACTTTCTTCCTAGTCTTGTTTTCTGGTATCAGGAGTGTTATATTAGTGCTGAGTGCCTTAGGACTATCTCTCCCATCTTTGTAGGCAGATTAACCATGTGTAACCATTAGCCTTTACCCTTTCTGTAGTTTCCGGAGGTCTGAACTTCTCTGATTGGGCACACCAGTGAGTTTCCACATACTGTTTCAAGATGACTGACGCCAGCTGTGAAGACAATAAGCCGTCATGTGCAACAAGAGGCGGGACTTATTTCCACACATAAAACCTACAGTTAGGGTTTGATACATTTGAATCATCTAAGGCTGTACAAAAGTCATATTTTATACATTGTCCTTATTCCTGCTCCTTCCCCTAAGAAAGTTTCTAAGTTATAAGTGAAGGGAAAGTACTTATCATTAGGTCACCCTGGACTTACCTGACGGATTGCCAGTGCCCCCTGAGGATCTACAGTCAGCTCTGCCAGGTGAACACCAAATTCTGAAAAAGAAAAATTTCTTGTGAGGTTAAGGACATTCACAAAGCCACAGCAAACCACTGAGCTCTGACTCTGAAGCCACAAGGGAAGAGTTCAAGAGGAAACCGGACCCAAGCTCCTATAGTGCAAGAGGAAACCTGACCCACTGCTCCTATAGTGCAAGAGGAAACCGGAACCCAAGCTCCTATAGTGCAAGAGGAAACCTGACCCACTGCTCCTATAGTGCAAGAGGAAACCCGACCCAAGCTCCTATAGTGCAAGAGGAAACCTGACCCACTGCTCCTATAGTGCAAGAGGAAACCGGAACCCAAGCTCCTATAGTGCAAGAGGAAACCTGACCCACTGCTCCTATAGTGCAGCAGTGTCAGGAACTGTGACATTAGATTTGAGAAAACCTGGCTCAACACACTTACCCTAAAAAACAAAACAAAACAAGGGTTGCAGAGAACAGTTTTCAATGTGCAATATAAATTTTAGAAAAACAAAACACAACAAAACAGGATTTTGCCAGAACAGTCTTGAATAAGATCTTCCTGCCCCAGCTTTCCAAGTGCTGGGATCATTGGTATGAGTCAAACACCTTATTAACAGTCTTGAACTGCTTATTAAAAGTATGTTATATATGCTCACTACCAAATAAAAATAGACCCATTTACATTTGCAAAGTAATCATTGTTTATTAAGAATGTAAGGTCAGGGGCTGGAGAGATGCCTCAGAGGGTAAGAGCACTGACTGCTCTTCCGAAGGTCCTGAATTCAAATCCCAGCAACCACATGGTGGCTCACAACCACCCGTAATGAGACCTGATGCTCTCTTCTGGGGTGTCTGAAGACAGCTATAGTGTACTTTGTATAATAATAAATAAATCTTTGGGACAGAGTGAGCAGGGACTGGGGCTGACCAGAGCGAGCAGAGATCCTAAATTCAATTCCCAACAACATGAAGGCTCAAACTATTTGTACAACTAGAGTGTACCCATATACATAAAATAAATAAATAAATCTTAGGAAAAAAAAAAAGAATGTAAGGTCAGGGCTGGAGAGATGGCTCAGCGGGTAAAACCACTGACTGCTCTTCCAAAGATCCTGAGTTCAATTCCCAGCAACCACATGGTGGCTCACAACCATCTGTAGTGGGATCTGATGCCCTCTTCTAGTGTGTCTGAAAACAGCTACAGTGCACTCATATACATAAAATAAATAATTCTTTTAAAAAAAAAGAATGTAAGATCATAATTTTATATCTTTCAATCTAGGACTGTGCAGATCAATATAGCCGCCATCAGTCACAAACACTGAGATGGTTGTAAATGTAAACACCACCCTACAATTCAAATTTAGCATGAAAAACAAATAATAATGTTTTTCTTTGCGACAAGAATTTCACTACATAGCCCTGGCTAGCCTAAAACTCATAAAAAGCTCCTAGCCTGCTTCCTGAACGCCAGGATCAAAGGCATGTACAACTCTACAGCCTGAACAAAATAAAACAAAACCAAAATTGATTATACATGGGAATATTTGACATATGACAGTTTAAATAAGTATAGTATTTAACTCATTAGCTAATTTTTAATTAATTAAATCATTTTTTTATTAATTAATTTTCTAGTCTAGGTCTCAGCATGTAGCTCTGGCTGGCCTGGAACTCATGGAGTAAATCAGGCTAACCTCTGGCTCCAGTGTTTAGTGCTGGGACTAAAGATGTGCACCACCATGACCAGTCAGTATTAAAGCTACTACTTAGATTTATCTCTAGGTGTATTCATCTGAATGAATGTATGCCACCACATCTATACAAGTGCCAGTAGGAGAAGGAAGAAGGCATCGGATCGTAAGATTCCTGAAGCTAGAGTTACAGGCAATTGTGTCTCCCAACATGAGTGCTGGAAACAAACTTAGACGTGGTTCTGGAAGGGCAGCAGGTGCTCTTAACCACTGTGCTATCTCTAGCCTTTTAGCATTAAAATTATCTCTACCTATTTCTTTTTTTAAAACCTATGGCTGGTAGGAAATTTAAAATTCTATGTCACCCAAACCACATATCTACACACACTACTGCCTCTGCCCCTCTAAACAAAGCAAACAACCCAGCTAGGTCTCTAGATTTAGGCAAGTTTCAGTTCAAATCTTGAAGCCACCACACCTGTCCTTAGGTAAGCTATTTATCCTTTAAATCCTCAAAGAAGGAATGGTGGTGTCAGTATAACAAATGATCCTATGGGAATTGATTTAACACATGCATGTGGTTGGCCCAAGTCTCTCACACGGTAAAGACACAATTTTGTTACTTATTTTTATTGCCCACCATTGTGTAGGGCTAAAGGGAACTCATCATGTTTCTTCTAGTAGTTCTAGGGCTTTGGTTTCTAACATTTAGGCTTTTAGTCACTGGGGATTGTTTTTCTGTATGGTACAAATGGTTATGCAGCTGTCCCAGCTCCATTTTAAAAGTCCCATCTAGCCAGGTGTGTGGTGGCTCACACCTTTAACCCCAGCATGGAGGCAGAGGCAAGTGGGTCTCTGAGTTCAAGGCAAACCTGGTCTACAGAGGGAGTTCCAGGATAGCCAGGCTACACAGAGAGACTATCTTTATGTCCTCTCCTTTTCACATACTGTCTTTAGTGAGACAGAGTCCTACTGTATGTAGCCAAGGCTGGCCTCCAATTGGCAACAATTCTCCTGCCTTGGTCTCTTAAGAGCTGGGATCACAAGCTACCAAGCCCAGACCATTTGTTTCTTTTTCTTTTGGACAGTATCTAACTGTGTAGTTCACAGTAGCCTTGAACTCAAGATTCTCTTGCCAGCCAGCTTCTTACCAGTTTCTTACCAGCTAAGACTACAAGCATGGAGCATCGAGCCGGCAGTGTTCTTGCATTTTGACTCTGACCTATCACATAATGCCAGATGCAATCTTCCACTTGCAAACTCATGCCGATATACACAAACTGCACCAGATTTTGAAATATATCAGACTTGCAGAGCAGGGGCGCTCTTGTTTTACTCAGTTTCCATAGGTACTTGTATAGGATTTTTAGACTTTTTGTCCTATAACTATTTCCTGTGCTACAGTGTAATATAGAAACTTTATGCAATGGTTACGTGTCTGTGGAGCCTGTCCCTTCTGGGAGGCTTTCCTTTCAATGTTGTTAGTTACTCTTCACTCCCTGGTGTTCTATACAACCCTTACAATCGACCTGTCTAGTTTATCTGAGATGTCCTATTTGAGCTAATTACGGTGTCTTTCCAGTTTGTTCACATGTAATGCAGACTGGAGAGATGGCTCAGCAGTTAAGAGCACTTACTGCTTGCTCTGCCAGAGGACCCAGCTTTGGTTCCCAGCACCCACATGGCAGCTCACAACCTGCTTTAACTCTAGTCTTAGGGATCCAGTGCCCTTTTCTGGCTTCTGAGGGCACTGTATGCACACAGTGTACAGCCATACACGCCGGCAAAACACCCAAGACACACAGAGAAAACCCACAGTATCATCTAGAACAGTGACTCTCTCACATTATCCTGTAACAGATTCTTTGGTTCGTGTTTGTTTTACTCCAAATTACAACATCTTTTTTCTCTGTGTAACAAACCCTGGCTGTCCTGTACTCAAATTAATTTATTTCTTGCAACAGGAGGGATGGAAGCTGGGGCTTCTTGCTCGGCAAGTATTCTGCTGCTGAGTTAGCCTCCAGCCTCTCTAAGCTGAAGTTCTTGGTCCTTTTCTATCGCTCCCATTCTGTCACTCATGAAGAATGAGGCTGTCTATAAAACCATGATAAAACGGGCTTTCCTTTTAATACATGAATTAAATGCTTAAATCACAAACACTTAAAACCTTTAGAATCATCTCTATAGATACTGAAATTCAATCTGATTCCTATGATTATTTTAGTTAGTTCAGATTCTAGGTAAATATAAAAAGCCCTCTTCTTGTCATAGAAGAAACAGGTGTGTAAACCCAACCATGTCTGAGTCAGCTCTTAGCATGGACTCTAGCAAACACACCTGGCCTATTTACCACCAAGAAGACCCTTGTTTTAGTTTGGTTTTGAGATGGGGACCTCACTATTTCTCACTCTGTAGACCAGGCTGGCCTCCAACTCAAGAAATCTTTGCCTCCAGTAGTGCTAGGATTGAGGGTGTGCACCACTACACCCAGATGTATTAAGACCTCTTAAACGCTAATGTTTAGGTTTAATTTAATGCAAACCATCTCACCAGACCAAGGTAAAAATCCATTTTTAAAAGAACAGGTAGCCCAATAAGATAGTCCAGCCAGCTAAAGCACTGGCATTAAATCTGATGCCTGAACGTGATCCCTGGAACCCACATGGTTAAAGGAGAGCCAACCCTAACAAGTTCTCTTCTGATCTCCATATACAAGCCGCGGCACAACCCCATCTCCATAAGTACATAAATCTATCAATCAGTCAAATAGAAGGAATACTTCTAGTAAAGGCACCCACACTTGCAATCCAGATAGTTAGTGTGGTAGCAGACATTAACCTCATGCCTTGAATTTAAACTGTCTTGGTCTCCCTGGACATGGTAATCGGTTCTAGTGTGCCTCATGCGACTTCCTTCATCAGAGTGACCTACAAACATATTCATAAACTACTTGGAACACATAGAACTTTCTTTTATGGTGCTATTTACATAACATTTATGTGTGTTTTAAAAGTTCCTGGCATAAGCTTAATTTTTGTATCATTCCCATAGGTCCCGTAGGGACAAACTAAAATGAGGCAAAAAATAAGCAAAACAGTCAATCATACAGCATGAAAAGATCCTGAGGAAGAGGAGTTTTTGAGAAGGTTTTGAAATTTGAGTTTAAACTCTAAAGTGTGAATAAATTTGAATGACCATCTTTGCAATGAGGACACTGCTGCTTGTGGCTCTAGGGTGACAGAGGACTAAGGAAGGAAATGTCTCTCATCACCAGTCCACCCAGGTGCCAAGCAGAAGACCCAGCAGCGTACTCCAGAACACTGCACACAGGTCCGGGGCAGCTGAGGTCCCGTGTCACTGACTGGAGACTGTGAAGGCTATTTTCCAAGAAGCTTGCTTCCACGAAAGGTTTTTCCGTGTCTGAGCCAGGAGGAAGCAGCCTTCTAGTGAGGGTCACATCGCTGGGAGCTTCTCTGCCACTGTCCTAGGGAAACTGTGTCTGGTAACCCAGGAAAGACACACCTCACACTCCACTCAGCAGCTAGACAGTAGAGGATGCCGAGAACAGAGATTAGCCTAAGGTTAAGATCTATATGGAGGGCCTAAGAGCAAGTCAGCCAAGAGTTTCCACTACACATATCTTAAGATGAGTTTTCTACAAAAGTTTATTTCTTTCACCTAAGGGAGGAGGTTGAAAGTTCAACTAGTACAAATGCCTGTTTAAGAGTCTCCTGGGCAAGATGACTTGCAGACTAACTTGGCAAATTAAGACAAGATTTAAAGCAGAATGGTCAGAACACATTCTCTTCTCTAAGTTCCCAGAATTTCTAAACCAGTAAGCTTCACATTTTATAGACAAAAAAAAAAAAAAAACCACCAACAAAAAAAACAACCCTAATTTGCAGGAGGCAACGGTAGGGTATGAAAAAGGGCATTTCTGCCTAACTTGTATAGCTCTGAGAAAAGTATCATACTAAAAACTGTAACTTCCACAAAAGTTGATGAAGGACTGTTTCCAATGACAATGATGGTATGGTACTGATAATGAGGTCTGCTCTAAGATTAATGCAGAGAATGAAAGACTTTGAGGTTGACAGTGTGATCAAAAGAGCAAACAAACAAACAAACAAACAGCTGTTGAGTTCACTGTTTGGCAGAACCACGATCAACACAGGTTGTTTCTTCACAAAGCTGACTTCTGTCTGAGGGCAGAGAACCCCATCTAAGATAGCATGGAACCTCATTTGAAGACTTGTACTGACAGAATCTATACAGTAACTTTTGGGGGAAAAAGCCAACTATCTGTTCAAAAAAGAAACATTTTAATGAAAGCAGAGAAAGCACAAGAGACATGTACACTGGACTTCTGCCTGGAAGAGACTAATTCAGGTTAAATGAAGATTCAATCTAAGACACTGAACCAAAGAGCATTGCTGTGAGAGCTATAGGAATTACTAGAGCCATTCTGTCAGGGACCACATTTCCCCTTAGCTCCCATTGCCAAGATGAAACAGGAAGAGCCTTCTTTGGTTAATTGAAATTTTTTTCACCTGACTTTACCGGGTGCCTCCACTTCAGACAGACATCCTCTGAGCTTTCTAAGGAACCCTTTGCCTTCTCTTTACCTTCTAGTCTCATTTTCAATGTTAGACTTATTTTCTAGTCTTTTGGATGTTTGTTCTTCCTTTCTGGTGATCTTGGCCCTACTTTCTCTTACCCTATTTGGCAACAAATATCTGTGGCAACAAAGACTTTGGCTTAGAAGGAAAAATGTAAAAGAGGGCAGGGAGGACAAAGGAGAATTTAAGAAATGCACACCACTGCTCTCAAGGATCTAGGAGAGAGATTGAAGATCTGACAGTGTCTCGATAGCCAACCTCAGGGAGAACTGAACAGAGACCATCTGTAGGAAAGTTTTACGCAGCACTCTGGAGAAGCCCCCTCTCGCTCATGGGGATAGGTAACCACCACAAAACCATAGCTTAAAGGGAAAAGAAAACTCTACCACTGGCCTTTTTCCGAGCGTGGCCGCCTTCCGCTCGGTTCAGTGCCTGCCACATGCCCAGGAGTGCGTCTGGATCCTTGCAGGGTGCCCTTCGCAGGTGGACAGTGCTTATGCTATACTGTAAGAAAGCCAGAAAAGTGCCCATGAGAACCAGAAAGCATTTCCAGCCAGCAGGATCATCTCTCTAGGCATCTAAGATGGGAAAACCATCATATATAACTGAGTAGCATCTGAATGCCAGGGAATTATCCACATCCTCTGGTCAATGCAATGGCGGGAGATGAAAAGGAAGCATGGATTCTCTGTGAAGCAAGGGCAGAAAAGACTGGGCTGGGACTACAGCTCAGTGGTAGAATGCGTGCCTGGCTAGAATGCATAAGGCCCTGGGTTCAACCCTAAGCATAGAAGAAAAAAGGAAGAAAAGAAAAAGAAAAAAGACAAAAAATGTATTTAAGGGCAAATGATGTGTGTGAGTGGAGGTGTGCATGTATTCATTTCTAACAAAAATAAGTAGCAAGAGGAAAAAAAGACAGGTCTAAACCTAGTTATTTTTACAAAAATCTCAGCTCTGCTAGCTAGAGAACACAGGACTGTACGTGGAAGGTACTCATTCTAGCACTTAGGGTGTTCTTCTTGAAGCAAAGTAGGGAACTGAAGGAGGAAAGAGGTAAAGCATCAACATGCCAGAAACAAAGAGGTGACATCAGAAAGCAGTCTCACCATACGCGGAATTAGAACAGTGGAAGAGGAAGAGGAAGAAGAGGGAGAGGGAGGAAGAGGAGGAGGAGGAAGAGAAGAAGGAGAAGGAAAGGAAAGATGAAGGAGAAGAAGAAGCAGCAGAAGCAGCAGCAGCAGCAGTTGTTGACAGAACACTAAGATTCAGAGTCAATAGACCTTTGGGAATCTACACATCTCTTGTCTGATGCTCATGTTAATGAATGCTTGACATATGTCTGTCTACAAATGAAACAATTACAAGAACATGCTAATAAATAAAAACACTTTTACTTTTACCCTATGTGGGCAGAACTAAATTTTTACAAACTCTGCTAATCGAACTCAAACTCTAATCCTCTTAGGAAAAAGGGGACACTTGTCTGCTGGCTACCACAAGACTCCAAGTGACAAGGAGGCTCTAACTATGCAAAGTCTGCAGGCTCCCCTAGATCCCAGTGCTTAGGGACAGGGCAAGAGCAGGAGCTCAAGAAACCTGCTGAGGACATCTGGCCAACACAGCAGCAAGTGGGTGGATCTGACACACACACGCACACACACACAGAGCTCTTGAGCTTCTAAGACTATGTGTTCATTCTGGATAATGTAAAAGCTGATAGTGAAGATACCAGCTGCAAGACAACAGGAATGATCGGAATGCAACTTCCGCTCTATTTCTTAAGGAAAGTACTTTTTTGAATCTCATCTATCGGATTGGGGATGTAGCTAGGGAGCAGAATACTTGCCTAGCACACACAAGGCCCCAAATTCAACCCTCAACACTAGAGGGAAAATTCTATTTCTGACATAATTTGGCCAGAACTTCATCCTTTCCTGCCCTACCCGCCTAGGAGGTAACAATTGATGTGCCTTTTCCCCACCAGTTAGAGACCCTTGAAGTAATGTTCGAGTGGAGCTCATCAGCTGGCAACCAAGAAAGGCACACACCTTTCCCGCAAATATAACAGGTCATACAACTGGCGGTGGTGGTGGTGGTGCACGGCTTTAGTCCAAGCATTCGGGAGACAGACACAGAGGTGGGTGGATCTCTGAGATCAAAGCCAGCCTGGCCTACAGAGTGAGTTCAAGGATAGCCAGGGCTAAACCTGTCTCAAGAAAAGAAAAGAAAAGAAAAGAAAAGAAAAGAAAAGAAAAGAAAAGAAAAGACAACCCTAAAATCTTAGAATCCACGTGGATCTAGTGCCCTATGCCTCGGTGAGGCATAGCAAATGGCCCACAGCGTGGCTCTTGGAAGGGAGAGGGACTGGATCTGATATGTTACTTGACCCTGTGCTCTACTGACACAGAAAAGAAAATTATCAAAACACAAAAATAAGATACCAACTCTCATTAACTTCAGGTTTTAAGGAAGGATGTTTTCAATGACCAGAAAGCAAGGCTCATCCTTTTGGAACAGAACTAGAACTGAAAAGCAATTCCAAGGGTGCAAATCACTTATTCACTCATCTGCAAGAAAGGCTTCTGATTTTGGCCCATGAGGCCTTTTCATTACAGAAACAATTTCCTCACCATCCAGGACTAAGAAGCTCGTGAACTCCCCCTAGGAGACCAGGTGCTGTCACATTTCATGTAAAGAAGGGCCACAGCCAAAGAAGCTGTTAGAAGCGAACCTTTAGAAAGTACCTCAGAGTTAGCCAGTATGTAAAATTGGAGATGCTCAGGACCCAGTGGGAGAGATTACTGTTAAAGACCCCTCCCAGAAAAGACTCTTAAGGAATGAACCACTATCCTCTAAATAAAAACAGGTATAGAAGGGGACAAGACTATTTTAAAGCCGCTGAAGAGTCCAATATTACTATATTCAACTCCAGACTTGATCCACCTCTGTAACCACATTCTGAGCTTGAGTCATATACCTCACTACCAGCCGCCATTCCTCTTACTGTATCAGAGCTTGCCCCTGCCTCTCAGCAGGCCACTCACACATTATCAGTAGGTTATGGGGACAGGAGGGAGAACTGAGGTGGCCTTTATCAATTTACTCATCAGTGATCAGATCGAAATTCTGTACTTTTGATTTCAAGATTCCAAAAGGAAACAAGAGTAGGTGACAAGAACTTCAAAACGATCTCAAGGACTGTATAGGTGGCTGTGCCCTAGATGAGGCCATAGCATCTGGCTATGAGTTGAAGAAGAAATCAGAGTAAGACTAGAACTACTGTACAGTCTAAACATAAGCCGGCCTTTCACAGTTAGGGTGTCAGCCATACATTTGGGATTAGCTCAAACACTGGGTATCATTCATGGGAGGTTTAATTAAGGATCGGTTTGCATCAGACCAGCAACTAAATGCACGTAACAAGTAAGGTTTCTGCCCATCAGCGTTCTTTCTTTATACCGAGGGAGGCAGAGGCATGAACTGTAAAGTCAAGGAATTTGACCTAGAAACCTCAGGACAAGTTATGTGCTTCGTTCCAATAGCTTTCTTCCATCCACGGTTCCCTCTCTCAAGAGCCTGGTATGTTATAAAACTACACCTGGCCTTTCAAAATTGTCTCTAACCTATTAGATCCCAAATCCCAATAGTCCCAACAGAAGGAAACTTGCCTTCAATAGTTGGTCATATAAGAGGATATAAAAACTAAATTCAAGGGAGGTTCCCCCACCACATCCACTTCTTTTCAATAAAAATAAGTCCTACAGGAGTATTAACTCAAGGCTTTGAGGGTGGTTGGTCAAATATGGAAACAATCTCCCGTATTTCTGAAGAAGCCTAAGTTTAAGGAGCAGTGGAAATATTCCCTTGAGCTTGGGGATTCCGAGGATCTGGAATTCCGAATCAAGTATGTTTCTTACATAAAGACCAAGGAGACTTGACCCTTTTTTCTGTTCTTTGTAAAAACAGGCCCGCTGAAAGCCCACTAAACAGGAAATTAAGAGAAAACGTCAAGCTAATAGTTTCTTCTCTAACACGTTAAAGAACATAACGGGAGGATGAGAACAAAGAATCTAAAACAAAGGAAGATCGGTTTCTGTACATAGAAATGCACAGTATTTAATAATTGCCATTAAGTCTTTAAAAAACAAAACAAAACAAAAACCGGGAAGCATGGTCGGAAAGTGAAGCGTCGTATGCATCGGATTGAGTTGATTTCTAGGAAAACGTGATGTGTCTGAACAACCAGCCAGATTTAAAACTCTGATGCAGAAACTTGTTCGATGGTGGCCGCCTCCTTAAGGGCCTTACCTCTGGCTCTTCTCTAGCTCCCTTCCCTGATCCCACTACAACCGAGCTGGTGAAGAAAACGGCAAAAAGACCTTGTCTCGGGCTCAGAGATCATCTAGATTGCGCGACACCGCCAGCACCTCGTCGAACTCCATTTCTGTCCTCGGCAGAACCCCGCCACTATCTATCTTTTCAAGTCTTCCCCCACCCCATCCACGCTAAGGCTCCACCTCCCCCGACCCTTTCCTTTCAGACGCGCCACCCTTCTTCTAGGACTTTCCCAGCCACCAGCGGCACCCCCACCCCCACGTTTCCTAATCCACTCCTGACGCCCACCTCTCAGCTGGCTCAAGATCCCCAAATCCCTGCGGTCAGCGGACTGTGCGGTCGGCCCCGGTCCGAACCATCCTCGTGACGGTCCCGCCTCACTCACCCTCTGTCACCTCCAGCACCTTAATCTGCTCCTCTGCAGCCGCCCGCACCTCCTGCACGGGGGACAGGATTCCGGTGAGGGTATCCACCAACGCCTCCTTCAATCCCTGTGCCACTGGACCCGGCAGCCCAGAAGCAGCACCAGCTGCCGCCGCTGCCGCCATCTTTCCTCCCCTCAGCCCGCCAGCCCCGCGGCCGGGACCCGCCACCGAATGACGGCTCCCGCGTACGGCCAATCCGCGAAGCCGCGCCTGCGCACCTAAGTACGCGGGAGCGGGCGGGGGGCGGGGATAGAGCGCAGCCTCCGGAGACAGCGCCTTCTGCTGCCGGAACCGAACCGCGATTCGCCGGCCAGGAAAGCTTGGGACGTCTATGCACACACAGAATTCTCATAACGGTTTGTAGTCCTGAAGTCGCACGCGCTGTTAGAAAACGCGCTTGGAATAAAGGCGCGTAACCTTTGATAGCAAGGCCCTGATGGCAAGGGAGCAAGAAAGCTAATCCCGAGGGCGTGAGCACAGAAGGCCCTGCACTTGTCTGCTGTGGATTGTAGTGGGCACAGAAAAGATGCCCTCCCTCGCCCTCGCCCTCGCCCATCACCGCTCTCTACCTGCATGATTCTAGGCCCAGATTTAAGATGAGTTAGGACAGAGGTCGGTCTTTAAGGAAGGGGGTCAGAATAACATCTTTTAAAAACTAACACCCCTCCCCTCAACTAAAAACCGCAGTTATTCAGTTGGCTCCGTTTACAGTTTAGCTTTAGAGATCCTAAGATGCTGGGGAGCGGACAGGGAAAAGGAGACATGCAGAAGAACTGAAGTGAAATTGGCAGTGGGGAGTGGTCACTTTAGAAAAATCCAGTCTTCTAGCTTTTTAGCTTAGATGAACCCAATGTCAAAAAGGGCTGTCCAGGGGAGAATACCTACAGGCGAAGGAGCATTTTTCTAGAATGATTTTTTTTAAAAAAAAAATATTATCTACCTATTTGTCGTTATCTTGTTTTGAGACAAGGTCGTATGTGGCCCAGACTAGCCTCAAACTTGCTCTGTAGCCCACACTGGCCTTGAACTCCCTGATCTTGATCTTTCTGTTTTCACCTCCCCCATTGCAGAGATTGCAGGTATGTGCCACCACACACGGCTCTAGAGTGATTCTTCATGTGACTACTATGAGTGAATCCTGCAAATATATAACATTACTTAATTTTTAAAAAGTGCTGGGAGAAGCCAGATGAAAGACACCCAAGCACCTACCGTGGCTACCACTACGATGGATGAATGTGTGATGGGGAGATGGGGAGTGTGGTGGAGATGGAAGAGAAAACCAAGCTGAAGGGTTCATACACTGTGGAGAAAGGTGGAACTGGGGACTTGAAGGTGGTGAAGAATAGGGGGATATGAGGAGGCCATGCTGAGGTCCTGGCCCCAGCTGCCCCCAAGGGCCATGTCTGGGTTCTTGGTCCTGCTGCAGCTGGAGTTGCAGTCTGTGTCAATGTCTGGCACCTGAATTAGCATCAAAGGCAAAGTGGATGTCAGTGGTCTGGGCTGCTACCAGAGACCGTGTGGATATCTGAGAGGCATGCTACCAGAGGGAGCAGAGACATGCAAATCTGAATGGCTGCACTTGATACCGTGGGACATCTGGACCCATACTGCTGCGGGGGTCCACATGTCTGGGTTCGAGGTCCTATGGCAACCAGGTCTGTGTTGATATCCCGGGCTGTTTTACCACCAAAGGCCATGCAGATGTCCCTGGTCAGGACTGCTGCCTGAGGCACTGTTCTGAGCTGGCCCTGCCCCTCGCCTGGGCAACATAGTAGAGCTGACCCTGAGGGCAAGGGACCGGTAAGCTAGCCCTGAGGACATGAACACAGAAGGCCCTGCACCTGTCTGCTGTGGATTGTAACGGCAAGGGAGAGATGCCCTTACCCCACCCGACCCCTCTCTACCTGCAGTAGGTGGGAGAGCTGGCCCTGCCCCTCTCCTTAGGAGAGTGGGCCCTGCACATTGCCTGGGCAGCACAGTAGAGCTGGCCCCAGTGTCGAAGGCACCGATGAGACATCCATGAGGATCTGAGAGAAGAGTTGAGACTGCCTCTTACTGGCTGTGCCGCTGAGCTACTGGAGAGCTTACCCTGGTGGTGCAGGGGCAGGCTGTCCAACTCAGCTACTTCCCAGGCCCAGATCCAGGGCTTTGAGTTTGCCTAATCCAACATCTACCCCATCTATGATCTGCTAGAGTATGTAAAGGGGCTGGTCCTGCAGATCCAGAGCTGCAGGGTCTCCACGACACAGACCAACAACAGGAGATCTGAGAGGAGTCCCCATGAGGATCCAGGAGTGGTAGTGTAGCAGAAGCTAGAGCCCTCGCAACAGACCAAGGACTCTCTGCAAAGAACATTTGCAAGTAAAGATGTGTGGACAAAGGGGTGTACTGAGTGACACACTGTGACATACTACAGTTCCCACAACTAGATGTTTGAGGTTTTCTTGTTTTGTTTTTTATTCTATTTTACTGGGGGGAGGGATTTGCAAGGGTGGAGAGCAGATATGAAGGGATGGGAAGATAAGTGGAATTGGGGTACATGATGTGAAATTCACAAAGAAATCAATAAAACATTTTTTAAAAGTGTGTGTTTGTGTGTGTGTGTGTATGTGCACGCGCACCTTGGGATACCTGTAGAGGTCAGAGGATAACTTAGTGTGGAGTTTATCTTCCGCCCCCTTTATGTAAGAGTGAACTCAGGTTGTCAGGTGTGACAAGTACTTCACTGCCCCCTGAGCCATCTAGTTAGCCCAACATCCTGGGAAATCACGATGGAAGGGCTAAGGGAAAAAGAGTACTTTAATATGGCTATCCAGGGTGGCCAAGGAAATGGCCACAACCTAAAGCCTCCACCCAACAGAGCAAGTGGAGGAGATTGGAGCAAGGGATTAAACTGCAGGCCACACTCGGTGGCAGGAGGGATGGAGTGACTTATGCTGTTGGCACTTGGAGCAGGTGTTTCTTGGTAAGCTGCTATGATTTAGTGCCTTAGATGCGAGTACTTTCTAGGAACATTTCTCTTATTCACAAGTGGTGAAGGAAACCAGCTAGCAGTTTCAAAAGACAGCTCAAGACTGGTTGCTAAACTGATAATGACTGCAGCTTAAACGGCCTAATCTGAAAATTCTTTGAAAATAACATTCTTGAGGAGTGCTCTAAACCCATCTGTCACCTCCTGGTTGTCAAAAGAGGGCCAAGGTGGCCTGTGTCACCATGGTGCTTTCAGAGGAAAGAGAGTGCCTCTTGATTCTGCAGCTCCATAGTGGGGAACAGCAAGGCTTATTTCCTCCCGTGTCACAGTGGCCAGGAGGAACTGAACTCCATTAAAATAGCTGTCCTTGGAGGCAAGTTCCGTTTTGCCTCCAAAAGAAAACGTGTTCCTCAACCTTCCTAATGCTGTGACCCTTTAATAGTTACTTTGTGATCCCCAAACTATATTTATGTTGCTCCTTCATAACTGTAATTTCGTTACTGTTATGAATTGTAATGGAAATATCTGATATGCAGGATATCAGGCCCTTGTGAAAGAGTCATTCAACCCCCAAAGGGGTCTCGGCCCACAGATTAAGAGCTGTTGGTCTAGAGGCTAGATGGAGAACTCAAGACCTTTCCCCCGACCCTCAAGCCTGGAAGCCTTGCTTTCTGGTAAGGGAAGCTGTCATAGTTAGCTTCAGCTATTAACTTGACACAAACTAGAATTACCTGTGAAGAAAGGACCTCAACTGAAGAATTAACTGCATCAGACTGGCCTGTAGCCAAGTTTGGGAACCATTTCTTAATTGCTAATTGACATAGTGGAAGCCAGCCCACTGTAGTTAGTTCCATCCCCAGGCAGGTGGGCCTAGGCTAAGACCAAAGGGAGCAATCCAGTAAGCAGCACTCTTAAGTGGCTGTGGGTCCAAGCCTCTTCCTAGAGTTCCTGGCCTTGGCTTCCCTGTATAATGGACTATAACCTGTAAGATGAAAGAAAAACCCTCCCCACGTTGCTTTTGCTCATATAATCTGCAGCTGAAATAAAGCAGAAGAGAACTGTCCACAGTGTACAAAGTAGGGTTCTCTCCTGCCCACAAATCAGAAGTAAAAAGACTCCTGCTTATTAGCATTTGGTCAGGGTAGTTTAAAAGCAGGTGGGGTTTGCTTCTGAGTTAGGCAAAGGACCACGAGCTATCTGTCATAGCATACCAAGCATTAAGATAGATGGACACAGAAACCAAGCAGAGAGTGGGCTAGGAAACCAGAGGACAATACAGGAGATAACTTTATTGAAACGCAAATGGCAGCGAACAGATGAATTCTGCTGGATGGAGACATGCCTGGTCGGCAGAGGACCCAGGGAAGGGTAGCCTCAGTGGCGATGGAGGAAGGCCGTTTCAGCTGGCCAAGGCATGGATTTCATTTTCAACCAATTTTTTTTTTCATTTAAAATGAATTACTGAGGGGACAGCCCAGCTCTCTTCATGATTGTTACCGCAACTATATACAACAATTTGCTTTCCAGATTCAGTTCTGCCTTTTCTACATCAGGTATAAAAGGGGACAGATTGGAATGGTGAGGGTCAAATGAGAAGAAAATAAGACAAACACACAGACACACACATATCCTGGTTTGGGATTTTTCTACCCAGTAAGTTTTAAAAAGTGAACATTCTTGCCCATCCTCCACCTGAGGAATGCCGTGCATTTGAGAAACAGACTCTTACATGAGCAGTGCTGTGTAAAACAGGATAGGGAGGGGGAGGAAAGGAAGCCACCAGGGCCTGGAACTCACTATAAATTTGTTTTGTTAAAAGCAATAAACCGAACAGCATTAGGAAGTGGGGTGGGGTTCAGCAGAGCTGTATCGGAAACTGGCTGCCGGGTGGGAGTTTGCTCTTTTTATCTTCCTTCTTAGAGAAATGCCATGGAAGCAGGATGATGTCACAGGAGCTGGGATGCAGGGAGGCAGGATGAGGCCACAGGAGCTGGGATGCAGGGAGGCAGGATGAGGCCACAGGAGCTGGGATGCAGGGAGGCAGCATGAGGCCACAGGAGCTGGGATGCAGGGAGGCAGGATGGTGTCACAGGAGCTGGGATGCAGGGAGGCAGGATGGTGTCACAGGAGCTGGGATGCAGGGAGGCAGGATGAGGCCACAGGAGCTGGGATGCAGGGAGGCAGGATGAGGCCACAGGAGCTGGGATGCAGGGAGGCAGGATGAGGCCACAGGAGCTGGGAGGCAGGGAGGCAGGATGAGGCCACAGGAGCTGGGAGGCAGGGAGGCAGGATGAGGCCACAGGAGCTGGGAGGCAGGGAGGCAGGATGAGGCCACAGGAGCTGGGAGGCAGGATGAGGCCACAAGAGCTGGATGGATGGTAAGGAGGGTTATTTTGGTGTAAATGTTTTACTCCTGCCTGCCTTGGACTTTAGTCCCTCCTTCCAGTGCTTAGTCCCTGAGCTCAGTACTAGTGATTTTTAATACTCTACACAGAAGTGCTTTTATAGAAGGGAAACTGACAAATTTGAAACAAAACCACTTCTAAAAGTCTCAACTCTTCCATGGCCATAGCAACTAGTTTGTGAGTTTGGAAATCTATGAATCTCTTTCTGGAAAAAAAAAATTACTTTTTTTAAAGAGGATTTTATTTTGTTCTATTTGCTGAGTATTGTACTTAGGTCCTGGTGTGGGAAAAGGCAAGGTTGAACTTAAGGACGTGGATAACGTTATTTTCACTCTGTAGAACTCTCTCCTGTGGGCGGAGCAGAGACATGGCCTTTCTGTCAGCTGTCAGCTGCTCTGGGGAAGGAGGGTCTGGCTGGGCTCTCAAACTCTTAACCACTTAAGGGAGAGGGTGGTTACCAGGAGGACAATTTATCATAGAAATGCAAATTAGATTTTATTTTCCTTTTTTTTTTTTTAACACTATTATCAGAAAAAGAAGCGTCAAAACAGCAATTCAAATGAGACCTCCAACACAATTCCTCCATTGAAGCCCCATAGTTTGCCAGGTAGAAATTTCAGAGGCAGGAAGTTGCCTACTAGAGGCTTCGAGCTTCCTTGACTTCCACCCCAAAGCACATGCTTTCACTGTTAGCTCCCAGAAACCTAAGTATGAGAAAAATGACTTTGAGATGTTAACATTTGAATCAGACTGTAGATGCTTCTTTTTGGGGTCTCCAAACATCAGCCATCTTGGAGCAAGGGCTCTTGTGCACTGGATTCACTATAGAACTGTTAAAAGCATTGCCGGGCACCTCCACAAAGGTTTGACTTGGTAAATCTGGATTAGAGCCTGGGAAATTTATTCCTAACACATTCCTACATTCTGCTGTTGCTTGTCTGAAAACATCCATCTAGTGCCACCACTGTACGGATTGAAAAGTTGAATCAAGAACCAGGGATTCCCCTTCTAGGATCACATCAGAGAATGTTCCCTGTGACATAATCATTAAGGAGAATGGCCAGAACGTTAAACTGGAATGAACTAGCATAAATAGGTGAACCTTTTTTTTTTTTTTTTTTGGTTTTTCGAGACAGCGTTTCTCTGTATAGCCCTGGCTGTCCTGGAACTCACTCTGTAGACCAGGCTGGCCTCAAACTCAGAAATCCGCCTGCCTCTGCCTCCCAAATGCTGGGATTAAAGGCATGCGCCACCACGCCAGGCTGTAGGTAAACCCTTTTAAATGTCGTTTTCTCCCTGCGGTTTCCAAAGTTCAACTGCTCCTTTTCCTTCCGAACTCTGCTGCTTTCCAGTTCACTCTATCTTCCCTAGAACAGCATGTGCTTCCAGGGCTAGAGTGTACGTATACCAGTGTATCCTGGGCAGTAGGGAGAGCCAAGCTGGTGGCCCAGTTATCCCTGAGCAGGTTGAAGATTGATAAGGCTGATTCAGTGATGAAGAACAACATCTTCAGGCTTTGGCCATTTGGAACACATTTTTGGGTCTCCTTGTTGGGAACTGTCATGTATAGTTCTTACTACAGAGTGTATTATAGCTGAGCCCAGTGATGCAGGCTGAAATGCCAATTACTTGAGAGGCGTGTGTGTGTGTGTGTGTGTAATAATCAAATTCAAAGCTTGCTTGGCATATTTACTGAATTCAGAGCCATTATGGACAACTTAGTAAAGGCTAGAGAGAAAGCTTGGTGGTGGGTACTTGCTGAGTAGATGAGAAACCCTAGAGTCAATACCCAACAGTAGAAGGAAAAACAAGGCACCAACAGCTGTTGGTGCATCCATCTTATGCATCTCTATTAGCCAACCTGTTGTTACAGTCATTTCACTTCTTACCGCGGGGGCTGTTGGCTCATGGAGCCAGTTTACCAGCTTCGATTTAGCTAATGCACAGGACTATGGGAAGGAAGGATACAGAATGAGAAGGAGCTTTGATTAACCATCTGAGTCACTTTAACTCTCGAACCCTGGATTAGATTTGGGATCAGCACAACTTCCTCTCCCAAACCCCTATGCCATAAAAAAGATCATTAATGTCATTTGGATCACCTCATCAGGCATGTGTCTTCTGTGCCCATGCTGGCTGCTGGGAATGGGTTCCATCTGGGGTGATGGAAGGTGCTGTGAGAGCCTACTACTTTTCTAGAATAGGACAGGAAACAAGAGTTCATCCTCAGAGTCCTGGAAGCGGTGGCACTCCTGTGAATAGTATGACTCATCTTTGAGAGCCATCAGGAAGGAGATGGGTCCATGAAGTCCACATCGACTCTTGTAAACTAGAAAAACCACACGGCACAAAATGAAAAGGGGAGGGAAAAAAATCATTATTGTGTCTTATGCCCATCAGTATGGACAGATTAGAAGGTTGGTAATTCAAGACCCAAATGTTTACCAACCAAGAAAGTTTTCTTGTGGGCTCTCTCCATGGTCTTTTACCCCCTTCTCCTTCCTTGCCAGCCTCTACCTTCCAAATGATTAGACTACATGAAAGACACCGGAATAAGGATTTACAGAGACATAAACAAGCACCAACGAGTTACCAGAAAGCAGGTATCAAAAATAATGTTCCACAGAGCCCCAGAAGATAACAACAAACTGCTCGTGTGTGAGAGAGAAGGACAGAGACAGAAAAATGCACAGACATCAGGTCCCGTAGCAGCCTCCAATACCTAGTATTTTATTTTAGTGCTTAGGCAGGGACTGAGAAACAAACACATTGAACACAACTTATTGGTCTTCATCCCCAAGTGCAAGGGACTCTGGCGAGCCTCTCCTGGAGCCGAGGCCCTCCAAAGGTTGTTGTTCTTCACCAGCCAACTTTGGTGAGGGTTAGAATCAGGAGTTGGAAGGAAAGGGAATAGCAAAAGTTGCAGAATTAAGATAGGTTGCATTCTTCTGAAGGTGCCTGGAGGTTGTGGGACCCAGTTTTTTCTTTCTGAGGAGTCCTAGTAGTCTCAACCAAGAAGTGTGTAGGTTGGGAGGAATGCTGCGGCTTTGCTCTTTGCCATGGATTTTTAGGCAGTGGGGGGGAGCTCGGGCTTTTTGCTTCTTAGAAGTCTGGATGAGCATCCCGAGGGGTTATAGCACCATAAGGAGGCTCAACCTTCCGAAATTGCCACTGAACCATGATCCCTTTTTTGTTTTTTTTGAGATGGTTGATCCTACTGTGAGGGGCCCAGATGTGCAACTGTAAACAGGGTCCCAGGCTCCAGAAGGAAAGTGTAGGCTTCGAGAGCACTTCACTGGATGGGAACGCACTTCCTGGAGGACAGCTATTTGAGGCCTGAACTAAATGCAGCAGTCAACTGAGAGAAGAGGGTGGTGGATCCCAGGAATAGAAATGAAGTCAAAGTATGCGAGGCCTCCAGAATCAACTTGCTGCAGACCCAAATAAAATTCTCGATGGTATCCATAGTCACCACAGAGACACCTTCTCTGTAGTCTGAGGCAGTTGGAATGGAAGAAGGCATTTCCTACTTCCCTTCTTCTTAAGTAGCCAGTAACATCCGTGTCAGAAGGCACTGGCTGGGCAGCACCAGAAAAAGAGGGTGAAAGGCTCAAGTGTTAGGATGTTAGCAAAAGTCTGAGCCTTGCCATGTACTGGAGCTTTGGATAGGGTTCAGAAGAGACCTATGTCCAAAGTAGGCCTATCCAGTCTTCCCTTCCTTCTAAGTTGGAACACCCAGCTCTGGAGGCCTTCTCATTCTGCACAGCAGAGACCTTAAGGCAGTGATTTCAGCACCATCCTCGGACAGCCAGCCTCTTCCCACCACAGAATTGCATATTTTGCAGCTGAGTTGGGGATCTTCACAGCTCGTGGAATTAGCAGCAGTAGCAGTAACAGTCTCCAGAATAGAGGACCCTGTCATCCCTGGGGCTACCAGGTGAATATAGAAGCTTTTGCCGGGGGGTGGATGGGCACAAGAGGGACAAGCTAGACCTTCTTGAGGATCTAAATGAAAATAGACTATTAAGAGTCAGGGGCACGTAATTCCTTGGTTGGTTGGAACAGTGACCCAGGTTAGTTTGCCTAAAGAATCTTGGTATAGATTCTGGTAAGTCGTGTGCTACTAAGGAATCTGAAGAGCATATTCTGAGGTCCAGGCTTTATAGTATATATCCCTGAACTGCAGAGCGCTGACACATTAGCCCACGAGGCAGCTCAACCTGGAATCTGGTTCCACTGGTTTCCAGAAATGACAGAAGTAGATTTTTCCACTCAAGACAAGCAAGATTCCACAGTTCTTCAGGCTTCATTTAAACTGATCCCCAATCTTCTGCCTACAACATATTGGAGATCTAATCAAAGGCTTCTTTTAGTTGACTCCTTGGGCTTCACCTGCATCTCTCTCAGATGATTTTCAAGGTCCAGATAATAAAGGGATGCTTACTTAAAGGAGATTAACATTGCCTCCTAGACCTTGAACTTAAGGACCAAGTCTTGTCTTTTTAAAAACGTAGTGACTGGTACTCGGTTAAATACTCAGTAAGTACTTGTCAAATGAAGGAGTGTGGGTTAGGAAAAGGGCAACTTCTGCAAGTCGTATATCTCTTTGGAAGGCAGATATTGGCCACCAAGTCAAACTCTTTGAGCCTTTTATTCTGATCTGAAGCAGGTCACACGGTTGCTCCATCTCTTATAAGTGACTATTCACCTGTCAAAAACAAATAATAAGGGCGAGCTAGGGAATCTTGCTTGATTCAGTCAGGCAAAGTGGCTACCATCCAAATAGTGCAGTGAGGGCCCTAACAGGCCATAAGACAGGCGGGCGTTTCCAGTATTTTGGTTTCCTCCCAGTCCGTGATGAAGCTCAGGGTAGGACTAACATGCTGGAGGACGGCAGTTGAGCTTCCAGGTAGACCATGTGCTTTCTCAAAAGGAATCAAAGAGACTGAGTTCTTCTTCTCTTACTATTTATGAGCCAATGTTTCTTGTCCCATGTAAGCCCCAAGGATGCCAGGGACAGTGGCATGGGAGGTGTCTAACTTGTACCAATATTATAGAATTAAATTCTCCAAAGAAAACCCACTTGGAAAGCAAAACTATCCCCTGGAAGGAAACCCAAGTATCTTATTGATGTGAGGAAACTGGAGGTGGGGGTAAATAAATAGGCAAATGGAAGGAAAAAATAGAAAAATTTAAAAATTAAAAAGTAGGGTTTATTGACTTTTCATGCACGTTCAGTTAGAGGGCAGAAAGACAGCTTGTGGTCTTTCTCTGAAGGCTGTGATGTTACTCTTGTGGTCTGGTGACATTTTAGACTGGCAGCCATCTTGCAATGTCCCCTCTTGTCATCCAGAAGGCAAGATCTGGCAGCTCTCTTTCCATCTTGGCAACTGGGCCCCTCCTTCCAGCTTCATCTTTTCCATTGCCGTTTTTACCTTCTACAGGTTGATTTACACATATATTTTTTGTTTTGTTTTGTTTTTTTGTTAAACCACATGCTTCTTTTTTCTGGGCTCTGGCCAGATCTCGGGGGGGGGGGGGGGAGGTTGTTGGCAGTGTCGACAGAACTGGGAAGGGTTTGCAAGGAAGTCTGTAGAGCTTCCTGCCTCCCTTAGATTTGCCCACATGTGACTGTCTCAGAGGTGTTTGCGAGAATGAGCTTGGAACTGCTGCAGTTGGTTTGTTTGTTTATATCTTCCGAATCCCTCCCCAGAAAGCCCAAGAGTTTGTAGGTGAAACAAAACTCGAAGAAAAGACCAGAATCATCTTTTCTCCTAAGTCGTAAGAGGAGGCCAGCAAATGTATTTAAGGGGCACGGAGTTCTCAAACTCCACCCCCTCCAATTCCTAGTAGGAAGTTCTCAAAGGTTCAGCACCGAGAACCCATCCCTCCTCCTGCCCTCTTCTTCCCTCCTGTTCTCTTGGCGAGGCTGGTGAGCCAGAGCTATGAAGGAAGAGGGCAGAGGAGAGCTAATGATGCTGAAGCCAGCCTTCTGCCCTCCAGGGTGACAGTGACTGCTGGGCCCTCAGAGTGTCGCCTGGAGGTTGGGGTCCAGGATAGTCTCTCGATCTGGTGACTCAATGTAGTTGGCAGCTTCTTGAAGTTTCAGCAGCATGGCCATCTAAAAAGAGGCAGACATGGGTGAATGCAAGAGGGGGAGTGCTAGGTCCTGCCTATAGGGAAACCCAACCCAACCCAACCAGCCAAACCCTATAATCCTGTATCATAGGTCTGATCCTTGGTGTGTCTAAGAACATGGAGTTTAGAGATGGTTCATAAAGAAGTGACAACTGCTTCAATCCTGATTGTAACCCATGCACACGAACCATCCCCTGGGATACCTTTGTTATAAGAGCTGTCATGGGTGCAGAGGATACCAAAGAACAATACTTCCCATGTTTCAAGATGCAGTCCAGGGAGTGGTAGAGGTCGATACCTACCAGCTTATACCGGGAGTACTGAGAGAAGTGCTGTAATTGGCCCTGGACTCTTGGAATTCCCTTGCAGTAGATTATACCCCAACAGCTAGGTTCTGTGCTATCCCCAGACACTGTGTCAAGTCTACCACCACCTCAGCGTACTCCTCTGTCCCTCCCTTTTATAGTTCAAGCTTCGGCTAAGTGAGCCTGGTTGGTGCTACTCACACAACGGGCGGGCTCTTCTGTTTATGTTATTCATCAGTCTTCCAACCAAAAAGTGTCTTGACATAGAGAACAGCCGTTTTCAACAAAGTCAACATTTAAGTAAAACTATATGATGACTCCATTGGAATTATTCCCTACTGGAAAGGTGCAATGGCAAGATCAACTGATTTGTTTTGTTTTGTTTTGTTTTTGATTTTTCGAGACAGGGTTTCTCTGTATAGCCCTGGCTGTCCTGGAACTCACTCTGTAGACCAGGCTGGCCTCGAACTCAGAAATCCGCCTGCCTCTGCCTCCCAAGTGCTGGGATTAAAGGCGTGCGCCATCACGCCCAGCTTAAGATCAACTGATTTGTGTATGTTAAGTTTCATTGCATTCTGCTAACTTACCCTTTAACGTGGTTTTAGTAACGAACATTCCCACAGTGAAGAAGGAAAGTCTGTGCTTCAGACACTCTATTACCAATGTAAAGGGGCAGTTCCTTGACTTAATTTGCATTTCCTCATTGTTAGACAGGTTGGGGATCTTATGTCCTTATGTCACCTGTATCTCCTCTAATCAAATGTCTCTTGTAGCTCTCACTCGGTCTTTGGTTTATAAGCTGTTTTTTTCTTCGTGTAATTTACATTTATTTTTTAGTGTGTGTGTGTGTGTGTGTGTGTGTGTGTGTGTGAGATGCAGGTGAATGTGGCTGTGCACGAGCCATGTCATACAAGTGGAGGTCAATGGACAACTTTTGGGAGTCATTTCTCTCCTGAAACAGGATGTCAGCTTTGTGTGACAAATTCTTTTACCTGTTGAGCCATTTTGCTAGCCCTGAGGGCGTCTTTTCACTTTACATATTGAAGATGCTAATTCTTTTGGCTAGATCCATTGAAGTACCTCCCCCTAGCTTACATTTAACAGACTCCATGCAGCTGATGAACTCTCAGCTGAATATCAGGGGCGGCAGAAGGGAAAGTGCTACAGCCCTTACTGTGCTATTTCCTTGGTTGATGAGAGTTTCTACGTTTTTAATTTTTATTATTTTTAATTGTGTGTGTCTGCATGTAGGTATGACCATGTGAACACAGTGCCCGCACAGGTCAGCTGTGTCAGATCCCCGAGGAGCTGGAGTCCTAAGCTTAGATGTGTGATGAAAACTGAATCTGTGTTCTCTGCAAGAGCAGCAAATGCTTGCTTGTAAGAGCCGAGCCACCTCTCCAGGCCTTCTTTGGTCTATTTTCTTATACAGACTGCCTGAAACTTGGGTCTTGGCTAGAATATATTTTCCCAAATGTGTTATTTGGCTTCAGCTAGGATGCAGGCATGAGGTCAACCCAAGAATCCTGATGCTCAGAGTTCCTCGCTGGCCTCATTCTGGTCCTGGCTTTGCTGAAACCCTTCAATGCCTGAGCCCCATCAGCACATTCCAAGAGTAGATGAACTCAGTTCTGTAATCCTCTGTGACTCTTTTTTAGAGGACTCACCAGGGGATCTGAGTCGAGGGAGTTTGGAGTGCTGTCTTTGACTGTCCTGTCCTCCGGGGGTGAGGCAGTGCTGTGGGGGCCCACAGAAGGCGGGGGCAGGTGGTAGAGCTTTGATTGGTCTTGTTGGGCCGACGGCCAGGGAAGAGTGTCTCGGACCCATTCCACCGGGTCTTCCCAAGCTGCTTTCTGTCCATGAACCTGGAGAGGAAAAAACTTGAACTATGAGAGGGGCAACAGAATGGAAGCTTACTATGTAGTCTCGCTGTGTTTCATAAAAAATATGGTCCCTGGAAATACATCCTTCCTTAAACAGAAAGACTTGAGGTTTGCATCTATGTAGTTGAACTTCCCACAAAAGAAAACAAGTTGGTATAAACTTCCAGAAAAATTAAGAATAAAATCTCATATTGTCTTAAAAGTTTGTTTAGAGGTAGGGTTTCTAAAAACAAACAAACAAACAACATTATCACTATGTGGTCCTGGCTGTTGTGGTGCTTGCTATGTAATGTAGTCCAGGCTGGCCTCAAACTCATAGCTTCCGGAGAGTATAGACATGTGCTACATACCTACTTAAACCTTAAAAATTGATAATTTTTTTGCACTAGATAGTGCAGGCTGGCCTCAAATCTGTGATGATCACACCTTGTCCATTTATTCACATGCTAGAATTAAAGGCATGTGACACACCATGGCCTAAATTAACTAACAAAGTATTTAGTTAGTTAGTTAGGATCTGGGAATTGAGACTAGGGACTTAAGTCTAGTAGACAAGTGATCTGCCACTGAGCTGTATCTCCAGTCCTATATTTACTTATTTTATTTTATTTTATTTTATTTTTATTTTTTATTTTTTTGGTTTTTTGAGACAGGGTTTCTCTGTATAGCCCTGGCTGTCCTGGAGCTCACTTTGTAGACCAGGCTGGCCTCGAACTCAGAAATCCGCCTGCCTCTGCCTCCCAAGTGCTGGGATTAAAGGCGTGCGCCACCACGCCCGGCTCTTATTTTATTTTAAAATAAAAATTGCACCAATGACAGGTGATACAAAAGGATAGGATACAGGCAAAGGAAACATGGATTTTGAGAGAGAGTATAAAGCTATGCTTTTTCCCAATTTCAACTCTGCCATAGCTGCTGCTGCTGGTGGTTTTTGTCCATGTGGTGGATAAATGAGTAAAGACTTTAGTCCATGGTAAAAGTGGAAAGCCCTGGGTGATGCTGCATGGCTTCGGCACAGCCATCCTGACCGTACAGAGGCTTACTGGGATGTGCAGACTGCGAGACTGGGCAAGTGTTCAAGTGGCTCCTTAATCTAGCTATGCAATGTTATATTTGTGAGTCTCTGGAAAAAAAGCAATTAAAATAATATAGAATCATATATATTTATAAAGCACAGCACATTTAAAACACGTATCAGTTGTAGAATGGTCAAATCAGTCTAATGACCTCCTATTTTTTGGGAGAACACTTTATATATTTTCTTTTAAAGTATATGGTAATTGATCTTAGTGGCCGAGTCTCTTGAACTTATTCCCTCTGTCTGGATGAGCCTCTGTATCCTCTGGCTGACATGGACCCCACCTACTTCTCTACTCTTCTCTGCCTCTGTGGGTTTGGCTTTGGTAAGCTCCATATGTAAGTGAGAACGTGCATCAAACATGCATTAGTTTATGTTTTTATCCCTGGCTTATTTCATGTAACATAATGCTCCGTACGTTCATCTGTCCACACTGCGTTGTATATACATGCATACATCTTCATTGTCCATTCACCCATGATGGGTGCCTTACACTACAACTATGTACAAATTTTATGACCCTGTAATTATACTTTCCAGGGAGAGTAATATTTCAATTTAGTCATATATAATATCTATTTGGGGGGGGGGTTATTTCAAGACAGGGTTTCTCTGTGCACTAGAGCCCTGGCTTTCCTGGACTCACTCTGTAGACCAGGCTGGTCTCAAACTCAGAGATCCAACTGCCTCTGCCTCCCAAGTGCTGGGTTTAAAGGCATGCACCACTGCTGCCCGGCTAGATATTATCTTTTAAATTGGAAATCTACTAATTATACTGCAAAATTTTCTTAACAATACTACAAAATTTATAAATAAAATAATGACTCATAGTATTTGCTAGAAAACACCTTTAGAAATTTAATATATCATCATAAAGATCTATCTCAATAAAATTTATTTTATGTGTGATACATCGCTGAGAACTACCAGTCATTGAATCACAGGATGTTAGTGTTAGAATGGATGTCAGTAGTCATCATGAGATCAAATTTACCTAATTTCACAATAGGCTCTAAATAGCTATTTCTCAGACAAGACATGAAAAAAAAAGTCACTTCAGTATACTCAAGATCACTAATCACTACCAATCAAAACCAAGGTTAGTTAAGAGCTCAACCCAGTAAGAATGGTGGGTGCTGCCTCAAAGACTGCAGACCACCCATGTGGGGCAAATAGAAGCCTTGTACACTACTGGTGGGAACATAAATTAGTATCTCCACGATGGAAAACAGTATGATAACCCCTCAAAAAATTTAAAATAGAATGTCTTAGTTAGAGTTTTACTGCTGTGAACGGACACCATGACCAAGGCAAGTCTTATAAAAACAACATTTAATTGGGGTTGGCTTACAGGTTCAGAGGTTCAGTCCATTATCTTCAAGGTGGGAGAATGGCAGTATCTAGGCAGGCATGGCTCAGGCAGAGCTGAGAGTTCTACGTCTTCATCCAAAGGCTGCTAGTGGAAGACTGACTTCCAGGCAACTGGGGTGAGAGTCTTAAGCCCACACCCACATTGACACACCTACTCCAACCAGGTCACACCTATTCCAACAAGGCCACACCTCCAAATGGTGCCACTCCCTGGTCCAAGAATATACAAACCATCACATTCCACTCCCTGGCCCTCATAGACTTGTTCAAAAACATGAGTTGTTCAAAAACATGAGGGGGTCATACTTAAACATAGCATACATGCAAATGCATTTAGTCCAACTTTCAAAGTCCTCATAGTCTATAGCAGTCTCAACAATGTTAAAAGTCCAAAGTTCAAGGGCTCTTCTGAGATTCATCCAACTAATTAACTGTAATCCCCAAAGCAAGGCAGGAAACCAGCTGGGCAAACTCCAAACTCTGCATCTCCATGGCTGATGTCAAAGCAGTCTTCAGATCTCCATTCCTTTTTCATTTTTGTTGACTGCAACAAACTGCTTTCTCCTGGGCTAGTTCCACTCCCTGCAGCTTTCCTCAGCATGTATCCCATGGCTCTGGCATCTTTAACATCTTTGAGTCTCCGAGGCAATTTCAATGTTACAGTGTCTTGTTTCAGTGTCTGGGTTCCACTTGATCTTTTGGGCTCCTCCTAAGGGCTGGCATCACTTCTCCAGCTCTGCCCTCTGTAGCACTCTAAGCTCAGGTTGATCCACTCCACTATGACTGCTGTTCTTGGTGATCATCCCATGGTACTGACATCTCCAATACACTGGGGTGTTCCACTCCAACAAGGCTTCACCAATAGCCTCTCATAGGCTCTCTTCATGGTGCCAAGCATCAAATCCTTTGCCTGACCCCTTCAGTCCTGGGCCCTCAACTACAGTTGGGGCTACACCTTCTCCAATGGCCTTCCATGACCTCTCACAGTGCCAAGCCTCAGCTATTCTTCATGACCCCTTCATGCCTTCAAAACCAGAACCACCTAGGTGACTCTTACACATTACCAAGTCCAGCTGCAGCACAAGGTACAACCTTGGCTATCTCTGGAACACAGCTTCTTTGTGCTCCCAGAAAACAACTCCCAGATTTCAACTCAGTGATGCTGGTCTCTTCTTAATCATTGCTAATGTCTTAGCTCCAGCTAACCAGCATCAATTGTCCTAGTAGTTCCTTCCATTCTTAACTCTAGAGCCAGAGCCACAAGGCTGAAGCTGCCGAGTTCTGCTGCTTACAGAAACTAGAACATGACCCCCTTGTCACTGCCTAAGCTTGGCTATCCTGGATCTTGCTTTGTAGATTGACCTTGAACGCAGAGATCAGCATGCCTGTCTCCTGGAATTAAAGGTGTGTACCATCATGCCTGGATCTAAATTTAGCTGGGTAGGATCTTGACCCAAGGTCCCACTCCCTTAATCTGTTATCTCCTAGAACACAGGATTTTGCTCCATTTCACTTCCTGGTACCCCTTTAATACTTGAACCATATATTTTATATTTTTCCTTTCTAAGCTTGCTATGCTTGATCAAACTTCTCTTCATAAGACTTAACCAAAGAACAAAGTCTCTGCTGGGCTGTTTTGAAACTTCCTTTGTCAATTCGTTTAATTCGAGTCTCTTCACCTTAGCCTCAGGCAGACTTTTCAGAAAAGGGCAAAAAGTAGCCACATTCTTCCCCAAAATACCACAAAAACAGTCTTTATGCCATGTTCTGAAATTCTCCTCCTTTGAAATCTCTTGGGCCAGGTCAACACAGTTCAAATTACTCCCAGCAACAAAGTCTTCCATATTCCTACTAGGATGACCCATTAAGCACCATTTAAAGCATTCCACTGCTTTCCAAATCCAAAGTTCCAAAATCCACGTTCTTTCAAATAAAAGCATGGTCAGGCCTATCACAGCAATACCCCACTCCCAGTACCAACTTGTCTTAGTTAAGAGTTTTACTGCTGTGAACAGATACCATGACCAAGGCAAGTCTTATAAAAACAACATTTAATTGGGGTTGGCTTACAGGTTCAGAGGTTCAGTCCATTATCTTCAAGGTGGGAGAATGGCAGTATCTAGGCAGGCATGGCTCAGGCAGAGCTGAGAGTTCTACGTCTTCATCCAAAGGCTGCTAGTGGAAGACTGACTTCCAGGCAACTGGGGTGAGAGTCTTAAGCCCACACCCACAGTGACACACCTACTCCAACCAGGTCACACCTATTCCAACAAGGCCATACCTCCAAATGGTGCCACTCCCTGGTCCAAGAATATACAAACCATCACATAGAACTACTATATGATCCAGCAATCTTTCTGCTAAGTATATATTCAGAAGAAAGGAGCTTGGTATGTTGGAGGAGACATACATTTTCACTCCTGTATTGGTTAGCAACGAAATAACCAAGTGACAGAAATTACCCAAGTGTCTATCAACCGATGAATGGGATAAAGAAAATCTGTCTACAAACGTAGTGGAATATGGTTCAGTCATAAAAGAACTGAAACCTTGTAGTTCACAGCAGGCATGGTTGCAAGTATGGAAATAAGCCACACAGAGAAGGATAAGCATCATATGATCCCAGTCCTATGTGGTATATAAAAATTGATCTTACAGATACTTAAGAATAGTGGTTATCAGAGGCTGGGGAGCCCAGGCTGATCAGTGGCTAACAAGTCACAGTTAGAGAGCAATCTGAAGCCTGAGTAGTGTCAGAAGGTGAGGCTCACCTTGATCCCATCCTTGGCTCCTTCCTGTAGATAGGGAATGATGGAATTGTTCCACAGGTCAATGAACCAGGTCCGGAAGTCCTCAATGCCAATGGGACAGGACAGAAAGAAGCAAGGGCCTAGAGACAATGACGCAGCCGTGAAGAAGCCTGAGACCCTTGCCTGCCCTGCTTTACTCCTTGCTACAAAGCCCAGAGGTGTGACATCCAGAACATCGGAGGAAATTAGAAATTGTTCGAGAGCAGTGGGTGCCCACTGTCCAGCAAACCAATGATATTTACAAGGTGGGAATGAGACAGTAGGAAGGGAAGTGTCTCAGTTCCCTCCCGCATGCCCTCTCTCCCTTTTGCCATTAACCTTGAGAAGTGGGGGGAGTGGCAACTTTACATTTTTAACCTAGGGCCTTGCACATGATAAGTATGTGCCCTACCACTGAACTATGCTTACGGCACATTTATTTTGTTTAATTGACCTATCTATCTATTTTTAAGATCAGGGGAGGTTTCCATATGTTGCTCAGGCTGACCTTGAACTTGAGGTAGGTTCAAGCAATTCTGTCTTGGCCTACTCAATACCTAGAACCGCAGGTGTACACCACACTGCCTGGCTTTCTGTTGTCTGAAGAATTTTATCCAATCCATAAAGCTGTGTAGGAAGGGCCTATTCTAGAGTTCCTCCCTCCAGGGGATAAGATACAAGATATAAGATACTAGCCGGGCGTGGTGGCGCACGCCTTTAATCCCAGCACTTGGGAGGCAGAGGCAGGCGGATTTCTGAGTTCGAGGCCAGCCTGGTCTACAAAGTGAGTGCCAGGACAGCCAGGGCTACACAGAGAAACCCTGTCTCGGAAAAACCAAAAAAAAAAAAAAAAAAAAAAAAAAAAAAAAAGATATAAGATACTGCTTCCAGCCCCTCCACCCCCCAAGGGGATGCTGGACCCTGTACCAATGAGGAAGTCCGAGGTGCTGTGCTTCTCCAGGAAGGTGTGGAGGTGATACCACAGCTTGGGCACCCAGTCCAGCACCCGAAGTAGCTCTTCCTTGTTAGCATTGACATCACTGTCTGACTCTACCAACTTCCTCCGCAGGTAACGGACCAGAAAGCCATTGGCTGGCTCCACATTGTTCGAGAAGGTCAGCATCCTGCCACCAGGGATAGGAAGAACAGGGTCAGGGTGTCAGTGGGGACACTGCCAGGATCCATCCTGGGATCTGGCCATCTGCCTGCCTGTCTCTCACTAACGCCCCCTTGACTTCTTTTCAAGTGACAGGAGGTGATGATGGCAGTTAGGTAGCAGCTCTGGAAGGCAGGGCTGACTTCCAACTCTGTTGTCCTCATTTAACTACCTAGCCTCACAGAGTGACCAACAGGAAAGTCCTCAGCACAGCAGCCAGCTAGGGTCTCTTCTAGGCTCTTGTTCTTTCCCTTCCCTTAAAATCTTCCTCTTCCACACTATGACTGATGTACAAGACCATCTACTTCCTGATGCCCTACAGCCTGACAGGTCTGACCATTCACTCTTGCCACTTACGGCTCCTCTGCCCACAAGTTCAGGATTTACTTATTATTTACAGACCCCTGGGGAAGGCCAAGAGGTTCACGCAGGGACATAGTTCTTACCTGAAGCTCAAGTGCAAGCCATGGTTGGGTGTCATTTTTACAGGCTGATTGGTGGTACCTATAATATAGGGACTGTGGGAAGAAAGGGAGGATTCACTTAGATCCGCCTTAACGATTGCTGTCCGCCATGTGCACACAGTGGGCAGCTCACAGGGGCTGGGCTGGGCTGCATTCTCCTCCCTCTTCCCACGGTGCTAAGTGGTCCTCCCTGATCTTACCATTTGTGATACTTGCAGGTGAGGGCCCCATTGACCAGCTCACTGATGGAGCCTGCCTCACTCAGATCATCCAGGAGGATCACCAAGGGTACATCCCCTATCCCTGTTTCCCGGTCTATCTGGTTGGCTAGGTTGGAGAGGTACAGTTGCAGATCCTAGAATAAATGAAGACAGTGGGTGAGCACTCAAGAGTCAGCAACTCAAGAACCTAGAGAAACTTTGTTCATTCCATATTGCTCCGGGGCCCTCAGCCCCTGTTGGATATACTTGTACATTGGATTTCAGAACTGACCATCCATCCATCCATCCATCCATCCATCCATCCACCCACCTACTTTCTATGTATTTATGTATGTATGTATGTATGTATGTATGTATCTATCTATCTATCTATCTATCTATCTATCTACTGAAGTGCTGGGGACTATCTATCTATCTACTGAAGTGCTGGGGATTGAACCTAGGGCCTTGCACATGCTAGGCAGGCACTCTACCACTAAGCTAAAAAACAAATCCTTTGAGCAGTAATCTTCAACCCCCCACCAAGTATGGAGTATCTATTCTGAACTGGCTTTTCACGGACTTGATGCCACAACCTTCTCTGCTTGGGAGAGCCAAGGTTTGTACCAGTCCAGTTTTAGGGTACACTCAAGGTACATCTCCAGGGGAGATGACATGTAAGATTTAATTCTGAACCCCTTCTCACTATAGCCCACGGTCTGATGGTAATACGGAAAAGCCACCTGGCGGGAAGAAGATAAAGCTGAATGGCTATGATTGACAGCACTGGCAGAGTGCAGAGGAAAAGAGGCTACAGTTCACTGTTGATCAACTAAAGGAACTGAGGTAGTGGTGAAAGAAATTATGAAGGAGGAAGGTATGGGCAAAAGAAGCTAAGAGCGTGCTGGGGCTGTTGGAACAGCCTATAATTCTAGTTACTTGGGAGGCTAAGTCAGGAGGACTGCATGGTCAGATAACCTGGGAAACTTATGGGGAGCCTGGCTCAAAGTAAGAAGTAAGAGAGAGCTCGGGGATGTAGCTCAGTTTACAAAGTGCTTACCCAGCATGCACGAGACCTTGTGCTAAATACTCAACACCATACATACGCAACTGGGGCAGGGGAGAGGATGGTGGGAGGACTGCTAGTTCCAGGCCAGCCTGGGCTACACAAGACCCTGACTGGAAAGAAAGGAGAGGAAGGGTGGGGAGGAGAAAAGAGATGACAAGAAAGGGGTATCAGAGGAAGACAAGAGTGGGAAAGAACACTGGAGATAGAGAAGGAAGTAAGGCAGATCTGTGGGAAGGAAAAAGGACGAGGGGCAGGAAGGGGCCAGGGATAGGCTTGTGGAAGGCTGAGGCCCGCACACACGGGCAGGAGGTCTCAGGAGGAAGCCACCTTGCAAGACTGCTGGTGCATGTTGAAAGTGCTGACGATGCCATCCGTGACCTCGCGGCCGGAGCGCTCCACCAGGTACTCGGCTAGCCGATTGGTCAAGTAGGTCTTGCCGGTGCCACTGGGGCCGGAGAGCACCAGGCGCCGGTGCTTGAGCAGGAGGCTGATGTAGTGCTGCATCATGGGCTTGGGGATAAGCGTCTCAAACACCAGGCTGTCGACACACTTCTCTTTCAGACCTGCACCCCACCCCAGAGAGCATGAGTCTTCACCAGCTCGCGGTGTGGCAAGACACCCAACGAGCTTCCCCATCGCCATCTAGGGGTCCACTGAGGAACCCCCTCCTCCCAGCTCTGAAAGCCTGGACCTCATTTTTAGGGACACACTATGAGTTATAGAGAATAGGAGGAGAAAGAAGCCTGAATTTGGCAAAAACATTAGACTGGATCTTACTAATCTTTGTTATTTTCTATATCCCCCAAGCTCCTTCGCGTTCAGAATTTCTCAACAATTTCTTTTTTTTTTTTGTTTTTTTTTTCGAGACAGGGTTTCTCTGTGTAGCCCTGGCTGTCCTGGCACTCACTTTGTAGACCAGGCTGGCCTCGAACTCAGAAATCCGCCTGCCTCTGCCTCCCGAGTGCTGGGATTAAAGGCGTGCGCCACCACGCCCGGCTTCAACAATTTCTTATTACATGAATGTATGATACATTATCTGATGATCCTCTCCCCGCTGCCATGGTACACTACGTCACACCAAGGGACAAAGACTAACCTTTGAGAGCGACCGATATGTTATTGACACCTCGGCGGCAAGGAGGCATCTCTGGGGGCTCAGCATCCAGCACTCGTTTCACGTGGCTGAGGCTATAGCCGTGTATGGACTCAGTGCTCAGTCCCAGGGTGGAGGCTGGGTCCATTTTAGAAATGTAGTCCTGATGGGAGAACAAGAGCGCTGAAAAGGCACAGCTATGGATGGAAAAGCCGGGAGAAAGATCAACTATCAGAGGCAATAGGGAGGTGTAGGAAGACCAGGCAATGTGCATCCTCCTAGTCTGCCCTCCTCAAGAAAGCACCAAAGGTTCCTAGGATCTCAAGGCCTGGATGGCTGAAAGGCCCTTGAGAAGATGAGTAACCTCTGTGAGTGTGAGGACCATCTTACCTTGAACACTTGGAAAACGGCTTCATCCAGCATCTTCCAGTCAACTTTGCCACTGACCTTGCTGCAACCCAGGAAGAACTCCTGCTGCTTTAAGTCCTGTAAGGTTAAGGTTGAAACATGTGAACCTCGGCAAAGATGACCTGAGAAGGGGAGATCATAGACCACCTCAGGAGCTGAGTGCTCTCGTCAGGCAAATATTCGGAGCTCTCGTTTCCTCGCCCAAGTGTGATGGTACAGGTGCTCCTCTGCTCTTTGTGACAGCAACCCCCAAAAGAGGAGGCAGGAGGATCAGAAGGCGAGGTTAGCCTCTGCTACCAAGCGCGTTCGAGCTCAGCTTGAGCTACATGAGACCCTGTCCTTCTTTCCCCAGCTCCACAATAAAACCACTATGAGTTGGGCTGGACAGATGGCTCAGCAGTTAAGAGCACTGACTGCTCTTCTGAAGTCCTGAGATCAAATCCCAGCAACTACATGGTGGTTCACAACCACCTGTAATGAGATCTGATGCCCCCCTTCTGGGGTGTCTGAAGACAGCTACAGTGTACTTACATATAATAAATAAATAAATAAATCTTTTTTAAAAATTAAAACAAAACAAAACAACAACAACAAAAACCCCAAACCATTAAGATCTTATGAGTTCAAAGTGCACTCTGTACACTTAAGCCACGGGAGCACTTGCTGTTTACTCTCATGGTTGTGTGACTGGCTGGGAGCTGTGGCTCACTGTCCTCATCCAGGATCTTGAATGTTTCATACTACATACCATGAACAGACTGAAACTCAAAATGTGAGTACACTCTCTACTACACACACATTGATTTTAAACCAGTATAACCTGGGGCCGTCTACATCAGGCTGGTTCCTACGCTGGCCCTCCCTAAAGCCCCTTACCCCTTTGATGATGTGCTGGGGCGGCATCCGGACCACCACCCGCAGGGTCACCTCTTCCTTTGAACCACAGGTGCTGATGCCATCCATGGGTGAGAGGTCTGTGGAGATTGAAAAGGACCAATAGGTTTTAAGGCCTCAGGCTTACTTCACGTTTGCAGCTATTTTCCTTTCCAAACAATGATTCCTTATGTATGGCCAAGAGGAGCCGGGAGCCCCAGTTCAAAAGGCATAGAGCTAAAATCCTAACAACTGCTCCTGCTTACTGACAGCATTGAGCTCAACACCACTACCTCCCGGTTTAAGGATGCCACAGGAGGAAGGATATCAGTGAGCCACGCCCCCCCACCCCCCCACCCCCACAGCCCTCTGCCCATACAAGTTCTCCCCAAGCAGGTACCTGTGTCTGTGAGACTGGGACTGAAAGGATGGCTGAGTGCAAGGCCCAGGGAACGTCGAGGGGACGACAGAGCCGATGACCCAGGGACCTGCCCTGGAGTGCAGCCTGAGGAGGGGCCGGGGGCAACCTTCAGTCGGTCATTCTCTGCTTTCAGCAGGTCCACCTCCAACTGTGGGCAGAACAGACAGGGCAGGTGGCAGGGTGGCAGAGATGTCCGGCCCTGCCCTCCTCTCCTGCAGCTCTGCCCAGACACTGACCTGCATATTGTGCATGGTCTCCCGAAGCTGGTCCAGCTGGTGGGCAGAGTTGAGGGCCTCCAACCGGATATCCGTGAGCTTCATCTCTTTCTCCCATAGCTCAGAGCGCAGTTCCGATACCTCCTTCTTCTCTGGCTCCTCCTCTTCATTGGCTTGGAACAGTCTAGTGTGGGGGACTGAATGAGCAGGGGTCCTGTAAGAAAGCAAGAGTCAGCCTGGATCCCACAGATGCACTGGGTCGTAGAGGATACTGACATGTCTGGCCCATAGTCCCATTTCCTTCTGTGTATAGACTCTTAATTGGTCTATCAGAAAGGGTCCCTTCCTGGGTCTCACACACCCAGGGAAAGGCCATAAGTATGGTGGCATGTGTCAGGGTCTGTGGGCTTCCAGCTAGCTCCAGCCAGCAGTTTACCAGGGTGGCTGGTGGAGAGAGCACTTACTCGGTGACCTCGGTGCCCACAGAGGATGCGGTGGAGGACTTGATGGAGGGGGAGGCAGTCTCAGTGGAGCCGTGTTGGAGTTTGGGGGATGACGGGGCTGAGGAGTCAGGCGTGGCAATCTCCTCAATGTCAGAGTAGGAGGAGGCTGACTTGGGGCCCTTTTTAATACTGAAGGCTTTGTTGAAGGAACTCCGAAGCTAGAAGAGAGCAGATTCCAGGGAGGAGAGAGATGTCAAGGCTATGTGCTGGGCTGGGGAGAACAGCTTTAGGGCTGGGCTGGGACAGGGACGTGGAGGCAGAGGATTTACTTTTATGACACCCACTGTGTGAAGTATGGCTTGATATGGACAGAGGAATTTATCTAGAAATCAAGACTGAGAGAAAATGACAGGGCTGAGAAACCTGTTGTGTCCCTCGTGCCAGAAAAGAAAACAACCCAACCCCCTCCCCAGGTGTCACATGACACACCTCTCAATAGTCCAATTTCACCTTCTAACTTGGGCTCATTATCCAAGAATCTATCCATCTCTTCACAAATCAATCAGAAATTGACAATATTGTTCTGTGAAGATCCAGAGAAGGAAGTGATAGCAAGTTTCATGTAGCGTTTCTTATTCTCAGCACATAGATAGCATAGTGGTTAAAACAACCAAATCAAAGATCTCTTTCTCCCTTTGTTTGAAAGACTGGGTGACACATAGACCAGGCTAGCCTTGAACTCAATATGTAGCAGTGGGTGGTCTTGAACTCTGAATCCTCCTGCCTCTACCTCCCAGGTGCTGGGATGACAGGCGTTTATCCCCATGCCTACCATTCATCATTGTCTACTATGCCAAATGTCCTAGGACAAGAGCTATTTTGCAGCCAGTCTTTGGCTACATTGGGCATTGAAACTTGACCACAGCTTGTTTGATTCTGGTGTCGATGAGCTTTGGGTGTCAGGGATGTGAGCTAGATATGCAAGCCAAGGACCTGACCCACACCCATTCACATGCCTCCATACAGCATGCATACACACACACCTACATACACACACTCACACACACGGACATAGACATGGGATGGCAGCAAGAGACAGAGAGTAAAGGAGAGGTCAAAGGCTATAGGGGACAAAGGTCAGCCAGATCTTTGGAAGGTGAGAAGAGGAATCTGGGTTCTCTTCTTTCAAGGTGTCTTTCTTAGAACATGTCTGATGTCTCTGGGAGCTTGAGCTAGTTCATGGTGTGTGTGGAACTTCTAGGTAATCCATGTGGACCAAGCTGATTGGGCCGAATAGGCGAGAGTACGTTGTTCAGTTGGGCTAGGATGTATTATCATGGAACACAGTACAGGCCTTCAAAATACCATAAAGATCAGCTGTCTGTAGAGACAAAAGAGCTGAGAGCTGACTGACTCGACGCTCTAGCTTAAGGAAGACACCCAGGCTTCCTGATTTCCAACCTGGTGCAGTTTTCTCCACACCAGTCTCACAGGAGTCAGTCTTGTCTCCTTCCCTCTCTAGAGAGAAGTCCCGTGACCACAGCCAGCCCATAGCACGAGCTCTCTGTATGCATTATACTTCAGACAGTAGTCTGCTATGTGAACTTCAGTATTCTGACAGTCAGGGCTGCAGGGAGCCGTCTTGCTCTGTCCCGAATGCCTCAAGTGGTGTACTTAAGCAGAGAACCAGGACTCTTTGCTAAGGAGGGGGTGCCTTAGAACTTGCCCAGTACAGATATGTTTAGTAAAAATGTGGGGCTCCTCAGAGGCAGCTGATGAGATGACCACCTTCTAAGACACATCCCAGTGGATTGGGGATCTGCACAGCACACTTTGGGAAACGCTACTCTAAGAATCCAGATTTAGATGATCAACTGGCCTCACCATGTGTGTGTGCACCGGCTACATACAACGTGTGTGTAGAGGTCAGAGGGCAACTTTGTGGCGTCCACTCTCTCTTTCCATCTTTATAAGGGTCCAACCCAGGCCTGGAATTCACTATGTAGCCCAGGCTAGCACTGAACTCATGGTATTCCTCCTGTCTCAGTCTCCCTAGTGTTGGGATTTAGGCATGCACCACTAGGCTGGTAGACCTCACACTGACTAGGGCAATGGGTTCAGCTTTTCCCATCCTTTACAATCCTAATCCCATGCAGGAGGTTAGAGTAGGGCTCGTAGGTCTATTTTGGAAGAGGACTTCTGGGCCACATTCTCTTTGCCTTGGACAATCCTCTAGTCTCTGAGATGGTTTTTAGAAGCTCCACAGTCTTTGGGGTGACAAATATCTCCTCTCCTGGATGAAATAATCCCCTGACCTGTCTCTAGGTCACACTATTTTGAAGCTAAAATCTGGACTAGGCCCCAAATGACCAGGCCCCTCGAGATCGTGATCCAGATAATCTCCGTCCACTGGTCCTCTTCCATCTCAGGCTCCAATGTGAGTGGGGCAAAAGTAAAACGGCTCATTTTCTACATAACAGGGGCTCACGTGTCTGCTTGTCTAACAGGTCTATCTTGGAACACGGGAAGATGGCGGGCAATAGATTTGGATTTTGTCAGGATTTCCAATTTGACCCCTAAGCAGACCACTCCTCTGTCCTCATGAGGGGCAGCGTGGATGGACCATGCAGCTGGGGGTTATGGGTGGCTTTTCTTCTTTTTTTTTTTTAAGAGAGGCGCTTGCTCTGGAAACATGAAGGTGTGCAAAGGGAAAGAAAAAGCATGAGGAGAGGAACCGAGTTTCTTACCTCATAAACCTGGAAAAAAAATAGGGATTTGAGGTCAGCATTTGGAAGGAAATAAAAGGAAAGAAAAAAAATGAAAAGAAAGCAGCAGCAGCAGCGACACTAAGCATGCAATTCACACAGCTGCTTCTCCACACAGCTGGCTCCTGTCTGCACTAGGTCAAAGTCTGTAGCCAGCCCTCCTCAGCAGGGACAGGGACAAGACGCTCACTCTGGGTCACTCTCCCTTTCAGTCAGTCAGGCAGTGCCCTACACCTGCGTACAGATTGTAGAAAGCTCACCCAAAGCCAGTTTAGAGCTACAGGGGTCGGGGGGGGGGGGACACCACACAGAACAAACCCACCTCTGGACCAGACAAAGGCAGGCTTTGGAGCGATGGGGACGTTCCACAGCCTCCTCACCCAAACTAAAGCAACAGCCCCAGGAGCGTCTAGAGCACCCCTCTTGGCTTATAAATTCTCTCCACATGCCCCACTCCCCCACCCATGAATATTTTCTCAGCTCCTTCTACGGCCAAATACATTTGACCTCATCAGTAGGTAGAGCCCCGGGATAGCGGACATGTATAAAGGACGCGGGGACGGTGGGGGGCTGGGGTGTATGTGCAGGGCGGTGGTAAGGAGAGTAGACAATGGATAGAGGAATGGGAACTTAGTGAATTTTTGTCCCCAGCAGATGTCACAACACTGGCACCCTATTAGAAGGGACCCTCTTTGTTGATCCCGAAAGGGGTCAGTTCCCTGCAACGGGGTGAGTGACTCCTAGCACGGGCCGATCCCCAAGCCTTCACCTACCCAACTCTTCTTCTTTTTCTTCTTGGCATCAGCATCCTTGCTGCTGCCGATGCTGGAATGGCTGGTGATGCTGTTGAGGCTGGAGATGCTATCTGAGGAATTCTGCCTCTTGATCCGGAGTTCTATTGGCCAGAACAAGTGGGAAGAACACAGAGATAGATTTAGAGAAGATGCGAGGCTTAAGGAGAGGCTAGCTACAGCAGATAAGAGGGAGGGGGAGACCCACCAACTCCTAGGTACACACTAATTTGGTGGATTATTCATCCAGTGGACATTTATAGAGTCACAGTTATGCTTCAACACGGAAGAGGATGCAACCGTGAAAAAAGAACAATTCCTATTCTCAAGAAGCTCCCAGTCCTGAGCCGGGCGCGGTGGCGCACGCCTTTAATCCCAACACTCAGGAGGCAGAGGCACGCAGATTTCTGAGTTCGAGGCCAGCCTGGTCTACAAAGTGAGCTCCAGGGCAGCCAGGGCTACACAGAGAAACCCTGTCTTGAAAAACCAAAAAAAAAAAAAAAAAAAAAAGCTCCCAGTCCAAGTTGGGCATAATAATGCCCAACACTGGAAGGCCACAGGATTTTGAGTTCTGGGCTAGCCCGGGTCATATAGCAAGACCCTTTCCAAAGCAAAAATAAAACAAAAACAAAACCACAACAAAAAGAAGCACCAGTGTAGATAAGAAATAGAAGGATTTAGTAATAAACTCAGATTGGCTAGTTGTAAAAAAGTTGGTCCTGAACATTTTTATGCAGACATCCTCCACCTGTGTCTGTCTGACTGCCTGCCTGCCTGCCTGACAGTGTTTTAGCAGAGTGCCACTATGTACACCAGGCTGGTCTTGAACTTGTGACAGTGCTCCTGCCTTGCCTCCCAAGTGCTGCTGGGATTGTATGTATGAGGCACCATATCAGTTTTTGTTGTTCATCTTTTCTTTTTTCCTTTTCTTGAAACAGGGTCTCATTCCTTAGCACAGGTTGATCTATAACTGCCTCTGTGGCCCAGGCTGGCTCTGAACTTGTGCTCTTAGTCCATGACCTAATATATTTTGATGACACTCCAGTAAGAATTGGCTGTCTTTTGGCTCAAGGTCAAGTATAAGCTTTCTTGTACCTTGCATTTAACCTGACTATAGATGCCTAGGAGGTCAGTTAAGCAGAAATGTCCAAATGATTAGGAACAGACGTCTGGAGTTCAGAAGTTTAGTCTACACAGAAGCAGATGAAGGAGTGGGTAAAAAAAACCAACCAAACAACCAAACAACGACCCCCCCTGCCCCCCGAAACAGTAACAAGGGGCTGGAGAGATGGCTCAGTGTTAAGAGCACTGACTGTTCTTCCAGAGGACCTGAGTTCAATTCCCAACACACACCTGTCTGGCAGATCATACCTGATTGTAACTCCAATTCCAGGGGTATGATACCCTCACCCAGACATACACGCAGGCAGAAAATATCCATATACATAAAATAATAAAAATCTGAAGACAAAACAAAGACCACTGAGATAATTGAGCTAAGCACGTTTGTAAGATCAACACGTGCTCCAGGGCAGCCTAGACTATACAGAGAAATCCCTCTTGAAACACTGAAAGACCAAAACACAAAAATCAAGAGCAGACATGGT
Source organism: Mus caroli (assembly GCF_978045245.1). NCBI lineage: Eukaryota > Metazoa > Chordata > Mammalia > Rodentia > Muridae > Mus > Mus caroli. The sequence continues at coordinate 132,038,727 of NW_028227256.1, forward strand.
GTCACACCCCTTGGGTGAGGCAGGAGCATAAGGGTTGTTGCAAGTTTGAGGCGAGTATGGTCTACCTAGTGAGTTTGAGGCCAACTAGCAAGACCTGGTTAAAAATCAAACAGAGATATGTGTGCATCCTGCTGCCTGCGGGCCTATTCACCACAGCCAGGCAATGGAACCAGTCTAGATGTCCCTCGACAGAAATGGATAAAAGGCATGTGGTACATGTATACAATGGAACCTTATGCAGGCATAAAGAAAAAATGAAAATTTGGTATTTACAGAAAAATGGATGCAACCAGAAATAATGGGAAGCTAAATGAGCCAAACTCAGAAAACAAATACAATGTTTACTTTTATATATAGACTATAGATTTAAAATGTGTGTGTGAGTGTGAGTGTGTGTGTGTGTGATTGATATGGTGTATGTGTGATGTGTATGGAATATGTATGGATGTGTAGATATATGGTGTGGTGTGGTGTGGTGTGGTGTGGTGTGGTGTGTGTGTGTGTGTGTGATGTATGTGGTGTGTGTGTGATGTGTATGGAATATGTATGGATGTGTGGATATATGGTGTGGTGTGGTGTGGTGTGTGTGTGTGTGTGTGTGTGTGTGTGTGTGTGTGTGTGTACGTGCACTCATGCTTGCCCTAGAGGGTACATCTCAAGCTGTGGGTAAGAGGTTCTGGTGAGAGGGAAATAGCTCCCTTCCAACAAAATGGGGGAAATACACATGGACTGGACTGGAGGAATGGGGACTAATAATGGAATCTCACTTGAGATATTTGTTTTCTCAAGTATGGCGCTGAGGGCTTTGTCCACTGTAAGTCACAGAGGTCAGCAGAAGGATGAGAAGAAAACAAACGTAGGTATGGGCTGGGCAGTGGTAGCACAGGCCTCTAATCCAAGCATTCAGGAGGCAGAGACCAGCCTGGTCTACAGAGTCAAACAGCAGCAGCAACAACAACAACAACAACAACAACAAAAAGAAAGAAAGAAAGAAAGAAAGAAAGAGAGAGAGAGAAAGGAAGGAAGAGAAGAGAAGAGAAGAGAAGAGAAGAGAAGAGAAGAGAAGAGAAGAGAAGAGAAGAGAAGAGAAGAGAAGAGAAGAGAAGAGAAGAGAAGAGAAGAGAAGAAAACTGGCTGGATAAGTTGTCCCAATGGGCCTGGCTTGTGATAAAGGACTGGAAGACTGAAAGTGCTGTGTTGTGTTGGGGATGGAACTCAGGGCTTTTTCATTGCTGCACCTCTGGCTCACAAGCCTCACCGTCTATAGCAAAGCATGACTGGCTGCTGGACAGCAAGGCTTTCCCCGCCAAGCCCCGTGGACCTCTATCATTTCTGACATCTCATCTGAACTGCAGGCTGGCTGCTCCAGACGCACTGTACCTGTGCTATTCTGAAACTGCCTTTACTTAAGATTTAACTTCTTTTGGGCCAACCTCGGAAAGGAAGTATCACACTTTCTCTCAATTGTGCCTAGATTTGTACATGAATATACAGAAGTATGTGGCTTGTATGTGTCAGGAAGGCAGAACTAAGCCTCTCTAGGGGAGGGGGAAGGGTGACAGGAAGGGAGAGGGCTGAGAAGGGAAAAGGAGAGGCAGAGGGCTAAAATAGTCAACATAGGATATGTACTTGTTCAAAACCTTAAGGAAAAAAAAAAACAAGTAAAAATTTAAAAACAAGCAAAAAGGAACGGTCTTGAGCTGGGCCTGGTGGCATGCACCCATGACCCCAGCACTGATGACAGCAGGGTGGTTGGGTGTCAGGCTAATCGGGGTTACATGAAGAGGCCCTGTTGAGACATCTGACTGGTCTTTGGCTTTGGTCTAAAGGCTGAGGAGAGTGTAGCAGGCCTGTGGCGATTACAAATTTCCTCCCCTTGCCCTCATCCTCAGGGGTTATGAGGCCATGTTCAGGACACCCCTCACTGGGTACCCAGACATCATACTGAAGAGTACCTAAGCATCCTTGCCTTCTAGAAAGTAGATATGAAAGTTGGTGTGTTGTGGGCCCGACAACGACCTTCCTTCCCTCCACTTCTGTCCTTTTTCAGTTCCATTCACTCTCTGACTGCTATCCTACCTTTGGGCGTGGCTTCTGAGGCATTCAACGCTCCCTGGATGACTGCCTGGGCCTCGGAATTCTTTTTCTTCAGGAAGTCTATAGTTTCTCGCAAGTCCAACAGCTCGGTGTCCTACAGGAAATGATGGTGGTGGTGTTAGAGGCTCAGCAGAAATGCTTACAGGAAACTGGGAATGGGATTCTACTGCTCTCAACAGGAAAGGCAGAGGAATGGGGAGTGTGGAGCTCCGGACACTGTACTGACAGGCAGGCTGAGAACCAGCCCTGGTCTCACCACCGGTGAGCGAATGGCCGGTGACGATGGAGTGGAATGGTGGGCTTAGAATTCACCACCCTGGGCCTCTTACCTTCTCCTCAGCCGTCTCTGCCAGGTGTCGCAGGCGGGATGTCATATTCACCAGGCTCTGCTCGAAAGCAGCCACTAGGTTAGCCTGACACAAACATACAAAGAAGAACTTAAGGCGCTTGCGGCTGCAGAAGAGGGAAGTAAGTGGCTGGTACAGGAGTGGTTTAACAGATTTTCCCCATCTCTGAGCTGACCGACCAACGCAAACAAAACTCCGGGTGGTTTTAGCATACTGATTTCCATGGGCAGACGCGGTGGAATCAGATAGGCTTTCTGGAGAGACCGAGCTTCTTGAATAACAGAGCGCCGATGGTGAGGCAGGCCTTAGGAGCTGCTAGGGACATCAGCGGGGTTAAAGTCCCTCCCTGTTTTGTGTGGTAGGTGGGTGGACGGCTTAATGGGAGGACAACAGCCTCTGGGATCAGTCTTACGGCTTTTGGTTTAACGCCACTACCTAGGGCCAGCTCTTGTGGCACAAAATGACCTTCCAGTAGGATCCGTTTGGTTTATCTCTTCTGCCTCTGCACCCTAACCCTATTCTTTTGTTTTTTTTTTTTTTTTTTTTTTTTGTTGTTGTTTTGTTTTTTGTTTTTCGAGACAGGGTTTCTCTGTGTAGTCCTGGCTGTCCTGGAACTCACTCTGTAGACCAGGCTGGCCTCGAACTCAGAAATCCGCCTGCCTCTGCCTCCCGAGTGCTGGGATTAAAGGCGTGCGCCACCACGCCCGGCCCTAACCCTATTCTTATCTCACCCTGGGTTTGGAACTAATGCCTTCTCTCTGGCAGGGCTGGGGGTGGGGGCATGGGGGTGAGGGATGCCAGTAGCCATGCAAACCACTTCAGGGCATTCCCCACTTTGGCCACTAGGGGGCAGGGCTACATTGGAAAGGGTGCTGGATCCTGTGGGAACTCTGGATGGGGGTGGGGAGGGGTAGGCTGGGGAAAGGTTCCCAGTGGTTGGATCTCCAGCTAGCTCCTGGAAGCAGGGGGTATAGGAAAAGGTAAAGGGAATGGGGTACAGGAGCAGACAGGGGACCACTCAAGGATGGATAAACAGCCCCCATGAGAGCACTGCAGCACTCCTCTTGTAACAAGAGGAGGAAGGCTTTGGGTAGGTCATTCATGCCCAGTCCCTGTGGTGTCTGCAACACCCTCCCTGCCTCCTCCTACGTGTCCTCTTTGAACAAGTCAAACTTCACCAGCGCCTTAGAGCCTGCAAGTCCAGAGGCAGTATCTTCCATGTTTCCTGTAAATCTGCCGAGTCCTGGGCTCCCAGGCAAATACATGGCAAACTCTGAGCATCTTTCTTTGACCTTCTGTCTTTTTTCAAAATTTGAGAGATTTCACTAAGTTACTCAGGCTGGCCTTGAACTTGTGACCCTCCTGCTGCTGCAACCTCTTAAGTACTTGGGATTTCAAGCTTGCTCCCTCATGCCGAATTCTGATCACCACCACCTCCCTCACCCCCATTCATATTCATTCTCATTCTCCCCCCGCCCCTCTGTCTCTATCTCTCTGTTTTAATTGTAAATGCTATTTTTGCGTGGATATTTTACCTGCATGTATATCTGTGCACCATGTACATGCCTGATGGGGGCCAGAAGAGGGTGTTGGATCCTCGAGAACTGAAGTTACAGACAGTTGTGAGCCAGTACATGGATGCTGGGAACTGAACCTAGGTTCCCTGCAAGAGCAGCCAGTGCTCTGAAGCATGGGCCATCTCTCCAGCCTCCACCTCCTACCTTCTTAATTTCAATCTTGTTTCCTTCTAACTATACCATCATATGCTGTCAGCAGACAGTTTATAGTCCCTGAAAATCTACTCAGAGCCTGGAGTGGCCCTGGCCTCTTCACGCATTTCTACATGCACATCTCTCCCTCTGAGGGACTGGCCTTGCCTCTCTCTTCTTTCCTACGTCTCTTCTCCTCCATGGCACCTTGCTCTGAGGCCAACCTCAGGTTAGGGTGCCTGTAGGACTCTAGGCCAAGTGGTCCTTTTGTAGAGGCAATACAGCGATGAGGGTCTCTTCCTGGCCAAGTGTGTCATCGTCAGCTGCTTGGCTGCACCATCCAACATGGTGTAAGTTTGGTTCAATATCAGGGATCCCAAGGCGAGCGAGCTCTGGGGCCTGGCATCACATCTCCCACTGAAGGGAAGGGCCTGGACCCTTGTCCAAAACCTGATGCCAGATTCAGAACTCACCAGAACTGGGTGTTTAGTTTGTTTTCTCTTGGCCAAATGGAACTTCCTGTCCTAAGAAAATTCACCCTCTAAATTCATTTTCTGGAACTAGTTCAGCCCTGACAGCCACGATGGCTGACAGATTGCAATGTAAGTGAATCAGGCATAATAGTGTCCTCTGCTTCCCTGGCTGTTCTCCACCTCCCTGGCGCCTCTCCCCTTCCACATCTCCCAGACATGAATTTCCTAGGCCACTGGCCTTGACGGGTGGGGTACAGGACCATTCTTGTTTCTGTTATAATTCTTTTGGTCCCAGAGAGTTTGAAGTTTGATAGGAGCTTCAAGCAAACCAGTCGATACAGGACTTATGAACTGAGGACTTGGGAGAAAGAATAAAGACGACAGCCAATGTGGTAAGAGAGCTGTCGCTGAAAGTCACTGGAAACACGCAAAATCTTGGTGACCACTCTACCTGAGTCCAAGGCTAGGCTCAGGCCTGGCAGCTGAGCTCCCCAGAGAGGAAGGGAAGAGAGAAGAGGAGAAAGCGCTGCGGAAACTGCAGACGCGGTTATTTTTTGTACAAACACTTGGAGAGCTCCTGGAGACCCAGCTCAGCTGGTGTTTACAACGACGGGAGAAAATGGCTCTTACTTTCTCTGTTTGCAATTTGGTCACAGGAGAGGAACTGCCCACAGTGGAGTTAGATGAGGTAGCTCTGTTCCTCCTCATCTCTCAGAACAGAAAAACTAAGGTCGGGAGGAAGGTGGTCACTCTAAGTGGCCATAAGGAGGTGGGTTAGATGCAGAAATGAAGGAAGTTGGCTCCAAAGATGAAGGAAGCTCAGCTCGGATCAATGGCAGAACAGAGGCAGAGCCAACGGTGAACTCCACAGGTTAGTAGGATGGAGTCGGACTTGAGCCGGCCGGCCTCGTGGTCCCCAGACAGAATTCTAATAACTGGCTCTGAGCCTGTTCAGTTGAGTGGCATCAATAAAGAGAAAAACACACCCTAGGGCAATGGAAAGGGTGGAGGGCTCCGTAATTAAAATGAATCGTTATTTTTGTCCATGGCCAATGGCAAGGTTGTTTCTGCTTCCCTGCAGAACCACCGGCCTCTGCTTTCTTTAGGAAGGTCAAAGGTTACCAGACACCAACTCATCCGTACCAATGAATTAAGGTGGGGGAAAAATGGTTCTGAATGAAGGCTCAGAAAAATTGAAGGACAGTCCCCAAATCTTCTGCTGTAGAGCTGTGAATACAACCTGCTCCCCAGAGATCTCAGGCCAGGGCAGACTCGGTCAGACCGCTTTCCCGCACTGCCTGGTTTAACAGGAGCCAGGTCTCATCCTGCTTGGGTACTCACGTTGGCAGACAGCTGAGATGTCAGGGTGGCCACCTTTTCCTGGGACGACTCCAGCTCCCTACGAAGCTTCCGAATTTGCTGCGAAAGGAAGAGAGAGAGACAAGCTGCTGATGGCAGAGGTAGATTACTAAGACTGAAATCGGAGTGCGTGGCAGTGTTAACGAAGCAGAGACAAAGGCTTTGTATCCTACCTCAGATTGCATCCTCTCCTCAGCCTGGAGAAGTGGGCACAGAAGGAGAGAGAGACAGAAAAAGCAGGTGGTTACTATGGAGGTGCAGAAGCCGGGGCCCAAATGTCAGGGCAGAGACTGGAAGATGCGTGATTGACAGATGCAGAGAGGAGAGTCCCTTGCCTCTTGGCCCTGGCTCCTCAGAGCTACATTCAGGTTTAAGTACTAGGCTCCTCTCGGGTGCTTATCTTTAGCCAACCTGGTCCTTGCCAAGAAGGCTAGAGAATGAAGCTGGTTGGTCTGAAAGCAAACCGTGACTGTTAGCACCATGAAGGAGGAAAGAATGAAGGTTAAAACAAACCTACGAGTCAAGAGATCCGAAAGCCAAAGGCTGTAGACATTTGGTCAATTCTGTGCATTACTGGGTTCTCTAGAGTCTTGGGAACCTACTCATCTTGGGTGCTAGAAACACTGCCCAAATCCCACGGCAGGGAAAGGAGGCTGTAACAAGGAGATCTTTACTTTTCAAAGAAGGGGAAAAAACACCAGTTGCTTGGGAGTTGGTGGCAAGGCCAGAAAGAATAGAGGCTCCAAGGTACTCATTGGAGAGTTCCAAGCTCTAGGTGCCACCCCCTACGCCCACTCCCATGGCCAGCAAGGGTAGCAATGATAGGTCCCCATCCCCATCCAGTTACCCAACCAAAGGAGGTCCGAGGGAAGGTGGAATGGGGGGGAGGGCGGGTACGGGGAAGGGGCATTAATGGTCTCACTGAGGGGCAAGGCTCACGGGGAAGGGGCATTAATGGTCTTACTGAGGAGTAGGTGGAAGAAGCACTGGAGGCCAGAGACAGCACCGAGCCATGAACTGAAAGAGAAGGAGAGCACAGAAGGTTAGCAGGGGGCTCCAGGGCCCAGAAGTTCCTGGGAGGAGCCTAAAGCAGGAGTCTGGACTCAGACTCCGGAGGGCATCTGGAGCAAACAGAGAGAATAACACAGGGCACCAGTTCATATCCCAACAGCCCACAGCAGGCAAGAATCCGAGGACATGGTCCTGAATACAGACAGCCTCCCCTTTTCGTCTATTTTCCCTGACAGCCTGGGCCTTGATGGTCCCTCACTCAACCTCCCTGAGGAGCATGGGGGTCCAGAGAGAGAGAAAGGAGATTTTCATGGGTAGTCAGTATCTGGTCTGCTCAGCCAAGAAAACACTTTAAGCTGTAGAAAGGGATGAGTTCCTTGTCAGAGCTGCTCAGAACCAGTACCACAATCCCGCCCGAGCCTCCTCTCCTCAGCCTTGTAGTGCTAGTCTAAGAGCCTGAGGACCACTCAGGTCGGGGGAAAAATTAAGTGGTGAACACAGCAGAATCCACTGCAAGCACTATCAGAACCCACACATATTGGGGATGCATCCTGAGAAGAATAATGGAGGTCTCCTGAACCCCATGACCAGGTCTCCCATTAACACCCAGATTAACACCAACAATCCCAGGGCCAGCCTGGGAGCTAGTCTTTGGAGCATTCTAGAAAGAAGGCTGAGATACCTAGTTGTTTGTATGGATTTAAGAGCTACCGTTTTTTGTCCCCGTTATCTCTTCTGAGAGACTGTGGGGAAGAAAGACCACTCCTAGAACAGGGAGGACAGCTCTAGTCTCAGAGCACCTGAGGAGTCACATCCAACCCTTCCAAATCTCGATTTCCCTTCCCTGGGCCCCACTGGTAGATGCTCCATTCCCAGACCCCAGTGCTAGGTGGTGCCACCCAAGGTTTCTGGGCCCCCAGACCCTTCAAAGTTATGGGAAGACAGTATTGAAATGGCCCAAGTTGATGTCCTGTGAAATCTATGTATGTGTGTGGTGGTGGCAGTGGTGGCAGTGGAGGTGGCGGTGGGTGAGGGGACCCAGCAGAGCTGGAATGAGCGTGAACCGCGCTAGCACGAAGTCTCACCATCATCCGTGGGGTCTCGGAAGGATCCTGACCGAATCATTCCCTTGGGTCTCTCGGCCAGGGACAGGGTGCTCCCCATTTGGGAGCCGCTGTACAGCTCGAAGGCCGCCTCGTGGGTGGGGATGCTGTTGGATCGGGTGATTCTTGGCGTGGTGGCCGCAGTGGGACTCACTGGAAGGACAGAGGGGAGGGGGAGGGGTGTGGGAGGGGGAGGCAGGAAAAGAGGCAGGGTCATCAGCTCTCTTGTCCCTTGTGGGGACGGAGCAGGAGTCATTGAAAGGCAAACGGGAAGAGGGGAGGAAAGGAAGGAGCAGTAGGTGGGGCCGTGGAGGTGTGCAAGCAGCTGGAGGTTAGGAGCGGCCCCTCCTGGGAAGGTTGGGCCCTGATGGAGAAGGACTCCATGGTCTGTACTAAGGATCTTCCTTGAATGCTTGCCTGCCTTGAAGTGGTTGCTTTTGAAGGTTAGGCTGGGGGCCTGGCCACTTTCCCGAAACCTTCACATCACCAGGATGTGCTGATGAAAATGGGATGTGCAGTTCTCAAAAACACAAGCTGTCTTAGGGGTGGACTGAGAACTCAGACCAACACTCAGATCCAAGTGAGGAAACAGACCCGGCTTCAGAGAGGCTACGGAATCCACAGCTGTGAAATCTGTCACCCACAGAGGCCAGCCCCACTTTCCCTTGCTAGATGGATGCCTTTCAGGGTTCAGAGCCTGTGGTGCTCCCCGTCTGACCTCTTGCCTCCATGCAGGTATGTGGGTGTTCACCCTCCCTGCCTACAAAGACCTGGGGAGAAGTCACCCCTCTGTCTTGGCCCTCGGGAACTCCTAAGATCGTTACGGTTTAGCCCAGTCCCTCATTCGACAGCATGAATGGCTTTTATTCTTGTTTGGCCTTTAATGGAGACAGAAAACAGGCTGATAAGCCCACAGAAGCCAAATGACTCTTCCTTAGGCATAAAGGACCCCCATTCCTAGTTTTCTTCAAATTCCCCATAGTCCCTGCATAGAAAGATGTTACAAGTCCTCGTTGGGGAAAAAAACAAAAAACAAACCCAAAACCTGCTTCCCCCCCTCCTCACCCACTCTCAGTTGAGAGGAGAGATGGACGTAAGAGATACAGCAAGCAAATGGCAGGTCTATTCCAGACCTGTTCTAAAGAGATTCCTATTAAGCCAGTCGTGGCACAGTGCCTCCCAGAACCAAGGCTGGTGTGTGCCTGAGCTGGAGCCAGCCCCTCCTCCTGTAGCCTGTTTTCCCATCCCGTCTCTGAGTCACAGAGCCACTTCCTTCTCTCCAAAGGCTTTAAAGAGGGTGTGGTGTGTCTAGGGCGTGTCTTAGTCAGCCTGCCTTTAGGGCTGAGATAGCCCAGGCTCAGCCGGGAGCAGTTGGTAGTCCTGGACTTTTCTGTTGACAGACTTTACTCTACAATCAACAACCCTTGTCTGTCTTCAGCTCACCAAACCCATAGGTTGGTATTGCCCTCCCAGCAGCTGCCCATGGCAGTACTGTCATGGACTTTAAGCTCACGGTCTTAGTGTATGGATTGCCCTGCTTGTCATTCAGACCCTCTGATGCCATCAGGACCCTATAGCCGTGCCCAGGGGCAACCTTTCAGTCTAAGACCTTGGAACACTTTGCCTTCATCTTTAGTTTGGGTTGGTAAACTGAGGCACCATGAAGCAACCCCACTACAACAGGAGCCAAACATGCCTAGCTGTTTTGCTGCCTCACTCACTCTGCAGGGTGAGCCCCGCCTTATCTCTTGCCACAGTGAATGACCGCAGATACTGACCTATGTTGGTAAGCTGGCCCTTTGCACTCAAGGACATGGAGAGAGCAGGGGGAGATGGCAGCTCTGCCTGGTCGTCGGATTCTGGAAGCCCACCGGCAGTGTGGGAGTGCCGCCTCTCCTTGGTCTCCTCCTGGGACTGAAGCTGGTACCTGAAGAAGTAGCAAAGAGACACAGTCAGAGCTGCTACAAAGTGACATCAGCGGCTTGGCTGTGTGAGGGATAGCTAAGCTAGGCTATGGGTAGGAGGGGACTTTGGAAGAGGAACAAGGAAAAGGAAGATCGGTTGGAGGCAACCCAGGATTGTACCCTGAGAGCTCCTGAAGGGAACAGGATGGATGGAGGTTTTAGAAATTCCTCCGAACTCAGAGCAGGGCTCTATGGTGCCACATGGAGGCAGGTGACACATGTCCCCATGTATCCAAGTCAGTGGTATCTGACAGTGGAGGATCCACACTCCCTGTCCCTTGCCTATGTGCATGGTCTCAGAAGTCCCCTGTGAGGGGATGAACTGCACCGAGGCAGTTCATAGGGCTGTGGTAAGATTGGACAACTGTGGTGGTTTGAATGTAGTAAGTGGCCCCCAGAGGCTCACAGGGAGTGGCACTATTAGGAGTGGCCTTATTGGAGTGGGTGTGATGTTGGAGGAAGTGTGTTACTAGGGGTGGGCTTTGAGGTCCCAGATGCTCCAGCTAGGCCCACTGTGGCTCACTTGGTTTCTGAGGCCTGCTGAACTCTCTGCTCCTCCTCCAGCACCATGTCTGCCTGCATGTCGACATGTTTTCTGCCTTGATGATAATGCACTAAACCTCTGAACTGTAAGCCAGCCCCAGTTAAATGTTTTCTTCTATAAGAGTTGCTGAGGTCACAGTGTCTCTTCACAGCAATAAAAGCCTGTATGCAAATACTTGTTCCCTGACACCAAAGAGAGTCACTTGCTATAACAGCTAACACAGTTGATGGTGAGTTCGCAGTGGGCTTGGGTGGCATTTTTTAGGACCGCATACAAATGACTGTTTAAAAAGGCCACTAAATTCATGCATGGGACCATGGGTTAGGTTGGGTTGGGATTTTATTTTATTTATTTTTGGAACCTACCACAATTGCCACTGCCTCCCATATTCTGGGATTAAAGCTGTGTCCCACCCAGCTGGAATTGTTTTAAACAGGGCAGGAGTCTCAGATATATATATATATATATATATATATATATATATATATATATATTAGGGAAAACAAAACAAAACCCCACACATTTGAGGGTTACCTGAGCCCTTTCTTGGGGAGGGTATTTCGATCCCGCTGATTGCTGTGGAGAGAAAGAGGAAGGCAGGTGAGCCCATTTTGGAGTTTGGGGGGCATAAGTTTGAAGGGTCTATCCTCTGAGGACAGGACAGCAAACTATGAAAGTCTGTATGAACAAATAATAAGGCAGTCACAATCAAATTCTTGATTCAGAACTTGGGAAGTATTTGAAATGGTACATGCTTTCTTTCCTCCTGTTAGGCGTTAAGGTGTAGTTAGCTGTTTAAAATGTCCAACTGTGGAAGGTGAGAACCAGGGTATGATGTAACAGAACGAATTTTGCTCTTAAAAGCAAAAGTCAGAAGATGAACAAAACTAATTATGAGACTTCGGAGATGTCGTTCTAACTTTCTGCAAAGCTTTCCTGGTGTACAAGATGAGACCAAAAGTAAGACACCAAAAGTACGTTTCTCAGGGAGTTACAAAGGAATTAAATTATTGAAAATGTGGAAAAAAAAAAACAAACAAAAAAAAAAATCAAGCCTCGCAATGAAGGGAACTGCTAATGGCCACGTGAGTCTGAGGCAGGCTCAGCTCCGGCTCTACCACATACCTGTCCAATTGTCCAGCCCTGGGGCTTCCACTCCAGGGCAGCTCTTCTGTGTCTTCCTCTGATGGGGCAGTAGGTGGGGTAGGGATGGGGGTGCTGCTGGGGAAGGCACTGGGCAGGCTCATTGGCATCTGGAGGGACTCCATGCTCCTGTGCAGGCCTGAGAGTTTGGGGTACATGCGGGTCTCCTTTGGGACACTGAAACCACTCATTAGCTCCAGGCCCTGGGAGAAGCTGGCTGAGTTAATATTGAGGATGGGTGCTGGGCTGGGAGTGAAGCAAGAAGGGAGAGGGCCCCCAGTTGATGAGCTTGGAGCATGCAGATCTGGGACCTTGGAAGCATGGGTGTCGCTGGAAGATGGTAGATCCAAACTGTTGGAGTTGACTTTGTCTAGATTGGCTAGCGAGGGTGGCTTGACAAAGCTTTTAGCTGTGGCCCTGAGAGGAGTGAAGATGAAATACAATATTTAGAATAACAAATTACAGGGCAACAGGCAATCTTTTTCTAGTTCCCTTCTTTTCTGGCTGCCTATGCAGCTAAAGGATTATGCTGATGCTGCTGATAAACCAACTGGAAGGAGATTCAACCCCTGACTTATAGCATCTTCAGTCGTAAGGGAGACAACACGTGCATTTGGGGAATGTGCAGCTAAACATAGCAAAATCACATGCACGGGTACTGAAGACACACGGAACAGTAGAAACAAGGTGAGTTTTCAAACAGAGAGAAGAAATGGTACGGAAGAGGGAGGAAGGATCCGTACAAAGGTCTAGAGACGCAATGGATAGGCCATGCCACATCTAGTTTAAGGCTGGAGACACAGGAGAGGAAGTCATTGCCCAGTGTGGGTACCTGAGAGGGGTTGGTGGCAGCTCTGCCAACTTGGTGGCTGGAGGGTGGCTTGCTTGGTTCTTGGGAGTGCTTTCTGGGGAGCCTATACTCTTCAAGGAGATGTTGTCTGAGTCCAGGGCCACAGCCTTGGCTTTGGCCTTCTCCTTTTCCCGATCTGTCTGATTGACTGGGGCTGGAGTGCTCCGACCACTGGCGACCTTGCCGGAAGGTTCCTTCAGTCTGGAGGGGGTAAGGCCACCCTGCTTGGTGCTGAGGAGGCTGGGGTCAATGCTGCTGCTAACAGGCCGAGGTCCACCACGCCCAGTCACACTCATAGAACTGGACTTGGCTGGCCTGGGTAGGCTGCGATACTGGATGTTGGACCGTGCTCCAGGGGCGAGAAATCCGGGCTCTACACTGTTGGACACGTCTAAACTCGTCTTGCGCCCGTTCACTGGCTTCACAGGGATCCCTGAGGACTTCTGGATCTTGCTGAGGGTGGCTGAGCTACCGGTCTGCATGACAGTGGCTGTGCCGGTAGCAGGGGGAGGCTTCTTATAACCAAAGGATCCTGAAGTAGAGGGCCGAGCAATGCCCGAGGGGGGCTTCTTTGCATCACTCAGGCGGTCCCGGCCAGCATCAGAAGAGGAGCGTTGTAGCCCGGTGTTCTTCACTGCGAGTTTACCCTTGTCTGTAGCTTTGCCTTCGGGTTTGCCTGAAAGAGGGCAGGAAAGAGAGGACGGTTGCTATCATGATATCCTAAAAACACTTTTTCTTCTCTCTAGGGGAAAAGGAACAATTGTCTATATATTATAAAGATCTAGAGGCCTAAATATGGGCAAACAGGTATTGGATAAAAGTGGATACAGCTTCTTGCTAGAGGGCCTATGGGAGGAAGTAGGCTTTTCATTTCGTTTGTTTTTATTGTTTTCTGTAGGGCAGTTTATTTTGGTTAAAATGGCAGAGGCGACGACAAAAATGATCAAGAAGGAAGTGTGTTTAATAACTAACTGGTTAAGGAGGGACAAGGAGGGGACACAATGAATCAGACAAGGCAATGTGTAAGACACCAGAGAGAAATGTCCATTAAAACTCTAAGAGACCCACAGGGCAAGCCTGCAAACAATGTGCTTCTGTTCTGTTCTGTTGCTGCTGTGGCTTTGACGGTTTAGGTTTTTGCGGCACGGATTCTCTGTGTAGCCCTGAATGTCCTTAAACTCGCTCTGCAGACCAAGATGGCCTCGAACTCCTCCTGCCTCTGCCTCTCGAGCACTGGTGTTAAAAAAAAAACGTGTGCCACCAAGCTGGCTGTGCTCCCTCCTGTGTAGCCACAGAACACAGTACTTCAGGAGGACCTCCTTGAGATGCTAAGAAGTACGCCTCGGGGAAGGAAAGAAAGAAGCTAGTGGGAGCCATTTGAAGAGAGGTCAAACCTATCCCTGGATACACTGTCTGCCTCCTGTTCAGTCTATCAGCTGTGTGGTTGCAGCTCAGTCAGCTGATCCCCGAGTCATTTTCCACATCTGTAAAATAGTAACATCCGTCTTTCCTAACTCACCGGACTATCCTAGAGGCCAGAAAGGACACTGTACTAAGCACTAATGCAAACCTTTCCTATCATGCTACAGGTTTGTGTTTATTAAGGAAAATCATCCAAGAAAGGTCTTCCCCCTTGTCCCTCCTGTATCCTGCCTCACCTGCGACTTTGAGGGCACTCTGGGCGGTGTGAGTGATGGGAGAGGTGACAGCCACTGGAGGGGTCTTGCCCTTTTTCAAGGACCCCGGGTGTCCCAGGCTGATGGGCTTTTTCAGTTCTCCGCCCTTGGATGCGTCATCGCAGCTCTCTGGTCGCTCTCTCCGCCACTTTGAAGTCCCAGGTTCCATCTTCAGGCTACCACTGTCGTACTCCAGTTTTTTAGGGGTCTTCTCCTCTGACTCACTGAACCAGTTGAGCCCACTCTCCGCCAGGGAGCGCTTCTCCGAGTCTGTGCGTAACTAGTGAGGAGAGAGAAAGGCAGAGTAAGCCGCTTTGGGGGGGTTAGGGTGGGGTGGGGCGGGGGTGGACACGAGAGCTAAAGGGCCTTGATTATCCCATTATGTTAAATCAACTAGAGTTCAGGAGTGGAGGGAAGATACTTTATCTAATCTCTAGGATACTTTTCTTTCTCTAATCTATCATTCTAGATAGGTGGGGTGGGAAAATAGTGTCTCAAAGACAACATTTATATCTCTACAGGTCCCTCCAGGTTGATACAGTGTTTCACCTTGACCTTGGGGTCTAGAGGTTTGCAAAGTCACTTACCACTATAGTGGAGCTCCTGCGGGAGGCAGTGGGAGTGGTTGGGAGGGAGTTGAGTGAGGAGCTGGCATTGAACTCTTCTGAGCTGAGGTTGTCTGAGGCATCGCTGAGCCCACTGCTAATGGAGCTGCTTTCATCCCAGCTGCAGGACAAGAGGGAGAACGGTGAGCAGTTAACACTGAAGCCAGTGCTCAAAACAGCGTCTTATACGCGTGATAAATGGGTTTACACTATTCTTCCAAAAGAAAGTCTGGGGTTAGTCCTGGGTTGGCTAATAATTCAAAGTGTGACTTAAATGTTCTTGTAATTTGATCTTCTTTTGTAAAAGGAAGAAGCAAAATGCTTCTAATGCTAAATGCAAGAGACAGTGTTAGATTCTTTAGCAGGAAGCTATGTTACAAAGACGAGGAGAGGCTGTTGAGAGGGCACCGTGGGTAAATCGTGTTCTCTGTAAGCCTGACAACCAGAATTCAATCCTCAGAACCGGCCTATAGGTGAGAGGAGAGAGCCGACTCCATAAAGCTGCCTTCTGACCTGCACATGTGCAGTGTGGCGTGAAGACACCTAACACACAACAGCAATAAACAACAACAAGAAGGGATAAGGCAGTTTTAGATCCATCTAAAAACCAATTATATAAAGCCAATTCCAATGTAAACAGCCCTCAACATACAATCTTATGTTTCTGTTCACTTTTAGATATATTTTCCAGGCATCCCTGTACTAAAAGTTTTCTAGTTTCTCAAGACAGGACCTCTCTGTGTAGCCCTGGCTATCCTGGAAACTCACTCCGCAGACCAGGCTGGCCTCAAACTCAGAGATACACCGGCCTCTGCTTTTAATCCCAAGTGCTGGCCTCTAAGACTTTCTATACCTAGTAACAGAGGTCAGGCAAAGACTTCTCTGGTTTTATCGTTGTTTGTTTGTGCACGCTGGAGGTTGAACCCAGCAGGGATTTCTGCATTCAAGGTAAGTTCTCTACTGCTGACTTCGCTCTCCAACTCACATGTCTCTTTTCTAGAACTTTCAGACTTGGTCCATCTCTTTGTCCCCTGGAATTGGGTTCTGCTCCAAAGCATGCTGCTTTTCTGGTAGAAGGGCCATATTCCTGCTGAGTAACAGCCAGCGCATGGCTAATTTTAAAAATATATATCAGGTGGAAGATACTGAAGAGAGATAACACCTATTCTTAAACAGTATCTGGAGCCCTGGGTCTATGTACAAAATGAACTTAATTAGACCTTGATATCTTCGTAGCTTGGTCCTTGTACCCTTCCTTAGTTCAATTTTTAAGTTAACAAGTTGTAGTGAGGACTTTAATTTTTTACAGCAAGTTTCTTCTAGATAGCTACACCAAACAGCAAGCTTTGCAGTCCACCATCTTCTTGATCTATCTTTGGATACTAGGCTGAGGCTTCTGTTAGACCATGCTCACTTAGTGTGCATGCGTGTTACCAAGGATGGAGCTCAAAGACTTACATAGACTAGGCATGTTATCTACCACTGAACTATAGCCCCAACTAAGTAACTTTGTTCCTTCATTCCTCTTTCTTTCTTTCTTTTTTTTTTTTTTTTTTTTTTTTTTTTTGAGACAGGGTTTCTCTGTATAGCCCTGGCTGTCCTGGAACTCACTTTGTAGACCAGGCTGGTCTCGAACTCAGAAATCTGCCTGCCTCTGCCTCCCGAGTGCTGGGATTAAAGGCATACAACCACCATGCCCCGCTCCTCTTTCTATTTTTTAAATTTTCAAAACATGGTGTTAAGTTGCCTTGGTTAGCTTTGAACTCACTCTATAGCCCAGACAGATAGATACGCACCTTCCTGCCTCAGTCTCTTTAGTAGCTGGGATTACAGGCCTGTGCTACAAGGCTCGGCAGTGATCACTGTTTTGGAAGCCCCAAGCTTGTCTCTTAGGACCTTTCTTCAAAGGTCTTCTGTTCCAAGCTCTTCCTAAAAGGACCTTTAGTTTTCACTTTGGCTGGAGGGTCTTGAACCGAACACAAGGGTTTCCTAAACTCCATAAGCTTGCTACATGTGAGTGTCTCTCTAAGTTTTATATCTGTTCAGAAAGGGCGTGTTTATCAGCTTCAGGCACGTCCAAAGCTGGAGACTGTGCGTGCGAATTTGCTGGTAATCGGGATAGGTTTCTCTTCTGATTTATTTTGAGTTTCAAATCATGGAAGGAAAATCAGACATACAAGTCATTTATGAGCCTGGCCTGGATTTCAGCTGGCTTCCCTCTAATTCATGTGCTGGGAATAAGAGAGTGGGTGGTTTAGCCATTTGGCTTGGTTGCTCTGTAGTGATTTAGCCAAATACATTGAGAAACAGCAGAGAAAACATGAGGATTAGGAAACTGCAAAGTTATTTCGATTTTACTACCATTAAAAACAGCCGAATACTGAATGACCCCTGTGTCGTATATTAAGTCTCCCTTTTATCCGGGGTTGAGACGCCACAAAGCACTTTTTTTTTTTTTCAGAAGAGGGTACTGAGGAAAGATCAATGCTGACTCAATGGTCCTATCAACTCTTACAGGCTCAGATAAGATCTCTGGCAGGCAAACAAAGGAACCGTTCACAGCGTGTTCTCTTAGGTCAGAGACAGAGGAAGCCTGCAGTACTGAATCTTTCATCTGAGATTAATTATTGGTAATCAAGAGCCCTCAGCAGGGACAGCTCTCTGTGGAAGAGCTCCGCATAAATGGAAGCCGACATGCAGCGGCTCAGGGATCCAGAAAGGACCTTCGTTTGCTGTGACAAGACCAGAGCCGGGTGGCAGCGGGGAGTTTTCTTTTTTTCTTTCATTTGCTTGCTTATTTTATGTGTATGGGTGCTTTGTCAGCATGCGTGTCTGTGCTACGCAGTATATGCACACATGATGCCCAAGGAATCCTGAAGAAGGTGTCAGATCCCGTGGGACTGGAGTTACAGACTGTGAGCTGCCATGGGGTGCTGGGGATTGAACCCAGGCTCCCTGGAAGAGCTGCCAGTGCTCTTAAACTCTGAGCCATCTCTCCAGCCTCCAAAGCTCTTTCCTACATCGAAACAAAACAGACAACTAAAATTACCAGAGAAGGCTATATAGAAGTTAAAATTTTCCCAGCAAATTTGCAGGTTGTGCAAGGGAAAATTCTGCTGTTGTCACCTAAGGCTTAAGTATCTCTATTGGGGATACTCAACTGGAGGAAGCATATTTCTTGTCTTAAAAAAAAATTTAGAGCCGGGTGTGATGGCGCACGCCTTTAATCCCAGCACTCGAGAGGCAGAGGTAGGCGGGTTTCTGAGTTCGAGGCCAGCCTGGTCTACAAAGTGAGTTCCAGGACAGCCAGGACTATACAGAGAAACCCTGTCTCAAAAAGCAAAAAAAAAAAAATTTAGAAAAGTAACATATGCTATGGTGAGGGGAAGATCCTAGAAGAAAAGAAATGAAAAAAGAAACATTGTTCCTTTCTTCTCTTTTCTCTTCTCTCTTTCAAGTTAACCTGGTAATAGTTTGTGTTTTCTTAGATTCTCGGCCCAATTCTGTCCTTTGGCTGTTTGCTCTCCGTCTGCCTGGGAGCTCACTCTGTAGGGATACACCTGCACACAACAGATGTCTGGCTACCTAAGCTAGACATTCTCATGGGGTTTGGCCGTCTTGTCTTCATGAAGCACCTCTTCCACGAGTTTCCACTGCCCTGCATTCTGCAGGCTGGATGGCCCTGGGAGGGAGGGTCTCCTGCCTCTGCCATGCATCTGCCTAAGGAGCGTTTGGATTACAGATAGGAGCCACCACTGCATTTGTTTCTTGGTCAGTTCTGGGTTCCAACTCTCATCTTCAGGCTTTTGTGGCGTTTTTAACTGTCTAAGCCATCTCACTGGCTCTTTTCTTTTTCTTCTTGAGATAGCCTCATGTTATCAAAACTGGCCTTTAACTCACGGTGTAGCTGAGGACAGCCTTAAATTCCTGATGGTCTTGCCTTCACCACCCAAAGTTTTGCTTTTGATAATTTTCTCTTCATTTTTCCGTTCTCTTCTAGAATGTCTTTTATAGAAATAATGGGTTTTTAGGATGATACTCCTGAGTTTCTTAAGCTTTTCTTTTGGTGGGGGCTTTTGAAACAGGGTTTCTCTTGAGTAACCCTGGCTGTCCTGGAACTAGCTCCATAGATCAAGCTGACCTTGAATTTACAGAGATCCACCTGCCTCTGCCTCCTGAGTGCTGGGATTAAAGGTGTGTTCCACCACTGCCCGGCGTCTTAAGTTTTTCTTAGTGCTACTTTTTAAACAGAAGCTTATCTTCTCTCAGACTTTTAATTTCTACTACAATATTTTAAACTTCTAAGTGTTCTTTTGAAAACAATCCATCTTTCTTTGATATCTTCTCTCAGCTCTCCCAGACTTTCTAAGACTTCTTGGAAGGGAGGGTTACACTCTTTCCTCGGATTCTTACGCCACGGTACTTTGTTCTATTGGCATTGGTTATCTCGAGTTAGCCTGGGCTACACCACTGTGTGGGTGACAGTGATAAGCTATGGCTGCTGGGATTCCTTTATATATTCTCATGTGTCTGATGATGTGTGACTGTTCCTGCGTCAGACAGGAACATTGTTGTTTGGAAACTCTGTGCACACAGGGTAGGACTTGCCACCCATGGCGTCAGGACAGGAGGTCTGACTGGACTGAGTCACTCAAGTACTTTTCTCTTGGGTTGGCCAGATTTTCTAGAGATGAATCTTCCAAACCCTGACCTGCAGGGTAAAAGTCTGGTGTTCTGCACACCGAGTTGAAGAAGGAGCTTCAACATTCGACAGGCAAAGCCTCACTGATTCTCTACCGGCTCTTGTTCAAATGCTGTGCTGACTTGTGTTAGAATCTAAAAGTCTATACTCCAGAACACCCTCACCCCATCTTTCTCTACCCAGAGATGGCCGGCCTTCTGATGCTGAAGGGAAAGGGCCTCTGGAGTAGAGGAGAGTCCACGTAGGTTTTGCATGTAGGCTAACTAGTCCTCCCTCCCTGCTGACACCATTACAGTGGCTAATCCTATCACCTCGCAGACTTTCAAGAATAAGAATACAACACCATGGGCTGGCGAGATGGCTCAGTGGTTAAGAGCACTGACTGCTCTTCCGAAGGTCCTGAGTTCAAATCCCAGCAACCACATGGTGGCCTCACAACCATCTGTAACAAAATCTGATGCCCTCTTCTGGAGTATCTGAGGACAGCTATAGTGTACTTACATATAATAATAAAAAAAAAAAAAAAAAAAAAATACAACGTCACTGCCAGGCCTCAGTGCTGGCTCCCGGTCTGGCTTCAGGGCTCACAGATCAGTCCCCACGTGCCATCTCATTCAGATGCATATTCTCTCCACTGTTAGCTCTTCCCTTCTTTACATGGGGTTTTTCCCATATTTATGTATTTGTGTATGTATGTGTGGGTGAGGGGAGCATATGTTACATGCCACAGATCATGTAGAAGTCAGAGGACATCTTGTGGGGTGGTTTTCCTTTTCCATGTGGGTTCCGGGGATTGAACTCAGGTTGTCAGGCTTGGCCGCAAGCTCCTTTATCTGCTGAGCCATCTAGCCAGCCCTAGATAGAGTCCACAGTGGCCTTTGACTTCGTGATGTTCTTTTAGCTTCCTGAGTGCTGGGGTTATGATAGGTGATAGGTATCTGTTTCCCTCCTCTGAACCACACTCTCCCCCCCACCCCCCACCCCCAACACCACCACCACGAGACAGGGTTTCTCTTTGCAAAATCTCTGGCTGGCCTGGAACTCACTCTGTAGATCAGGTTGGCAGGGATCTGCCTGCCTCTGCCCCCTCCCCCAACCCCCAGAATGTTGGGATCAAAGACATGCATCATTACAACCCAGTTTCTCTTATTCTTTATAGAAATGGTATTTTTTTGAGTTAAGAGAAAATTCTCATTTTCATTTTACTTTTGTGGTAGTTGTAATATATATATCAATTGATCAGCAACAAAATGTCCCAAATGTCTTTTAACAGAGTTTGCTTTTGGGGGTTGGGAGATGAGATACCCCAGTGGGCAGCTTTTGAGTCACTGAAGAAACAGCAGATTTAAGTTTTAGAATCTGATCAGAGGAGGCTAAAAGAACCATTTAGAAGATTTGTTATTGTTGTTGTTCAATTAAGAGCTATAGGAGAAAAGTGGCTGGATGGACAAGGTCCATCCTGAGACCTAAGACTGCTTACTGTTCAAGGACAGGAAATCTTCAGGGGCGTTTGAACAGTTTATCAGCACAGTATGACTCAGAGCAAGTACCACACAGAACACAGCAGCCATTCAAGAGGGCAGGGAGAAAGAAAGACAATGCACACCTGGCTCCCAAAGAATACAGAGGAACACAGAACTCCGACACCGGAGAGCAACCGCATCTGTTGTTTGGCGTGCAGAATCTCTGTGCTCACTCAAATGCTCTCTGCTGCCTCCTTTCTATTTTTCAGCCAAAAGAGAAACTTTCCACCTCTCTTCTTGGACAGTACCGAGCACTGTTCGGTCCTCCGACTTCCTCAAGCAGATCTCAGGTGGGGACAAGAGACCTGGGCGGCAACAGATCTCAGGTGGGGACAAGAGACCTGGGCAGCAACAGATCTCAGGGGACAAGAGACCTGGGCAGCAACAGATCTCAGGGGACAAGAGACCTGGGCGGCAACAAGCTAGACCTAAACCCACCAGGTCATAAAACAGCAGAGAGATTTTAATATTCCTTTACAATCTAATCTTTTCACAAGTCCAACCAAGCACCCCCACCAGGCAACTGAGGCAGACGAGAAGCCTCGAGGAGCTCCTACGGAACATCCCACGTCACTTTCATCTGCTCTCAGACTAGAAAAGGAAACGACTGTGAATAACCGCAAGGGTTAGGTCAGACACAGACAGGACAATGAAATATGCCGAGCTTGCCAGTGAGTGCAGACTCGGGTAAATCCTTTGCTCTGCAGGATACTTATGTTCCCGTTTGCTGTTCTCCTGCCTCCCCATCCTCCTTCCCATGAACACCTTCCTCTCTCTCTATTGCTTTATCAATACATCTTCAAATGATTCCTGTTTTACCCTGTCATCAAAACAAACAAAGACATTGGTGGCGCACGCCTTTAATCCCAGCACTCGGGAGGCAGAGGCAGGTGGATTTCTTAGTTCAAGGCCAGCCTGGTCTACAGAGTAAGTTCCAGGACAGCCAGGGCTACACAGAGAAACCCTGTCTCAAAAACCAACCAAACAAAAAACAACAACAACAAAAAATACTGACTTAATATGTACCCCCCCTGCCCCCCAATTCTATTTCCCTCTCCTTCCCCTAGACTCCTATTAGATGACCAATTATCTCACTAGATCACAGGGAACACAGTCGCTGCAGGGGAATCTGGTTCTGCTCTCACAGTGCAACGACTTGGGTACTAACAAAGATTCTGGAGTCCAGGCATTGACCCAGGGTTTTCCCATCAGTGGATACAAGCTCTGTCCGTCTCCCATGGACATCTGGCCTTTCTTCAAGGTTAAGACCAAATGCCATGTCTTCCACAGTTGTCCCACGATGCTGAAGAAGCCTCCCCCGCTTTCTCCTGCTGTGTCTCTCCTTGGAGAGAAGTTAGCACATCTCCTCAGTGAACTAAACTTCTCTGAGGGCTGGGACTGAATCTCGTCTATCTTGCTTATATGGTATCTTGAAATAGCAGGCACTTAGCTCACTTGTGGACTTGAATTCCTGGCTTATCCAAAAGTAGGAATGCAAAACCTCAAGGCAGGGTGGTGACTTTGGGACTGGTACAGACATGACTAGCATTTTGTTTCCAAATAATCCTTACTGGGGGGTGGTGATGCACAGGCCATAAATGTGTCTTAGATGTTCCAACCAACTGTTAAAATTCATTATCTTTTCAAGAACATAATTAACCTTTTCTAGGTCCTTAAGCATATTTATAAAGAGTACGTATTCCTCTCACTGGCTAGCTCTGATACCCTGGTCATCTGCGGGTCTGCTTCTATTGACTATTTTCCTCCCTCGTCATATGTTTCTGCTTTTTTTTTTTTTTTTTGAGTCTTGTGGTTTTGTTTTTTGCTTTCTGTTTTTAATTATATGGTGATATTAAATATCTAAAAAGGACCACAGTCGATTGGTGTAGAACAGGCACCATATACTTCATAGGACACTTGGGTCTGGGCTGTGTTGTAGATTTGCTCAGTCAGTTCACCAACGCAGGAGCAAGATGGTCCTTTCAGCAGGACTTCGCTCTGAGCACAAGAGACTCCAGAGTCGTCTCTCTGTGCCCAGCCACTGGGCACCAGCCACCAGCTTTCTGTCCTAGGGTGACATTCGCTCCTGGTGGGCCCTTCTATACACTCAGTGAAAGGCTCTGGTTCTTTGGAGTCTTTCTCTTCTCTCCTTTCCTGCTCTCAGAGTTCACTATACTGTGCTATGTATGCTCTGAGCTCCACGAAAGCCCTGTGCTAATGGCTGTGTGCTGGGTGTTTCTGAGCTTTCTGCCCTGCCTTCAGTCTTTAGTTCAAGGCAACAGTGAATGTAGGGAGAACCTTCCAAGAAACAATTAGGAATAGGTACCCATGACCTGTGATTAGGACGTCTGTAGCCCACCCATAGGTAACTCTTAATTTTGTATGAAATTCAGCTATTCTCTTCTCCTTATCCATGGATTTGTGTTCCTGTCTCCCACACGAGGGAGGCTAAGACTGGCGTGCACTCCTCTCTCCTAGGAACAGCTCACTTCCTCTGGAACTTAGTTCAATTAGAACACTTGGCCAGAAAAATGGCTCAGTGGGTAAAAGTGCTGCCTAGGGCTGGAGAGATGGCTCAGTGGTTAAGAGCAAGGGATGTTCTTCCAGAGGTCCTGAGTTCAATTCCCAGAACCCATGTAAAACACTGGGTGCAGTAGTGTCCATCTGTAATCTCAGCACACCTAAGGTAAGATGGAGTAAAACACAAGAGACTCAGGTGTGTGGACCAGAGCCTGGGGTAGTTTTCTTAGCAGAAACAACAAGAGACCCTGCTGGACCAAGGAGGAAGATGAGAACTAACTCCTTCCAAGTTGCCCTTTGACCTCTCCTCTACCTATGGGATGTGACGTGCTCCCACCCCACCCCCACCCTCAAGCTCCCCCATCTCTCTCATATATACACTCACACAAAATAAATAAGTTTTTAAAAAAAAAAAACTATCTATACTACACTGTTTACAATGCTTATCCAGTGTATCCCTGTTAGGTGAGAATGCCATATACTATGATACTAAATTCTCCCCCTGAGCGCCCTTAGAATAAATAAAGCCCTTCATCTAGGCTCTAATAATGGAAACTGATTACCCTTCTTGTTTTCTTGCCCACTTCCTCGAGCTGATACCCCAGCCTAAGGAACACTCTGGTGCGTCCCATCTCTGCTGCAGGATGAAAAGAAGGCCTGAGAGGGGGCCAGCTCCACTGAACACTGCACTGTTTGTGTCTGTGCAGGCACGTGGTGATCCACGGGGCAGGGGACTCTCCTCCCCTCTGGGAAAAACACCAGTGTTCACATGGCTCTTGGCTAGGATTGGCCACCCTTCCCAGACTTCTCTCACAGTGTCTGCCCCTTACATTTTGGGCTCATGAAACTAGAATGGCCAAGGAGGCCTTTGGGCAGCCAGAGGGCCAAGGGTGTGGCCTCACTAACTGAAGGGTGGACTGGCGTATGACTGCAGAGGAAAAAAATGATTGCTGCGGTGTCACAGTGAAGTTCTCAAAGGCCACCCTTGAATACTGAGCTGGTTCTTCTGTCCAGAATATATATGCCTGGAGGATCACTGACCAAGCTGCTCAAACTAGCGCTTAACCGGCGAGGATCATGAACACAGAAATCTCCCTTTCTTCTCTGATGGTAGAGAAATATCTAAGCTACAGTAAGTTGTTTTAAACAACCCTGGGCCCACTTCGCTTTCTTTTTTGGAATTATCCTCAGGAAGAGTTTTGGACTTGGACGTCTATGATAGAAGTATCCAGGAGAAACTTCCAGCATCCTGCTTTCCCAACTAGGACAGAGAAGCTGACATTGCCTTCTAAACTCTAAATAGGCTGAAGATAGCTGGGAGTCATTTGACCTCTAAATGCACCCAACTTCAGACAAGCAAATCACCCAACAATCCCAAAAAACCAGAACTAGAGTCAGAAGGCTTCTGAATCTCCATCCCTTTACCAACAAAGGAGCATTGTGTTCTATCAAGCATACACACATCAGATGGGATGGGTGGCTGTCGCCTGAGTTACAGTTAAATAGGCAACGGTGACAAAAGAATTTAGATCATCCTGAGCAGGTGGCAAATATCATGAGCCTGGCTCTAGATTGCCTAATAACTAGAAAGTCCATGGATCCACAAAGAAGCAGGACTTTTAAAAAAATATATATTTATTATGTATACAGTGTTCTGCTTGCATATATAACTGCAAGCTAGAAGTAGGCACCAGATCTTATTTTAGATGGCTGTGATCCACTATGAGGTTGCTGGGAATTGAACTCAGGACCTTTGGAAGAACAGCCAGTGTCCTTAACCTCTGAGCCATCGCCCAAGAAGCAGTACTTTCATAGTGCACATGTTTTGTAGATGGCTGTCATTGGATGGTTGTACTGTGTGTGAGGGTGGTGATTATCCCATGAGATCTGCCCCTAAGAGTCCAATTATTCTCAAAACTTTTAAGGGGCAACAGAAGCTTGCAAAGCCCTGTGTAGTCTGGGGTAAAATTAAATGCTTAGACTAAAAATTGACTTATCCTCCCAAGGAAGCTAACCTTCCTTCTAGCTAGAAATGAGGCTGTTCTCTGTGAGCATGTCTAGATTAAAGTAGCTTGTAGGCATGCCTGTGAGAAATTATCTAGATTAGTTTAATCAATGTGGACTACATAAATAAGAGCTGAGCATGAGTCTTCTACAAGTGTGCAGCTTTCTGACTGCAGCCAGGACCTGCCCAGTTACCTCACAGTTCTGCTGCTTAGCTTCCCCATCTTGATGGACTGCACCCTTGGACTGTGAGCCACAGGACCTTGAGCTAAAATAAACCCTCTCCCGTGTGCTGCTTTCGGCAGCTGTTTTGTCACAGCAACAAGACCATCGACTAGTACATAATCCTAGCGTTTAGCAAGCAAAGACAGGAGGACTGTGGTGAGCTCTATGTGGGCTGTAAGGGAAGTCCTGTCTCAAAAAATTAGAGATGGCTCAGTGGTTAAAAGCACTGGCTGGTCTTCCAAGGACCCAAGTTCAATTCCCAGCACCCACATGGCAGCTCACAACCACCTATAACTCCAGTTCTAGGGGATATGATGCCCTCTTCTGGCCTCTGTGTGCACTGCATACATGCAGGGATAACACTCATACACATGAAATAAACATACATAGAAATAAATCTGTAGACAATTAGGCGAATGAAAAAGATATCTCCATGAACCGACGGATGGAATAGGTCCACTCATAAGAAAACTTCTTGTAGGTAAAAATAATTCAACATTAAGTGTTTATGTTTCTGTCTGGACTTTACATTAGCACTCATTTACTTTAAAAGTCTAGCACTGTGTAATAAACTCTTGTTAGGAAGAGACAAAGTTATGAAATCTCAAGCAAATGACACAAAGAACTATTTGTCTCAGGCTAAGCCTAAGTCCATGCATCTGAACAAGAGAACATGTTTGGGACTCTTAATTCAACCAACCTAGGATTGCAAAGCGATCACACTATTCATTTGTCTTCTGTTCGTTCTTCAGGGAGGTGAGATTCCATGCTTTCTCTGGGGTGACTCAGAGTCACGGAGATATGGGTGGCTCCAGCAAACAGACTCCCTTGTTCACTGCCCCTCAGCTTCCCTCCCATTTTGGTTTATTTTGGCTCCAGGTTTAAGAGTGCACAATCCATCATGGATCCTGGGTCCTGTCCATGGTGATGGGAGTTGGCTGCACAGCTTGTTGAATTGTTTTAAATTTTCCTCTTTTTTAAAGCAGCGTGGTGATCTAGATCTGTGCTGACCCTGTTACCACAGAGTACCTGGAATGTGGCAAGCTCAAGCTGAGCTTGAGTAGGGTTTCAAAGACTTATTAGTAGGAAGAAAAAAAATGGGAAAAAATCTTTATTAATAATTTTATATAAATTCTATTTTAAAACAATATTTTTTATGTGTTCCATTTAAAAGAACATAGCTAACTTCTGCTTTACTTTTAAAAAACAGTTTTTTACTAGAAAGTTTAAAGTTACACACGGGGCTTGCATTTCATTTGTACTGGAAAGCTCTGTCCTACATAAAAAGCTGTAGGTCACTGCTCTAGGTGTCAGCTTAGAGGAACTGAAATTCATTAACAGCTGTAGCAGTCATGACCTGAGAAGGCTACAGTGTGCGGCTGAACTGCAACCGTCCTTCTCACTGACACCGAACGTGGAAGAACTGTTAGGGCACACGCTGGGTTTGTAGCCATGGTGTTCAAGGAATGTTTAGGAGGTAAAAAAGGTAAAAGTGTTTTCCAAAAAAGACAACAGGGCTGTTAAGTGTCAGCACCTGCTGGTTATCCCAGCGCTCTGACGGTTTAGGCAGGAGGATGGCAAGGCATGTTAGTGAGTGAGGCTCGGTCTAAAAGAAAAAGGGAGGCAGGCAGGGACAAGCTGGTGAGAGACATAGCGGTGGTGGAAGAATGAGAACAAAATTGGGCAACTGTGCGGTGCTTAGCTTTTTTTGAAAGTGTACCAAGACCATCTTTTGCTCTCCTTAAAGTCAGTTATCTCCCTTGCTTCTCACCCCGGTGTGGACTCGGACGACTCCCAGAGCGAGGGGGAGTAGAATGTCTGCTCCGTTACATGTCTGTGGTTTGGCAGGGCCTGTGGCAAGCCAGGAGAATCTGGCCAACAAGGCCAGACAATGGGAGGGAAGGATGGGTTCGGCCCCTGAGTAAGAGAAGGCAGCTGGAACAGAAGGGTGCCAGTACCAGGTTGTTTTAAACTGGGAGTCCAGTTTTTAACAAAGGTAAAGATGACCAGGAAGAAACTCTGAAGAACGGGTATACAAACTTAGAGGATTACACAGGAGAACTCGACTTCAAGATAGATTAGCAGAAAGTGCACACTACTCCAATCTAGGAAACTAATAGTGCTAGTAATTAAAAGCACTTTCTGATTTAATGACTTTCTCGCTGCTGAGACAAAATACTTTGACCAAAGCAATGTAAGGGAGAAAGGTTTATTTTGCTTCAGAGTTCCGGGAAGGGGTGGGACACGGTCCATCATGAGGGAACCGCCTAGCTGGCTGCATCCAGCCACACTGTATCCTTCTCATTCAGGAAGCAGAGAAAGAACAGAGTGGGGCCAGGCCATACTACCTCACCAACCATCTTTAGTGATCCCCTTCTTCCAGTGAGGCTCCCTCTTAAAAGGTTCTGCCACCCTCGCAAACAGCTCCACAGCTGGGATATTTCCCCTTCAAACCATAACACGTCCTGAAGTTCAGTCTGAGTAACAGAACTGTTTGATTAATCATCCCAGCTCCCAGATGCTGAGCCTTGATTCACAACAGTGAATTAGGGGTCCCTGAAGTCAGAATTAGGTCCTATTGATCGGTCATTAAATAAAGAAGCAAAGAAAGAAGTTACCGTAGCTAGAGAACCCACCACTTGAGGGTTATCTGTTGCCACAAATTCTGACCTAGACTCAACTTGGGAAAATCCAAAGGTTAGTTTTGCAGAATTGGGAAATATTTCTGAGAGCAAACCTAGCTGAAGGGAAAATCAAGACAAGTATCGCCCTCTCCCCCATATCCTCCTTCTCCCATCCCCCATGTCCTACCCTCCCTTGGTCATTCTTTTCAGCTCTGGAATCACAGGTTTCCATCACTACCCTTTTCTCGAGTCACTCAGCCATAATTTCTAAAAGTCTGCCAGGGTCCCCTAAGGCATTTAGAAAGGGAGTTAGTGTAAATAAACACAGAACTAGCACACCACCGGAGTACAACGCCACTCTGACGCATACCAGGGCACTTCTGCTGCTATTTTTGATGATGTAACAGAAAATCGAGAAAACATCTGCCTGCCTGGTCCCAACTCTCGTCAACTTCGTCAACTCTTACTCCGGTCCCCACATGCCCTCGCTCACCCTCTCTCCTAAACGTCTGATATGCATAACTGGTGGCTTAGGGTCACTAGAGATCCAGTCCTAGGTAGAATGGCACTTGAAACAAATAAGGCACAGTGTCCAGACAATGCTTTATGGTCAGTCTGTTAGGACAGTGACACTTACAGTCTGGAGAGCCAGGGGCTCTTATAGTTATCTACAGAATTCTGTGCCCAAGGTCAAGGTTCTGGTATCTGATGATACTTTCAAGATTCTAAGCATATGTGGGATCCAGAAAGTTTCCTTTAAATTTCTCATCTTCACTCCATAACACTGCCTTACTCATTGCATCTTTTAAATTTTATTTTGTTTTATTTATTTGGTATTTTTTTTCTTCTTCTTCTTTTTTTTTTTTTTTTTTTCAAGACAGGGTTTCTCTGTATAGCCCTGGCTGTCCTGGAACTCACTTTGTAAACCAGGCTGGCCTTGAACTCAGATATCCACCTACCTCTGCCTCCCGAGTGCTGGGATTAAAGGAGTGCGCCACCACGCCCGGCTATTTTGTTTTATTTGTGTGTGTGTTTAGAGTCAGGGATTCACTATGTACCCTTGGCTGGCCTCAAACTCACAGAGATCTGCCTCCTTGGTTTCTGCCTCCTGAGTGCTGGGATTAAAGATGTCTGCCATCACACTTTCTTCCTTCTAGACACCGACTGGTGTTTATGCCCCCCACTGCGACACACATCCCACCCCCCACCCCCGCTCAAGGAAAAACTTGAACATTCAGAGCCTTTTGCTTTGGTGCTGGTGATTGAAAACAGAGACCCGAACCTGCTAAGCACAGAGCTTCATCTCCAGCCAAATGTTGTTCCGGACTGAATTACGCCTTCGCCCCCCCCATTCATCTAGTGACTAGTATTTAGAGATGGGGATGAGGTCACAGGGTAGGGCTCTAATCCCATAGGGGCGATATCCTATTGAGGATGGAAAGCCCAGAGCCTTCTTTCAGTGTGTGGTCACAGTGGGGAGGCAGCAGTCTACAAGTCAGGAAGAGCAGCTCCACCAGAAACCAACTCCAATCGCACCCTGACCTGGAACTTCCAGAACTCTGAAAAAAGAAATATATGTTGTTTAAGCCTCTTGGCCTGTATTATCTTATCATGGCAGTCTACGCAGACTCCGGCAAGCATTAAGGATGGATATTACCAGTTTCATGGACACATTACTATCCCCATTGTCTTACGGTGGACAGGACTGCTTCTCCAATTCAGGCTACTTTTCAACCCAGAACTTTTTCTACCCCTGGCATTTATTTATTTATTGGAATAAGATGTTACTCTGTAGTCCAGGCTGGTCTGGAATTCACTATGTAGCTAAGCCTGACCTGGAACTGATAGGAGTCCTCCTGCATCAGGCTCCCAAATGCTGTGCCATCATGCTTAGCTACTTTTAGGGCTTTTTAAAAATAAAAGGCTTACATTCATTTGTTTGTTAGGTTTTGTGTGTGTGTGTATCTGTGTGATTGATCTTATCTATCTATCTATCTATCTATCTATCTGTAAGTCTATGTGTGTCTATGTGTGGATGGATGTGCGCATACCATGGTGTATGGAGAAGGTCAGAGGACAACTTCCAGGAGAGGGTTCTCTTTTGCCATGTCTGTACCAGGGATGGAACTAAAGTTCTCAGACTATATTCTGAGGAGCCCTTCTCACCATCTCCAGGGCCCAACACTAGATCTTTTTAATTTAGATTCTCTTTTTAAATTTCTTTTCTTTTATGATTTATTTATTTTATGTATATGAGGACACTACAGTGGTCCTCAGACACACCAGAAGAGGGCATCGGATCCCATTATAGATTGTGAGCCACCATGTGGTTGCTGGGAATTGAACTCAGGACCTTTGGAAGAACAGTCAGTGCTCTTAACCCCTGAGTCATCTCTCCAGCCCCCAACACTAGATCTTTAATCACGTCTCTACATCTGGAAAACAAAAACAAAAGACAAAACATTCTAAAGCAACTCCATCAGTTACAGATGGGTAGAAGCTGCAGTATGGGAAAGCCAAAGAGTCAGGTTGAAGTGGAAGGAATTATCTATCGTGGCTGCTTTGACTGCAAGGATATTGTCTCTCTGCGACAAAATCATGTTCTGTGAGTGCTCCCCGAAAGGCTCCATGCACTCATTCACCCGGGCAAACAGCGTGGATGGCGCTTTGTGGGACAAAATGGAGGTAATTGGATTAGAGGTATCGATATGTTTTATTGGGAGTTTCATGTGGCGGAGGGTAATTGTAGGGTAGCAGGGGACAGAGAAAGAAGCGAGGATATAAGGGGAGACATGAGAGACAGTTTCCGAGATGGAGGTTAAGGCATTGCCATGTCAGCTGGCAGGAGAGCACACAGCAGAAAGCTGAGCTGTTCAACGGGAGTCTCCTTAATTAGGACCAACTGTGGCTGAAGAATGCTGATTCCGCTGGCCTCGACTTGCCTCGGGTTTCAGAGATTTCCTTTTCGCCTGCCTCAAGCCTTTCCTGTTCTCCTTCTTTGACTTCTTTCAAAGGGGCAGGGGTGATGAAAAAAAAAAAAAAATCAAGGCATTTTCCTGTTCAGATGCTCCCAAGCCAGGAAATTGAAAGTCTTCAAGAGGCTGTGATGTAGCTGGAATTCCAGCTCCAAAACAAAACGGGGGAAACTCACAGGAATGCCATCAAGTTCACCCTTAAAGGAGCCTGCTGTGGAACATGGGACGTATGTTTCTATCTCCACTTGGCTTTGCTACGAACATTAAATTAGTGTTTGTCCTACCCTCAGTTTCCCCAAGTATGGACACATCATTTAACTCCTACTAACCAAAATGCTCAGAAAGTTAAACATCAAGAAAAGTGTAGGGTTTGGGGCAGGGCAAGGTCATACTATGTATGAAATTCACAGAGATCTGCCTGTCTCTCCCTCCAGAGTGCTAGGATTAAGGTAGATAGATGCACGCCATCAGGCCCTGACACAGACAATACTGCTTTGACTCTTTTTTTTTTTTCCCCGAGACAGGGTTTCTCTGTGTAGCCCTGGCTGTCCTGGAACTCACTTTGTAGACCAGGCTGGCCTCGAACTCAGAAATCCGCCTGCCTCTGCCTCCCTCCCAAGTGCTGGGATTAAAGGCTGGCCCTCTGCTTTAACTCTTGGTCAAGAAAACATCTTCATTCTAGAAGTTGGAAGCTGGGACGCCCCCTTTTTTTCTGATGAAGCCACTCTATGCTGTAGACATCTGGAAGGATGAACATATTTCATCTGGGTTCATAAGGTACTTCCTTCCTGCTGACCCTCCCCGCTCACGCTCCCTGACAGCCTTCCTCGGAAGTTCACCTCGAAATTCCAAGGTCTCTGGTAAGGTGGAAAGGAGTGGGTCACACAATGTTTGTATTTCCACATCTCTCACAAACCAACAAGAAGTAAGAGGAACGTGACAATCATTTGAAATGTACAGAAATCTCAGGGAAGGGCCTGGTTTCCTGTGAGGGCTGGAAAGTAGCTGTTTCCAGTTGGCCTCTGCAGGACATACGGTTTCTGTCCCACTGTCAGAAGCAGCAGGAAGGCAATCAAGAGGAACTTGGAGACAAATCGCTATGCTCCCATATAACTTTATTTATGGATATTAGAATGTGAATTTCAATTTTTTGTTATGGAGGGGTGACCGGGAAGGGAAATATCATTTGAAATGTAAATGAATAAAATGATTAAAAATTTTTTTCATATGTCATGAGTCTGCTTTTGATTTATTTCCAGTAATATATATATATAATCATTCTTTAGCTTGTGGGCCATATAAAACCAAGCAATAAGGCAGAGCTGGCCTGGCCCAGTGGACCTGAGACAGATCTGAAAAGACCCTGAAAGGGGTATAATGGCACACACCTGTAATCTCAGCGCTTGGGGGCAGCGTCAGGAAGATTTGTCAAGTGTGAGACCAGCCTGGGCTTCATAGCAAAACCTTGTTTCAAGAAACAATCCAAGAATCAAACAAAAAGCTCTGTAAACCAGACAAACCCTGACAGAAAAGCAATGACTTCTTAGCTTTCGACTTTTTACCAGTCTGGAGCCCTTCTGACCTAAGCTGTCCACAAGTCCCAACAAGACTGCCAAGAGTGTTACTAGTTCCATTTGACTCAGGGACCATGGGGTGGGGGAGGTGACAGGCAAGAAAAGAATCGAAGAGGCCTTAGTGTTGCCTGCACCTCACGGCCGGTCCTCCAGTCTAGAAGCAGGTGACAGCTTGAAGTGGGATGGAATTCAAGCCTACTTGTACCTCATGGAATGAATCATGTAAGATTGACAGGGACAAAAGCCCTTTTTAGTCAGAAACGCAAATCCTGCCACATAGACAGGTTGGAAGAAGTCATGTAGAGTGCCCATGTTCTGCACATGTTCTAGATACACGTATGGCATCAGATAAAAAAGTCCTGGATATTAAATGGCTGTCATTCATCATAGCCTGCCTCAGTTAGCTGAGTGAGTGGTAGGAGGAGCCAGCGGGACAGGATGTGGGCCCTCCATTCATACCCCTGGCTCAGGAATCCCTCACTAAGCGGCTCTGGCAGCCCCTTCCAAGAGTTTGAGGCCAGGCTACTGGTGTGAACTGCTGATCTGGCAATAAACACCTAGACCCTGTAAGCTGCACTCTGAGGAGTGAAGCTTCCCACCACAAAACAAGGCAGCTGCTGGGTGCTCCCTTTGCGTCTTTCTCTCTCTCTCTCTCTCTCTCTCTCTCTCTCTCTCTCTTTCCCTCTCTCTCCCCATCCCATGTCCGTTTTCTCCTGTCTCCTTTCTGTCAAGAAGTCTCCCTCCCATCCTCTCTCACAGTGCTTCCACACGCATGCATGGACATCATTACCAAGCTTCCTTGTTTAACCAAAAATTTTTGTATGTTGATTCCAAATACAGAGCTTGTGACTCATCCAAGCTTTTCTGCTAATAATTACCCTAATGCTGTCCACATTTAATTTACCAAAGAAAAACAAAATAAGGAACATTTTTTTAAAAAAAATCAGCAAAATAGAAACAAATTCCAAATTCAAAACCCTTCACAGAAAACCCCTCAAGCCTGTCTGTGCTGACGTCACCGTACTAAAGGCCAGGACAACTCCTGGGAGAGAGGAGGCTTGGGAAGGTAGGGTCTTGATTCAAGTCAGGGGCAAGCAATGTGCCAGTCTGATGTATACCTAAAACAAGGCCATCCAAACCCTGGGGCTCACCATAACCACAATTACTGAAGTGTTTATTGCAAGTTAAACTATGTGTTTTCCATTTCAAAAACAACAGGGAGAAACCAACCCACTACAAAGTACAACTGCTTCTCTCAGGAATCCATTCTCTTGAGATGTCTCAGGAGACATTCAGAGAACAACCTTGGATGAAGAATGCCATTATAATACAAGTCAGATACAGGGATCACACAAAAATACTTGGTGCCCTTTCTCTAAACACAGAAGGAGAAAAAAAATATCCCAGGCTATTGGAAGAGTCATAAATGAGATAAAAGATGAGGACACTGCACAACTCAGCCTGTGTAATCCCCACGAGGCTGACTTGGAAGTTCTGACCCCAGTGACCTGGGCTAGAGTTCTTCATCTCCAAAACTTCTGCAATCTCATTTAAATTCCATTAAACTTATCAAGGATATAAGCTGGCAGTGACCACAGAGATGGGGGTGGGGGGACAGGATAATGATGATTTTCCTCCCGTTCTGTCCTCTCACAGGGGACTATAGCCCCAGCAGCCTCATGGGATGCTTTCGGTACTTTGTTACAGGGTAGTTTATGGATCCCTCAGCTGGCAGGCACCCTGATAGGATTAATCCAAGAGAAATGACAGAGGGAGGTAGGAGACTTAAGGACAGGCTTCCCTTTGTTGTTGAATTGCTTTTTCATCTAGATTCGACCGTCAAGATTTCCATTGTAGCAGAACAATCCACGTAAGTCTGAGTTTGCTTTGTGGGAAGCTGCTATACTGTTCACTTAATCATCGGGCAGGCTGGGGTGTGACTCAACATTAGCCATTACTTATACCCAGCCAGTTGGGCTTCACCAACAGAACCTCTGTGTTTCTGGAGAAAGACTGCAGCGAGTCTATGGTTTTACCAAATGTAAGATGGCTTGGTGGGAAACCAACTTAAATGATACAGAACTGAGAAGAGGGTATGAAGAAGCCTTAAAAGATCTGTGTATTGCACTACCCAGCACCCAGCATGCTAAAGCCTAGGTGACGGTTGCTCTAAATCCTGGAGTCCACGAAGCTGTTTAAGTACCCACTTGTTTATCTTTCTACTAGCTTGTATCAAATCAATTTTCTACTTCTCTACTCATTAATGCACCTTGGAAACCCAGTGATTGTGAAGGACTCACTGTGAAGCCTATCCTTAATATGCTGCCTTTTTATAACCACACATGGTACTTATTTCTGTTAAAAGAGCATGCATTTTTACATTATATTTTTAGTGGGATGGCAAGATGTATGCTAATTGATGCAAATGTATTTTCTGTGATTATCACCAGGTATCATTATTTAAACGATAATTACGGTATGCTTGGCACTTAAGTTCGTCTGTGAAGCACTCTGCTGGGTACTTAAATATACGTGCAGACATACATACATACAGGACATTAAAATTTTGTTTAACTTTCATATAGATCTTGAGATAAATATTTTATCCATAAGGGATTGAAATGTAAGATTTCGTGTTTAAGGCTGCATGACTAGTAAGGAAAAAAAATACAAGCTTAATATAAAAATTGTCTGGTTCATAACAGCACTTTAAATACTCCCAACATAAGACAGGGAGTCTGAAGTCAGGGGTGGTCACTGGGGGACATTCAGCATCACTTCTGAGAGCATGAACAGGCAGCGTTCCGTTGCCACTCCACCTATGCAGCTCTAGGGGCTACCTGCATAGAAACGTGGTCTCTGGGTCAAACTTTATTTGTATCTCCTCTGTTACTTCTCCACCGAACCTCAACAGTCACTCACTGCCAGATTTGTGGCATTCAGAATTGTGAAAAGGCAAGGAGGTTAGTTCCCAGACTTCAAAAAGCCTGCACACCAAAACACAATGCGCTTGAAGCAGGGGCATGTTCCTAGTAACAACAACAGGGCTTTAACAAATGGGATTGTAGGGTATGCCATGTAACTTGACAGAACCCTTCCACAACTTCCAAGGAGAGATCAGTGTGTATTCTCAGACACCACATAAAATCTCAAAGCCCCATGCCTGCAGTGGAGAGAAAACCAACTGTGCTCAGGTGTCAGCCGACACAGTCACCACTCCTGTATCTGGCAGGCAGGTCATTCTTTCTGTACCTCTCTAGTCCAGCATCTTCCTCCTAGGAAAACATACAGAGAAATTACCAGATTCCATAATCCTAGAGGCAACCTTCTGGAAAGGAAAGCTTTGCACAAGACTCCACACCCTACTCTCTTGTGTCAGGGGAGCAGGAAGGGCTGGATGTATCTTTCCACGCGTGGGATCACAATATGGAGCTATCTGGCTGAGGTCGATGTTCTGTCTCCCAGGGGGAGGAGGAAGGTACAGGGCGAACCAGCAAGGGTCATTCCACACATGGATGCAAGCGAGACCTTCCATGTCTACCACCAACTGGCTGGATCATCTGCATCTCTATCCACTAAGATTAGGCCAGCCAGAAACACAAGCGGTGCTTTGTTTCCACGGCCTGGTGTTTTAGCAGCTCAGTTAGGACTCAGAGTTGAAGTTGTCAACCAGCTGGCTCCCCAAGGTTTAGGCTTTGGGGTCAACTTGGCAGCCAATGTGTCCCTATTATAGGAAGTCCTGCCCTGGCGATTGCTCATTGGTCTTCTTGAGTCCAAGATAATATTTACTTTACAGTGATGCAAAATCAGGAGTTTTATTCAGATTGTGTGAGATGGTTCTGTATCAGGAAATAGAGATCCATGAACCGGGTGTGGGATAGATCTATCCATGTCTACCTCCTAGCGTATGAGGTAGACAAGAAACCCCTTCCCCAGTGTAGAAGAAAGTCTGCCAAGAGCCACAGTTCAAGAGGAAATATAAAATCCTTGTGCCTCACTAGATGAAAATTAGCCCAAAATATTTTCCCAGGTTAGTGGCAGATGTACCTATCAACTGGTTTTAGAGAACATCATTTGATAAATCCATTGAAGATTTGGCTTACGAGATGAACTACAGAGCCAGGTATGATGGCACACACCCTTAAGTCCCATCACTCAGGAGGCAGAGACAGGCAGATCTCTGTGCAGTTGAGGCTAGCCTGATCTACATAGCTCCAGGACAGCCAGAGCTATACAGTGAAACCCTGTTTCAAAAACAAAACAAGATGGGGGTGGGGAAGCAATTGGAATGTAAAGTGAATAAATAAATGAATGAAACCAAATTAAACCAAATAAACCAGATAAACAATAAAAAGAAATGAACTACAATATGTGTGGACTTTGTATATCAAGACAATATCCAATGTGGAACGCCTTCCCTTCAGCGATCTTGAGGAGTCAAAATCTTGGCCCAAGAGTAAAGCCCCAGGTGCAGGCTGCTGAACAGGGAGAGCTTCCAGGGAGAGCCTCCTTGTCAGAATGCTGACACTGTGGGCTCCTAAGAACCAGAAGCGAATGGAAGTGCTGCTGTTTTTATAGCAAGCATGTTTTAACAGACTGAACACCACACCTGCTTCCCATGCCTGTCATCACAGAAGGAAACCTTGGGGCAGGAGAGAAGCCTTTTCTGGTCAATGACAAAGAAAGGTGTTGGCTGGGGTGGGGTGGGAGTGGGGCGGGGTTGCTTAGCTTTGTCCCATTTTCAAACCCCTGGAGAAGTCTTAAAAACTGCTGGATGTGGTCTGGGGGAGGAATTTTTCTTCAGGGTGGAAATGCAGAGAATTTCAACATAAGGAGTCAAGTGAAGGCAAAAAAAAAAAAAGCTAACTTAAAAGCGAACAGCAAGGAAGTGGGGATTTTGAGGGATTATCAAGGAGCCGGCTTCTCTGGCCACAACCCAGGATATCATCAGCCTGTGTGCACGGAAAGGCCAAAGCTTTAGTGGTGAGATGTGCAAGGCCATGGACATTTCTCGAGGCACACTTCTCAGGCCTCACATGTAGTGATACGTAAAATAACACAAAGGGGTGGTAAGGTAGCTTGTTGGAGAATGAATAAGGCAGTATGAAGGATTCGGGAGCCATGCTTGTCATGTGTTTGAAACACGATTATAATGCTGAAGACTGGGTAAACCTGGGCGGGCGGGGGAGGGGGAGTCACATGAGGACTGAAGTGTCACATACTTCCATATAAACCTGCTCTGTGTTCTCATTTGTCTGTTTTCCCCTCTGCTTCCTAGAAACACCCCCCTACCCCCAACCAGCAGTTTAAACAGTTCTGAGGCAAGTAGGTAGAAAAAAAAAAAAAGAATTCTCTTTAAGATCTCTGCCTTATGGGTCTTTTACCACGTGTAAGAACGGCTATAAGGAGTACCTAAGTTGTCAAATTTTACAAGCCACACCACCTCGATTCTTGCACTATAGCCTCTATATGAAAATCAAATTAAAGCTGATTTGGGGTACATGCTTGTAATGATGCCCCCCTCCTGAGCTGATCCGGGGGGCGGTCACCAGAGTGAGGCCACCTGAACTATATAACAAGACCCTGTCTCAAAACAAATAAGAACAAGGGCTGAGGAAACCGGTTAAAACAGCAGGATAAAACAAGTTGCCCATGCAGTAGAAATAACACAACAAACTGTAGCATCGTAACAGAGCACGGGCTTAGAGAAGTCAGAGCAGGCAAAGAAAGCCATGCCTGGGCTTTGCTGGGTCCTGAGTTGTAGAACACGTAAGCCACAGCAAGAAGTTTGCAGCTGCACTTGTTAGCCACCCTCAGATCTTTCAACTACCTTTGCTCGGTACTGCACCATCTTCCCTCCACACACTGGAACTTAGTGGGCTAGCAAAGACCTATATACTAATATATGCTAATCTATACACTAATCCAATTAGGGCATTTTAGGTACACCTTTCTGATTTCTGGGCTGCATCTGAACCAGCCTTAAAATTCTTCGGTCTGCTCACCATAGGGATAGGGCTATTCTCCTGTTCTCCTTATCCCGACTCTCTCCTCTCTGACCATGCACTGGACTGTGATGTGCCTCTTGACCTCACTTATTTATTTGGCAGTGCTGGGGACTGAACCCAGGCAAGTGTTCTACTGATGTGCTACACCTCCAGCATGCCCCTCCTCCACTTTTGAGATAAGAACTTGCTGTATAGTAAAAAAATCGCCTTTTACTTTTTACTCACTATGGATGTATCCCATATACAGAACTTGAACTCAGAATCCTCCTGCCTCTGTTTCCCAAGTCCTAGGATACAGATATGCACTATCACACCCAGCTCAACTTTCTGCCGTCTGTTGTACCAAGAGTCTCATCATGGCAGCTATGATAGCTGAGTATCTTCTTACAGAGTATGAGATAAGGGTTTGGTCAATATATGCCAGTTACTGATTCCAAACAAATCACGGTGTCCATATGAATTTATTTTCTCCCAAACAGACATGGCAACTACAGTGTACGTATCAGAAAAGAAGGCAGTTCAGAAATCAATATTTGCTAGTTGTTTTCTTCATCTTATCATAAATTCTAGCTTTGGACATTCACCTGACCTAATTTCTGCCTAATGTTTTAACTCAGTAGCTTCTATACTTGGAAAGTCAGCCCAGCTCCTTCTTACAGTCCTCTTTAGACTAACAACAACAGTGCCATCTAAGGTGAGAGTAGAGGTGTTTGCCTTGCCTTCAATCCCAGCACTCCTGAGGCAGAGGCAGGAGGATCTCTGCATTTAAGGTCAGCCTGGTCTATAGAGTGAGTTCCAGGATAGTCAGGGCTACACAGAGAACCCTGTCTTGAAAAACCAATGAATCAAGTAATAAATAATCAGTAAATAAATAACCCTGTATATTTACTTGCTAAATAGAACCCCCAGTATATTTCTGGAAGGTTTTCTTATACAGTGGCTCAGAACAGGTTAAAAACGGCACGGTGGAAGGAGCGTCTGCTCTAACTGTGTAAAATTACTTGACCTACTAGAAGAACCTCTTAAGACCCCGAAGCCTCACCATTTCTGGGGGAAACACTTCTACTGCCCACAGAACCCTGTGTGAAGTAAGCATAGCCATTTTTAAGGACTCACTACAGATGCACTGTTGAGTTAGCACACCCATCACCCAGGCCTTGTCTCTGAGAAGGGTGTCTGAAAGACATACTGTGACCACTCGTCAGCCCCAGACAGTAGTCATACAGAAGGTCACTAAATTTTCCTGTCATACACTGGATAGTGGGATTTAATTAAATAGAGGCTTCTCTAGTTACTCAATTATGGGCTGAAATTTAATATAGCACAACTGTTTCTGCTTTTTACATTTATAAAATACGCAATGTGGCCCTTACAGGGGGCAGCATTTATGCTCCACTAGCTCAGAAACAGGCTATTTAAAAACTATTACATGATCATCCCCCCCCCCCCATGAAATAGGTACTTTTCCTTAGACACATGGCACTTCTCCTCTGGGAAGACAGACAGTCATGAGGGACCAGCAGGATTTTCTTGGGGAGGGGGGTGGGGGGAGCAAATGGTTTCTAATCCATTCTCACATCCTAGACAGATCCTCGCGACTGTACAAGGTAACCTTTAATTTGAGCCTCCCTTCCCCCAAAGCACAGCCCATACATTCTTTCCTAATGTAAAGATTTCCAATAACAGCATAAAACTAGCAGTTAATAACAGGTCCCAGCATGTAAATTACAGTGGTCTCCAAAAATAAAGCTTCATGGGGGAAAAATTTGCAAGTTACCACTGTGAGGTAGACACAGTGAAAGAACAGAGTCCTCACACCACGGAAATCTGGATGGCTCTGCGAAACTGGCAGACGCAAATCCCCAGAACGCAATCCTCAGCGATGGGTTTTTAAAAGTGTGTGTAACCCAAACTGTGCCTTTGCCCTACCTCGCCTCTCTGCCTCCCTGTCCTCATCCAACCTTCCGGTGAAGTACCCAAAGCTTGTTCATAAGCTCTTAATGTTTCTAGACAGCGGTGAGGGGAACACAGCGAAGAGGAAGCCGTTATCTCCCTAGCACCAGTTACCATCTCCCTAGCACCTTACCTAAGGTAAGGGAAGCCTTTGTTCCTTTGTGCCACAGTCCAGAAAGCTCACTAAGGATTTTGAATACCTGCACCTCAAGAAGCCCTCTAGACTCCTGCATTCTCAACGGCTCCCTCCTCCCACTAAGATCCCTCCTTTTCAGTTATCAAGCCCACCAAGGAACACTGGGCAGGTTTGTCCAAAGGACTCCATTAAGAAATTCCATGGAAGAGAAAGTTCCCTTGTCTCTGTAATCCAAGGAAGCTGAGTCTTCAACCGGGCCTTGGGGGGGAGGGGCAATCAGTGATCCGGCCCTGGAGGGCATTGTAATTTTTATAGACCTCTGCCCTTCATCTTTATTTCAAAACCAACCGCCTTCTTATCTTAAGTCAGTTAGTTCATGCCCGGCTTACTCTGGGTGAAATATCTTTGTTGAGGGCTCTGAAGGTTTTCACTTGAGAGAACAGGACAGCTGAATGCTACATTGTGTACAGGGGTCAAAGGTCGGTGTTGGAGCAAAAGCCCCACGAATGCATTGTGAAAGACGTTCGTTTTCACCAGCGAGCTTTCCATGCATGCGAAAGTAAGCCCACCTCTCACCTATGACAAAGCTTTCAATGAGAGGAGTGGAGACAAGGGGGGGGGGGGTCCCTTAATGCTTAAGCAATAAGTGAGCGATGTAAGGAACGTACAAAGAAACCAGGTGTTCAGGGGAGGGAAAAGGCATGTTTATGCCTCAGGCATAACATGCCATACACTCAAAGAATGAATGGGGAAGAAAAGAATAGCAAATTGAAAAGATTTAAACTTCTTAAACTCCCACCTACACAAGCCAGATTCACCAAACGAGAGGCAGACGTCCTGTACACAGAGTCAGTTCACAGAGTCACTTTTGAAGTCCTGAAGTGCCCCACAAATATGACTACCTAAGCATTTTTTTGAAGTGGTGTTGGCTTCTAATACTCCACAATAGCAATTTTGCGTGTTTGTAGAAAGTCCTTGTTGATGTACTTTCTAGTCAAATGAAATGCAGTCTCTCCAAACTCTTACCTCCTGGCAGGGTGGCCCTCACACCAGGGGGTGGGAGCTTAAGGCTGGAAGCTTTGACTCATGGAACCAATCAGTGGGTAAGGTTAGTATTAGATCTCTGGGTGTTTTAATGCCTTCACTTCAGCACCAAAAATGTCCTCCAGTAAAGGCTGGATAGAAGACTGGGGCTGGGTAGATACTCAGTGAGACATCTATCTGCTCCTTCCCTGCTTCTCTGAAAGGTCAGTGTATGATGCTTCTTTGCAATGTGTCTCCTGAAAGCCAGAGCTAGTGCACAAGCCTGTAATCCTAGCACTCTGGAGCCTGAAGCAGGAGGATCACAAATTCAAGGCCACCCTGGGCAACTCTGAATGAAATCTGTTCTGAGATCAGGCTGAGCTTTTGGCAGAATCTTTAAAGAAGTCTGCGGAAGGAAGATTGAAATTAAAAGAAGAGAAAGTTAATCAAACTGGTTTTGTTTCTGGAGAACACTTCTTCTTGCCATTGGCAGCAGCAACAACAACAACAACAACAACAAAACCCATCCTGTTCGTCTGTCTCTGAGGTTCTGGTGCAGGGTGGAGACTGGCTCCATTCATTTCCACCTTGCCATCCCTTGGGCACTCCAAACATTGACACCTGCCTTTCTGAGATTTGGGAGAGCAAAGTCCCAGTATAGCTCTCCTTGGAGGTAGCTCTGGACGTCAGTCAAGTGTCAGGGGTGTGTAAATATCAAACTGTACAATTATCACTCCAAAGAATTTGAAAATGAACACACTAAAAATACATCCGTGGTCCCACTTGCCAAGATGAGAAATAAGCTGTATCGAAGACCTAACCCTGCACTTTCCAATCTCACGTTAAGGAGGAACAACTCCTTTACCTTGTGTGTTGAGCAGAAAACCACAGTGTGTCAAACCCTGCTTTGGTTGGCAGGGTCCAGCTGCCACTCCTTCTGGAGCATTCTGAGTTGGAGGGTTTCCCTCC
The DNA here is from genome assembly GCF_978045245.1 of Mus caroli. Lineage (NCBI taxonomy): Eukaryota > Metazoa > Chordata > Mammalia > Rodentia > Muridae > Mus > Mus caroli. Next base: position 132,081,844 of record NW_028227256.1, read on the forward strand.
GTATGAAAACACTGCAACTCCTCTGGTACAGACCGCCCCTCGTCTACATTAAGTATAGAAAGGTCCTTTCTTCCCAGGGAAGAGCCCCGGGCACTCATTATGTGTAAAATCCTCACAGCCGCAAGTCCTTGTACAGCAAATTACACAGAAAGGTGCCAGCGAACCTCAGTGCCTGCAGCTCAGCATCCTAGAACCCACAGGGGTTTCTCCCACCTTCCCAACTCAGCTGCTCAGGCCCAGATCCACAGTGCGCTGTATCCACCACCCTCAGCTTTAAAAATGGGACAGGGTTTTAATGATACACGACAATATGAAAACAATAGCTTTCTAGAACTTTTTAAATCTCCTCTAAACTTTAAGGTTTTTTTTTTTATCGCTCCCTGCCCCCGTCAAGTTTTCTCAGTAATCTGCCTCTTTCAGCATTTCTGTGGATCCCATAATAGTTCTGGTAAGGAGTGACTGTCTTTGTATTTAATAATTAAATTATACATGGGGGCATAAATAGACTTGGAAATGCACCCACATCTTGGGAAGGAGTCATCGTGATGGTAGGAGCAGAGGTGCGGGCACACCAGAGCAGCCGCTTGGCAGCTCCTGATTCCGGTGCAGATGCTCTCAGCTAGAGTAGACAGAGGAGCAAGTGGGTGCGTGCAGGGGACTCTGCTGCATCCGACGCTCAAGCCATTTCTTCGTTTCCTCCTCTTTATTAAAAAACCAAACCAAAACCAAAAACAAAAAAACAAAAAAAAAACAAAACAAAACAAAAAAACAAAACCAAAAATCAAAAGACCCAAAACTTTACTTTTAACTTTTTTTTTTTTTTGAGATGGTCTTATATAGCTTAGGCTGGGTTTGAACTCCTGATCCTTCTGCCCCCACCTCCTATGTGCTAGGATTACAGGGGTATGCTATCTGCCTGGACATGCAGAAAACCATTTCAGGAAGACAAGAGTGACATCCATGGCTTCAAATTCCACCCTCTATTCAATATATTCCCCCCCCCCTTGCCTCTGAATTTCCCGGCTAAATGTAAAGGTCAGACAGAGGTGTGGGTAAGGAAGTGAGGCTAACAGAAATAAATATCCTGATTATCCTTGAGTCTCTGGACTGAGATCGTGGCCAGTGTTACTGTATTTGGATGGACTGTTTTACTGGCGGAAGTGTTTAGAGTTAGAATGAGCTAGCCTGCATTTATAAAACAAAGACGGAGCGAAGCCAAGGCTTGCCAGAGCGGATTGGTATTTGAAACCCAGACACCAAGTCAAGGACTTCTTTTGGGATGCTCCTACGGGCTCACCGCTTCTCTAGACCAGCAACACTTTCCCCGGAGAGGAGACTGGACCCTCGGGGGAATCCGAGCTACTTCTATAATGATTAGCTCTGTGCCGGTTCCCAGAATTAGTGCCTCAGAACCTGAGAGCTCCCATGTGCATGACTAAGCAATGATTCCCCTCCCTCCTGCAGAGGCTCATGGGAAGTTTCTCAAGCAGAAGACTTGGTCTCTTTTCTGCCCTGGGGTTTCGAGGTCAGGGGTGGAGTCTGATGGAAGCTTCTAGGTTCTCTGGTGTGACAACTGAAGGTAGGAACAGAAGCCATCAAGCCACAGGCAAGCTGATGTTTTGCCTGGGTTTTCCTAAAAGGACCTCAGAATAAAAAACCCACCTGGGCTATAATGGCAAACACAAAGATCAGGTATATAGATTAAAAGCAATTTCTATAAATAATTCGGGGGGGGGAGCAGGTATAATTACTGTACCTCCTCCATATTTAATTTCTAAGAGTGGAAGAGGAGGGTTCTTAATGATGACACGAGGAAAATTAATGAATTAACATGCCACTCATGCTAGCTCAAAGTTTTACAATGCATCCTGATTGCTGAGAGCTGGGCCATTGTGGGCTACACTCACCACCGGAACTGCAAGGATAACAACCTAGAATTCATGGGCGGTATCTGCGAGACAGGGAATCTTTTCCATACAGGAGCAAGGGGCGAGGGAGCAAGGTCTAGGATGTGTATCCGGGGAACACTGCTGCCATCTAGGTCACTGAGCCTGGCAAAAGAGTTTAGAAACCCAGGATGCCCGAGAGTAAATCCCAAATATGTGTTTGCCTTAAGGACCCACTGGTAAAATACTCTCATTGATTGTACGCTAGGGATTGAGCCCAGGGCCCTTCATGTTAGGTAAGGGCTGACCTCTGAGTGATAACTCCAAACCTTCAGTTTTAAAGCCGTTAAAACCCTACTTTAAAAAAGTAGGCATACAGTGGGCAGATCGCCAGGATCAAAACCTGGCCATCTAGTACAGTATCAGAAAAGAACTTAAGCTGGGCGGTGGTGGCGCGCGCCTTTAATCCCAGCACTTGGGAGGCAGAGGCAGGCGGATTTCTGAGTTCGAGGCCAGCCTGGTCTATAAAGTGAGTTCCAGGACAGCCAGGGCTACACAGAGAAACCCTGTCTCAAAAAATTTAAAAAAGAAAAGAAAAGAAAAGAACTTAAAATAACATGGGGGAAAGGTTCCAAGCCTGAAAAGTCACTTTCTTCCACAGGAAGCCTGTGTTTATAGGAGCACAGAGCTCTGGGCGCACTGTCACGGAGTGTGAAGAATGCGAAGACACTGAGAATTCAACAGTGGCAAGGACTGTATGATACCAGTTCTCTACAAATTGCCTATTGGTCCCAATGTGCCATAAACCCTCTTTAAGGTGTGTCTGGGACTCAGGGCTCTCCCTCCTTCTTCTTTTATGCTGGAAACTTCTCTCTTCCAGAACATTCTCTACAGACTTCTCCACAGTCTTTGAACACTCACTGCTCCCTTAATGCTCCTTAGCCTGGGCTTAAAGTCCCTTCATATTTCTGACCTGCTTGCCTCTAATTTCCAGCTACTATTATTTCTGATGTCAGCAATCAGCACTTAAATCCCTTACTGGTTAACTTTGTTCTACTGAGGATCTGAATAAATAGGTAGACTTTCATTTCCTTTGTAAAAATTAGACAATTCTTGACATAGGGTAGGTCATTAATTAATAACCGCTTGCTGGTGAGTTTTCTCCCATCTTGTGGACCTGTCACCCTTCGGCAGACAGGATTTGGCTCAACCTGAAGAGACCTGTGGTAGTTTGACAGAGACACGTCTCTGGTACTCGGATAGTCTCACGCATTTGAGTACTTGGGGAGGTTCAGATGGTGCGGCCTTGCTGGAGAGGGACTTTGGAATTAAAAGCCTAGTGCCGGCCGCTTCCAGTTTCTTCTCTGCATCTGCTTGTGTTTAAGGATGTGAGCTCTCAGGGTCCTGATCCTGCTGCCATGCCTTCCCGTCATGACGGACTTTATTCCTCTACAACTGAACACTCATCTGTCATGATGACAGACTCTCAGCCCTCTGGAACCGTAAACACAAATTAACTCTTTCTTTTCTATGTTGCGTTAGTCATGGTGTTTTTATCACAGCCATGGAGAGCGACTATTACAGGATCCAAATGTGATCCAAAGCAGGTTAAACAGACATTGAAAGCTGGCATGGCACATAAGCTCTTACAGTGTATCCTATCAGTGCTGTTTAGTTGTCACTGAAAGACCACTATTAAATAACGCCCTTATGTCACGTGAAGAAAGGTCCTCAGACGCTATGAGCTGTGTGACCGGACAAACTCCATGTCTAGAGGCAATATGGGAAATCAGATATAAACAGACTTGTTGGAGTGCGATTTCTCAGGAGATTGGGGAATCTCATTAGCAGCTCTTTTTTTAATAGAAAGTGACCATCCCCAAGAGGAACTGACTTATGCTGCAAGCCCTCACTCTTACATATCACAGAGAGGCACGCACGTGGGACCAGTCGCTCCACTACTTATATACAAGGCGTGACAGGAGACAAATGCCTTCCCTTCCTGAACACAAACTTGGAGAACAGTAACGGCCACCATCGCCTCTCAGTCAACAAGATAACGCTCATGAAGCACCCGGCTCAGTCGCCAGCAACTGCAGGTAAATGGCTTCCTCCCCCTGTTGCCTTTGCTTTGATCACCAACCACTGCCATGCGGATGGCACCTGCAGAAACACACTAGTAGGAAACGTAGTTTGTAAGTCATACATATGTAGTAATTAAGTTATAAATGTAGTTTGTAATACCTCTGTCTGCCCATGGATTGCACTGATCATTTCTCAACTGAGCTCAACATTTAATAAAGACCCCAGCGAGCAGGCTATTGTATATCCGTGTGCATAGGCACGCAGGGAGGGAAGGGGAGACAACGAATTGATGTTCTTTCCTTTTCAGTATTTCTTCCCTAGCCAGGTATGGTGGCTTGGACTCGCCAGTAATCCCAGCTGACACAGGGAGATTTTAAGTTTGAGGCCAGCCTGGGCTATAGAGTGAGATTATATCTCAAATTCTCCTCTTCCTTTCTCAGAGATGAACCAAGTCATCAGGAGCCTTTTATGGTTTAAAGCGTCACACACAAGCCGAGCATTTCCAGGAAATCCCTGAAGTTAGAATTATCTGACTGTGCTTTAATGTCAGGGGCAAGGGCAGTTTATTATTCCCTGAACTTAACTAGAGATGACACTGGTCTCTAGGCCCCCAAAAGAACAAGCCAGAGGCATTACGCAAGGCTTCCAGATGTCTTGTGTCACATCATGCTCTTCAGATTGGATAGGGAAAAAAAAATTAGACACCAGTCTCAAAGGACTCTGCCTCAGGGGTTGAATATGTCCGACTAACGAAGCTACACTGACTGATGACCCAAGCAGGCAGCGTGGAAGATGACACCCCCTCATAACCCTTTTTCTCTTTCAAAATAAATTCATGTTATGTCTCTCTAGAAAAGTCTTATTTTTCTCTTCCAGGTACAGTTATAATGCCACCTCCCCTGTGAAGCCATTCATAGCCATTCCAAGGATGGTGCCTCCAAAGATGGCGGCTTCCTGTGTGCCTTCCACACCACCCTGCATCCTTCTGCCAGTCTCTCTTGCATTCCTCACAGTTTGAAATGTGGATGCATTGACTTTTACATGTTTATTATTACTGCATGTATATGTATGTATGATACATGGGAGTGCTGATATGCACACGTCAGGTGAATGCATACCCTGAAGTGCAAGAGCAGGTCAGGACAACTTCTGGAAGCTGATTCTTTCCTTCCACTTGGATCCAGGAATGGGACCTGCATTACAAGCGGTTTTACCCACTGAGCCATCTTTCTGGCCTGCATCTGTCTGTTTTCACTGCACAACTACAAGCTTCTGAAATGTGGGGTCTATGCCTGCCTTGCTGCACCGTGTTAGAGTCCCACTATCATGCCTGACATCTGAAGGGCTCACTTGGGTCTGCAGAGTAAGTGAATGGCTGGAGAACGTAATCTCAGGCCTCTGGGATTCAGCTGTTTCTCTGGCAGCAGCACAGTAGTTGGCTCAGAGTTATCACACATAGTAGATGCTGAATGAATACTTCTGCTTGAAAAACAGATCAAGTTTTAAGAAAAGATCTATATTTATAGGAGTTGCCATTAAAATGTAAGTATACTGTCAGTAACACAGAACTTAGACTAGTAAAAACCTACAGGTAGACAATTAAGAATTTAAGGGAAAAATCCGAGACTCTAAACCAGGGAGCTGTTTGGACTATTATACTGTTAGGCTCCATCCTTAGAACCTGGAAAGGGCTGGGTAAAATGGAAAAAACAGGCTGGGCATGGTGTTACACGCCTTTAATCGCAGCTCTCAGGAGGCAGAGGCAGATGGATCTCTGTGAGTTAGAGGCCAGCCTGGTCTACAGAGTGAGTTCTAGCACAGCCAGAACTACACAGAGAAACCCTGTCTCAAAAACACAAAAACAGCAACAACCAAAGAAAACGAAAAAGAAAGAAAAGGAAGAAACACAATCTAAAGAGCGGAGAGTCTCTCGTGGGTGGGAGGGCCTCACCTGGTCCATACCTGCCCTGTGCACCCTTTTGTTTAAAGCACTCTGCTTCCCACGCTACCTCCCTGTCCTCTCTGCACCCCGGGAGGTAAGTAAGAGAGAAACTGAGGCAGAGCCTAAGCAGCCTGTGACCTGTCACAAAGCTAGTCAGCAGTTGAGCGACTTACACACCAGGTCAGTTGACTTCAAGCATACAAATGCCCCTTCCACATTCCTGCCAGAGTCTGAGGCTAACCCAAGGCCTTGGCTGAGGCCTCCAATTAGCCTCAGAACCTTCAGCATTTAGCATCTCCAGGGGCCTGGCCTAGTGCTGGTGAGAACAGTCTCCAGTAACCATGGTCATTAGAGTCGCTTCAAGTCAAGACAGACCTAGGTGACAAGACTAGTCAGTCAGTCCCTGCATTGTGGTCTCGGACATATCTTACTTACTTTCAATCTCTTTTTTTCATTTGTGAGAGGAGATGATAAAAAAGAAGAAGAAAAACACCCCACACGACCAAGAAGATGAAATGGGTGTCCATAATGCCCCTAGCCTTGGCAGGGCTTCAGAGCACAAGGGGATACTGAGAAAAGGAGACTCCCCAGCCTGCTACTGCACTCGGCCCTCCCTTCTAAGCCAGGGCAGAGGTCTTGCAGGAGGAGGTTAAGCCGGTGACTGAGGTTTGCCTGGGGTGTGCATGTCTAGCCTCATAAAACCCCTTAACGAGAAGTTGGAGAGGTTGGCTTTGCGGTCCCTCGCAGGCATCCGTCCTCTCACAGAGACTGCATGTGTGCCAAGTCAAGTCCCAGGGACTTGCCCCGAGGCTCTGTGGGTTGTGTGAGGCGCAGGCAGTAAACAGGTATTATTCACACCTATTCCCGGGCTCTACCTGCAGGCCCTTCTTAGGAAGGAATGTAGGCGGCTGAAGGGGCTACAAGCTTGGACTTCAGATTTCCTATTTGAATGACAGAGGAGGGGGAAATAGTTCTCTCCAGGGGAGCCTATTGTTTGGGGAGGGGGGTGCAGGACGCTGTCTCTAGACAGATCCTTCCAGAGCAAAGGCTGTAATCCTGGGTATCTGCTCTTGGGGCAAGGAGGCATGGGGCTGAGGGCGGATCAAAAGCTGGTCGTGAATCGTGTGAGGGCCAATTAAGTCATTCTCCCTGCATCCTCACGGCCTCCCTTCGCTGTGGGCTTGAGGGGAGCTAGAGCACTCAGGGAAAACATCTCTTTGATCCCCCACCGGCTCCAGGGAAACATCCTTTCCAGGAAGTTTCTAGCTGTCCGCAGAGCAAAGAAAGGCATGGATGGGTTAAGCGCCCCCTCCGTGGACTAGAGCCAGGCTACTTAAGCTTTATAACTCAAGTGTAGCAATTCCAGGACCAACCCACACTTTACAACATCCCCTCTCTCAGAGCGAGTGGATGCTAATCCACATTCAGCCTGCAGATCTTGGGCTTGGATGGAGAGGAAACCACAGCCCCATCCCTGGGGAGGTATAAGGAGACCTCTGTTCTCTGGGTTTTGGCAGACAGGTCCCGCCCCCACCCCCCAACCCCCCCCCCCCCCAGCACACCTGCCCAGAAACTGAGCCAGGTACTCAGCAGCTGTGGCCCCAGGATAAGGCAACTCAGCTCAACAAAGACCAGGTTGCCGGAGGACAGAGTGACTTTTCTGGGATGGCATGGGCCCCATGAAGGGGACAGGAAAAACTATCAACGGAGAAGAAATCTTGTACCAAGAGAGGGTGGATGTAGGAAGACGCAGTGATGGATGTTGGGAGTCACTTGGAGGAGCTTCGGGCCCTCTGGGGTTTCCGGGAAGCAAAGACTACATCTCAGTGAGGTGGCAAAGCTACAGTTTTTCCAGGGCACACCCCATGTGGAACCCAAGTAGAATCCAGTTAGAATGGTGGTGGTGGTGTTAAGAGCTTGTGACCCACCCTTCCTTCCACCTTCTCCCAGATCACTGAACCGTGCACTCCCTTAGCCAAAAGTCTCACCCAAAGCCTCCCCGGAGGACCCTAAATGGATCCATGAACAGCCTCGCCAGTGGTAGGAGCAGGGAACAATCCTACCAGCTTTGCAAGGCGGCCGCCTGTGGACTGTGGTTAGGGGCCAAAAAAGTTTTGGGACCTGTGTCCACACTTCTGCAGAAAGAAACAGGGCTCCCTTCCCAAGCACTGGCCAGTTCTTTGCTCTTCCCCTACCCTCTGCGGGAAGCAGAGCTACTAAGACTTGGGGATTCCTCCAAGGAAACACCAGAAGGCAGGAGCTTGTCTCTAGGGGACAAGGCTGGGCTCCCCAGGGGAGCTTAGGGAAGCAGGCGTGGTAGGTGTGGCCACTGCACCTAGCACGTGATTCTCCCAGTCAACTCCTCTACCCCCCCCCCCCCAACATTCCCAGTCACACAGGTCTGAGGGAAACCAGTGTAGATCTGGGGATGATAGCCTAAGATAAGCTCTCGGGAAACCGTGATAGTCCCAGCACTGGCCGCAGTAATGAGCCATTTCCCTCAGTTCGGTGCATTCTCCAAGCTAGCTCTGGGGACTTAGGGTAGTGGAGCCGTGGTCACACTCACTTCTAGGTTCCATCCTCCTCCCTCGTCCTCACCTTCCAGCAGAGGACTGTACCTCACAGCGCGCTTCCTTAAATCACAGGACTCTCATTTCTTACCCGTCCCCAGGGCACAGCCCCACTGCAAGGGATCCAGGCAGCCGTAGAGTCACAAATATCAATGCCTCTCCCTTTCCCATAGATCTTATCTTTAGATCTTCCACCACCTTCTTCCTGGATTTAATGCCCAGAGTCAGGGATAACCTTGGCTGAGTGGGCCAGAGCTATAGGTTCCTCTCCAGACACCCACCCTGGTCCCTGAGGACCCTGACCTGGCTCAGCAGCCTCCGAAGCTACAAATCGCAGACCTCTGAGCTCAATCAACTTGTGCTATTGTCTGAATTCGTCCAGGACTCCCCGACTCTCCCTCTGGGATCCTCTTTCTATACCTCTCCAGACCCCCAACCCCAAACAGCAGCAAGCCAAACAGGGTGGAGGGGGAGGGGGGAGCCAGAGGCTCTGGGGTTCTGGAACTCCTCGCTCTGGCAGAGGAGCCGGGCCAAGATCCTCCTCATTTCGGACCCCACACTCTGTCCCTAGGGTGCAGATTAGGAGGAGCTGGGAGCCGTGCTAGTGGAAATGCCCTAAACAGACTCTAGGCTTACCTGCGGGGAAAATTCGCTGTTCTTCCCGACCTGGGCAGGGGCAGATGAAGCATCTTCCCTGGCTCAGTCAGCCAGTCAATGGATGAGCACCAAATGCACACGAAACAGCCTTCACCTGGCACGCGGCGGGCACCCCAAATCGTAAGAGCCGGCGACCACGCGGAGGGGCGGACGCCGCACCGGTCCTCGGCTCTCTGCTCCCTTTTTTCTGCACAGCCGGCCTAGTACTTACGGCTCCAGCTGTACTTAAAGCGACAGAGCCCAATTTCTCTGTCGCTGACTTCGGTCCGGAGCCCCAGCGAAGCAGGCTGCCAGCGGGCTCTTTAACGCCCAGAGCAGGTAGACAAAGAGCTACCGCAGCCTTTACGATTTTCAGTGGCCTCTGCGGCCTCTGTAGCCGGAAGGTGTGGAGGTAGTAGGGGGTTGAGGTCCTCGACCTCCACCTGGGCTGCTCCTGAGTTAACCCCTTGAATGCCAGCAGGGGTCTGGTGGGCGGCTTGCCTCGCGCTACTAAGGTCGAAGGGGGCGTGAGCTGCTGAGCATTTCCAGGTCTCCGGGGCAGGAAGCCAAGGAGGTGAACCCGTGGTTAGGGTTGAAGAGGCCTGGGCAGAGCCTCCCCATAGAGTGATCCTTCCTAGCCCACTCCCCATCACTTACTAGGATTTTACAAATTACTCAAAATTGGCGTACTGAATGCATACATTCATCCTTGAAACAAGGTGAAGGTCAGAGGAGGCTCCATATTGCTTGAGGTTGGCTCTGGACCGTTATACCAGGGGTGGGATAAGATAATGTGACCTCTCTCCAATACCCGTAAGGGGTGGGGAGAAAACAGATTTCTGGTATTCTGCGGACTACTACAGAAGAGGTAGGAGGTGTGCTGGCTGCGTTAGTGGCTATGCGGGCAGGTTGGGGGTGGCGCGTGCAGTTCACAGTTCCCAAGCTAGGGTCTGCGCCTTTATCCAGGAAGCATTTTCAGAGGGCAGACTACTAAGGTTAAAGACACCTGTCTTTAACCCTTTAACCGAAGGCATGAAAAACAGTGGGGTGGGTGGCAGGGCTCAAACTTTGGGACTCTTCTGCCCTCAGGTCCCAGCAGTGACACCTTACTTTTAAGTCAAAGAAAAAAAGAGTGCTACATAGGGCAGGCGACTGCTCCCAACCTGTGGGTTTCTCGACCCCTCTGTGGTCCAACGACCCTTTCTTTCACAAGGATTGCCCAAGACCATCAGAAAGCACGGATATTTACATTGCGATTCAAAACAGTAGCAAAAGTATATTTATGAAAGAGCAATGAAAATAATTGTATGGTTGGAGGTCACCACAATATGACCTAAAGGGTCATGCTAAAGGGTCCCATCCTTGGGAAGGCTGACTGTGCTAGAGGACCCCTGCTCCCTCCAGTCCTCGAGCTTGAAAGGAAGAGGCTCTATGGTTGTGTCTCCAGCCAGAGGTGAACCTAGCAAGCTAGGAAGACTGCATTTGAGAAGTGGATGAATTGAATCTGCAGTTTTTCCTGTAAAAGCGCCACGAGGAGGCCAACAAAATGGCTCAAGTGGTATTGCCAAGCTCAGAACACGCTCAATTCCCTGGGTGGCCAAAGCAGAAGGAGAGAACACACTCCTGAAAATGGTGCTCTGGCATCCACACATAAAGGCCATGACGCGCACACACCCGCACAAACACATGTGCACACATGAGCACACATACACACACAAAATAAATCAATACAGATTTTACAAACTTAGAACACTTCTCATGTACTGAACTAAGATGGCCGTGGACCACAAAGTAGTGTCATCTGGAGTCTGGACAGCACCATGGGACTGAGCCTTCTCTGTCCTCTTGGACCTCATAGCATTTGCTTTAGATTTAGCTTTCACAAGTGTTAGGGAGCAACAGAGACTGACATTTCTAGAGCCTGCCTCCTTTTGACCTTGGCTAAGGTCTGATGGGCTTTGGGTTTTCCCCTTAAAGCCTTCCTCCCCCCCCCACACACACACACACATACCTGTGACTGCCCCAGGGCACTGACCTGGGGCTACAGCTCTAAGGAATGAGTCCCAGTTCTGGAGGAGGAAGGGGGCTTATACCAAAGGTATACCATTGTTGAGTTCTACAAAAACACTTAGAGATCTGAAGAGAGGGGGAGGCTGCAGTAATCCTGGCACCTATCTTTCAGACTACCCCCTAGCACGGTGAGACAAGAAGATTGTATTACATATTCCAAGGTGTCTGGTGGGTAAGACTTGGGAAAGATGCACTAGCCAGCTTTGCAGGAAGTAAACGCAAGGCAACTGGTCTCTCTAATATGATCTTCTGCCACAGTGCAGAACTAGTATTGCTGGACCTATCCCTGGTCCTGGCTCCCTATCCTTGTTCTGTCCTGGGTTCCCCTTCCTCATAACCTCAGGGAGAGAATCCCAGAAGGGTCTGTCCCCACCGCTGTGTTGGAGCTGGCCTGGGTCATCTGGAGAACAAATTACAGCACCATGAGGGACTCTCTTTAACCCCAGCCAGCATGGATCCTGAATAAAATGGCTGTGTCAGCCAGAAGAATGCCATCCTCAGGGGATATTGTTCTCCAAATCTAGCTGTAGGCTTTCCATAAAGGTTTTTTTCTTTCCTTTGTGGCTTTCTGGTCAGAGCTGGAGGGAGGATCTGAGGAAGGGTAAGGGATGGGAGTTTACTCAGAGGCATGGTGTGTGTGTGTGTGTGTGTGTCTGTGTGTGTGTGCAGTCTGTGTGTGCAGAGACCACAGGGCCTTATAGTCTCCCTTATACCGGCAGCTTGTCTACCCAACCTCTGACTCCAGTTACATCTTGCCCCACCAAAGGGACTAGGGGACCAGGCCATAATGTGAACGAGTCTTGGCCAGCAGCTTAGCCACAAGGAAAGGCTCTCAGCTTCCTGGTCCTTGTTAAGAGGGTTCCAGGTTTGAGGATCTCCTCCCCAAAATGGTTTTCTGAGCTGCCAGATTTCAGCAGACCAGGAGACTCCCTCCCTGAAGGGGAAGCTGCACCTTGTGGAGTTCCTAGTTTTTTTGTGTAGGCTTGAGTTGGCTTTTACAGGGCAAGAAGCAGGGCCCAAGAGGCAGTCACTACTTAAATAAATAGCATGCAAATTAGCACTTGCTATTTTCAGCCCACAGGTCAGGGCACTTTGGTAATTGGACTGCAGCTGAAAGAGGAATGCTGTCTGGGGCTTTGTCAAGTCAGAAAAACAGCCTCCCTGTCAATGGGCCTACTCAGGTGCTTAAAGAGGCCCTGGCCTTGCCCATCGTGGAGGTGTGACAGAATGGGGGTGATACTGTAGTCCTGGCTACAGAGGAGAGAGACATGTAGGGGTGACTCTGCAGGCTGCTTTCTGAGAGAAGGGAAGACACCTGCTGAGAGGGAGCACAGGGGGGGGGGGGGGGGTGTACCAGGCACTTTTCCAGAAAGAACTGCCAGCCAACAAGGGTAAGAGGAAAAAGGCCTGTGTGTGTCAGATAGACACCCTCTGTGCTCCCTTGGCACTTCTCCTCGGAGATCCCTCAGGAGCTATGACCTCATTTATCTCCCATGCCAGCGCCATCAGACTGCCTCTTTACAAGGGGAAACTGAGGTTTGGAAAGACTGGAAAACGTTCAAAGCAGAGCATACGTCCCCATGTGCATGAGTCCTTTAGCGGACTACTGAGGATGGTTTATGTTCTCCGTCCCTGCCTCACGATCCTGAAGGTCCTCCAGTGCATGTCTAGGCCCTTTTGGACAACGGCTCCTTTTCAGCAAAGGTGCCTAATAGAGGTTTTGAGTTGCATCCCTGACAACAACTTTAAAGATTGGTATGATTGGTTAGAATGGGGCAAGCAAAAAAAAACCCCCAAAAAACAAAAAACCAAAACCACTGGCCAGGTAGTTTGGCATGCTTTGCATTCTAAGGTCACTTGGCTTCGAATTCCTGGCGGGCCAGTGTCACCTATCTGGGGCCTGACCTCATACCTGCTTGCCTTGGTGAGTCCTGTGAGCATACTGAGTCGCTGAGTAGACACTTCTGCTTTGTCCCTTGAGCTGCCTGGTTGCTTCTTTCTCACCAACTCTGAGGCTACGGAACTTCTCAAATGGAAACCCCCCTGCTCCTCCACAGGTCCTCAGATAACACCCTCCAGTCCTGTGGGTGGCCAGGCACAGAGACTACTCCATACACTTGAGCTAAGCTGGTAACAGCTTTCTCCCCCACCCTTTCATTTGTTTGAGACAGAGTTTTCACTGTGCATATAGCTCTGACTGGCTCAGAACTTTCAAGTCTCCCGTCTCGGCCTCCTAAGTATGTACAGCCACTGGGAGTATCTTGGCAGTGACAGGCATAAAGTGAAGTGATTTTTAAAAAGAGAGAAAGAATTAAACAACAACAACAATAACAAAATGGCTGGACAGGGAAAGGAGAGAGAAAGGATTTGGGCGAGGGAACGCAATAAGTGAACCCTTTCTCCCACACTGTTAGGAAATTTTCTGGCTACATCCCTAATCCTGCTTCAAAGACCTACCTCAGACTGCTCAGTGACTTCTAAATCTTGATGAATTCATTTGGTTTTGTTCGACCTTGAGAGAAATGTTTAGAAAAATGGTTTCCAGCTTCTTTTCTCAAAGAACCTAGTGATCTAAGACCCGGTAGCTAACATTATACTTTCTTCAGATCATTCATGGTCAGGAGGGTTGAGAGGGGCCTAAGGTAATCTAAAATCTACCCACAGGTGTTGCCACGATGATATCACTCCTAGGTCAGGAATCACCAGTGAATTGCTTGACCTATTGGCAATGTCTGAGGTCTATTGTAGTTCTTAGAATGAGTTTTTCTTCTCTCTCAATGTCCCACCCTGCCTCCAGGCCCTTCTGGGAGGCGGTGCCAGGGTGCCTGGACCAGATCCAACTCAGAAATCAGAGCTGAAAAGACTTGAAAGGTCATCATGGCCAGCCACAGGCCCTCCTACAGATGCGGCCCATAACAGGTACATGATGTGTGGGGAATTCCTATGCACACAAGTCTCTTGGTTCCTAGACTAGGGTTTCTGCAGACAGTGGTTATCAACTCTGGCCAGCTCCCTCCATAGGGCCAGCATGGGACTCATATTGAAAGGTATGGAAGATCAGGCTGTGGACTGGTTTGAATGGGGGCATTGAGAGTCAGCAGATGCACACGCACGGAGAGTTCCAAAGCCAGTCTCTAGTCCCAGCTGAGATTTCCCTAGGCTGGCAAAGGAGCCAGCTGAAGGAAGGGGCCCTGCACCCAGCTGTGTTACTGCTCAGCAAATATTTATATAACCTTTGCCAAGCCCCGCCTTTCCCACCACCCCAGCAGTTGGGAACAGGAGAGAAGTGAGCCTCAACAGCTTTTTCATGGTAAGCTAGCATGGTAAGGCCTCACTTGCCATCCCTGCAGAGAGGCAGAGGATGCTGGGGAGGGAGGAGGAAGGACAGTGGGAGAGGTTGCTGCTCTAGCAAGTGCCTGATGAGCTGGGGTGGGGGGTGAGAGATGTGCAGGAGGGCGTCACTGGGTAAATTCCAGTGTGTGTATGACCATGCGTGTGTACTGGACATGTATCATTTAACTTGGTCCTAAACCCCCTCATGCTCTGCCTCTACTGTATTACTGCAGAGGTCTCCTGTCACACTTTCTGGTGTCTCTGGGGTCCCTGAGGTCCCTGTGCATCACCCCTTCCCTGAAGTCCTCCAGTGGCTTTCCCTCATCATGGCCCACCACCCGGCCCCTAGCTAACGCCTGACCTCATTTCTGACCACGCTGCCCTCTGTTTACTTTGCGTCAGCCGCACTGACCTCCTTCTGGCTCCCTGGCCATATATTTACTCTTGCCTTGGGGCCTTTGCACATCGCTCTGCTCTTCTGTTTGTTGGAGCAAAGAAAGCTTTCCTGATCGCCCTACAACATCATCTGGCCTACACCCACTGCTCACCGCTCGACCTTGCTCTTCCTTATAGCGCAGCATTATTTCAGGTTATATTTTAATGTTTGTGTATTTGCTTGCCATTTCATTCTGTATGAGCCAATGTTTTCCTCTCCTGTACCCACCCCACCGTGGCTCCCATGCAGCAGATACCCTATCAGGTATACACTGACTGCATAAACAAATATCATGAAGTTGGCATTGGCACCATCCCCATCCCGCTCTTTAGAGTGAAGCAAAAACAGACGAGGTAACATCCCAGGGCAGTAGGAAATAGCAAACTGAAAATGAAATTGAACTGAAAATGAAAATGAACTGAAAATGAATGTTCCCTAGACTTGTCACTCTGCTTCCCAAGAAAAGGGAGCTTATGGTAGGTGCTGGTGAAGGTGTGCTGGTGAGCTGAATAGCCTCCCAGAGGGCAGTGGGGACTTTGGGTGGAGAGCACACATGGGAGTGCTTTGCCCCGGGCTGACTCCAGAAAGCAGGGACATCTGGAGAAAGTTCACTTCATGGAACCACTAGCTCTCCCCAGGGCCCTTCTTCCAAAGCTCATTATGGGTTGGAAAGGGAAATGACAGCCAGCTAAATCCTGTCCCTCGCCTAATAACCTTCAGTGGAACATCAGTGACCCTGGGGACCCCTGCTGCTAGCAGCCCTCTGGCCCCATGTATGGCCACACGTGTGGCCATGTGTATGTAGTGTTAGTCCTGAACTGCCCCTTGCCTTCAGACCTACAGTGTCTGAGAATGGAGTCAGGTGGGGCAGTGGAGAAAGCCTGAGGCAGGAAGCATAGGAGCAGTGAGAAGAGGAGCTGAAGGAGTGTGAAGAGCCAGGATGGGTGGGAGCTGGGTCTCTGTCTCCAGGCTGCTGGTACCACACAGGAAGGGGAAGAACTCAGAGCCCTTGAATACAAACCCGACAGGGGAGAAGCAAGGGCTGCCACATTCCACTTGTTCTTCCTGTTTTAGATCAAGTGCAAAATCATTCACTTCCTCCTGGAAGTCCCTCTTCCTCTCTGACACTGCTTATGTGGTTGCCCTGTAAAGACTTGTGAATAGGTGGCTGTGCATCCTCAGGCGACCTTGCACACACATTGCTTCTATGTCCAGCCACCTCTCGCTAGCGCTTAGATGCCCCCTCCCACACCTGGGTATGCACTGAGCTTCTGCTCTATCTGTGGCACATGCTCTGATGGCGTCCTCTCAGACCCTCTCTCCATGAGCCTGCCACCTATATTCAGTGAGTGTCTATCCATTCCTGACATAGCCACATGCATTGGAGCTCTCTTTTCTGCTTTGCTTTTCAAATCCAGACTTCTATGCATCTCTTGGTGCCTGCACCTCTGTCAACAGGAACTCGAAGCAAGAATAACGGTCTTTGGCCTCTTTGGTGCACCCTCCTGAAGAGAGAGGTTGGTGGGTAAACCTCCTAGTTGGTCTGCTGGTCTTTCTTCAGCTGCAGTGAATGGTCCTTTGCTGCCTGGCCAGAGACATCTGATAGCCCAGGGGCCTGAGCTGGCCCCTCGGGAATACCCTGGGACAGCTAAGTCTTTGAGTGGGGAGTCAAACAAGGACAGACATTCAGAAGCTTGGGTTGCTCATTTTGCCTGGCCCAGAGCTCCCAGCTGTGGCCACTTTGTGGCTCCCCAAAGTGAGGAAGATGGAGAGGTTGTTTAGGGGCATGCCAGAAGGGTCTCTGGGTGTTCGGCAGCAGGGCCTGAGAACCCAAGCTGCTGACAGGAGAAGCCATGGTCTCTGTCTTGGGAAAGCAGCTGCCTCAGTGGAAGGCCTGTGACCCCTCCTGTGACATGTTCCCAGGTTTTAGGAAAACAAGATACACATAGCAAGGCAGTGGTAGACTGGAATGGGAGCTGGGGGGGGGGGGTCTGGGCTTTGCGCTGGTTCTGCCACTGTGAAGCTAGGGAATCCCACCATCCAGTTAGGCCAAGTTCCCGTTTCTTAGCTTGTAAATCAAGGTAAAGAATATCGAATTCATACTGTTGTTAAGATTAAATGAGATAATTCCATGTTAATGTTTCATAAGCTGTTCCTTTACAATTGTCAAGGAATCATAAAAGCACAAATTACCGTAGTATAAAGTATGCACTCGAGGGTTGGAACAGCCCAGAGTCAGATAGCAATCCCACTGTAACGAAGGGAAATTAAGGAAGGCTCCCCGAGGAGAGGGGGTTTTGAAATGATAAGTGTGGCAAACAAGCACTGCCACCTCAGCAGGAAAATTCTATTTCAAAGATGGCTTGTGTTGCTTTGGAGTTCTAGAAAGTCAAACATGAGAAGGGGGATAAACATTTACCGAGCGTCTAGTGTATACCACGTACCTTACATATACTGAACACCTACTGCATACCAGGTACCTTATATACATTGTGCTCTTTGCCTTCCAACAATAATCCTAGTCCCATATTGTCGTTTATCCTTAGAACAAACAACTCTCCTTGAAGCCTCAGAGGTGAGATCTGACCCAACCTATCAAACTTCCAAATGTGTGCTCTTTTGGCGATCTCAGCTTTCAGGCACAGGGAAGCCCAGCTGGCTTACCACCAAACATATGGGTTGGGGAATAAAGGAGGAGGCTGGCAGTTAAAGAGGAGAGACAAATGGACCGGGAGACAGGTGGGCGGGGCTGGTAGAGCAGAGCCATACCCATCTCAACAGCTTTCTTCGATGCCTATCCTCCCTGATTGTCAGCCAAATTGCACGTCATCACACCCAGTGAAAACTCAGCAGCTCAATTGTAGGTTACTAGGACACCCGGGCGGGGGGGGGGGGGGGGGGGACTCCCAAGTCAGCATCTGTTGCTATGGAAACACAAGCATGCATCCAGCAGCCCCTCTGGAATACCTGGCTTACTCCAGGTTTTGAGAAACACTGCGTAAGACACACATAACTCTGCAGACAGAGAATGGCCCACTTTTGTGTTTTGAGAATTAAGTGGAATTTTGAGAGCCAAGGGCTCTCTGAAATTAGCCCCTTCTATTCTGATTCTACACACTCCCTCCGCTGATTCTACACACTCCCTCCGTCCATCCCTTCTTACTTTTCTTTAGTGGTGTCTGTGTCTCACTGCTCTCCTCTCCCCACTGACCTCATACATGCACCTGACACAGTTGCAGGCACCTATGTCTGGGACCCAGCCAGAACAGGTTCAAAGAGCTGCAGCTGGTATCTCCAGGAGCTGCTACATTCAATAATGAGTGGGAGCTGAAGGAGAAACAGCCACACTTCTTTGACCCATGTAGGGTCACTAACCGCTTAGAAATCTCTACGCCTCAGGTGCCCATGGCAACAACCTGTGCACACCCTATGCATCCCCATGCAATCTGTGCCTTAGATCTGCTCACTCCACAGGTGCTTACCTGTATGCCTTGGTGTGTCACCTAAGATACAGGGCCATGCTGGAAAATCTTCAGTGTGCCGGCGTTAAAATGTAGGACATTTTTAAAAAAGATTTTATTTATTTTATATATGTGAGTACACTGTTGCTGCCTTCAGACACACCAGGACAGACTAGAAGAGGGCATCAGATCCCATTACAGATGGTTGTGAGCTACCATGTGGTTGCTGGGAATTGAACTCAGGACCTCTGGAAGAATGGTCAGTGCTCTTAATCGCTGAGCCATCTCTCCATGGTTAGTTCCAATGGGGGTGGGTTCCTGATAAAGCAGGAGTTAAGCCCTCTCTCTCACTTATGTCCTCTCTCTCACTTATGTTCTCTTGACCCTCTACTTCCCCCACAGAAGGTCCTTAGCACACTAGCCCTTCAGTCTTGGACTCCCATCTCCCAGAAATATAATAAATCAATCTCTGTTCTTCATAAATGACCTCTTTGTGGTATGGTGTTAAAGTAGCACACAGGGAACTAAGATACCAGCCCAAACCACCCTTCCCGTGTAAGCAATGTTTGAGTGAGCCAGGTCACGATGGGGAAAAGGCCAGAGTCACCCCATAACCTGAGCATGATGAGCTTAGTCCTTAGATTGTTCTTTGTAAATTTATTCTATTTTTAATTGTGCATGTGTGTATATGTTTATGTACATGAGGTGCAAGGGCCCTCTGAGACCAGAAGAAGATGTCAGAATCCCTGGAGCTGGACTTAAAAGTAGGTGTGAGCCACCCTGATGCAGGTGCTAGGAATTGAACTCAGATCCTCTGGAAGAGTGGCAGACACCCAGCCCCTGAGCCATCTCTCCTTTCCTACAATTAACTTAGTTCTGTGCATAGCTACATGCTGTACTCATGACGCTGCGCTCATGACCCAGATCCCAAGCCACATGTGGGTCCCATTTGCCAACGGAGAACATCGCAGGCGTAAGTGAAAAGGGTCAGAATAAGTTCTCACTCCCAGTGAAGCCCACAAACATCATTTTCAGCATGAAGGCAAACACACACTTGGAAATACAGTGTTCCCATTATTTAGGACATGTGTGTGACATCTTAGGCCTGTCACTGCGTTGATGTCTGTCACCACATGACTGGTGATGGCTTGCATACACAGAATCCCTATGATACCTAAAGTAAACATAGTAACAAATGAATTTCATTCTCACGTCTTAGGAGACAGAGGCACGGTGGTCCACAGTCTTCAGCTGGGATAGCAAAAGAGGAGGCAGAGAATGCAGCGACCACACCTAGCTGGGAAGAAGACCCAGCAGTATGGCTGTGTGCTTTCAGCCACGCCACTGCTCTGACAGCTCTGATGTCCCCATGTTGGTAAGCCTGATCTTAAAAGCCCATCTAACTAACTGCATGCCTGGGGGACAGCGCTGAAATGCAGTGAGAGCAGTCTTCCAAAGAGAACCCAAGGCCTAATTCCAGTGTGTCAGTCACCAAGTTAAAGTAACTTCACTTTGGCTTGGGTTTTGTGGGATACTCTGTAACCTCAGAACTTGGAGAGGGAGAAGGGATGATTATGAGTTTAAGGACACGTGGCTTATTTGGTAAAGTTCCCACTGCATGAGTGTGAGGACCTGGGTTTGAATTCCAAGCATCCATATAAAAGCCAGGCATGGCAGTATGCACCTATAACGCCAGCACTGGGTCTCAATGATGCAGGTCTAGCTCAATCTGTGAGCTCCAGGGTCAGTGAGAGAGAGACCTTGTACATACTCTCTCTCTCTCTCTCTCTCTCTCTCTCTCTCTCTCTCACACACACACACACACACACACACACACACACACAGACACACACACACACAGACACACACACACACACACACCGAATATGTACAAAGAGTTCTAATGCAGACTGGGCCAGGCTGGACAGCATAATGTCAAAAAAAGTGGGGAGGGGAGTCTAGGGAGGTGGGTTGAAAGTTTAGAGCACTTGCGGCTCTTGCAGAGAGCCCAGTTTCGATTCCCAGCACCCACAGGGTGATTCACAACTGTGGTGGTCTGAGTGAGAATGACCCCTTAGTTCCCAGTTGGTGGAACTGTTTGGGAAGGATTAGGAGAGAGGTGTGGCCTGGTTGAAGGAGGCGTGGCACTGGGGCAAGCTTTGAGGCTTCAAAAGTCCATGCCATTTCCCAGTTAGCTCTCTTGGCCATGTGCTTGTGGATCAAAATGTGAGCTCTCAGCTACTGTTCCAGTGCCCTGCCTGCCTGCCTGCCTGCCTGCCCGCCCACCTTCCACCATGCTCCCTCTCATGATGGTCATGGACTCTAACCCCCTGGCACCAGGATCCCCAAATTAAATGCTTTCTTTTGTAAGTTGTCATGGTCATTGCATTTGATCACAGCAATCAAAAGGTAACCAACACAGAAACCATTTGTACCTCCAGTTCTAGAGGATCTAACACCCTCTGGCCTCTGTGGGCATCAGGCATGCTTGGGGTATATTACATACATCACTAATGCATACATACATGCAGGCAAAATATTCATAAAGTAAAATGAATACATCTTTAAAATTTTTCAAAAATAAGAGGAAGGAAGGGGAAAGAAGGGAAGGAGGGAGAGAGAAAGGAAAAGAAGTAACTTTAAAAAATAATTTGGGTCCCCCCCGCCCCACAGGGTTTTTTTTGTGTGTGTGTGTGTGTGTAGCCCTGGCTATTCCTGGAACTTGCTTTGTAGACTAGAATAGCCTCAAACTCAAAAGATTTGCTGCTTCTGCCTCCTAAATGATCGGATTAAAGGTGTGCACATTAGCCTGGCTAAAACTCTTTTAGAGTTGCTGTTTATTTTGAGTCAGGGTCTCACTGTACAGCCCTGGATCACCTGGAACTCACTATGTAGATCAGGTTGGCCTTGAACTCAGAGAGATCCACCTGCCTATGCCTCCCAGGCGATTTAATTTCATTTTTATAAACACACAAACTAAGACTCAGAGAGGTTAAGTGACTTGCTTAGTACCACACAGCAAACTAGAGATGTTTAGTATTGAACTCCAGATCTTAGAGTAGCCCACTGCTCCTTCCCATGCAGAGAATGGGAATATACCATATGCCAAGTGCATATGGATCTGCAGACCAGCACTGAAATTGTTTGGTGCTGTCCCAAAGAGGTGACAACCATTATCTACTTCAGCTGCACATCCTTTCTTCCTTTCTTTCTTTCTTTCTTTCTTTTTTTTTTTTTTTTTTTTTTTTTTTTGTAGACACAGAAAGTATCTACCTTACCTTTTATTTAGTTATTTACTCATTTTTACTACACTTTTTTTTTTTTTTTTTTGGTTTTTCGAGACAGGGTTTCTCTGTAT
Organism: Mus caroli; assembly: GCF_978045245.1. NCBI lineage: Eukaryota > Metazoa > Chordata > Mammalia > Rodentia > Muridae > Mus > Mus caroli. The sequence continues at coordinate 132,103,621 of NW_028227256.1, forward strand.
AGCCCTGGCTGTCCTGGAACTCACTTTGTAGACCAGGCTGGCCTCGAACTCAGAAATCCGCCTGCCTCTGCCTCCCGAGTGCTGGGATTAAAGGCGTGCGCCACCACGCCCGGCTCATTTTTACTACACTTTTATGGTTTCAATATGAAATGTTCCCATAGGCTCACGTGTTTGAACATTTGATCCCCCAACATCATTTGGGAGGGTGTGGAACCTTTAGGAGGAGAAGTCTTGCTGGAGGAAGGACCTTGGAGGTCCTCAAGGTCACTGGAGGTGGACCTTGAGGTTTTATAGCTTGGCTCACTTCCTGTCTGCTCTCTGCTTCCTGACAGTGGATGTGGTTTGATCTGTCACCTCATGGCCCTGTCACCCTGCCTCCCTGCTGTGATGAACAGTACCTCTTCAAACTGTGAGCGAAAGTAAATGCCTCCTCCTTTAAGTGACTTCTCCTTAGATGTTTGACCACAGTGAAGAGAAATGTGTATGGGGATAGAACCCAAGGTCCCCACAGGTGCTCCACCTCTGAGCTACATCCCTAGCCCTGCTTCCCTTTTAGCTCCTCCCCCACGCACACACCCTGCATATTCATTGGCCAATGACAGAGCTGGCCCTGCTGCCTACCAGAGGGAGGCCTAGAGACTAGCAGGGGGTGGGGGTGGGGAGAATAGAAGGCAAAGGCACCACAAGATCGTGGGCAGCTCTTCCCTGTCCAACCGCACTCAGCAAGCTCTCTTTGGGAAAACTGCAAACCCAGTGCCCATGCATGGTTCTCCCTGGCAGAGCTGGATGGGCATCTTGGGGCCTGACAGTCAGGTGTGAGCTAAGTTAGAGAGCAGTGATGGGGTTCTCAGGGAGCAGAGGCGGGGCACTGTGCTCTGAGATTAGAGGTGTCTCTTTAAGACTTGAGCTCAGTGCCTCTGGGATAAAGAGCCAGTCTGGGAGAAGGCAGGGGCCCACAGTTTATTTTATTTGACATTTTTCAACGCCAGGACACTTTAGAGCCAAAGAGGAAACGAATCCCATCTGTTGCTGAGCCCCCAAGAGAAGTTCAAGAGGACAGGCTAGGGAGAGAAAGGAGGGGAAGGGGGAGAAAGCAAAAAGCTGGAACATTTAGCCACACACGGTGCACGGACACCACCTGGAAGAGCCCCCACACTCCCTCTGTGTTTACCCACAGCTCCCTCAAGATGGAGACTGCTGATGCTGCCTACTGCTCTCTGGCCCTTGGTGTAGGTTGTACTATGGCTGTCCAGCTAAGGATGCAGATGACACACCTCTGTGATATAAACAGCACACCCTGGAGTTGTGGGGGTTGGCAGGCTTGTGGATGCTTTGGCCTGCTACCTCCCATGAGTTAATACCACAGAGTTCACACACAGCCCACCCAGACCAGCCCTGACACAGACAGACATGGAGACATAAGTCACAACCACACCCCGGGGGAGCGGAGAAGGGGTGGGGGTGGGGTGGGGTGGGGTGGGTGGGGTGGGGTAAGGAGACTCTGACTTCCTGTCCCAGCACCTGAGTCTGCCTCTGGCCTGGACTCCCTCCAGTCTGTCTCTGGATGCTAAGGATGGGGAGGACAGATGGCCCCGAGACTTTTAACTTCATACTTAGATTAAATTCCAGTCCCCACTATTTTTAGAAAAACAAATTCCTTTTGTCTTTTCAAAGGGTAAAAATGTCCCAAGCTGTCCTCTCTGACAGTCTGCAGGGCTGTGGGTTGAATATCTGCCCCGCAGGACTGCTTCTGCTGTCAAGTCAGCAATCAGTATAGGTGCCAGCTTTAAGAGGCTTGCTGACAGCTTGAGAACTTCCATGGGAGGGGAAGGGGCCACCAAAACAGGAGCGGTTGGGAAGACTGGCTCACTTTAGAAGGCACTGACATTAGGTGGGGACGTATGTTCTCTTTCTTTTCTCTTTTCTTTCTTTATCTTTTTTTTGTCTATAGAGTAGCTGACCAATCACTCATTAACAACTTGCTGACATATTTAGATGTTCTCATCTAAATATGAGATTTTAACACTCATCTCATTTTCCCCAGACAATACTATTTGAATTAATCAGCTGGAGTGATTATAAAGCTGAGTCCAGCTAAATATTAAGAACTTTGTCTTAAGCGCTAATACCATGGAAAAGGCAACCGCTTCAAAACTTTGGGAGAACGTTTTGGAAAATGTGGTTTCCCGGGGTGGCAGTCTACTCTGGGGTAGACCTAGAGGCTTGGGATTTCATTTTCTTTCTTAAAATTAGCTCTAAAACTCTTAGAAGAAAACACAGGAGAATAACTATAGGCCCTTGCATTTATCAGTGGTTTCTTGGATGTGATCCCCAAAGCACAGGCAATGGAGAGGAAAAAAAGAAAATCAGATACGCTAGAGTTCTTCAAAGCAAAACCTTCAGCGGGTGTAATGGTGTGTACCTAGCGTTCCAGCTGCTAAGGAGGCCAAGGAAAGAGGATTGCTTAAGGCCAGGACTTCTAAAACATCCTAGAAAACAGTGAGACCCCACCCAGTCTGCTACACCATGCACACACGCACGCACACATGCACACACGCACGCACGCGCACTCAGAACCAGGCATGGCGCTGTGAAGCTGCAGTTCCAGCACCTGAGTAGCTGAGATATGAGGAGCTTGAGTTTGAGGCCAGTCTGGGTTATTTAATAAGACCTTGGCACAAATCAAAACAAGAACAAAACCACCTGAAGCCAAAACAATTCCTGTGTGTGCACATCAAACCACATTACCAAGAAAAAAGAAGGGTAACCCACAGAAGGGTAGAAAATATTTGCAAATCATATACACAATCAAAGATTAGTACCCAAAATATATTTTAAAAAAACTTCTAAGAGCAAAATCCAAATAATCGAACTTTTTAAAGGGCAAAGGGTTTGAGTAGATATTTCTAGAGAGAAAAGCTCTAAAGGGTAAATAATCGCTTAAAGACATCACTGCTCCTTAGGGAAGTGCAAACCAAAACCATCATGGGATATCTTCTCTCCTTTATTAGACAGGCTATTATTTAAAAAAATATACTGTTGGAGAATGTGGAGAGAAGGCAATTCTCACATGATGATGAAGGAGACGAAAACTAGGGCAGGCATCCCAGAGAACAGCATGCTGGATCCTCAAACAATTATAGAGAGTATAGACCCGTCCTACTGGGTAGACTGCATACACTCCTGTAGTCACACCTTTATGGTCACAATTAAGGACAGCCAGGGCCCCGAATCAACCTGTGTGTCCACTGATGGACGGATGAGAAAGAAAACGCGATACACATCGTGAAGGAATGTTATTCGACCATAAAGAGAACGCAATTGTGCCCCTTCCGTCACGGGGATGAATATGGAGAACTCTGTGTTGGCTGCAGTCAGTAAGGCATAGAAGGTGATTAAGTCAGGTGCCACTCATATGTGGAAGCTGGTCTTCTTAGGAAGAGGGAGGAGGGTGGCAGGAAGGAGGGCGGAAGCTACTGGAACTATGGGGTCAGGGAGGTTGACGAGCAAAGAAGTACAGTTGGGACTGAAGAGTAACTTTTTAAACAAGATTATCTTATTCTTAATAGTGTGTGTGTGTGTGTGTGTGTGTGTGTCTGTCTGTCTGTCTATCATACATGCACATGAGTGCAGGTGCCCAAGGAAGCCAGGGCATGGGATCCCTCTGAAGCTGAGTTATAGTGGTTGTGAGCCACCTAACACGGGTACTAGGAAGCCAACTGGGGTCCTCTGTAAGAGCAGCAAGCACTATTAACCACGGAGCCATCACGCCAGTCCCAAGTAACTTTTACTATTCTATGGTATTACTCAAGTATGAGAAATGCCTTCTAATACTCTGTGGCGGACGGCAATTAATTGTATACTTCAAAATAGCTGGTAGAGAGGATTTTTCATGTTTCCGACACAGAAAAATGATGTCTTCGTTGATGGACTTGTCTATTACTTGATCTGACCACTTCGTATACTTTTATTGAAATATGTATAATTATTTTCTTCAAAACAACAAACACCAGGTGTGGCAATGCATGACTGTGATCTAGCACTTAGGAGGTAGAGGCAGGAGAATCAGGAATTCAAAGTCATTTTCAGCTACATCGTGTGTTCAATCCCACCCCATGTTGTATGGCCTCATTCTGCTTCAAAAACCAGAACTAAACAACATAAAACGCCAACTAACCCCCCCCCAACAACCAAAACAAAAACTATATTTGAAAAAAAAAACCACAATGCAACCCCACTGATGGATTTTAAGTGTTTCATAGAGGTCGTGTGCTGGAAGCTTGGGGAGGTGGTAGATCGTTTAGGAAGCAGAACCTAGTTTAATGCCTTAGATCATTAGGAGTGTGCCCTTAAAGGCTAGGAGACCTTGTTCTTATTCACAGGGCCACTGGCTTCACCAAGCTCCCCCGCCCCCCATGATGTACTTACTACATTGTCATGGACCTCAAAGCAACAGAGACTACTGTCCATGCACTGAAACCCTCAAGACTCTGACCCCAAACTTTCCTATTTTCAAACCACCTAACTCAAGCATTCTGCTACAGTAACAGAAAGCTGCCTAACACAATGGGGATGGCGACTTTTTCTTAAACCAGAAATGGATAAGCAGTGAGACTTCAGAGTACGAAGAACTGGTGGCAATGGAAAATGGTCCCAACTCAACAGAAAACAGCATAGTGGTTCCCCAAGAGAGGACACATACAACAGCAATTCCATGTGACCAGCAATTCCTCTCTATGTGCACGCCAGAAAGAACTAAAAGCAAGGACTCAAACAGGTATGTATACAACACGGTCCATAGTAACCCAATGTAGGTTCCTTAACCTAGGCTTCCTGAATCTAAAATGTGGCTTAAAAACAAACAAACAAACCCAAAACTAAAACCAAAACCAAAAACAAAACAAAACCAGAACATCACACTCCAGGGAATGTTATTCAGTCATGAAAAAGGAAATTCGGACACATCCTACAATATGAATGAGCTTTGATAATGTTATGCTAGGTTACATAGATCATAAAAAGACACTTGCATAAGTTTCCTAGACTAGTCCAAACCACAGAGTTAAACTTGTACATGGTAGGTGCCAGGGGCAAGAGTGTAGCAGGAAGGAAAGCCACTGTTGAATGGAGTATGGAGTTTCAGCTTGGTCACCTGAAATGCAGTGGAGGTGGGTGGTGGTGACCAGGGACCACAATGTGAATGTATTTAGTGCCACCGAACTTCATTTAAATCTATCTCTTCTAGAACAGTGGCTCTTTGCACACGTCACTAATTTCCAAACTTTTTTGTTTTGTTTTGTTTTTTTGAGACAGGGTTTCTCTGTGTAGCCCTGGCTGTCCTGGAACTCACTTTGTAGACCAGGCTGGCCTCGAACTCAGAAATCCGCCTGCCTCTGCCTCCCGAGTGCTGGGATTAAAGGCGTGCGCCACCAACGCCCGGCCCCAAACTTATTTTTAAGCATGTGACTCCTTTGGTGCCAGGGTCCAAGTCTCTCTCCAATTTACTGTGCTCACTTGTTTGAAGAATGTGCATGTCCGGTTTGCTGAGTGACAAGCCAGGAAGTCACCTGCTGATAGATAGGGCCAGGACAGTTGCCTTGTGGAAGCTGAACACAGCTGGGGGGCACTTGTCAGAGAACAGTCCCCATGTGACAACTGAGAAAGGGTGAGAGTCACTGCTGCCCACTGTGGCTCACGTGGACAGTCCGAGGCAAATTGTGTCACCCACGAGGGGGTGGGAGGGAGGGACAGAGGCTCAGAAACCAGCTACACTGCTCAGGTGGGCCAGCCCTGGAGGTCCCTGGGAAGTGGACATTTAAATGGCTGTAGGTCCCAACTGATAGGTGGATGGGGAGTGTCACCATGTGGGTAGGAAGGGCCCAATCCATCTTATGAACTGGAAAAACAATTTTCTTAGGAAAGTGACTTTAAAATAAAAGATTTATTTATTTACTTTATGTATGTGAGTACACTATAACTGTACAGAGGGTTGTGAGCGTTCATGTGGTTGTTGGGAATTCGATTTTTAGGACCTCTGCTTGCTTTGGTCAACTCCACTCATTTAGTCCCTGCTTGCTGTGGCCCGAAGATTTATTTATTATTATACATAAGTATACTGTAGCTGACTTCAGACGCACCAGAAGAGGGTGTCAGATCTCAATATCGGTGGTTGTGATCCACCATGTGGTTGCTGGGATTTGAACTCAGGACCTTTGGAAGAGCAGTCAGTGCTCTTACCCACTGAGCTATCTTACCAGCCCAGGAAAGTGACTTTTAAAAAAGAAAACTTGTATGCATGCTTTGCCTGCATGTATTTCTATGCATCATATGCACATCTGCTGCTGGAGACCAGAAGAGGGCATCAGATCCCTTGGGAATGGAGTTGCAGGTGGGAATGGGGTGCCACGTAGGTGCTGAGACTTGAACTCAGGTCCTCGGGAAGAGCAGCTAGTGCCCTTAGCAACAGAGCCATCTCTCTTGTTCATTTTTATAAATGATAAAATCTGGCTGAGAACCACAGTGGGGATGAGAATATGAATAGAAACCAAGGAGGGCAGCTCAGGTTTGCAGGGACACCTAAGGATTTTCTGGAATCGAGAGAGCATTTCCTGCTTTAATGTAAACGTGTAGTCTGAAAACATAAACTGAGGAGCAATGAGCTGCATTGAAGTCACTGCACATAGTGAGCTGATTTCTTTCAATGCTGGCTTCCTAAGCACATTTAGGATGGTGTGGTGGTTTGGATAGGAATGGCCCCATAGACTCCTATGTTTGAATGCTTGGCCCATAAGGAGTGGCACAATTAAGGGGTGTGGCCTTGTTAGAGGAAGTATGTTACCATGGAGGTGGGCTTTAAAGTCTCCTATGCTCAAGACAGGCCCAGTGTGGCACACAGCTTCCTGAGGCCAGCAGATCAAGATGTAGAACTCTTAGCTTCTTCCTTCTCCAGCACCATGTCTGCCTGCATGCCCCCATGCTTCCTGCCATGACAATGCCAATACCTATCGGAACTGTGAGCAAGCCCCAATTAAATGTCCTTTATAAGAATTGCTGTGGTCACTGTGTCTCTTCACAGCAATAGAAGCTCTAGCTATGCCTTCTGTTTATGGTCCTAGACAAGTACTCAGAGACAGAATACTTAAAACTAGGGTGCAAAGTTATCAGTAACTGAAAACTGACCATAAAAGACACATACGGAATGGCATTGCAAACAGTATCACAATTTGTAGCCTCATTTACTTTGTAAATATCATCGTGATGTTTATCCTATGTTCTCTGTAGGACTCCAGGCTTCCCTGGCCCAGCTGCAGGGTGAGCAGAGACGGCCGTTTCTCATTCCTGTCGCTCCTGAGGACTTTGTTTTGACTTAATCAAGGGCACACACACACTATTAGGAGGAAAGAATAAATGGTGGAGGCTGTGCGTGAGGCGGGCAAAGGCAAGAGCTCTCCTTTCCTTTTGTCCTCGTAGCCTTCTATGCCCCACACCTCATCATGTTCCCAGCGTTAGTCAGGGGCCACTAGATCTGTCCTCACTGCTGATTCTGGAGGAATGGGGACCTATACAGGCCGTATACTCCTGTACAGTCTCTGAGGGGAAGGCTGTGTCCATTGGTTAGTCCAGGACTCTAACAGTCTGAACAGCTAAACCAGTGAGCAACTATGCTGAGCCAGGAATTATACTAAGAAACATATAAGGAATTATACATATACAACCCTTTTTAATCTTCAAAATGGACCACAGATCGTCCTGTAGTTATCTGCATTCAGCAGATAGGCAGATTAAAGTCTGGAGGTTAACTAACTAGCTCAAGCTCAGACAGCTAGTTAATTATAGAAATCCTGCTACTTTAGTCAGAGCAGGTCTCTCCATGCAGGGCTCCTGTGCCTTGGTACTTGGTACTTTGGGAACATTAGTGGGGTTGTAAGAATGCTGATGTACCTGGAGGGTGAGGGTCCTAGAATTCCCTAGCACAGATGCCACAGTCCTGAGCCCTCAGCCCCAAAGGCTCTACACTATCCGGCTGGCACATCAAGGGACAGGGACTTGATGCTTCGGCACTGGCACTTGCCAGGGCGTATGGTCTGTTTGGAACAGCTTCTCCACCACCTTGGCTCTCCCTTTTCCCCATCCCAGGCATCTGACCACAGCAGCAGCTGGGCTCTGACTACAGCAGACCTCTCTATCCCAGCTCCAGGCTGGCGGATCTGAGCGTGAGGTCGGGCTGCCCCTGGGACCCTACAGGCAGTAAACAAGTCATGGATGCGTCAGTTGTTTTGCTCCAGAGCAGCCTCATCAGCTGGACAGACCCTGACCAGACCTGCCAAGTTTATCCCCCTGGGTGGGCTGTGGGCTGGGAGTGGCGGATGGCCTGGAACTCAGCGCAGTCTTTCCGTGCCCTTGAAGCTCAAGGGCTTTATTGGGAGCAGTGATCTCTGGCAGGCTGGTTTTAGATACCTGAGGGATAGGGAAAGGGCTGCAGTGGCTTTTCAGGGGATCTTAGGCTTTACAGGAGACCCCAGAAAACCGTAAGTGAAGAACAGAAGTGACAGGTCTGCTGAGAGATACACCAAAGAAGTTTCCAGAACCTTGCAGCACTCTGGACTCAGGGCTTGAAAAAGTTGGCCAGGACACCCCAAACCCCAACAATTCAAACGCTTCCTGTCCTCTTTTCACTTCCAAGACTGCCATGTCTGCTCCAGCTGTCTCCCCAAGTCTACCCTGTCAGAAAAAGATAAACTGGGCATCCCTGGGGGTCCAAGGACAGGAAAGAAGGCTTAATAGGGTAGGGTAGGGAATAGGGTGTAGCATTATGGGTAGAAGGATTGCAGAATCAGAAGTCCACCAAGGATATAAACCAAGGGCCAGAGTGGTAACCCCTGGCAGGGGAAGTGGAGTCACTACCCCGACTCTTGTCTGACTGGCCCTTTCATCTAAATGTCACTTTCTCTTAGCAGGTAGAAGGAGATGACATTATTCACCTGTTTTGTTTTTTTTTTGCAAAGGTAGAAGCAAATTAAGTCATCCACAGTCTACCCAGTTTGTAGAAGAGCTGGCCCTCAGATATGTCCCCAAGCCTCTTTGGAGGACAGGCTCAGGGAGAAGGGCTAAGATTAATGGACCAATCAGCTCCTCTGTTTCCAGCCCCACCCACCATACACATCTAGAATAAGCTACAGCTGGGCACAGCAGCACTCTGAAGATGCCTTTTATCACAGCACAGTAACTCTATCCCCTGCCACCGTCCTGTTCTCCCACACCTCTTGCACCAGCCGGCCTCTTGTGCTTACCCCGTCGTGATGTCATCGTCTTCTGTCATGGTCTTGCCCATGAGGTCACTGTCACTCATGTAGCCGGATTTGAGGTCCACCTCATCAGAGTCCAGGGACTCCACCAACTCCAGGCGAGAGATGTGGCTGAGTTTGCTGGGGCTCCGCATCGGCATGGTGTGGGAGTAGTGTGCCCGCTCGCCATGCATGTACCAGGCCGGTGGCCCCTCAGAACGGCAGCTTCCCCCAACAGAGGGTGCATCGCCAGCCTGCAGCCGGGGACTGGACTGGCCGTAGCGCCAAGAGAGCGGAGAGGAGCGGTTAGAGAGGCTGGACACGCTTCGGGGGTTGGCGTCATCACTGTCATAACAAGGCATCTCCAGGGAGCTGCAGAGAGAGCAGACAGCACAGACTTAGACCTCAGCCCAGCCACCCTGTGCCCTGTTAACTCACTGGGATGCCCCACTGTGGGGCCTGCTAAGTGTGTGTTCCTTTGTTACAGGGTATCTGAGGCTGTCAAGGGACAATGATCCTACTAAGGACCAAAGGCACAGATCCCATACTGAGCCTATCCTGTGAGTGTGGCCAGTGTTTAATACCCTTTTTGGTCATTTTTTTTGGTAAATAGCTCAAAGGAAGAAATTAATCTTGCTGGCCCACTGTTTCCTATCAGTGAGACGGGATAATGCCTACCTACCCTGTGTAGAGTTGGGAGGACTGTAGCCATATAGATCTGACTGGGCCTGACATGTAGATGCTCGCTGAACCAGAATGAGCTAGTGAGGGCTGGGGGTGGGGGTGGGGTGGAGAGTGGAGGCTGCTGGTCCAGAGCTCAGAAGACCTCGACTCTCCACTTTGTTCAGGGTGAATAGACAAAGTAGCCATCACCTCATCTGTCAATGAGCAAAGAACTAGCTGATCCCCAGATACCAGATCTACGTAAACGTAAAATTGAATGTGGAAGGTACAAGTTTTTAGGAACCTTGGCTATTACAGCAGGCCCCAGGAGGAGTGGTCAGCCATGAGCCTGGGCATCAGAGGAAGCAGCAGACCTCCCACCCCACCCTCAGCCCCCTAGGGAACAGACATGGCCTTCACCGGGTAGAGGACCCAGGAAAGCAGATGAAAGAGGTACAGCAAGATTCAGGGTCACAAGCCTTAAAGCCACTAGGCCAGGCCAAGAAAGCCACAGGCAGGCTAATATCAGAGGGCTTGAGGCTAGGGTCCCTGGGTCCTTCTCCCACAGGGCCAGAGAGGAAGTATGGCTGACATCTGGCAAGAATGATGGTCAGGGCTTTGGTTCAGTGTAGCACCACCACCAAGCCTAGCAATGGCGAGGCTCCAAATTCTGTGGCTTCTCTCTATCACAGGACCTGAACGAAGTCAGACAGGGTTGAATCAATGACACACGTGAGGTATGTGGGCCACCACAGCTGGGTAAACTGAGGCAACCTATGGCTGGACATGGCGTACACAAAGCTAAAGAGTCTTTGATCTGTGATCACTTCTCTTTCGCGGGGACATTAGTCACAGGCCATTGGCTTTGTTTGTTTGTTTGTTTTTATGAAGTTGCTTGAAAAAAAAGAAAAGCTCTCCCAAATGGTTTCTATTGAGCTGGAGAAAAATGGTCTTCCTTCTCCTTAGCAGAATTGGAGGAGTCAGCAGTCCTGGAAATCAGCATTGGGGTTCTTGCAGCTGACCCAAGGGAATGAGTGATGTCCTGCGTGCTCTCCACTGGCCTACACCCACCTTTCCCTGTCGGCTCAACAGTCCCAGCATCCTTTGCAGTTCTGCATCAGCTACTAGTTACTGTTGGACCTCAACACCATCTCCATCTCCTGGAGGACAATGGAAGTTCCCTGATGTCAGTCTGGATGCTCACCTCCATATTCTAGCACCTCATGAGGGAGGAGGCAGACCCAGGATGGCTGTGCTGAATGTGGTAGGGGCTCTCACCACAGATGAAGGTCAGGGCCTCATGCAGTAAGTACTTAGCAAAAAGAGGCTAACCGTGAGATGGTGGTGGTGGTGGTGATGATGATGACAGAGGAGCAGGAGCAGCAGGAGAACATGGGGGTACACAGGGGAACTGGCTTGGGTACTTGGCTTCCAACACAGTAGCAAGCACATAAGGAAGTGGGGGTTCCCTACTCACTTCTGCCCCTGGCCTACCCTCTGTGTTACTCTCTGAACAGAAAATGCCTCTCCCCTATTTTGAGGCTCTATTTTGTTGTTGATAATTTTGTTTTGTTTGTTGTTTCTTGAGACAGGGCTCTCTGTGTAGCCTTGGCTGTCCTGGCATTCACTCTGTAGACCAGGCTGGCCTCGAACTCAGCCTCCTCAGTGCTGGGAGTCAAGGGATGCAATACAACCATCTAGTTTTTTGCACTAAACCCCATCTCTAGCTCTCAGAGGTTTGTAACGGTTTCTAGCTCACAGCTGATCTTCTGACCTGCAGCCCGAGCCTGACCCCAGCTGGCCTCTGGGGTAGGGGAGGGGGGAGGTTAGTTTTGTTTCCTCCCTCACCGTCCCTACCTCAGACTTTCCTCACTGAGGGAAACATAGCTGCAGAAATAGAGGATGTAGCCTGAAAGTCAAGTTTCCAAAAAGGAACTGAGTCTAAGTCACCCTGTGAGTCCCAGGGGGAGGGTGACCTTGGCAGATGCACCCTTAAGCCCCCAAGGCCTTCGGGGTGAGACTGTGTTGGCTCTGAAGGCTGGTGCCTCATGCTGTGTAGACGCAGAGCTGCCCACATCAACCTGTGGGGTCCAGCGTGTGTGTCTTTCCCCCCCCCAGTCTTTTTCTCTAGCTTAGGGGAATATTGCTCCAAGGTACAGGGAGAGATTGATTGATAAAAAGCACTTTAAAAAGCAAAAGAGTTGTAAAAGTCAGGACACTGGTGTTTGGGTTATCCAAGTGTGGACTGGAGCTAATGTAAACTAAAGGCTAAGAGAGGAAGCGACCGGACAGAGTATACAGTAAACAGAAGACCCAGACGCCTGTTGGTCCTTTCTTTTCCTTAAAGGGAGGCTGGAGCCAGAGGCCCCAAGGCTCTTGTCTCAACCAGTCAGCTTTAGGCTTCCCGACTTCCCTGGGGCCTCAGGGCAGGCATGAAGACACCAGGAGGCTGGAGTGGCTGCCTCTGCCCTGCTTCTGGGGGTGAGTCATTTGGGGTGTGACTCTTACAGCAGCTCAGCAAGTCTCAGCTCCTTTGGCACGATCTTGGCCGGTGACTTGGCATGGAGAGATGTCCCAGAAACGTCCTTGGATAGGGGAAAGATTCGTCTATAGGGGGCCGACTGCTGGGTAACAGCTGAGTTAGAGCCTCCACTCTATCTCTATCTGGATTCCTGGTTAGGGCTTGCGGGATGGGCAGGGGCTGTACCAGGGCTCCTGGAGCAACACAGATCACTTTCCCCTGACTCCCCTGACTGCCTCTTCCTAGTCCTCAGGAAGATGCTTAGGCAACTGGGACTAAGAGCCAACTCTTTTTTTTTTTTTGGTTTTTCAAGACAGGGTTTCTCTATGTAGCCCTGGCTGTCCTGGAACTCACTCTGTAGACCAGGCTGGCTTCAAACTCAGAAATCCACTTGCCTCTGCCTCCCAAGTGCTGGGATTAAAGGTGTGTGTCACCACCACCCAGCTAAGAGCCCGGTTTTTTTCAAGTCAGGGATATGAGTGGGCCTGTAGGGCGTAAGGGGAGGAGAAGAGTCTCAACAAGAAGCCCTAGGGCCAACGGATGAAGGCTCCCAAAGCCGAGGTTCAGCAATACTCATGTGCTCCCACAGAGACTGCGATGATGCCCTAAAGGTAACAAACAGGTCCTCTGACATTGAAGGCATGAAGGTGTGTCTGGATACTCCTCTGACTGGCTGTGCCCTGAGCTAATAAAACTCCCTTTCCCCATGTCCCAGCTTTGCATTCAGTTTTCTAGCACCAGGAGACAGAGAGGAACCTACCTCTAGTTCAACTGAGGCGGCTTCTGGTTCTTAATAAACAGGCCCTCTATGTCCATGCTCCACGATTTCCCAGTCTTGGCTGCCTGCTCACCTCCCCCCTCAGAACTCAGCTGGGCCCTCTGTCCCCTTTAGAGCTGACAGTATGAGCTCATCTGAACAGCCCAGGGAAGCCCAGAGGAACTGAATGGGAAATTCTGACTCACAGAGGGGTTGGTGCCAGAATGCTGCTCTTGGGGAAAAGGGCTGAGGGAGGGCTGTATACCCTATAGCTGGAGGTTTGGTGCTTTCTGTAAGGGCTGGGGGACAAGAGGGGATACCACTGGGTTGATTTTCTGGGTACCAGTATGTAGGCCCTGTTGGGTACTCAGCCCTCCTTTAGGAGCGATAGAAGAGACTCTAGGACACCTGGCTGATAGAGGGCTGATGAACCCAGGTGTTGGGGTGTAGGGTACTAGCATCCCAGAGGGATGGGATGAAAAGGAGGAGGGGTGGAGGGGTGTTCAGTAAACAAAGGCCTCTTGAAAGAGGAGGAGACTGTAGCCCACAGAGAGAACAGGTACCACAGACTGCACACCTGGCTTTCCCACCCATACCCAGCCACCGTCACGGGTGATAGCCTGTGTTCAACCATAAGCAAAGGCAAGACTGAGCAGGGTTTCTGCTGTGGTGCCGAGTTCCCCTTTCTTTGTAGCGCTGGCAATACGGGGCCCCAAATGCCTGTGTTCACAGAGGCCAAGGTCCTCTGGTCAACCTGGGATGCCCAGGTGGAGGTGTGAGGAGACACCAGCCCTTGCCCTCCAGACCCAGGAAGAACACACCACCAAGAGCAGCCCAAGCTCACCTGTGAGTCACCTGGGAGCCTCGCAGGCTGGACATGGTTTCTTCCAGGTTCTGTCGGAGATCCAGAACATTCTGTACTGTTCTCTTTCTCTGCGACTCTGGATCTGGCGAGGAGAAAAGAAAGAGGCGGTGAGTGGAGAGGACTCCCTGAAGGGACCTGGGAGTCAGGGAATGGGAGGCAGACACCATTATCTCCCAGAAGCCAGACCCTGGGGCCAGCCACCTGCTTCTTCTGTTCCTCAAAGATGACCGACAGTACAGGTGCAGCTAAAGACCTCCATGTGTGTCCTGGGCTGGCTGAAGCCCCATACCCAACAAGGGCTACAGACAGGACCCCTCAGAGCCTCTCCCTGAATGACCACTGTTGCCTCTGGCTTTGGTTTCCTGTGGTAGAATGAAATTAGACATCCTTGCCTGCCCCCGCCCCCAAACCTCCTCTGGAGCAGTGTGTTGGTGTGTGCTTAGGGCTCTTGGAGGAGGGGACAGTCTGATGAGCAGAGCTTGCCTAGTTCCACCATATAAGTATCCCTACACGGTGAGTTTCAATTTGTCAACATATCACAGAACATATCGTTCAAATGGTTGGGACATATGGGGTTGCTCTGAGGGGTCTAAGAGGCCTCTGACAGCCTCCTAAAGGTGAGGTGGCTGGTGGGAGCGGGAGATGAACAGCCATCTTCTGGGGTAGTTCAGACCCTATCCAAGAGTTAGAATCCCAAAAGAGGAAGAAACATGGGCGGGGCCGGAGTCTGACCCAGTCAGGATCGCTGTGCTTAGCCTTGGTTTCCAGGCAGGATCATATCAGCCTGGACAGACGAGAGAGCCTCTAACCGTAAGCGAAGCCTCACACTTTCTCCCATCTAGGGATGGAAATAGCATCCAAATGACAGAACAACCACAAGACCTTCTCCCTTCTACTGACCCACCAAAGAAATCTTTATCAAATCCCACTTGGGGCTGGGCGTGGTAGGGCACAACTTTCATCCTGGCACTCAGAAGGCAGAGGCTGGTGAATATGAGTTTGAGGATACATATCAAGTTCTAGGCCAGCTGAGGTTACATAGTGAGGCCCTGTTTCAAAAGAGAAAGAGAAAACGAAAAAAAAAAAAAAAAAGAAAATGAAAGAAAGAAAACAGAAAAACCTTTTTAAAAAAACAAACAAACAACAACAAAAACCCAAACCAAACCAAAAATAATCCAAAGACTCCAACTCAACTTGGTACCAGGACTGTGCTAGGCTCTGAGGACACTAACGAGGCTCTTGGACCGTGTCCCATGGATAACCTTTTACATAGGGATCCAAAGTCACTGTCACTGAAGAACCCAGCTTTCCCAATCCTCCTGAGGAGTTGGCTTCAGTAGTAAGTGACAGAGATAAGAGTGAGACCAGCCCTCTCCTCCCTTCCTCAACCCTTCCAGCCCTCTGTGCAAGCCAACCTTACCCTACTCCCAGGCCCAGCCTCTCTCCACCCACAGACTCAGCAGGGGAGCAAGCTCCTTCTGGCCGCCAAAGAGAACATTTCCGAATCCCCTAAGAGGTATTTTTGTTTTTTTTTTTTCTCAAGACTGAGCTCAGGCTGTCTGACTGTCACCGGCTGGCTGGCCAAGAGCGGCTGGGTGGGGTGGAAGGGCCATGCTGTATGGCTCTCCCTAGAGTCTCTGGGGCACCTTCTTCTCGGGCCAGCTCCAATCCTGGGCCCAGCCATCTCTGTCTTCCTCCCTTGAGGCTCTGTCCCCAAGCTTCTCAAGCCAGTCTCATGTACTCAGGGCTCTCTGTTGGTGTCAAGGAACAAGGAGAAATGGCAGGCCTCCATGCCCGTGGTCTGAGCTCTGTCCACAGCCCTGGCGTCATCTCGATGGCTGCCAATGCCTGTTTATCCTGGCAAGTGTCGCCTGGTGAGCTGCTCCCTGCCTTTAAGTGATGGCTTGGCATGGGACACAGTCAGGGTCAGACAGTGTGCACCTATATATTTTAAGGTTTAGTTCACAAGACCCTATGTGGGATCAAGAACAAGGCATGGGATTCACAGAAGGGTGACGCCTTCTATGGTTTGGACGGAAATGAGCCAAGGTGCACATATCTCCAAGGATGTTTCCAAAGAGGAAAGTGTTATTATTCAGAGACTTCTGGGTGTGCCCAGTCCTCTGCACACATCATCCAGTCGAATCCCAATGGGAGATTTGTGCTATTGTTCCATTTTACAGATGAGAACACTGACACTTCGAGATCAAACAAATCCCTCAAGGCCACACAGCTAGCATAAGCACAGGATACAGCTAGAGTCTGAAAGAAACTCAACCTCTTTTGATGTAACATCGGGCATTCATGTGTCAGCAGTGACATGCACAGTGACTGCATACAGTAAGTGCTTAATGATATTCCAAGATTTAGTGAGAGCTACCACCATTTAAAATTTTTCATGTATGTGTGCGTATGGGTATATTTGTGTATGTGTGTGTATATGTATGTATGTGTGCATACATGTTGTATGTGTCTGTGTGTTGGATACTGTGACATTAAAAATGTCCCCGTCTCTTTAAGAAAAAATGTTTAAGCCATACAGTTGGCCAGCTTCACTCCTAATTCTCTAGGCTTTGGGGGCACAGCAGGGAATGATGGGAACTAGAACCCAGAATCTTGGTAGTGACAGAGAACAATATACCAACTTCAGATATAACAATCATGGTGCAGCCGGGCGGTGGTGGCGCACGCCTTTAATCCCAGCACTTGGGAGGCAGAGGCAGGTGGATTTCTGAGTTCGAGGCCAGCCTGGTCTACAAAGTGAGTTCCAGGACAGCCAGGGCTATACAGAGAAACCCTGTCTACATTTTTCCATATCAACAGAGTAGAGTAGTACACACGTGCGCGCGCATGCGCGCGCGCACACGCACACACACACACACACACACACACACACCCACCAGGACGATTCTTCAAAAACCAAAGATACCAAGGTTCTAGAAATGGCTTGGCCCAGTCCTGCGTGTCACAGAGGTGGGAGGCCAAGGTGCAGGAGCACAGGCATCTAGGGATGGCAGAGAGGCTAAGAGTGATCTGCAGATCCCAGGGTAGGCTTAGAGAGGCAAGAAGGCTTGATTTAATGGGAATGGCCGGATCTGTTCAGAGCCCTGGCTGGGACTCTCCTGAAGTGGCTACACCCTAAAGCTCCACGGGTGCCTCAGCAGTGGCCCCTAGTGGCCAGCTACGACATGACACCTTACATTTCCACAGCTGGGTCTGCTCTGTGTGTGTGTGTGTGTGTTTGTGTGGTGTGTGTGTGTGTGTGTGTGTGTGTGTGTGTGTGATAGTTATACTTCTGATCTCCAAGTAAATTTTCCGTGATTAGCCTTTATTAAGTTATATTTTCAAAAGAACTCACCCTACCCCTTACCCTCACCCCTCCACATCTGTACCCTGTTCTCCCCAGCATCCAGCCTGTTTTTACTAAGCGTTGTCTCTTTCTCACTGTCTGCAGTGAGAATGAAGATCTGGGAAGGGATGGAGGTATTCAAAGCACTAGCGATTTGTGATGACATTAACATTACCTAAAACATTATTCTACTGGTTATGTCCCGATGTCTTGGAGGTTGCCTCTCCGTGTCTTGGTCAACCCTGTGGTCTCAGGATGTGGTCTGGGAGAAAAAAGCTGAGGTCTGTCAAAGATGGAGGAGTCTCTTCCTACTGTTCAGGATGTTTCCAACCTATGTGACACGTTACAGCTAAGCTTTTGCAGAACACATCATGGCTCCCAGGATGTGTGTGTGTGTGTGTATCATGTGTGTCTGAGGAGTCTCACTACAGATCATCAGTCAAATACACTTGACACACAGGTGCATGCACACAGTAATGCCGGAGCCCCATGTTTGCCCCATGTGAGGCAGGACACTAAGCATATGACTTTGTGGTATTTCATTTGATTCCGTTATATTTGTCTGGATTCCAACTCTCCTATTCTTTCCATTATAATGCCTTGCCTCAGAATATGCACATCTCACCAAGGTGTGCCCATACAGTCTTCTGCAATCCTGCAGATACACACATGGAGAGGTTTGGGCAGTTCTGCCTCCCATTGTGAGACAGGAAGGTGACTAAGACATTCATGAGGAAAAGAGGTAGTCTGCATCTGAGAAGGAAAGGTCCAGGGTGTGCGTGTGTGTGTGTGTGTGTGTGATGTGAACAGATTCCTTCTACCTGCCTGGCACCAGACAAGGGGAACAGGCCTCCCAAGGATGCTAAGACAGGGTTTCCTCCTCAGCTAAAGAGCTGGACACTGGGGAGAAACGGACTTTCACTCTGGTGTCAAGAACATAGTTCTTAGGCCGGTAGCTGTGGCTCACTAATTTAATCTGAGCATTTGAGAGGCAGAGGACAGCGGAACTCTGAGTTTGGGGTCTGTCTGGTCTATAGAGTGAGTTCCAGGACAGCCATGTCTATATAGAGAAACCCTGTCTCAAACAGACAAGCAAACAACAAAAACAAACAAACAAACAAACAAAAAACCACAGTTTTTAGTGTCAAGAAGAAACCCACCATCCAGGTCCACCCACTGCCTCTCCGCAGCCGGGCTGGCCCTGAACAGGTTACTTCATCTTGCTACCGGTTTGCTTTCTGCTAAATAGAGAGTGTGATGACCTCACTGCAGCGAGGCTTAAGGGCCTAGCTCACTATCACACTTAGTGTAGTGCCTGGCACACAGCAAACTGCCTGGACATACAGCTGGGATCGACCTGGCAGAAGGCAGAAGTGGGCAGACAGCGAGGCTGAAGCGCCCCACGCTCAGCCACCCACCAATAGGTGGGAGCCTGTTTTCACTTGCCGAGGCCTTCACACCCAGACCTAGGGGCAGCTGAGGTATACTCGGCAAACCTCACTGTTGCACCAGCAAGCCTGACTAGCTGCTTTTCTCAGGGCTAGTCCTGCCTGTGGGATGCACTTAGCTATAGGGACTTGCTTGAACCAGAAGGCTAAGCTGTAAGATCATCCTGGACAGGGAGCCTCCAGTTCAGGGTAAAAGCCCCAACAGATTCAGGCAAGTTCCAGAAGGAGGAGGCTCAGGGGGATCCATCACCCAGTAGTCAGGTTTCCCCACGATCTGTGAGGTTTTAATTATTAGCCAGCAATTAAGTAAACTGCAATAACTTTTGACTATTGAAGCTTTAATTACCTTCACCAATGTTTCAGAACCCACAAGCCATGTAGCTCAGGGGCACGGGTAACTGAGAACTAGCTTGGCGCTGCACCTTCCCTCTACAAAGGCTTTTACTGTGAATGGCTGGGTGAGGCACAGGCCCCCGGGAGGGACAGAAGTGAGCCAAGAGAGGGCTTGAAAGCATTTGCCACCCTCTCACATTAAGGACGGGAAATGACCTCTCCTCTGAGCCCACAGAGGGGACTCAGGGCTGCCGTGATTCCTGGCTTGGGCTCTTTTTCTCACTGTCCAGTGCTGTGGGCTGAGACGGCAGCTCAGCTGTATCTGCAGAAGAGGTAAGTCACAGCCAGAATTAACCACAGGGGATGGTCTGGGCCTCGATCCATGTAGAAATCCAGGCCAGCCTAAACGACCTGGAAACAGGAAGCACCGGGCCTCTCCATGTCTGTTTCTCTCTCACACATCTCAACAACTCTTCAGAGGAAGAAAATTCCCCAACCCTACTTGATCCCCAGTACAGGAGTCTGATCTTTAAATTCTGGAAATCTATCACAATTTTGGCTGAAAAAAAAAAAAAAAAACACCAAGATTCCAGCCCTAGCCAGAAGGCCACTTTGTCCCAGGACTCACTGCAACAATGGAAAGACACTGGGGAGTTGCACACACAGCTGCCAGGACCTGTTGAGCAGTACTTTGTGTTTCAGTGGGTCAGATGTCTCTGGGAATCGCAATCTTTTTCTCCCCTCTCCTCCACTCAAGGACATAAATCTACCCACTCCAGCAAGAGCAGGCCAGGCTGGCCACCCCCAGGTCCATCCTGGGGTGCCCAGAGGCTCAGGGTTAAGCTAGGCAGTTCTGTGGGATCTGCACCAGTCACCTTGGACTGCATTCATTCCCACCCCTGCAAACGCTGACTTGGGCATAGTAGCCGGGAAAGCTAACAATTGACAAGTGACCTGTGACATGGATCTCCCCTGCTCGAGGATAGAGCCCAGCACCTTGTCTGAGGGGCAACTCCACCCTCTTTCCTCACCCCTTCCCAAACCATCTGCTGACCTCAGAGGTCCTAGAAGGGGGGCAGGGTGGGTGGGCCTCCATGCCAGAGACATGTCTCGGAGAAGGCAGGCAGGCAGGCAACTATTTATTCTGTTCCTAATCCCGTCATTTCTCTCTTCCCCCCACATAAGTCACAATACTGTCGTTGGAGGCAGCTGACACGGAACCCCTCAGTGCAGCAAACCCTGTGCACCCCTGCTCCCCAAAGGAGCTCCTAGGCTTTTCCTCTTTACCCTGGAGAACCCTGAACCTAATCAGTCAAGGGGCTGCCTGGAGTCCTCCTGATGGGTATTCCATCACGAGGCACCAGACAGAGCCAGGTCAAAAAAAAAAGCAAACACACTGGCTAAATGGGGCCATTAGACAAAAACTAGAGCTACAAACTTGGGCCTAAATAAGAGAAGGATGCATATAGGCAACTACAGCCTAGAATTTTCCAGGCAGGGGTCTCCCCAGTTCATGTGCAGTTTTGATTTTCTTTTCTTTTTCATTTTTTTTCTTTTTTCTTTTAAAGATTTATTTATTTATTATATGTAAGTACACTGTAGCTGTCTTCAGATGCGCCAGAAGAGGGCATCAGATCTCATTACAGGTGGTTGTGATCCACCATGTGGTTGCTGGGATTTGAACTCAGGACCTTTGGAAGAGCAGTCAGTGCTCTTAACCTCTGAGCCATCTCTCCAGCCCCACCCCCCACCTCCAGTTTTGATTTTCATTGAGGTAAAAGTCCCAAGGGAACAACATCAACCAGCTGTGGAACTTGGGTAAATGACTTCTCCCCGGGCCTCAGTTTCCTGATCTGTAAGTAAGGGAACGGTGTAGTTGACTAAGCTCTGCCAGTGTGGTCCTGTGACTTTGTGCTAGGCTGAGGTCTGTATAATGCTCGACCCAAGAGTTTTTGGTTCAGCCAGTTGGAGGTGGCTCCTGAAAAATCTGCTGCATTGCCAGCTCCAAAATCAGGTGCTGTGACCAGAGGGTCGTCCTACTTTGCATTTGTGTAAACATTTCGAGAACAGGAGACCCGACAAAGCACCAGGGCTCAACATCCCCACATCCCCACTCAAAGTGATGGAGAAATACTGCTGGCACAAGTCAGCTCTCTGCTCTATCTTTCCGTAAAGACAGCCACCAAAATCTTGCCAGGTCTCTGGGACTTGTTGCAGAGAACAACCACACGGGGGCGCTATGGGTCCTCAGTCGCCTGCAGCCTCGCTTTGCATTGATGCCGCAATGCTGTAAGAAGGGCAGCTGTCTAGCTCTCAGGGCTTGGGAGAAATTGCCCAAAGGCCTCTCTCCCTCTGAATTCTGCTTAGGATTGCTTCTTCCCAGGTGCTGCACTCCTGGGGCAGACATTCTTCCTAACCCTCAGTCCCCACCCTGGCTAGGTTAGCACATTTGGAGAAGAGCCCGGAGTTTGCAGCATTGATTTTGCTACACCATCTAACCAGGCAGTGCCTGCCCTGTTCCTAGTGGACCACTTTAAGAGCAGGGCCTGGCTTACCCAGTAGGCTCTGGAGACCCACAGACTCCCCTGGCAAGCTCATATTCAGAGCCAAAGTTTGAGAGAGAATCCAGCTTGCCTTTCAAAACAATGAGCAACCTGGAGATGTGTGTGGGGTCCGAGTCTGTTCTCTGGAGGTCTCATTTCTGCTCTTTTGCAGTGTGCTTGGGCGGGTGGCTCTCTGGAAGAGGTAGGAGGACAGACTCCTTCCATTATGACCCATCAGGATCCTTTTGGGAGGAGAGGAGGTCTCTGCAGTAAGCTGAAGGCAGAAAGCTTGCTGCGATGGTGTGCAGCTCAGCTTCACTATGCAGCCTTTGGCAAAGAACTTGGGGAGTAAGCTTACAGGACCAGGGGACAGCTACTTCTCCATGGCTCACACTTGGGGAAGACTTTGCTAGATCCAGGACAATTAGACCAGAAGAGGACCCTGTTTGGAATAACTGTTGTAAGGTCAGTTTGCCTGTCCGTCTGCCCTTCCTTCCCTCCCTCTCTCTTTGTTTTGTTTGTTTGTTTTTGAGACTGGATTTCTCTATGCAGCCCAGGCTGTCCTAGAACCTACTGGGCAGACCAGGCTGGCCTCCAACTCAGAGATCCACCTGCCTCTACCTTCTGAGTGCTAGGATTAAAGGCCTGTGCTGCGGCTGCTGCCACCACCACCTGGCTAGGTCTATTTTTTTCTATTACACTTCTAAAAAAAATTCCTCCCACCCCTTTTCCTTTGAACACCAGGTAACAGGGTAAGAGAGGATTCTGAAGATTTGACACTAGGCTGGGCTTGTGAGCAGGTCTCCGGCAGAGGAGACAGTTTGCCTGTCTCAGACACCCAGGCAGGTCGCTGCTAAGGGCAAGCATGGGATCTCCTGCCCGGTGAACCTCAAGGTTTACCTATACTGGAAATGCTTCCTATTTTAACAATGCCCCGAGCCTTCCTGTGACACCCTGCGCTGAAGATGATGAGGTCTCTTGTGCAGCTGCTTCTGGGAACCGGGAATGGTTGTTATAGCAACAGTTTACACAGCAGAGAGCCACCTGCAGGGAGTCAGGAGAAGAGGAGAGGGGCTGGGATCAGGTATGCAGAGCACTGGAAGAGGCCTGGGGGATTTCTGGCTGTGACCCCAGTAATCCTAGGCGGTGGCTAACTCTTCTGTCTCTGATACCAGGTACTGTCCTAGAGGCTTTATGGATATGAACCCTTTTTGGTTGCAGGACACGCCTGGGCCGGTCTATTTATTACCCCAATTTCATAGCTGAGAAAACCAGAGTTCATGGCAGCTGAGACTGCTGCCCAGGATGACCCAGCAGCACATGGCAAAGCCAAAATGTGAAAGCAGATGGTCTAGCCTAGTCTAATCCTGGCGCCACGAGCTAGAGAGGGTGAGAAATGCAGACGAGGCTCAATCACACACTATAAAATCCACTTTTTAAAATATGTGATTCCATGGCTTTCAGCATGTTTGTACATCATCACTCATGTAATTTTATCACCCCCAGTGTATGGCCTGTACACTAAGCACACACCTGCCATCCTCTCCTTCCTCTAACTCTGGCAAATGCTAGTCTACCTTCTGACTCTGCAGGTCCACCTATTCAGGATCCTTCACACAAACAGAGTCACACACCTTTGTGGCTTCTGTCACTCTGCACTGCCTTCCAAGTTGGTCTACGCTGTAGTATGTTCCACCCCTCTGTTCTTTTCATGGCTGAATAATATTCTACGGTGTGGATAATATTTGCTTATCTAGCCATCATTTGATGGACATTGGCTTCATCTCTACTTTTTGCCCAGTATGAATAATGCTGCCATGAAAGTCACATATGTGTTGACGTCTGCTTCTCTTTCTCTTGAGTGTATGCTTAGGCGTATACGTGTTATACTCCTAATGTGCTTAGGATCATGTGGTAGTTGTGTGTTTAACACTTTGAGGAACGGCTACACTGTCATCTAAGGTGTCTGTACGCTGTCTGTTTCTGGCTTCTGCCCAGCCTCAGCAACACTTGCTACTGTCTATCACACCTTGGCCAGCCCAGTGTGCCAGGCTATCTCACCATAGATCCAAAATGTGTTTTTTGTTTTGTTTTGTTTTTTTCTGATTTAAGAATGTTGAACACCTTTTATATTTGAACTAGCTAAGGTATAATTCCCTCAATGGCATTAGCCACACTTTCAAGTTCTTGACAGTGACCTTGCCATGTGGGCTACATAACCACTGCAGCCCAGCCACAAAGCATTCCTGGAAGTGCTCGGCACTGTGTGGCATGTCAGAGTCCGTTGGGGTGGGGCTGTGTAATGCCACCAGCTCTTTCTCCAGAAGTCTCACACACCCCCTGCCCTGAGCCTCCCTTCATTCCTCCAGAATCAGCCCCCTGGGTGGGATTACATCGTGTGTCCCGGTTTTTGCACACAATCCAGTCCATTATACAGGTTCGCTCATCTTCAGGTTCTGAGGGTTCTCACATTGGGAGCCAAAGTGGGTCAGTCATAAACTTGCCAAGAGCATGACTAGATTTAGTGGCAACCAGGAGCAGAAGGTAAAACCTAGCTAAATATGTGACTGCCTTTCACGTAGCTCCACCCCCAGGACGGGGCCTTTCTCCCTCAGACCTGTTCCTATAAGATGCCACCCTTCCTCCCAGAACTGTCAGTGGCAATGACTCTGTCAAGATGGCGCAGCTGTGGCCCTCAGACCAGGCCTGACAATGGAGGGTGTAGGATTGATTTTCAAGATTCTGAGGGAGAAAGCTGAGGGCAAAGTTTGGGCTTTGTAGGGTTGCCCCAGAAAAAGGGGGTGCCCCCAGCCATGGAAGCTATTCACCCCTCCAGCTCCCCGAACCCAATACCACCCACACAGCATCTGATGTGACCTCAGCCTTGACGCTGACTGACATTGGTGCAGGGCTGCCTCCCAGAGGACTGTAGTTCCTGGGACCACCTTCTGTGTTGTGGATCCTCAGCCACCATCACCGGGGAGAGGACCTTTGGATTCAGCCATCTGTCACCACCTCCAGGGTGACCCTCAATGCCTTAGATAAAGGCTTAGGAGCGCCCACCTACCCCCTCCCAGGGCTTAGGCACAAGGCAGAGTTACCAAGCTGTTGGCTTTAAGAAAGACTTTCAATTGTGAGACAGAGAACCCCACAGTGAGGAAGAATAAGGTTTGCGGAAGAGAGGGTGTTCTTGGGGACAGTAAAGGATGGAAAGGGACATTTCCTGAGCGTGTTCTACGTGCTGCAGTTGGCCCTAAACATGGACAGACAATCTGTCCTTGGAAGACATCAATCCTGAGAGGACAATAGTGACCCCCATTTACAGGTGTTTGGTCCTAAGAGGCAGTTAACTCTCTCAGGCCACACAGTTTAAGGAAATAGCACAGTAGGGATCTGGGTTCCAGTCTCTCTTGCCTCCTTCCTTAATAAAGTGCCAGTGCCAACAAAGACAACCTGGCTGGCCACGCGGCGAGGCTCTTCCTGACCGGCGTGTTGGAGTCAGAGCTTCACAGACCACAGGATAAGGCCTGTCCTCCACTCTGGGATGGATGAGATAAATCATTGCCAGGAGACAGGGGAGTCATGGGCCACTGGCCAGGCCAAGAATTTTCTACCTCCACGATGTGGGGCCGCCTGCCAGTCTTGCAGGCCTTATTGGCAGCCACTGCTCCTGTCCAACACTTCCTCGAGGGAGTCCTTTCTCCCCAGCTGGGCTCTGTCCCAGCTCAGCAACCTGCAAAGCTTCTGGCCTTGGAAGGAGCTTCCTAGAACGCCTGGCAGGCGGGGCTGTACGGCCTGCTTGCCAAGCCAAGGCCAGTCACAACTGCCTGCACAGAACATTCAGAATTCTCTCTGTCCGACTCCGGAGGCAGCCTGGGAACCTGGGCGACAGAGCAGCCTGGTACAGCAAAAGCAGCCGTGTCTTCACCTGCTGCTTCCTCACAGGGGATCCCTCAGGTGGGACGAGTGGCGAGGGCACTAAGGCTTTCCTGCCCACTCCTGCCCTCACTAGTTGCTCTCTGCCCCGAGGAACCTGGGTCCTCCTACAGCTACACGGACAGCATCTTCAGCATGAACTCCAGTCTGGGAGCAGGAGCTCTGTGTCCACGTTATGAGATCTTCTGGGGCCTGTGAGCAAGTTGATTAGTCTCTCTGGGCCTCGGTTTCTCCTGGGAAAGATTGTTGAGAGTGGGGGAGAGGAGCTCAGAGGGGAGAGAACGAGAAGGACATGTGAGGTGGGTATCTGCAGAGCCAGCGGGCCAGGAGTTGCTGCCGGCCTCCCAGGACAGATGGGGCCTCATGGGGAACTGCATCAGAGTGGGGCTTGGGCAAGATCAGGAAGAAGCAATGGGGGGATGCCCAGGCCTTCCAGTAGCCCAGGCCCAGCCCCCCAGAGCCTGCACCCAGCTCAGCAGCCATGTACCTACTGAAGCGGCTGACAGAGCACTTTAGGCAGAGTAGCTGCCCAGATGTGTCCAGGCTGTGGAAAAGTCTAACCTAGGTTCTTGCTGCGGAAGTCCTCTCAGGAGACACAAGTACAAGGGGAAGGTCACGCTCTGTGGGCAGAATACCACTTGGAATAGCCAGGCACCCACACAGGGCAGAGCACACTGACAACTCTATGTCCAGGGCCCTGGAGAGTTAAAGCCAGGAGTGCCTATCCACAGCACAGAAAGAGGGAGACCTTGCCCCAGAGGGACTAACAGAAGTCACCAGATGTCATTTGTTGTGTATCTCTACCCTTTGAACTCATTCAGGTTGCCCAAGAGCCCTTGAACATGGCCGGCTGTCCCCCGAGATTATAAAGATGAGAGAAGGCAGCTCTTAAAGAAAGTGATCAGGAGGAAAATGGAGGTGTGTGTGTGTGTGTGCCTGTGCAAACACATGTGTATGTATGTGTACATGTAAGTGTATTTCTGTATGCGTCTGGGTATGTCTCTCTCTGTGTAGGAATCAGGGTATGTGTGTGTCTGCATGCACACATGTGTATATGGACATATATGTATTTCTGTGTGTGTGTGTTTATGTCTCTCTCTGTGTATGTGTAGAAGTCAGGGTGTGTGTGAGTATGTGTCTGTGTGTGTGCACATGCATGCGCATGCCTGTGTATGTGTGTGTTTATCTGAGTAGGACTCAGGGCCTGACTGTGACCTCAATTCTTGGAAATACAGCAACCCTTTGGCAGAACTTATGCCGTCTGTCTCTCTACCTTTGGAGGCAACCAACACCTATTTGGTGCCTACTGTGTGCCAAGTGTTTCACACTCTTCAAGCCTCTAAAGCTCCCACAATATTCTGTGAAACATGTTCTGTGGCAGGGAGTTTATCCTGCCACAGAGAGCCTGATTAGCAGTTGGCATTTCCTTTCAGCTGTGAGGTGCAGGGCTGGGATTTGAACCTAAATTCACCATCTCCAACCCCAGGGCTCACCGGATTTCTGTGAAGTCTGTACTACACCCATCTGTTGTTTCCAATGAAAAAGAAACACAACAGAGAACAGAGCCCAGAGCCTAGAGCCCAGAGCCTGACTAGTCTCAGCTCTCCTGGCTCACTTCTACCTGCTTTGGGGAGATATGCCACCTCTAACTGTGTTATACCAGCTTCCCAGCCCCCTACCCCTTCTGCTTCTGCAGCCAGAGCAGGGAGTCATGGCCACATTCTCTCTGAAAATGATCTTCAGCCCATCTCTGGCCAGAAGCCCCAGCAGCTGGTGACCCCTGGACCCCCTCCCTAGGGTCATCTATGTTTAATGAGCAGGATGTAAAGGGACTATAGAAGAGCGAGGAATCAGCTGCTTGGGCCTGGTTGAATTTCCCTCCTCCAAAGAACAAGGGGAGTCCCTGGTCCTGATGTCTGCTAGGCTTTGCTCTCACTTCTGCTCTGCTCCGACTGGGGCAGCTTGGGGCAATGACTGCAGAGCTGCTCATCCCTTCGAGTTCCTTGTGTTCCAATCTTAGACCAGGCACCTGTAGGTGGTTGCCATGGGAACAGCTGGCTCAGGCTTCACTCCTGGGGACCACTGAGCCTAGCCTGTGTGTGTTCCTTCTCCCTCTGGGAAGACAAATTGGAGAATACACTTAGGAGTAAGATATTCATGCAGAAGCGCTAAGCTCAGGCTAGAGGCTGGGGGATGACTTGGGTGGCTTCAAACACTTCAGCCACCTAACACCTAAGGAGTCTTAGAACGGGTCCATCCACTGAATCTGAGGTCTTTGTATTTTGACACTTCAGCATCCCAGATGACCCTAGGGTCCTTGGTCTAGAGTCTGAGGCTCTCTGCTATAATTTTTTGACGTGGTATTTCTACCACCCTCACGCCCACTCTATCCTTTCACCCATCCGGCCAGTCTGGCTCCCCACTGCACCCTTGCCCGCCTGTGCTTCCCCCTGCTCTATTCTTCACTGCTTAAGCAAAGGCCTGGTTCAGGTCACATCTCTTCCCAGAAATCTTCCTGACCCACATCAGATACAACTTCTTCCTGTTTTAGAGCTTTCTATCACTGAGTCGTTGATCACGGAACACATGTTGTACCAGACACAGTGGTACAGCCCTCAGTCCCTGCACGTGGGGGGTGAGGCAGGCAGATCTCTGAATTTGATGCTAGCCTGGTCTACCTAGTAAGTTCTAGGTCAGCCGGGGCTACATACACAGTGAGAGCCTTTCTTGAGGAACAAACAAACAAACAGAGGAGCGCATGTCACCTCTGCAGTGGCAATCCCTAGTAATGCCCACTGGTTTTGCCTACTGTGACACTACCCCCCACCCCACCCCCACCTCTATCTAATGCTAGCATCAGTGGTGATCAAGCAGCAGGTGCCCAGGAAACGAAGCTTGAATGGCCCCTGGAGAATGCAGATTGTCCCTCATCCGGACCTCCCCTTGCTATATAACATTATTCCTCTCTCAGAGATTCCATAGCAAACTCGACCACAGCCTGTGTATCCTTTCTGACCCATGCCTCTTTACACAGCTGCTGGCTTTGAAGGCAGAAGCCATATGCCATCTATCTTTGAATGCCTGTACCTGACATGGTACTTAGGCTACAGCTGATGTCTTAGTCAGGGTGTCTATTGCTGTGAAGAGACACCATGACCGTGGCAACTCTTTTTTTTTTTTAATATATATTTATTTATTATATGTAAGTACACTGTAGCTGTCTTCAGACACTCCAGAAGAGAGCATCAGATTTCATTACAGATGGTTGTGAGCCACCATGTGGTTGCTGGGATTTGAATCAGGACCTTTGGAAGAGCAGTCGGCGCTCTTAACCGCTGAGCCATCTCACCAGCACCCCCCCTCCCCCGTGGCAACTCTTATAAAAGAAAATATTTAACTGATGCTGGCTGACAGTTCAGAGGTTTAGTCTATTATCATGGTGTGACCCATGGTGGCATGCAGGGAGACAGGGTGCTGGAGAGGTAGCTGAGAGTTCTACACCTAGATCAGCAGGTAGCAGGAAGAGAGAGTGACATTGGGCCTGGCTTGAGCATCTGAAACCTCAAAGCCCACACCCCCTGTGACATACTTCCTCCAACAAGGCCACACCTACTCCAAGAAAGCCACTCCCTATGGGCCTATGGGTCATTCAAACCACCACAGTTGATCTTCCCTGCAGACTTGCTAAATGAACACACCCCCAGGCCTCTGGTCAGACCCTTTCTTACCTTCCTGACCCAGGGCAGAAAAACAGAGGAATTAAGGGGACATGGGAGGGAAAGTGAGCCTTTGCCTTGGGTCTGCTAGCAGCATCTTGCTAGCTGAGCAGCAAGTATTCCCGCACAACTAACAAAATCTGCTGTGAAAACTGCTTACCTACAGACGACACAGAGCTATGTCAAATAGGAATATTAAAGTAGCAAAGAGAGCCATGGGTAAGCCATGAGCTCGCATAAACTTCAGCTAATCCTTCTCTAGCTACCAACCTGGACATTTCACAAACAAGACTACTAGAGTTGTTGTTTCGAGACAGGGTTTCTCTGTGTTGTCCTGGCTGTCCTTTGTAGACCAGGCTAGCCCTGAATCACAGAGATCTGCTTTTGCCTATTGAGTCAAAGGCGTGCACCACTACCAGCTGGCTTACTCGAGGTTTTTACAGTAAAAAAAATAAAATAAAAACTATGCATCTTTCCTCCTTCATGCAATCCTCATGACTCGGCACAAATTCTGACCTCAGAATCCACCCTTTGACCTATTTACTAAAAACAAACTCAAAAGTCCTTCAAGTCCCTTAGAAAATCGCTATCTTCAGAAGCCACCCAAATTGTACTGTGGTGATTGTTAAGACACAGGGTGCAACTGTCCCTGGAGGCGCTCACACCCACGCCTGGGTACGTCCTCTTTTCACTAAAGAGTTTCTCCTCCTGGCAGTGTCCGTGCTGAAGCCATGCTGAACGTGCTTAATGAACTCCAGCTCCACTTTACACCCATTCATCCTGAACTCCTTTTCTGCTGAGCAGCATTGCTTCAGCTGAGTGGAGGCTCTGAGAAGAACCCTTCCTTCTGGATGTGTGGGTTTTAGCAGGAAGCTGTCTCTGATCCCTGACTCTCCCCACTCCCCTTCCTGCTGGGCTCTTCCTGCTCACCAATTAACAAATGAGCAAGGACAACACCTCACAGACACACACACACACACACACACACACACACACACACTTGTCACCTACAGCCTTCTCTCTCCTGAACTGCCACCATTCCGCCCCATCTCTCCAGCTCATTTCCTTTACATACCGTGTCCAAGGCCAGCTGCTGGACCTCCAGCCCTTGCCCTTTCTTTCCAAATGCAGCAGCCTGACTCTGTCAGCGTCTCCAGCTGTGACAGGCTTTATTCCCCACAGGTGGAGATCACCTTGTCCTTGATTCTCTTTCTGAGGGGGCCCAACCCAGGACTCTGTCTTAGATCCTTCCTGCAGGTAGACTCTATGAGTTCTGCCCCATTGTCCCAGTGAACACCTGATTTTTATAGTCTCTGTCTTAAATGTACACACACACACACACACACACACACTCATGCACATGTGCACACATATCACAAAAATGTATACATACACCACACACACACACACCACACACACACACACAATACACCACACACACACTACACACATACAACACACTACACACACACACACACACAAAATACACCACACACACTGAACACGCACATGAACACACACACACACTGCACAAGAGCAAACATACACACCAAAACGTGCACACCACATGCACACCACACACTACACACACACACACACACACACACACACACACACACTACATACACACACACACATTCTCCTGAGCGTGCGTCTTTGTCTTCCTCTCCATCATCCCAGCCTCCATGCTCTCTTCAGGTACAAATCAGTGGGAAATGCCTCCCCAGACACCATAAACGCTTTTAATGGAGACCAGGAACTCATTTTAAAGATTTTCCTCCATTTTCTGAGCCATTACAAATTCCTGTTACCTGGGAGTCAGAGCAATTGTCCCCAGGCAGGCAGACATATTTTACTGGACATACAACTTTTTAAACACTCAGAAAAAAAAAAAAAAAAAAAAACCCTACAATAAAACTCACTACCCAGACTTTTAAACTGAGCTATCTGTCACTCACCCTAATTCCCCTCTTTCAATGGCCCTTTCCCTTAAAAGGCTTCTAAAGGGCCTCACTCAGCCAGCTGTTAGGCAGCGCTTGGCTCCAGCCACATCCTCAGAGCTCAGCGTGTGGTCACGTAGTCTCCTGCCCATACAAGCCACTCTAGTGAGATCCTCAGCGAGACAACAGAGGCTCATTAAACGTTTGCAAACGAGTGAACGAGTGAACGCACACACAAATGAATGAAAGGAGACAACAGGGAGAAGAGATTCCAGAAGCAGATCAGCTCCACAGCCAAGAAGGAACAGAGGAGGGTGGGTTTGGGAAGAGGGAGAGGACACACAGTCCTGGAAAAGCCACAGCACATAAATTGTGACCAATGACCACGAGCGACTCAGGCTTCCTGTCTGTGTCGGCTTTAAGCTGAACATTCCCCATTGCTGACACGGCTCCTGGTCCACAGCTGGGGAAGCTACGAGTCTGCCCCATGAGCAGGTGCTAAGTTAGAACCTTAAGCTGGGCTGTTCTTAGAATCCTAGGTTCACTGGGGCTGTGCTGTGACCAGTTAATGGAAGATTCAGAGACTTGTTCCCTTCCCTCTTATTTACCATCCACCCACCTGGCAGGAAAGGAGGTCCCACAGTCCTGTTCCTCAGCCAGAGACCAGGGACAACAAGGTGGCTTGTCTGCATTCCCCGGAGACACCCGCACCACCAACACCTTTGTTCCTTTGCGTATGCTATGCCTTCAGCCTGGCAGGCCTGGCCTCCCTGGATGCAGCTCCCTGTCAGAGAGCACTCTCACTGTGCCAGACTCTTGGGGAAACGAGAGAGCAAACCAAGCCTCTCACACCTCTCCGAGAGCCTTCTCTCACAAACCCACTGTCCTGGGCCCCGGAGCTGACGGTTCAGTTGTGACTCTGTTACAGTGGCTCTCAACTGTGAACAGAAATACTTCTGGAGACTCTTTTGACTAGACGGACGTGTTACTGGCATCCAGTATGCGGTGGCTGTGGGTGCTACCAAACATCTTCCAATGTTCCGGGCAGCACCCTCAACGGAGGGCTATCTGGCACCAGTGTCGGCAATGCCGAGTTTGACTCTGTCATCACACCTGCTCCTCTCTGTAGAGCTCAAATCCCTTGAGGAAAGAATCCATGAACCGAAGGAGCTGCAGAGGGTCTAGAAACTCCGAAATTAAATGCAAATCTTATACCTGCGTATAATGTTCATTCTCTGGAAAGAAAGACTAGTGAAGAAGCTAGTTAAGAGGCCCTGCAGTGGAGGCAAGCTCTGAGCCTTGGGCAGCCCAGTAAGGAAACCATGGAGTATACAGTATACAGTATACAGACACTTAGCAGGCAAACCCACAGCCCAGATGCTCTGAGATCCTTATCTGAGCATCCACCAACACTCCCATGAGCACTCACACCTCTCTCAGAACGTGGGCAGACTGAGCACCACAGACAAAGCGCCCTCCTCCGAGTCTACTCTTTGCCTTTCCAACCAGTAGCTTCTATAAAAGGCTTCTACAAAAAGGAAGACCACGGGGCTTCCATAAGACACTTGCAGGGATTTTGGTGGGAACACTGGGATTATCCGTCTCTGGAAACCCTTCCTCGAGCTGGTTAATCCCTAATGAAGGCCTTGCCCTCCATTCCCCTCCTGACTCCCTGGATAAACTGAGGCCTTAAATTCAAGGTTAGAAGTGTGTGGAGAGCCAGACACATAACCTCATACACAGGTCCCAGCCTCTGTTGCTCCCCGTACCAGCCTTCTTCTTAATGGAGATAGAATTTATCAATGTGAGAGCAATTTCACTCTATCTTGTCAGGGACAGGGGAAGGAGATAAAAGGACATTTGACTCCCTGCTGTCAGCCAGGGATGCTAATGAATCCTTTGCTTCCGAAGACGATTATCGAACAGAATAATTCATCGCCAGAGATTAATTGGACTAATTATGTTGGCTCTCAGAATCCCCTGTATAATTATTTTGTATTGGGCCAATGTCAGTGATAATCCTGTGATATAGGAACCTCTTCTCCTATGGGAACAGCCCTCAGAACAGGATGCCTGGGTTTGACCAGTGGGCAGGTGTCAATGACACGGACAGCCATGTTTCTGCTCTGCTCTGGTTATGCAATGCCTGTGTTTTGGATGCTTATGCTTTATTCGGGGTAATATGATCATCTGCTAAACCCCAGATCACGCTCCACACTCCTTCAGTGAGCGCATTACTCTAGATCTCCCAGTCCTTTCGGGTTGACATCACTCCTAGGAAGAGGTTGGCCTGCTCTAGGCACACCTAATGTGCTTTGTCTCCTTAATGTTGACCTTCACCCACCATCCCTATCACCACACCAAGGAGCTGAGAGCCCAAGGCCCAGCAGCAAGGTGAGTCCTACTCCGCTCTGACTAGCCACAACATCTTATTTCAGTTAGTAATCTTCCACCAAGATCTATCTATGAACACAAAGCTTGAATAAAGCACACAATCCGAGTTACTCTGACCCGTCATAATCTGCATTGCCACACCCCACGTTCTGGGGCAATTAGACACAACATGGCCAGGTAGTCTCTCTTTTCTTCTTCAGTGGTGCACAGGTGACTTTAGAATGTTTGGAATCGTGTTAGGGGAGTAGGGGTACATGAGAACCCCTGGCTTCTTCCTCATCTGTCCACATTTGAGGGCTGGCTTTGGAGAAATGGACTTACCACTTTCTCTTCCCTGTCCACAAATGAAGCTCAGCTTCAAAAAAAAAAAAACAAACTTGAACCAAGATCCAGGGCCAAATAGAGTAGTATCGCTTAGGGTAGATAGCTATAGCTAGATTCCCAGCTACACGGAGACTCTATGTAAGCTTAGGTAAGGGTCTTCATGTTCAAAAGTCTCAATTGTTTTGTTTTGTTTTTAAGATTTATTTATTATTATATGTAAGTACACTGTAGCTGTCTTTAGACACACCGGAGGAGGGCATCAGATATCATTGTGAGTGGTTGTGAGCCACCATGTGGTTGCTGGGATTTGAACTCAGGACCTTCGGAAGAGCAGTCAGTGCTCTTACCCATCTCTCCAGCCCTCAATTGTTTTTTTCCCCGTGGTAAATGAAGTAATTATATTTACTTTTCAGAGTTTCTAGAAAGATTAAATTAGCTAGCACATGTTAAGTGCTAGTATAGGACCCCATATCTTAAAGGGACTCAAATGTTGTCATCTGTTACTGTAACTATCCCATGTATCCCAGGTATCCCAGCAACACCTGGTTCCCTTCGGTTTTAAACCCTGCTGTCTCCCAAGGGCCCTCAGCCTTGAGCTCTTGTTAGTCCTCCAAGGAGCTGGGGGATGACACTCGGCAGATGCATACAAGGCAGAGAATTTCCCCCTGGTGACTGGAGATGGGCAATCTCTAAAACCTTTCCAAGATGGCTACCAAGACTCAGTCATGGAAATATATTTATCCATGGTAAATCCTTTGATGGAAGACCACATGTCATTCCATGTAACAATTCAAATATTTGCAGATATGCTGGCAAAGGAAACCTTCCTGGATATGCCTACTTAGAGTTCTGAAGAACGATGGGGTGAGCATTTGCAAGCCCGCAAGGAGCTGAAAGGTTTCTGTTAATGGGTAACTATGCATAATCGCAAAACACCTTTTGAGCCAGGAAGGGGCTTAGGGATTGAGTGGTAAAGCAGCTGGCTGGCGCTGGGGCTTTGGGCTGTGGCAGCAAGTGAGCCACCTCCTGTCATCAGCAATTCCTGCTGTGGACAAGGGCACCGGGAGTGCAATCTGAGGCTGGCAAGAGAGGTAGGCTGCAGGGGTTGGGCAATTCTCCAGGAAGAAAAAGATGTGTGCTGCCCGGAAGCCAACTTAAGAGCTTTCTAGGAAGCAAAGGCAGCCAGATAAGTAGCCAAGAGAAAGCACCCACAGAGGCTGTGACAATGGGCAGTTGGTACAGGGTGGCAACATGAGGCACATGGAGATAAATACAACCTTGTAACAAAGTTGCGGAGTTTTAAGTAAGAGGAAATTAAGTTAGAAAATGCTGGAGGCACTAAGGACAAAGTGTCCAGGGGCTGGAGAGATGGCTCAATGGTTAAGAGCAGGTGTTGTTTTTGTAGAAGACCCGACTTTGGTTCCCAGGACCCAAATCTTGAGGCTCACAACCCCAGCTCCAGGGATATGAGTCCCCTTTTTAGTCTCCAAAGGCACCTGCGCATATATTCACATACCGCCAGCATAATTAAAAATAATAAATCATTTCTAAATAAATAATCGTTTCTAAGTATCTAGTAGCAGGGTAATGGTGGCACATGCCTTTGATCCCAGCGCTAGGAAGGCAGACACAGATGAATCTCTATGAGTTCGAGGCCAGCCTGGTCTATAGAACAAGTTCCAGGACATCTGGTGCTACATAGAGAAACCCTGTCTTGAAACAAAACAAAACAACGACAACAAAAAGTACCTAGGAAACTCTGTTTCCTGACATTTAACTACAAGGCTTATGAAATACCTTAACTACATAAGTTGGTGTATTGGTGGGGACACAGAGAAAATTCTGGTGGGACACTGAATTTTGGAACAGACCTCTGCATCAAGGAGTATGATGGCTGGTAAGCCATTACAAGCTTTGTGGATTCTATTGGGAGATCTACACATGCCTTGATTATCACCTTGTGGAAAGGAAGTACTGGCGGCTGGGCCAAGGGGATGGCCAGGGAATTGTCCTTGAAGATTCTACTTCAGGCTATGGATCCTAGACACTCTGGCTTCACCCCAGGAAGTATCAGGTGTTGAGGGAGACAGATAGGGACGGAAATGAACAGAAACACCCAAACAGGGGTTAACAGACACCTTGGCAGAACTATAAGCTGTTTCCTTCCAGAATCACCTGGCTCGGGAGGTGAGAGCTAATTTGCCTGGAAGCCTCAGGGTTGAGAGACACAGGCACAGGTCTGAAAACCCTGAACACACCTGAAGGGGCAGATATGGGATAGGGATAATATATTTCAATTCAACAAACACTGAAGTGCATGCTAAGTGTCTCTCGGCCTCTGGAACAGTCTTTCGCCTAATCTTAAAACACTGTGACTGCAAACAAATGGTGTTTGAAACTCCCAATTTATATAGTGACAGAATGTTAATATTTAAAAACCTGATGTTTTTAAAAGCAGCATAAAGAGTAGAATGAACCACGTGATTCTAGGTTAGAGTTGGAAAAAAATCTCTATTAACTAATGTTTATTTACATACCAAGCTAATGATTATTCATATATTACTATATACCATCTATAGAGACATGGTCCTACACAGGTTAACACAGGCACACATACTTCTAGTGTCGCTATCTGGAAGGACCTAGAAACAGCAACATTTTAGCAGCAACGAACAAATCCAGAACACAGGTCTCAGTTCCTAATTCCTCCTCCAATCAAAGCAACAAGGGTCCCTTAGAAAAATGGCTGATGCTTGGAACACTGAGGCAAAGAAAATGCCAACGGGGTCTAGAGAATTTTACAGGGTCAAACAATAAAGAAAATTAAAATTTGAGAGGTAGAAGCAGCAAGCAGAAATAGCTCAGATTTGGTGAGTGCCTGAGCAAACCCAGGAGGCAGAGAGATGGAGAGGAAATGGTTAAAGAGCTGGGAAGCAGGACAAGCCAGCCTGGCCAGCCTGGACTGGATCCCTGCTCTGTTTCCATCATGTATCCCTAAGTATCAAGACTGTTGCAGAATTCTCCCAACACAGCAAAAGGAACAGCACAATAAATTCAACCTCATCTACAAAATGAAAAATACAGTCTGGGGCTGTATCTCAGAGGATGAGAGGAATACCCACAAGTCCATTCTGAGATACTGCAATCACTGAGTAAATAAATAAATAGGGAAAATAAGTCCCCCTGCAGAAGAATCACAATAATTTATGCATCTGATTTGCATGATGACAGCCAGCATCCTGTCTCCCTCTCTGTACCAGAAACAAGCACAGCCTCTCTGGGAGGCACAGACCAGAGCAGGCGGAGTCCAAACTCCCTTCCCATCACTTTCCAGTGCAATGTCTCTAAGCAAATTACTTAATCTCTCTGTCTCCGTTTCCTTGTCAGCAGGAGAGCAAAAATAATTCCAACCTTGTAGGCTTCCCACATGGAGCCAATAATGTACAATGCTCAGAATATGCAGGGGCATTGTGAGTGTGCAATGACAGTAATTCGTCAGGCTGAGAGGCGACCAGGATGCCTGTGCCACGAATGAAGGGGTCAATGGGAACCCCAGAGATGATCAAATGGAAGAACAGGCTGGGCATGTGACTCAGTGTGCAAGGCCCCACAGTTCCAACCCTAGCAGAGAGGGTGGCAGGTGTGACACCTGGGAGAGGAAGGGGAAGAGAGAGGGAACAAGATGAAACAACATGGCACTTGGTAGAGGAGGCCCTGGGGATAGCATTGAGAGACATCCTGGCACTGGCTCTCCTACCCCTCACAGGTGGAATGGGCCTCAGGCTGCCGCCTGCATCCAGTTGCCTCACTTTCCCAGATGCGCTCTGCTAATTGGAAGCCCCCAGGCCCTTGTTCTTCAAACACTTCTACCTCGCCTTGGGAGACAAGTTGTGAATGAGACCACTACCCAGCTTGGCGAAGGAAAAGGTGTGGAGAAGGCCACCTGGCCACCCTCTGCCAAGATGCTGGAGGGCAGTGTAGGAGGGGCTTCATGCAGGCAGGCAGAGGTAAGATACACTGTGTCCCCCCCTCCTCCCCCGTGACTAACCCCCACCAGCAGCCCTCAGCTAGGCAATACCATCTCTCATCTGGGCTACCCCATCTCAGTCTCCAACAGAACCCCCACGCCCTGCCCCCTCCATCTCCTCACCGCCCCCCCCCTCCCAACCCCATCCCTGGCATCCTAGCTGAAAGCAGACGGTGGGGAGGGGCTGCCAAACTCAGGCCCACACCCTCCGGCCTCTCTTCCCACCTCTGACAGGTCCTTCCGTGAGGCTTTTCAGTCTGAGATAAGTATGCAAAGCCTCAGCTGGGGAGGCACCGCCTTGAGGCTGAACAGGCAGCGATTGAGTGGGTGGTAGGAAGCAATGCATTAATGGGATTGAATGGGAGTGCAACACTGCAGGAAGCAGCCTCTTCTGGAGGCTGGATGAAGTCAGAAAGCTAAACAAAATTGTGGGGAAAATTACTCCTTCCATACTCCATTCTTTCTTCCTTAAAGGGACTGAAGCCTCTGCCATTATCGCCAGGGAGTTAAGAATGAAG
The DNA here is from genome assembly GCF_978045245.1 of Mus caroli. Classification (NCBI taxonomy): domain Eukaryota; kingdom Metazoa; phylum Chordata; class Mammalia; order Rodentia; family Muridae; genus Mus; species Mus caroli. The sequence continues at coordinate 132,142,239 of NW_028227256.1, forward strand.
GTTCAGGTGTTTCCGTTGACGAAGAGCTTGCTTTGCAAGCATGAGGACCCGAGTTCCATGCCCACCCCCACCCCCACCCCCGAGACGCTACATTTTTGAAAAGTTGAGGCTGCTGGTGAGATTTTGTAATCCTAGGGCCAGGGAAGTGAAGACAGACGGATTCTTAGGGGCTGTCCAGCCAGCCTAGCCCATTAGAGTCCATTCAGTGCCAGCGAGTGAGAGAGACCCTATCTCAGAAAACAAGGTGAATGAACATCTAAGGAATATCAGCTGAGGTTGACATCCAGCCTCCATGTGCAGATGAACACGCACACCTATGAATATATGCTTGCACACACACACACGTACACAATGTGCGCACCTCCATCAAAAAACAAGGCTGAAGCCGGCTTGGTGGCGCATGCCTTTAATCCCAGCACTTGGGAGGCAGAGGCAGGCGGATTTCTGAGTTTGAGGCCAGCCTGGTCTACAAAGTGAGTTCCAGGACAGCCAGGGCTACACAGAGAAACCCTGTCTCGAAAAAAAAAAAAAAAACAAGGCTGCAGGGTTCAAATGTGACTGTGCTGGCTATCAGCTCCTGACCCCTAGCAGACATGATCCTTCTCTGTGTCCCAACCCTCTGCTGGTTAGTGTCTGCCAAGCTAACACAAATTAGAATCATCCAGGGAAGAGGCAGGAACCTCAGTCAAGGAATGCCTCCACCAGCTTGGCCTGTGGGATGATTTCTTGATTAATTGATGTGGGAGGGCCCAGCCAGCACACACACACTTCTCCCTCCCGTGGGCAGTGCTACCTCTGGGTAGGTAGTCCTGGGTTATTTGAGAAAGTCGACTGAGCAAGCAAGGGTGTAATCCAGTAAGCAGCATTCCTCCATGGTCCCTGCTTCAGTTGTTGCCTCTAGATTATTAACCCTTTCTTACCCTCAATGTTTTTTGAGAAGCTAAATAGGGCAATGTCCTCCGGTGTCATCTATAAAACAGAGGTAGTAGCGCCTGTGTCAGAATTATACCGAGCACACCATTGCCTGGTTTGGTACAGTGTGGGGTACCCAGAAGCCTATCAGTGTGTTACATCATCAGACACTGCTGGCTCCACTGGCTGCTTTCATGGACCATTCAGGAGTGTGTTCAGAAGTCCTGCTGGCAGTAGGAAGATTTAGCTGAGAAGTGGGAGGCCTAGGTTTGAGCCCTAGGAGGAGGCATGAGCTCAGTCGTTTAAGCTGGGAATGCAGCTCCCTTGTCTGTGTACCTGGGATAATAATTCAGGGTCTGCTCTATAGGGAGTATATTTATATGAAACTATGAGACGATAAGACCACATATGGTGGGCTGGAGAGATGGCTCAGTGGTTAAGAGCACTGACTGCTCTTCCAGAGGTCCTGAGTTCAATTCCCAGCAACCACATGGTGGCTCATAACCATCTGTAATGGGGATCTGATGACAGTGACAGTGTACTCATATACATAAGATAAATAAATAAACCTTAAACACACACACACATATGGCAGGAGACACTGGAGCTTTTCAAGGTTGAGACTCTGTGTAATTCACTCCCCCATCCCTTGCAGGCCATCAGGTTCCAGAGCCCATCTTCCAGGACACTGAGCAGGGGCAGGAAGCAGAGCCAGCTGGTATTGGTGAAAGTTTCAGGCTATTAAGGGAGATTGGGGGCCAAAAAGAGACTTGCCGTGAGAGGGCAGGATTCTCTTGGTTCAGGAGGAATGGGGACCCAGGCGTGAGTGGGCCAATGCATTCCCACACTGTAGAAGCAGTACAAAGTGGGGGTGAGAGGCAGTGTACACAGGCTCCCGGCCTGGCCAAGACTTCCATGCCCATAGCATGACAGCAACAGGAAACTCAACAGCTTTAACCCTAACCTACCCACTGGGGAGCTATTGTCAATCTGAGAGCAGAGGAAGCCTGCAGAGGCCACAGTGTGCTCTCTCAGAGCCCATCCTGAACTTTCCTGGCTTCGGTGCAAGTGTTGGCTTGGGGGAAAGGACCACAGAAACTCTGGAATGAAACCTCTTGGAGTTCAGGTAGGTAACGGCTCAGAATATGAATTATGTGGACTTGGCAACTGACAGGGTATCTGCTGAGTGTCCAAGTTTGTGGGCTGGTATTCATGTGTATTACAAACAGACTCCAAAGTTCTTAAGAAGTATAGAGTGCCAGAAACAAGGTCTACGACACGATCATTAATTACCTAATTATTTTGGCATAAAAAATACTCGACAGGGGAGGAATAGGGGATGTTCAGAAGAGCCAGGAAGAATTTGGACTGCAGCCCTTCAGAAACTGTGTCTCCTCTTGGCAGAGCTGGCGGAGCACTGGGGGCAGAACAACAAAGCACCTAGGCCCTGGCCTTGCTCAGTCAGGCCAAACCAGCTCCGTGCGGTTCTCCCTAGAGCGTCTCCAGCACAGCCAGCTTTGTCCCCCAAGTCTTGCTGATTCTTCTGTCCTGGAGGTTCCAGGAGACACGTGGCACATGGGAGAAACAGCTGGTCCTGTCTCTTAAGAGGTAATATGTGGTCTCCTCAGCTCTCATAGAGCTCTGGTCTAGTCATGGGGGTGGGGGGAGGGGGGGAAAGCGGAATCCTGAAACCTGAGCTGAGCCTGGCTCAAGTTAAGGGCAGCTTTCAGGAGAAAGTTTTCTCAGGCTACAGCCTCCACTGAGCACTGAGCATTGAGCACTGAGCACTGAGCACAGGGCTAAATGCCTCAGAGGGGTCCAGGTCCCCAGGTCACACCCTGTGCCCTCCCTCCCTAGCCTTCTAACAGGTCTAGAGGAGGCTCCCAGGTCTGTCCAGGGTTCATTAACAGCTCCATCTCTGACACGGGGCCTGGCATCACCTCTTTGGGAGAAATTGAGGCCTAACATAGTAAAGAATATAGTCTAAGTATGAATGACAACTGCTGGACCAGGCCACACTGCAGGGACAAAAAAAAATGTTTCTTTCTTGTGAGATTCCTCTCCTGCCCTTTCACTTCAGAAAATGGCCCAGTGGTTCCACCGAGCAATGGCCCATTCCACAGACTGTTCCAGCACCATCCTACTGTAGGCAGTGCTGCGGGGAGGAAGGCAAGAGGTAGGATTTAGCATGCACACTTCTCCTGTCTCTGTGAAATCCAAACACCATTCGTCTCCTTTGGTGTTTACTGTGAGGCCACACTGAAGAGCAGGCTCCTCTTCTGAGCATGCCCAGTGCCTGTATGGCTCGCCCAGTGCTCATGACAAAGGGACCTTCAAGTCAGGCCCTGTCAGAAAAGAGACTGACTGTGAGAGACGGCTGGGCCTGGAGTCTCTGGCAGGAGCCAGGCATATGAATTTTGCAGATTTCATGGTGTTGCCGAGGAGCGGATCTGGCACTGAAAGATACGGTTGGGCAAAGCACTCACCAGGGCAATGGGAGACATATTTTGCATTGGACAACCTCTGGGAGTGTTCCTGGGAGTATCAGTGTCATTTCTCAGAAGTGCTGGGCTGGGCTCTCCCACCATTCCCGGGGAGGAACTTGAGGAGCCATGGAACAGAACCCTGGGAAGTGTGCACTGCTGCAAATGGTCCCCACTGCCCTTCTTCTCAGCTGCAACCCATCCCCAAAAATAATTTTTGATTTTATACATGTTTCCATGGCAACCCGAGTCCCCATCAGCCAGAGGGTTACCATGGTGACTTTTCTTGGCTCTGTCCACAGCTGAGGCAGGCTCTGTTCCTTAGCTGGCAAGCTGGGCTCACAGGGAGTCAGGTGAGGAGAAGACTGGAGCTGGGGCTGGCCAAGGGCACTCAGGGGGTCTGTTAACAGCTGCCTGGGCCAAGCAGAGATGTCTCAGAGCAGGAATTGGCCTGGTTTCCAACCAGCCTGAGAAACGCTGCTGCAAGCTATCCCAGGTCCTCAGTCCTCCCTCCCAGCCACTGACCCAGGTCCTCAGTCCTCCCTCCTAGGCACTGACCACACTCTACCCCCAGATGGCACACCTCTGCAGCTGCTTCTTTCAGCTGATGCTTTCCTTGTTCTGGGATTCTCTTAAGAATCCATCTCTAATTCTGTCTGTCCTCCTCAGCTCCAATCCTCAGCATCCCCCTGGCATTTCTAGTCTCAGTTAACCAGGTCCAGACAGATCTTGGGCAAATTTCCATGTCTATGCTTTGAGTAGGGTTGGCATTCAACTGCTGTGTCCCTTCCTATGTGCCACAGCTGTACCCACCGCCCCGTGCCTGGCCCGTTTCCTGCCAGAGCCCGGAGCTCCTGGCCACTGGTGTCCTCTCTTCCCTGCCAGCTGAGGGGCTCTCCATGGGGAGGGTCTGTTGCTTTGCTTTGAATTTCTGTATTGAGGTTGGCCAAGGATGCAGAGCATGCGGGAGCTGAGAGAGTGAACACCCTGGGGGGTGGCTGAGAGCAATGGGCTTAACACTTCCAGCTGTGAAAGAGAGGAGAGAAGGGTGTGACTGAGTCTCACTTTAGGAGAGGCTAAGAATAATTAAGAACTCTACTTCAGGGGCTGGAAAGATGGCTCAAGTTTAGAGCACTTGTTGCTCTTGCAGAGGATCCACGTTCGATTCCCAACATCCGCATGATGGCTGGAAGCCATACCTAAGTTCAGTTTCAGGGGATCCAATCTCCTTTTCTGACCTCCTTGGACACATGGTACCACAAACACACAGGCAGGCAAAATACTCATAATATATACAAAGAGATAAATGTTTTTTAAAGAAAGGAAAAAAAAAGAGAGTCCTGCTTCAGCTGTTTCATGGTCTCCCAGTCTTCCCTATGCCTGCCTGCCTTCCTTCCTTCCTTCCTTCCTTCCTTCCTTCCTTCCTTCCTTCCTTCCTTCTCTGCATCCATCTGATCATCTCCAGCTACTATGCCAAGAGAAGGAACAGAAGTGGAATCTGGGAAGTGTGTGCCTCCCACGACGATCCCTTACAAATGCACGCTTGTTCTACTCGTGCGCGCCATGGCCCATCTGTGAGTCTTGCCTGCCCACGTGCAGGAATCCTTGTCTTCGTCTTAAGAGCAACCTATAAAATATGGGGACACACTCTGGAAAAAAAAAAGTGTTGTTTTTTTTTTTTAACTTTTATTGAATTCTCACAGAGCCTAAAACAATGCATTCATTAAAAAACAGTGAGAGTGGATGATTAAGCTCACTCGGGTTTTTTTTTTTTAAAGCCCGTGAAAAGTGTTATTTTTAAAACTAACAGCAGTACTTTTTAAAAAGCCAAGGGCCAGGCTTTTCTTGACTCTAATGCCCATTGGGCAGTGGGTAGAATTGGAATCTCAGCATTAGTCCATCAGGCTCTGGAATCCATAGAGCAGAGGTGCCCAGGCATCTCATGGGGCTAGGAGCTCACATAGCATGCCTACTTTGAGTGAGCATACAAACCAGGCCGGCTTTCCAGGGCAACAGAATCCAGCTCTGACTATAGACACACAGGCTTGCTTTTTTTTTTTTTTTTTTTTAGACAGGGTTTCTCTTTGTAGCCCTGGCTATCCTGAAACTCACTCTGTAGAACAGGCTGGTCTCAAATTCACAGAGATTTTGTCTGCCTCTGTTTCCTAAGAGCTGAGCTGCTTTCTTAAAGTGCCATGGCTATCCCATTGAAAAGCCCACGTTGTCTCTGTGGCCTCTTGGCTCATGGGGCAGGTTCAGACGAATGACCTAAACCCCATGTGACCTCACTTCCTGGCTGTTCAACGGTTGAGTTTACTGTGCAGACAGTAAACCCTACTTGGCAGTGCTGTGGGGATTCATGGCTCTACTCTGTAAGGTTCCTCAGACAGTGCCTGGCACAGAGAAAATGTTCTAGTATCCAACGTCTTGGTGAACTGGCCTCCCAGACAGGTCCCAGGGATCTCTGTGCTCAGAGAGAAGGTCCTTTTAAACCAGGGCTTTTCAAAGCTCAGGCAGTAGTAACTCATTTGTAGATATGGTAATCAATACAGTGGACTGCCACCAGCTCAAGGAAAAAAACCAAACATTCAGTAAAACAAGTACATTCTACATAACAGTTTCAGAAATTTTCAGATTCAATATGTACATGCTAGGTTTGGTAGAAAGTATAATACTGATTGGGGGGGGGGGGCTTAAGGTTGAAAACAAAAACCAAAACAATAACAAGAAGGCACTGACTGCCTAGGCTGCTGTAAGATAGTAGTGTCAGTGAGAATGAGCTCGTGTCCTAAGGAAAGGAGGGGCTGAGAAGGAGAGGAGCCATGGCTCAGGGTAGGGGTAAGAAAGGAGGTGGAGGTCTGCATGGCAAAGCTGGTCTTACATCACCCACCTCTCTGTCCTAAACTGGGCCTAAGCCTTCTGCGGATCGGAGAGGCTTCCAACAGTCCCACGTCAAGCCTGACATGACTCACCAGTGACAAAGACCAGGATGGACACAAGCTTCCCCATGGGAACTCCTGGACAAGGACCCCTTTGTGGCCAAGTCTGCTGACCAGACAGCTGGTAGACTCTTCGAGGAATGCACAGTGCCCGCAGAGGTCCCCCTCCCTCCAATGCCCATACACCTGCGTCTGCTGGTGATGACAAAAGCCCTCACGCTGGCAGCAGCTAGGAAGGGTCGAGCAAATATCCTCCTCTCCTTGCAAGAGATGCCTCAACTGAGGACCCCGGAGGTAAAATGAGTTGTTCAGGGTCACAGAGAAACGCGAGGCCAAGCACACAGTCCTCACTATTGGCAAAGCGCCATCTACTTGTCTTACCTGTCATGGCAGCAGAGGCGGGGTGGGAGGCAGGTGTAGGGGTTGTCTAGGTGTGTAAAGGGGTGCTTTAACACCTGGGGGCTCTCAAGAAAAACTGTGGGCGTGGTCTAAATGTCGGCATAGCAACTCGGAACACCAACACTTAACATGAGTCATGTGGCGGGCAACAGTGTGCCATCAGACAGTGTGTGCATTGGCGACCATTACAAATGCCAGGCTGGGTGGCCCACCAGCTTCCAGGGGTTTTCCTCTCTCTACCTCAAATCCTCATAGAGGCCTTGAGATCACACTCACCTGCATTACTGTATGGGGCTTGTCCATAGGTTCTGCAGGGGTTTGCTCAGCAAGCACTTTACCCACTGACCCATCTCCCCAGCCCCTCAGGGACCAATTCTACACTTCTTCTGTGACCTCTATTGTAGTCAAACTTGATGCCTAAGTAAGTGATTTAAGGCCCTTAGGGCATGTGTGTGTGTGTGTGTGTGTGTGTGTGCTGCCTTTAACTCTTTTATTTGGGCACACATAGGATGGCCATGACACACATTACAACAGTTAGCTCCAAGAACATCACATTAGTGTTCCCTGAGACTGCAGATAGCATGACTATCTTCACCACCACCAAATGCCATTGCAATCACTGTCACCATCTTACCTTCCCTATATCCCTGACTACTTTTCTACTATCATCACTGGTCCCCAGGGCACCAAAAACCTCAACATCACCATCACCACCACCACCTCTACTGCCATCACCATCTCTGCCATACTCACTGCCTCTGCCACTACCCTGGTCTCCCTGACACCTTCCCACTGAGGTCAGTGTGACTGCCCCTCCCTCTTCCCTGAGTTCATTTTGTATGAATCCTGTGGGCCCTAAGTTCAGCTAAAATTATCTGGCTTTTTGACAGGTGGCATTACTAGAAAAAAAATAGAATTTTTGTAGCTTTTAGTCAAACGTGCACGCTTTACACGTAAGAAACTTTTACATGCAGGCAAAATAAAGTTTTGTCGGTTTAACTTTTTTTTTTAATGGAAATGAAAACTATCTAGATATGAAAACTTTAACTCACGAGGGCAGGGCAGAGATGATCACATCTTGTCCCTGAAGACCTTGCAGTGGGTCAGGAGCACAGGTCCTGACCTTCCCCAGAGGGGCTGGCTGGGGGCTCCTCCTCTCTGCTTGCATTCTCTCCCTGGAGCCTGTTCACCCCCTCCGCCCTCCGAGGCTCAAGTCTGCACTGCTAATGCCCTTCTCTGAGCACCATGACGTCACCCAGATGGTTCCCATAGCCTTGGGGTCGTCTAGGTGGGACCACTTGCCTCCCCCACTTACGCTCTTCAACAGCTGCCTGAGTGGCTTTCACCAAAACACAAGCCTCGAATTACTCCTCCTCTTACAACCTTTCCTGGGGCCCTGTGGTAGAGGCAGTGACGCCTGCCTTGGGTCTAGGAGTTTAAGGCCAGCTGGGTCTACAGAGCGAGTTCCAGTCAGGACTACCCCCCCCCAAGAACAAACAAACAAACAAACAAACAAAAAATCAAACCAAAGCAAACAAACACACCAAACTTTTCCTGACTTTTCACCAAGTTTAAGGGAAAATTCAGAATCTTGATCCTACCTTTCAGGCTTAACTCATCCCAGACCCTGCCCCTATCTGCCTCTATCTGCCCCAGCATCATGGTGGTGCGTCCCTACTGCCTTGGCAATCTGCTGCTCCTCAGAAATACTTTGGCTCGCTCAGACACCAATACCACTCGTTACTTTACCTGGAAAATCTCTGCCCAGTCACAGGGCCCTGGCTGACCTGCATCCTGCTCGGAGAAGCCCTCTGCCCTCTGACCAGCCCCTGTAACCTGAGTCAGTGTGCCTTCTATTTCTCTCCACATCCCTGAACGAGTATTGAGGAATTATGATTCTTACCGACAGGGAGACCAGGAGGAGGGCCAGGCTAGGCAGTGAGTAAAGACCAAGCAGTCAGGAAGCCCAATGGGTCACTGCCTCAGCACACCGTTCTCTAGCCTAAAGGTTCCAGGATGCCTGCTAGCAAACACATTTCAGCACTAAAAATGTTCAAGAAAGATAGCCTGGCCCATCTGCACCTGAGCACAGAGCTTGTAAAGATAGAACAGCGGAGCTGAGATGTTGGCCACTGTGGTAGGTAAGGCTAGGGGCCTGTAGACCCTGGCTACTGGGCTGAAATACAGAATCACCCTGGCCTACTCTGAGAGAGGGGCTTGGGATTCTGAAGACATGATCTCATATACCTAACCCCACTGTCACTACCCTTGCTTGGCTGCAGAGGGAAACTGAGGCAGTTTTCTAATCCTCCTCTGTAGAGGGAAGATAGGAAACCCAGTTTCTTGGGTTTGAGGCCATAGTCCCTAACAGGGCTCACATTGCCCCATCCAAGACTGTTGGGGGTCTCTGTCCTGCTCCTCGAGGTGAGAGCATCTCCTTACACTTGGAACTGTTGCCGGCAGAGAATCCTTCATCATGCTGAGGTTTTCGAGACAAGATTTCTTTGTGTAGCCTTGGCTGTCCTGGAACTAGCTCTGTAGACCAGGCTAGCCTCAAACTCAGAGATCCACCTGCCTCTCTCTGCCTCCCAAGTGCTGGGATCAAAGGAATGCACCACCATCCCCTGGCTACATCTTAGGTCTTGGTGAGTGTTTTATGAGCTTCTGTAGGTGATGAAAACTGTACAGTGATTTCTTTTTTACACGTGTACTTATGAGATTCAGCAGCCATGGGGAGGGAGAGTGAGCTTATCGCTCAATCCCCAAACCTCAGCAGGTACATTTTAGAAATGTACACTTAGGCCAACAGCAGCCATTTGCTGAAGTGTCAGGCAGCATGTCTGTCTTCCTCAGGATGACTGCCTAAAATACATATCATGGGTCAGGTACCGAGGTCAGAGACCTGGATCGAGAGCTTGCATCTGCCAACCATGGGTTGGATGACTTGGGGCTAACTGTCCCTTTAGCATCCGGTCTCCTCTCCTGTTGAACAGGGGACTCAGCGATGGCCACTGAGGTCTCACACTGCTATGACATTCTTGGGTCATCTTCCAGAGTGGGGTCGGGGCAACTCACCTCACACCTTCATCTGAAGGATCTGCTGAGTGCACCAAGGGAGAACATCCTAATCAGAGGGAGGGGGTTAGAGAACTAAACTGGATAGGGAAGATGGGGCTCTTCAGGCCTCAGTATCCTCATCTGCAAAATGAAGGGTTTGCACATCACCCTGAGCTCAGCTCACTCGGGCTATAATATAATGATTCTGTGGCTTGCCGTTGGGTTGAAGTAAGAGTCCCTGACCTCGAGTGGCTCTAACTAGCTCCAGTGGAAAAGTGTCTTGACCCCACCAGGGAGCATCACCGGGTGCCCTCACCTCTGTTCATGGCTCTGTTCATATTTGAATTCCAGTCGGAGAAATCTTGACTTGGAACATTCTGAAGGGCAGCAGCCTCCTGGCTGCGTAGTGGAGCTCAGATAGATCCCCACAATCAGCTGCCTCCTAGAGGCACAAAGCCTTATATGAAAGCCCATGAAATCTCAGGGTAAGAAGAGTAAGGAAAGGCCCGCCCTGCCCAAGGATCCAGCTGCCCTGCCTCATTCCCTTGCCCTTCCCCTGACTCCAGGCCAGCAGGAAGCCAGGTACCCAGATGGGCTTCAGCAGATGTCCTTAGGCTCCACCCACATCACTCCCAGGTGTCAGTTACCATCCAGGCAAGCCTTCAAAGTCTCACCTCCATTCTTTCTGCTGCTACCATTTCCCCTGAGGTCCCCTCCCTCCACAGAGGGATAGAAGGGACACTTGTCACCTCATCAACCATCCCCCACACCATCTGTTTTTCTTCCAGACATATTTTTCCTACATACAGAGCCGCCTGAGATAATGCAGGGTTTTTGTTTTGTTTTTTTTCTTTTTTCTTTTCTTTTTTTTTTTTTTAAGGAGGGAGGCAGGACAAGGGGGGTGGTGGAGACAGATTCCCTTTCCAGTGATGTCTGGCCCAAGCTGATGCTAGTGTCAGTTTGCATTCCCTGAACATATGGGAACCAGGGAGCCAAGGAGCAGAGGAGGTATGAGATTGACAAAGGGGGAGCGGGTCTCCCTAATTCCAACCATAGCAGTGATCAGCACCCAGCGTGACTGAGAACAGGCGTATCAGAAAGATGCTCTACCTAGATGCCGGGGAGCTTGGCTCCCTCAGCTCTGGCCACCTGCTCATCCAGCCTCAGACCCCATCCAAACAATCCTTACCCCCCCACCCACCCACTCACCCAGCGTCTCCGCTTCTTCACCTCCTCTGCATGTGAGCTCAGGGAACCAAAACAGATAGTGTAGGCAAAAGTGTCTAGAGTTGGGCGTGGTGGTGCAAACATTTAATCCTAGGATTTGGGAAGCAGAGATCCTAGCATCTCTGCTTGAGATCTTCATGATGAATCCCAGGTCAGTCAGATTTACTTGGTGAAACTGTCTCAAAAACAAACAAACAAACAAACAAACAAACAAAGCCAAAGAAGAATCTGGAAATCAGAAAAGGAAAATTAAATTCTAAACCTCAAGAAGAGTAGTTCAAGATGGGATGGATTTAAACAAACAAACAAAACAAACAAAACGTTTATATACTAGCCCACATAATGGAGAAATGGGTGTATTTGTGATGCAGGCAGTGAAAAAGTCTAGGGAGTGGTAGATTTGGGGTCAGCCTGGGGCAGGCAAGAGGCAGAGGCAATACTCTTAATGGAGACTGGAGAGTCTCCGACCTGGGGTCAGAAGCCAGGGGTTCTGAGCACCCTGGGCTCTCCTCATCTCCTGTCTTTCTGCCAAGGGGAGCACAGTGATGACCAGATCCTTTCAGAGGAGGCTCCGACTGGCATCCTCCGACTAGTACCTGCGCTCTTGCCTTAGGCCCTGCAGAGAAACAGAAACAGAGGGGGAAGGATGCTTTCTTTCATGAGACTGCTGTGCACCTGGTGGCTTCCTTTGCATGCCGGTGCCTGTAGTGATGCACAGCAGAGACAAAGGACCATCCTACCCTACTTCTGAGAGCCTCCAGCTCAGCGCATCAGTCTTCTCGAGATTTGAGGACACGGCTTTTCTGATTTCCAGTCACTTTTGATTACAAGGATCTACCTTGATTCCTTGAACTCATATGCAGAGGACATGAAGGAGCAGGGAACCCTGGGTGAGCAGGTGGGTGGGGCTTGTTTGGATGAGGATCAAGGCCTGATAGACAGTTTGCCAGAGGTAAGGAAGCAACTTCACCATCTTCTGACAAGCAGCTAGACTCTTAAGGGTGCTAGAAACTGACAAGGCTGAACCTGGACAGTGGACTCAAAGAGTGGAGGCCACCAAGAGAAGTCAGTGCTTCTCTGAGCATAGCAAAGGGAGAGGGTCAGGGAGCATGAGGAATCACTTTGGTAAGGAGAGGAGAAAGTTGAGAAGGAAAAACTGCCGGATGGGTGTGGATGCTAGTGCTGCTCAGGCTAATGCATACCTTGCAGGCCGCAATGGTGTATCTCACTTATGTGTGTCTGGAAGTCTGGGGGCACGGCTGGGAGAGAGCTAGCATCCTGGGGGACTCCTGTCCATGCAAAATCTGAGGAATAAGCCACCCAGTGGACACAGGCATAAGGAGACGGCAGCCTGGATACAGGAGAGAAGGGAGGGCTGGAGTGGACCAAGTTCTGGAAGAAGTCAGAGCTCAGGGAGGATAGCATGCCCGTGGACTAAACACTAACAACGCTAGTTCATATAGAGAAAGGATTTAAATGCAGATCTGCCTGACCCCAGTGCTTATGGATTTGGCTACTACGTTCTGTGTCCTCTCCCTGATGGTCCCAAGGGAATAAGGCAATGACTTAGGCTATTGTTGAGTGGTGGAGTTGAAACACTGAAAACATTATCATTGCAATTCACAGATGCAGGGGAAATCCAATCCTTGCAGAGTGTGAGAAAATGGCTGGAATCCACTCCCTGTCCTGGCTCAAGCTAGACTCTCCGAGCTCAGAAGCAGGGCCAGCTCCTTGGGGGAATAATTTCTTCCTGTCTGCTATTTGACATACCGTCCAGTAATGCAAGGCCAGCTCCACTTGTACTAGCCCAACACCTTGGCTCCCACCCCAGGCTTATGGGAAATCACAGGTCTATCTCAGCCCCATCCACCTGTTCCCAAGAGAAAAGGGAAGGAGCCAAGATGTCCTGGCTTCACTCCTCCACAGATGTGTTCCCAGCTGTGTGATAACAAATTACAAGGGTAGGCCTCAGGCCTCCACTCTAGGAGAACCAGAAAGCACCAGAGTCATTACTGACCAATAGAAAGACAGACGAACCCAGGGTAAACCAACAGGTCAAGTCAGAGTCCCCAACCTGCCCAGAAAATAAGGACATTGCTCATTTTCACCCTGATCCAGATAGGGTAAGCTCACCCTGAGCTCGATCCTGGGCTAAGGGTTACAACGAATGCTGACCTTGAACCAAGAGGGCTACCCTTGGACAATCTTCTTCCATGCCTTACAGTCTGTCAATTTTTTTTTCATACTGTTTTGGAGACTTCATTTCCATAATAGTTTAAACAACCATCAGGCTGGCCTATAACCACCGTAAAAAAGCCAAATTTGGGGCTGGTGAGATGGCTCAGTGGTTAAGAGCGCCGACTGCTCTTCCAAAGGTCCCGAGTTCAAATCCCAGCAACCACATGGTGGCTCACAACCATCTGTAACGAAATCTGATGCCCTCTTCTGGAGTATCTGAGGACAGCTAAATAAATAAATAAATATATTTTAAAAAAAGCCAAATTTTCTCTCCTTGTGATAGGTCAGCCAGAGCCACCACCTCCTCCCCTGGGTAAATCAGCGGCTCTCTTGGACAGAGCATGGGCTTCTACATTCTGCCACATGGACCCAGGACAGAAGAAGCCAGCCAGTGGTGTGATAGGAAACGAATTCAACGTGTAGAGCAGACCAGGGCAGAGCCAACATGCTGAGCAGGCAAAGGTGCTGTTATCTCCACTTCTCCTGGAAACCTGGCTAATTTTTGGTGTCCTCCCCATCCTGGGGATGCTGCATCCTATAAGAAACTCCCCTGTTTTGTTCAGGCTCCAGAAGGCTTCCTAACACACATCTCAGAGCCTGAGCTGACTTGAAATAGGCTCAATGACTGAGCCAAACTGTGAATGGAGTCCCTTGGGACAACTGGTCACAACTGGGGTCTGAAGAGCTACAGTGGTTAGAATGAGGAAGAACAGTACGATTGCAAGCCTGTAGGAGAGGTGGGAACAGAATTATTTAGTGACTTCTGAAGGTGTACCAGGTACTCTGTACTTTTCCTTCAATTTAATCCTCACAGTGGCCCCCAAATGCTGACTATTAAGTCTCGGCCTGTAGGTGAGGAACAGGTTCAAAAAAGGCCATGGACAGGAAGGGGTTGATCTGAAATCTTACAGTCAGGCCTTTAAAGCTGGTATAGTTTCTATTAACCCAAGGAGTCAGGGTCCCAGAGACACAAATTGTCCAGGGCAAGGGTTGACCCAGAGTCTTGGTGCACACCTGTAATAGCAAGCATGGTCCATCAGGATCCAGGGTGGAGAAGGACATCCAGATAGTGTGAATGTAATGGCAACAGACCTCACTAAATGTCCCAAATCTGGCAACGGGTACTCAAGCAAGTAAGGGGGCCAGCCAGGCTCCCTGAACCACCAAAATCTTACAGAACCCCCCAGGTAGATGCATCCCTTTAAAAGTTACAGGCTCTAGGCAGATGCCCAGGAAGATCTGTCATGTCCATGGGACATTACAAGGCCAGCTTTCTCCATGCGTCATGTGGCATTGTGGCTGTGGAGCTAAGTGCTTGAGGCACAACCTAACGGTTCCTTGTTGGAAAGGACGGAGGGAAACCATGGCCTCTGTATCAGCTCCTGCCTCCAGGTTCCTGTCCTGTGTGAGTTCCTGTCCTGACTTCCTTCAGTGATGACAGCAATGTGGAAGTATAGGCCAGATAAACCCTTCCATCCCCAAGTTACTTTGGTCATGGTGTTTCAATAGAAACCCTAAGACACCACAGCTAACCTTAAACTTGCCATCCCCCTGCCTAAGCTTCCTGAACATCTGAGATTACAGAATATATACCACCATACCCAGCTCTGGTTCCTTTGAATAGATTTCTAACTCCTTTGGTCTAGATTCTGGAATCAAACGGATAATTTAGAGGCTGAAATGCAGCCTCCATTCTGTGTGCCCTACTTCAAAGTGAGACATAAGTGAACATTTCCATGGATGTAGTGGGTGCGTGCTTATAAACCCAGGCAGAGCAAGTTCAATGTTCACCCTCAGCCAACTATCAAATTAGAAGCCAGTGTCAGCTACATGAGACCCAGGTCTTGAAAAATGAGGGCAGGTGGTGAGGGAGAAGAGAGGGGAAGGGGAAAGGAGAGTGGAAGGGCAGAGGAGAGGAAAGAGAGAAGAGGAGAGGAGAGGAGAGAGGAGAGAGGAGAGAGGAGAGAGGGGAGGGGAGGGGAGGGGTTCTAGAGTCTAGTTCTGGGGCTGTGCTGTGGGTGGTCTGGTTCATGCTTTGTGGGGTGGTGGTCGGCGTTTAGCAGGACACACATGCTCCAGCTAAGGCTGAGGAAGACTAACCCCTGATGAAGACAGAACACTGCACCTTAGGCAGTGGACATCATCAGAACAGTACCTAAGGCAGGAGATCTGAACAGAGGGATCCTTAGCTGCCTCCTCCCTTTCAGTAAGAGCTACAACAGCTACAACCTGAAGGCCCTGGGGAGTTAATCTCACTGGCAACCTCACCTAAGAGGGTGAGGATACACAGGACACTGGGGGGAGGTCCTTTGGAAGCCACCTGTGTTCATTCCTTCCTTCCGATGTTTCCCCAGAGCCTACGGGCCCAGCCTACTCTTCCCCATCAAACACAACCCCACAGCTGCTGCTTCTCCTTGCCCAGCTCTCCTGCAGCTAGCCAGGAAGGAGCTCTTGCTGCCCATCTACCTCTCCATCTGCAAGCCTGCCTCAGTCTCAGGTGCACACTGGTTTGCCCTTGCCAGCTGCTTGACAAGCTTCTCATGAATTAAGCAGAATTAGAAGAAAGAAAGAAAGAAAGAAAGAAAGAAAGAAAGAAAGAAAGAAAGAAAGAAACCCAGAGGAAGAACTGGGGATCTAGGAAGCACTACATCCTAGAGATTAAATTCAAATTCTGGCAATTCTGGCTCTGATACTCATTTGCTTGCCTGACTTCCGGTGGCTTTCCTATTTTTTTTTTTTTTAGGTCTCCATTTCTTCATTTGTAAGTCCCAAGAAATAATGACCCATATGCCATAGAAGCCACGCCATCACACAATCAGTAAATATTACACATAGGTATTGCATTCTCGAGCTGTCCTTTTCCTTCTCCCTGGAAGAATCCAGTAGCAGGGCTCCTACAAAGTGCCTCCGCAGCATAGGGACCTTGGTATTCTAGGCTCCATGGCACCTTGGAGACTCTGTAGAGAGAAGGCGGAGCCTCCTGTCTGGATGGCTGCCAGTTCTCCCCAAAGGAAAGGGCCTGTTTAGTGGGTCACCAAGGGCAAAGAAAGTCTGTGTCTTCAGAGTCTGAAGGGTAACCAGTACTTAAAATGCTTGTCTGGGAAAGAAGCCAGGCATCTGAAGCCTGCAGTCTTTGCCTGGGGGTCTGTTTGGGGGAAGTTGCTCCTTCGTGGTCATGTTTCACACTCTTAAACTGGTCCAGCTCTTGTGTACATACATAGATGCACATGTAAATGCATTGTGTGCTGGGAACCAGAGTGTGCTGGTACCGATGTGCACTGATCCATGGGAACGCATGCTACCCGCTACACACTCCAACATTCAACCTCACCCAAGTCCCAGGCATCTGCTCCATGTGCCACACGACCCATCATGCCTATACATGCAAAGCGCTGGGTGCATTTGTTCTTACTAGTCATCCCGAGGTCACAGTTTATAACGCCACCGGCTCTCTATGAAAACATCTGGAACTCTTGACTCAAATCTCCTGCACCCAGCTCTACCCAACAGCAGGACGCCAATGGGATAATTCTCAGACAACTGTGCAGGGGACAGGCAGTGGGAGTGGCTGACCATACTGACCAAAGTGCTAGTTCTTGGTGCCCACATCCCAAGTAACAGCAGCACCATCAGACACACTGGGCGAGACTGCAACCCAGAAATTAGAAGGCTCTGCAGTGAAACCACCCACTCCTGTGGCCCTGAAATGTATCATTGAGCTATCTAAAATAGGTTCCAGGATGGCCCAGGCCAAGGCATGGCTCCTGCCGAGAGTCCCCGGTTGCCTTACTGAGGTCTGGATGGAATGGAATGAAGAACTATGTATAAACACAAGATGTACAGTGGTGTTGACAGCAAGAGCGGGAAGCCTGCAGAACATCCATGATCCCTGCCTCCCTTACCCAGCTGTTGCACCAAGCTAGGCAGAGGAGTACAGAAGCCTAACAGGTCCTGGACCCCTACCTTGTTGTTGTTGTTGTTGTTTTTAACATCTCACATACCAGAGGTATAAGATCTGGGATGGGCCCAACTGCGTTCCTGTCTCCACCTCTACTGAAATCCCAGTCTGCACACTGATGTTTGCTGGCCAGAAGGAAGCAGGGGCTTGACTTTATTGAACCAAGTGGAACGGAACCAGGGAGGTTTGGGTGTCCAGCCTCCCCAGCTGCAGAATCAGCAGCATGCGGAGGTGTCTGACTTGATGGCAGGGATTCTATGGGCTTCTGTTGGAGGTCACCTCCCCATATAGGGTAGTCAGCTGGGTCTGGTGCCCTGGCTCTTTTATGTGTAAGAGAGGGAAGGCTGTAGGCTCCCTGGACATCAAACACTTGTGGGTAATCCAACAGGGGGTGGGGGGAGGTCAGCCAGAGCAAATGAGAAACAGGTGACGTCCATTTCCTTCTGCTGGCTGGCTAGCAGAGGAACTCCCGGCAAAGGGAAAGAAAGGCTTGTCAGGAACAGCTTCCCTGGGACAAGGGGTGGGGGGACCTATAGCCAGGTGCTCTGAGTCCTCCAGATCCTCAGCAGGGACTCATTTTAAGATGTAAATAGTATGCGGAGTCAGGAATATGGTCCAGGTGGAAGATAGGCAATATCAGGCCTGGGAACCAGGTACATATAGGTCAGACTCCCTCTCCACGACGTTGTATTTAAAAATAATAATAATAATAATAAAGAGAAAAAGATACAGGCAAGAAACATGAAAAGACAGTGTGAAGGGAGAAAAGATGAGATGAAACTCAGACAGGGATCTAACTTATGTGAGATGCAGGCTCCCTTCATCTGAAAGGATCCAAAGAGCAAATGTGCACCACGGAAGAAATTCTCAGAAGACAGAATCTTTGTTCAATGGAAAGAAGGGGTGGGGGTGGGGGGAGGACCTTCCGACAGTGAACGCTTTCCAGGAAAATAAGGTAGTGAGCCCTCTGTTACCAGGAGTGTGTAAACAGAACACCCACCTGCCTCTGATGCCACAGAGGGATTAATTTCAGCATTTAGTGGGCGGCTCACTTAGACAATTCCCACTCTTTGGTTCTAAGAAATCCCAGGGAAGGCTGAGCAGGTTGTAGAGAGGAGGGCATCTCGCTGCAGTGAGATGAGCAGCAGCAGCCGCAGCCGCAGCCGCAGCCGCAGCCGCAGCAGGCGGGTGCTGAACTGCAGCTGTGCACCTTGGAGACTCAAGCTGCAGGAAGCACCCTGCATCATTATGAGTCCTAGGGCTAGAGGCTGAAGAACTGGGAATGAACTTATTGGAGAGGGGCAAGACTGAGGGTAGCAGAGGAGGAGAAACTGGTTGGGCAGTTTGGGATGAGGGGCAGGGAGTGGCTGATTACAGCCCCAGAAGCAGATTGGGCACAGGACAGAAGAAATAAACCAAGAAAGTATCAGGAAACACCCACCAGGGTCCCAGAAGGCTCAGTCCCGTTTAAGGTCTCCCGGCTTGGAGTCAGTCAATCGTGGGAAGAGCATCATCCTGAGTATGTTTTCGGGGGAGCCACAGCAGCTCTGGGCACCCTTGCTCCTCAAACCTTCTCCACAAGATAGAAAGAAAAAGGGCCTACCCCTAAGACCTACTCAGCTCTTGCCCTCTGAGACACAGAACCCAGGTTGTCTTGTGAAGAGACCAGCTTCAGTCCTGCCATCAGGAGCAGCGGAACAGGACTCCCCATCGACCCTTTGGTGGAGACCCAAGCCTGGCCTTGGATGAAGCCATCCTGAAAGTGGCAGGGAAAGAAATGGTCTGCTTGGTGGAAGGCAGGAGCCCTAAGGTCCTGTGTCATCTCCTATTCCACCCGAGCACATTCACCGGCTGGTCCAGCATGCTGTCGCAAACCATCAACCTGTAATTCCAAAACTCCCCTCTAGCCAAATGCCACTACTCATTTGAAGGTCAGCAGGAAGGGTTGCCGACACTCTTTCAAGGCCTCAGAGAGTTCCTGGGATCACCAACCACGCTTGTGGGTGGAGCTTCTGGTACTAGGTGAGCTTGCACACACACACACACACACACACACACACACACACACACACAGCTGTGTCAGGGCAAGTTATCTAGAGTCACGTGTCCACTCCCCCCGACTAAGGCACAGGAGGAAGGATGGCGAGAAGTGCTTGGGAAAAGAGGTCATCCCCACAGCACTTGATACAAGTCCAGAGTGCATTCTCCGAAGCAATCCTTTCCAACCCTCCTCCCCAACGCCCCAGTGCCTTAGAAATGGATAGCTTCCTGCCTTTTCTCCTTAATTGTATTTGGTCGGTGCTTTTGAGGGTAGAGAACTGTTGCCATGGAAACCCATCCATGGATGCCAGACACCTTCTGTGAAGAAATGGGACTAGGAATGCCAAGACCTGGGTTCTTTCTCACCCTGACCTCGGGCCATCTTAACTGTTTTACTCTGTTCCAGTCTTTCCTGGAAGGCTGAACGCTTGGGGAGTCAACAAACTGACTGCTTTAATCTTCCGATAAAGAGCTGATGAGCTGAAGGAAGTATGACTTGGGGGTGCAACTGTAATTTTAACTTCTCTATGTTAATATAAGTGCTCTTTGATCCACCCAGGATGTTTACCACGGTCTAATCAATCCCTGCCTCTGCCCTTACAGGATGAGCCATGAGAGGGTCTCTTCCACTCATAGATGGGGAAACTGAGCCCTGGAGGAGGAACCAGAACTTAGGACTTCTGGACAAAGATTCGGGGACTATCACTTTCTGCTTTGCCCCAGAGCTGGCCTACTGTCCTTCCTCCAGAATCAAACGATCTCACGGACTATCAAGCTAGGGTACTAGAACTGGCCTATTTCCCCTGGGGCTGGCCCTTAGCCTTCTATGGCTTTCCACTGTCTCCGGGGGGACCGTAGTTACTTGGCAGCTTTCAGGTTAGGGAAGGGACCAAGAGCCTGGTTAGATCATCTGGGCCCCAGCTGAAACGGGGAAGGCATGACCAGCTTGCAGTTCTTCCCCTTTATTCCACAAAGGCTCCTATTTGTCCCAGCTCCCTGCCCTTGGCCTGCAGAGTCGGGTCTGAGATGGTACTGGGGAATGTGCATAAGCTGATACTGGGCTTCAAGGGTGGGAACAAAAACTCCTTGACTTTGGCCATGGGGAGACATCATCGCAGCCTTGTCCCCAGATGCTGCCCTGCTGCACACCTGGGCATACCTGTATAGGCCCTGGGATGCCAACTGGCTCTACCTTCTCCCTCACGCCTCCTGGTCCTCTCTACCTCATCTGCACACAGGAAGAAGGCTTGGCCTAAAGTCATCAGCCACCTCCTATCATCTGACTAGGCAGTGTATTCTGGGGCCTGATGCCACCACCGTATCTTGGTCTTCTCATCTAGAGGCAACACGGAAACCTCTGCAGACTTCACACCTCTCCCCTCCACCCGAGGGCGAAGCTCCACAGCTCTCCACGAGGCCATGAGAATGGCTCTGCTGGCCCAGGACCAGTGCACACACACCTTCATCAGACCCCTCCACACCTGTGGGCCCTTCCTCCTCTTAGGTCTCCCACAAAAGAGCTGTAACTGAGGACTCAGGAACGAATGGATTCTTTGGCTCAGGCAGCAGGTTCTTGCCTTTGGCCCAGCATCTGACCAGTTAAAAAGGGAGGAGGTCCCTGGTCGCCCGATAATTTGTTAAGTGATGGGGAAACAACAGCTCAGCAGGAATAAGGGACCACGGCTCAACTTCTCTTCCTCTCCTGTCCCTAGCCAACTCTACGACCATCTTTCAGAGTTTCTGTGGTGACCTTTCTTGAGAAGCAGCTAAGAGGCCTTTGATGGGCAGTGTGGGAAATGCCTTGAAGAAGGAGGGCTAGATTAACTAACCACACCCCAAACAGAGGAAGTTCTGACCTTAAACATGGAGCTCTGCCCTCTACTCCAACACCCCTCTTCCCCTGCCCAAAGCATATGAAGGCCCTGTCCCCTCAGCCCTTTTAGACTATGTACATTCATTCCGAGATAGCCCCATGTCTCAAGGCCCAATTCCATGGCCTCCTTTGGTGAGGCCTAAGACAGGCCTCCCTTCTCAGTCCCTCTCTAGACCCCAGTCCAGTTTTCATTCTCCACATAGCTCCAGGGGTGCCTGGTGCCTAGTTTTCCTTGTTGTCTGTCTAAGCCCACTGAATGGAGAGCTCCTTGAGGGCAGGATCTCTGAGAGGCTCAACAGGCAATAGGGTGGCACTTCTGCCTGTCACTTCTACACACTCCACCCCATCTCTCCTTTCCACTCTCAAATCGAATTTGGGGGGGGGGGGAGCCGAAAGGCACAAGGCTGTTTTCCTCCCTTTGCCCTTGTCCAGTCTACCGACTGCCTCTGCGCGAGCCATCTGTGTCAGAGGCAGAATCCTTGTTCACCAGACCCTCACCACCCCACAGGCGGGGAGGTCTCAGGAAGACTGCAGCAGGCTGAACAGGTTTCCTTCAGCATTCTCCAGGGGCCTTGGGCCAGCCCTAGCTTCTCTCTCCATCAATCTGGTCACTTGGACCGCCACCTTCCTCTTGGCCCCGCCCTTTCACACGCTCACGACACGCCCCTTCCCAGCCCCCAGCAGAGCCGGTACCAGACTACAAGGTACCCAGGAAGATGGGGTCCCTGGGCTCTGACGCCTGAGGACCCACATTCACTGCAACAAGTCTGTGCACTTAAGGTGGCTAGCAGCCGATCTCCCGCAGCTCTTGTACTGCTGGTGCGGGCTACCAAGGCACAGCCGCCTCCTTAGGCACATCTTCCATGCATCCTTGTCTGAGGACAGGGACTCTACAGAAAGAAAACACGGTTCCCGGGCTGGCTCGGGATTTTTTCCTCGGACTGTTCAGGCTTGGAGAACAATGGAGCAGCTCTCTGGCTTCCTCCGCCGAGCAAGCTTTGTTTCTCTCTTCCCGCCAGCTTGGCTTTCATTAGCCAAAGGGCAAAGGCTTCTCGGGAGTCTCCTTGCAAAATCCCAGACCTTTCCCTAAAACATTTAGGGGGATGGGGTGACTGCTTGGGGCTGGGGGAACGGACGTGTATCCAGATGCGCACAGCTGGCTGCCCGCCCGCCTCCTTGGCCCCAGACACTTCTTGCTGCCAGCTCCCCCACACCCGGGGAAATCCGACTCAAGCTCCCACCCGGGATTCACAGAGGAAGTGGAGCCTCAGCCCTGCTCCAAGGACCAACTAGCCCTCACATCTGCTTTCCCCACATCTCTGCTCTAGATTTGGGCTCCTACCCTAGGCTTCCCTAGCAATGCTGGATGCTGTGTTATTCAGTGCAGACCACTCCTCAGCTGGTGTTTCTACCAACCTCACTGTGGTTTTCCATATTAGGACTCTGGACCTTAAAATTCAAGGGAGCTAATGATTTCGGAGCCCCCAAGTCCCCCCGTCTCCATTGTCCACCCTCACTTCCAACAAGCCACAGCAGAGCCCAGGCTCCCATCAGCGACATCTTTAAGGCACACGTTAGCCAGACACAGCTGGAGGTAGGCCAGCTCTGCACATCTGGGCAGTAATACCCCTCCTAACCTGGCCAGTGATCGGTATAGAAGGGAGAAAGGGGGAAAAGCAAACCTCTCCCTGCAGCTGGCCAGGAGAAAACCAGGGGCGGGGTGGGGCGGGGCAGCAAGTCTTACCTAGCATCTGGCTGAAGAGTAGCTGTTCCAGGTCGCCCAGCACGGTAACCACAAGCTCGGGGTCCACCTTGAGGAAGGCCCGCTCCTCCTGGCCCTTGGCAGAGGGCACAGTCCCTGAGCCCTTTTGCGCTTTAGCCTTGCTGGAAAGCAGTTCGTCATCCGATTTGCCATCATCGCTTACCGCTGCCTCAGGCGCCTTGCTGAGAGGCTTGACCTCCGCATAGGGTCCCCGAGGAATCCGGCTAGGTTTGCCTAGGCTGGGCGCTAGCGGAGCCAGTGGGGTCTTGGCGCCGCCGGTAGAACCACCTTTGGGTTGGAAGAGCGAATGCTCAGACTTGGACAGCGTCTTGGACATCAGAGGAGTCTCGCGGCCCTTGGGCCCCAGTTTGCCCAAACCCTTGGGTGCTTTGGCCATATCATCACTCCACTCAGGCTCATACAGCTGCAGCTTTTTCTCGGAGTCCGTGAGAAACGAGAGGTTGGTGAGCGACTTCTGTTTGCGCAGGTTGGAGGTAGGCAGCCCGCCGGGGACACGACTGTCCACGCTGCCGGACTTGAAGACCTTCAGCTCCGCTGCACTGGCCTTGGCCATACTGCCACCGCCTCCTGCCGCCTTGGCGCGCTTGGGCAGCATGCCTCTGCTGTCCACCGCGGCTGCCTTTCTGCTGGCTCCCCGAGGCTCGTCCGCGCCCTCGTCGCCGCCGCTGCCGCTGCCGCCGCTCAGCTCCACCTCGGGCTGCACGCTCTTGACGCTGCTGCCCAGCATTCTGCCTGCGAGGAGCGCATGGACGATCCGCGCGTCTGCAGGCACGGGGCGGGGGAGGGGGCGGGAGCGCCGGGAGAGGAGGGGGCGGAATGGGGGGGAGGACGGAAGAAACCGCGGAGGAAGGGGAGAGGAAGGGGAGGGAGCAAGGGGGCGAGCGGAGGGCGAAAGGGAAAGAAATGCGGAGAAGGAAGCCGGGGAAGAGGAAAAGGCAAGGAAATAGCGGGTTGATGGGGCGGGGTCGAAGGAAAAGGGGCGGGGCGGGGAGAATATAAATTAAAAAATTTGTATCAGTCAAAGGAACGATAGAAAACCAGCGGCTCCATCGAAGCCAGGTCGTGCTGTGATGCTGGGATCTCGTCTCTGTCCCCCGGCTAGCCGATCCGTGCTCCGGGCTGCACACTCCGGGGCAGCGCCCTCTCTCTACTCCTCCCTCCAGCTCGTGGAGAGGCTGCGGGCTGCAGCTCCCAGCGAGAAAGAGGGGAGGGGGAAGGCGGGGAGCAAACAGGAGGAGGGGTGGAGTGTGCGCAAGGGGAGGGAGGGAGGGGAGAGAGTGTGTCTATTTCTGGCTCGGGAGGGGGAGGTGTCTGTGAGCTGAGCCCCGGGGGCACAGAGAGGATCCCACCAGCTTTTCTCCTTGCTTTCTACAGAGAGATGGGGTAGAAGGTTCCCTGCTGCATCTGGAAAAAAGCACGAGTGGAGGAGGGGAGACTTAGGGGTACAGGTAAAGGTACTGGGAAAGGGTGTCTTTGACCCAGGAGAAAGAGTGGCCCTGTAGGTCATGGGTAGAAACTGGCAGAGCCTGAGGGAAGCTCTCACAAACCATTACCTTTGGTTTCCCTCAGAAATTCTTTATCTTTAGTTACCTTTAGTCTCTGTGGTATTTTGCCCTCCTAAACCCAGAAGGTAAGGGACACAGGACAGAACAGGCTGCTTTAGACAGTGCCTAGGGTTGACAGGGACAGGGAACTGAGGAGTTGAAGCAGCTAACCCTTGGGAGCAGGGGTCTGAGTCACCATTCCACTTGATCACATGACCTTGTCAAAGTCATTGAACCTCTGTTGCTCTTACAATGGTTTTAATCCTAGCCTCCTAAGAAAAAGGGCTTTGGGACACTAAGGACACAGAGGAGAGTTAGCATAGGTCCCTTGGCAGAGCTGCAAAAGCATTTTTTTTTATATTTATTTATTTATTTATTTATTTATTTATTTATTTATTGGTTTTTGGAGGCAGGCTTTCTCTGAGTAGCCCTGGCTGTCCTGGAACTCACTCTGTAGACCAGGCTGGCCTCAAACTCAGAAATCCGCCTGCCTCTGCCTCCTGAGTGCTGGGATTAAAAGCGTGTGCCACCTCTGCCCAGCTGCAGAACCAACTAAAGAGATCCTGGATATGTTTGTTCTATCAGCATAGGAGCTCTCTAAGTACCATGCTAGCCCAGAGTAGGTATTAATGACTCAGGCTCTGAGGCCAGATGGCTGGACACTGGGTGCTGGCCAGAGCCCAGGGTACTGACCAGAGCCCTGGGTACTTTAACTTCCATGATGACCCCAGGGCTGGATTGAGATTCTATGAACCTTTCTAGGACAGGGACTGTAGCAGAGAGGCTGTATCTAGCACAGTGCTAGAAATGGGGTTATTGGGCAGAGAGATGAACTGTGAACTTTTAGCTGACCTTGGAGATCCAGAGAAAGATGGAGAGAGTCTACCCTTAAGGAACTTAATGCCTGACAGGGATACAAGGCAGACAACCCAAGACTCAGGGAGATAACTTTGTCCCTGTGAAAAATGCAATGTCACACACTTATCTCAGGAAGACAGGCATGGATATTTTGTGTTCTAGTTACAGAAGTGGCAAGAGGTGCTGCCTCACAGTGCAGGCAGAGGTCTGGGTGTTGAGATTCACCAGGCAGAGTACGCTCAAAGGCCCTAAGTCCAGATCTTGGGAAACTCAGAGGTGGAGCCAAGCCTGCAAGTCCATGTAGGACACAGAGATTTGAAGCTGGTCAGAGGACTGTTGGGGACGTTCCAGCTAGACTCTGAGCTGTCACAGGACACACAAACACTCATGCTTGTGCCTGAACATAAGCTCCTAGTTCAAGTAAGAGCTGGAGTGTCTCTGATCCCACAGATGACTTGTAATAGTGTCACAAACCACTGGACCTTGGGAATCCTCCTGCTTCAGCCCCCTGAGTGCTAGGATTGTAGGGGAAAAATCATTTTAAAAGTTCTCATTCTTATCTATCTGCCATTCTGTAATTTATATAATATTTCCCTGACTTCATCACACGGGGATGTTGCTGTCTCTAAAAATTGCAATTTGAAAATCAAAGGCGGCAGGTGGGCGGATTGATCAAGTACTTGGTTGTTATTGATAGTCCCCCACCCCCACCCCGCCCCCAGCATATAAATTCTTCTCCTCTAGTTAACAATCTGACTAAACAACCCCATGTCCATTCACTCATGCCTACTGCTGCAGCCAATACCCCTGGCTGAACCTGATCCTTCCCCTCTGATGGCCATATCTGTAGGGAGGCCTTCAGCACTTTGTGAGGCCCTATTCCATGAGTCCTTCTGTCCATCTGCATTTCCTTTGCTCCGGATGCCCACTGCCCCCGGGACCTGACCTTCCTTCCGCCACGGTTGTCTCACTCCCTTACTTGATCCTGTGTGTCAGCTCAGTTCTTCCTCTTCTCTGTATCCTCTTTGTTCCTCTAGCCTGTCTCTCACGGGATTTCGTATTCCCCAAATCTCAAGTTCCTTCCCTCCGTCCAGTAAATAGCCCCTGAAATTCTGCTTCTCTTCAGAAGAGGACAGACCAGATGAAAGACTTTGGGCTGAAATCAGGTTGGTAGCTGTTCTCACCAGAATAGAGGTCCCACCCCTTTCTACCTTCTAAGCCTGGGGTCCCTTTCCCTCCCCCACAGCACGTCACCTGTCAGTTTCTGAGATGTAAAATACTGTCTATGCACAATGTCACAAATTGCCTCACTGCCAGGATCCTTGAGAGCCGTCTTCCTCCTGTCTTTATAGGATCTTCCTGGGGCCAGGTAGCAGTCCCTTACACACCAGCCTGGCATCTTGGAATACTCCAAGGCTCCCTAGCACACCTCTGTCTCACTCTTTCCTATTCTTTTCACATCCTCAGTGTTTCCCAACCGTCCTCTTCTGGAGGGAGGATGCTCTGCTGCCGTGGCAACAGCCATTCTGGCATCTGTCGATAAAGCCGAGATGTACAGAGCATTTCCTCCAGTGATTCCTAAAAAGAGAGGGTTCTGCCATGTCATATTGTCTCAAGATCAGCCCTGAGCCCCTCAGCCTCAGCCATTTCCCCCTTTGCCACCCTGAGAAAATGCCAGGTCTCAAATGGTTTGTTGCTCAGAGACCAATGATCCTCAAGGGACTGCAAGATTGGGGGGGGGGGGGAGGCAGTGGGCTGGGCAGACAGAGGGTGCTGATGATGTCAGTGATCTGAGAGTTGGCTCCTGCCAGTTCCTACTGGGAAGGTGGGGAAAGAGGCTGGTTTGGAATCATTTATATCTTCAGTCCCTAGCACTCTTATAGCTTGACACCCTGTGTCTGCCCATTTTGGTACTAGAATTAGGATGTACGATTCAACCATGTCTATTGACTGATAGCTTTGAAGCAGTGTAAGGAAGGAAGATGTAGGAACAGGGCCAAGGAAAGGCATGCTGTGGGGACTTTACATTGTCACACTCCTGTGACTGAAAAGGATGTAACACAACGTGGGGTGGTGGGTGGTCTGGGGCTCCGCTTGTTGGGATAGTGTTAGCAGAGCTGGAGAGAAGGCACTGGAAGGGAGAAGAAGGTAGAAATGAGAGCTGAGCTGTTCCTGACCCAGTGACCTCGAAAGGTGACCTTGGAAAGAAGGAATGTGAGGGAGAGGGCATGGTGGCAGGGGTGGGGTGGGGAGTCCACACCCTGCTCCCTACAGAGCTCAGCACAGAGTTTGGGGACAGGCATCATTCTTGTTTCGGTGCCCAGAGTTAGGATCTGGAGAACAAGGACTAGAAACCCGATCATGTGTGTTGTATGTGCAAGCCTAGCCTGTTATCCCCGGCTAGGGCCTGGCACCATCAACCCCAAAGAGTGACAGCACTTTAAGGCTTTCTGTGTTCACCCCCCCCCCCCATAATAACCTTCTTTGTAACTTTCCAAGAAGATTCTGATACACCCCTGTTCTTCTACCAGGTCATTTCCCTAAGTCACTCCACCCCTCAGCAGGGACCTCAGAATGTGGGCAAGACCGGCCAGAGGCTGTGGAAATAACTGATGTTTGAGCACAGAGACTCTAGAAAGACAGCTCCCAGTTGCTCATGCTGGTTCATGGCCAGCTGGGATAGATGTTGGGGATTGAACAAAACACAAAACGGAAACCCTTTTCCTCAGTGGGACAAGACAGACAACGAATTGGCTTAGAGATACCAGCTACTTAAAAGCGCTAAGGAAGGGCCGACAAGATAGCTCAGTGGGTAAGCACGCTTGCCCCTGAGCTTGGCAAATTCAGCTCCATTCCCAGAAACCAAAGCGTGGAACCGACTCCGTAGAGTTGTCCTCTAGGGTCCCACGGACACACGCAAAATAAATTAAAAAAAAATGCTAGGGAGAAAGAGTCTGGATGAAAATAAGAAATTCATGGTGCATTTTTGAAAGACAAGGAAGATGTTGGAGAGAAAGAAGAGGGGTGAGAGGATGTGAGAAAGTGGTGAGAGATTGGGGGTGGGCAGGGCACAGAGGGCCTTTTAGGTCTTTATATATAGATGTCATTTGGAATCACACAGGCAGAGAGAGAGAGACCTGGCTTCCTTCTGAGTCTTTTGTGGACACAAATTGTACAAGTTCTTGGCTGAAAGATGGTGGTGAAGATAGATAGTAGTGGAGACGGCTATGGAGACAGTGGTCATGAGAAGAAATCAGCAGTGGCGTTCAGTAGAGCCATTAGAACCTGCTCATGGGCTAAATGTGGGTGTGCAGGAGAGAGGGGGGTCAAGAATATTATCCCTGGGCTGGAGAGATGGCTCAGCGGTTAAGAGCACTGACTCCTCTTACAAAGGTCCTGAATTCAAATCCCAGCAACCACATGGTGGCTCACAACCATCTGTAATGAGATCTGATGCCATCTTCTGGGGTGTCTGAAAACAGCTACAGTGTACTTACATATAATAAATAAATAAATAAATAAATAAATAAATAAATAAATCTTTTTTTAAAAAGTGTCATAAGGCTAATTGTCAGTAGACCCTCTGTCAAAATTAAAATAAAAAAAAAGAAGAATATTACCCCTAAGGTTTTGGGCCTGTACAACTCTTGAATGGATTTTTTTTTTCCCCTTGAGACAAGGTCTCACCAAGCTAGCCTTGAACATAATATCCTCCTGCCTCAGTCTTTTCTGAATGCTGAAATTGCAGTGTGCTAACAAACCCAATGTCCCTCAACCCTTTGTGAAGGCTAATGCCCTTTCTTTAAGGATGCCACCCCCCTGCCCCACCTGCCCCGCCCCACTGCAGCCACTTTGATGATCCCCTAACATCTGTAGCCGTCATTCATCACCTGTTTGTGTTTCTCCAGAATCCATTTTTGGTTGAACTTGTCTTCAAAGGCTATCAGAGTCCCGTGCGCGCGCATAGTGGGCTCTCAGGAATATTTGCTGAATGACGACTGATTCAGTGAATGAATGCGTGACTCACAACAGATGTGTGGGGCCTGTAAACAGGGGTGACCTCTCAGTACCCTGTGGTGAGAGACAGCACAGCTGGCGCGTGGAGTGGGAGCCAGGCCTCTGGGATGCAGTCCCAGGAACATCTTTCCTCAGCAGCCCTGGGACAGGGGGAGGCCACTGATTCTGTCCTTGTCCCCTTCAAAGGAAATTCCATATCTTCAGGGAATGACCTTGGGAAATCTAGCTAGGAGGTCCACTTAAGCCCCCAAACTTCTACTGTATTCAGAGGTATGGGGGAGTTTTGCTACACATCTGAGAGAAAGGGGTAAGCAAGGCCACTGTATCCTCACAGCCCAGACTGTCTGCTACAGGTATAAGTACTAAACTAGGACTAGGGTCTGCCATCTACTCCTATGTGCATAAGAAACAGTTAATGACGGACACAGTGCTGTCACACAAACACCCCAGCACACTTATACCTCCAGGAACCCTCTTAGATTGGTCTACTTGCTTGCCAACAGCCCAGCTGCTAGCTTTGCTTTGCAATAGAATTGGTAGAGAAGACATTACTGTGCTCTCTCCAAGTCCCTGGCACACCCTCTCTAGTCCGACAGACTCCCTGAGCTCAGGGATTACAGGTTTTCATTCTAGGCTCAAAGGTCAGATGTATGAGCTTAGGGGAGAGATTATGATCTGCCTGCCTGTCGGGGAAAACGTGGCTTGAGATGAAAGAA
Organism: Mus caroli; assembly: GCF_978045245.1. Lineage (NCBI taxonomy): Eukaryota > Metazoa > Chordata > Mammalia > Rodentia > Muridae > Mus > Mus caroli. The sequence continues at coordinate 132,172,283 of NW_028227256.1, forward strand.
CAGTAACAGAACCAGGGTTCAGGAGATTTGCCCCCACCTTGCTCCCAACCCTGGACCATAGTCTGCCCCTACCCTGATCCTGCCCCAATCACAAAAGGACAGAAATGTGGATCAACCCAAACATATTCCCTGAACTCCCAGCTGCCTGGCCTCCTGCTCCTCTATGCCCCAATATGGGCAGGATAGGGATAACAATAACGCAGGGATGAGAGAGGGGGCCTGGAGAAGGAAACCAAGTTACTACCCCTTACACAAAGAGACAGGTCCTGAAAACACTAGAGGATGTCTCTTTAAGGCTGGAGAAGCATTGGCCCTCTTCCAGAGGTCTGCAGAACCTGAGGAAACAGGGTTTTAAAAAAGCCTGCTCTAGACCTAGCAATGTAAGGGCATCGGACAGGCCCTTCCTCTAGTCATGGGTTCCTCAGGAACCCCATGGCTAGAATGTCTGGGGCCAGCGGAATCTAGCTCTGGGCTATAGTATGCTGCTCCTCACTTATGACAAGTGTTCTGGACCCCATGCTTATGAGTACACTGTAGCTGTCTTCAGACACACCAGAAGGGGGCACCAGATCCCATTACAGATGGTTGTGAGCCACCATGTGGTTGCTGGGAATTGAACTCAGGACCCCTAGAAGAGCAATCAGTGCTCCTAACTGCTGAGCCATCTCTCCAGTCCAATCCTATTCTTATACATGAGGTCTTACTTCCTGGTGGCTGGTTTTCATGGAGGTAGGGTTGTGGGCCAGGGTCTGAAGGCTTGGAGGCCCTCCTTCCCCCCATAACCACAGCTCTGTGAATTGCAGGAGGAGGATCTTTAATGTGGTGGTCTGGATGACCTTTCAAGGTAAGGACCACTCCACCTCAGTGGCCTAGCTGCCACATGGGCCTGTGCTGACCAGTACACAAGCCCTCTACAGCTCTGGCTTCATCTCCTGGCAACCACGGCCCCTAATGCTCTTCTACTTGTCTCTGCCTAGGTCTAATCTCACCCCTGTACCTTTGCTTTGCCTGAACTTTTTATATATATATATATTCAAGTCCAATATATCTTGCAAGGCCCCATTGCCCAGGGATCCCTTGTTGACTGCCCCACCCAACTCTGTGCCCCTCCTCCCTGTTGATGTAGTTAAGAGCCGCGAGACCACATTCTGCTTAGTTGCATTCCAAGCCAGACCCTCTCCCACCACCGAGGTGAAATCCTCCTCGGTAAGATAGGTGATAGTGCACTGAGGCTTGCTGAACTGAGGGCAGGAGACCCTGCGGGCACCACATACCCGGGGCCCCCTTATATACGGTGTGTACCTTATAAACCCTATATGTCAGAGAGTATCATTATCTTTATTTTATGGAGAAAGAAACTTGCCCAAGATCACACTGGAGGTACCTTAGAAAAATCAGACTTCAAGTACAGGCCTTTGAGAGGCCTCCAGCCTACTCTCCTTCATCAATATGCAGCTGAGTCTGGAGACTTGCTTCGTACTGCATACTATTCCAAGAAGCATGGAGCCCCTAATACAAGAAAGCCCAAGGTCCCACTGATGAGACCCTCTAACCCCTATACTATTCCGGAGGGTAGAGTAGCGCCTCGACCACAGTCACAGTAAACCTGGCCCACTGAATCCAGGGAATGGCGAACGAGAGGGGACCCATCCCATGGACAGAGGATGTGGCATATAATACCACCAGTCTCCACTTGTCTCAGCTTCTCAAACTCTGTCCTTCCCAATCCCAGTGACCCTAACACTCCCTGCAAGCTTCAGATTAATCCTTGCTATATGGCATTAGATGCCTGTGTTCTCTGCACTGCCACTGGTCTTGTAAATTAGGTAGGGTGGGAAGATCTGAAATCTCTACTTCCTCTGCTCTTAGGACTTCCAGGAGATGCTGAGAGAAACACCTAATCTAGGGCACTCTGTCTGAAATTGTACTCATTTAAGACTACTTCCCCTCATTTCTCTGGCCAACAAGAAGTCCAGATGTTTCCACCTGGATGTGTCCTATATATTGCCATGGCAACTGTCCCATACACACAGCTTCAATGGCCCTTGCACACTGGGCCTCGGACGAGCTCTGTACCACCTAGATAACATGGTCCATAGACCAAGACTGGCCTAGATTGGTTGTCACGGCAACTATGGGCGTGAGGCAAGCAAAGGGAGAGAAGAGTAAAATGTGTGTGTGTGTGTGTGTGTGTGTGTGTGTGTGTGTGTGTGTGTATGTGTTGTGTGTGTGTGTGTGTGTGTGTGAGAGAGAGAGAGAGAGAGAGAGAGAGAGAGAGAGAGAGAGAGAGAGAGGACCCCATATATTCAGTAGAAGCAGGCAGGCAAACTACTTGGGTGAGTATATGTCCTTTTTTATGATCTAACCCAGAGTCAAAGCAGATCTTCCATGCAGTGTTGCTTGTCTCAGGCTGCTGAATCACAAGGTTACATGGAGCTGTGGAGATAATCTTATGCAACATTTCCCTCCAGGGAATAATTGACCTATTTGTAACAAACCCTATTGCCTCACTGTGGGCCAAGTAAACCCCAAACAGAAGGGAAACACAAGGTCCACAGTTGAGGTTGTCTTGCCAACCCATTGATGACATCCTAGCACAGAAAATAACTTGATGATCTGTATCCACAGACCAGATTTAGGCAGTCAGTAGACTGAGTCACCAAATGTCAGCCACATGTCCAGATAGATGACAGACATGTGTCTCTGAGACACAATGTCCATCAGTTTCTTAAGGAGGTTTGGAAGCGCCAAACAGTTAAAGATCACTGTATGAATAAAAAACCTTAACAGGATGTGGCCAAGACACTGCTTGGAGACACCTAGCCAAATACTGCCCAGAGAAGACACTCCCATGCTGTGGCAGCTCTCACTGGTCCACTGACACCTCTGGGCTTTTATTAGCGTTTTTGTTAGATTTCTCAGTAAGGCATAGTATTCCATAGAGGGCTGCCATGGATTTGCATTTCAATTATTTTTAACCGCTATCACTGGCAATTGGTGTAGAAAAATAGCTCTGCAAATCCTAGAAATAGTTCTTAGCGCAGTGGGCGGGGCTTTTACAGCTGTGGGCGGGGACTTCAGAGAAGAGCACTTCACCTTCTCAGAGTCCAGTCTTAGCAAAGGGAGCTTGCCACTTCAGCACTTCCTCCTGCGTCCGCATGGACCTACCTGGCTTCTAAGGCAGGAAGGATGCAGTGAGCTCACAGAACCCTGCTCCTGGCTGGACCTGTTTAGTTTGGAATCCCAGGCTCTGTATACGCAGCTTCTGCTTCCACTGAGGTTGAATCCCCCTTCAGTTTGGAAGTTCTCTTAGCTATCTGACCCCCATTTGCACTGCTGAATACCCTCAGTTTGTATTTCTGCCCTCAGTGGCAGTGGAATCCTTAAAAGTAGGTAAGGCTTGTGTGGTGGTGCATGTCTTTAACTCCAACACTTGGGAGGCAGAGGCAGGCAGGTCCTGTGGGTTCCAGAACAGTCTGGTCTATCGCCACAGCAAGTTCCTGACTAGCAAGTGCTACACAGTGAGGTCCTGTCTCAAGAAAACAAAACAAAGTAAGTTATATCCAGGTATTTCTTGACTTTCTCTTGTTCCCAGGGCTCTGGCTGCTCTGGGGTGTCCCTTCCTTAGCTTCCTCTGGGCCTCCGGTCCCCTCAAGGCCACACCCAGTGTGAATAGAAGACATTCATGGCTCCTGTGTCTGTTACCTTACTCTTCAGCTACTTGTCCCAAGCTCCTTCTCTGTAAGTCTGCTGAGCATCCTGGATGGGCAGAGCCAGGGGCTCTAATCCTCTTGCCAAGGGGGCCATGTGGGATATAAGAGGATATAGTCCAGTTTCTGCGAGGCACCAGGACGAGGACAGCTTTGACCCCTTGAGACAAAGCCCCTGTAGGTCCTTACCTACCCTGGGATTTCTGAGAAGACCACAGTACAGAGGTGCTAAGGAGGCTGGCCAGCCTTCACTGGGTGGGACAGAGCCAGTCTGGGGCAGTCCCTAAGATCAGGCCAATCTTATATGCTCAGGACTTCCCCCAAGGACTAAGGGTGCACACGAGCTAAGCAAGGGATTTCTGAGAAAGGCAAAACAAAACAAAACAAAACACCACCAAATAAAAAACAACTCAAGCAGTTGCCTACAGTTAAAGAGTGGCTCTCTCTACAGCGGCCAAGTGCAAGATATACAGGATCTGGGGATGAGGGCAGGGGTGTCATTCCCAGGAAAAGCACAAAGGAAGGTTTATCCCTAACTCATCTACTCTTCTAGTAGCAAGGACCCAGCTGAAGGGGAGTGGCCCCAGGCTACTTGTGATGGAGTTGTAAAACTTGACAGGCCTCTGGACATTCTCACAGAGTCTGGGAAGACCTACCTCAATGGCGGGCAGGATCATTCCCAGGCCTCTGGACATTCTCACAGAGTCTGGGAAGACCTACCTCAATGGTGGGCAGGATCATTCCTTGGGCAGGGGATTCTGGACTGTATAGGCAGCTAGAGGGGAGGACTGAGCACCGGGGTGCATGCATTCGCTGCTCCCCAATAACTGTTTCAAGCTCCTGACGGCTCAGCCTTTCCGTCATGAGGGACTGGAACTGTGCCACTACTGATGCTTCTAGTTTCCAGGGTGTCGTGAGGCTAGAGCTCTATGCTGACTTCTGAGACAGGACACAGGTCAGAGCAGAAGCATCGCTGGGGTGCTCTGTGGATCCTGCACGGCTGCACAGCTCCCAACTGTATCCCAAACTCCTCGAGGACAGAAGCTCTTTGCTGATTGTGTTCAAATTTCTAGACTCATACCTGGCACATAGTAAGTGCTTAACTAAAAGGTTGCTGTTGAATATTAATTCCTTCTGGGGTTGGGCAGGCAGGGTTCTTAGTGTAGCAGAAAACAGGGAGACCAACTGGGTCTTGCCTACTCTATGTATTGTGCTTTGAAAACTCAAAGTGGCAAATGCTGTGTGGAGCCACTCACACCTGCAGTAGGGTTGATAGGAGGAGGGCCTGGCCCTGGGCAACACTGGGCAAGGGGACTCCAGGCTGCCTAGCTTCTGCAGTTCTTGATATTTGCTAAAATTGTTCCTACTGGGTTCAATTTGCTCTGGAGATAAATCTCATTGCCAGCCAAATGCTGTCAGGAGGAGTCGCTCAGTCTTCTCGCTCCCTCTCCCTCCTCCAAGCCGGCAGAACCCAGATCCCTCTCTTTCTATTTCAATCCCCTCTGGCAGGATACCTCAGATGACCTCCCTCCTCTAGCCTCTTCCTCTGGACCCCTCACGGAGGCAGGCTCTGCCACGTTGGCCCTCCCAACACTTCTCCCTCAGGCACCGACCCTTCATGGGACTCAACGTATCTTCTTCGACAAGGTCATAGCATCTACGGCTGAGCATAGGGCACCCAAAGATGGGCGGCCTGGGTTCAAATCCTGAATGGACCAAGTCGGGTGAAATCATTTAAGTACTTTGTACTACAGTTTTCCCATCTGTAAGGTGGGGATGAAAAGGATAACACTTTGCTTTATAATAAATAATATTGGGCATACATTGAATAATTACTATGTACCGGGTTCTCTTCTAAGCACTTTACCTACATGGAAGTGCTTAATTTCCACTAACCTGTAGGGGAAGGTTTATTTATTTACTCACTCATTTCTTTAATACTGTTTTTTAGAAACACAGTCTCCTATAGCCCAGGCTGGCCTTGAACTCACTCTTTAGGCAAGGATGACCTTGAACTCCCAAATCTTCCTGCCTCCACCCCCTATGTACTAGGATTACAGGTGTGAGCCACCATGTCCAGCTGCAAAAGCTATCTTTATTGCACCCCAGAAACAACCAAAGTAAAGGAGGCACAGAGAGATTTTCTTCTCCAATGCTGTGCCACTGGCCAGTGGTGAGCTCAAAGGAAAGCCTCGGAGTTAGGCTCCAGCCCTCATGCTGGATTGGGCCGACTAAATGTGCTTTAACAACGCTTGCCCTACAGAAAGCCACAGTGTCAGCTGCTGCTACAAGTGTTATTGCCCTCCACCCCAACTCCTAGAGGCCTCCTTGGTCCCAGATGGCTGTAGTGTTTACATAAGACGGGTCTTCTGAGCTCTGTCACACAGTGGTTTCCTCCTCTGCCCCACTAGAGTCACAGCACATAGCATCCACTCCAAACTCACTCTGTTTTCTGGTCAATTGTGTGCATGTCTCACTCCACGGATGGCTGGGGCATCAAGCTTATCTTGGCCCAGAAGTCCCCAGAGGACAGGGAACACAGCCGTGTGAACTCAGCATGAAATGACATGGACCCAGAATGACAGAGGTGCCAGCAACATCCTGACCCACTGGGGTGGAGGAAAATGGTGGTAAAGTGTGTGGCCCGCTGACCCCATTTTCTTCCCTGCCGCTTGGCAGGGGGCGCCTACTGCAACTGAGCTGAGCTTAGACCATGTGCAGTTACCACGGTGAGCCCTCGTGGCAGATGGCAAGGCCAGAGGATTCAAGGAGAAGGGCGAGACCTTTAGGGCAAGCAGGGCTCAAATCCCGACACAGCCTGGAGTGTCCCATCTTCAGACAGGGTTCAGAGTTTTTAAAATTCTTTTAAATTTCTAACCTGAGCAACCAGGGTCGAAGAGAGCAACACTGAATTCACAAAGGACTTCGTGAAAGAAGACAGTCAGCTCACCAATGGAAAAGTCACCACCACCAAGTAAAATCTCCCAGCCGGAGGCCAACTGTGCAGGCCCCTCCTGGTCTATGTGTGTATCAACCCTCCTATGGGAAAGAGGCAGATCGAGGAGTCTCTGGCTGGTTCCCCAGTGACACATGTTTCTATGAGAGAAGATCTCTTCAGTGTGTGTCCACTTAACACTCGTTCAAACATGCCACAAAGTGGAAGTAATTAGGGAATCCGTGTAAACCTCGAGGCGACCCTTTCTAGTCCTGCACACAGCCTCGCACATGTGGGCCTGTGGCAGAGTCAGCCCTGGTTTCCTTGCCTGTTCAAATTAAGGTCTGAGGACGGCTGCGTGCAGAGAGAGCCGGGGCCGAGGGTGAGCAGCTGGGCCCAGTGCCGAGCAGTCCCTGGGAGAACCAAAGGGACCCTGGGATAGTCAGGGAACAAGAGTAAGCACCTGTGGCCTGGAGTCTTACACTCTTGCCCCCAGGGCAAAGCAGAAGGAACAGCTGGCTGTGGCTAGCCTTTGGTGCATCTGAAGGCCATTATCCCCAACACTCCAGCATGGCAGCAAGGCATCATGGGAAAATTTCTTCCTGCTATATAAAGATCATAAAGTGCTTGTTTGGACTCTATTTCAGGCCGAGTAGGGTTATGTTTTGTTTTGATTTGAAGTGTGGTATACGTCAGAGAGAACTCACTGACATTCTCCTTCTCTCTCCCTTTTAGGACCCTGTACCTCCCCATGCTTACGAGCTGGAAGAGCAAAACCTGAGCTGGAAGAGCAAACCTGGTTTGCATGCTACAGACTGCTCAGTCTGAGTTCCTTGCTCATCAAACACAGCGAATTCACCAACAGGCAGTGGCTTAAAGGCCCCCATCTCCCACAGGCTGGTATTAAAATATAGACAACAACTAGGAGGTAGCTATGTGGGATGTGCTCCAAGGTACCCTATTTTCCTTCCACAAAAAGTGTCAACGATGTGGACCCTGCTGCAGCATGGTTTATGTATGCCCAGTGCAGCCTTTGTCAATCGGTACACCGGCAGGACACTGGGTGAGACACTGGGGACACAGATACTCCAAAAGAGTTTGCAGATTGAACCCCTAAACTGTAAACTCCTTGAAAGCAGGTTAAAGTCTCACTTGCTTTCTACAGCGTCAGCAAGTGTCTGACAAAGAAAATGCTCACTGGACACTTGCTGACACAGAGAGTGACTCAGGACATGTCCCGCTTGAGTTCTGAAGTAAAAGAGCAAAACAAAGTGGAAAATCTGTTCTTTCCTTTCTTCCTCTCTCCCCCCTTCTTCGTCAAGCTCTGGAAAGTGTGGGGTCCCCTACAAAGAAGGCATATCTTAAATCTCTCCCCACCTAACCCATCAAAGAGCTCAGTGGATCCTCTGTGAAGATGTGTCTGTCACCATGACAACCAGCAAGGACCACAGCGGAGGCAGCACCATGAACCTTGATCCCTTCCCTAGGTGTCCCTGGGGAGGCTAGCGCTTCCCATTGTTCTTGTGAATCTCATCCCTAGAGTTCTTTCTGCCTTCCCCACAGGGATCACCTAACCTGGGATGGAGCGGACATTTTGAGATGTGACTGGACATTTTGAGATGTGACTGGAGAGGGTGATCTTCAAGCTAGCAAGTCAAAGGGCTTCCTAGTGTCAGCCAGCAGCGGACCAGAAAAGCAAAAGTCCCGGTCCCAGCTCACAGGGTCAGGATGAGTAAGGAGGGCCTGGCTAGGTGGATGGAGCTCATTAGCCTAACAATGTGGTACACACATAAGGAAGCCATTACGTTAACAAAACTGCAAATGTAAAAATAGAGCCGCACATAGTTTCCTGGTTACCACATTCTATTCTGACGCTCCGACAGTGCCTGTGAAATTCGGTTTACTTGTGTCCCTGCCATGCCCTGCTCTCGATGCCTGTGTACTTATTGTGGGAGGAAGAGGTTGCCCTTTAAATGCCCAGGCCTGGCCCCAGACCCCTCCTCTGCTAACCCTGCTGTACAAAGTAAAAGTGGTAGCTCTGCAGTCGCTCCAAGATCACTGCTGTTGAACTCTCTCTAGAAATGGCTCCAAAGAGCCAGTTCACCTTCCCACCTGCCCAGTAGGGAAGAGAAGACACAGCGGCATGCTACCCATGCCAAAGGATGTCAAGGCCAAGCTGTGAGTTAAACCGTATTTTGCCCACTGGAGCAGGGCACAGAAACGAAGCTGTAAGACCGATCTTCTGGACAGCCTTGGGTCTGTAAGAGCAAGTTCATGATGGACCGGCAGTGTCGGTGGTACCGCATCTGTCTGCCACGCACAGGTCCCTGGGTTCAAGCCTCAGCATCACAAGCAAAATCAAGTTTATTGTTTTGCATGGAGCAAATTTCCTTGGCTTGGGACACTGACGGATAGAGCATGCTTCCTGCGGGGTGCTGTTACATGTATTTTGGTATTGGGCATTGTTGAGTTCTAAGGTATATTTTTCTGCTTTAATGTTTGCAAGGAAACCAATCAACACACCGACGTAAATGCCGTAGGGTGTTTAGAATGTGACTCTCTGAGGTCCCAGCCAATGGGTCATAAGGCACTTGGTTATTCATTCAGCATGCACTCATTCAGGGATGTACTTGGAACAAGCCTATGGCTGAGTTTGAAATCAAGGGTCTCCTTAGTCAGTCTTAGGTCTTTCGGTTTGTTAACAAACTGTGTGGGTGGCAGGCACACAGTGTCACCGAGTGACACTGTGATTACAGGGACCCGGGGAAGGGTAAGTGTGTGGGAGTAACTTGTTATTACAGGCAGCTCTGGACTGCCACCCTGGCTCTAGCACCTTCATGTTGAACTTGGGCTTTACTACAACCTGTCTTTCTCTCTCCCAGTTTGTTGCCTGTCTACTGTGATCTCCTTGTGACATACACAGAGATTCTCACTATCCCAGCACTTGACAAACAGGACCTTGCCCTCCCCTCCCCACCCCCCCCCCCCCACCCCCTCAGCCCCACCCCTGTGGCCACCTTCCTAACCTGAAGTGTTGTTAGACTTGACAGCTTTACTCTGAGTTCAGTCAAGCAAGGGGGAAATCGTTCTGGTAGTTTACAGGTTAGTATCTTACGTCAAGAGATAGACCTGCTGGGCTTGGTGGCGCACGCCTTTAATCCCAGCACTTGGGAGGCAGAGGCAGGCGAATTTCTGAGTTTGAGGCCAGCCTGGTCTACAGAGTGAGTTCCAGGACAGCCAGGGCTACACAGAGAAACCCTTTCTGAGGGCAGAGGAGGTGGCTCAGCAGGTAAAGGCACCTGTTAGCAAGGCTCATGACCTAAATTCAAGTTCAATCCTGCAAAGAACCAATTCTTACAAGTTGTCCTCTGACCTCCATGTGTCATGACACCTGTGTATGTACACACACACACACACACACACACATTTAATTTTTTTGAAAATTTAGGGCTGGCTTGGTGCCTAGCCTGGTCTTCATAGCAAGTTCTAGTCCAGCCAGAGGTTACATAATAAGACATTCACTCACACACACACACACACACACACACACACACACCCTTCCCCCCAAAAAACAAAAACAAAAACAAAACCTATTTTTAAAGAGATAAATTTAGGCTGGGTATGGTAGCACCATCTATAATCCCAGTGCCGAGGCTGACAAATGACAGGTTTGAGGCTAGCCTGGGCTCCTTAATTTGGTCCTATCACAAAATAATAGAAAAGAAGCCAGTCCTAGGCCCAGGCCACTTCTATCCCTCAGAGATAAGGAGAGCCCAGACAGCAGCTCTTATATAGGAAATCTTTCCCAGGTTACTTACCCACGCCTGAAAAGCTGTCCTCAGTCCTGCTAGGGGGGCTGGTGTATCCATCAAGGACCCAGCTTTCCTGAGGCACAGGACCAGGTTCCTGGTCTGTCTGTAATCTGTGGACAAGAAAAGGACAGGTTACTCATGGCCTCAAAGCCCCTCTGTGGAGCTTGGCAAGCCCTTTTTGAGCTTGGGTCCTCTCTTCTACAATGCCCTGAGCTTTCTGAGCCTCCTGGGGATGTGTGTACATGCAGACATCGTAGCAAGCAGCAGAGCTGGACCAGGAAGGAGTCTCCAAGGGCACAGGAATGTTCAACATCTGTTGCCCTTTGCAGCCCAGCAGTCTACACTATTCACAGAGCAGGGAGATGCCCCAGTAGCTCCAGGCTGGGAGTCTTCTGTCTTGCTGTGATTCTCGTTCTTAAGATGGTCATGTCTGCTCAACAGAGAACATGACAGCAGGGAAGAGCTGTCTGAAGTTGAAGCCAGACTCCTGGTACTCAGAGGGCATTTGGCCTCTATGGAATCGCTAACCTCAAGCACACGAGGTCAGGAATGGAGGAGTGAGCTCAGCCTGAGCCACAGTGACTCCTGGGAGGACAAGTTCAAACTCGGCCCATGGTGCCAACAGGAAGGGAGGGTGAGGTCTCTGGGCACCGGCTACCCAGTGCACAGACCTCAGAACACAGCCCCAACCACACAACCGCTCCAGGAACAAAGACTGTGGGCGCTCTCCTTACATGCAATTACACTGGGCTCAGAACAGTCCCGCCTACCCCCACATCCCCGCCCCAATGTCACCAGCTAAATGGACCCTTTGGCAGCTTGGCAGGAGGGGGAAGGGAGGTTTGTGCAGACAAGAGGGGAAATTGACAGGCTGGGCCAGGGGACCCTGGGAGTCTCTAGTGCTGCTGCTATTTGTCTTTCAGGTTTTCACTTTTTCCAATACCTCTCTGTCTGGGACTCTGAATCCAGCTCTCCTGTGAGCTCACTGTATAACCCAAGCGACCATCTTCCCCTCTCTGGGCCTGGTTTTCATCAGGAGGGAGAGATGACCTCTGAAGGCCGGCTAGAGTTACAGTCTGACTGGCTGGGTTTGCAGGAGAGGTCTGTGACTATAGCTGCCTTGCTCTAAGCCATCTGGGCAGTTTTGGGGTGTTGTGTGTGCCTGCCAGCCCTAAGATGGGTGCCCAGCACCAAATGAGGCCAAGTGGAGTGAACTGAGAAAGCAGGAGGTCTCATGCTGGCCTCTGGGAGATGCTTGATACGGTGGGCACACTCAATCTACCCACATATACAGCAGTCAAGGGGACAGGGGGAAATGAGACTGTTGTTTTCTTGGGAAAAAAACCTAGCATGGGCATGCAACAAATTGTTGTGAAAATGACAGAACATTTTGTGGAGGCAAGGGAACCCTATATAAACCTATTAAAGGTTTCATTTGATAGCATCATAAATAAAGAGATAGGCAGTGTCTGTCTTGGAGCATATAGGTGCTGCCTGGCTTTGACTGTCATCAGTCTACTGCCACCATTGTGTTACAAGGGCAGATGAGACTGGATCATCTGTAGGAACCAGGAACCCCAAACCTAGGAGCATGGAGGGAGGTAGTCTTTGCCTCTTTGCTTTTAGTTGACTCTGCACATGTGTCTATACCTGCTGCTATTTCCCTATATATTCAGGGGCTTGTCATACTTTTCAGCCCGAAAGGACAGGACAACAGAGTCAGGGGGAGGAGGTTAAACCAAAGAAGAGGAAAAACCACATTGGTGACTTCAATGACCCTACACTCCTGACACCCATAACCAACTCCTTAACTACAGTCTGACCCAAGATGTGCCTGAGGACAGAAGGCATGCACTATCAGAGAAAGGATGCCCTTGGTAAGTGGGGGGGAGGGGGACGGGGTGGGGGGAACGGACATAGGGTTCTGATACAGATGCTGTGACTTTCACAGGAACAGACAGGGAGTTAAGAAGGAAGCTGTGGTGGAATTGGATGTGAGACCAAAACCTGGAAGATGGCCAGAGGGACATTCTGCCTTCTGGGGCTCCAGGAGGAAGGGTATCAAGAGGAGGTGAGAAGTGGGAGGTGGAAGGCAGTTGAGTATCTGGAATGGCCACGCCCAGAATTTTGAAAACATAAGGCTGAGAGGCAAAGTGAACCATGGGTAACAGACTTGTTTCCTAGACCATGCTGGAGAGGGAGAGGGCCCCCATTAATCTTTGCTTCTGCATTCACCTGAGGTTTTACAGAAGCCCAAGGTGTTGGGGGGTGGAGCTAGATTTCCAGGAAAACAGGATGTCTATGGATTCTAGGGAACAGATGGCATCTCCTTGGCTCTAGAGCTTAGATGGGTGGCCCAGCCAAGCTCTTGGCAGATCGGGTCCATGGCAGCAGCTCTCTGTCGAGCAGGGTGTGCGGAGATCCAGCCCATCTGCCTCCAGCATGCCGGGGTAGCCTCCATCCAACTCTTACTCGAGCTGTGACCCATCCTCCAACCACAACTGAGGGCTTGAGAAGTGCGCGGGGTAAGGATGGTAGGTAAGGACAGCTCTTCCAGGAGAGGTGTTAACAATCCCATTTCTGTTTTAAAAAAAATGCAAACACGCAGCCCGTGTTTGCGGACCGGTGGAAGCATGGTTCTGTTTAAGTTGCATTAAAATGTTCAAAGGGAAACAGTCTGACCTCTTTGAGAAATGCCAGACTGTAAATATACCAGGGGACTTGTAGGGTGGATGATATAAAATCTTAGACTATTTAATACTTAGACACTTTTTCCCAAAGAATGAATTCAAAATGAAGGGAATCAGGTAGGAGAAGAGAGTCATAGTCACCAGGGAGACATTTAGCTGTTAGGGAAAAAGCCATTCAAAGGAAGGTGGGGGTTTGGTAGTGGAGCCCTTGCCTAGAACACTAGTGGCTGTGGGTTTGATGCCCAACAAGAGAGAAACAAAAGGAAGCCCTTCCCTGTGTCTGTGCTTCTTGATTTAATTTTAGCTTCAGAATCTCAGGTAGAGAAAGAAAGGGGACAGGCATGACCTGTCCCTTAGAGAAAGGGACATCTGTGCACTGAGTCCGTAGGTAAAGTCAGGCATGTGGCTTGCCTCGCTGAGAACTCTTCTGGGCTGTTGAATCAGCTGGGACCCTGTAGTAATATAACTCCCTGCCTTACGGGAAGTTTGTAAGCCTTTCTTGCTGTTGGAAAGTTCTTCCTATCCAGCCTCAAATCTATCTTGAGCCACTCTGACACTGAGTCAGCTCTCTGGAGCTGCCCCAAGCAACCCAATTCATCTTACAACGTGACAGCCTTTCCCATATTTGAGAACAGCTCTCATGCCATCCTGCACCTTCTCTTTCCAAAGCAAGTGAACTTCCTCACATCCTGTAATCGTTCTTAAAACACCTCTGCGGGACTCCTCGCTAAGCTGTCAGCCTTTTTCTGAACACGTTTCAGTGTGTCGATGTCCTTGTTAAAAAAAAAACCAAAAACCCGTGGTGTGCATAACCGAATGTAGTATTGAAAATGAGGCCTGACCACACACAGAATAGAGTGGATATTAATTTCCTTGTCCTAGGTCCCAACACCTATTACTGTGATATAAGGTTGCACAGTCTTGTCTAGAGATCTAAACATGCATGAGTTGACCTCTAGTGATGATGCTTCTAAGGCCCCCGCCCTTCAATTGCTGTGATGTCTCAGAGTCCCCAGTACACTGGGGCTGATATAAAATACAAATGGACAGCTGCTTCCTGTATTAGCATATGAGTTGTGGGGGGTGAAGGGGTGGTACACAGAAAGTGAGTGTAGTCAGGAAGGGGTTTAATTTGCATCTGGGCATTTCTAACATACATTGTGATTAGTAATTAAAGTTAGTTTACTTAATGTGGTCATGTTAGTAAAGAGTTATTTATTTATTTATTTATTTTTTACTTAAAAAGCCTAGTTGGCTAAGTGTTATTCTATGCACTTAGCTTGCCATGTGTGCAAGCTGGGGAGGTTGGCACATTGACCACGCTGCTGTGAATGTGTTGCCACCACCAATGACAACAGTACCTGCCTTGCAACTTAAGAAGTAGTACTGACCGACAATCCGCCACGCATTTAAACAGGCATAAGGCCACGTGACAAGCACTGTAAACAAGCAGGTGAGAGGAGGAGAGTTGGACAGACAGACAGACAGACAGACACAAGAGCGCTAGGAGAGTAGCACATTTAGGTCTTTGCTCAAGCAACTGAAGACTCAGCGCTCAAGAAACACCGTTTGTCTAACACACGGTGGTGGCAAACAGCCTACACAAATTTGGCCGGTCTAAAGCACCTGCTGATGCACCTGCCTGTGTATCTGGCTGCTTAAACATCTTTAATACCTAATATAGACTCATCATTTCCAAGAGAGTGTGAAATGGCCGCTTTAGGATACTCTCACGAGTCCCTGGTTCTTGTCAAGGCCCCAGAGGGGAGAAAAAACAGACTTTAGATTATAGTCCTATCTCAGTTTACCACACTCCCATGTCTCCAGCCATCTCCTTTCCTAAATTCCTGTGTTCTCCACTCACTGTTTGTCAGTAAAGCCTCTGATCTCTGAGTTTGGCCCTTGATCTCGGCACAGTTCCCCCTTTCTCTCCCTGCCTGCCCCCCTGCTCACCTGTACTGGAAGGGGGCTACTGTGGCTGTGATTGGCTGGCTCTGCGGATGGGCTGAGGAAAAGCTAATGACTCCAGGAGTAGCTGAGGACCGCATGCTCTGCATGGGGCTGCACACTGGAGAGGAAGTCCCCGAAGCTTCCCCTTCATCCAGCTCCAGACACCTAGGGGGTTTGGAGTTGATGTTTCTTTGATCTTTTCCCTGGCAGCCAGGAGGCATCCGACCTTCAGGAGGCCCTGGAATTTGTGTTTCTCCATAACAGCTTGTCTGGGGCGGGCTCCTTCCTCTGGTGTGGCGAACTGGAATTCCTTCCTGGGTCTTCTTCCTCTGGGTGCTTTGTGTCTCCCCAGCTCTTCTGGATCCTGCCTGACTGCTGGAGAGGGCTGTTTTGGGGGTTACCCTGGGGCTGTTCCAGGGGGAGCTGGGAAGGCTTTCTACACTCCCAGCCAGTTCTCTGGCTGGTCCTGCAGCCCGGGGGGTTCCTCTCCCCCTGTAAGCCTTGGGAGATGAGTTTCTAGAAGAGACTGCAGCCTTGCCCCGTCTTGGGGAGGCTCCTCGCTGGGGACTCAGGGCCAGGTCAGCCTGTTGGCGAGGCCGCAGCTGGGGAGACGCGCCTGGGGTGTGAATCCTGGTCTGAGAGGAGGCTCGAGGCACGGGGATAGAGGAGACATAGTGTGGGCGGCTGGCAGAATTCACGTTGGCCATCCCACTCATGGTCAGCAGCAGAGGTAGGGCGGCACTAGGATCCTGCAGAGAGGGGACAAAAGGAGAACGTCAGGTCAAGTCCCAAGTCCCAGTCTCTAGTGCGTAAGAACGATGCTGGCATTGAAAGAGAGAAGTTTCCTGCCTGACTCTAGACAAGCATGCCTGTGTGTGAAAAGGCTCTGAGACCATGCTCTACATGGGGGCTTTGCTTAGCGTTCCTTGACTCTCTTCCCCTCCGGCAGTGGAGACAGACTCACCTCACAGGATCCATGGTATCCTGAGTTCTCAAGACACTTCCAGAGGGAAACGCAATATTCTTCTACATGCCATTGGACCCAATGACATGTGGACCACAGTTCCTCCCTCAGCTCAGAAACTTGTCACTAGTGAGCCTGTCTCCATGAGACTACGTTCTTCCCACTCTCTTACCTTCCTTCTTCTTTCTTTCTTTCTTTCTTTCTTTCTTTCTTTCTTTCTTTCTTTCTTTCTTTCTTTCTTTCTTTCTTTCTTTCTTTCTTTCTGAGACAGGGTTTCTCTGTGTAGCCCTGGCTGTCCTGGAACTCACTCTGTAGACCAGGCTGCCCTCGAACTCAGAAATCTGCTTGCCTCTGCCTCCCTAGTGCTAGGATTAAAGGTGTGCACCACCACTGCTCGGCTGGTAACCTCCTGTCGACAGCCCTTCATCCTTCTCCTCAACCTTGATCCATTAAGGATCCCCCCACTTCTCTTCCAGATCTCTCTCTCCCTCCCTTTCTCCCTCCCCTGGCTCACCAGTTCTGCCATGCTAATCCGTGAAGTAATTACTCTCAATTCAAAGAGAATTTGTAGCACTTTACAAAGACACATGCAATAAAATTCAGATCAATTAGAGTTAAGCCTTAAAAAAAAATCAAAATATAAGAATTTACAGACTACAGACATGAACACGTCCATAAGTCTGTTATAGGAAAGAACTTTTTAAGCGCCACATCAAAGGCAGATATAATCAAGGAAATGCCAATAGATTTTGAATACATAAAAGTTAAAATCTCTATATGGACTTTTAAAAAAAGAACCTTTACAGACATTCAAAAAAAAAAAAAAAAACTACAGAGATACCTGCTACAAGTGTGAGAAGCCAAGAGTTATTGCCTCAAAAGATGGGACCTTGGGCGTGTAATAGAACGGAGGGTAAAGACAGGACCCTCACCAAGCAATAGAATGGAGGGTAAAGGCAGGACCTTCACCATGCAGTAGAAAGGAGGGTAAACAATGCACAGAAAATCTCACAGAAGCATCATGCAGTCATCCAAAACAAAGACAAGGGCTTCATTTGCATCTTTGCATCCTGGCCTGACCTGGGACCTGGTAAGTAGACAAGACTAAACTTCACAGAGGTCGGGGCGTCTGATTCCCACGTGCTTGGGATTAAAGACAGGCATCGCCAGACTGCGCTTCCATTCAAAAATTTAAAGATGCAAATTAAACAGGCTCTCATCTGTTGGTATCGAGTTTACTATCTTATTGAAGATTATACCATGGACTGTTGATAAGAGCACCAGGCCCTTTATCCCACTGTGGGAACAATGGCCCATCTAGAAAATTGTCCTAGGAACATGATTAAAGATGTGAGGAAAGATTTATGTACCATGCATTGTTGCCTTTTTGCGGGATAAACTGTTGTCACTGTGACCGTGGTGACAAGGGGCTTTGTGAACTGTGTCCACCTGAGGCCAGCCAGCCAGCCAGCCGCTTTCATGCTGACAGAAGCAGTCGGCAGCAGACTGGGGTTGTTTACTCCTCTGAGCTGTGACTGGGGACCAGTCCATAAGAAGTCAGCTTGGAGTGTTGAGCAGAGGTGAATTTGTAGAAGCAGCTTGAAGGTTCTGAATCAGAGCGTAATCAGGCTCGATTTCCTGGCAGATGACAAGAAAGAGAAGCCATGCCCTCTCTCCTTTCCTCTTATTCATACTTTGGTGGCATGATGCCATTACTGAATGAGCTAAAGGACCTTCCACCTGCTCCATTAGAGGTGGTTAGCAAAGCCATGTGTATTCAGGAACTATGACAAGTTTTCTGCTGTCCCTCCAGTGTCATTACCTCCAGGACCACAGCCAAGGCTCACCTGGCTCCTATACTTCTGCACTCAGAACCTGCCCACCTGGAAGAGCAGAGAGAGAGAGAGAGAGAGAGAGAGAGAGAGAGAGAGAGAGAGAGAGAGAGAGAGAGAGAGACCCTTTGCTTGCCCTGCCTTGTCCTCAGTCCTGTGGTGGTTTGAATATGCTTGGTCCAGGGGCACTGATGTTAGGAGGTGTGGCCTTGTTGGAGGAAGTGTGTCACACTGTGGGGATGGGTTTAGAGACCCTCCTCCTAGCTGCCTGGAAGTTAGTAGTCTTTCCCTGGCTGCCTTCAGAACAAGATGTAGAACTCTCAGCTCTTCCAGCGCCATGTCTGCCCAGACGCTGCCATGTTCCTGCCTTGATGTTAATGGACAAACCCCCTGAACCTGTAAGCCAGCCACAATTAAATATTGTCCTTATAAGAGTTGCCTTGGTACTGGGCAGTGGTGGCACACGCCTTTAATCCCAGCACTTGGGAGGCAGAGACAGGCAGATTTCTGAGTTCGAGGCCAGCCTAGTCTACAAAGTGAGTTCCAGGACAGCCAGGACTATACAGAGAAACCCTGTCTCGAACCCCCACCCCCCAAAAAAAGAGTTGCCTTGGTCATAGTGTCTCTTCACAGCAATGGAAACTTTAAGTTACTCCCAAAGAAATCTAGGAGGAGCTCAGGCAAGTACTGCCTGTACCTGCTAGAACATGGAAAAGTATTCAACCTGCCCAGGCTAAGCCTGAAAAAAATGAAGGCAGGATAATATTGACAAATACTGAGGTACAGACCCTAAGTCCTTCCACAAGGAGAGAGCCCCCAGCTTTAGTCCATGGCCCTAGTGGGGCTGAGAGTGGATTTAGTCTGTCATCCTCCTTTACCCAGTCCTACCCATCCTTTAGTGGTCAGCTACATGCTGACCCTGCCTAGAACACTGAGCTGTGCCAGGCTCTGAGATGTTGAGCTAACCAGCTGTCCACTCACAGCAAAAGCTTTAGACTATTGTAACCAAACTCAAGACGTGACACGTCTATGGTCTAGCCCCCGTGGTTAGCTCCTGCATGGCCAATTTCTGCTTCCATTGTTGATCCCAATCCAAATACAATGTGAGGACCAAATCCAGTTAGGCTCCTCAGACCATCATCCCTCTGGAAACTACATCTTTAAGAGAATCTAGAAGTTGTTTCTTGGTTCAGAGTGTCTCCATGGTGTTGCCTCTTGATTCAAAGGCCATCCCAACCCCCAGTAGGAGCCCAGCTTACCGACCTTATCTGCCAGGGACCTCCAGCTCCTAGCTCTGCAGGGCCCAGTGTAGACTTTCTTGCCTCAGATGTCTCTACACCCTCTGGCTAGGGCTGGCCCGATTTCTAGCTCTCACGGTCTGAAGGCCAGGCTGCTTCTAGCTCCCTTGCTAATGGAGTACACCCCCACCCCCCCTTTCACTAGATCATCATTTTTTAAAAAGCATGATGGAAGAGGACTTTTAAAACAGCACCTTGGTAGGTCACTGGGGCCCTGCCCTGCCTCTCCACTGCAGTTGGGACCTTGCTTGACCCTCCTCCTCAGATGGTAGTCTTTTAAGAGACTGGAAGCAGGTGACAGTCATTGTCCTAGGTGACAATGAGAGAACCACATTAGCCTCAGAGTAATGGAGAATCACTCTCCAGGCAGCAAATTATTGTAGCCTATGGCAGGAGGGTCACCAAGGGCTTCCCTTGTTTGCCTTTGAGTGTGCATCTCCAGGTACCGAGCATCTGTAAGGGGAACACAAAGGATGCCCAGCACACACACCTGCCCTCACCAAGCTATTCCCTATGTGTCGGGGAACAGTCTCTTAGTGAAACATCATTTCTAATCCTTACAACAACCTGAGAAGGGAAGTTCTACTATTCCCCTTTCACCAGACAGGAAGATGATGCTGTGGATAACTGAGTTAGACCACATTCACCATCAGCAGTGCCTCATCTCAGTCTCCACACCCCTTGTTCCATGATGGACTCTCTCCTTGCTCTGATGGCTGTGCTGAGTCTCTCAGAGATAGAGCTGGAGAGGCAGACTTAGTCGATAGGTTCGAAACTAGAGCAGAAGAGAATCACTCATGGGTAGTATGGGGGGGGTGATTCCTTCTTTTCTTCCCTCAGCATTCCTCATGTCTTACACATTCCCTGCCCCTTCACTGTTTGCTATGGGTTGGTTGAGGTGAGAGTGGATGGGGCATGAAGCGGGGGCGGGGGGAGAGATGATGGATGTAACCCAGCCTAGCCATAGGTCTAATATGACCAGTTGGTGGCCCGTGATACATGTGAGCTAGGGTAGAAGATTATATGATGGCTAATCTTGGTTGTCAACGTGACTGTTTCTAGAATCAACTTAAACCCAAGCAGCTGGGCATCGCTGTCAGGGGCTTTGTTGATTGGACAATTTAAGATAGGAAGAGCCGGGCTGGAGAGATGGCTCAGTGGTTAAGAGCACCTACTGCTCTTCCGAAGGTTCGGAGTTCAAATCCCAGCAACCACATGGTGGCCCACAACCATCCATAATGAGATCTGATGCCCTCTTCTGGTGC
The DNA here is from genome assembly GCF_978045245.1 of Mus caroli. Classification (NCBI taxonomy): domain Eukaryota; kingdom Metazoa; phylum Chordata; class Mammalia; order Rodentia; family Muridae; genus Mus; species Mus caroli. The sequence goes on from NW_028227256.1 coordinate 132,192,739, forward strand.
ATCTGAAGACAGCTACAGTGTACTTAGATATAATAATAAGTAAATTAAAAAAAAAAAAAAGATAGGAAGAGCCCACCCTAAGTATGGACACATAAGAGGAAGTAGAGGAAGGATGCTTTTGCTTTTTGCCTGCTTGGCTTCACTCTTGCTGGCAAGTTCATCTATCCTACTGCTAAGGCATTCCTTTGCTGGTATCAGAACCTACTTGTACTGGTTGGTTTTATGTGTCAACTTGACACAGGCTGGAGTTATCACTGAGAAAGGAGCTTTAGCTGGGGAATGCCTCCATGAGATCCAACTGTGGGGCATTTTCTCAATTAGTGATCAAGGGGGGAGGGCCCAGTGTGAGTGGGACCATCCCTGGACTGGTAGTCTTGGTTCTATAAGAGAGCAGGCTGAGCAAGCCAGTAAAGAACATCCCTCCATGGCCTCTGTATCAGCTCCTGCTTTCTGACCTGCTTGAGTTCCAGTCCTGACTTCCTTTGGTGATGAACAGCAGTATGGACGTGTAAGCTGAATAAACCCTTTCCTCCCCAACTTGCTTCTTGGTCATGATGTTTGTGCAGGAATAGAAACCCTAACTAAGACACTACTTCTAAGGGATTCCAATGTACACAGAAGCCCAGCACCTCTCTCAAGATCCTCTAGATCTCCAACATCAGACATGCAGTCAGGGACTGAAAAACTATATGATTCTTGGTCTTTCTGTCAGGAGATAGATAGACATTGCTGGGTCATCTGGACCACAGTCTATAAGCCACTCTGATAAATCCCATAAATACAAGTGGGATTTGTTGAATGAATAATATGAATATATTAATGAATGACTATAAATTAATGAAAATAAGTATATACTCATTCTGTCAGTTCTGTTTCTTTAGAGACCTCTGACTAATACAACTTAGGAGAAAGATTGTAGAAATGGGGGGCCGCATGGAGAAAGGCACATGGGGGGGTGCTCTGGGCAATGGTGCCTCCTGAAGTCATCAATAGGCCCAGATATTTTCTCTTGGAGCACATCCTATTGCCTGCTAGCTGTGGCACCTACTGTATCCTTAGCGAGCCAAATGATTTTGGGGATTCTGTGCTTGCTCTGGGGCTCACTCTGGCTCCTGTTCTGTCCGCACTTCTCATTGTTTTGAATCCTGAACAGGCAGAGTAAGGCAAGGCTGGGGAGATGCTTGGCTTTATTCAAGGTGACTACTAGTACCATCATCCTTCACGATACCTTCACAGTGCATCTCAGGAGGAAGGTCAAGGGCAGAAGAAAGCTAGGGATGGAGCTGGAAGGGGAAGCAAGGGAGAGAGACAGACAGACAGACAGACAGACAGACAGAACCAACAAGGTCCCAGGAGTCCCTTAGTTTCCTCCTTCTGAGAATCCCCATCCTCAACCAGTTACATGAGGGAGTTGGTATTCCCTGTTTCAAATAGCATCCCACTTTCAAAAAGGTTCTTGGCCTGATCTCTTTGTTTAACATTCACACACCCTAGCTGGGTACCTTCCATTTGCCATGTGGTTTGCCAGGTACTATGTCAATCAAGATGGCAGACACCCAGGATCTGCTCTTAAAGGGCTGAGAGATACACCAAGAACCCTGTACAGTGAGCTCTGTAAGAGGCAAAACGAAGCATCACAGAGACATCATGGCCAGAAAAGGATGTGGTATCTAGTGATGCCTCAGTGAAGAGGCAGCAACAAGGCTGGCAGTTGACAGTCTTGGAAATGGTGGCTTGGGATAGGGTTCCACACACCCATGGGTTTGTCCATCAGCTCCACCATTCAGACCCTGCTCTTCAAAGAGATTCACTACCACAATGATGAAGAACAAAGTTGGGAGCCACCAAAGCTTCTGGACCCAAAGTCTGGCTCTGGCTTTTGCTTTTGGTGTGTATGACCCCTGGGAAGTTTTAGAACTTGGATTTTCCATTCTACAAAATGAAACCAAGACCAGCCAAGACCAGCACCTACCCTACTAACACAGTTTCAATAAGTAAGTTAGTTAGATGCAAAATAAGTAAGTTAGAACCATGCCTCGTCTAGCATTCAACACATACTGTTGCTAGGCCCTCAAAGACAACAATTCTCTCTGTCCATCTCTCTGTCTCTAATATTTTACCACTAGTATCTGTTTATCTGTTTGAGACAGAAATTCATAAATTCTACGCTGAAACTCACTGCATAACCAAGGATGACCTTGAATTTGCCATCCTCCTGCCTCCACTTCCCACTCACTAGGATCACAGATATCAGCCTCCCTGTCTGGTTTATTCAGTGCTAGAGATCCAACCCAGGGCTTCTTGCATGCTAGACTCTGCTAACCTACATCCTTAAATAACATTCCTTATCTAGTATCCCTCATCCTGTGTCCCCAGGATGGAGACTGAGCTGCCTGATTCTCCGGTTAGAACTCTCTTCATCGGGACACGCACGGCCCACACTGGGTAAGATGTCACCCAACTGTCTGCCAGAAAAGGGGGAGGAGACTGAACAGGTTGAAAACCATTCCATGTCACACTAAGTGCTCCAGTTCTCCAGAAGGCTCACCAGTTCCTGCTCTGTGGCTTTAGACAGGTCATGTTCTCTTAAGATTGGAGTCTTTACCTGCAAAGCCTGGCCATGGGCTTTCAAGGAAGATTAAGTGAAGGAATAAAAATAATACACTCAGCGTGGTGGCAGGCCTGTGGTGGTGACAGAAATAATGTCAGAGAGAACATCTGTCCCTCCTCCAAATTCAGATGCCTGATGTCCTGTGAGTAAGCCAAGGGGGTGGTGGCCTCAGGTAGAGCAGTGCCAGGACCCCAGCATGGTGTATGGCCCCCTCACCAAAAAGTTCAGCTTGATCACTCCACCCTACCCCCTTTTTGTCTATACTCCAACTGTCTACTCTCATACACTTATCCTGGTGCGACAAACACATATTTAAAGCTTATTTATTTTTAAATATTATGTGTGGGTGTGGGTGTGTGTAAGTGCAGGTGCCTGTGGAGGACAGAGGATCCACAGGAGCTGTAGTTACAAGCAGTTGTGAGCTGCCTGGTGCGAGTCCTCTCTGAGAGCCGGAAGTGCTTTTAACCCACGAGTCATCTCTCTAGTCCCTTATATGTTATTTTTAAACTAAACTCTTTTTAAAGTTGCTTTTCCAGGCTGCATGTCTGACACCATTCTAAACATTCCACCTGCAATGACTTGCAATGTCCTACCAATTGGTGTCACCACCGTCCCTACTTCAGAGGCACAGACTATGGGGAGGTTAAGGGTCTCCCTCAGGATCACACAGCTTACAGAGGGCAGAGATGAGAGACACCTAGACAATCCAGCTAGCTCCTGCACCTATATTTGCAGCTAGCCCCCTGCATCTGCTCACCCAGCAGCTGGAACCTGCCTCCTTTCCTGCCTCCACTCAAGCTCTTCAGACTGTTCACTCGGGCCCAGGCCGCATCAGGACAAATGCCAGCTAACTGGCTTAATGCTCTGCAAATCCCAGAGCCAAGAAGTATTTTGGGCCTATAAATATTTCAGTCTAGCTTAGAAGGTGGTAAGAAACTAAACTCTAGCTCCCTCCATTCTGCAAGGCCTGGGACAGGCATTGGGGAGGAAGGCAGTCCCCTGTGAGGCTGGGAACTATCCAGATGGCTAGTTCTAGACAGTCTTTCCTCCGCCCTACTTGCCCTTGAGCGGCAGCCCGCAGTCTCTGCAGGGTGGGACCGGCCGTGGTGCTGATAGGACAGCTCCTCCCGCAACTGCCGGTTAAAGGAGCCACAGCTCTTTGGAGGAAAGAGTTAAGATGCCCATTTCACAAGGTCAGAACATCTTAACCACACTATGAAGAGTATGGGTATTTTACTTTGAAATAAAAAAGAAAGGGTGGAGGAGAAGAAAGGAAGAAAGAGAAAGAGGGGAGAGAAGAGCCCTGGAGCGTTCCACATAGTACAGAGTGGTAGCTAAATGCAGATCCTGAGTCCAACTGAATTTGCCACGCCCCCACACACTGCTATGCAAATATGGGCACTGATGCTTTGTGCCCACAGTATAGAAGCAGCCCGGACCACTAGATATACAGACAGGGGGATTTGTGAGAAAGGGTACAAGAGTCTCATTCTTACACAGTGCTGTCTCTTAGTAAGGCAAGTCCTCATCACAGCTCGGAGCTCTCTCTGCAGTCAGCCATTTCAAAACAGTACAAACCCTGCACAGAAGGTTTCGCTTCTGGCCTAAACTTCATTTTCATTTGAGTCTCATTAGGTCACTTGATTTATGCAGGACTGGAGTGGGGTGGATATATCAAAGCTAGGCAGCAAATTTTCCTATGTTTAAAACTATGGCAGGGGGCTGGTGAGAAGACTCAGCAGTTAAGAGTATACTGAGTAGGCAAGAGAGGTGGGCCAGTGGTTAAGAGCATGTACGTGTTCTTGAAGACAGCCTGAGTTTGATCCCCAGCTTCCACAGCAGACAGCTCCCGACAACCTGTAACCCTAATTTCAGGAGATCTGATACCCCTCCAGCCCCCTCAGACACCTACACATAATGGATAATCATTAAAACAAAGACAAAACATACTGCTCTTTCAGAAGACCCAAGTTCTGCCTCCAACATCTACACCATGCAGTTCACAGCTGCCTGTAACCCTAGCTCCAGGGGATCTGATGCCACCCCCTGTACTCAGTGGGCATATGCATTCAAGTGCACACACCCACACATAGACATACACATAGCTTTCAAACAGGCTGGAGAGATGGCTGAGTGGCTGAAAGCACTGGCTCCTCTTCCAAAGGACTTGGGTTCTAATCCCAGCACTCGCATGGTGGTTCACAAATGTCTATAGAACCAGTCCTGTGGGATTTCAAGCTCTTTTCTGGACTCGGGGGGTATTAGGTATGCACATAATACACAAACATACATATATGCAAACACTCAGAAAATAAAAAAACCCACATAAAATAAACATGTCATGTGTTAAAAGAGAGCACATTGTTATGGAATCCTCCTGAAAGTGAGGCCCTCTCCAAAGGAAGATAGTCTAGGCACAACATCTGGGAAAGGAGGGTGGGTAGGATGACACAGAGGGAGGCAGGCTTGGGCCATAGGAAGCTACTGCACGCTGTCTTACTCCATCTGCCATGGGTCTCTTTGCTGTTGTAATCCTGACAGCACTTTCTCCCTATAGCCTAGCCTCCATCCTTGACAGCACTTCCTTCCTATTATAGCCTAGCCTCCATCCAGGCTTTTCTTCTGGCTGGAACCCCTGTGTGGTTCCCGAGAGGCACCGAGAACAGATAGCTATGTCTGGGGGCTGAACCATCACAGAGAACAGACAGCTGAGTCCTTTGGTGCCACAGCAAAGTGGTGGCTTGGGCTGCTTTACCCTTTGGGAAAACACCACACACACACAAACACACACACACACACACACACACAGACTTCTATGGTCTCAATGATTTGTTTCACATGCTGAAACTAACCTCCAAGGTGTAGCATTCAAAGGCCAGGATCTTGGGAAATGACTAAGTCAGGGCAGAGATCCTATAAACAGGATTAGTGCCCTCTTCCACGTGGCTTAAGAGATGCTGTTGTCCTTCTGTGACGTGAAGACACAGAAGAGCCGGGACAAGAGGTGGCCTTTATCAGACAATGAATCTGCTAATAACTTGATCTCAAGATCTCAGCTTCCAGAACCATGATCAACATATTTCTGATGCTTATATGTTCCATAGACATACATGCTATGAGATATGCACCGATCCCTTGAGATACACAACACTCACACCCAGACCAGACATACAGGGGCACACACTTGCATACAGGCACAGGTAAACCACACATACACACACACTCACTCATGAATACACATAGTCACACACTCTCATACATACACATGCTCCCATACACATGTACTCACATACAAAACACACATGTTCACCCTCATATGTTCTTAAACGCATATATTATTTTTCAAATTTATTTTTTAATTTGTTTAAAAATGAGCCTGTTTTGGCTTTTTCTTTTCTTTTCTTTTTTTCTTTCTTCTTTCTTTTTTCTTTTCTTTTTTTTTTTCCTTTTCTTTTTTGAGACAGGGTTTCTCTGTGTATCCCTAGCTGTTCTGGAACTCACTCTGTAGACCAGACTGGCCTCAAACTCAGAGATTGACCCGTATCTACCTCCTGAATGCTGGGATTAAAGACATGTGCCACCACCACTTTGCTAACCTTGCCTTTTTTTGGTTTTGAAACAGGGTCTCTCATTATGATCAGGTACTTGCTAATTTAGCTGACTGGCCAGGAAGCCTCACGGATCATCCTGTCCCTATCTCTCCAGCAATGGACCTATAAGCACATGCCACCATGTCCCCAGCTTTTAAGTAAATAAATACACTGGGAACTAACTTGGGCCATTATGTGTGCATGGCAAGCACTTTACCAACTACACTGCCCCTTGCTGTCCTTCCCTTGGGTCTGTTTCCAATTCAGTCCGGTGGCCTGTAGTAGCATCCGGCTTTCCTTGGAGAACAGAGTTATGGACCTGATACAATACATGTGTGATACCTGGGGCAGGATGTACAGGCAAAGACAGGCATGCTCTGCCTGCCAGGAAGGAGCTTGTCCTGAGTCACTGTGTGAAGTGGCAGCAGAACCTGAGGCGATCACTCAGCCTCCCATCAATGTTAAACCTCAATCTTTCTCAGATCTGAAATTGTAAAGAGACTCTCAGGGTTGAGGGCGAAGCCACCAGAGACATTTACTAGTGTTAGTCTGGTCTAGCCTCCAACCTCTGAGAACAGACAAAGGACAATCTAAGAGGTGTCTGTGACATCCCCCACCAATTTGGCTGCCAAGCCCTTGACAGAGAGGGGAATCACCCTAGGCAGCATAGAGAGAAGACAGGGCAGGCGGCTAGTGTACCCATTGAGTGGGTAGAGGATTGGCAGAAGGCAGAGGAAATGGCTACGACTTGGCAAAGGAGCAGCGTGGGCTCAGTACCCTGAGCCCGCCTGGCTGGCTCCTGGCTCACAACAGGGATTAAGGTTGTTCAGAGGCAATGGAATCCACTATTTCCCTCCCTATTTCCCTCCCGTATCCCCTCCTAGCCCCAGGCTTCTGGCAGTTCTTAAGAAGTCCCTGATCCTTCAGACTGGCATGGCTTCTTTTCTGACCTAAGAGTGGCATGTGCTTACAGAAGAAGACGCAGCTCCTGAGATAATCTTAGGCACTCAAACGTGACTCTGTGTAAATCATCAGGCGAGAGCCCCGCATAGCCTCCAGCCAGGCCCTGCTGCTCCCAACAGAGGCTTCTGAAAGCTGAAAAGCTCAGATTCCGGCTTGCCCACCACCTACTTCTCAGTGTTCCCTGGCTATTCCCTGACCATGAAGGAACCTACACCCAGGCTGCCAAAGGCAGGGCACCCCGAGATTTCAAACACCACACAGAGGGACGGACACTGCCTTCCTCTCCTTGATCTCAGAACCAGTCATTTCTTTTTCCTGGGCTAGAAGTTCTTCCAAGTATCTAACCTCTACCCCCTAGCTAAAAAGAAAAAGAAAAAAGAAAAAAAATCAAATACATTTTCTAGTTCTTCATTCTGGGGCTCGCTTATCTCAGTCCTGGCCTCAGAAGCAGAAGTGAAGTCTGAACTTGAGGGAGGGGCCTCGGAACTTCCTGGCTACAGACTCAGGCAGTCAGCATATCTGCCTGTCTTGCTGAATTGCTCCATCCAATGGGTTCTACTCAAAGCAGTATCCTTGATTCCTTTTCAATTAGCCAAGAGGAATGATTTAATGCTAATGAAAATCGGTGGTTTAAAACTGTCCCACAAATCACAGGGGGCTGGAGGCCTGTTGTAAATGCCTCCTGGGGAGGCTGGGCCGGGCCTGGGAAGCATGCAGCCCGCCCACAGTTTCCTACAGCTAACTATACAGTAGTGGGGCAGAAAAGCCACTCTCCTTCCCCTGATCCCCGTCCTCCCCACCCCCTCTCTTCCCTGCTCCTCCCAGGCACTCTCCTGGAATCCAGAATGTTCCTGCTTCACAGCCTTGACTCCAAACATGCTAGCACTGTGTTCAGCTCCTGTAATGAAGATAATGAAGATCATAAACTTTGGGGGTTGAAGCTACAGGACACAGATGTCTGGGTCCTGAGGACCAGGACTTAAGAACTTAAGAAACCTGCTGGAGGTTTTCTTTCTTTCTTTCTTTCTTTCTTTCTTTCTTTCTTTCTTTCTTTCTTTCTTTCTTTCTTTCTTTCTCCAATTTTTTTATTAGATATTTTCTTCATTTGCATTTCAAATGCTATCCTGAAAGTCCCTATACCCTCCCCCTGCCCTGCTCCCTTACCCACCCACTCCCATTTCTTGGCCCTGGCATTCCCCTGTACTGGGGCATATAAAGTTTGCAAGACCAAGGGGCCTCTCTTCCCAATGATGGCTGACTAGGCCATCTTCTGCTACATATGCAGCTAGAGACACGAGCTCTGGGGGTACTGGTTAGTTCATAATGTTGTTCCACCTAGCCCAGAAACTTAGAATACCCAAGATACAATTTGCAAAATACAAGAAAATCAAGAAGAAGGAAGACCAATGTGTGGATATTCATTCCTCCTTAGAATAGGGAACAAAATACCCATGGAAGAAGTTACAGAGACAAAGTTTGGAGCTAAGATGAAAGGATGGACCATCTAGAGACTGCCCCACCCAGGGACCCATCCCATAATCAGTCACCAAATGCAGACACTATTGCACATGCCAGCAAGATTTTGCCGAAAGGACCCTGATAGAGCTGATATAGCTGTCTCGTGTGAGGCTATGCCAGTGCCTGGCAAATACAGAAGTGGATGCTCACAGTCATCTATTGTATGGAACACAGGGCCCTCAATGGAGGAGCTAAAGAAAGCACCCAAGGAGCTGAAGGGGTCTGCAACCCTATAGGAGGTTTTGTTTCTTAAGTGACAGCTTAGGTACAGGGTGGAATGACACAGCAGCTGCTGGGTGGGGGAGGAGCCACTGTGCTTGGAGCCTTGAGGGTGGGGACCTCCATCAGTTGAAGTGAGCCCCAGGCAGGGAGCCAGGTGACAGTCTCCATCTTTCTCACGTTCGCTTTATGATTTTTCTCTCCCAACCCAAGGCTTCCAGCATTTCTTCATAGATGAGTTTTCCAGCTGGGCTGATGGACTGTCTCATTCAGCAAAGGCTGGGCCACGGGGCTGGGCCACGGGAAGGGAGGTTCTTTGACAGCAGGGCAGAGGAGAGCTCTCCAGGATTCTGGAATACCTTCCAAGCCTCCAAGCTACTCTCCCGTGTGTGCAGTGGGGGAGGGGATTGGGGGAGGGGGGAGGGGGTGTGGGGAGCTGGATTTTTGCCAGCAGGCCACTGCTGGGCATCATCAGCACCCTGTAAGTGTAGGTCTAAGGTCTCAGAACAGCATAACAGCATAGCGTGCTCTCCACGAGAGGGTTTGAGCAGGGCTACCTGAGGAGCAGAGCAGAAAGTCTTCAGGGCTGGAATTTGCCTGCTTGGCTCTGAAACCGAAGGTCAGGCAAATCAGTACCTCTCACCTACCCTCACCCCAACTAAGTTACAGTGTTAACTCTTCGTGGGTATTTTTAGGGTGTGTGGAGAATCTATCTATAAGGTGTGTGGCTTCTGGAAAGTTGCTTAGCCTCTTTTAAGCCTTAGCTGCTTCTAGAAAACAAGGGTGACAAATATCACTGAACCGTTAAGATGAAACAAACGGGGGCTGGAGAGATGGCTCAGTGGTTAAGAGCACTGACTGCTCTTCCAGAGATCCTGAGTTCAATTCCCAGCAACCACATGGTGGCTCACAACCATCTGTAATGAGATCCAGTAATCCTCTTCTGGCATGCAGCTGTACACAGAGCACCCACATATATAAAATAAATAAATCTTAAAAAACAAAACAAAACAAGTGAAGCAAACACTCAGCATAGGAACACATGGAAAGTACTTTAAAATTATTAGTAGTATCACCATCAATTATAGTACTTTATTTATCATTATTTATTATTGTTAATATTATTATTATAGCTGGAGAGATAGCTCAGAGCTTAAGAACGTTTGCTGCTTTCCTAAGGATCCGAGTTCTATTCCCAAGCACCCAGGTAAGCCCCTCACAATGTCTGCTCCAAGGGATCCAAAGCCCTCTTCCAGCCTCTGTAGACACCAGCACACACCTGACACATATGCATACATATAAATAAATCTTAAAAAATAAAACATATATATTAGAAAAAACCCCAAACCACACATATACTATAAAATTCTGACTGTACTATTGCTATAAGTATATATCTCTTTACTATAAACTAAGCACCTGAACTTTTTACTTTTTAGTCTCCAAAAGTCATTCAAAATACACTTATTGGACCATGAATCGTATGTGAATGTATTGCCTGAACCCTAGCTAATCTGTCTACCATTGCTGCCCATGAATGATGCTTCCAGTTTTCCACTGTTGTGGTTTTTTGTTTTGTTTTATTTGTTTTGGGGGTTTTTGTTGTTTTTTTGGTTTGATTTGGTTTGTTGTTTTTGTTTTTCAGAAACAGGGTCTCTCTGTATAGCCCTGACTGTCCTGGAACTCGCTCTGTGGACCAGGGTAGCCTCAGAGATTTGCCTGCCTCTGCCTCTGAGCACTGGGATTAAAGTGTGTACCACCACAGTCTGGAGACTTCCCACCGTGGTGCATAAGAGTGTGATAAACCCAAATACGTTTCGTTTGTGATTCGAGTCATTTCCTTAGGCTTCATTCTTAGAGGGAGAACGATTGTGTCCAAGAGGAGAGTCCTGAAAAGCTGCTCAGCTACCAATTGCAGATTGGTGCTCCAAAACCTCAGCCGACTCCTTCTGCATCAGTGTCTGGAGCATCTGACGCATTTTTATCAGCAAGCATCCTCCATCACTGCTGCTGTGTTCTGCAGTGGGCCTGTCACCCACTGGGAGCCTGGCCACACATACCAGAGCATGAACAGGCCAAATAGATAGGGGAACCCAGCTGGAGAAGGTATGGGGGTTCCCCTCTACCCTCACTAGTGAGCAAAGCCCATCTGTTCTCCCTTCCACTAAACTAAGAACCTGGGCTGGCTGAGTATGGAGGCACATGCCTTTACTTCTAGCATTTGAGAGGCAGAAGCAGATAGATCGCTGTGAGTTCAAGGCCAGCCTGATTTATAAAGTGAGTACCAAGACAGTACCACTCAGTGAGAGCCTGTCTCAAAGTCAATTAGCCAATCAATCAACCAATCAATCAATCATCAACCAATCAATCAATCAATCAAACCTGAAATGCTCTGAATTGGGGCTGACAACTTTCTGTCCATAGAGAGCATTAAATAATGGGACTGTGTCTTCCTCATTGCCCTCTTGGTGTTTAAAGAGACAGGGCTGTTCTTCTACCTGGAATCTCAGTACTAGGGGTGTGGTTACCTGTGGCCTTGGGAAAGCCTTGAGTCCATATAGCACAGGAAAACGCCAGTGAGGCAGGGTTACCTGTAACCTCGGAGCCTCTGTGAGTGCTGGGTACTAAGATGGACAGTTGTCCACATGATCTGTCTTGAGTAGAAAGCACAGCTAGTGCAGCTTGCTCTATCCACAGGAGAGGAGGTCTTATTGTATGAGGCTACTTGCCTTCCAGAGAGTCCTGCTGGTCACTATCCACAAGGGAGTGGGACAGGGCGGGTGGACATAAGCTTTTATGATATCCTCCCTCCTTTACCTATGACCTTCAATTGCTGTAAGCCAGGCAAGACCTTGTTCACATACACCCCTACATGTGGCCTGTAGAGAAACATTTTTTGTTGTTGTTTTGTTTTTATTTTTTTCGAGACAAGGTTTCTCTGTATAGCCCTGGCTGTCCTGGAATTCACTCTGTAGACCAGGCTGGCCTTGAACTCAGAAATCCGCTGCCTCTGCCTCCCAAGTGCTGGGACTAAAGGCGTGTGCCACCACTGACCAGCAAGGAGAAACTCTTCATTGCCTGTCTCACCAACCTAACTGAGAAGCCCTGCCTCGTCTGAGTTTCAGAACTATCTCACAGAGAGGAGCACACATGGCCCTGTTCCATCTGTCCATGCAAAAAGTGTCCATGGCACCATGCCCTGCACTTCACATGAACAGCCCTAAGCTGAAGTCTATCTTCCCCAACTCACTACAAGCCACCTCAGAACGTTTAGGTTTAAACAAACTATGACATCCTCAGGGAACCACAAGAGTGAGTATCTTGCTGCTGTCAAAACAGTACTAATGTCCTGTCCCGAAGTACAGGGTCCTCTTGCTACTACCTAATTCTTCCCGTCCTTCCTTTTTGGCAATGTTTGTTGCCATGGAGATTCTAACACAACGGGGCAGGTAGAAAGCCTGTTGCTTGGCAACCAGATGCTAAAGGTACAGGATTGGCTCCCAAGGTCTAAAGGAGCAGAAAAGATGAAGTGGAAAGGTGGGAAATCGAGAAACACCCTTGGGGGACACAAAGGCATAGGAGAGAGGCCTGAGGGCAGGACCAGACGAAGAGAACATAAATACAGAAGCAAGAAGAGAGAGCATGTGACCTCCCTAAGGCTGGGTCACCATTTGTGTATTTGCTAAAATGCCCTTGGAGAAACAACCACAAAACAAACAAGCATTAGTATATTTTCATAGCTGTGTTGCTGTTGTAGCAGGATGACAGAAGAAAAAAAACCCACAAAAATATTAAAAGTCCTCAAATGTAAGGGCTTAGAAACCCTATGCAATGACATCATGCACCAACAGAAAGAGCAAGGGCCATCCACACAAACCTGGGGTGGAGTCTACGTTCTCCTTCTTCCCTGGTGTGTGACCCAATCGAGAGGGTTAGCCAGCTTGAAATCACATTTCTCCTCTGAAAAACAGGGATAGCAGCTGTGGTGACACACACCTGTAATCTCAGCACCCCTGTGACTGAGACAGGAACAGTCATAAGTTCAAAGCCAGCTTGGGCTATCTAGAGTGACCATGTTGATAAATTAACAAAACCAAAGGGGAATAGCAATGTGTACCATAGGGCTAAGAGGATGTGGGAGTTCAAGTCATTTCAGGCCTTGTGTAATTACAACCAGCCTGTGTTGTTATCTCTTTATCATTACATATGGATGAAATGGACAGACTTCCATTCAAATTAATTAACCCTCTGTGTATGACCCAAGCAAGCTACGAACAAAAGCCAGTGGTTCATCTGTTGTGACAATCTCTCACAGCAGTGGGGAGAGGAGCAGGTTGGCGTGACTCTGTCCCAGTGTCTGCTGGGTAGCCTGGACAGACTATTGAAGGCCACAATCTATAAACACGCCCCCATTTGCCCCTCCTCCTGGCCAGCCTTCAGAATAAACTTACAGCTCCAGATAGGGATTTTCAAGCTTCCTGAATTGTATGTGACCATGGAGAAAACCACAAGAGGCAGAACCCAGGCATGTGGTTGGCAAAGACAGAGCCTCCATTGTAGTTTTCAAGCCAACTAATTTTGTCAAACCAGTGACTTCTGTCACCAGAGGCAAAAAAGGCTGTGACAATGGCAGCTATGTGACTTCTGAATACACCATGCCATGTTGGAATCACAGTAGGTCTGTCATGAGCAGAGGGCCACAAGCCTCAGGAAAAGCTGTTTAAGAAGAGTGGAACTGTCCTGAGTTATTTTGGGCAGGACAAACTGGCCAACTACTGGATTGGCTACTACTACTCAGGAAACTGTAGCATCTTGGGGCCCATAAAGTTCAGGGAATCCTTTCTGACAGGTTCTGAGTCTTTCTTGCAGTAATTTTCACCTGAGTTCTGCTGGTTCTGCCTCGGAAGAGAGACTTCGTGGGCTGAGAAGGTGTCTCACTAGCTCAAGGTTCATGCAAGGACTATGGTGGCAGGCAGGCGAGCAATGACTCATTCAGACAGATGCTGTTTAATTCAGCTGTCTTGCTGTCTCCACGGCTTCCTGAGTTCTCTCCCCCGGTACTTGAAACACCTCTGTAGTTTCAAAGCCAACTTTCCCAATAATGCCAACAAGACACCAGAGGGGCGCTGCTGCCATTTCGGTTTGGCTAGAGGCCAGCTTGCCAGGAGTAGGATGGCTGAGAGTGGAGACTGGTAGGACCAAGGAAGCCAAGATGAATGCCAGCAAGAGCTGGAAGGCTACTGGCTCCAAGCTGGGCCCACTGCAGCATCCGGAGCCTACAGTGGTTCTCAGGGGCCTCACAAGGGCTGGATCTACAGCAAGGCTAAAGGACTAGGACCAATTTCATGGTAAAAAAAAAAAAGGCTTGCCAGTCTTAGGAACAGGGGGTTACTCTAGGCAGGCTGGTACCCTTCATGAGGTAACTTGAAGAAAAGCTCTTGCAATTACAGCAACAAAAGAGACTCGGGACCACAGTAAGAGACAGCCTTGATGGCGAGTGTGCTTCAGAACCACCTGGCCTGGTATTCATCTTCCACACAGCCATTCACTCAGGTGGGTAAGGAGAGGAAAGGGCAAGGGAAGCATTCACGAGAGGCCTAGGGTGAGGGCCCCAGAGAGGAGGGGGTGGGGGAGCCTGAGCTGGGTAGAGTTAGTTTTCTCAAGGGCTCACAGAGTGTGGGATTGGGCGCTGAGGATGCCTGTGTTCTAACTGCCTTCACAGTTAAGCTTTTTATTGTATTTATAATGTGGTGTGTGTGTGTGTGTGTGTGTGTGTGTGTGTGTGTGTGTGTGTGTCGCGTGCGCGCATGCGCGTGCTCATACATGAGCGTCCATCCCATGGTACAGAGACCAGAAGACAACTTCTAGGAGTCAGTTCTTTCTTTCCACTTTGGGTTCTAGGGGTTGACTCAGTTGGTCAGGCTTGCGTGGTGAGTTCTTTTTACTGGCTAAGCAGTCCTACCTGCCCATACTTCAGATTTACCTGTCCTAAATACTGGCTCTTCATCTGTTCTTCATCTAATCCATTTTGACTGTCATAAAATCCTACAGCCCAGGTAGTTTTGTGACCAACATGTACAGATCTTTCATACTCTGGAAGGCTGGAAGCTCAAGGTTCAGGCAATAGAAGGTTCGCTGTCTGCTAAGGGGTCACTTCCTGGTTCAGAGGACCTTTGCTGTGTCCTCACACACTGGGAAGTTGAGGGTCTCTTCCCCATGACCTAGTCATTCTCCCAAAGGGCTCAGCTCTCAATCACCGTGCTGAGGTAAGGATTCAGTGCGTGAAAGCCAGAGTTAGAGCATTCGCTTTCCACACTGGATTTTATTAAACAGTATACTCCCCTGGGCTGGGCCTCGGTGGGCACTGCTGCTGCTTAAATCAGTCTTCTCTGACCACAAGCTGAGAGCATGGGAAGGAAAGAAGCAAGCAGGCTTAATGGCCAGCCTCTGCAGAGTCACTGGGAGAAATGAAAGTCCCAGGAGTCAGACCTCAGATACAGCATCTCAGATACAGATATAGCGCTGGAGGGTGGCTGCCCAGGGTGAACTTGATCTTAAGCACTTCAGCTTAGGGGAGTTCATCCTAGATAAGGGATTGATTGACAGCTAAGCATCTAAGCCTCCTCACGGCTCTGGAGTTTTCCCGCTTCTCTCCGTCCATTCTCTCTCCTTCCTCCACATTTTCTTTGTAATGTTTTCGTTGTTGTTTTGCTTTTTTGCCGTTTTGTTTTGTTTTGTTTTTGGAGTTGGCAGGGTTTCCCTGTGTAGCCCTGGCTGTCCTGGAACTCACTCTGTAGACCAGGCTGGCCTGGAATTTCCAAAAATCCACCTTACCTCTACTTGCCATGTGCTGGGATAAGTGTGCATCACCACCATCCAGCTGTAAAGTTTTTATCTTAAAGCATTACTATTTTGGATTTGCATATATTAATTGTACATATTTCCGGTTCCATAAGGACAGTATGGAGTATATACTGTATTCCAGCCATGTATTCCAGCATATCCTCTTTTCTTCCCTGCCCCTCCTACTTCCTCCTAGTCTCTTTGCTTCTCCCAGACAGGTTTGCTTTCATTTTCAAGTCACATATGTATATATACATGTATAGATCCTATAGGTCTATATATAGTCCTAGACTCTCAAATGTGATACTGGTCTTTTTGAGCTTGGTTTAATTTGCTCAATGTGACAATCTCCAATTGTATCCATTTTCCTGAAAAGTGACACAACTTTATTCTTTATGGCTGAATAAAATTCCATTGTGAATATAAACCATCTTTTTCTTATCCACTCCTCTGTTGATGTACACCTAGGTTGCTTTGTAATTTCTATTGTAAATAATACAACAGTAAACCACAGCATGTGGGGTCTCTGCCCTTGGAGCGGTGTAGCTGGATCATGGAATACAGTTTTTACGTTGTTGCTGCTGCTTTGTTTTAAAGAATCTCAATACTGATTTCTGTACTGGTTATAATGGCTTAACAGTGTGTAAGTGCTTGCTGTTCCCTGAATTCTCACCAGCACTTGCTATTATTTATTTTCTAGGAAAAGGAGCAGCACTCCCATCTGCCCTCTGCCTGGTTTCCCTTAATGTTCACGCTTCACACAACCACACGTCATTGTCAAAACCTGGAGACTAACACCAGCATAGTACCATTGACTAAACTGCAAGCTCTCTTTGGAGTTCACCAGTTTCATTTTGTTTTGTTTTGTTTTGCTTCAGTGGTCCCTTCTTCTCCTGTTGCATTTGGCTCACCTCCACCTTCTAAGACCCACAATGCCTTTTGAAGACTGGATCCTGAACCAGTGAGATGGCTCAGTGGGTAAAGGCATTTGTCATCCATTTGAGTTGCATTCTCAGGGCTCACACCGTGGATGGAGAGAAGCAATCCCTGCACAATGTCATCCTGACCCCCACAAACATGCCACGGTGCACATGCGCCCACATGCAAAATAAAATGTTAATTCAAAAATAAAAAGACAGGTCGGGCAGTGGTGGCACACGCCATTAATCCCAGCACTCAGGAGGCAGAGGCAGGCAGATTTCTGAGTTCGAGGCCAGCCTGGTCTACAGAGTGAGTTCCAGGACAGCCAGGACTACACAGAGAAACTCTGTCTCAAAACTCCAATAAAAATAAGGGGTTGGGGATTTAGCTCAGTGGTAGAGCACTTGCCTAGCAAGCGCAAGGCCCTGGGTTTGGTCCTCAGCTCTGGAAAAAATAAAATAAAATAAAATAAAATAAAATAAAATAAAATAAAATAAAATAAAATAAAAACTGTAGTCCACCTTGCCATGTTTCAGAGAAAAGGCAGAAGTCATTTGTTTTACTGTCCATTCTAGGTTTGGAACCCAAGGGCTGATGCCAGGAAGGAGAAATTAAGTCTCAGAGAAGGTGAGCCCTGCAAGAGATTCACTGGCTGCCTCCACCTGGAGACTCTTTCTATGGAAACCTTCCTCTACCCCAGCCTGGGTGCCTTCCTGTCCAAGGGTCATTCCAAGTACAAAAGCTTTGAGAAAGGACTGCCCCAGAACCCTAATAAATAAGGGGAACCCAGAAGAGCTGACTCCTTAGGACCCTTCCCCTAAGGGCTGCTCATTTGCTCTGGGCTGCTCCTTTGGATCGAAGCCCAGAACGTGGCCTGTAACTTTAAGACTCAGCCCCTGTTTTGAGCGCACAGCAAGCACCTCATAACAAACAGCTGGAAAGAGAAGTTGAGACACTCTGCATCTCAGCAGAATTGTTTCCAAATAAAGTGTTGTTTCTCTCTCTCCTCAGACTAGCCCTGGTGATGCACCCAGCGCTTAAGCACTGTGGATCTTTTCTTGCTTATGACACAGACACTCTCCCCTCCCCGCTCCACACCCTCGGGCCCCATCCCCAGCATGGCCTCTTTTATAGCAAGGATAAGAATGGTGCTAACAGGAATCTGAGTGTTCTCAGGAAGCCTTCCTGCAGCTCCCCTCATAAAAAGACCCATGGTAAAGGCTTATCTTTCTAGAGAGGTAAGATTCATAGAAAGATACTTGCAGAACATCAACATCAGGGGATGGGGGTGGGGATCCCGTGTCTGAGATCCCAGACCTCTGTACTAGGGTCAGGACCTCATGAAACTCTCAACACATTAGTTTTGTGCTCTGTAGTTTACGAGGGTCACAGAGAACTGAATTGTATCCAGAGCAGGAAGGCTGGCCCGGGAGAGGTTAATGGACTGGGGTGGCATATCCGCGATGAATGGAGGGATGCTGGCTAATGGGCTCTGCAGATATAAAACCTTTGTCTTCCATTTTTCACTAAGATAGGGTCTTGAAGTCCCTTTCCAACCATAAAAATTAGAACCAGAGAAGAAAATGGCCAGGGTGGCAGCTGGGAGATCCTGAACATGTGACCCACGAAGCGTGTGGCATTACCTTCTCAGAGAGCTCTCTGATATGATTTCTCTTTCCTAGGAGATCAGACTGGGAAAGTCAGTGACCCCCAACACAGATACCTGGTTTGACTCCTCCTTATGTTAAGTGGGACCAATCCAGTCCAGGCCCCGGGAAAAGGTCCAGAAATGTTTGTGTTGTTTTCCGTTTCTTTTTTTTTTTTTAAGATTTATTTATTTATTATATGTAAGTACACTGTAGCTGTCTTCAGACACTCCAGAAGAGGGAGTCAGATCTCGTTACAAGATGGTTGTGATCCACCATGTGGTTGCTGGGATTCGAACTCTGGACCTTTGGAAGAGCAGTCAGGTGCTCTTACCCACTGAGCCATATCACCAGCCCCTGTTTTCCGTTTCTTGAGACAGGCTCTCAGTATGTCCTCCAGGATGGCCTTTAACTTGGGGTCCCCTGGGATTACAAGCATGTACACCACGCAGGGCTATAAATGGTTTCTGAGAGAAGGGCAGAGTCCCCTAATCCTAATACCTCCCTGATATTAGCCACCTGTCCAAGGCAAGGGCAAGGATAGGATGACCCTTGTAGAACCCATTCAGCTCCAAGACTGATCACAGAAGGAAGAGCAGCCTCCTCTCGCCACCCCCCAGTCCCTGAACTGAAGACTCTGCTGCCTGGGTACCACTAGGATTTCCCATCCAAAAAAATTCCCATCTGAGAAGATCTCCCTGACCTTCTCTGAGGAGAAGAGAGGCCCTGAGCTCCGTCTCTGTGCCATGCACACAACAATGCTCTTCATTCCTGATCTATCCTGGACATCTCTAGCAATGCCTTCTTGAGGAAGTTAGTCTGCTGCCAAGTACTGTGTCTGGATCATACTAGACAATCAATATGTTGGTCCGCTTCTTGGTCCCTGCAGCTGGGCTCCTCTCCTCTGTCCCTTACAGAGGCAGGATGGTCAACCTCCCCACAACTCTTGTTCTCCGGAGGCCCCAGAATAAAGGGTCCTGGGAAGGATTGGCCTCGCTTCATCTCACTGAGCTGCTAGCTCACCAGTCTAAATGAAGAACATGAGCAACAGCTGTTAAGGAAGCTGATCTGGACTTCTTCCGGGCTAAACAGGAAGTAGGGTGGAGGGCAGGGGCAGAGCTTCCTGAGGAGTAGGATGGAGGAAATCTGGCCCACGTGCTCAATGTGTTTTCAGGTTATCCTAACTTGGCACTCAGCCCAGCAGAGCAGAGGCTGCAGCCTGCAGGAAGGTGTCTGTAGATCCAGTCTTCAAACATTAGCTGGAAGCCCCCCGGGGCATGTTAGGATGTTATCTGATCATCTGTGGTTTGCACAATGAGCGCTGCTCACTCAGAAAGTCTCAACTCCAATCAGCACAGAGCCCCCAGAAAGATGGTAAGGTTGGAAGTGGGAGATATGCGGTAAAGACAGGTATGTGTGAATCCCAGGAAAAGCTGGGTGCTTTGAGAAGGCAGAGGCTGGGAAGCAAGGGGAGGCTGCAGAAAACCCAGAACACACTTTCTAAACTGCTGTCCTAGGGTTTCTATTGCTGTGAAGAGACACCACGGCTACCACAACTGTTATAAAAGGAAACATTTAACTGGGGCTGGCTTACATTCCAGAGGTTTAGTCCATTATCATCATGGTGGGAAGCATGGTGGCATACAGGCGACATGCATGCAAAAATTACAGGAGTTCTACATTTGGATCCTCAGGCATCAGGAGAGACAATGACACACTGGCCAGGCTTGAGCATCAGAGACCCTAGAGCCCACTCCCAGTGACACACTTTCTCTGACGACAAGGCCACACCTCCCAATAGTGCCACTCCCTATGAGCCTATGGAGCCATTTTCATGCAAACTACCCCACCTGCCCATAGGCGTGCTTCATAGTTCTTGGCTCTGATTACAAGTCACTTCTGCAGCCTGTGGGCTAAACCAGAGTTCCTTCTGTGTGTTGTTAAAACTCATCCTGCCTGTTCAGTCTCTTCCCACAGGGCTGAAGTTCAATGGGGCATTCTGCCCACCACTGCCTCCCACAACCCTGTTGTGTGGTCAATAAATGCGGTTAAATAGATAACTACACAAAGTACTTTGGGAATGACCAAAAAGGGAAGCTTGGGGCTGAAGAGATGGCTCTGCAGTTAAGGGCACTGACTGCTCTTCCAGAGGTCCTGAGTTCAATTCCCAGCAACCACACAGAGGCTCACAACCATCTGTAATGGGATCTGATGCCCTCTTCTGCTGTGTCTGAAAGCAGTGACGGTGTACTCACATTTATAAAATAAATAAATCTTTTAAATAAAGGAGGGAGAGCCTGCAGGAAGTGTGTGTGTGTGTGTGTGTGTGTGTGTGAAAGAATGACAGTGTTAGTCCTTGAGTGATCTAGAAAACAAAACAAAACAGGAATTCAGGAATTCTTTGGCAGTCTAACCCATGAGGGTACCTCTCAGGCCCAGGTGGTAACGATGTGAGGTTGATCATATTCCCTCGGTGTGTCCGAAGCCCTGGCTAACTTAGGGCTAGCATCAGCGTCAGTGTTGGATTACCCCCAAGGAGAGAAGAATATCTGCTGTCAGGAAGCACCCAGGTTGGAGGACATATGAAGGTGCTTCTGGGGCTTTCCAGCCTTATGGGAGAGATGAGGTCCACAAGGCAGACAGACGCTTGAGAGAAATGCAGTGACAAGAGACAAGAGTATATGTGACATTCACTGTGTACCAGCCACTGCCCCTAGCCTTTCATATGTGTCAGCTAATTTCACTTCAGAAAACCCTGTGATGTGGAAAATGTTACTGTTTCCATTTTACAGGTAAGAGAAAGGAGGCCGACTCTGGTCGAGGCACTCATCTTAATCCACTAAGACACAGATTAGATTGGCCAATATTTAAGTCCAAGCTGCAGGCCTCAGAGCCTTCTTGGCTTCCCATGACATCTCTGGCTAAAACGACCTAGACAACTTCTGGGGAGCTAGTCACAAAGTGAGCTAACCACAGTTAATGAGCATACCAGAAGAGGGGCATGCTGGGAAGGACTGAAGCAGGAGGTAAAGGATATCCTGGTGACAGAAGACGCACATGTCATAGCAGAAACAGCACAAGAATACTGCTTTCAAGTTACCCCAAAGCAGTGGGAAGGGACTTCCTCTTTTTCTCTGGGCTGTAAGACAGTGGTCATGCTGGAGAGCCAGACTCTAATCCTGACCTTTCACTGTACCTAGCTGTTCCAGCCTGTCCTTCCCCCAATTCAAAGCCTGCCCCTAGATTAACTAAAAGCCAGGTGTCTTAGGGTTTTATTGCTGGGAAGAGACACCAGGACCATGGCAACTCTTATAATGGAAAACATTTAATTAGGGCCGGCTTACAGTTTCAGAGGTTTAGTCCATTATCATCATGGCAGGAAGCAAGGCACCATGCAGGCAGACATGGTGCTGGAGAAGGAACTGAGAGTTCTGCATCCTGATCAGGAGGCAGCAGGAAAAGATTGACTCACTGAGCCTGACTTGAACATCTGAGACCTCAAAGCCTGCCCCCTAGTGACGCACTTCCCCCAACAAAGCCACACCCACTCCAGCAAGGCCACACCTCCTCATAGTGCCTCTCCTTGAGCCAAGCATTCAAACACTTGAGTCTACGGGAGCCATTCCTGTTCATACCACCATGCCTGCTACGTCTGAAAAGCAAGGATCTGTAGGTAAAGGTGATGCCTTGGCATCTGGGGTGGGGAGGGGGCTTTGAGGAGTCACTTGAGGAATAAGTGTCAGTTGAGCCAGAGAAGGGAAGCTCACCGAAGACAGCATTTCTGAATGTCAGCCAAATAGAAAGGGCTCACTGACTGGAGGAAGAGAAGCGGAACTGTGTTTGATTCTAACGGCTGTGTATCTGAATAAGGTACCTTTGTGGTTCTCATACGTCCTTGAGCCTAGCACAGCACAGGAGCTCACAGAAGCACCTGAGAAAATAGAGCTCAAATGAGCAAGTTTTGGAGCAGAGACAGACACTCAAGCTGAGCCTTAGACTGCAGAGACGAGGGCTCTCCCAATATGACTGTCTGAGGACCAAGTCACCCTGGCTTGGACACACCAGTACTCGGACACATAGTGAGTCACCCTGTGAGTACTAGAGGTGCAAGCAATGCTCCATATTGCCACGTTTTGCCTTCGGGAATGTGCTAGAGCCCTTGTCTTGGACCAGTGCTTAGCTTTGTTACTTTTTCATGCCTTTCCCCATGGAGAAGATTCAGATATTCTTTTCTCAGTGTTTCCTTTTCCGGAACCAACTGGCTGGTCCCTCCAACATACCTCCCTGAAACACAGAGGAGGCAGCAAGAGGAGAACAGCAACCCTGGGAGAGACATTGCCTTCAGGACGCAGGTCCTTGCTGGTTTCAGCAGGTTCCCGTGCTGGACAGCTCCCATACCTCCCAGTTCCAGCCTGGAAACCTGTGGCAGCCTTCCTCCCTCCTTAACCATTTCCTGCTGTTCTGCTCCTTCCTTTACAAGACTGGGTGGGGGTGGGAGGAGTGGGGGGAGGGTCCAACTGCCTTTCCTGCAAACCATCACTCTCCTTACTTTCCCCGTTACCCTCGTGCCAGAGGATCGACTTTTGATACACCTTCAGGAGATAACACCTACCTCCCTATCTCTTTCCTCCTCTCCCTTCTACTAGAGTCAGGCAACCTAGTTGGACCTTGTCTCTGCCATTACCTGATAATGGGCTGGAAAGCTTGCATCATGATGACTGCACAGTTGGCCTTGCTACAGAACCACCGGAATTACCCGGTCTCTGCCAGTAGCCATTCACTGGTCTCAGGGTACCCTAAAAAAGTCCCTGTCAGCACAGACCAATGGGTGGCTCTGAGGCACCCTTCCTGCAGCTTCCTGCAGTCCCTGAGCAGGTACTTTCTGCCATATCTTTCTAGCAGCCACCTCTTCCTCTCTCTTTTTCTACAGTCATTCTGAAACTCCAAGCCTGCCTGGACCAGGAGCCTATGATACGAACAAGGCAGGCAGAAGTGAGCCTCTGCAAGCTCGAGACACTGCTGTGGCCATGGTGTGGGGCTGAGCACAGCCAGGACCCAAAATGGCTCTGAGGCACACATGTGGTGGAGAACCAATTCCTTCCAATAGTCAGACTTCTTAGCTCTTTGCTCTTGTCAGGCTGTTCTCTGTATAGCAGCGCACCAAAGACCTCTCCCCTCTTTCCATCTGTACTGATGTGTTTTCCCCATCCCTGACTCCCCAGGACCTGAAGTCAGACTCTCAACACCTGCTCTTAATTCATCAGCATCCTGGCGAGCCTCCCACGGCCCCAGCCCATCATCATCATCATCATCTCTGCAGCTGCAGCCGGACAGAAGCAGCAGGGATAGTTCTGGGAGGAGGTGTAGCTCGGGGTTGAGGGAGGAGCCGGCACTAAGACCACTGGGGAGCCTCAATCTTGAGGGGTGCAAAATGTGTACTTAAACATATGTTTCACAGCTCCCTCCTCATTCTATCAGTAGAGTTAATAGCAAGGAGATGCACCAGTGACCACGAATCTGGTGCAGGTCCAGGGCATAGAAGCTGGAAGAACTGGGCAAAAGAATAGGAAAACAGAACCAGGTCCCCGACATTTGGATAAACTCTGGGTTCTGGATCTGGTGCCTCTGACTCATCTGTCGTCTAGCCACTGCCCCGAGGCCTAACTAATTGGAGGAAAGTTAAATAGAGCCAAAGAAAACAAGGGAGATATTACAGAGCCCCAGGTTTCTGGGGCTTACAGGGGAGAGAGAGCAGATGTCTTAATTTATGAGCCTGCATTAGTCTACCCCAGGGGAGAGGAAGACGCAGGCCTGGAGTGGATTGGAGTCTGAGGGCTAAAGTGTCCCCTCTCTTACTAAAGGGCCGTGAGACTGACGGATGGATGGGCCTACAGCTGGAGTCAGGTTGGGCTTGGGGAGGGCATTCATCATGGAGGGCCTCATAAAGCCAAAGGACAGGGGGCTGCGACTGAAGGCTGCTTTTCCCACCAGAGTCTTGGTTACGACCCAAGGTCCAGGGACATTGATGGCAAGGTTAGGGGGCATCTCTGATGATAAGGACAACCTCCCCTGAGGCTCCTAGAGATCAGGGAGAGAGAAAAAAAAGATGTAACTGAGAATGACAGCGTCTGAGTCACAGGAGAGGGACACTAAATGTATTCCAATCGTCCCTCGTCTGACAGTGGAGCCTGAACCACGGGGACAAGGGCTGACTCCTCATCCAGGTGGCCCTTCAGCAACGTGTCCCCATTTTGCTGACTGAGCCATGAGACCTGTGTTTTCCTCAGCTTCCCTGCAAGATACATCTGGTTATCTCCTCCTCCATCCTCCACCCTCCACCCTCCTCCATCCTCCATCTCCATCCTCCTCCTCCAGCCTCCTTTCTAATCGCTCTTAGCTATCTGACTTTGAGCACAGCCTCCCAGGTCTTTCATTCACAGCTGATGGGCTCGCTAACCACTCCTCTTTCCACTGTCTCATAGGAGGAGCAGGAGACATGCAGGTGTTGGCTGTGGGGCACTAGGGAAATGACTCGCACCCTTTGGGTCCATCCCACTACCAAGAGGAGCAGTAAAGCTGAAAGCTGTCCAGACTTCTCTGGGTGACAGAATTTGCTCTTTGGTCTTTTGTCCCACCACTTCCCAGTCGGCCCTGGGCTTTTTCAGAGTGGGGCCCACAGGCTTTTCCCTCAAACTTGGTTGAGAATCACATCTGCCGTAGCTGCCCCTTAGATTGGCCAACAGTAAATGAGAGGATGGCAGTGAAACGGGGATTGCTCAGTAGAGCACTGGGGGCCCGCGCCACAGGAGAGTTAGCATCACCCATTAGGTGCCTCAGGAGACCTGCCTTGTGAGAGGACAATGGGTGCCGAGAGGAGAGGTAGAGGAGGCCCACACAACCATTTCCTCGCTGCTTGGTTTGCCCGAGAACCCAGACCTCTGCTTAGATTGTCCTAGAGGCTGAGCAGTAATGCCCCATCTAAAAGCTGGTGATTTTGACATCTAGGGCTAAACAGAGACTTGTGAGCAGGAAGTGAGTTAGCTCTCTTGCCACTTTCCCATGCTGTCATTCCCAGCTTGGAACTGTGTCTCTTCCTTCCCCTGCCTGGTGACTCAGCTTTCTTATCTTCCCAGACCCCTCATGGGGTCCAGGGAAAATGCCACCGCGAAGAGGCAGATGCTCCTGGGAGAGAGAAGTAGGAGGAAGAGATTAATGGGCCAAAAAGAGATGTTGAACCTAGGGTGGGGTCCAGGCTCCCACTCAGACAGCCAGCTAGGCTCCGAGCAAAGCTGCAGAGATTTGCATACATCTGCATACATTTGTATATGCTTATTTTCTCTGAGTGCCTTCCTAGCTCCCTATGGTTTCCCATTCCCTCTTTTACATCAGGCCTGTTCAGCCAGGCAGGACCAGTACCTCACCAGGAGCCCCAAGAGGCCACTCCACTGCAACGGAGCTAAGGTGGGCCTGATGTAGACAGACACCTTGTGCATATATGCATAGAGCATGTTTCCTCCTGGGTCCTGGACTAAGAGGTTCTTGTTGGATCACCCTGTCACTTGAGGCTAAAGAATGACAAAAACTACCTTCCTTTTCTGTCTTTTATTTTTTTCCAGGTGCCAACATTGTCTAAGAAGAAGCAGCAAACTAGAAAAGCCTTACAGAGGTTTTTACCTTTTTTTTTTTTTTTTCTTTCCTTTTTGGTTTTCGAGACAGGGTTTCTCTGTGTAGCCCTGGCTGTCCTGGAACTCACTCTGTAGACCAGTCTGGCCTTGAACCGAGAGATCTACCTGCCTCCGCCTCCGCCTCCGCCTCCGCCTCCGCCTCCGCCTCCGCCTCCGCCTCCGCCTCCGCCTCCGCCTCCGCCTCCGCCTCCGCCTCCGCCTCCGCCTCCGCCTCCGCCTCCCAAGTGTTGGAATTAAAGGCATGCGCCACCACTGCCCAGCTGGGTTTTGACTCTTACACACTTGTTATACAGAATGGCAAAAGCACGGGGCTGGAGCAGTCATTCATCCAGATAGTAGGGTCAGCTTTGTGATGGACACCATTGTCAGGGCTAGCTGGGAATTCTGCAGGGAACAGAGTGGTCTCCCCATCGTCCATCTCATAAAACTGACTGCAGCTAACACGCAGAGAGGCGTGAAGGAAAAAGATAGGTAGCTGGGTAGATGGTGCCACTGGTCCAGGACAATAAAGCCAGAGAAGGACAGAAGGAGAAGCGGGGATGGGGGATGGGCATGAAGACAAGCCACTATGGTCATCGGTGGTCCAGACATTGAATCAGAGCTGCAGCAGGCTCACCTAAAGGCCATCACAAGCCCACCCTGCTTCACTCTTCTGGTGCTGGAAAAGGAGGGAGGCCTGGATGGTTCAGCGTTAGGTGTGGCTGGCCCAGCTCAATGACTTGTGACTACATAGTCTGACCCTTGCTATACCATGGACATAAGCTTCATCCAAGCAAATACTGATTCCTCCTTCCTTTAGAGGGTGCCAGGGACCAGGAAAAGGGAGACTGACTGCTTGGATCTTTGGGGAAGATGGAAATGTTTTATATCATGATTAAAATTAAACAACTGAATAATTTTGTCAAGAGCACGTTGAATTTCATTATACCTCAAAAAGGCTGCCAAAATTTCTAAAAAAAAAATTAAAAAATGGAAGTCAGGCGAGAGTGGGATGGAGAGAGGGGTGGATGTGGGTGATCAGAGGAGCCTGGATGCATTTTCATACTGCCCTTGTAACCAGCATGGCGCCAGGTGCTTCCTAACCACACCTCCTCCACTTCACTCTCTGAACCTGTGAAATGGAAATAACATTGTCTCCCTCCAAGGTGCTTGGGAGGGTCAAGCCACACAGCCTCTATTTGGGGTCCACTCCATCATGCCTGCTCAGACAACAGCAATGACCATTTTGCTCACCTGTTGCTAGGTAGGCATTGTTGTAAGTGCTATACTAGGTATCATTATCCCCATTTCATGGATGAGAAAATTGAGGCACAGATGCCAAATTTTCTTCCCCTTTCCTTTTGGATAAAATAGAAAACTTCAGTCTTTTTCTGTGTTTTGCTGTGATCCCACTGAACATAAATGGGCCATTACTATCATCATCTGAACTACAAAGAATCCACAGGTAAATAAACTAAAGAAATGCTGAAAAAAAGAAAAAAGAAAAAAAAGCCGGGCATGGTGGTGCACGCCTTTAATCCCAGCACTCGGGAGGCAGAGGCAGGCAGACTTTTGAGTTCGAGGCCAGCCTGGTCTAAAAAGTGAGTTTCAGGACAGCCAGGGCTATACAGAGAAACCCTGACTCAACAAACAAACAAACAAACAAAAAAGAAATGCTGAGGTTAAATAGGTCTCTCTCTCTCTCTCCTCTCTCTCTCTTAATTGTAATATACTTTTTCCTTTAAATACACAATTTGTCAGTTTCTAGTGGGATCACAAAATTGTGCAATCATACTGCTTGCCTAATTCCAAAACAGCCACGTGTTCCCCTAAGAAGCCCACACCCAGCAGGCATCATCCTCTCCTCTCGTAGGAGACACTCATTTATTTTCTGTCTCAATGGATCTGTCCATTCTGAAAATAAGCAGGCTCCCACAGCACGTGGCCTTGAGGGTCTGGCTTATGCCATGTGGGTGATGGTTTCAAGGTTCTGTTGTAGCACATGTTGATACTATGTTTACTTTTATGAATGAAGACTGTGCCACTGTGTTGTACACTGCTTGCTTTTTGCATTATTGTGGCCACAGGGGCCCAAGACAGAAGCAACCTAAGGGAAGAGAGGATTTCTTTTGGTTCATAGTTTCAAAGCATCTCACTATATCATGATGGAGAAGGCACAGTGGGGGTGTTTAGACATGGGTTTTCAACAGTCTTGAGTATGTGTCAGAAATCGAATGCGGAGTCAGGGGTTGGGGAGATGGCTCAGCAGTTCAGAGCACTTGCTGCTCTTGCGAGGAACCTAGGTTCAGTTCCCAGCACCCACACCAGGCTGCTCACAACCACCTATAACCCAGCTTCAGGGGATCTGATGCCCTCCTTTTGTCTCCATGGACACCCACATGGCATACATTCACCCAGACAAATAACACATAAATAAAAACAAATATTTGAAAAATTGTCAAGTCAAATGGTATTTCTGTTTTAAGATGTGACAAAATATTTCCCAAAGCTACTATCTTGCTATGCACTCCCATCAGTAATGCACAGGGGCTCTGATTCCTCTACATTTTGCCAACTGTTCTTTTTTTTTTTTAAGATATATTTATTTTCAATTTGTGTATGAAATCTTTCGTGCATGTGAGCGTAGGTGCCCTCTGAGGTCAAAGGATCCCCCTGGACTCCCTGGAGCTGGTGACTCCCAACATAAATGCAAGGAACAAACTCTCACCCCCTGCAAGAGCAGGACACACTCTTAGCAACCAAGCCCTGTCTCCAGGTCCCTGCCCAGTGTTTATTGTCTATCTTTTTGACAATAGCCATTGCCATGGGGGATGGGTGTTCTGCCATGTTTTGATTTATATCTCCCCAATGACTCCTGCATTTAGCATCTTCCCTGTGCTTATCTGCCATCTGTGTGTCTTCTTTAGAGACATGCCTCTTCAAATATCTTGCTCATTTTCTTTTTTAAATTATTTTTGGGATAGTAGAGATGGAACCCAGAACCTAAGATACCAAGCAAGTGCTTTAGTAGCAGGCAACATCCCTCATTTGTAAATACAAGCCACGAAGAAAGACCTCACCAACCCTGGCATTTTGTTCTTGGATATCCAGACCCCAGAATCTCGAGACAAAAAGATTTTGGCACTTTGATATGGCAGCTTAAGGAGACTAACATAAACAGCGTCATATGCGTTCAGATTGTATGCAGCCACTAATACCATCTGTCTTCAGAACTCTTTCAACTTGCAACACAAACTGTGCATCCATTAAAAACAAAAAGCAAAAAACAATTCTTTGGGGCTGGAGAGTCTGCTCTTTCCAAGGACCTAAGTTCTTCCTGGCATCCACATGGCAGCCACAAACATTTGTAACTCCAAACCCAGGGGCATCTGACATCTTCTTCTGTCCTCTCTGGGACCAGGCGCACACACATTGCAGTCAAAATATTCATACATGTAAAACAAACAAACAAGCAAGCAAATAAAACCCCAACTCTTCATCCCCTTCCTCCAAGCCTCTTGAAACTATCTTTTTTTTTTTTTTTTAGGCATAAAAATTTAGTTTATACATAAATGATTCTTTGGATACACAAGGTATCAAATTGAAGCAGTAGTTTAACAAGAAAATAAATCCGCAGAAAAAATTATTAAATCAGTAGTAATATTTAAGACCAGCATTTCAGTGATGTCCTATGTACAAAGAATGAGAAAATATTGTAAAATTAACAGCACATTGTTGAATCAATCCCAAGTCATTTCTTTCGGCAGTGTGAATGGCCCCACGTTACTGTCAGTCAGTGATGTCAACTGTGAGAATACTGCAGGCAGGAAACACCTGAGAATGTCAACAAGCACAGTGGGCTGTGTGATGGTTTGTTTATGCTTGGCCCAGGGGTGGCACTATTAGAAGGTGTGGCCCTGTTAGAGTAGGTGTGGTTTTGTTGGAGGAAGGTGTGTCACTGTGGGTGTGGGCTTTAAGACCTAACCATCCTAACTGCCTGGAAGTCAGTCTTCTGCTAGCAGCCTTCAGATGAAGATGAAGAACTCTCAGTTCCTCCTGTTCCATGCCTGCCTGGACGCTGCCATGCTCCTGCCTTGATGATAACGGACTGAACCTCTGAACCTGTAAGCCAGCCCCACTTCAATGTTGTCCTTATAAGAGTTGCCTTGGTCATGGTGTCTGTTCACAGCAGTAAAACCCTAACCAAGACAGGCTGGTTAGGAAGACACAGATTTTCAACATTTATTTCATTCAGCACTTTTGTAAGATTAATAAGGCTGCTCTTTCAGGGTATGGGGGTGGAGGGAAATAAATGAACTACAAGTTACTCAAGTAGTAAGAAAGAAAACAGACGCCATTTTGAAATGGTGAGCCCATTGAACCCGGCAGTCCCTATCCGTTCTGGGAGCTTCATCTTCACCACATAGACCATGTTGGCCAGTAGGATCTTGCTAAGGCCCCTCCCTTAACTTCTCAGAGGGCTACTACCATGCCTACACAAAATGGTCTTTATTTCCTTTCCTTAGGGTAGACTCATACAGTGTTAGTCCATTTGAAACTGGATCAATTCACGTACCATGTTTCTGTGATGTAGCATGTGTCAGAGTTCCCCTTTGTGTGTGTTATGAGGAGGAAGAGTTTGAGACAGAATCTCACTGTGTAGCTCAGGCTCGCCTGAACTTACTCTTGCTCTTGCATCAATCTTCATATCTCTGCCTCCCATGTGCTGGGATCTATAGGCATATGTCATGATGCCTGGCACCCCTTTTAAAATATGTATGCATATACACACACACACACACACACACATATATATACACACATATACACACACACACACATATATACACATACACACATATGCATACATATATTGTGGAAACACAAATTTTCCTTGGGGTTTGTGAATAAGGAATTTCTCAGAGGGTTAGGGATGTAGTTCAGTGGTGGCCAGCTTGCTTACCAAATATGACATACTTGACCCAACTCCAGCACCAAAAACAAAACAAGAAAAAGCCTCTCTGAGCCATGATTCTAGAAGACAGATGGGTTGTGCTACATTTCCAAAACTTAGCTGTCAATCACCTCTCTCTATCTCCCCTCACCAACATATTCCTCCTCCTCACAGAATCCCTGGTAAGAAGCCACAGAACACTGTGAGATCTTCTGCTCTAAGGGTGTTTCAGGACTCCATAGGAAGCCCTCCAGAGGAAACGAGGCATCACAGATAGAGGACTCTAAAGCCAGGAGAGAGCCAGCCTAAGACCTGATGTCAGGGTTGAGGTCCAAAGGGTCTGCCCAAAGCTGGAGAGACCGAGATCAGATTCCCAGAACAGCTACTCACACATGGTGCCCAAGTCAGGAAGCCTTTTTTCTTACAAGTTTAAGGCTTGCAGCCTTTTGCTTGCTCTTGAGGTCTTGGTTGAAGAATATAGGCCAGCCACTTCTCCTGTCTGGTAGATTGCCAGGGTCTGGGCTCCCTGCCAGCATGTCCAGATTTCCCCTGATCCCCTCTATCCCTGTCTGCTGCAGACTCTCCCCAGATCCTGTGTTTGGATGGCTCAGGAGCAGGTCCAGAACCCAGCCCATGGAAAGGCATCTGGACTGCTCCATCCTGTCAGCTGCATAGACAAGCTAAGCCCCAGACAGCTGCCGTGCGTGGACTCAGAGGACATTCTAGAAACAGGCTCAGAAGGACTCTTGGCAACTCCCAGTCAAGTCTGCTGCACACAAGCACATTCCAGGCTAAGCCAATTGCCAAGTTAGCACTAGAGCCATCTCCAGGCCTCAGTTTACCCAGGAGGCAACAAGAGTCCAATGCATAAAGACTACCCACACTTCTTTAAAAGTCTTCATGCATATCTTAGGCAATCTTTCAGAGTCACAGTGAGACCAGAGGAAATAAGGCTCTTTCTTATTATCAATTCCTTCCCAATTGCAATAGAACTCCAGAGAAATGAAAGGATTAATATTCAACACCTTCATGTTTTACTAGGCTACTTTTCTTTTCTTTCTTTTTTTGTTTTTTGTTTGTTTGGTTTTGGTTTTTTGTTTTTGTTTTTTTTTTTTTCTTCGAAACCAGGCTTCTCTGTGTCACAGCCCTAGGTGTCCTGGAGCTCACTCTGTAGACCAGGCTGGCCTCATCCCATACTTTATAGAGAGAGATCCACCTGGCTCTGCCTCGCAAGCGCTGGGATTAAGGAGTGCACCACCACTGCCCGACTGGCTCTTTTCTTTGTGCAGTTCTATCTTGTAAGGAAACATAAGCTTGTCGTAACAGGGCAATAATTTAACGGCCTCCCAGGCACGGGTCTGAGTGAGTCCTCCAGGAACTTGGTGACCTTGGCCAGCTTGTTTAACCTCTCTGAAACAAGTGTTTTCCTCCCTTAAACAAAGGTAACAGCACCCCTGAAAGAGCCGGCAACGTGGTCCAATAAGTGTCATCCTCCTTACTTCTCACTCTGTAAGGTCATTGGCGGTGAGATCTCTCAGTTAGAAAGCATTTGGGGGAATATCAAGTGGAATTCTCTAGAGCTGCAGAGGAGGAGAGATCTAGAGCAAAGTGCTTGCTACAGGACACATTGTGAAATGGGTTGCTAGATCCAAGTGCCTTGGACGGTTCAAGCCCCTAGCTGCTGTTCTTTCCCAGGCTTCTTAACCCTGGCTGTTAGTTTACTCACTCACATGCTTCATCTCCAGGTGTGGCTTATGATTCCTGAAAATATCATCAGCCATGGTAATAGAAGACTGGCGACAGCTACCGTAAAGAGCTGACAACCTAAACGACATCTTTCTCATCCCCGTTAACTTTCATGGGCAGAAGGGGAGGGAAGAGAGGGTTTATAGGACTCAGGAAAGGCAAACTATTTGCCCAAGGTCACCCAGTTGGCTGAAGGTCATGCCAGGACCCTCCTACCAGCCCCAACTGCCAGTCACCCACTTCCTTTGGCTTCCAGGCACCTCACTCCAGCAGGGAAGGAGTTAATGCCGACCTCTGTTGGCCTCTGCAGGTGCTGCTCTTGAGGGAAAGCTTCCTAGCAGAGTCTGCAGATAATGCAAGCAGCAAAGATAACGAGCTTTCTGTTTTAATTGCAGAGGGGAGACAGGGTGGGCTTGTTGGAGGGCTTGGGTAATTAACACAGCTGGGGCACAGGGCTGATGAGCCCTGGATGGGGCCTTGCCCCTGCTGGCTCCTCTCTGACAAGCACAGAGATCAGGGCTATTATACCCACATAGCGGGCCTGGCGCAGCATGAGCCCGGCCAGGGCACACAAAGAAATCAGCCAGGCAGAGAGGAGGCTGAGAGCCACCAAATGGACTAAGCCCCAGGCGTGCAGAGCCACCATGTTTGGCCTCATCTAGACAGTTGGACTGCCAGAGGATGGCTAAGACCCACCGTGCCAGGCCTTAGGCCTAGCACTCAGGATGGAGGCTGGGGATGCTGAGGGGCAAGGACCAGCACTGAGAAGAGAAGAGCCTGAGACTAGACTGGGCTTATGAGTTTGGAATTTAGGTGCATGGGCTTGGTGGCACGCTTCTACAGTGCCAGAAATTTGGAATTGGAGGCGGGAGGATCAGAGAGAGAGAGAGAGAGAGAGAGGAGAGAAGGCTAATAGCTCTCCAGTTAAATAGCCAGAGCTGTTGCCTGTCATGGGACCAAAGCTCAGCACTTTCCTGAGCACAACTCTTTCATGCTCTTCCACAGTCCCAGTCCTAGGGACCATTCTTCTTGGGTCAGCCAGCCTGGCTGGACCAATGGCCACTGTGCTGCGTGTTCTCTCTGGGGGCTGGGGGTGGGAGTCTGCAAATTGCCCACACATCTACTCTCTCACTATGCCCTGGCTCTATCCTTCAGGGCGAGGCTGGCTGGCCCTGGCCTAACAATGTCAGCTCCAAGTCCGCAGACTTCTGCTAGCAGAAGGCACCTTCAAGACATGGAAAGAAGGAACAATCCTCTCCTCTGCCTCAGAAAGCATCTAGCAAGCTCCAAGACATCTTGCTTGCCCAGTGCCTCCAAGATGGCTCCAGATCCTATAGGGCCCAGTTCCAGTCTGTCTAGGCCTGCTGACTACTTCCTCCTCCAAACTCAGCTCCTCGGCTCTTCTATAACTCAGGTAACCAGAGACCTGTGCCAAAAGTCCTCTTGTCATAAGTAAGTAGTTTCTCGAGGGTGGTGGACATTCACACCTTTAACCCCAGCCCTCAGAAGGCAGAGGCAGGCGGATCTCTGTGAGTTCAAGGCCAGCCTAGTCTACAGAGTGAGTTCCAGGACAGCCAGGGCCACACAGAGAAACCCTGTCTCCCAAAACCAAACAATAACAACAACAAAATGATACAACTGATAGAGAAGCACGCCAGGCTATGCCCAGCCTTCCTCACGCTCTCTTGCCATCTTCCATGGTTCCTCCCTGACTGTGCACATGTGACAACTCTGTTCTTGTTCCTCTGTGTCAGCCCTCGCAGCCCTCTCAATACATTTCATATGTGCACGTGTGCACAGGTGCACTTGCCCATGAGTACACACATGGAGGCAGGAGGTTGACACGGGAGTGTCTTTCTTACCACCTTATATTTTTTATTATTATTAAAAAAAAATTGAAGCTCACCGTATAGCTCACTGGTCTAAAACTTGCTGTGTGGACCAGTCTCAAACTCATAGATATACACCTGCCTCTGACTCTAAAGTGTCCGATAGATAGATAGATAGATAGATAGATAGATAGATAGATGACTGATTGATTGAGATGGTGACTGTCACTGAGCTTGACCCTGTTTTGACTAGACTGACTGCCCCCAAGGTCTTTCTGTCTCTGTCCCTCATCACTACGCTAGGTTTACAGGTGCAGGCTATCACTCCTGGCTTTTCTTTTCTTTTCTTTTCTTTTTTTTTTTCAAGACAGGGTTTCTCTGTAGCCCTGGCTGTCCTGGAACTCACTCTGTAGACCAGGCTTGGCCTCGAACTCAGAAATCTGCCTGCCTCTGCCTCCCAAATTCTGGGATTAAAGGTGTGAACCACCACGCCCGGCTACTCCTGACTTTTCTTTTCCTTCCTTCCTTCCGTTCTTCCTTCCTTCCTTCCTTTTTTTCTTTTTTCCCTTTTCCGACAGGATCTCACCACATAGCCTTGGTTGGCCTGGAGTTTGATATGTAGAGCGGGCAGAGCTCAGACTCACAGAGACTCCCTAAAGGTGTAAGCCACCACATCCTGCAGGGTGCCTCTGTCCTTCACCTCTAACCTCTGATGTTAGAGACTTGTCCATCTGACATCCAAACTCAAAACCTCTAAAGCTGAACTCATTTTCTTTCTTCCCTTCTCCAAACCTGACATCCCTTCTCTTAGTTGGAGCCATGTGTCAGGAGCCAAGCTCTTCCCTTCTCTCTTAGCCATCGCATCCTGTGACCCTTGTCTCCTAAGTAATTGGATTCATCCTTGCCATCTGCTTCCACCACTATGTGTTGAACTAGCCCTTAAACCGGAAGGAAAGCCCACTAGCTGATTCCTTACATTGACTTCTTGCATTGACTACTCTTGGAACCACTAAGATAGGCAGATCTGGCCGATCGGTTTATATATAAATCCCTTTAAGGATTGGCAAAGTAAACAATACCTCTGTGCCGCACTCCTACCTCTGCTATCTTCAGGTAGGTTACATCATACAGACACCTTCTTGGGTCATCCCTAACTGGGTTTGTGGGGAACTTCAAGAGACCCCTGCTGTTTGACACCCTAAGCCTTTGTACCTGCTGTCTTCTCTGATAGAATGCCCAATGTTATCAAGTCTACCCAGAAATCTGTTTATTTGGCTCAAACATAATCTATCTCCTCTAAGAAGCCATTTTTGACCCTATTCTATCCATCCCAGGTAGGATGGTGTCATGGTTTGAATATGCTTGGCCAAGGGAGTGGCACTATTTGGAGGCGTGGCCTTGTTGGAGTGGGTGTGTCACTGTGGGAATGGGCTTTAAGACCCTTATCCTAACTGCCTGGAAGTCAGTATTCTGCTAGCAGCCTTCAGATGAAGATGTAGAACTCTCAGCATCTTCTGTACCATGTCTGCCTGGATGCTGCCATGCTCCCACCTTGATGATAACGGACTGAATAGCTGAACCTGTAAGCCAGCCACAATTAAATGTTGTCCTTTATAAGACTTGTCTTGGTCATGGTGTCTGTTCACAGCAATAAAACCCTAACTAAGACAGATGGTAACAACATCCCTTTAAGCTCTGGTAGCAACTCAACTTTTCCAACGGAATTACTTGTGGATTAAACATGGTAGGAGGTCTTTTTGTTCTCATGGTCTTTCATCTGCTAGACTTTGAGGTCTCTGGACACAAACAAGCATGATGATGATGATAATGATGATGATAATAACAACAACAAATAGTTTAATTTGTCTTTAAGTGTTGCCAGAATGGATTGTTCAAGGAATCATTTGAGGAGGATGAAGCGGTGTGATGGTTAACCTGACTGGATGAGGAGGAGTTGGTAAAACACAATTTCAAGGATTTTCTCTAGAGGAAACTGGTATCTGGACACGTGGATAAAAAGAGAAGGCATTACCAGGTTGTGTGTGTGTGTGTGTGTGTGTGTGAGAGAGAGAGAGAGAGAGAGAGAGAGAACACCATTCAGTTAACTGAAGGTTCAAGTAAACAAAAAGGCAGAGAATAAATGAATGTGTATTCTCTCTCTGCCTTCCAAAGTTGGAGAACACTCCTCTGATCCAGTCCCTTACCATCAGGACCCCAGGTCTTCTGGTCTGTGGGCTCTGAGGTTTATATCTGTATCCTCCTGGTGTCCCAAGACCTTTGGCATTGGATTGAGCCTTATACCACCAAGTTCTTTAGTTCCAAAGCCTTTAGACTCAGCCACACTCAGGTCTCCAGCTTGCAGGCAGCATGTTGTGGGACTTCTCAGCCTCTGGAATTGTGCTGGCCAAGACTCCTTGTAAATGCCTCTTGCATGGATATTTTTATCCATGTCTATTTGTGTCTTCTGTTGGTTCTGATTTTCTAAAGAACTGTAACTAAAAACAAGCACTTCCCCTGATTTCTTCCACTAAGTAAAACCCAAAACTCTGGACTTCACATATAAAGCAAACATAAGGAGGCTCTGAAGGGTACCAAGGAGATGGCAGGTGGAGCGGGGACCCCGGGGTTGGAGGGACAACATGGTGATGAGCTTCCTGGCTTTGATTTTGTTTTTATGTTTTGTTTTGTTTTGTTCTGGTTGCTTCATATACCTCAGACTTGGAACAAAATGACCAGTTGCTTAGAAACTCCACAGAGTATGAACAAGAAAAACCTCAACAAGAGTCTGCCCCCTCTAGCTGAAGACCAGGAAGAAAACTGTTAGGAACTGTTTAGTCTTTTCAACCCCTGTGGGAAAATCATGGCCCCACCTTCACTATGCCAGAAAAGGCCATGTGGGGAGCTAGAACCCACCCTTGCCAAGCAGTGATGCCATCACCAACAACCCTGAAATGAGAGGAAGTGGAATAGCCCAACTTCCATGCCCTCCTGCTGGCTTGAGACCAGGCTTCTCGGCCTTGGTGGAGAAGACCACAGGCAGGTAGACTTCTAACCCCACCCAGCAGGAAGGAGGTCCCTGGCCCACCAGGTGACATCAGGAGAGGCTGAGTAGTAGGTGGAATCCTCCCCCTCCCTCCCCCCGGGGCAGCACTGATGGCCAAGAAAACGGGGAGCCATGGAGGAGAGGCAGATGGAACATTTTAAACTACAACTGTGGTAACTGAAAAGCAGAGGCCCATAGACAATGAGATCAAGAGCTGAATCAGGGAGAGAGAGCAAAGAGCCAGCGAACTGAAGGCACCACAAGAAATACTAGACTGCGGCAGAGAGAAAACACTAAAGAAGCCTTAGAGGCCTCTGGGAACATAGTAAAAGATCTAGATTTTATGTCATGGGAGTCTCAGGGAGGAGGTGGAAAGGGATGCTTTTTAAAGGAACTACTGTTAACCAAGCAAGAAGCACAGATTTACAGGTGCGAGGGAACAGCAGATGCCAAAAGGAGAAACACAGATAAATCTATGATATGACAAGCCACAGTTAAACACTTACAACCAAATGATGAAGAAAACAAATCTTGAAAGCTAGATAGGTAATACCAGCCCTCGTGAGGCTGAGGGGGGGGGGGGTGATGGCAGATGGGCTACATCAACGCAAAAAAAGGAAGGTAGATGGCTCACCAGTTTGACAACCACAACCCAGGGACAATTCCAGGACCTACATGATGGATGGAGAGAACCAACTTCAGCAAGTTGTCTTCTGACCTCTAGTTCACCCACTGAAGGTGTACTCCTCTGTGTGTGTGTGTGTGTGTGTGTGTGACATATCCAATAAATAAATGAATAGATAAATAAATAAATAGGTATAAATATGTTTTGCAAGTCTTGAAATTCCTAAAAGACACATGGTTTCCCTTTTCTCTCAGGGAACTCAGTTTCTTGTTGAGAACCCTGGGGGCCAGAAGGAAGTGGGGCCATGTTTTTCCAGTTCTAGAAGAAATAAATGACTCACTTAGGATCCAATAACTACCCCTTTGGAAGTAAAAAAGAACAATCAAGAAATTCTCAAATAAAGAACAATTAGGATAATTTGTCACCAGCAAATAAACCAGAAAAAAAGTTACTAAAGGAAGCTTCCCGAGCAGGAAGGAACAGGCTGACACCCAGAAGTAGCAAATATGCCCAACTGACTTTTATGGATTCAATCTATGAAAGCTATGCTGAGGTTCAAACTTGCAGCCTCATGCATGCTAGGCAGAAATCTCCACTGAGCTACACCCCAAGCCCAACTGACTTTTTTTTTTTTTTTTTTTTTTTTTTGACAAAGCTATCAAAGTAACTCAGTGGAGCAAAGAGCCTTTACAATGAGTAGTGCTAAAGCAACTGAATAGAGATGTGGGTTTAAAAAAAAAAAAAAAAAAGAACTCAGTCCTATGATAATAACCCAGGGTAGAGGAAGTTTAATCCAGCAACATGGCTGCTCTGCCAAACCTTCTAGGTCTGTGTGATCCAGCTGGAATGCAGACTCACTGCACACCTTGAATCCCTCTGGCTAGAATACAGATACACCCTTACTACACACCTTTAATCCCAAACAATGTAGGTAAGGTTAGTTTGTAGAAGGAAGCAGCCATGTTTGAAAGTGATTTCTAGGGGCTAGAGAGGTGGCTCAGAGGATAAGAACACTGACTGCTCCTTCAGAGGTCCTGAGTTCTGTTGGAGTCTGCCAAAAGACGCTCACTCACAAAGACCACAGAGACCGCCATCGCTGCAAACCGCAAGAGGTTTTTTTTTTATTGATCTAACGTGTTGGGGACCCCCCCCTTCCCCCACAGCATGCAGGCAAGAGGAAAGACCCCACAGAAAGAAAGAACACACTTTTTTTTTTTAAATATTTATTTATTGATTATATAGTACACTGTAGCTGTCTTCAGACACTCCAGAAGAGGGAGTCAGATCTCGTTACGGATGGTTGTGAGCCACCATGTGGTTGCTGGGATTTGAACTCCGAACCTTTGGAAGAGCAGTCGGGTGCTCTTACACACTGAGCCATCTCACCAGCCCAAGAACACACTTTTTATACCTTGTAAGGGGAGCAACAGGGCTAGCTGGCTCATTTTCTTTGGTGTAGCAAGTAACCTTTTCAGGCATTTGTTGGTTTGCATAGGGTGACTACCTTTGGCCTAGTGACTTACTCTGCCTGCCCTTATGGTGGGTTATCAGCAAAGCAGCAGTACATTTTGAACTTATGGGTCAGCTATTAAGGTCGCAGCTATTAATGACACAGCTATTAATGTCATGGGGGATTCTAGCGACAAGGTCAAGGCAGTTTGTGGGTTGTTTTGTTTTGTTTTGTTTTTCAGAATTCAATGTGGGGCAGGGTAGGGGAATTTTTCTGGGAACTGCTAATCTTGTTTTGGCAGCTGCAGGCTTAGTCTGGTCATTTTGACCACTATGTTTCTGAAAGTCCCTTTGGGGTGGGTGGGAAGGGGCTGAGTGGTCTTGAATTTATTTTGGATTCTACAAGTTCAATTCTTAGCAACCACATGGTAGCTCACAACCATCTGTAATGGGATCTTTTGGTGTATCTGAAGACAGCTACTCATATACAAAAAATAAATCTTTTTTTTTTTTTTTAAAGAAAGTGATGGGCTGGAGAGATGGCTCAGTGGTTAAAGAGCACTGACTGCTCTTCCAAAGATCCTGAGTTCAAATCCCAGCAACCACATGGTGGCTCACAACCATCTGTAATGAGATCTGACACCCTCTTCTGGGGATGTCTGAAGACAGCTACAGTGTGCTTACATATAATAAATAAATATCTTTTTTTAAAAAAGAAAGTGATGTCTAATTGAGGGGCAGACAAAGTGACGAAATGGAGAAAGATATGACAGAATGAGTCAGAGGTAGGTTATGTCTAACTCTCATGAGGACAGGAAAGAGAAGCTACTTAAGAGCAACTCCGAGTCAGTCAGTCGAGTTCAGTACAGTAGAGTTGTGTCAGCTCAGAGTGGGCACAGTTGATTTCCATTCAGTCAGTGCAGTTTGCACTCAGTTCAGTGACTTGGGAGTACAGTGCAGTGGGGTTAAGTTCATTCATGAGTTCATGTAGGTCAGTGCAGGTCAGTGCAGGTCAGCAGAGGCAGTTGATGCCAGAGAATAACAAGGAGCCAGAAGATTAGAACGTATTGCCTGAGTTAATTTGAGGCCAAGCACAGCAATTCAGTGAGAAGCTGAGAGAAGCCAGATTGAATCAGTCAGTTTGGAGAGGAGTCTGAGCCAGAACAGCTGAGTTGGACCAGCCAGCCAGAGTTCAGAAAGAACGAGAAAGGGTGAGCTTGTTCAGCAGTAAGCCTCCAAGATGGCAATTACAGTTGGCAAATAAAAGTTACAGCGTTGGCCGGGCGGTGGTGGCACACGCCTTTAATCCCAGCATTTGGGAGGCAGAGGCAGGCGGATTTCTGAGTTCGAGGCCAGCCTGGTCTACAAAGTGAGTTCCAGGACAGCCAGGGCTATACAGAGAAACCCTGTCTCGAAAAACCAAAAAAAAAAAAAAAAAGTTACAGCGTTTACAACTCAGAACAGATTGTGGACTTAAATGTCACATATGAAGCTATGGGGGCGGGGGGGGGGGGTAAATTGGGGAGGAAAGGTATACAAAACCATCTTTGAGGTCTGAACCTAGGTGAAGAGTTCCACACTTTGGAAAAAAAAAAAACTATAAAATTAAAAAAAGAACAATGAGTTAGACTTTATCAGTTTGGCCCCGTGTGATGTCATATACCTAATCCCAGCATTCTAGAGGCTAAGAAACCATGCCAGGAAGACTGGGGTTGAGGCCAATCAGAACTTCGTAGAGGGAGAGACTGGGTGGCGTTTTTTGTTGTTGTTGCTTTGGTTTTTGTTTCTTAAGGACCTTGGTTCTATATTAGGTCTTGGTAAGGGGGCCTGGTTGGGGGGAGAAAGGCTAGAGAGTAGGAAAAAATATTTGCCAACCACTGAGCCAACAAGAAGCTAGCTGATCAAATTCACAAAGAACTCTCGAAACTCGTCAGTCAGTTAACAAGCAATTTAATTAGAAAACGGGCAAACGAGGATTTGTTTCATGAAAGAGAACATACAGATGGCTAAATAAACACATGAAAAGAAATTCAGACTCACTGCCCAGTAGAGACATGGAAATTAAAGCCACAGTGAGCTATGTCTTCTCACGTGTTACAACGGCCCAGATTTCACAGTATTGCTAATGCCAGAAGCTGCCAAGGAAGAAGAGACACTGGGTCACCCCAACACTCGTGGATATGTTAAAAGTTCTACTTGCTTTGGAAAATGACTTAGCAGTTTCCTTAAAAACTAAACACACGCCAAGAGAAACCCTGTCTTAAAAAAAACAAACAAGAAAGCAAACAAAAAAAAAACAAAACCCAAAACTAAACATACAATCCAACAACTGTGTATCCCAGGGAAATGAAGACTTATATTTAGAAAACCTCTATGAAAATGATTTTTCTAAAATTATTAATGAGACAAAACTGGAGGCAACTCCTATATCCTTCAGTGATAAACAAATTATGCTACAACTGTACATACTAGAGGATCCTATTTAGTAATTCCAGGAAGGAACAGCCTACTGCTACATTTAACCCTGAGAGACAGTGCTAAAGAGCTCTCAGCTCAGCCATTAAGAGCTCTTCCGGAGAACCCATGTCTGGCAAGCCTGTAACTCCAGCTCCCACAGGACCTGCTGGCGCCCTCATCTGGCCTCTGCAGGTACCTGCACACATGTGCCACGCACTCATGCATTCATATAAAATAAAAACAAATCTTTTAAAATAATAATAACAATAATAATAATAATAATAATAATAATAATAATAATAATAATAAGAAGAAGAAGAAGAAGAAGAAGAAGAAGAAGAAGAAGAAGAAGAAAAGAGGCCATGAATGAATCCACAAAAGGGAATTCCAGGGGTCTTGAGGTCATGGACAATGAAGTACCCCAAGTCTGGTAATGAAGGACCAAGATACACATAGATGCTTTCTAACCTAGGGGTCCTCTCCCTTCCACACCTGTCCCCACCCTTCAATCCTTTGTAATAAACTCAAAAACAGTTTATCAAAGAAATAGTCCCAGCTCGACCTCAGCTTTGGGTCTGCCACCAATCTGCTTCTCCAAGCATTCAAAATCACCTCTAACATCAGGCATCTGTTTGTCTTTGTTTAGGGTTAGCCTCTCCTTCTGGGGAGTTCTGTTACTTCCTCCATCAGTCTAGGGGCAGTTCAAGGGCAGACATCATCATCCAGCCAGCACCCTTCACTAACCCGCAGCCCCACCCCACTCCTACCTACTGCAACAGAATCCAATACAAGGTCTGCTGAGCCCAGTGCATTTTGGTGTTTCCAAAGGTAGATGTCAATAAACACTGGCTGAGTTGTTGACTTAGCCATCTATAAAGTCTGTAAAGGGCAGGAATAGAAGACGTAGCTTAGCAATTCATAGGCAAATGGCCAAGAGACAATGAGTCTAGGAGACAGAGGGTAGTGAGGAAGGAAATAGTAAGGACAAATGAGATGGGCTCAGGAGTCCCACAGAAATGCTGGAAACCCCCCTGCCAACAAGCACTTATGTCTCTCTGTCTGTCTCTGTGTCTCTTTCCCTGTGTGTGTCTCTCTGCCTCTTTTTGTCTGTCTGTCTGTCTGTCTGTCTCTCTGTTTTCAGTTCTTTCCACTATTTGATCCTCAAATTCTAGGGAAACACAGGAGAACAAGAAATCCTGGGATTTAGAAACACATCCAAGGCCATAAAGGGTTGTTCAGCCATTCATCTCATTTTGAAGTAGGACATGGAAGGTAAACTCCAGCCAGGATGGTGTCTGGTGTCGAGTACTCTTTGGGAGACCCTGCTGTCCCCAGCAGAAATGAGATAAAGACCTGCACACACCACAGCTCTCTGGTTTTTTGCTGGAGAAGGGTGTGGCTCCATCTCCCCAGCTTTCTGTGCTTCCTGCCAAGTGCAGGTGGTGGTCTGCTCAGCAGAGACAGGACAGGGTGGGGCTGGCCACAAGCCCCCTCACCTCCTGCTCCTTCTGTCCACCACACTGATGGGCTCAGTGATAAATGGGCAGGTGGGACAGAAGCTCCTTGATGAGTGGCTGAGAGTTCTGGCAACAGGAACACGGTTGGTCACGCCAGGCTCCTCGTGGCTTGATGTGGACAGAAGCTCAGGTTTGCCAGCCTCCCACGAGCTCTAGGAGTTAGGGATCTCTGACATGCCCTTTTGCTCTGAAGTTCAGCTGAGCAGGCTCCTTTGTTTATAAGGGAAGCCTGAGGGTCCTGGGTGTGGTTAGCCTCTGAGAACTCTCTGAGTCCACTCTACCAGGAGCACTGGGCTTAAGGTGCCCTTGCTTCCTGGGTGTCTACCTTCTATTGATGATTACCATGCCCAAGCCCGGCATCCAGCAAGGCCAGCTTTCAAGGCACATCCTCCACGGAGCCGCAGTCCCCTTGAAGCCCTCCAGCCTTTCACTGGCTTTCTGCTCCAACTGTCCTGTCTTATACTTTAGAGTGCAAATGTCTCTTTGACAGGTGGTGAGCCCCTAAAGCTAGGGTCACCTTCTGCCTCCTCTCCTGTGCCCAGCCCTGTCTCTGCACTG
The DNA here is from genome assembly GCF_978045245.1 of Mus caroli. Taxonomy (NCBI): domain Eukaryota; kingdom Metazoa; phylum Chordata; class Mammalia; order Rodentia; family Muridae; genus Mus; species Mus caroli. The sequence continues at coordinate 132,236,892 of NW_028227256.1, forward strand.
GAGAGTGCTCAGTAAACATGCAAGCACCGAGCCTAACTGTTTGTCCAGAATGGATAAATTACTTCCCTCGCCTTGCAAACTGCATGTGTGGTTTTGGACACCAAGTTCTTTTAATTGGCATAAGAGCCACGCTTCTTGAGACAGGGTCTCTCTGTGTAGCCCTAGCTGTCTTGGAACTCACTCTGTAGACCAGGCTGGCCTCGAACTCAGAAATCCACCTGCCTCTGCCTCCCAAGTGCTGGGATTAAAGCTTTTCGTCATCACCCTTCTAAAGGAAGATACGAGCACTGTCCTCATTTTATAGTGGCTCAGAGAGATAAACTAACTTGTTCAGAGTTATGCATTGACTAGGTAGAAACACCTTGAACTTGGCCAGAGTCCAGACTCTCTGAACCATGCTACTATCACTAGAATCTTGTAGACGAGGACTACCCTGGACTGGGATAGACTGGGAGTCTTGAGACTGTGTGGTCCCTGGCTGGAGTCTCCTACAAGTTTTCCCTTCACCCAGCCTGGCGGTGAGTCTGACATCATTCTTCACCAGCTGCCTTCTGGGAAATGTGTGTTCTCAGAGTCAACAGAGGCTACAAGATAGCAGCCCAAAGCCCACTGCTGAGCTGAGAGACCTGGGGTTTTTGTGTCCATGCCCCAGGCAACCACATCTGCAGCAAACCACAAGCAAAGGGCAGACTGGGCAGGTACAGAAGACCTTAGGCCTCTGTCATTGTGGAAAGTTCTGATCTGAAGACAGGGAGTCAGGGGTGATGGGACAGAGACAGAAGGAGAAAAGGAAGCTCCTACTCAGGGGCCATGCTAGGAGGAGGTGACCCAGGGACAAGCATAGTGTATGCACGCACCTGGGACCACACAGTCTCTCTCAAAGATTTTTTTCATTTCCCTTCCTTCCTTCCTTCCTTCCTTCCTTCCTTCCTTCCTTCCTTCCTTCCTTCCTTCCTTCCTCCTTCTCTTTCCCTCATCTCTCCTCTTTCTTCTCCCTCCTTTTCCTTCTTTTCTCCTATTCTGTATGTCTCTCTGTGTCTGTCTCCCTGTCTTTGTCTCTCTCTGTCTCTGTCTCTCTGTCTCTCTGTCTGTCTGTCTCTGTCTCTCTCTCTCTGTCTCTGTCTCTGTCTCTCTCTCTCTCTCTCTCTCTCTCTCTCTCTCACACACACACACACACACATACATAAACCTCTTTGGGGTTACAGTCATATTTGGGACATCAGTACTCCAGCCTTGACTTGATGACCTGTCATGTGGTGTCCTTTACAACAGAGGGTCTGGCCTGAATGATAAACTCCACAGTGACACCCACTCGCCCCCATGATTCAATCTGAGCCTGACTAACACAGATAAACCCTACATGGGGTTGAAAATGAAGTTAACTGTTTGCTTCCAAGGGACGAGTTCTTCTTCCACAGACTGTCCAGTGACATTGGTTTCAGATGAACTTGCGACTATGGGGCTGACAGCACCTGGCTCAGGCTTCCAAAAGAGAGGGACAAAGATGGGTTCAGGAATACTGATAGCATGCTACAAAAAAAGAAAATAGTTCAAGAACCAATGGATACAGTCATTCCTCTCCACAGGCCCCAGAATCAAAGATACTAAGACAAACCTGTATCTGCCCCCGCATAGCTCAGAGACTGCTATTGGCTGCTTCTGTGGGTCTTGCGATGGTATCTTGGTTGAAGGACAGCCAAGTATAACTGTCCATTTCCCTGACAACCTCAAAGGCTGAAAGAGATCAGAATCCAGGCCAGCTAAGTCCAAATCTTCACCTTGCTGAACATGTCACTGCTGTCAGGGAGCTGCAGGAGCCAGCTTGGCTCAGTGGCTCTGCAGGCTGGGGCTGTTCTGCACACTGCAGCAGAAACCCAGAATGGAGCACGTGTGTGTGCCTCAGTCCAAACATCCCAGCTCCCCCAGTCCCTCACTCTCCACCATGAGTCTGTTCTTTTCTCTCTCAATCTCTTTTTGTTGGTTTGTTTTTCTATATAGCCTTGGCTATCCTGGAACTCATTCTGTAGACCAGTTTGACCTCGAACTCATAGAGAACTGCCTCTTTCGGCTTCCCAAGTGCTGGGAGTAAAGGCAGGCACCACTGCCACCCAGCCCTGTGATCACACATCTGGTATTTTGTGACTGACCCTAACGCTTGTGTCCTTCCTCTGTGCTACGCAATTCTGAAGAGCACATTCTTTTTTCTATCTCTCTGTATACACTGATGATCATTTATTTGAATAAACTCCTGAGCAATCCCACTTTAAGAAGAGAATAAACAAAGCCAAATTAGGAAGGGAAATTGAAAAAAGAAAAAAAATATATATGAATAAAAACTCCAGGAAAACAGAAAGCCCGCTTAGGCTCCCAGCTCTTGATGGTGGATAACTGTGAGCATGCTTCTGGGCTTCTACAACTAGAGACTCAAGAGGACAGGGCTGGGGAGCTTACCCTGGGATCTGCTCTGTCTGTGATGTCATTGTAGTACAAAGCCTGGGTCCCTAGGCGGGTAACAAACTCCCTGTCTGCTGGCCCTGCTTCCTCCTCCAGTGTCTGGAGCCTGGCGGTACCTAGAACTCAGAGGATGCTTCGCAGAAGCCTGTAGTTGGCCCAAAGGCATATTAAACCATGAAATGAAGGGGAAGAGAAAGACAGTCATTCCTCTGTCGGGCACCGGTTGACTGGGAATACTGCCTGTTAGCACATCTATTATCTCACTAAACGCCAGTGGCTGCCCCTTCTACTGCCTCTGCTTTCCTCCCAGGGCAAAAGAGTCTGACGCCCTCTTGACTGCACTGCAACTGCTCAGACTTGCTGGCTTCTCCAGAGATCCAGGAACCAGTTACCCCTGGATGCACATGGTGTGTGCTGCTCACTCTTTTGAAACCACTGGCTGCCAGTCCCGGCAGGACGGATATAGCCCTTGGCAGAAACAGTCACAATCACAAGGTACCTCTGGGTGGATGTAGACGCTGCGGAAATGGGTGCTGAGATTCAGCAGAGCACAGGAAATGAGAGGGCTTTGTTGTCTTGGCAACGGGCAGCCAGGGTCAGCAGCAGAGTACAGCAATCATGTGGCTAGTGGCAGAAAACAGGCCATGTTGACAGGTCTAAGGTTCTAGAGAGGGAGAACCCACAGAGGCAACCCTGCTCCTATGCCTGGGCTCCTGTGAGCATGTGCTTCGTAAGACAGATCCCAAGTGAGGGAGAGAATAGCTCTTCAGTGCCTGGGGGGGGGGGGGAGATGGGGGAGGGGTGACAGCTGCCTGCAAAGTCTCACCCACAGCCTAGCCCTAGCCCCAGTCCAGATTTCAGCCACCCAGCTGGGGACCTTCCAGCTTAGGCTAGGCTGTAGCAGAGGAAGGAGCTTTGCAGTTGCTCGCCCCTGGCCCCCACTGCCACCCCAGGCACCATGTTAATTCTCCTATAACCTCTCCTCTACTACTGCCACGTCTGGCCTAAAGACTTCTCTGAGAGAACTCATCTCAACTGCTAGCTAGCTGTGGAAGCCTCTCCCTTCCTCCTCACAGGCTGTAGAGAGGACAGGCATGATGGAGGCTTATGAGTAACGGCTCTAAAGTGAGAGAAGAACAGAATTCAGGGATGTTTTGCCAAGCGTTCCCCCAGTGACTGCAGGAAGGGGCCTGACCCAGGCAGTTGCTAGATCTTGGCCTGCAGTGGATAGGAAGGAGGGGTAGCCGTGGGCACAGCCTGCATCGGGGCCACGGTCTCCTCCCATGAAAGGAGAGAGCCTACTTCTTTCCACCTGCTCTGATTTTCCTGGTGGAGTTTTTCAGGTCACTTTAATGAGGTCACACAGGAGGGCCGGGGAACCTTTCCCAGGGATGGCTGTGACTATGGTCTTAGATGTCCTGGATGATCCCATGGTACAATGCTCCTCTCGCAATGTTGCCCCAGCAAGGCGGTGTGGAGACAGCTAGTGGCTAGCAACACTGAACTTCCCCTATTGTGCTTCACACACACACACACACACACACACACACATACTCCGGCATACAGACACATACATGAACACATACACACATGTATATACACATACCTACATACAAACACACATACACATACATACATACATGTACACATATATGCACACACATACATGTGTACACACACATATATATACATATACCTACACACAAACATACATACACACAGACACATACATACACACATACACACAGACATGAGCACATACACATACATATACACACACATACATATACACATATATACATACACACATATACACACATATATATATACACACATATATACATACACACATATACATAAACATGCACACATACACACATACATACACACATGCAAACGTACACAGAATACACACACATATACATACATACACACATATACATGAACACATGCACACATACACATGACAATCTAGAGTATCTTATACAGTTTCAGCTTGAACAATGGCAGATGGACCTCTTTGGGGGACAGGGAACAGAGCTCAAGAGTGCTTGCCTAGCACACAGACTTGGGTTCAAGTCTCAGTGCCAAGAGACAACAGAACATATTTGTTCCCCTCTCATGTGAAGGGAGTTTGGGTTATTAGCTTCAGGAGTGATGTCACCTTTGTGTGTTCATGCAATGTGGAAAGTGTCGTGCTTGGAGATGCTGGCAGTCATTTGTTTCAGGAACTGAAGAGTTAAGAAGAGTTAGGTGTGGTGGTGCAAACTCATAATCTCAGCACTTAGAAACCGAGGCAGGAGGATCACTGCAAGTTCAAGACCAGTCTATATAGTGAGTTCCAAACTAGTCAGGCTACATTGTTAGACCCTGTCTCAAAACAACAATAACCAAAAAACCCAAAAACCTAAACAAGAAACTAAACAAAAATATGACAACCATCACAAAACTTACGGGCCCTATATCCTTCATATAGCAGCCCCAGCTCCATGCAAACCTGGCATCACCGGAAGTCATGTCAGAACCATGAACTGCTACAGCTGCTAGCTGCCTCGGTACCAGGCAGTGACCAGGCTAAATCTCCGTGTGAGTCGATGACAGTCAGCCACAGCCTCAGCGACTTAAGCACCCTCTGACTAGGTCTGCTTGCCTCTCCTGTGATCAAGTCTGCACTGCTCTGGATCTCCTTGAATACTTGATGGTTATCAACCATCCATCACCAAGGTTCTGGGGTTGGAGTGGCTGCCTGGGTTGGCTCTGAGCAGAGAGGAGACGTGCTTTTTCCATGTAACCTACTAACAGGAAGCAGCTGGGACGAGCAGGGAGCCATAGGGACCTTAACCCATACAGCTGTCCTGATCTTTTAGTTTGATCTTCTTCCCTAGGACCTGCCATTCAAGTTCTCTGGCCTAAAGGGACCACCAGAAACTTCTATGTGTGCACATCTGGACTTTCAGACCAGATAGACACCTTGGAGAAGAAGGAGGGCAGTGGGCATCCTGGGGACCCAGAGACCATAGCAAAGAAGCCAGCTTTCCTGAACATATATTCTACTGGGGACTGGCAAACAAGCATGGCTTACATTATCCTAGTGAATTGGTAAAGTATGTATGGCAAACGTTCCCATTTTATAGATGAGGAAACTGAGGCCAGAGATAGACAACACAATTCCTAATTGCCATTGTCAGTGCCAAACCTACCTCCATTGAGCCAACTGTACGTCTAGTGTGTTTGTAGTCATGTGTGGATGGAGCTACCGAGACCTGACAGAAAAAGTACCTGGACCTCCTGATAACCAGATGTGCCGCTACCCAAACTCAGAAGGAATAGCACAACCAGGGAACTTTAAGGCTTAGGATGCAGCCTTTAAAAGAAGTGGTGGGATACTGGTGTTGTAGCCGGGCGTGGTGGCGCACGTCTTTAATCCCAGCACTTGGGAGGCAGAGGCAGGCGGATTTCTGAGTTCGAGGCCAGCCTGGTCTACAGAGTGAGTTCCAGGACAGCCAGGGCTACACAGAAAAACCCTGTCTCGAAAAACCAAAAAAAAAAAAAAAAAAAAAAAAAGGGATACTGGTGTTGTGTTGGCAAGTAGTCTTGGAAAAAGACAAGCCAGGGTTCCAGGGTTTTGGCACTGACAGCTCAGATCTTCCCACAGCAGACTGCCAATAAAGGCTGAGAAGAACTCACCCAAGACTACAACTGATGGGGTAAAGGCCTTGCTCCTTACTCTGGGGTGGTACCGGCCCAGCATCCAGCTGCAGGAGCAGTGGGAAGAGCTCTGTGCAGACAACCACTATCTCTTCACCAGACCTCCCAGGCTCCTTTGCCTCTATTCGGTTGGATACCCTTGCCAACGACTTCTCTGGTGAATGGTCTGGGTAGCCTACAGTGTGTGACTTCAGGGGATGATTGCATACTCAAATTGTACCATACAGTATTTTGTGGTTGTTGTTTTGAGACAGGGTCCTCCTGTGTAGATCTGGCTAGCCCAGGACTCACAACAATGCCCCCTGGGTACCGGGATTTCAGGCATGCATCACCATTCCCAACTTTTATCACAAGATCTTGATGGAGAAAGGGCGTTCTGAATGTATATCTCGGGCTCATAATCATGGGGCATGCAAGGCCTTAGAAACTCAAATGTCTGGCCAAGCTGGTGCCTGGGAGCTGGGAGGAGGCCATGTCTTTCATGACAGGAGATCTCCTTGCTCACCATGAGTCAGTTCCTACACAAGCATCAGGGCATAAACTGTTGCCAAGGTGGATTTGAACACAGGTTCGAGGAGCTACAAGTTCCATCTTCTCAAACCTCTGACAGCCTTAGGCTCAGTACTGGCTATACACACTGGATAGCCTCATTCCTGATTCAGTGATGCTGTGTGGTATAGGTGGGTTTCACCCCTCCTGGCAATACATCAGGACCACTAACAGTGACAGAGCAAGCTGAGCCTCAGCCTTCCAGTTGAGAGTTAGCAGACACTCCAGCTGCGTCCAGCTGCATGGCTCACCCTTCACCTGGTGACTTAGTTCCTAGGTAGACACCAGCCCCAGTTAGTCTCTGCAGGCTCCTCTGGCCAGCCTATGCCTTTAGCCTGTGGGCAGTTCTGTCCAAGGGAAAAACACAAAACAAAACAAAGCAAAATAAACAGAACAAAACCCCTGCAAAGATAACCTCTGAACCTGCAGAGCTTAGCTCTCCAGGAACAGGGTGGAGATGTTTGGGGGTGCTCCCCTGCAGCTGATGTTTTTCTCCTCTTGTCAGGCCTGAAGCAATAGGGTGTGGGGAGGGTGTGAAACTGGTTTCCAGTGCCACCCAGTTCAAGATCCTAATCAGAGTCCCATGAGAAGCAGCTGATTATAGCTTTGGTCTTCCGGTGGCTGAGGGGGCAGGGGTGGGAGCGGGCAAACTATCCCAAAACACTAATGAAACTGCCACCCTGTCTTCCGGAGATTATTCACAAAGAGAGATCATAGATAGATGAGCAGATGAGGGTGCGTGCGCCGGAAACAAAGTGAAAGGATGTGCACGGAGCTCCGGATGATAGGGGAAAACCACCTGACATAACATAAAAATATAAAATTATATGCGGGGCATGATCTCAACAGTGTAGAGCCAACTTTAAATGCAGAGATGACGATGAGAACGTTTCTTCCTGAGTGGGGGATTCTGGCTGCTTAAAGAGTTTCTATTTTTCTTTGAGCTTTACTAATAAAAAAAAAAATCTAAATGCTACATAAAACTGAAGATGGGGGAGGAAAACTGGTGTAACAGGCAGAGAGGACTTATGCCCTTAGCTTACTAAGGGACAAAGGGGTCTGTGTGTGTTTGTGGGTGGGCAGGGGAAGAATGCTGTCTGTGAGTCCTGGGGTGGCCTTGAGACTGGCTGGGGAGATGGCGAAGAGCTAGGGGAAGGGTTGCCGGAGCATTTGCAAAGGGGACTCCCTCCCTGGAAGGAGCAGCCCTAATGACAAGACAATAACCTAGGCTGAAAGATGATATCAAGCATGTGTGACCTGAAGCTGTGCCCCTAACCAGCATCCTGAACCCTGGTGGAGCCCAGAGTAGGCAGAGGAAGTAAATGACAGGAGTAGGCTTTGAGAGAGTCATCTCTGGAGGCCTTAGAGTGAAGCTGGGGCGGGGTGGAGGTCCAGCTAGGCATCCACAGAGGCAGAGGGAGGCTTCTCATAGAAGAGTGGGCCACATGACTGTCTGAGATAGGTGGTCTACCCTTGGCTATAAGGAGCCAGCCAGCTTCCCAGTTTAACAGCAGAGCAACTTGTTAACGGGAGTGGGGGGGTGGGGGGAGGGGGGCTTTGGAGGCAAGGACAGTGTGGGGGTAGGGGGTTGGGGAGGGAGGCTCTGGAGCCCATAGGAGTGTGGATGGGGTGGTTCGGGGAGGGATCAAGCTTCAGAAGATGGAGGGACAGCCAAGATTGTAAAGAAAATACCAGCCAGACTGGGCACACAAGAGAGTGGCTGCATTTCAAATGATCTAAAGAAAAGACTGAATGTGTGCCTAGGGGCCTTTGGGTATTAATTTCTGGTCCAGCTCAGTGACTGAGGATTGGGGAAAGGGTACTTCTGGCACGGGGGTGGGGGGAGGGGCGGGTAAAATGTTGATCTGAAGCCACAAGACCCCTGGAGGGCAAATCTAGCTCACCCTGTGGGCAATGGTCCTGCCTCCTACTCTCTGGGCCTCAGTTTCCCCTAGAGAGGCAGGGGGCAGGGCAACAACCCTGCTATTATCAGTGGCTCTGCTAATAAAAATGATTGTAAAACTCATTTCAAATAGTGCTCCCTCTTCACAAGGGAGGCGATTCTTTCCCACAGAGAGGGTTCAGTTCCTGCAGTGATCTGCTTGGAACCTCTCTGCCCTTCAAAAGAGGGGCTCTTCTGTTCCCTTGTGATCTGGGTGAATGCTGTGTCCTTGGGAGAGCAGTGGGCCGGGCCCTGTGCCCGCCGCTGGCAGCCGCCTGCACACAGCACAAGGGAAACGTTGTGTGCCTCCGGAGCCTAGCGTGTGAACTGCCAAGTGCAGGGGGGTAGTGGGGGTGGGGGTTCTCCTTTGACAGTGGTGGAAACTGAGGCATGGGGAGAGAGCCAACAGAAATGAGGGCTCTAGCTCCCTAGCTTGGAACATGTTACTAAGAGCTAGCATTTAAAAAGTCCTGAGTGCCTTACATAGTAATGGATAGTGTTAGGGTTTGATTTGAATGTCCCTACTCCAGGCTTAGCAGGCAGTCACCTCACATTGCCATTGCCACAGGCATACGCCATTCCCACCAGCGTCTTCCCCCACCATGATGGTCTGTATGTTCTCAAACTGTGATAAACACCCCCCCAATCCAACCCATTAAGTTACTTTTTGTTAGGTCTTTGGTCCTAGCAACAAGGAAAAATAACCTACACAAATAGCAATGCCCATGTGCTTACCAAGAGCTTAGTATGTGAGTCATTTTACATGGCATTTTTCTTTTAATATGTATGTTTATTCCTGACACTAGAATAGGGACCGTCAGTTTTCCTGTTTGGTAGAATGATAAATCCCAAAGATGTTCATTCATTTTTAAATTTTTTTTTATTTTTTGTTTTTTTGAGACAGGGTTTCTCTGTGTAGCCTCTGTGTTCCTGGTGGTCCTGGAACTCACTCTATAGACCAGGCTGGCCTGGAACTCAGAAATCTGCCTGCCTCTGCCTCCCAATTGCTGGGATTAAAGGCATGCACCACCACTGCCCGGCAAGACCTTCATTCTTTATTGTTCAAACCCATGGGTGTCACCAAAAATGACAAAAGGGCCTTTACAGCTGTGAGAAGCCCTCCGACGATGGGGAGCAGATCTTAGACTGTCCAGGTGAACCCCAACACATCACACACATCCTGACAAACCAGAGCCTCTGTCTGCTGCAGCCAGAGGGATGGCAGCTCAGGGGCTGTCTGGTTCTTACTGACTCTGAAGGACATGGATGGATGGAACTATGGCCTGTGGAAGCCAACAGGGGCATTGAACAGATAGATTCTCCTGATTCTACAGATATCTTCAATCTTGTCTTATTTCCTTTTTCACTACTGGGGCTGGAGCCCAAGTCTTTATGCACACTAGGCAAGTGTTATATACACCATTGAGCTATCTCTTGGCTTTATTCAGTGACATCCTTTGGACTTCTGATGCACTGGGCTGTAAGAGAACAATTCCTGCCCTTTAAGCCACACCTTGTGGTCCTCTTCTATAGCAGAAGGGAAAGCACTCGCCTCCCCTTCTTATAAGTAAGGGCTGCGAGGAGGATGAGAAAGGTCCAAGCAGAAATGCTAAGGGGGAGGGGCTCACCTTGAGCCAGCCCTCTCACAACGAGGACAGACCCCAACAGACCCCAACGAGCTTTTCTGTAGTATAGCCCAGCCTGGGAAAAGTTGCTGAAACTGAGCCAGAGGACCATCCCCTGAGACTCCTACTCTAACATAGATGGGGTGGTGGTACCCTAAGTCTCTGCTGCAAGTCCTGCAGGACCCCTCTACACCTGAGGTAATGAGGAACCCAGAGTCTAGAATCGGATGTAGGAGATCTGTCGCCATCTGACGTGGCCACCTAGGGACTCTGTATTGGATACCCTCGGATCCTCTATCTACAAATCAAGAACACCAGCTCCTGTCTCAGCGGACGGTGGTGAGGGTGGGAGGAGGTCGGATTTGGAGAGCTGCGGAAGGCAGACACTGTGACCGTGAAGAGCAGAGCTTTGCTGACAGACAAGTCTCGGGGGACCTGATTGTTTTCAGTGCCATAAATGTCACACTGTAGGCTTGCGAAGCATGGATGTACCCTCAATCTCTCCTGTCTGTTCTTAATTAGTCTGTCGCTCCCCACCTCACTCCTCCCTGAGGACTTCACTAACAAGACCAGGACAGCTTAATCAGGGCCCTGGTCACCCCGAAATCTAACCATCATCTATCCTTGTAAGACTTGTTTGCCAAGCTCCCTCACAGGACCTCGCTGGCCCTGGGTCTCACTTTTCTAAAGAGGAAAATGATACTCAGACAATTTTTTTTTGTTTGTTTTGTTTTTTGTTTTTTCGAGACAGGGTTTCTCTGTATAGCCCTGGCTGTCCTGGAACTCACTCTGTAGACCAGGCTGGCCTCGAACTCAGAAATCCGCCTGCCTCTGCCTTCTGAGTGCTGGGATTAAAAGCGTGCATCACCACGCCCGGCTTCAGACAAAATTTTGAGCCACCTTTGCCATCATCTGGGACCTGGACCAAGGTGCTGACCTCAGAACCCACCCCCTTTCCAGTGCTTTGATGATATGACAAACAGTAGACATAGATCCCTCTCACACACACTTTTGCCCTGAATCTGCTCACTTCCATTGCTCCCAGGCTAGGAAACACACACACACACACACACACACACACACCACACAAACCCTGGGAACCCCATCCCAACTGAAACAGAAGGAGAAAGTCACCATCTGCTTCCACATACCCCCCAAATGGCCTGTTTGTAAGACCACGCCCTCAGCTGTGCTCAGCAGAACCCGGGGACCTCTGAGAACATGGCATAGAGAGAGTGCCCAGTCAGGAGCTCCCTAGTCCTATCCAGCTGAGAGACAGCTGTGCCCCAGGCCAGGGACCACTGTGCAGCCACACCTGGCTGGCTAACTCCAGACAGCCCAGGCCCCAGGCCTTAGGCAGCCCAGCTGCCGAGGAGTGGCCTTGAACGGGGAGTGAGTCACGGGGCCTGGAATCCCAAGTCTTCCAGGACTTCACTCCTCCCCAGCCCGCTCTACATCTGCCCTCCAGATGTCTGCACTTGAGAAACACCCTCTGTCTACAAGGACCCAAGTTCTGGAACACACTTAGCAAAACACCTTGAGAGCTACCAGGTACCTTCATAAGCAAGGGGCCGCTCGAAGAGTCTCAGATTTCATTGGTTAGACTTAGTGCGGACCCTTTTTTTCCACATTGAACAACTTATGCCTGAGCTGTGCTTACTGACTAAGGCATAAGAGGCTGTTGGGGGAAGCAGAGCCCCTAGCTGCAGAGAACTCCCAATCTGGGCATCAAGATATGGAGATCCTGAGACAAGCCAGGGACACCGCCCTAGACCTTAAGTCAACCCACTGTGGAAGAGGCAGGGCTTTGCCTGAGGTGGGTAGGGAGGACCATCTCTTTCCCTGGGGAGCTTCCAGAGTCTAGAAATAAAGGACCCAGAAGAAAAGCCCAGAAATGAAAACAGAAGAGAGAGAAATAAGTCAGTTCGTATATAATGCCCACTCTAATGCCAGTGTCAGACACGTCCAGTCTTGGCAAGCACTGGAAGGTCTCGTTCACAGTCCCGGCTAGTAAGCGGCAGACCCTGGATGCAAAGTCAGATGGGACCACACCCTGCCTTTGGGTGGCCCCGTGTATGATTGCAGCAGATTCATCTCTTCCTGTGTTATCATCCAGACCAGGAGCCAGCTCATCTTCCTGTTCATATCCTCTAATATTAAATATCGCTGCATCTAGGACAGCCTCCCTGACCATATTACACTGGAACCAGATGGTCTGCTAACCCTGTCTGGGTAAAGTCAGGAGAAGGATCTCAGAAGGACTCTCGTCTTTCTGCTAGAGGAGCCCTCACAGTGCAGAGGCAAGCTGTGGTCCAGGCAGTGCTGTTCGGTGGTCTCGGGGAGAGAAGGCTCAGGATGAAAGGACTCCAGCTTGGCCCCAGACCAGACTCTAGGTAAAGTTGTGTAGGATTCTTGGAAAAAGCAAGTACAGAGGCACACAATTTGGAAGCCTATGGAATGCTGGATTCCTATGCCCTGCCTTCCCTGCCCCCAGCCCACTGCCTACTCTGGGGCTCCTAGGATAGGAAGCAACTTGGTCTGTTCATCATTGTTCAGAGCCCTGGGAGACCCAGCTTATGGCACAGAGCCAAAGACCCCTGTGGACCCTATGAAGACCACTGTGAGTGCTTAGCAGTACCTCCACTCCCAAAGAGAGGGTCTGCAGAGAGGGAAAGAAAAAGGCAGCTACACAGCCCCAGATATGGGTTTATAGACACAGCGGCATCCTCCTATGGCATCAGCAGCTTGCGACTTGAAGAGCTAGGTGACAGGGTCTCACTAAATCATTGCCTCTCCAGGCACGCTACGGCCAAGGGCTCTGGCAGGGAACCAGGGTCCTAGGCTTATCCCGGTTCCTCCTGTACGTCCTCCAGTTACTGCAGATGCACAAGTTCTGTTGGTCATCAGCCAAAGCAGTCCAAGGCTAAGGTAAATGGTAGTTTGGGGCGTGTTATGTCCATCTACAGTGGGCAAGTTAGCAGAGCCACACAGGAGGGTTGTGCTGATAGGGGAGGGAAAGTTGGCTCTGGCTGTGGGTCCCAGTAACCGCAAGAAGACTCCAGAGACAGCCAGACTAGACAACATTGACGGTTTGTTTTTACCAACCAACACCATCTAAGCCTGTTTGAAATCACCCAACATACTTGATAGTCCAGGAGAATAAAGAGAAAAGCTGAGGTTGTTTGTTTGTTTGTTTTTGTGGGACAGGGGTACTTCTGTAGATAGAGCCCATGCCAAGAATCAAAGTCTTAAACATCATTGAGGGGAACAGACCCAGCTCTGCTCTCTAGGCCGTTAAAGTCCTCCGCTCGCCTAGTTTTCCCATACACTGCAGGGCTGCCCCACCCGAGGCTCTCACCCACCCCCGTCTTTCATCTAGTGTAGAGTTGAGTGGGTAAGCCTGGCTGCTTTTCCCAGCCCAAATGACGCAGGGGCCAGCTGGCTGCTGCAGAGGAGGGCGTGGGAATCCTGTGGGTTGTGCTGGGCAACTGCGCCCTCTAGTGGTAGCCACAGAACGATGCACAGACACACAGACAAAGGGTGAACCAGATTTCCTATCTCCTTTTCCACCATCTCTTCCCAAGGCCTCTATGATACAGCCGGTGCCAGATGACTTAGGCCCCGCTCAAAAGGAAGTGGAAGAACAGCTTGTGGTCCTTGACAACTTCTAAACCAAACCCTTGGAGGAGAGAGGAGGCCAGAGCTTCTGCACTCCGGCCACACCTTCTGTGAAAGCCCTCATCTGGCTACAGCATACTCTCATGTCTCTCAAAACTCTTTCAGCCTCTCCTGTCTGAGATGCTACCCCTGCCAGAGGAAAATCCTAAGCCTCCTCCCCATGCAGAGACTTGAAAGCCACAGTGTGGGCTTCTCAGGGGACGGGGATCGGGGATCTGCTTCTGGTCACCCCAAAGGGGAACTGCAAGCATTCCCTAAGGCAGGAAGCACTCATTCACTGAGAACCCATCCTATGCCACGACATCTGCAGCCACAGTCTCTCAGCAGGCCCAAAGGGAACCAGAGTCAAACCCCAGTTTACAGAGTGGCGCGTCGGGTCTCAGAAGGTCAAGTGTCTTGTCCGTGAGCGACCATTTGTCAATAACCTCTGGTTTCTGCAAGCCAGGTGCTAAGATAAGTGTGTTGTTATACAGACTCTGTTTATATAGATGTCCCCATGAGCTAGGCTGTCCGGTGAGCTAGGTTAGAGTCAGCTCCCTGTTACAGATGAAAGTTCAGAGACAGGAACGGGCACATGGTATATGCTAAGTCACAAACAAAGTCAGACACAAAAACACTCACCTAGGAAGTGTCAGAAGCATAGAAACACAATTCTATTTCCCCCTTACTCTGATATTGGCTTTATGTTGTTATTATTACATTTTATTTTTATGTATGTGTATGCATATGATATATGAGTATAAGCCCTGTGCATGGCTAGAAGAGGGCACTGGATCCCCTAGAGCTGGAGTTACAGGCAGTTGTGAGCCACCTAAGGTGGGTACTGGAAGGCAAACAAGAACTTTGGGAGGAGTAGCAGGGACTCCTAACCACTGAGCCATCCATCCATCCAGGCCTCTTTACTGGTGCTGTTTGCTTTGTTTTTCATTTGCTTTTTTTTTGGAACCCTAGGTTGCCTCCTTTCTGCCCCTTTGAATGCCTCACATAAGGCTCCATTCCCACCACAGCACAGCACAAAGACAGTATCTCAGGAACCACACGGTATAGCACAGAGACAGCATTTTGGGTATCATATAGAGCACAGCATAACACAGCGACCACATCTCAGGTGCCACACAGCACAGCACAGAGACAGCATCTCTTCTTCAGCTTCCGAGGCATCCTTTGTCTTTTTACAGGAGCCATAGAAATGACCTTGGTGTCTCCTTCCTTCTTCCCTTCATCTTTTAATTCCTGCCGAAGCAAAGTCATGCCTGCCTTTTTCTCAACACGATTACAGTAAAGGGACTGGATTGCAGCCAGCGGTTTCCTGGGCAATGGCCTGTTCTTCCCAGTGTGAGGGGTATGAGCAAGTGGGCCACGGTGAACTCATGTAGAAACTGGGACGATGAAGAGATATCTGCTGGCAAGTCACCGCCAGCAGAGGACGGTGCTCGGGGAGAAGATGCAGTCAGTGTGGTCTCCCCATGGAGGGCGGACAACCTAAAAGCAAGCCTTAACCATCTCCCAGGGTTGCCTCTGTGTTTGGGCACATGGTCACTAGGACGGGGGCTATAGGATATGTTCAGGGGCTACGCTAAGGGACGCTGGATGAGCACACATGCCAAGCTTTTGTTTTTCTTCCTGAACCACTGTGCACTATTTTATAAAACAGGAAACTGGGGTGAAATTTGCCCAGGCTCCTCAGAGGCCCTGGGATCCTGCCTGGATTCTAATCAGAAACCACCCTGGTTGGAAGGATGGGGGTGGAAATATTGCATTTCAACATCACTGTTGGTGCTGTGGGAATGCAGAGGAATCTGAACTTGATACCAGGACTTTCTAGGGCTTTCTTACAGAAACAGCAACCCATCTGCGTGTCGGCCACTAAGGGGGCCTGCGGTCTGGCAGCGTCACAGAGGGCTGGAGAGCCAGGAGTCGGAGCTGAGAGTCACTGGGTGACTCTGATGCCCTCTGCACTAGAAAGGAGCCCCCAGCCCTGAGCTCTCATGGTGATAATTGCCTCCACAGAACCGTCCACCAGGCCTCTGGCTCTTCCGAGAAGATAGATGCTTTTCCGGGGCTTCTTGATGCTTGACCTGGCCTTGGAGTGTGGTCACCCCATTCCCATGTTGTCTACACAGGCAATGGAGGTGTCCTCTCCTCTAGCTAGGGAGGGGCAAAGGTCCCTGAAGTCCATCAGGGGTCTCTGGAGGGATAAGGACTGCTCTGTAGACCCAGTTACAGTTCGGGGTGGGCACCTGAGTGTCAGGAGAAAGGAGAGTGGGTAGATATTGCTCAGCCGCCCCACCTTCTCGTTCCCACACCTCCCTCCTCACCTGGAAGCCTCCAGCCTCCTTCCCTGGGCTTGACTGAATTCCTAAGAGGCCAGGAGGAGCCATCTTTATCTCCTAGGATCTTTCCTGCCTCTCCAGCTGTTGCCTTTTCCCGTCTCCCAGGACCCTGAGCTGCCTCTGCTGTGCTTAACACGCGTGATCATTGGCTTCTTCCCAACCGTTCTTACAAAAAGTACCTCACCTTGCTCTCTATGAACATCTACCTCATCGCAAAATGAGAAATATTCAGTGAGCAGACGAATGGACCCAGCATTAACAAATCTCTCTTGGCCCTGACCTCCTAAGTCTCCAGCCTAAAGTTTTCACAGGGGTCTCTTTCCATTCTCAGGAGGTCCTTGAACGGCAGGCCCCAGGCAGGGTCACATGCCAACACCAGAAGCTGGCATCAAACCCTAGCATACACCTGCTGAACCGGCCTCATTGCACCTCTCATCCAGCACCCGGGAACTCAGCTGGGTCCGCCCCCGCTTGGCTTTTCTTTTTCCTGGCCTCTCTTCCGGAAACACGTTTTTCCTTCCCTTTAGACCACGGTGCTTCCTGCACAGGAAGAAAGACTTTGGATGTGGGGTGCTATTTATAGTGTGGCTCCCTCCTTGTAGACCTCACTGAGGAAGGGGCCACTGCACAGCGGTGGAGGACACTGGCTTTCCATGATCCTTGACATCAGGACCAGAAACCTGAGATCGCAGATGAGTATTGGAGTTGAAGTGTCTCTTGGGTTCCAACCTGGGTTTCCTTGATGATGTCTGTATGTGCAAGGGCCCCACAACTCTCCCAGTGCCCTGGACCCCTAACTTCAGAGGCAGAGTCACAGGCTCTACTTATGGGGAGAAACTGAGGTCCATTTTGTAAGAAAGAGACTCAGAGAGATTTATATGAATTCTTTCAAGGGACAGATCAGTCATATCCCAGGCTAAAAATCCCTTGACACTTGCCTAACACATCACACCTACAAAGGAGTACTCCAGCTGTGGTGGCATCTTCGGGTAGACTGAAGGTGTCACCAGTAAAGACAATTGAATTCCAATTTTCTCAGAAGATGGTTTTATTTGGAGTAGGGTCATGGCAGATATAATTGGTTAAAATGACGTCTTGTCGAGGTAGGAAGTGGGTCTCTCATCCGATATGACCTCTGTACTAACAAGAGGGCCATTTGGACACAGACACACACAGCAATCAGACAATATGAGAGGGCCACAGGAAAACCATGTGGTCTCCATAGTGATGGACCATAGTGATGGAGAGGAAGTCTGGATTGATGGATCTGCAGACCAAGGGAGGCCAAGGGCTGGCAAACACTGGCAGTGAGAAGAGGCAAGAGGGACTCTTCACTGTAGGTTTCATGGAATGAATGTGACACTACTAATGTTTTCTAAGGACCTATTTATTGTCATTGTTTGTGTATGGGTGTTTTGCCTGCATGCATGTCTGTGTACCATGTTGATGCCCAGTGCCCACAAAGGCGGGAGGAGGATGTTGAATCCCCTGGAACAGGAGGTACAGACAGTTGTGAGCCATCATGTAGGTTCTGAAAATGGAATATGGGTTCTCTGAAAGAACAGCCAGTGGTCTCAACGCAGAGCCAGCCCTCCAGCCCTTGCCCTACTGGTATCTTGATTTTAGACTTTCAGTTGCTAAAACCGTAAACAAATGAACTTCTTGGATTTGGGGAACCTTGTTGTTTGTTCAGTTTTCTGAGACGCTATACAAAATGGCTTGTTTGTCTGTGTTTGAGGCAGTGTCTCACCACGTGACTCTGGCTGGTTTGGAACTCTCTATGTAGACCTGCCTCTGCTGGAATTAAAGAATGCACTACCGAAACTAGCTTTTTCTTTTTAGATTTACTTGTTGGGATTGGAGAGACATACATGTAAATAAGGAGTTTAAAAAAAATCAAAACTATTCAGTTATTTTATGTGTATGACTGTTTTTCTGCATGTATGTATGTATGTAGTATGTATGTATGTATGTATACCATCTGCCTGCCCGGGGGCCAGAGAAACACATTGGATTCCCTGAGACTAGAGTTACAAGTGGGTGCTGGGAACCAAACTCAGGTCCTTAGCAAGCAAAGCCAAAGTTCTTAGCCACTGAGCCATCCCTCTTTCTAGCCCCGATGAGACGGGGCTTTTCTGTGTCGTCCAGGCTGGCCTCCAACTCTATCCTCCTGCCTCAGCCTCTGCATGTTGGGATTACAGGCATCACCATATACTGATGAGCTTCTGCCACCAGTTTGTTCCAGCGGCCACAGGACACCTGATATGACACCGGCCTGAGAGAGGAGGTCTCTAAGAGGAAAGAAGCTTACATGAGCTGCACCAAGGGGTACGAGAGGGTTCCACTCCTAGGCCAGTGATCCTCTAAAATTATTGCTCCTGCTCTTGGCTCTCCAGCCATTGGGTATCTCCCACAGGCCGCAATCGCTCCACCCTGCTGGGTGTTCCTTTGTGAAACCTTATCTGTCCTTCCTCTCCCAGCGGGGCTACCCAAGCCCAGACCTTCCATAGCAGGAGTGTGGCAGTGGGTTTGTTGCCCCAGCTCCCCTTTTCCAGACCATTAGTCATCAACATTGCTTTATCAACGGCTCCCTGTGTATCAGACTCATGCTGAGTGCTGGGTTCCCAACCGTGCACAGTCACACACAACCCCCACCCCAACCCCACCCCAATCCCAACCCTGCCTGGAACAATACCCCTATTAGCCAGCTGCCCCCCTCGGGGTCTCCACCCTTTCCATCACCAACAGGACCCTGTTCTGCTCAGGCCCCTTTGTCTTTCACAGGCAGGGACAGACACACCTGCCTGTTGACACAAGCCAGTTCAACACAGACCAGTGAACTTGGAGAGAAAACACTACCCCTCTACCAGAGAAAGAATCTGCACTGCACGTCCCAGGGTGAAGGTGGCTGCAACCTAGAACAGAATGGAAGGTCACCACAGGAAGGAAAGATGGTCTAGAAGCAAAGTCAACAAGGACGCGTCTAGGACTCCTCTAAGGATTGCCACAATCGCTTTTACTCTTCTCTCCTTTCACCCTCCCTGGGTCGGGTTGCACTGGGTTGCCCAGGCTGGCCTCAGACTGACAGTGGAGCCCAGGCTGGCCTGAAGTTGTGATTCCCCGACTTTAGCCTCCCAAGTACAAAGGCCATGCCCATCTCCCTACTGGTGTATCCGAGCCCGTGGAACCCTGATGGGTATCACAGTTGCCCCGTGGTGTGATTATTTATATAAGCTGTCGTCCTTTCATATCAGAAACGAAAAGACTGCAAAGGGCTGAGTGTGTTCACTCACGTCAGCAATCCCAGAATGCCCGGAGATAAGCAGGAGGATTGCTACGAGTCTGAGCCGCGGTTGGATCACACTGTGTGACTACGCAGAAACAACACAAACAACACAACACAAACCAAACCCTACAGCTCAAGGAGGATGCGTCTATCAAACTTGGCAGAACCGAAAAAATCTTTTACCTGTAAGTAATTTATGCTCAGCTAAAACATCAGACTCAAACTAGAACAGATTCCACTATTTGTTCTTATAGAATTCATTAATAGACAAAACTAATTTATGGCGATACACATCAATGCTGTGACACAACTGATGAAAAGGACGGGGGGGGGGCGGGGGGGGAATAGGCTCTTGGAACAGTTCTGTGTCGTCAAAATCACATTAAACCAGACACTTAAGATCTGTTCACATGACTGTTGGGAAATTTTATTTTGATTTAAATGAAAATCATATACAACAAAAAAGAGAGAGGGCATTTCCTTTTTATTTGTAAGGAAGTCTAGATTTTCCGAAGACTGCAGGGAACTGCGGGATCCTATTTCCTTCTCTGAATCCTGCCAGGCCTGTTTAGGACCCTGTCCTGGCTTAGCACAAAGATGCCGGTGGAAGAAAACAGAGCAGCAACCTCGGCCCTAGGACCACGGAACCTGGCTCTTTCCAGCTTTGTAAGGCAGAGCTCTGCCTCAGAGGCAACCAGCTAGAGAACTCTGGGATGTCCCATTGTCATGGAGATGGACCCATCTGCCTTTTAACCCACAAGCCTGGAGTTCACCAAATCAAATCTCCCACCTTTCCATATTCTTTGCCTCAGTTACATCTGTGATCCCTCCTTCTGAAGCCAGTGCTATTTGTAATGCTCTGAGACACAGACTAGACCAGATAATGGGTCAGCCTTGCCAAACAAAACCTCCAGTCACACTCATTACACACACACACACACACACACACACACACACACACACACTGCAGTCTGGGGCCCAGTGGGCTCAGTGGGATTATATATCTCAGAGCTGGCACGGGACATACCTCTCTGGTCCCATGACAAGGTAACATTGTCCTACCACATGTCTGGTGTATAAATACCCTATTGGGAATAAATCCTCCCAAAAGAGTAATCTGCAGTGCTGGGGCTGCATCTTTGATGCAACAGTGACTTCATCCAGTCACTTTCCTGTCTGACACAGACCCTCTGTGGGCCAATTGTTAGTAAGTATAGAAACATGGGTCCCTGAACTTGGGTCAGGGCCAATGGTCATAAGCAACATTCACTTTGTACCAGAGCACCAGCTCCTCCCTAGAGCACCACACCAGAGCACCAGCTCCTCCCTGGAGCACCACAATTCTAAAAATCAGCTAATGCCACCATTGTCTTCTGGATAAGAAAACTGAAGGTTGGGGAAATTACAGGATCCCAAGTCAGGCCTGTGAGTTTTCCCTAAAATCACACTTCAGAGGCCCAACATCAAAGAGAGGCAGAGGAGGTGGCCACCAAGACAGCCAGGAAAGTCTGGATCCAAGGTACTCCTGGGGGCTGAGAAGGGGGATGGATAGGCATTCCTGCTCCTGCCCCCAGCCTCAGTTGAGTTTAAAGGTAACTTTGATCCCTGAGTAACCAATCTGTAAATGTTTTCCGAGCCCCTACTGTGTGCTGTCCATGTTCTCAGCCCTGCTCTGGCTTCACAGACCTCAGGCCATCCCCTGCCCATCACCCCCCAAAGCGGAGGCCTTTGTGTAGGCTTGGGTGTGGGTGCAGAGAGGCCACAGTGTCTGCAGCCAGCTCCTTCTCATCCATGTCCCAAGGCCACCCAGCCACGTGCTCACTGTCTAGATGTCTCTAGCAGCCTCTGATTTCTCTAAAGGCAAGAGGGAGGGGAACTGCCTCTGGTGTGGTGGGGTGTGGTGTGGTGTGGTGTGGTGTGGTGTGGTGTGTTTGTGATGGCATTTAAAAGGGGACTGGGAGTAACCACAAGGCTGGACAGCATAGATCTGTAAAATGGGAGTGGTCCATTTATTTGCCCTAAACTAGCTAAGCATTTTAGCAAAGAGATTTTAATGAGTTGTCAATCTGACATAGGCTTAACTTTATGTTATTCTCAATTCTGATGAGAAAATAAGAAACAAATTTCAAAACACAACCCGTTTATGCTGTTGCTTTGAGTACCTCGGTTACAAGGGAGCAGGAAGAATAAAATCAGCAATATGATTGTGTGTGTGTGTGTGTGTGTGTGTGTGTGTGTGTGTGTGTGTGCTTTGAGGCAGGTTTGACACTTACTATGCAGTTCAGGTTGGCCTGTTTTCACCATCTATAGAAAGGGGGTGTTTGTCCTACCCAGTTCACAGGGCTGCCATGAATGAATGCATGAGCTGCGGGGGAGGGGGAGGGAGTTACCTGCCTCAGAGCAAGCACTAGGGAGAACAGTGCACACCTAAGGAAGGGCAGTGTTAGTAAAAGACAGAGAAAAGACACAGACACGGCCGGAGAAAGGACTGTATCAGGAGAATGACATACATGCAGCTGAGGTCTACCCAGCCTAGGACAGTGCTGGAGTGGTGTGTCTCAACAATCCCCCAGGGCCCACACCCGTACCCCCAACCCTACCCTCTGCTCGCAGGAAAGACGCCCAGAGCCCAGGAACTTTGCAGATGTGAGTAGTAGAAAAATATGTTACATGTTCTACATTACAAAAATAAATTTGTAAACTTGGCATTAATCAAGAATTCATGGGGGCTGGTGAGATGGCTCAGTGGGTAAGAGCACCCGACTGCTCTTCCGAAGGTCCAGAGTTCTAATCCCAGCAACCACATGGTGGCTCACAACCATCTGTAACGAGATCTGGCGCCCTCTTCTGGAGTGTCTGAAGACAGCTACAGTGTACTTACATGTAATAAATAAATAAATCTTTAAAAAAAAAAAGAATTCATTAAACATCTATAAAATGTCATGCGTCAACGACATCCGCATTCAATTTTAGTTTTTATAAAATTTCATCATGGTTGAAAAGAACCTTTAAGTAAAAAAAAAAGTCTCATTTCCCAATAATGTTTGCTTATGTTCAGGGTTACTAAAAAACAGACACGTTTAAGCAAACAATAAATGAAATGCTCATGTTCAAATATTTTTAAAAGCGAAAAATCCTTCAAGTATTTTACGTCAAAATCATCATGCCTGGTGGTCTGTGTGGCACTGAGAGTGTCCTGTTGAATATGTTATGGGCACTTCTGAGAAGTTGCCTGTGGGTACCCAGAGCTTAAGAATGCCCTGTCTGGCCCAGCTCAGTATGGCAGGGAAGTCTCTAGACCAGGCCTGTGTCCCCCCTCTCCTTTCTGCATTTTGAAATCAGAAACAAACCTAAAGAGGGCTGTTGCCATGACCATGATGGGAGAGTCCCATCAGAACATCCTTTTCATAGTTTCCTGGCCCAACTCCTCCTAACCCTGTCCCATTACCTAAAGCAGTTTCAGTCATTAGCTCTTTGGCTACTTACCTACCTGAACTTTTGATGATATACAAATCATTCTAATTCACGTCGTGTCAACGTTAGTCGGTGCCTCTCATTCCCAGTCCAAAAGAATGAAAACAGATGTTTACACTAACACTCATGACCGAGCATTCCACCAGACCTAGAGGAGAGGCTAGTGACTGTCACCTGGCCCTTTCATGAATACACTATCATTTTCTCCTGTACTTATGGCCTGGCATGCAGCAGGAAAGGTAATAATGGCTCACACACAGGCTCCTTGGATGACTCTCTGACTGTGATTTCTTTACCAGTAAAATGGAGGCCTTAGTTATTATAAAGATTGGATTGAGTGATATAAAATTAAAGCATTTCTCAGCTGACCATGACTATAGTACCAGCTACTGAAGAGGCTGGGGGTGGGGAGTGTGTGTGGTGAATCACTTGAGCCCACGAGTTCAAAGCTTACTCATCTATATAGTAAGAAACTATCACAATCAATCAATCAGCCAACCAATCAAGGGCTCTTCAT
Organism: Mus caroli; assembly: GCF_978045245.1. Lineage (NCBI taxonomy): Eukaryota > Metazoa > Chordata > Mammalia > Rodentia > Muridae > Mus > Mus caroli. Next base: position 132,260,458 of record NW_028227256.1, read on the forward strand.
CCAGGATATCATGATCCCAATTGAAAAGACCCTGACCGTCCTTCCAGGAGATAAATCATCAATTCAGGCCTCCACATAGCAGCCAGTGCTATTAAGATTTAAAAAAAAAAAAAATGAGCAGCCCTCTATGTGGTTGGAGAACAACCTGGGAATTTGATATGGCCCATATTTTAACTAATTCTGTTAGATCCAGTTTTACTGGGTATGATTAAGGCACAGTAGGTATGTAAGAGAATGTCTCTGCTCTTAGGGAACACAGCTAAGTAAGGGTTTGAGTGTCATGATGCCAACAATTATTCTCAAATGGCTCTGTATATATTCTTAAACAGTGGATGTTTAAATTTACTTGGCAATGATATTTTGTTATATCGCTCTACACACACACACACACACACACACACACACACGTCTCTAAGAGGTTCCTCCTCCTTCCTCTCGTAAGGAAGAGGAAGAAGGTACAGATGGTCAAATGTAAGAACAGCAATTAGATGCTTGCTGCACTCTCCTTCTCTGCTGGTTTGAAAGTTTTCTAACCAAACCTTGCCGGGGAAAGTGTATGGAAGAACATGCTGATCTTTTCCTAGTGCCCTTCCCTGGCACCCTGAGGACACAGCCTCCACTCAGAACAGGGGTGAGCATCATGGCTGCCCTCTTAAAGCTCCCGAGTAGAGCTCACAGTGCCCAGAGCTCACAGGGCTCAGTGGTCTGGGGGCTGACAGACATCTGGTGGAAGCGTCTAGGTCCCCAACATGATCAAGCCCCGCCAATGCTTTGGGCAAGAAAAGCCAGGCGACTTCTCCGAACCACCCAAGGAGAGACAGGGACGCAGCTGGCATGCTACGGTCCTGGCTGGGCACCCTCCACTGTGTGTCTCCTCAGCTGCCTCTCCTTTGTTCAAGGCGAGCAAGAAGAGAACAGTTGGCGTCTTGGCACCACCAGGAACCCTGTTTCTCCTTTCCAGTCAACTTAATTATCTGCACCAATGAGCTGGGAAAACAGGCACTGAGAATTGACTCCAGCAATAATTTATTGAATATCCAGTCTATGCTAGCCTTGAAGTCTACTCCCTCACCTTACATAACGCCAAAATAAAATGAGCAGAAGATACAGTAAGACTTTTTGTTGCTTTAGGCTCTTTTACCTTTTCTTGGGGAGCCTAAATCTCAGGTTTCCAATCTGAAATTGGGGAGGGGCGGGGGTAAAAACCCTACTTTGCCGACTAGATTATACTAGGTAAACTGCCTACAGATCAGTAGGCACATACCAGGAAACTTGTAAATGAATTGCTGCTTTTCTGGACACAAGCTGGGGTGAACAGTAGCTTGTTCCAAGGGGGCCAAGTAGACTGAGGAGGGGGAGGAGGAAGAAGAATCCGCAATTATTGGACACACACCTTTGCCATAGACTCGAGTCACGCAGTCACTCCCTAGCTCTTCCCACAAACTTGGCCCTTTTGAGAGCATCTCCGTGTTATGTGTGCAACCACATTTAGGGTAAGGGCGGCAGCTGAGCGCAGGAGATCTGGGACTGTCTCATCCCACTTTTTATGGAGAAGAAATCGAGGCTCTTACGGGTCCTGTAGCCTGCCTAAGATGATATGAAAGTAATGGCACAAATGTGGAGGCTGTAATTTCAAATTCAATATTTGCTGGACACTCATGCGTGTTACTCTTTACACACTAAGTCAAGATATAAAGTGTAACTCCGAGGCTGGCTCAGAATATCATATACGTGTTCTCTGAACATCCCTGCCAACACACCAAGTGATGGTCTGAAGGGCTGAGACCAGGGAAGAGAGGGGGCCAGGGTAGCTATTTTCAAACAGTGGAAAGGCAGCAATTCCGCTCGGCCTGCGGGGCTTGATTTGGGGGTGCATTTTGATGATACTCGCTAACATTGTGGTGTTTTCCAAGAGGTAAAGGCCACAACCACAATATTTTTAATACAAGGGGAACTCCGAAAGCAGAACTGCTGAATAGAAGTTAAGTTGATTTCGGCAGTGTTGTTAGGAGTTCCCTGGTAACAGAGATGTCTCTGGATGAGCACTAGAAGGGAGACTTTATGAGGGGGTGAGACTACATAATTAATGCTCTTTTCAACTTTGAAAGCATTCATTCTATGGGAGTTGTCATTTACCGTGTTTGTAAATAGATTTTAAAATTAGTAACGGGATGTAAAGTGGGTCAGTCCTATAGAGCAGATGGGAGGGAACAGCTTCCCTTGCAGTAGTGAGCGGTCAAGGGTCCAGCCAGTAAATCAGCCCAGCCAGTGGTAGACCCAACCTTCACACAGCATTAGAATTACCAAGGGAGATTTATTCTAAATGACAGGTACTGAAGCCATAGTCCAAACTAACTGAAGCTAAGTCTCCGGGGATGGTCTGAAGATCAGTAATGTTTAAAAGGTCCCCGGATGAAGTAAAGAGAAAAGCAATATGAAGAATCAAAACCAGAGGACAGGAAGGTCACACTGGGCTTCGGATTGGCCACACATCATCAGCTCGTGTCTAATCTGAGCAGTCGTGTCCAGACAGACACATTTTGGGAGACTAAAAGACAAGAAAAAAAGAATGTTTTAACCCTGTTGTTCTTAAAGAAGTGTTCACGAATTTATAGATATGAAAACATGTAATTTAGATTGCCAAAAGATGGGAAGAGGGGAATGGAGGTTTTATTCATCATTTATTTTTATTTGTGGGATTTTTAAAAAAAAGATTTATTTATTTCGTATTTAATGTATGTAAGAACACTGTAGCTCTCTTCAGACACACCAGAAGAGGGCATCAGATCCCCATTACAGATGGTTGTGAGCCACCATGTGGTTGCTGGAAATTGAACTCAGGACCTCTGGAAGAGCAGTCAGTGCTCTCAACCACTGAGCCATCTCTCCAGCCCCCTTCTTGTGGGATTTTTGAGATAGGGGCTTGCTATACAACCCTGACAGGACTCAACCTCCATCTCCTCCTGAATCACCTTCTGTGTACTGGGATCACAGCCTGGGCCGACACACCCAGCTGGGAGTTAATCTTTAATAGGTAGCTTTTAGGTTAGGAGGATTAAGAAGCTTTAGAGATAGCTAGTGGTGGTGATGACCAAACGATATGCAGCATCTAATCCCACTAAACCGTACATTGACAAGTGGCTAAAAATGCTGCGTATGGTGGCACAAGTTTGTAATTGCTAGCACTTGGGAGGTTAGGGCAGGGGAATCAGATCTTGTGGCCAGTTTGTATTATACTGTCTTTTTAAAATAAGATTTATTGATTTATTTTATATATATAAGTACGCTATAGCTGTCTTCAGACACACTAGAAAAGAGCATCAGATCCCATTACAGATGGTTGGGAGCCACCATGTGGTTGATAGGATTTGAACTCAGGACCTCTGGAAGAGATGTTAGTGCTCTTAAGCACTGAGTCATCTCTCCAGGCCCATTATACTGTCTTTCTATTCTTTGTCTTTAAAAAAGTTGAAGCACTCAGGAGGCAGAGGCAGGCAGATCTCTCTATGGAGTTCCAGGAAAGTCAGGGTTACAGAGAGAGACCATGTCCCAAAAGAAAAAAAAAAAACGTTGGTAAATGGGTAAATTTTTTGTTATATATATTTTCCCATGATAAAAATTTTCTTTTAGCGTTTCAAGCACAATGATAAAGGAAAATATAATTGGCACCATCCCATCTGGGTTCAGGTATTGCAGATTATTGAAAAGGAAAAAGAAGACTTCTAGCATCATTTATCCCAGAATGCAAAGGTGGCTTTAGTGAAGGAGAGCAATGAAGCACAGCGCATGAGCAACATGAAGGGAGGAAAGACGTCACACGGTTCATGAAGAAAGGAGCATTTGGTACAATACAGCATCCTTTCACAATTTAAAAAAAAATTAGAAATTATAAATAAAAGTGAATCCTTACCAGATGATAAAAGGCAAATATGAGACGCCCATGGCTCGAATTATGTTAGATAGTGAAAGACATAAAGCTCTTCTCTAAGACAGAACAAGAGGGGGATGGATGCCTGCCGTCGCTGCGGCTACTCAGTGTACTGAAAGTTACAGCCCAAGCAATCGGGCTAGGAAGGAAAGCACCTACCTAAACCAAAGTGGAAGACGTAAAACTACCTTTATTCATAGCTGCTGTGGACTTAGATACAGAAGATTCCAAATTCACACACAAAAAACACTCCCGGGTAAATTCAGCAGGTTATAAGATCGGCATACAAACATACTGGCAGCGGACAATCCAGAAAGGAAATTAAGAAACAAATCCATTTAGGAAAGCTTTCAGAACATCACAGGACCGGCCATCAGAATAATAGTCCTTTGAAGTGGAAACATCTTGTTATTAACAGTCCTCGGTGAGGCACATGCATCAGTGCCCCTGATTTTTCATGCATATTAGTACATCTCATATTAAAATTAAATAGAGCAAATAGATTTGATGAGGGTGGTAGAGGGGGCTCCACAGGCCATGCATCAGAAGCCAAATCAGATCCATGAGCCTTTCAGATTGGTCTGGGTCATATCCATTCAGCCTCCCTTCTTGTCTCAGGAGTCACAGGAAGCTGGGAAGCAAACTCCCAGACTCCTTGGAGGAAACTCACTAAGCCTGAGTCAGCGGCAGCCTCCCTAGGAGATTAGGCCCAAGCAACTGAAAAGGGTGTTTCCACTTAAAAAGTTGGTAATGCTGTGTGTGTGTTTATTAAGAAGGAACTTTAAAAATAGAAAGAAAAGGGAACTAAAAATATTTTAAATTATTTCTCTGTGAGTGTGTAGATGAGTGTGTGTGTGTGAGTGTGTATGTGTGTATGTGTGTGTGTGTGTGAGTAAGGGACTAGGGGCCAGCAAGATGAAGTGTTTGCCAAGTATTGCCACACTTTTTAGATCCCAGTGTTCCACAGAAGAGCGGGTGGCTGGAGACAGTCTTTCTCCCCTCTTCCTGGGTTTCTGCTTCTCTCTTTCCCTGCTAACAGCTCAGGACTGTCTGCTGAGATCTGTGCATGCAAATACTGCAGACAAAGAGCTCTACCTACAAAGTGGCGATTTTATAAAGAGACCCAACTTCTCTAGAGAGAGGAGGCTTGAGCCCTGGGTGGGCTCTGCAGCACCACAGCTGTGTGGCCAGAAGCCCAGCCCTTCCTTCAGGAGGCCTGAATTCTGGGCTGAAGGGAAGGGAGAGGGGTTGGGCTGAGACACAGAGGTTCTTTTAAAATGCTAGCCTACGATAAACCCTGTAAAGAGTCAAAAGTACTTTAAAAGAGAGAGAAGTCACATCAACTAAAAAACAGAAGGATGAAAGATGAGCAGGCTTGAAAAGATGCGTCCATGTTTCCTGGGCCTCTTTCTTACTGGGCCAAGATGGCGCTCAGGACCGACCCGGCTGTATCTTGGTCGGGTGCACACTGCTTAGCATGCCCGAGGCCTTGGAGTTTGGAAGTTGTTCACATGAAGTTGAGGTAGGAGACAGACTAGGCAAGGTCAGGACAAATGGCATTTCCTCAGGCCAAGATGCACCAGGGCCACCAGATACCAAACCTAGACTCTCAAAGAATGCATAGCCTGCCATTTGCATGAAATGGAGGGTGGGCTCTGGCTGCCACGGAGATTTTCCTCCCAGCTTCATTAAGTTGGCAAATATTTATAAAGTGCTTACTATCTGTTGGTCAGATTGAGTGACAGGGAAAGGAAGGCTTGTGTGAGGATTCTCCCTTGACTAAAATCCAAAGCAGAATCAAAGGCCTGTGCCTCCCCCCACCCCCCGGGAGTTAAGACCAGCCCTCTGGGGACCTCAGATAAGCAACAGCCCCCTTACCTGGCAACCTTAGGTAAAGGCCCCTGGAGGCTCCCAAGGAGCTGGAAAAAAAAAAGTGTCTATTCTTCCAGCAGTTTCTCTCTTTCTGGATCAACTTTATGAACATGAGGCAAGGAAGGCAGAGAACTATCTGTTCTCGCATCCAAAGTCCACAGCACAGCAGGAAGGAGAAACTACAGGCTGACAGAGAATTTATCTAGAACCCTCCCCCGTGTAAAGCGCATCTCTGGAGACATCCCTATTGCTGCCGTTCCCTTCCCGGGGTAAAAAGATGCACCAACCAAAGCACGATGGAAACAGTAAGACGGAGGAATGGGTATCTTTGTCCTGAGGGAAGAAACCAAGGTCTCTGGAGTGACCGTCTGCGGAAGTCCCCCTACCGTGAGAGCGGTGCCAAAAGTCCAAGGATTTAAATAGGAGACAGTGCAAAAGTCTGTATGAGCCCACAGCCTTTGCGGGGAGAACTGGCCACAGGCTTCTTAGCATTGAATTTGAACCAGCCAATGGTATCCCAATGGCTGAAACAGGAAGCCAGATAAACAGTTTGTTATCAAGGGGGGGATCCAGCACTTCCCTTAAGCCGGCGCCAGCTGCACTCTCCGACCGACCTAACAAAGTCCCATTGAGTCACCAGCTGATTTTCCTGTGTTCAGCTCTGGGGGACAAGGGACTCTCTTTGCTGGATGGGCATCACTCTAGTGCACTGACCGAGCCACTCACCACTCAGGTCCGCCCCAGTTCCTTCCTGCCCTTTATGCCATCAGCAGATTTGGCCAGCTCTCTGTCCTATGGCCAGTTTGGGTAGAGTCTGAAGATTAAAAGGGACCGCAAAAAACCCAGGCACCGCACCCGCACCCTCAGGTGAGCCTCTCTCACACATTTTCACAGCTTCTCTTTTCTCCTCCCTCCTCTCTCCCTCCGCGATGCTCTTTCTGCTCCCAGACGACCTGGGCAAGCGCCAGAAGAAACAGCCTTGAAGAGGGCGCTTCTCAGCGTATCCCTCGTGCAGGGGGATGGTAGTGGTGGCGGGGCAGCGCACATTTTCTGGAAAAGCCTAGCCTGGTCACCTGCCCCAGCTGTTCTTTTAGCTCCTCCTGGGATGTTCGAAGAGTTAAGTAGCTGCTCCAGAGGGTGTGGTGTGGTGGTGGTTTGACTTGACTATGTATGTCAGGATCTCTCTCTCTCTCTCTCTCTCTCTCTCTCTCTCTCTCTCTCTCTCTGTGTGTGTGTGTGTGTGTGTGTGTGTGTGTGTGTGTGTGTGTGTGTGTGATAGCACAGTATTTAGTGCCTTTGATTGCAGGAACTTAGAGCACTTTAAATGGCAGGTATTTCTTAGGAAGGGAAACTGAAGCTCAGAGGGTTGGAGTTAGGTGGTCACATTGTCAACCCTAGAACAGCCGCAAGGTCCAGCCGCGGCGTAGGCACTCCAGCGAAGCCACTAGCATCCCGGTTATTATCCCGCGCTTCTCCTGCGCCAGCCCGCAGCCTCCCTCGGGCATCAGACTCTCCTCCCTCGGCTGACTCCATCCCCTCCAAGTGCAGAGCTCAGCGCCGCCGCCGTGCCCGCCCCGTGCGGGTCACTCACCGGAGCGCTTCAGATCCCGGGTTGTGGGTCTGCGCCGCCGCCGCGCAGAGTCGCGCATCGCCCGAGCAGCGCAGTGGCCGGCGTCCAGTCCTCGCGATCAGAAAGTTTCCCGGGGTTCCCGGGGCCCAGCCGGCTCCCCGCGCGAGTTTCAGCCGGCGCTGCGCGCTCCGGCCTCCAGCCTCTCACTAGGGCGGCCGCGGGCTCCCGCTCCACTACGAGAAGGAGGCGGCATCCTGAACAAAGTGCCGTCCCCCGGACCGGGCGGCCGGGGGCGGAGCCTGGTGACCCGCTGCCCTAGGCACACGCCGGCTGCCTCGGCGGAGGGCCGAGCCGGGAGCGCCCGCGGCTGGGGGTGGGCGGGAGGGGAGGCCCGGCTACGGATCGCCCTCGCTTTCCTCCCTGCACTGTGCCAGCTTAACCCGCAGAGGGGCGGAGGCATGGGTCCCTTCCAGACTTTGTCATTGGAAAGCTATTCCCGTAACCCTTTCCTGCGTTAGCCTTCCTGCCCCGCCTCCCCAGCCGGCCAGCCGCAGAAAGGCGGCTGCTGCGTGGCGGGGGCTACGCCGGGAGTTGTCAGGACAGGAAGCCTTAGCACAATTGAGCCTTTCCTTTACCGAAGGACCCGCCACCATCATTTCCAGGAGGGGTCCTCCGGCCCAAGTCCTCTAACTATCTCAGCTGTTCTAGAGAAAGGTGCAGATGGATCGATGAGAGTCCTAACCTGCTTCTGGAGCCGCCCATCCATTTCCGTCCACTTTGGAACCCGGCAAGGGTCATGCTATCTGATCTGGGACCCTTGGGTGAGAGGTAATGGGGAGTCCCGGAAGTTATCTAGCAAATAGTAGAGGTTTGGTTAGCCAATTTTGCCCACCTTTCTGATCCCCACGTGGCCCACCCTTCTTCCAGAGAAGTGGGAGGAGGAGGAAGAGAGGGGAAATGACCCTACCCACATCCTTGTGCAACTAGTGCTGAGACTGGAGTGAGCTTAAGGCGCCTGCCTCCTGACCTGGGGGCTTTCAGGCTGCAGCAAGCAAGCACACAGATAGAAACCAGGTGGACTGTGCTCCTAGCTCAGGCCCCAAAGCTCTGTATGAGAGGGAACACCTGCCACTAAGGACTCAGCACGTGAGGACTTACCTTCTCCCAGTTTCAGCCAACCATCAGGAAGACTGATTTATTTTCAAGGTGCCGGGGTTGGTGACTGGGAAAGAAAGCAAAATGCCAATGTCTGGGAATAGTCAGGATTAGAACCCTTGTCCACCTAGTCCCTCGGAGTCATAGGATAAGGGGAAGTGGACAGTAGACAGGGGCCTTCCCAGATAGTCAGGGAAATGGCTTTAATTATAGTATTTGTCCGAGAATGCACATTGTCCTTTGGAGGGATGAGAAGGCTGCAGATTAATGCCTGCGATGAGCCCCTTGCTCTAAAGGTGTGGGCACACACTCCAAGTCTGTGCTGCCACTGGATCTAAGGAGTTCTTTTACTTCTGGCTACCTCAGTTTTCTGCAATGGTAGGATTTGTCCTGTAATGTTGCCGAAAGGATTAAAGGGGGTAATGTAGGTGACATGCTGTGCCTGGCTATAGTACTTCCTCAATCAACAGTTTTAAGAGACTGCATTTAACTTAACATGCACCGGTTGGAATCCTCTTACTTTTCAGAGTCCCCACAGCCTGCATAGAGTAGCTGTCTTAGTCAGGGTTTCTATTCCTGCACAAACATCAGGACCAAGAAGCAAGTTGGGGAGGAAAGGGTTTATTCGGCTTACACTTCCATACTGCTGTTCATCACCAAAGGAAGTCAGGACTGGAACTCAAGCAGGTCAGAAAGCAGAAGCTGATGCAGAGGCCATGGAGGGATGTTCTTTACTGGCTTGCCTCCCCTGGCTTGCTAGCCTGCTCTCTTATAGAACCCAAGACTACCAGCCCAGAGATGGCACCACCCACAAGGGGCCTTTCCCCCTTGATCACTAATTGAGAAAATGCCTTACAGTTGGAGCTTATGGAGGCATTTTCTTAACTGAAGCTCCTTTCTCTGTGATAACGCCAGCTGTGTCAAGTTGACACAAAATTAGCCGGTACAGTTGCCTTGTCTTAAGAAGACATCATTGCATATGGGTGACACACACCTGTAATCTCAGCACTCAGGAGGCTAAGGCAAAGGGATCGTGAGTTTGAAGCCAACTTGGGTTACATAGACTGTCTTTCCCCGGTGCTCACCAAATAGGGCTGCCTAGGTTTCTTGGCCCTGAAGTCCCAAGGACAAAAAACTGTGGAAGTCATGCAAATGAACACCAGAAGCTGAACTGCCCACTGCCACAGAGAAAATGGACATGTGTGGGACCCTTGTAGCCACACTGGTAATGCCAACATGACATCACCCCTTGAGTACTTCCAAGAGTGGAAAGGAAGGCCAACATGACACTTTTGTGAGATTTCAGTCTTATATTTAGATCAACATTTCTCTCCTGTGACCCCTCCCCCAACACCACTCTATTCTGAATGCCTGCCTCAAGCACACATCTCCAACAGTTCGTGGGTAAACACAGGAGGGTGTCCATGGGTGTGAAAGAGAAATAAAGGACCCAGTCTTGTTGGGGTGACAGGCAGAGTGTGTGAAGGCTACTGAGACAGGCCATAGGTGAGAGCGTCAGAGAGAAACAGGCAGGAGCCAGTATGGGCAGAGTTCTCTTTGGAGAAGAGGCAGGGTCCTACCCATAAGTGGCCTCTGTCAAGTGCCTACCTTGTGAGTGGTTTTTGTCTGATCACAGTGATGATTCAGTTGCTCTGAATCAAACAAATTGATTTTCCTTAAATATGAAAATCAATGAGAGGTAAAGACCAGGGCTGCAGATGGGGTCAGATGGAAGGAGCCAGAAGGAGGCTGGGGGTGGGGGTGGGGGTGGGGATGGGGGAGGGGGTGGGGGAGGGAGCAGATTGGTTGGTGAAGGGTAGGAGAGTGAATCAGGTCCTCGGCTCTGGGGGGGTGGGGGTGGGGACCTACTCATGGCCACCATAATCTCCATAATAGAGAAGGTGGCTTGCAGGACTGCTGACCCCACTAAGGCAGGTCCCTTCTCTGTCCTCTGTTGCTGTGCACCAGTTCTGCCTCAGGGCTGTTTGTTAACAAGAGGATTAATGTCAGTGTGACAAACAGGGTTTTCAAAATCAGCCCAAGGAGTTTGTGCTCAGCCCATTGAGTCTCAGACCTGGCCTGAGATGAGAGCACTGGGAACCCCAGAAAACATAGGAAAAAAATTTTTTTCTGCCACAGCCTGATTGCTTTGTAGGGTGGGGTAGATCTTTTCTTCCTATGCTGAGCTCTGTAGGCCAGTGTTCAATTGTCCTGCCACTGGGGTCACCTGATGTGGGACTTTGGACATTTGAATAGAATGCACTCCCTGTGGCCCATAACAGGGCAGTCTTGACCCTCCTTGCCTCTTTCAGGGTTCGTAGAGCCATTTGCAGGGAACTGGGCAGGGATATGAAGACAGTATGTGGCTTCATTTTCCTCAGCAAGAAACATTGTTAGTGCTCTTGAGGTGGAGTCCAGGGACCTTCTGACTTCCTCCTCCGAAGCCAGTGGAAAAACACTGTGCCTGGCTGCAGAGGACACGATTCCCTCCACGCCCGGCTGGTGCCACTTACAGAAGTACAGCACCTCAGTTTGCTCGTCAGTGAAAGTGGGTATCCCACCCAGGGGACATCAGGACACACTACCAAGGCTGTGGTATCAGTGAGCTCATGGAAGGGGGTGTGGCTTAGACAGTGCCACTCAAACATAAGCAGAAGCACAGTAATCACACAGAAAGTACCCAGTCATACCCAGCCCTGCCCCACCCACACCAGGTCATGCCCAGCTCCCGGCCCTGCACTGGGTCCCCCCAACCCTCCCAACCCCTCACTTCACTGTTTCTGACCTCAGTGCTGCACAGTATATTTTTTGAGAAATAGAAGTCTGTCCAGGTATAACCCTGTCCTCTCTACTTGGTTCATCAGCCAGCAAGGGGCTTCTGCTCCAGCCAGAATGCTTTGCCCCTGCCCTGTCCTTGGCCACTCTGACCTCATGCTGCTGGCCCTGGGTCCTGCTTTTAACGCTGATTGCTGGAGTGAACGAGGGCCCGGGAGGAACAGTCTGTGGGGAAAGCTGGCATAGCGGATGAACGTTTTACAAGAGCCAGCAAGTCACTGCCTTATCGGGAAGATGAGCTGCTCCCTCTTACCAGGAAGTACGATGTGCGGAGAGCCAGTGTTTTTCCAAAGATGGCCTTTGAAGAGGAGTGTTCCTTTAAGGGCCGGGAAAGCAGGAGTGAGGCTGGTGGAGAGAAACTGGGCCCCTTTAAGACGCCTGGCTCTGGCAGGCTTTGCAGTCTTGGAGGTAATAAGAGTCTGGCCACCTATATGCACTTGCTGGGTGTCTATAGCTGCTTTAAGCACTCAATCTATACCAAGCCATATCATAACAAGCCTATATAATAAACATCAGTGGGGTTTGTTTTTTTTTTTGCCTTTTATCAAAAAGTCTTGAAGTTTCATTTTTTTAAAAATGTGTTTGTGTGTGCAAGTGTGTGTGTGTTCAGTGTATGTAGGAGGCGTGTGTGCAAGTGTGTGTGTGTAGGAGGCATGAGTGCCAGAGAACAGCCCTAGGCATCATTCTCAGGAATGCTGTCCACTTCCTTCCAGACAGAATCTCTCACTGGGCTGGAGATCACTAATGGGGCCATATTGTCTGGCCAGAGAGTCCCAAGGCTTTGCCTGTCTTCGCCTCCCCAGCCCTGGGATCACATGCCCTTGTATTTGATTCAGGAGATTGGCCTCAGGTCCCTTTGCTGGCAGAGTCATCCCCTGTGCCCCTCCACTGCCCCTCCCCCACACCCTAAAGTTTCTTTAAAAAAACAAAACAAAACAAAACAAAACAAAAAACTTTTTTGTTGTTGTTTTTGGGTTTTTTTGTTGTTGTTGTTGTTGTTTTGTTTTTCAAGACAGGGTTTCTCTGTGTAGCCCTGGCTGTCCAGGAACTCACTCTGTAGACCAGGCTGGCCTCGAACTCAGAAATCCGCCTGCCTCTGCCTCCCAAGTGCTGGGATTAAAGGTGTGAGACACCACTGCCCGGCTTCTAAAGTTTCTTTTTAAAAGGCAGGATCAGGATGGGGATCTGGGGGGCTGGAGAGATGGCTCAGCGGTTAAGAGCACCAACTGCTCTTTCGGAGGTCCTGAGTTCAAATCCCAGCACCCACATGGTGGCTCACAACCATCCGTAATGAGATCTGATGCCCTCTTCTGGTGTGTCTGAAGACAGCTACAGCGTACTTACAGATAATAAATAAATAAATGTATATATAAAAATAAATGTATATATAATGTATAAAAGTGTGTAAAAATAAATGTATATATATAAAAAAGGTGGGATGCTGGAGAGGTGGCTCAGCAGTTAAGAGAATTGGCTGCTTTTCTGAAGGGTACAGATTTGATTCCCAGCACCCACACAGAAGCTCACAAAAGCCTCTAACTCAGTTTCAGGCATCTGGCACCTTCTTTTAGCCTCTGCAGGCACTAAGAAGTGGTGTACAGACATATGCAGTCCCTGCTTGCTCCAGCTCAAAGATTTGTTATTATATCTAAGTACACTATAGCTGTCTTCTGACAAACCAGAAGAGGGCATCAGATCTCATGGTGGTTGTAGGCCACCATGTGGTTGCTGGGATTTGAACTCAGGACCTTCGGAAGAGCAGTCAGTGCTCTTACCCACTGAGCCATCTCACCAGCCCCCAAGTGTCCTTTTTAAAGGATATTTATTTATTTATTTACTGTGTATGATCTCATCCATTGGTGTATGCACGTGCACAATGTATATATGGAAGTCAGAGGACAACATGTAGGAATTGATTCTCTCTCTCTATCACGCGGATCCCGAGGATTGAATCCAGGTGGTCAGGTTTGCAGGCAAGTGCTTTTACAGGCTGATACCATAGATATCAGGCCCCATGACTATCATTTTTATTTCTATTTTGTAAGTGAAGAAATTGAGGTGTGTGTGGTGGGGCTGAGGTGGGGCTGTCTCGTGGTTTTTAAGTGCTAGGGCCAAAATGTAACCGCATGCCATCTGGCTCCTCTAGTCCATTCCTGCAGAGGACTCTGCAAGTAAGGAGGAACGCAGACTGTGGCAGCATAGGTGGTGGGGAGGGGCCCTGCCATAAACTAGCGTCAGTGCACACCTTTATTTATTTCCTTTTGACAGCTTTACTGGTGTAAAACTTACCCAACATAAGTGTCAAACTGATCTGGAGCAAACCCACAGAGTTGCCCAATCATCACCATATCCAACATTTAGAACCTTTCCCAAGCCAGGCAGTGGTAGCACATCCCAGCACTCAGGAGGCAGAGGAAGATGGATCTCTGAGTTCAAGTCTGGCCTGGTCTACAGTATGAGTTCCAGGATAGCCAGGGCTATACACACAGAGAAACTCTGTCTTGGGGGAGGGGGAGGGAGAGAGACAGGAGGGAGGGGGACAGCAGGGGTGGAGAGAACATTTCCTTCAAGTTTTCTCACAGGGCACAGACTTTGGGCTGAGCCTCAGCATCCTCATCTGTAAGGGTAATAGTATTGCCAGTCTCGCAGGATGGTTAGGAGCGTGAAGTGGGATGTCTGACTGGTGTGTGGCTTACAGAACATCAGCTCTTGTCACCAGTATTACTCTATAGTCTCTTAGTCGGCGGAACACAGACTTTTAGACTAGAAGTTCCATAAGGGCTGTTGAATTGCACCCACATCCTTTAACGGAAAGACACTAAGGTGCCAAGATGCCTGGCAACTTTTCAGAGTTGTCTACATTGTCCACAGCAGAGCTAGAGCTGGAATCCACGTTTCTTGGTTGGTGGTTCCGTGCACTCTTTTCTCTGGAGACATTTTCCTTCTGTGGCACAGGGAAAGCATTGTTCCACACCACTGCCATCGTTCATTGTGGGCGCCTCTAGAGCAATGCTGACAGGCAGTCAAGGACTCTGGGAGCTTGCTTAGCAGTCTGGCCTTGAAGCAGAGAACGCAGCTGGAGCAGGCTGTGTGCAGACAATAGCCAGTGTGGAGGCTGAGACAGGAATGTCTATTGTCAGAAAAGGGCATGCATTAACTCAAAGAATGGAGGGCTCTGACGGGCCAAGTCGGCAGCTCTCCGTGGCACATACAGGCAAGGCCAGCTCCGTGGGCTTGTGAACGTGCACAGTGGCACAGTGCCTCGTGTTTGAAAGGGCTTCTACTTGGCTTAATGCCTGCTATTCTGAAATTCTTGGTACTTTAAAGCAAAGAGTCACACAGCTTTGTTCAATGCTAAAAATTTTAAATCATATAACCACCTTTGTCCACGGGGCAGAGCAGAGCATGGTGTCTTAAGGCTCCACCAGGGAATCATGTGTCCACATAGAATTTATTCACGTGTACTCTACACATATCCCATTATTGGAGAGACTTCATTCTGAATATTGAGAGGATGAAGGACTGGGCGTTCTGTTGTCTGTCTCTAGTCCTACCTGCTCCAGAGAGGATAAAGCAAAGGGATCACTTGGGTTCTGGAGTTTGGGGCTAGCCAGGGCAACACAACCAGACCCATCTTACAATGGAAGGAAAGAGAGGAATGAAGGAGCATCAGGAGAGGACAGGGAGGCCGAGGAAGAAGCAGAGGTGGATGTGTGGTGTGCACCTGTTAGGCTAGCACTGGGGTGAGGTAGGGTGAGGCAATATCACAAGAAACTCAAAGCCAGCATGGGCTACATAGCAAGCAGCAGGCCAACCAGAGCTACATAGCAAAATCCCATCTTAAATACATACATACATACATACATACATACATACATAACACACATATACAAGCAAACAAAGTTGTAAGGCAACTTGCATTCTATGAGCCAAGGTTATATGTCAAAGGTGGCTCACAAAATTATACTTCTGCATATACATATATAGGGTTTTTTTTGTTTTGTTTTGTTTTGTTCTCACTAAATAGCAGTTCTGGCTGGTCTGAAACTTACTATGTAGATCAGACTGGGCTTGAACTCACAGAGATCCTTCTTGCCTCCCTCCTCCCAAGTGCATTTCATGCCCCCACTATGCCTGGCTCCATATATAGTTTTTAAAGCCTGTAAAGATACTTCAAGCTAACAGCAGTTGTTACTTCTGGCAGAGTTATCAAGGGAGTCCACTCTTCTGATTGAATTGTTTTTATTTACTTATTTGCTTAGTTTTTAATTTCATTTTAAAAAGTCTTTCGGTGTTTTGAAAAGTCTCATGTAACCCAGGCTGGCCCCATTCAATACGTAGCAGAGGATTGCCTTGGGTCTCTTTTTAGCATCTTGTATACATGTATGTATTTGCATGTGGACACAAGCATACAAGTATATCTACCATGGTAGGAGTCAGTTCTCTCCTTCTACCCGTGGGTCTCAAGGACTGAACTCAGTTCATCGGGCTTAGTTACAGGTATCTTTACCCACTGAGCCATCTCACCGGCCTGAATTGTTTGTTTTGTATAGGGAAAATGTATCCATGCATTACTTACATAAATAAAAATATGGTGTACTCCTACCGTGTTCTGCAAACATTTTCATATATTGATATATAATCTTGAAATACTGAGAGGAGTTTTTGAGAGGATGCGTGAGTCACTTCTCTCGTTACTAAGACAGAACACCCAACAGGAGCAACTTAAGGGAGGAGGTTTATTGATGCTACAGTTTAGAATGTACACTTTCTTGCCATGGTGAAAACATGGCTGGGAGAGCCGGTTGCTATAGGCTACATGGAATGATGAACAGGAAGCAGAGCGATCCAGAGGAAGTGGGTGGGCTCTAGCTCTCAAGGCTTCCTCTGCCTCCCAGTGACCTGGCTCCTGTGCATTGCCTCCTTTTACAAAAGGTTCCATACCTCCCCAAAATAATCAATTAAGCCTGTCGGGGACTGTGGTGGTTTGAATGAGAATGGCGCCCATGGGCTCATATATGTCAATGCTTAATCACCAGAGAGTGGAACTGTTTGAATGGATTAGAAGGATTAGGAGGCATGGCCATGTTGGAGTGGGTGTGGCCTTGTTGGAGGAAGTATGTCACTGGAGATGGGCTTTAAGGTTTCAAAACCCACACCAGGCCCAGTCCCTGCCCCATCCCCACCCCGCCTACAGATCGGGATGTAGCTCTATCTACTGCTCCAGTGCCTGCCACCATGCTCCCCACCATGATGATAAGACTAAAATTCTGAAACGGTAAGCAAGCCCTCTTAAATGCTTTCTCTCATAAGAGTTGCCTTGGTCATGGTGTCTCTCCACAGACTAGAACAGTGACTAAGACAGGGACATGTCACATTCAAATCATAGCAGAGGAGAAAGCAAGGGAAATGTGGAACGTGGGGGCTGGAGTGATAGACAGAGGCAAAGAAAGCTTTTGGCCATGACAGGGCTGGGGAGCAGGTGTGGTCCTGGGGAGAGAGAGAAAGGAGCTGAGGACAGTTAGCTGAGATGGAGATAGGCCGTCAAGGTGACTGTGGTGGCAGTGAACAAAACAAGATGGGGTTAGACAGGACAGAGAAACAGGCGTTTGAATTTGCCAGATACAGTGTGGCCCAATGGGTGATACAAGCTTTGAAGTCAATTAAGGGGGCAATAAAGCCTCACTGTCGCCACGGTCACGGTCACCACATCCTCAGTTGTTGACTACTGAGCAGAAATGACCCTGACAGCACCCCTGTGGCAGGTTTCTAAGGAGGATGGCTTGAGGTGATATTGGTGAAGCCAGTGCCTGGCTTTGACTGAGAATGTCCAAGGCTCCCCAACATTAAGCCTCCATTCACTGTATGTGTGAGTGGGAGGTGTACGTGTGGGCATGAGGGTGTATGTTCATGTGATGGTAGTGCGTGTGCACATAGAAGTCAGAGGTCAACCTTGAGCGCTGCTCCTCGGGGGACACCAGCCTTGTCTTCTGAGACACGGGCATTCATTGGGACTTAGGGCTCACCACTAGGTGGCTGGCCAGTAAGTTCCAGGGATGTGTCTGTCACTGCCTCTCTAGCACTGGTATTACAAGATCAGGCCACCTGTGTGTGACATGTCACACATGTGGAGGGCAGAGGACAGCTTTACAGAATGGAGTCTTTCCTTCCACAGTGGTGTTTGAGGCATTGAACTTGGGTTGTCAGGCTTGGTGGTTAGTGCCTCTCTCCAGTGAACCATCTCACCAGCCTGCACCTGGAGTTTTATGTGTGTCCTGGGGGATGAGCTCACACCCCCATGCTTCTGCAGCATATGTTTTATTCACTAATCAAACCACCTCACCAGCCCCAAAGAGCCAGGCTGCTAAAGCAGTGTTTCTCAACCTGTGAGTCGCGACCCCCATGCCAACCCTCCATCTCAAGAAAAAATATTTACATTAGGGTTCATAACGATCACAGAATTACAGTTATGAAGTAGTAACAAAAATAATTTTATGTTTTTGGGGTCACCACAACATGAGGAACTGTTAAAGGGTCACAGCCTTAGGAAGGTTAAGAACCACTGTAAAAACCCTCCACACTTCTGGCTTCCTGGAAGAGCCTGGATTCTGAGCTCCACCCTGAAAAGTTCTGGGCTCCATTGGCCAGGAAGAGAAATTGGCTGCAGTCCAGAGGCTGGGGTGCTACCTAAAGAAGGAGAAGATCTCTCCCCCCCCCCCCATTCCCATGCCGTAGACCAATGAAACTGAAAGGACTGAGGTGGCCGCTGTGGCATTTTCAGGGTAAAAGTGCTCTGTCAAAGCTGATCTGAGTCTCTCCAACCCTCACTCGTGCCTTTTCAGGCACTCCCCCGAAATCCGAGGAGTGCCTTGGTGACTGATGGGCCAAGCTGTGACTGCCGCCTTCTTGTTAGTACAGATGTGCTTTGCAGCAGCTGTGACGGAAAGCCACACCTGTTGTCTAGATCAGCTGCTGTAACTCTACTCCTAGGAAAGCAGGCTAGTGGAGAGGCCTCTTCCAAGTCCCCCTTTTCAAAGGCATGTGGAAAAGCAGGCATCTGCCCGTCACAGCAGCAGGGGAGCCTGCTTGGAAGGTCGTGGGGCCCTGGGAATCTCAGCCACTAACTGGAGTCTTCCAATTCAGCCTTATCCCAACTGTACGCGAGCCAGAGCCCCTTCTTCGCTCCCCCATCATGTCGGAGTGGGGAAAACTAAGAAGCAGGAAGATGGCAGGGGAGTCCTGCTGCTTCCAAGGAACCAGATGTTTCTAGGATCTCTGATTTCCCTGGGGACCTTCATATTTAACAAGGTGGCCTGAGCTGGAAGGAGGCGGCACAAATTAGCGAACTGCAAAATGGACTGGGGACGTGGGGGGGGGGGGAGGGGGAAAGACGCCAGGGCTACCTACGGATGAGTCGGGAAGCTGAGTAGAGCTTGTTTCACCCCACCCCCCACCCCCACCCCCCCACCCCGGCATCAGTCACGGAGACGCTGGCCATAGAGATCTGACACTACTACGAGAGAATTTGTTCCACTGAGCAGCGTTGGGTGTGACGGAGCTGACGTTCGTGAGACCGGAACACCAGTCATTCCCAGAGCCTGGGGAGGCATGAGTCCCTCGCTGACATCCTGGGTACTGGGTAGAATCCAGAACCCCCAGGTCTTTGAGAAAATCTCAGCAAGATAAACCCAGGTTACACACTCTGTCACCTAGACCCACACAGTAAGTCGCACGTGCCAATACACATTAAAAACCTGGCGGTGAAAAGCAGATGGTAAGTTGGCATTGCTGATGTCTGCGGTGTACGCTCACATCCACATCAGCGCTTTTAATGACCACACGTCACTTCACGTTCAGGGGAGGAATCTCGGCCGGCATATTAGAATGGTGCCAAGGCCTCAGCAGGACAGCACCCTCTAATCCCCCAGCAGCCCTGGCAGCGCCCGGAAGAGATGGCGCATGTGGCAGGCAGCGCCCCGCCAGATGTAGGACACTGCTGACCCCTGCTGGTGTGGGCGCGTCTGCAGAGGAGAGCCCTAGGGAGAATTCAGGACTGGAAAAAACTCGCAATCTGTCTGGGAGGGGTAGGAAGAAATACCCCAGCTCAGAATCTCCCCATCTGGAGATCCTTTGAAGAGACAAAGCAGACATTAGACTAAAACCCAGACGGGATTTTCTGAGGGGAGTGCGACAAACTAGCGAGCGTGTTCTCCCTCCAGCTTCCGTGGCCTGGAAAACCCTGGGGCCAGTCCTCTTGAAGCTAAATTAGGAGCCGGTTGGTGGTGGCACACGCCTGCCTTTGGGAGACAGAGGCAGGGGGATTTCTGAGTTCGAGGCCAGCCTGGTTTACAGCGTGAGTTCCAGGACAGAGAAGAAGCCCTAGCCCTATCTCGAGAAGAAAGAAAGAAAGAAAGAAAGAAAGAAAGAAAGAAAGAAAGAAAGAAAGAAAGAAAGAAAGAAAGAAAGAAAGAAAGAAAGAAAAGAAAAAAGAGAGGAAGAAAGAAAAAGAAAAACAGAAACTAACTTGGGAAACTTAGCAACACCCACTGCCAAATGCAATCATCAGGGAGACAAAAATAAAAGGGGCCGGAGGCGGGAGAAGGGAAAGAAAGACAGCATTCTCAAGTAGCTCAATAGGTTTCAATCAGGATCATTATCCTTTTCCCTCCCCGCCTCTTTTCAGAGTAGTTCCTTATTTCAGCACAGAGACTTTGTATTTCAGCTTGATTTCTGGTGCGGTGACATTCGCCTTCAACTGGAGGCTGCGTTTAATACCTTCCTTCCTGTGAGAGATGTTGCTATCATGGTGTCTGGGCGCCTCCTGCTAAGAAACCTGGCATCTAGAGTGTTTGCATCAGGTCTGAACTTTTTTTTCAAACTCATTTTACTAACAGGAAAAACACAGAACCCAAACATCCCAGGATCTGTACTGAAATAATCACAGGGACCCAAGGGGCAATCAGGGCCCTGCCAGTTCCAACAATCGCAGTCCAGAGGCCCCAGGCAGACGCAAAAGCCACCCATTGCTAAATCTCTTTCTCTACCCAGAACTGGGTTAACAAGAACCTACGTTCACCCCTACTGAACACTAAACACCATTGAGGGTGTATACACAGTCCTCTACGCTGCCACCGTGTGGCCTCCTCTGGGTATTGCACTGAATTCGCTCCTATCAAGGAACTGGGGCTTCTCACAACAGCCTCTAACCTGCTTGTTCACTTCTCACCTCCTTATCGTTTTCTCTTTTGTGTTATGCTGGGGAATGGAACCCAAGGCCTCGAACATAAGTGCACATTCTACCATCAAACTATATCACTAGCCTCCAGTTCTCAATTTGACATCTGCAGCATTTGATGTTTGGTACGCACTTACGCTTACTTGTATAAAATTGTTATGAAACATTTTAGATATATAAGAGGTATAGAAAATAATACAACAAGAAATTGTTCCGGTAGTATCCTTTAGAGAATTGGACAGCAGATATGTGTGTGTGTGTGTGTGTGTAAACAGACAGGTAGTCAGACATAGAATGTGCTAGTTGCTGGCCAATATCATGTTCTCCAGGATGGGCCAGCAAGCTGAGGTCAGAGAAAGCCGGCATTAAAACGCCAGCAGACTCAGTTTAGGTGCAAAGGCTAGGAATGCTGGTGTTCCATTTAGAAGGCAAGCAGGCAAGGGGAGTTCTTCCTGAGTGAGGAGGAACCCCACCTTCAGCTCAGCCTTGAGTATCTGATTGGACAGGCTCTCTCCTGTTAGGGAAGACTGCGCTTTCTTCATTCTTCTGATTTCAATGTTAATCTTATCTCAAAACACCACAGCAGAAAGCTCTAAGATAACGTTTGACCAATTATCTGGACACCCTAAGACTTAGACAAGCTGGCACTTTATACATTTAACCATTATAATTGTATTGTGGAGTTTAGGAAATAAAACATTACAGATATAGTTTATACCCCTCTTCCATTGCCTTTCTTTCTCTATCCACGAGTAAACACCATTTTGAGTTTGCTGTTCATCTTTGCCACACACATTCATAATTTTACCCCACCCTATGCTGCACATTTTAAATGATAAATTCCACAGCTTTCCTTCCTGGATCAATATACTGTAAGGTTCATCTGCATTGATGCATGTAAGTTTAGCTTATTAATTTCTACTGTTTTTAATATTGCATTGTTCTATAATTCACCTGTTTTATTGTATAGGGTTTTTTTTTGTTATTTTAAATGTTTTCTATGGAAATTTTGATTTTTGTTTCTAGAGATTTGTCTTAGTTAGGGTTTTACTGCTGTGAACAGACACCATGACCAAGGCAACTCTTATAAAGGACAACATTTAATTGGGGCTGGCTTACAGGTTGAGAGGTTCAGTCCCTTTTTATGAAGGTGGGAGCATGGCAGCATCCAGGCAGGCACAGTACAGGAGGAGCTGAGAGTTCTACATCTTCATCTGAAGGCAACTAGAAGACTGACTTCCAGGCAGCTAGGATGAGGGTCTTAAAGCCCACAGGGACATACTTCCTCTAACAAGGACACACCTCCAATTAGTGCCACTCCCTGAGCCAGGCATATTCAAACCACCACAAGAGTGACCCAGAGTTTAAACCTGGGACCTTGCCCACGCTCGGCATGCACTCTACCATCAACCTACAGCCCAGTCCTTGGCAATTCTTGCTTGCTTCGTGTGGTGCACATTCACATTCTTGACTAGTTTACTGGGAAGTGAAATTAATAGCCTTGAGTCTGGACACTTTTCACACCACCGCATCGTTGCCAACACTTGCTTGGTTACCACCCCCTTTTCATATCCACGTTGTTATGGGACCACATAGCATCAGGTTTCTTAACTATATTAGCACAGTCGACAATCGCTTGTAAGGTCATTCTTCAACAGGATCGCCTTCTACCTCTCTTAATCTTTTCCCAGTTCTGCCCTTGACTCCTTTCCCTTTGATTTGACGAATTACATATTGTGACCAGTTACCCTTCTTTCAAGTAGACACTTTCTGCTCAGTTTTTTCCAAATTAGTGGCTTCTGTCTCTTACCACCATAATGGTTTTTAGTGAGGTATAATATATATAATTCACCCGTTTTAAGTATATAATTTAATGATTTTTAGAAATCAGTTTACAGAGTTGTGTAACTGTTGCCACAGTCCAGTTTTAGAACATTTCCAACACCACAAAGCAATTCCTCCCACCCACACGCAACCAACTGCAGTTCCCACCCCTAGCCACAGACAGCCACAGATGTGCTTTCTGTCTCATAATTTTGCTTTTCTAGACATTTTATATAAATGAAATGACATGATATGAGGCCTTTTGCATCTGTCTCTTTTCAGTTTGAAAAATGTTTTTTAAGGTTTGTTCTGGCTGAAGTTGAGCTGCTTGCTTTTCTTTACTGGAGAGTAGTGCTCCCTCAGTAGTGCTCCCTCACGGGAACAGGGAACATCCCATTTGTTTGCCAGTCAGGGAGTATCTGGCTGATGGTATATCTCTCAAGGAACGAATCTCAAGCTAGATGTGGTGGCACACACTTGCAACCCAGGACTCAAGAAGCATATGCGAGAGGATTGCCATAAGTTTGAGGTCAGCCTGGGCTGCATAGCAAGATCCTGTCTTCAAAACAAAACAAACATAAAATAATAAAGAAAAAATACAAGAGAGAAAGAGAGAGAGATGGGGGGGGGGGACACGAGAGGCTACAAATAATCACATAAGATGTATGTGGTATAAACATTTCATTTTAAAAAAGATTTCTCTTATTTTACAATCACCAAAACTTCATTCAACCCCCAGCTGGATAAATAAAAGAAAATCACACAACATATTATAGTACAATTGCTGGAAACCAAAGACAAAGAAAAGTCTTACAAAGAGCTATCAGAAAAAAAATAAAATAAAATAAAAGCACATTACATACAGGAGACCAAATGGGAACTGAAAATGAGGGCTGGCGGGCTGGCGGGCTGGCGGGGCTGGCGGGCTGGCGGGCTGGCGGGCTGGCGGGGCTGGCGGGCTGGCGGGCTGGCGGGCTGGCGGGCTGGCGGGCTGGCGGGGCTGGCGGGCTGGCGGGGCTGGCGGGCTGGCGGGCTGGCGGGCTGGCGGGGCTGGCTGGCTGGCTGGTTGGCTGGCTTTCTCTTGCTTAAATTTTGAAGCAGGTTCTTGTTATATAGTTCCTCAGCTTGGTAAGAGCTTACAGGGATACACCCCCATTCCCAGAACTGACACAATGACTTCCTTCTAATTAGCGTTAGCACAATCTTCCCCTTTCCATATTTTTCATGGCTTTAGATATAAAGTTCACTTATTACAGATAGTAGCAAACAATTGAGTATTACTTAAAACTCCAGTCAGGTACACATAGTACTGCACTCAGTACAGCACTAGTACTCAGGATTCCAAGCCAGGCTTCAAAAACGGCAGTCTGCATTAAACAACCTGTCTTTAAGAGGAAGTGTTTGGAGGATGGAGAGATAGCTTAGCGGTCAAGAGCACTTGCTGTTCTCGCAAAGGACCTGGGTTTGGCTCCTAGCAGCCAAAGGCAACTCAAAACTGCCTGTAACTCCACTAAAACTGCCTGTAACTCCACTAAAACTGCCTGTAACTCCACTAAAACTGCCTGTAACTCCACTTCTAGAGGATCTGATGGTGTTTTTTTCTGGTCACTATGGGCACCAGGCACGCATGTGGCACACATACATACATACAAAATATAAATATTTTAAAAGTGAATTTATTTACTTGTTATGTATACAGCATTCTGCCTGCATGTATTCCTATAGGCCAGAAGAGGGCGCTGGATCTCATTACAGATGGTTATGAGCCACCATGTGGTTGGTGGGAATTGAACTCAGTACCTCTGGAAGATCAGACAGCACTCTTAACCGCTGAGTCATCTCTCTAGCCCACAAAATATACATCTTAAAAACATAAGACAAGTTTCAATGAAGTCTATAATGTTTGCATTTACTACGGACGATTAATAGGGTTAGGGTTGAGCCTGTCTCCCTGCTCTCTGTTTTCTGTGTGTCTCCTCTGTTCCCTTTACATGTTCTCTGTTGTCTGCTTTTTACACTGAGTATAGATATATATTGGATTAAACAATTTTTTAATTGGGTATTTTCTTTTTTTTCTTTAAATTTTTTTTTTTTACATTTATTTATTTATTATATGTAAGTACACTGTAGCTGTCTTCAGACACACCAGAAGAGGGCATCAGATCTCATTACGGGTGGATGTGAGCCACCATGTGGTTGCTGGGATTTGAACTTTGGACCTTTGGAAGAGCAGTCGGGTGCTCTTATCCACTGAGCCATCTCACCAGCCCCGGGTATTTTCTTTATTTACATTTCAAATGCTAACCCAAAAGTCCTCCATACCTTCCCCACCCACTCCCCTACCCACCCACTCCCACTTCTTGGCCCTGGCGTTCCCCCTTACTGGGGCATATAAAGTTTGCAAGACCAAGGGGCCTCTCTTCCCAGTGATGGCTGACTAGGCCATCTTCTGCTACATATGCAGCTAGAGACACGAGCTCTGGGGGTACTGGTTAGTTCATATTGTACTTTTATATATCTTTTACTGACTTGTTAGCGGAAATCTCTTGCAATGCTTGTTTTTTAACCTTGGTGACTGCTTTACATCCTGCATGTCTTTGGCTTGCCCAAGTCTTCCAAGGGATGCTGTATCATTTCCTGCATAGCTTCACAACTGCACATGCCTACTTCCCTCTGCTTGGCCAGGATGCTCTTACAGATGTGCATTTATTTTAACAAAAGTCGTAAACTCCCAAGATATCGTTATCATTTCTGGGTAAAAAAATGATCTTTTTGAAAGTTTGAAGTAACTTTAAAAAAATGCATCTTCACTTATGCAGTTAACATTTCTGGTGTTCTTTTTTTTTTTTTAAGATTTATTTATTTATTATATGTAAGTACACTGTAGCTGTCTTCAGACACTCCAGAAGAGGGCGCCAGATCTCATTACGGATGGTTGTTAGCTGTGGCCTCCCTTCCCCCAGCCTGGAACCTGCCTGCTCAAGGGTGGAGCTACCGGCTCATTCGTCCTGCCACGCCTACCTACTGCTGGAACCTGCCTTTGCCGTCTGGAGGCACACACGTGAACACTGCTACTGGACCCCGAGTTACTTGGCGGGAAATTGGGTTCCCTCCCCCTTCCTTTATTAACTGAGTGTCTGGAATTAATAAAATTGAGTCTTGATCAGAATGTTGTCTAGACTCCATTGTTTCTTCCGCCCCGTCTAGTTACCTCTCTTTCAGCCTGAACTGCCATTTTCAGTTGAACCGTTCGTGTTGTGGACCGCGGGCGGGCCGCAACAGTTGGCGCCCGAACAGGGACCTGAAGAATGGCAGAGGGATGTTAAGAGAAACGACTGCTGTGTGGAGCTCCACAAGAAAGGAAAGAATCTTCGTATCGGAGGAGCATCGGAGCAACGGACAGGTACACATGCTAGCGCTAGCCTAAAAAATTTCAGTTTTGTAAAGTGTTGCTGGGGATGCGGTAGGATACGAATCAAGTTTGAAGCAGTGCTGACCCAACACTGCTTCTGCTTGGGGTCAGCAGTTCGTTAATCGGAACTAGATACGGAGACAGGCGGTGTGCCGCAGTTTTTTAGAAAACTGCTTAGGTGGAAGAAGGAAGGGTTCAAAGTCAGAAATCTTTTAGATAAGATAGATAGCTGTTGTCCATGGCTCAAAGAAGAAGAAACGATAGATTGTGGAACCTGGGAAAAAGTTGGTGAGGCCCTAAAGCGAGTTAAAGTTTGAGATTAAGCTTCAGAGGCTGAGTCTCTTAAGATATTTCTAGTTTAGATAATGATTAATGTGGTTCCTATCCTAAATAGTAAAATTTAAGATAAGATATAAAGCAATGCCTCTTTATTAAAGCGTTAAAGCTTGCTTTAATAGGTATTCATAGGTATTAATTGATATCCAAACTTCGTAATATGATAGTAATGCTTCTAATATTGATTTTAACAGTGATAAATTGTTTTAAACATAGGTTTTGCTTTCCCAAAGTTGTAGATATTATCCTAACCTTGCACAAAAACTTAAAAATTATGGTTAAAACTGCCATTGTTCCATTGACTACAGCTTGCAGTTTGATTGCAAATTTAAGATTAATGCTCAGATTAAAAAGTATTTTACCTTTGAGTCAATACAAGGCTCTGGGCAGTCCCAGAGCGGCTTGTGGCCTTTTCTTTTGTTTTGCAAACAATGCCTAAAAAAGTTTTTCCCTGTATTCAAGAAAATTTCTTTTTAACAGTGTTACAGATCTATTCAGATGTTTAAAATAATGCTTAAATTCAAAGATTTTTGCTTCTAGTAAACTGGTAATCACTAGAAAATTTTGCCTCTATGTATGGCTAATATAGCTTTACATTATGTAAGAAAAATGTTTATTGTTTCTGCTTCTTTACAAGAAGCCAAAAGTTTTAATCTTTCAGTATATATTGTTTCCTAAGTGGAAAGTATTTTATTAACTAATGCTTCTCAAGGGAAGTTTACCTTAAATCCTTGCTCTCACCCAAAAGATTCAGAGACAGTATCCTTTTATTATTTAGTGTTTTAGTTTACTACAACAGGTTTTACAAAAAAATAAAGAAAGCTTTTATAATTGTTGTTAATTGGTAATTAAAATTTAGTTGTGCCCAAGACAATTCTTTGGCCAAAAAAAACATTATTGTAAAGTCATTTTTCTCATCCTCCCAGCCGATCGTTGGCCACGTGGGCCCAACTAGCTGCTGTGGGGCGGAGTCTTAAGACACACAGTTGCCCCTATTCCAGCACAAATAATCTGGTTGTGTGCTGTAGATGGTGTTTTAAAATGCTGAACAATCAAACCTTAATTTATATATTGATAGTCAATGCTATATCTCTGAGCTCATAATTACTTAAAATTGTTCGTCCCTCAAATACTATTAATTCTCAAATTTACAATTGCTTATACATATTTTTAGTTAATAAATAAATAAATTATGCACGTGTGACTCTTAATAACTTTTCTAGCCTTCTAGTTACAACCGTTCCTTAAGAAAAATAATTGAAAGTGCAATTAGTCACTGCCCCTTTACAGCCAAATATTTAAAATGTTTTGTCCAAAAAGTTATTAATTCAAAAGGTTAGATATT
This sequence comes from Mus caroli, assembly GCF_978045245.1. Classification (NCBI taxonomy): domain Eukaryota; kingdom Metazoa; phylum Chordata; class Mammalia; order Rodentia; family Muridae; genus Mus; species Mus caroli. Next base: position 132,287,970 of record NW_028227256.1, read on the forward strand.
GTAAAATTTTAAACTTTAACCTCTTAAAAGACAAAAGAGAGAAATTGTATCCCCATATATACTATTTAGTGCATTTCCATGCACACTATTTAAAACATACCTTTATTTTCAAAATTTGAGATTAAAATGTCAAATTTAATAAATGCTTTTTAGTATCTTAAAAGGATCTACTTATTGGCTTATAAATTGATCCTAAAACAGCTACCTTATTAAGAAAGAGAAAAACAGGTTCTCTCCACAAACTCTACAGAAACATATTGGTAATTCGTGTGCTGAGCTGACAGGTAAGTTAACTCAGTGTCCTGATTAAAAGGACTAAGAGATTAAATTCATGTTTTAGATCCATCCTTGCTTGTCATTTTTCCAGTTTAGACTAGCTTCTAGCCTTTTAACTTTATGGCAATAGTACATCAGAGACTGTATATTCAGACTTAGTAAAATTAGTCATTTAATAGAGTCATAATGATTTTTCACTCTTCTTCAGTGTGACCAGCCATTCTAACTCAATCTTAGACTGGTCTAATATTCAGTTCAATTATTAGAGATTCCTATATTCTAAATTACCTAGCAAAGTTAATTCAGAGCATATCCCCCAAGGTCACCAAAGGCTCATCTTGCCTTTACCTTATTTGTCCTAAACTTTTTGCAAACTGACATTAAAGGTCAGTCTGCAGCAGAACGCCACTGGCACCCAGTTACTTCTAATTCTTATGCATTGGTAAAATGGAAGGACGCCCTGACTAATAAATGGAAGGGTCCAGATCCAGTTCTAATCTGGGGAAGAGGCTCGGTTTGTGTTTTTTCACGAGATGAAGATAAAGCACGGTGGCTACCAGAGAGATTAATTCGTCAGGTAAACACAGATTCTGTCTCTCCTCGTAAGTATCATTCTAAAGACTAAAATTCCTCTTGTGCTGGGAGTGGAAGCTCTCAGAAAAAATTGTTTTCCTCTGAGCCAAATCCCCTACAGGAGGCCGGAGACTAGCTTTAGCTTTACAATTTGCATCTAAATAAAGTACCTTGACTTCTCCGAACAGAAAATTTACATTGCTACACTCTCATTGTTTAGAATTCTTCCTTCTCTCAAGCAGGTCAATCTACATTCTCCGGTTCTCCGCCCCTATGAGCAAACAGGTGGTATTGCTAATCTCCCTTCCAGGGACATCCCAGCATGTGGCTTTTCAGTCTAAAGAAGATTTAGATTTAACAGGAGAGCTAGGGAAGTAGAAATTTCATATATATTTACAAAGATTAGTTCTTATTTTGATAGATATAGGCTTAGTCCCTTAGCTGGCCTCTGGCTTTTCACCCTTGCTGTTACTGCAAGGTGTCCTTAGTTCCTCAGGCTACTGGGAATAACAGGGATGAAGAGGAAAGACTTTCAGCTCCTATTTTAACCAAAATTAATGGTGTTAATACTGACATAATTCTTATCTTGGCCTTGCTAAATCTGAGGTTAACAAGTCTCATATAGAGACCTCGCAATAACTCAGAATTGCGCTACTGATTCATAATCATATGAATACGGTATGGGTACCGCTTGGCGCAAGAGATTACTACGGAGGGAAGGTCCAGTTTGACCGTTTCTGAGTTCCCTGTGCGACACACCTGATTTGAAGGAGGTTGATATCCGATTCCAGCTAAAAACCAAAAATACTTAAGGCTCTGCCTCCCCTCCCCAAAAGATACCAAGAGCCACAGATGTGAGTTGTTACAATGCTCACGGGAGGAATCAGGCCAATGTCCACCCAAGTCAAGGTTAAAGGCCCACTCATCTACGGATGAGAAAATCATTTGATCACCTCTGTTAAGCATTGCCTATTTAAACTTAATTAATAGGGGGGAGAGAGATTGGAGACCTTGCTGTTGTAAGAGCAGGCCCTTCACTGCCTCCCACACAAAAAATAAAAAAGCCAATTGGCCTTGTACTAGGAGCCAGCCAGTCTTAACCCCTTCTCCCTGACCCCTGCCTGTCACCCAAAATTGCGGATAATTATCAGCTCAGTGTTATTCCAAAAATCGTTTAGTTAAACTCAGCCAGGGTTCCAACGCCCTACTCAATGCAAACAGGTAGCTACCTATTCAGCACTAATTAGCATTATAAAGTCAGAGCCTACAGCCCAGCGCTGCTATTCAGTCAGTGCCTTAAAGACAGTCTTAGCCAGATACAGTTTACCATTAGAAAAGTTAGGGAACCCCACGGAAACAAGTTTTTTCTTTAGCCCTAGGAACTCAGGCAGAACTATTGAACATAGATAATTTTTCTGCCACAGGCCACCCCCTTTTTATTTTTGTTTTGTTATCTAATGGGGGGAAATGTGGCCTCCCTTCCCCCAGCCTGGAACCTGCCTGCTCAAGGGTGGAGCTACTGGCTCATTCGTCCTGCCACGCCTACCTACTGCTGGAACCTGCCTTTGCCGTCTGGAGGCACACACGTGTTCGTCCTGCTACTGGACCCCGAGTTACTTGGCGGGAAATTGGGTTCCCTCCCCCTTCCTTTATTAACTGAGTGTCTGGAATTAATAAAATTGAGTCTTGATCAGAATGTTGTCTAGACTCCATTGTTTCTTCCACCCCGTCTAGTTACCTCTCTTTCAGCCTGAACTGCCATTTTCAGTTGAACCGTTCGTGTTGTGGACCGCGGGCGGGCCGCAACAGTTAGCCACCATGTGGTTCCTGGGATTTGAACTCTGGACCTTTGGAAGAGCAGTCGGGTGCTGTACTGGCTAGTTTTGTGTCAACTTGACACAGCTGGAGTTATCACAGAGAAAAGAGCTTCAGTTGAGGAAATGCCTCCATGAGATCCAACTGTAAGGCATTTTCTCAATTAGTGTTCAAGGGGGAAAGGCCCCTTGTGGGTGGGACCATCTCTGGGCTGGTAGTCTTGGGTTCTATAAGAGAGCAGGCTGAGCAAGCCAGGTGAAGCAAGCCAGTAAAGAACATCCCTCCATGGCCTCTGCATCAGCTCCTGCTTTCTGACCTGCTTGAGTTCCAGTCCTGCATCTTTTGGAGATCAACAGCAGTATGGAAATGTAAGCCGAATAAACCCTTTCCTCCCCAACTTGCTTCTTGGTCATGATGTTTGTGCAGGAATAGAAACCCTGACTAAGACAAATTGGTACCAGCAGAGTGGGGTATTCCTGTGACAACATGACCATGTTTTGGGGAGGACTGTGGAAGGACTTTGGAACTTTGGGCTTGAAGATCCATCTGTTGTTAAGAGCTCTGTCGGATATTGTGTAGGAGCTTGGAAGATAATGTTGAGAACAGTGCAGAAGATGGAGGTCTGGTTTGTGAAATTTCAGAGGGAAAGTTAAAGACTCTTTTCAGGGCCATTGCTGTTTTGATTGTGAAGATTCTGTAGTTCTGGTTAGCTGGGGCTGAAGAATCAGCTGTGATTAACAAGATACCAGAACTACCAAAGCAAAAACTTTGCATTACTGGGACTATTGATGCTGGTTAACTGGAGCTAAGAAATTAGTGGTGATTAAGAAGAGACCAGCATCATTGAGGTGACATCTTCTGGGAAGTGTTTTCTGAAAGCACAAAGAGGCTGTGTTCCAGAGATGGCCAAGGTTGTACTCCTGCTGCAGCGGGACTTGGTAATATGTAAGGGTCACCCAGGTGGTACTGGTTTTGAAGGCATGAAGGAGTCATGCAAAGCAGCTGAGGCTCGGCACTGTGAGAGGCCATGGAAGGCCATTGGTGAAGGTGCAGCCTCAGTTGCAATTGAAGGCCCAGGACTGAAGGGGTCATGCAGTGTTTTGGAGATGCCAGTACCATGAGATGACCACCAAGAGCAGCAGCAGCAGTGGAGTACAGGCATCTGGAGCCTAGAGGACGATGCGTGTGCTACAAAGGGCATGGCTGGAGAAGTGACCCAAGCCCTTGGAGGAGCCCAGAAGATCGTGAGTTGGATCCCAGACATTGGACGGTTGGAGATTGACTTTTGCTTTTGATTGTGACTGTGCCCTGATATTTTCCCTCTTGAAGGAAGAAACTGTTTTAGTGGACCCCTCAGTTAAGAGACTTTTAATTGTAAAAAGACTTTGGATTTTAAAAGAGATGGATATTTTAAAGAGATTGAAAATTTAAGAATATGTAAAGACTGTGGGACTTTTAAAGTTATTTAGATCTTGGGGATTAATAAGATTGTAAGGATTGAGGCTTATTAGGGATGTTTTGTGTGTCAAGTTGACAAGGGGTCAATTGTACTGGCTAGTTTTGTGTCAACTTGACACAGCTGGAGTTATCACAGAGAAAAGAGCTTCAGTTGAGGAAATGCCTCCATGAGATCCAACTGTAAGGCATTTTCTCAATTAGTGTTCAAGGGGGAAAGGCCCCTTGTGGGTGGGACCATCTCTGGGCTGGTAGTCTTGGGTTCTATAAGAGAGCAGGCTGAGCAAGCCAGGTGAAGCAAGCCAGTAAAGAACATCCCTCCATGGCCTCTGCATCAGCTCCTGCTTTCTGACCTGCTTGAGTTCCAGTCCTGCATCTTTTGGAGATCAACAGCAGTATGGAAATGTAAGCCGAATAAACCCTTTCCTCCCCAACTTGCTTCTTGGTCATGATGTTTGTGCAGGAATAGAAACCCTGACTAAGACAGGTGCTCTTACCCACTGAGCCATCTCACCAGCCCTCTGGTGTTCTTAGTTTCCTTGTAGATTCATATTTCTTTCTGTGTAGGGGTGTGTGTATTAGAGAGAGAGAGAGAGAGAGAGAGAGAGAGAGAGAGAGTCACAGGATACCCACCGCAGAAGTGGGTTCTCCCTTTCTACCACGTGGGCCCCAATGGTTAAGCACAGGTCGCCAGACTTGTCAGCAGGTGCCTTTAACCTCTGAGCTCTCTTCCTGGAGCTGGACCCAGAATCCAGCTTTGACAGGTTTAGCGCCTGTAAAGCCTTGTTCCCCTCTCTTCTGTCCATGTTGTTTCCATTGAAAAGTAGGACGTCATCCTTCCCTGTCTCGTCTCTTCTGTCTTGGGACTTCCTATAATAGCTGCGGAGTGTGAATTATTTTACTTTTCATCTCTGGAAATGTCCTTATTTCACTTTAAAATTTAATCAACCTTATTGAGACGTAATTTCCGTACCACACAACTTACTCACAAAAGGTACCATTCTATTTTATTTTATTTAAATTTAAGCAGGGTGGTGTAAGCAGAGCGGTGGTGGCACATACCTTCAATCCCAGCAATCGGGAGGTGGAGGCAGGCAGGTCTCTGGGTTCAAGACCAGCCTGGTGTATGCCGGCATGTGTAGGGGTCAGAAGACAACAGGCAGGAGTCTGTTTTCTCCTGCTTTGTATGGGTCCCATGGGTCAAGTTCCAGTCATCAGGCTTGTCAGCAACTGCCTTTACCCACAGAGCCATCTGCTGACCCAATTTTATAACATTTTTATTGGTATCCATTACAGGTGAGTTTTCATCCCTCCTTGCTCAGTCCAGCCCTACCACTGCTAATCTTCTCTTTACCTTTGTAGATTTGCCTATTTGAGGGATTTTGTGTATGTAAGTAGCATTGCACACTGCATAGTCTCTTGTGCCTGGATTCTTTACTATGAACATCTTCAAGGTTCATCCTTTTTCTGGTTTAAAAAATAGTATTTATCCCACCTTTATTTATTTTTTTAAAAAGAACTATTTATTTTATGTATATGAGTACATTGTCGCTATCTTCAGACACACCAGAAGAGGGCACCAGATCGAATTACAGATGGTGGTAAACCACCACGTGGTTTCTGGGAATTGAACTCAGGACCTGTGGAAGAGCAGTCAGTGCTCTTAACTGCTGAGCCATCTCTCCAGCTCATTATCCCCCCTTTATTCATAAATCATGTTGCCTGGCTTTTTTTGTGATACTTGACACTTGAACCCAGGGTCTATCACATATGTTGGACAACTGATCTACAAATAAGCCATATTTTCAATCCTTTCTAATTAGAAAATTAATTGCATTTATTTATTTGCTCTCTCTCTCTCTCTCTGTGTGTTTGTGTGTACCTGTGCATGTGTGCATGAATCACAGCATGTCCGTGGAGGTCAGAGGAAAACTTGTGGCAGTCAGTTCTCCCCTTCTACAGTGTGGGCTCTGGAGATGGGAGATGGAACTCAGGTCATCAGGTTTGGTGACAGATTCATGCCCCTCTTGCCCCCTCCCCCCTTTTGAGAAATGGACTCACATTAAGTTACTCAAGTTAGTCTTGATCTAACTTGAAGTGGAAATTTCTGGTTTCTTTGGAGATTCAGTTGTGTCATGTGATGTTTTTCTGGAAGCTGCCTGGAAAAAGGACATGTGATGTTTTGCTAGGAGGATGCTTGAGAGGACGGACACGCGATGTTTGAAAAGGGTATAAGTACAACCCAACAGACAATGACATTGGTCCACCTTGCCACTCTCTGCTGCTCTTCATTGTGCTTTGCTGGCAGCGATGATGCTGTGACATTGGTTCGCCTTACCTTCCTTGTTAATCATCATTTGTTGTGACTTTCGTAGAGAGAAATGCACCAAAAAACTTGTGATATTCTGGCGGCTTATGGCCACTTCCATGAACTTGGGCTGATTGGTGGAGCCTTGCAGTTTCTTCTGTATTGAGCTGCCATTGCTGATTCGTGAATGGTGTTTGTGAACTGATTGTGATTGGTGTGAACTGAACCTCTGATACAACAATGAAGATTGGAATTGCCCCAAAGAACTATTTCTTTTCTTTTCTTTTTTTCTTTCTTTTCCTTTCCTTTTTCCTCTCCTATCTCCTTCCTTCCTTCCTTTCTTTCTTTCTTTCTTTCTTTCTTTCTTTCTTTCTTTCTTTCTTTCTTCCTTCCTTCCTTCCTTCCTTCCTTCTTTTCTTTTTTCTTTTTTCTTTTGGTTTTTGAGAGACAGGGTTTTTCCGTGTAGCCCTGGTTGTCGTGGAACTCACTCTGTAGACCAGGCAGGCCTCAAACTCAGAAATCCGCCTGCCTCTGCCTCCCAAGTGCTGGGATTAAAGGCGTGCGCCACCACTGCCCAGCAAAAAACTATTTCTAAACAGGTCCTCACCCCCCTTTGCCCTATTAACCTTTCCTTTCTACTACCTCTGTGGGTTGTGGACTAGAAGGGAGGTTAAAGCATTTAAGAACCCTTATTAAAGTAGGTTTTAAACAAACCTAAACCTACATTAACTGTCTTAGTTAGAGTCTGCATTGCTGTGGAGAGACAGCATTACCCAGGAAACTCTTATAAATGGCTGTCGTGAGTAGCTTAAGCTCTGCGAATGGGCTACACTACCAGCTCCCACCCAGCTTCCCTTAAATCAACGGTCAAAAGACACACACACAGGTTGCTCATTTTCAACTTGCCTTTTGACACAGTTTCTGGGTGCTACTATCTCCCGCCTTGTAAAGGGTACTCTTATAGTTATTCTTATCTCTGCTCCTCCCACCTGCCCTAAATTTTAGCGGCTTAGTCACATCTAACCCCTGCTAAAGACCCCTAACCACCTGCCTGTAGGAGCAGCCAGTGTGGCCACTCTGTTTTGAGATCTCACATGATTCTTCGACCCTTCTCCATCAGAAGCATGGCAAAATTCTGCCCTCCTCTCTTGCTTGCATCTGTCTCTTTTCCTCCAGGGACCGGGAAGTCCTGCCTATTCCTTCTGCCCAGCAATTGGCTCATGGCTTCTTTACTGACAGATCAAGAACCAATCAGAAAACAGGATGGCATCAGAAACCACTCCTACAAAGGACAGCATTTAATTGGGACTGGCTTGCAATGGATTCAGTCCTTTATCACCGTGGTGGTGGGAAGCACGGCAGCATCTAGGCAGACGTGGTGTTGGAGAAGCTAAGAGTTCTACATCTTGTTCCAAAGGCAACCAGGAGAAGACTGGCATCCTCAGGCAGCTAAGAGAAAGCTCTCTTCCTCAACGGGTGGAGCCTGAGCATAGGAGGAGACCTTCAAATCTACCCCAACAAGGCCACACCTCCTAGCAATACCACTCCCTGGGCCAAGCGTATTTGTATCACCACATTCTGTTCAAACACATGAGTCTATGGGGGCCATAGCTAGCCATAGCACAGCCCACTTTCAAATGTCTTATAGTCTATAGGCAGTCTCAACAACCTTAAAAGTCCGAAGTTAGAAGTCTCTTCTGAGATTCATCCAATCACTTAACTGAAATCCCTTATAAAAATCAAAATCAAAAAGCAGATCACATACCTCCAGCATTGCAAGATATACATTACCATTCCCAAACATCCTAGTGAGGAAATCCTGGACCAAAGCAAGACCAAAACCCAGCTGGGCAAACTCCAAACTCTGCATCTCCATGTCTGATGTCAAAGCGCTCTTCAGATCTCCAGCACCTTTCATCTGATATGTGCCTGTTTTCTGTTGTTCTTAACTAATTTCTAAGCTCCTTTGTAATGTCTTCTCATTTCTTTGCACGTGTGGTGGTTTTTTTGTGTGGATGCTAGATATTGTACGTCCTACCTTATTGTGTAACCGCTGTTTTGGAACTCTTGTATAAATGCTTGAACTTTGTGCTGGGATATGGCTGCATCAGGGAATAGCTTTTCTGAACTGAAGATGAGTTCGCTCAGTCTGGAGTTAGGGTCATCCTGCTGAGGTACCTCCTCCTTCCCTGCTCATGAGTGACTCACAGATTTCCGTTCCTGCTGCTGAGTACAGACAGACTCTGCCCCAGCTCTGCTTTGGCACACGTGGTCCCGTGTTTTCTTCTCCAGCCTCTGAGAGGGCTCTTCCTGCGAGCATGCAGGGTCACACCCTTAACTTTGTAAGCAGTGCCCCTGGAGATCTGATGTGAACTCCAGACAGCATCTCATTCTTGTGCCCTATGAGGTCTGTCTTCTGAGACTCTTGGCTTCTTTTCAACTTAGGAAACATTCTTCCCTGCTGTGCAGGCAGGCGAATCTCTGTGAGCTCAGTCAACCTGGTCTGTATGGTGACTTTCAGACCAACCAGGGCTACATAGGGAGATCTTGTCTCAATAAATAAATAAACTAACAAATGTAAAGAGTTTCAACACGTTCCTTTGAAGAAGACAAAGATGGTAATAAGCACCAGGGAAATACAAACCAACACCTCAGCGAGATACTGTGTCAAGCCCACTAGGATGGCTGTAAGGGCCACAGGTAACAACAGCTGTGGCCAAGGATGGGGAACAAAAGCCTTTAGACTGTGCTATGGGGGATGCAAATGCTGCTGTTGCTTTGGAATGCAGTTTGCCAGTTCCTTAAGGGCTAAACATTAAGAGTTACTATATGACTTAGCTAGTCCACTCACTAAATACCTAAGAGAAATGTAAGTATTTAATGCTCACATACATGGGCACAAAACCCTCAAAAACAAAAACATAAACAAAAACAAAAACCAACAACAACAACCAAAACAAACAAACCCTGTACCTGAACATCCTGTTCAAAATAGCTAAAGCCCAAAGCCAAACTGAATGTTTAGGACTGATAAGTGAATAAATAATATGTTGCCTATCATGCAACAAGGTTATTCGAAAATACAAAAAGAATACAGTGGGACTGGAGAGATGGCTCAGCAGTTAAGAGCACTGGCTGCTTTTCCAGAAGACCCAGGTTCAATTCCCAGCGCCCACATGGCAGCTCACAACCATGTCTAACTCCTGTCTTAGGGCTTAGGGGAGCTGATGTCCTCTCTGTCTCTGTAGGCACCTCACACAGACACATGACACATATGTCGACAAGACACACACACACACACACACACATATGTATATAAAAATATATACATACACATATACACACATATATACACACACATATATATACATACACATAAATACATATATATATATACATACACATAAATATATACATACACACACACATATATATATATAAAGGGTGGGGGAGGCCAGAGAGGCACCTCAGTGGTTAAGAGCAGTTGTTGCTCTTGCAGGGAACCTGAGTTTGATTCCCAGCACACACATGCTGGCTCTCAACCATCTGTAACTCCAGGTCCAGGGGATCCATCACTCCCTCTGACTTCCATGGGCACTGACTATGGACATGATGTACATACAAATATAAAAGGAAAACACTCATACATAAAATAAATCTTAAAAAAATAGAACAAAGCACAGAATACTGATGCATTCTATAGCGTGGATCAACGGAAACATGATGAACAGAAGTCCCCAAGGCCACCCTGTACAGTCCCGGCCGAGGGGAAGAGGATTTTCAAAACACCCAAATGAATAGAAACAGATAGCTTAGTGGTAACCGGGGCTGCGGAGACAGACTGGGAGTGATAGCCAGAGGGCACGGGGTCTGATCAGCTTGATGAAATGTTCTAAAATAGACTATGGGTAGCCGGGCAGTGGTGGCCTATTCCAGTACTTGGGAGGCAGCGGCAGGCAGATCTCTGAGTTCAAGGCCAGCCTGGTCTGCAGAGTGAGTTCTAGGACAGCCAGATCTATACTGAGAAACCCTGTCTCAAAAAACAGAAGAAGAAGAAGAAGAAGAAGAAGAAGAAGAAGAAGAAGAAGAAGAAGAAGAAGAAGAAGAAGAAGAAGAAGAAGAAGAAGAAAAGACTGTGGTTATAAAACTGTGAGTATACAAATGCCTACTAAAAGTCATTACAGTGTGCTCTTTAAATGGGAAAGTGTGTGGATTATAAGTCTGTAGAGTTGTGGGGTTTTGTTGTTTTGCATCTGTTTTTAGGGCTATTGTATACCATGCGTCTGTGTGGATAACGATGCAGCATCTGAAGTTCTCCTGAAGTGAGGTGATTGGGTCTGATTTGACACATGGTGCAGTGTTTTAAATCACCGGACTCTTCTCTTCTGTCCTCCACGTCTGCCCCTCCCTCAGACACTGCCTCTGGGCCAAACACTGTTCTAGGCTCTGTGTATCCACTGACCAAGACAGTCCTGTCCTGAAAGCAGCCAACCTCTTGATTCTTCTTGGTGGCTTGTAGCAAAGAGGCCTTTGCTGGGACCACTTGTATGTGTCCCAACCCACAAAGAAGAGACCTAATCTAAAGGCACAAAAGTCTGTCACTCACAAGAATGTGCCTCCGTGCTCACGAGCTACTGAAGAACACCCAGACAGACTAAGATCCCTTAGTTCCTGTGTTGATCCATTTCCTGTCTCTTCTAAGGGCACAGGGTGGGCAAGTCAGAAAGATAAGACATTTTGCAATGTGGTTCTAGAGGTCTGGGTCTGGAGCCCATCTGGCAGCGGCTTCCTGCTGGGCCCTGAGGCAGTACAGAGCATTGGCAGGAGGAAGGCAACAGTTGTGTATGGTTGTTTCTTTTGGATTCTTCTTTTTATAAAGCCACCAGATTTAACCATGGGTACCCCATCCTAATGACCTTATCTGATCCACATCCTATTCCAAAGGCCCCAAGTACCAAAGTTGAATGAAATTTCTACTCTATTCCCTCTCCACATGGAGGATCAAATTTCAACTCTCAGAGCCTCACACCCAATCCAGTCCAATCCATAGCAAGTCCCCCTCCTGTCCAGGCTGTGCCGCAGAATCTTCAGGGAGAAGGGAGGTGTTATCTAGTTAGCTTGTGTCCCGGGTGGGTGGAGACCTTAACTGGCTGAAGCTCACAGGGAACACACTCAGCAGGGAGTCAGCAAACACCTCCCTTCACAGACAGCCAGGGACACAGTCCCAGGATTCCTCACCTGCCAGTGCTTTACTCAGACTCTTGAGTCCTTCCCTATAAGGCTTGCGTTGACCTGCAGGATCCTGCATCAAAGCCATGATTGGTTGACTGTGGTCTGTGAGCACAATCCTTAAGCTTTTTAGCACTGCACTGAAGCCTTCTAACCACAACACTGGGTCTCACCCTTACGCCAGGCCTTGCTTTTGCTTAATGACAGATCCCAGTTTCTGTTTTACCACAAACTGACAGCTACCTCCAGCTATCAGGTACGGTGGCTATTTGTGGGCACACCTTATCTCTCTTGAGACAGTGTAGCTTCTAATTAATAGTGGCTTCCCAGTTTAGCCCTTTTCACCCGCCCCCACCCCCGCACCCCCTGCTGTGCTTCAAGATACAGCTCCCAGGAGGGACTTTGACAGGACTCATGAGATGGCCTCTGTGGTGGCTGTTACTCCACTGTCTCAGCCTACTGGTCTAGGCCATTCATCTCAGCCTCTGGCTGCCCCACTTCAGCGTATGTGTTTTATGAATCTTAGTGAAGATGATAGAGCAATTTCTTCTAAAATCTCATGGTTTTCTCTTGGCAGCAGCCAGTCTATGAAAACTACTTTCTCTCTTAAAACAGGGCCTCTTAAACTTTTTCATCCATGACCCCTTTCTTGCCTGAGAAAACTTTTTGAACATTTGTGTTTGTGGGGTGTGTGTGTTTATGTATTTGTGTGTGTGTGTGTGTGTGTGTGTATGCTACAGCACTCATGTGGGGCTCAGGGGACAAATTTTGGGAGTCAGTTCTCTAATCTGTACTGGTTGGTTTTGTGTGTCAAGTTGACACAAGCTAGAGTCAGGTGCCTCTCTTGAGGAAATGCCTACATGAAATTCAGCTCTAGGGCATTTTCTCAATTAGTGATCAATGGGGGAAGGACCAGCCCATCATGGGTGGTGTCATCTCTGGGTCGGTAGTCCCGGGTTCTATAAGAAGGCAGGCTGAGCAAGCCACGGGAGCAATCCAGTAAGCAGGAGCCCTCCATGGCCTCTGCATCAGCTCCCTGTTTGAGTTCCTGTCCTGACGTCCTTCAATAATGAATAGCAATATGGAAGTGTAAACCACATAAACCCTTTTCTCTTGAACGTGCTTTCTGGTCATGGGGTTTCAGTGCAGCAATAGAAACCCTAAGATACCATTTATCACATCATCTGCAGGCCCATTGTCTAGAAATGCTTAATAGACCTTAGATATAGAGGTGTATAAATGAGTTATACAAATCAAATGTTTTCTAATAATAAATCATAAAGAAATTAAATTTAAAGTAATACTTTGGCACATGTAACATTTTTGCTATTTATTAAAGATGAAATCCAATGTGCATATAGATGAGATAGGTCTTCACCAAAACAAGTAAATCTTGCCGGGCAGTGGTGGCGCATGCCTTTAATCCCAGCACTTAGGAGGCGGAGGCAGGTGGATTTCTGAGTTTGAGGCTGTAAGACCCCCGAAGCTGGGCCTCTGCTCAAGTCCTGGGATGAGCTGGCCAGCACCCCAGTGACCTGAGAGAAAACCACACCTGATGCAAACTGCAAGAGGTTTTATTATCAGCTAGCTGAGGATGAAGTCCCTCTGTGCAGGGCAGGGGAGTTCGAGCGGTGACAGTAGGGGGCTTTTAACAGCTAGCTGAGGAGTTGGGAGGAGTTGGGAGGAGTTGGGAAGAGTTCTTCTCTTCCAGGTGTCCTTGGTGAAATTTACAAGGCAGGAGTGGGGAGTGAGTTCTTTCTGAATTTTTATCTCTGTGTCCTCAGCACAGGAAGGCAGGCATCTCTGGTTGTAAAGTATAGAAACAAAAAGGCTTTTTGCTGGCTATAGAGAACAAAGAGCTTCTTTCTGGCTGTATTTTTAGAGATCAGGGAAAACAAGCTTGGGGAACATCCAGGAGCTTTACCTTCTAGGGAGAAATGCTCTTAGTCGGGGTCCCACAAGGCCAGCCTGGTCTACAGAGTGAGTTCCAGGACAGCCATGGCTACACTGAGAAACCCTGTCTCAAAAACCAAAACCAACCAACCAAACCAAACCAAAACAAAACAACAACAAAACAAAAGTAAAAACCACCAAGTAAATCTTGGCTGAATATTTGATGTAAAGAATACTCAAATACTCGTGGATACTTTTTCAGAGTTGGTCAATGTTTATATTTTTTAGCTCACAATGCTGAGAACTCCACTTCTCAGAAATACACAGTACAAGGCGGCAGACGAATGCATTTTAAAGATGGTTGGAAATTCTGTTCTAACTCCCAGTCAAAATCCATTGAGCACCTTTTAGCAAAACTCAAACCAGCAATCTAACCAGCAGTTTTAAAAGTCCGACGGGCTGGAGAGATGGCTCAGCCGTTAAAGGCTAGGCTCACAACCAAAAAAAAAGTCCGACACAAGCCGGGCAGTGGTGGTGCATGCCTTTAATCTCAGCACTTGGGAGGCAGAGGCAGGCAGATTTCTGAGTTTGAGGTCAGCCTGGTCTACAGAGTTGAGTTCCAGGACAGCCAGGACTGCACAGAGAAATCCTGTCTTGAAAAACCAGAAAAGAAAAAGTTCAACACAGTACAATGCAAAAATACACTACCTGAAACGTACACGCTGAGTCTTGACATTTCAGTAGTGTGTACAGTAAACACGTAGAAATTCATAACATGGGTGTGGAATCTGAGCCAACCTGTCTCAGACAGCATGAGAGATTGCTGTGTTCAGGACCTGGGCTGCAGTGAAGGCACAGTTAGATTGTGGCGAGGCATTCAGAAAACTGTTACTGTTGCCAATTGCTTTTACCACCTGTACAGGGTCAGGGACCGAGTTAAGAAGCTGGGCCCTCGCTCATGAATTTCCAGAGGCAACAGCTACAAAGTAACATCGTCCCACCTGCAAATTGTGTTTTACAAAATGGTTGCCAAACTTGAGCTCTGCCAACTCTTCCAAGAAGTCAACTTTCTGTCTCATTCGCTTGGAATGCTGGGGCGGTTTCTGAAGGTCTCAAAGCTCGGGACACCCACAGGCCAACACAAGGTAGAAAATCCCTCACTGAGACTCTTCTAGATGATTCCAGGTTGTGTCAACACAGGGGTTCTGGGTAATAGCACTAGCTGAGGTCCCAGCCATGGGAACAAGGAAGTCCTCATGACCTCATGACAGTTCCAACCACCTATCACCTGATTTTTATAACTGTTTACAACTAGTTACATTCTATGAGACACTGAGAAGAAGTATGGAGCAGATTTCAAGAAAGCCTCAGAAACACGGTAGACAGCAATAAAAAGCCTCAGAAACACGGTAGACAGCAATAAAAAGCCTCAGAAACACGGTAGACAGCAATAAAAAGCTGTTACTTAAAAAAAAAACATATGTTATTTTATGTTTAAATCAGCTGTGTGTATATCTGTGTACCAGGCGCCCATCTGAAGAGGCTAGAAGGTGTCATTGGATGTCCTGGAACTCCAGATATGGTTATGAGCTGCTGTATGGATGCTGGGAATTGAACTCAGAACCTTTGAAAGAGCAGCCAGTGCTCTTAACCACTGAGCCATCCCTCTAGCCCTGATGTTATTGTTTTAAACTATTAAGCTTCGTATGGCTTGTGACCTAGCAACAGATAATCAAAACATGCCATCTCCACATGCCACGAGCCTAGCCATACATCTTTCATCCTCCTCCGTCTTTGGAAAGGAAGCCTAGGACTCTGCGTGCTAGGGAAATGTTCTACCATTGACACACACACAGGCCATCAAACTATCCTTTCTAGACCAGCTCCTAGGCCTGTCTCCCCTCCTTAGAGCCCCCAGATACCCACATTGGGATTCCTCGTGTTCTCCTCCTCCTCACAGGTGAGAAAATAAATACATCTTCCCAGTCATTCTGTCGAGGCGAGTGTCCAACTGCACAGTAAGAACTAAGCAGATAGTAGCCCATTCTTTAAAAATAAGACGAATTATCAATATGTTTAAAAGCCTCGATGGGCAGTGGTGGTGCACGCCTTTAATCCTAGCACTTGGGAGGTAGAGGCAGGTAGATTTCTGAGTTCAAGGCCAGCCTGGTCTACAGAGTGAGCTCCAGGACAGCCAGGGCTACACAAAGAAACCCTATCTTGAAAAAACAAAACAAACAAAAAACCAAAAAAGGGCCTCTTTTAGCACACTAGAATGCTTATTTGTGCACATAAAACAATCTTGCATAAGATTCATCATTTTGAAGATAATCAGATACCCAATATTTGAGTGGAAAGGAAAGGCCAGACATGGTGGCACATGCCTTTGATCCCAGGACTCCAGGACAGCCAGGGCTATGTAGAGAGATCCTGTCTCAGAAAAAAAAAAGTGTGGAGGATGAGAAGTGTGGGGCGCCACCCCACATCGTCGCCATTATAAGATGGCGCCGACATCGCCTGCCTCTGGAGATGAACAAGTGATCCGCGCATGTGCTGGCATTAACCGTTCATGGTGCCAGGTGCCCGCCTGACAACGTCACCTCGGGTGACAAGAATTTGGCCTATAGGGAATCGCCACGTCCGAGGCGAGAGAAATCTCCTATTTAAGGGAGGCGGTTTTCGGGCTTGGGGTCTCCGCCTTGAGAAGCTGATGCTCTCCCTCTCAAGACGCATTAAAGCTTGCCACAGAAGGATCCTGTTTGTGTGCCGCGTTGTTTCTTGCTGGCGGGAAAATTAGCGCGGGACATTTGGTGCCGAAAAACCCGGGAATTGTGACCAGACCATCGTCAGCACCTTCGGAGACCCCTCGGCGACGGGGAGGGTTCAGAACTGTGGCTAGACTACGCATCGGAAAGGTATGCCTGAACATGAACTCTTTTCTTTAACTCTTTCCCAGGCATTGGGTTTGTCCGGATTGTGGTTTGGATTTCCAGAGGCCATTATCATCGTTATTTTAGCTCTTCTACTCTTCCTCCTGGCCAGTTATATCTGTGAACATAGGCGGTGGTGTTAACAAGTTTCCAACAGCATATCAGTCCGTTGTAGATAAGCGGCGTTGCACTCCATCGCGGCGCCAAATTAGTCTCTGGTAAATAAAAGAGCAGAAAGGCGAGCCGTACTTTCGGTTTCTCGCTGTTGCCGTAAGTCGGACGTAGATAAGCCGTGGGCCGTGCCAAGACATCTTTTTGATTCTAAAAGTGACTTAAGGCGGACGTAGATAAGCTGCGGTTACTTTTGACCCGTTATGGGGTCGTCACAGTCAATCCAAACATCACTTGAAAATCTCCTTAAGAAAAGAGACCTAAAGCTAGGGGACAAGGTTCTTAAGCACTTTGTTGAGGAGGTAGATAGAGTTGCCCCTTGGTATGCCGTTTCTGGCTCCTTGACCTTGGCCTCATGGAAAAAATTGGGGAAGGATCTTGATTTGTGCCCCGACTTACGTATGGGCACCAAAGCAGTTTGGAAGATGATCAAAAACTGCCTTGAGGATGAAACATGTGAGGAAGTCAGAAAAAAGGGACAAATAGCGTTGGAGACCGTTCAGGATGGCATGTCAGAATCTGAGCGTAGTGAGAGGATGGGTGCACGTGCACAAACTAGGAAGAGGATCCCAAAGAATAAAAGTGAAAAAGGACCTCCCAGGAAGCCTAAGAGGGCGGGAGAGAGGGGAACAAGCAGTATACCTGCCTCCCCACATGAGGAATCGGACTCCGAGGGAGTACCGATTTTTCAACCTATATCTAAGCCTGGGTTGTACCCAACCCAAGAGCTTGAAGCACTCAATATTCAAAGCTCTGAAGAGTCATCCGGAGCAGAGAGTGGGAGACTAGATACAGAGGAAGAGGAAGAACTTGATGAGGAAGCAACCAGATATGAGAGAGAGAGGTATTATCCTGATGAGAGGCCGTTAAATAAACGGACCTCTAAACCTGCCATTTCAACAAAACCTAATGCTTTACCCAGGAATCCCGTACAGACAGTTCCCTCTGCCCCACCACCTTATGAGATACGCCCTAAAGCTTTCTCATTGTTACCTGAAAAGGTGCATCGCAAGCTCAGGCTCGCTTACCCTGTCTATGAGCAAGATGGTGGGAGAGTATATGCTCCTGTTGATTATAACCAAATAAAGGAGCTTGCAGAATCAGTTAGAAAGTTTGGAGCAAATGCCAGTTTTACTCTAATGCAGTTAGATCGACTGGCATTAACCGCCCTGACGCCCAGTGACTGGCAAACAGTGGCGAAAGCTGTGCTACCAAGCATGGGACAATACATGGAATGGAAGGCCCTATGGCATGAGGCGGCACAGGCCCAGGCTAGGACTAATGCCGCAGCCCTGACCCCAGAGCAAAGAGACTGGACCTTTGAACTCCTTACAGGACAGGGTCCTTATGCAGCAGATCAGGTCAATTATCATTGGGGAGCTTATGCCCAAATATCCAGTACTGCTATACGAGCATGGAAATCACTCAACCGTAAAGGAGAAACTAGTAATCAGCTCACCAAGATTATACAGGGACCTCAGGAACCATTCTCAGACTATGTGGCCAGGATGATGGAGGTAGCAGGAAAGATTTTCGGGGATCCTGATTGTGCCGGTCCCTTTATAGAGCAATTAATCTTTGAACAAGCCACTCAGGAGTGCAGAAGTGCAATAGCGCCGAGGAAAAACAAGGGATTGTCAGAATGGCTTAGAATATGTAGAGAGATTGGTGGACCGTTGAGTAACTCTGGGCTCGCCGCAGCCATTTTACAGGCACAAAGGCGACCTCCCCCTACGGGGGGCAGCAGTCGCACCTGCTTCAACTGTGGGAAATCAGGGCATCTCGTAAAAGATTGCCGGGCACCTAAGCAAAACCAGAGAACTCTTACCCTATGTTCCCGATGTGGAAAGGGTTACCATCCAGTCAGTCAATGCAGATCAACTAGAGACATTAAAGGCAACCTCCTCCCGCCTGCTATCCCTGTTAGACAGGAGCCAAAAAACGGGCCTGCGGGCCCCCGGCCCCGGGGCCCTCAGAAATACGGGACCCAATTCGCTGGGACCAGTTCCCTGAGCGAGGAGGCAGATCAAGCCAAGGCACAAGAATGGACTTGTGCGCCACCACCTCAATCTTATTAACACCTCAGATGGGGGTTCAACCTGTCCCTGCCATGCCCTTAGGGCCTCCCATACCGGACAACGCGGTGGGACTTATCATTGGCCGTGGTGCCCTTACCGCATGCGGACTAATAGTCCATCCAGGCATAACAGATAATCAACACATCCCAAATATGCAGATTCTATGCTCCAGCCCTCATGGTGTATTTTCTATTAAAAAAGGGGACAGGATTGCTCAGCTCCTCCTCCTCCCGCTGCTGGGAGAATTACCCAATCAAGATAAAAAACTTATGGGATCTTCAGAAATGGATTCGGCCTATTTGACATTGTCACTTGATTCGCGCCCGAAATTAATCCTTAACATAAATGGTAAAAATTTTGAGGGCATTCTTGACACCGGAGCTGATAAGAGTATTATTTCCACACATTGGTGGCCTAAAGCTTGGCCAGTGACAAAATCTTCTCATTCTTTACAAGGCCTGGGGTATCAATCCAGTCCAGACATTAGTACCAACCGGCTGGTCTGGACGTCACCAGAGGGTTTAAAAGGATGCTTTTCCCCCTACGTTCTACCCCTACCTGTAAATCTCTGGGGGAGAGATGTCATGACAGATTTAGGACTGACTCTGACCAATGATTATTCATTACGTCTTAGAGAAATGATGGAGAAAATGGGTTATCAAGAAGGCCAGGGTTTGGGACGCCATGAACAAGGCGAACCGCGCCCAATCTCACACAAGGCCAATAAGGACAGAGCAGGCCTGGGTTTTTCCTAGGCGCCACTGAGGCAGTACGACCTATACCATGGAAAACGGAGGATCCTGTGTGGGTTCCTCAGTGGCCGCTAACCTCCGAGAAATTGAGCGTTGTAACACAAATTATTGCAGAACAACTAAAACTCGGCCATATTGAACCCTCTACTTCCCCCTGGAACACCCCCATATTTGTAATAAAGAAAAAGTCTGGCAAATGGCGTCTGTTACATGATTTAAGAGCTATAAATGGACAGATGTCCCTGTTAGGGCCTGTACAGAGAGGATTACCTATGCTGTCCGCCCTTCCTAAGGGCTGGAACATCCTCATTATAGACATCAGAGATTGCTTTTTTTCCATACCGTTACACCCTGCGGATAGACCTCGCTTTGCCTTTAGTGTCCCCTCTATCAATCATACAGAGCCAGATAAGAGGTATCAATGGAGAGTCTTGCCCCAAGGGATGGCCAATAGCCCTACTATCTGCCAACTGTATGTAGACCAAGCACTCGCCCCGATAAAGAGACAATTTCCACAAATAGTGTCTATCCATTACATGGATGACGTCCTGCTTTGCCATAAGAATCCATCTGTACTGCAACAGGTTTTTCCTGTGTTACAGAAAACATTAGAGCAATGGGGGCTACATATAGCCACTGAAAAGGTGCAATTGGCAGACTCTGGACAGTTTCTAGGTTCTTTTATACAGCCCAACATTATTAAGCCACAAAAAATAGAAATCAGGATGGATAATTTACATACTTTAAATGACTTTCAAAAATTGTTGGGAGATATCAATTGGCTTAGACCTTTTTTAAAAATCCCTTCAACAGAATTGAAACCCCTGTTTGATATCTTGGAAGGGGATTCTCATATCACCTCTCCTAGAAAATTGAATCCTTTGGCAGTGGAGGCACTTAATAAAGTAGAAAAAGCAATAAGTCAAGCGCAGCTTGTTAGAATAGATTATTCCAAGCCGGTTTTGTTATGTATCTTGGACACTCGAGGCTTACCAACTGCTGTCATTTGGCAAGAGGGGCCCCTATGCTGGGTTCATCCACAAGCCTCCCCTGCAAAGATTATCGATTGGTATCCGGCCGCAGTAGCACAATTAGCATTAAAGGGATTAAAAATGACAATCAAATACTTCGGCCTTGAACCTAATATCATTGTCATTCCCTATACCCCTAATCAAATACAGGTGTTAGCTGCTGCTTCTAATGATTGGTCCATTCTATGTGTCACATTTAGTGGAAAATTTGATAATCATTATCCAAAGCACCCATTGTTACACTTTGCCCTGACCCATCCATTAGTTTTTCCCAAAGTAACAAGTCATTCCCCACTTAAAAATGGTCTTGTAATTTATACAGATGGCTCCAAAACCGGGCAAGGGGCCTATGTAGTTAATAACATTACCCATATCAGACAATATTCGGAGGTTTCCCCTCAAATTGTTGAGTGTTTGATAGTATTAGAAGTTTTACAGCAATTTGATTGCCCGCTCAATATTATTTCTGATTCCTTGTATGTGGTTAATGCAGTTCGCCTGCTAGAAACTGCGGGCCTAATAAAACCTTCTAGTAGGGTAGCACAAACCTTTGAACAGATTAGAAACCTTCTATTACAAAGAAAACATCCCTTTTATATCGTACATATGAGAGCCCATTCTGGACTCCCTGGCCCCATGACAGAGGGTAATGAGCTGGCAGATCAGGCTACGCGACTTGTGGCCACAGCACTATCCTCACCACTAGAGGCCGCCAAAAATTTTCATAGTAAGTTTCATGTTACCTCTGAAACACTTCGCCGGCGCTTCTCTTTAACAAGGAAAGAAGCCTGCGAGATAGTCACACAGTGCCAAAACTGTTGTCAGTTTCTGCCCACACCTCATTATGGTGTCAATCCGAGGGGACTCTCCCCCCTACAAGTTTGGCAGATGGATGTCACTCATATCGCATCTTTTGGTAAGACGCAATACGTTCATGTGTCTATTGACACTTGTTCTGGTGTGTTATTTGCAACTCCACTTTCAGGAGAAAGGACATCTCATGTAATTCAACATTGCCTCGAGGCCTGGAGTGCCTGGGGTAGACCAAAATGTCTTAAGACAGACAATGGACCTGCTTATACCTCAAATAAATTCAAACAATTCTGTGCACAAATGCAGGTGACCCATATCACTGGACTTCCTTATAACCCTCAAGGACAAGGCATCATTGAAAGAGCTCATCGAACGCTCAAATCCTATTTATTTAAACAGAAAGGGGGAGCGATAACAGAGTTGCCCCCTGGCCCAAGAGTGGCACTATCCATGGCACTCTTTACTCTAAATTTCTTAAACCTGGACGATGCAGGAAGGAGCGCTGCAGAGCGCCACTGCTCGGAACCAAAGAGACCAAAAGAATTGGTAAAATGGAAGGATGTGTTAACAAATCAATGGAAAGGCCCGGATCCTATCCTAATAAGATCCAGGGGAGCTGTTTGTGTCTTTCCACAGAGTGAACAAAATCCTTTTTGGATCCCGGAGCGGCTAACACGAAGTATAAACCAAGAAGATGATCATTCTCCTGACCTTTCTGTGGATAACCCTAGCGCCAACGATAAGGACACATGAGTTTCGATGGGGAATCATGTCAACCTTCCCACTTCCAATGCCGGTGATGTATAACGCCCAAGTTTTCCCTCGCTTGTTTACTACTGATAAAGAATTAGGCCTTCCGTTTTTGCCCTGGGATTCTCAAATAGAACGAGTAGTGGATAATAGAACTCACTACCTTCTGGGTAGCCTATGCTTTAGCATCAATGGGACGGTGCCCAGTTATATTGGGTTACATACTCAATCTATGTCAAATATTATTAATGGATGGACAAATGCTACACATTGGGGCGGGAATTTTACAGAATTATTTGGAACCTGGCCCCGGGCTAATTATTCTGAAGGTCTCAGACAACCAAAGTTGGCCCCGTTCTGCCATGCAAAGGAGGACTCGCATTCCCCTTTGCCTTGGTCAGGATGCCAATCTCGTATGGTGGGAAAAATTAGAGATTATTTTTCCATTTCCCCACCCTTATTAGATAACACAGGAAATGTTGTAAGCATCAATGAAGAAGAAAACTTGGGTTCTTCGGGGAGCCCTTTTGACCTTTGGATCTTGTGTGGCATTAATGGTAGTTGCACAGACTTGTCTCCTGTATCCATGCTTCTGGGAGGGAAGGTAGAGAAGGGAAGTCTGAGCTTCCCCTTAAATAAATCCAATAAGCATGGCATTCAGAGCACAATAATCCGCAAACCTATTATATCCTATTCCCCCGCACCAATATGCGTATGGCCCCCTTTTCTTTAGATTGTTAGTAATGCTTCCTTGCCAAGTAATTCAGATAAGCTTGATTGTATGATGCAGCCATGTTATTATGTTCTGTGCTGGAATGCTTCTGAGTTCCCCTTGGCCCTGGTAGCACGCCTGCCCCGATTTGTGCCTGTTCCTGTGGAGGCCCCAAGTTCAATGGCATTATTCAGAGAAAGGAGAGATTTTGGAATTTCTGCCGTAATTGTGGGCATCATCGCAGCCACCGCTGTAACAGCATCGGTTACTGCTTCGGCCCTGACCCTTTCGGGCACGGTGCAGTCGGCTGCCACCATAAATAAATTGTCCTCTACGGTGACCACGGCCATGGAGGCTGGACATCTAGCTTATACCCAGATTCAAGGCAGGTTATTGCTAGTGAATCAACGCATAGATTTAGTCCAAGAGCAATTAGATGTTTTGTGGCAAGTTGCCCAATTAGGGTGCGAAAGAAGATTGCCAGGTCTTTGTGTGACCTCTGTACAGTATGACAATTTCACACGGGCTGCTAATCTTTCTAAAGCTTTATCCCAGCATTTGTTACAGAATTGGACAGTTGAATTTGACCAGACCCTGCGGGAACTCCGAACAGCGATATTACAAATCAACTCCACCCGCCTAGACCTGTCCCTCACCAAAGGCCTCGCCTCCTGGATTTCTTCAGCATTTTCTTATTTTAAAGAGTGGGTGGGGGTGGGAATGTTTGGAGCATTTTTCTGCCTCGGACTGGGCTTTATGTTTTGGCTAATTTGCAAAATTTATAGTAAAAACAAGAGAGAAAAAATTATGATAACTCAGGCACTCATGGCCTTAGAGCATGGAAGGTCAGCGGAAGTCTGGCTTGCGGCACTAAAACGGCAGTAGATGTTAGCAGCCGGTCGCCGGCCAGGCAGCTCTTGCACCCTCAGCATCTCTATGCGTCGCACGAGGATGAGTGCCCGGTTTGAGCAGCCCATGAGGGTTGTTGAGCTAAGCATCGCACAGAGAGATACCCCCGCTCTCTCTGGGAAGCATGCCGTCTTGAAAAGGGTTGCCTGTCCTAGTGTCCCTTCCTCAAGAAAAACGACAGAGAGATCGGTCAGGAGTATGTCGGGTCCCACCTAGAGCCTAGACAAGACCCCTGCACATATCTTTTGTTTTTAAATTATCTTTGGGGATTCGGCCTCTACTTCCGCCCTCCTTGAATGGGTGGCTGGCTTGCCTTTGTATAGAAAAGGGGGAGATGTGGGGCGCCACCCCACATCGTCGCCATTATAAGATGGCGCCGACATCGCCTGCCTCTGGAGACGAACAAGTGATCCGCGCATGTGCTGGCATTAACCGTTCATGGTGCCAGGTGCCCGCCTGACAACGTCACCTCGGGTGACAAGAATTTGGCCTATAGGGAATCGCCACGTCCGAGGCGAGAGAAATCTCCTATTTAAGGGAGGCGGTTTTCGGGCTTGGGGTCTCCGCCTTGAGAAGCTGATGCTCTCCCTCTCAAGACGCATTAAAGCTTGCCACAGAAGGATCCTGTTTGTGTGCCGCGTTGTTTCTTGCTGGCGGGAAAATTAGCGCGGGACATTAGAAGGAAGACAGATACTATATGACAGAATTGTAAAAAGATTTTGGGAAGGGGGAGCCTTTTTTTCTTTTTTCTTTTCTTTTCTTGGGGGGGGGGCAGGTCTTTTTTGCATAGTTCTGACTGTCCTGAAACTCACTATGTAGACCAGATTGGTTGGCTTCAAACTCTCCAAAATATGCCACCATGCCCAGCCAAGGGGGTAGGCTCAATAAAGATATATAAGATATAAATTTGGGGTTTCTTGTGTGTGTGTCCAGTTGGACAGGGAATGGTGAGGCTACATGTCCTTTTTAATTCACCAGCAGGTGGCGATCTTACTCCAGGTCCTTGCAAACTCTGGCTTCACTTCCGTGGCCACAGTCCGGAAACTCAAGGGAAACACCTGCACCAGATGAAGCCCCGCCCCAATCCCTCCAACCCCCCCCCCCCCCCCCAGCGACCAAGGAGAGTTAAATTTCTGCTTTCCAGAAGCTTCCGGGCTAGCAATCGCCATGCTTCTTAAGTTTGCCTTCCCGGTGAATGGGTTCTGCAAGAGTCATCCGGTTCTTTTTACTCCAGAGCTGAACAAGTACCACCAAGTCAACTTTCTGCTCCTATAGAGCAGAAATCTGAGTCTTGTTTTAAAGTCCATTTCAGCACTGTACCTAAGTACATAAGCCAGGTGACCCTGGAGCAGTGTGAGGAGGGGCACCCTCGACCAAAGAATCAAGATTACAAAGCCAGAAGGAAAGAAGGAGAGGGCCGGTGATTGGGACTGGCCTGCCCAGAAGGGACAAGAAGGAGGAGAGAAAAGGCCTCAAGGGAAGGTGTTATCCTGCTGAGCCTGTGACTCACCCTGTGGTCTAGGTCTCCCTGGACAGAGCAGGTCAGTCTCAACACTAAGTAAGTTCACAGACTCCCTGTCCCCTGCTTTGCCCTCCCTCCCAGGCCCTCCTGTCTCCCCTCCCACACCTACTTAGAGAGCCAAGCCTCAGCCTTGCCCTATTTTGGACAGAGGCTGTCCAGGGAGTGACAGGGCCGTGCTGTGCCTGGCTATCAGATCCCTTGGGCCCAGGAAGTGGAGGTCGAAGAGGAGAGGAAGTGGTCACTTAAAAAGCTATCCAGACTGTTTCCCAGTGTCCTTGAGAACCCAACCCGGAGCCATATCTGTGGACTTCAGCATCACCTCTCCCCTGGAACAGTCTTTGCTCTTTATAGTGTGAACTCCGGCTTTTCCTTCAGACCTGGGTCTTTGGTCGTGTTCCTCTGGGTCAGCATTTTATTTTATTTTTTTCCACCTGGATTCCCCCTTTCTTGTCTCTAACCACCAAGTATAACTTTCCATTGACTACATGTGCCCTTTTCTGGCCTTTCTGTTCAATATTGCTGTGGTCTTGGTACCGCTGGAAAATCTGTGTGCTGGAAGTTTGAAAGGGGCTGGGACTTTTACCAAGTGAAAGCTAGTGGGAGTCATTGAGTTATAATTGCCCTCTGGAAGGGATTCATGCAGGCCATGGGTGGGTTAGGTGGCTTAAGTTGTTATAAAAGAACAAGCTTTGAGTTTGAGGCTAGCCTGGTCTACATAGCAAGTAGATATGGACCCTACACATTTAGCTTAAAAAACCAACCAACCAAACAAACAAACAAACGCCCTATCATAGCCTCTGCCTCTCTGTTCCTCTCTTGCGGAGTGGCCTCTCTCTCAGGTACAGCGACTCCTACCATGAGATACTGGTTACTGTGAGGCTTTTACCAGAAGCCACCCTGGTGCTGACACAGCATAAGAAGGCTGGTAATCTGAGCGATGGAGGAGCCCCTTACCTTGGAATCTAGGCTGAAGCTCTGGTCAGCTAAGAGCCTGAGCAGAGAACATTGCTGTGGCAGGGTCTGGCACAGAGACAAAAATCATCTCATACAGAGAAGCTTCGTCAAACCCGCAGCAAGTCATCCTTAAGGCCAGAGACCGTGCATCCCTCCGGTGCCTATGGCCTTACCCTTTCCACTTGCAGGGAGTCACAAATCAGACTAAATCTTAGTTACAGTAAAAGCGTCTTTACCTGCCCAGTGACCCTGTGACCCTGTGACCTGTGCATAGGAAGAACCCTATGATCTCATCCTAGTTCCTTAGCAACTTCAGAAGCTGCCAGAAACAGTACATGTGGCTACCGTAAAGACATCTCAGTGCGACTCTCTTTGAGAAAGTGTAGTTTACCACGTGTGTCTTCTGTCATCTTTGGCATCCTTCCTTCTATTTTGGCCTGTTTTGAAATCGGTTTAAAAAAAATATCTTCTTGACAGACTTCAGTTCTGCTTCATCCTGGCTCGTCCTGGGATTCTTTTCTGTGGCAAAACCGATGATCCAGAATTACCTGAATAGGAGTCCCTAAAAGAGGAGGGACTGCCTCAGCCTGCTGCTGGAAGTTCTGGGCTTTATCTCTTGTATTGCTACTGATAGTTCCACGTTTTTGGATACCCAGAGCTAAGAGCTAGATAAACCTCTTTTCCTTAGAAAGCATCCAGACTCAGATATTTTGTTATAGCAACAGAATATGGATAAAGATAGCTAACAGACTCAGCAAAGCTTGTAAATCCTGAGAGATTCTAGGAATCTTCCTTGGGAAACACAAACACAGAGGCTGATGAATACAGGCCAGCAATGTTGGGCCCCAGCCCATACCTCCCCGCTGCCTTGATTTATCCCAGCATAAAATAGATTATTATGGTAGAATAGTGCCAGAGCCAAGAACAGTGTGTGTGTGTTTGCATGAGTGTGTGAGTATATTATCTGTGTGTGGGACATGTGTGAATATGTGTGTGTATACAGTGTACATGCATGTACATGTGCACGTATGTGGGCACTTGTGTGGAGGCCAGAGGTCAGTGTTAGGTGTTTTTCTCTATCAGTTTCTGCATTATTTTTTGGGAAGTAGCCTCTCAATGAACCTGAAGCTCATCCAGCTTCAGGTTCCTGCAGCTAGACAGACTGCAGTAAGCTCTGAGGAAGCACTGTCTCTGATTTCCCCTCCCCAGTGCTGGGGTTTCCAGTGCACACCAACACATTCCACTTTCACATAGGCTCTAGAGATCCAAACCCAGGTCCTTGTCTTTCAGGGACAAGCACTCTATCTATCCCCCGTGTCACGTCCCCAGTCACGAGAACCTTAAACATCACCTACCTGTGTCAGGTGACCTACTCATGTTCCCAGAGGCCTGTCCGTGGTGGCTCACCATGGATGCGACACAATAAACAGTACATGTGCCCAAGAACATCTGCTTCTTCTCATGAGTAATCCCGACACTTTGGAGGTGAAGGCGGGAGAATCAGGAGTTCAGGACCAACCTTAGCCATGTGTGTCACAGCTCATGTGTGTGTCACAGCTCATGTATGTATTACAGCTCATGTGTGTGTGTGTGTGTGGGGGGTGTAGGGGCTGTAGGGGGACACCTTCCAGAAATGGCTCCTCTGTTTCTGCCATATGGATTCCAGGGTTTAAATTCAGGTCCACAAGCCCTGGTGGCAAGTTCCTCTATCTTTTGAACTGTTTTGTTGGCTCAAAAACATAATTTAAAATTTATATTTTTATTCATACAAAGTAAAGGAGGATGGAGAAGTCAAGCAAACTTTTTATAATAAAATATAAAGTTTTAAGGCCATGGGAAGGTGCTGGGGTCCCCTCTCTACTGCCAGGCCTGCCTTGCTGGTGACTTTGAGAATGTTGTGGTGGTTTGGCCTCTTGTTTTATGCAGGAGGAGGGCTGGTAGCTAGTGCATGGTCTCACAGCCACTGAGACAATTCCCCCTCCAGATGCAGATGTGAGTCTTCCCTCAGTCACTCACTGCCTGTGAGAACAAGGAAGACAGGTGTGTAGAGAACTGTCACTCAGTGGGTGCTCCACAGTAAGCACTGTCCTTATCAGGGCTGTTAATGATTGACAGAGCTGAGATGCAAACTTCCAGTTTGAAGTTGGAGGTTTGGTTTTTGTTTTGGCTGTTTCCCTCCCTTCCTTCCTTCCCTTCCTTCCTTCCTTCCTTCCTTCCTTCCTTCCTTCCTTCCTTCCTTCCTTCCTTCCTTCCTCCCTCCCTCCCTCCCTCCCTCCCTCCCTCCCTCCCTCCCTCCCTTCTTTTCCTTCATTTATTATTTTTTCTTTTGGTTGTTTGTTCATTGTTGTTGGGCTTTCATGCAGCCCAGACTAGCCTTGTATAGCCGAGAATAGCCTTGAACTTCTGATACTCCATGTTAGAGTAAGTATTGGACAAATCCCTCCAGACCCTGACCAAGACACTCTGTTGAAACTCCAGCCCTTCCCCCTCGCTGTCATGGCTTAACTCAACCACCCACCATCACCCACATCCTGGTAGCCAGATCGAGGCAGCTTCTAAAGATAAAATAGCCTTGTTTGGAGACAACCCCAGGAGGGAGAACCTAGGGACTGGTGCGTAGCTTTCGGAAGCTGCACTAACTTCCCATTCTCTGAACACCCTATAGAAGACCCTATATGAACTCGAGGTATCCCTTCCCTGTTGGCAGACACTTCCCCACTGTATCTGCCCCTTGCTGTTTGAAGTAAACAGCCCTGTGTGCTGAGGTCAGGCTGGTCTCTTTCCTGCTCCCTCTCTCTTTAAGCCGCCTCAGAAATACAACAAACACTCCTTGCTTCCACCTCCTGAATGCTCAGGTCGGAGGCATGTGATAGCATGCCTGGTTTTATGCAATGCTGGGGATTGAACCTGGGGCTTCCTGTGTGTTAAGCCAGCACTTTACTAACAGAGCTATATCCTTAGCGCTGAGGCAGGGGACAAGGCAGGGGGGCTTTGAAGTCAAGGTGAATTGGGTGTTCTCACAGGCTTTTTTTTTTTTTTATTCCTTGGGGTTCCTTTCAGTTCTAAAGTGACTCTGTTGTCCCCTGAGAAGCATGAAAATTGCCACTTGTCTGGTGAGGTACAGTTCAAACCTAGCAGCAGGGCCTCGCCTCCAGAACCATTGTGCCCCCCAGATTTGTGTCCTTAACACTACAATACCCTCAGACTGGATGAGTCACACATTTGGGTGTCTCTGGGAACATTGGAGGAACCTTAAATGGCTCGGTAGTGAAGGGACGAATACCCTTGTTTATGAGATGTCACATCCTGGTGATCTTACCTTTTTGGGGGGAGGGGCGAGGCTGGAACAGGCTATGTAGATCAGGCTAGCCCTGAGCTCACAGAGATCTGCCTGCCCCTGCCTCCTGGGTGCTGAAACAAAAGACTGGACCAGACCTTACCTTTCTTGATCTTTCCACTCATTTTCTTCTCCTGGAGGCTCCGTGTTTCCCAAGTCTCTTCTAAGGCATCATGAAGATGAGAACCTGGTATGTGTCATGATCTGCCCTGCCCCCAACCTTCTTCTGACCTCTACATCATGGCTGTTATCCCAGATCTTTGATGACTCCTCAGTTTCCTTTGCAGGCTCTTAGCCACTCTCAAATGGCAGTGTCCCTTGGGCTTCTGGACCTGCTCTTCTTCCCAAATTCTCTCCAGACTGACAACCTCACATCTTTACCTTCAGCCCCGGTCCGTCTTTGGCTCTGTGTAGAGATGCCCACTAGATGTCCCCAGGCACTTCAATCCAATGAAACTGAGGTCACCTTCTCTCCCTTCACCTGTGTGTGGCGAGCCTCCTCTGTAGCACCCAGTAGAGACCATCTGGCTACCATGTCTGGTCACGTCATCTGTAGGTGTGGATACGGCTGCCTGGATGGAGCCAGACTGGGCACAGTTAAATAGGACCAGTATTGCCAAGGACCAGTCCCTCCACCCTAAGGAAATGTAGACATAGGTATCACCCCAAGTCTTGATGATGCTTTCTGGACTGTGATTTCCACGTGAAGCTCACACTTGTTTGCAGGGCTTATACAACAATGTTATCTTTGACTCAACTCATTCTCAAGGCTTTCTTTTTGTTTGTTTGTTTGTTTGTTTTTTTTTTCAAGACAGGGTTTCTCTGTATAGCCCTGGCTGTCCTGGAACTCACTTTGTAGACCAGGCTGGCCTTGAACCCAGAAGTCCACCTGCCTCTGCCTCCCGAGTGCTGGAATTAAAGGCATGCGCCACCACACCCGGCTTCTCAAGGTGTTTCTTATCTGTTAGTGAGCTCTCTCTAGGTCTAAGCCTACACAGATGGCAGTATGCAAGGAGATCAATATAACCACATGTGTGAGAAAAACAGGAGAAGAAAAAGGGCCTGTTTAACGTCCCTTAC
Organism: Mus caroli; assembly: GCF_978045245.1. Classification (NCBI taxonomy): domain Eukaryota; kingdom Metazoa; phylum Chordata; class Mammalia; order Rodentia; family Muridae; genus Mus; species Mus caroli. The sequence goes on from NW_028227256.1 coordinate 132,318,558, forward strand.
CTCCATCCAACTATCTGCATAGTTGTCTTCCTAGGCTATGTATATAGACACAGCCTTTGCATGGATAATATGGTGACCATACCTGCGAGTTTAGATGACACACTGGACATCAATCTATTGCCAAGGTGCTTTCAGATGCACTGAGAACCAGGTGTGTAAAGACACCTTTAATCCCAGCACTCGGGAAGCAGAGGCAGGCAGATCTCTGTGAGTTTGAGACCAGTCTACAAATCAAGTTCCAGGACAGCCAGGACTGTTATACAGAGAAACCCTGTCTCAAAAAACCAAAAACCAAAACCCAAACCAAATAAACAAAGAACCACGGAGAGAAATATAAGTTCGGCAGCCGTTTCTGTTTTTCTTTCCCTGGCTCATCCTAAGATCTTTTCACAGAACAGATCGGTATGCCCCCACAGGGAGATCTATCAGCAGAGCCACTGGGGACAAACCCAGACCAAAGAAGGAAATGCAGGCGTTTGCTCTCTTGTAGTCTTGGGCAGAAATCCAAGGATTGTCTCTTCCGGATATTGAGTACTGATGCTTCAGGGGAACCCCAGCCGTAGGAGTGACATCTCTGGGCCTTGAGCCCATGGTCTCTAAAGCTAACTGTAGTTCCTCCATTTAACATACCTGTCCAAGTATAAAAAAGACCAAGAGCCCTCCTGGTTTCTTCTCTTAGTCTTGAATACATCAGACAGGGATAGCTATGTCCTCTTCAAATGCTGGGTGGAGGCTTACAGACATCCCGGGTTTGGAGAGTGTCCTAGTTTGGGTTTTTATTGTTGTTGTTGTTGCTATGATAAACATCATGATCAAAAGCAACTTGAGCAGGAAAAGGTTCATTTAGCTTCTACTCCCGGGGAGCATTCTATCATAGAGGGAAGGCGGGCAGGAACTTGGTTGAAAACCACGGAAAAGTGCGGACTGATGTTGGGTTCATGCCCAGCTAACTTAATTAATTAATTAATTAATCAATTAATTAATGTTTTTCAAGGCAGGGTTTCTCCGGGTAGCCTTGGCTATCCTGGAACTCACTCTGTAGACTAGGCTGGCCTCCAACTCAGAGACCTATCTGCTTCTGCTGGAATTAAAGGTGTGTACCACCACGCCTGGCTCAGCTATCTTTTAAAATACAGCTGGACTGCCCTGGATGGGCTAACCAATCAACAACTAGCAGGGAAGAAAAGTCCACAGACAGACTCACAGACCAGTCAGATGGAAGGGATTCTTGACTTGGGTTCCCGCACCCCAGGTAACTCTGGGTTGTTGACAACCAAAATTTACCAGGACAGTAGGGCTCTCTTGAATGGTGAGTTGAGCTAAATGGGTAGACGTGACTTATGGGAGAAAGAAAAACAAAAACAAAAACAAAAACCAGGCCAGATAAATGTCTCATCTTCTGAATCATGAGATGCTTAGCTTTATTCCTGGAAGAGAGTAAATTCAACAACCCAGCTCCGTCCCTGACTTGTCTCTATTTATAAAACTGGGGAATGAAGCCAGAACTGGGGAATGAAGCTGTATACATACTAGCATGTGTTCTACCACTGAACTATGTCCACGTCTTACTTTTGATTTTATATTTGAATTTTATTCATTCATTCATTCTCTGTGTGTGTGTGTGTGTGCTTGTGTGCGTGGTGTTAGCAGTTGGGTAGGTAGGCATTCACAAGCCAGCTGTGTGAGCGGAGGTCACTTTTGGGAGTTGGCTCATTCCTTCTCCTGTGGGTTTTGCACAGCAAGCTCCCTTACTTGCTGAGCCAATTCACTGGCCCTTTTTGTTTGAGTCAAGGCTTCACTAACTCCACAGACTGGCCTTTCAATAGCTCTGTAGCTCAGGCAGGTCTTGAGCTTGTGTTCTTGTCTCAGCTTCCAGAAGAGCTGGGATTGCAAGTCTAGTGCCACAGAATCAAACCTCAGGGCTGAGGGTCTGAGTCCTGGAAGACTGAAGGATATAGCAAGCTGTACCTAGAGATACTTTTGAGATGGCCGCCTAACACATGTGACTGTTCCCCAATGAACACAGCACACATTTCCTCTGCGAAAAGTGTGGCGGGCAGGAGAGGTCCAAACAGGCAAATCCACACAGCATGTGACATCATGCTCCAATTTGAGTGTGGCTTAGTTCCTGACACTGCCTGTGCTTGGTGAGAATAATGTAATTCAACCAGCAATGATAATAATGATCCAACCTGCAGTGATGACGGCAGTCCTCAAGTTCCTTTGATCTTAGTAATAGTAAAGAATAATGATGGTGGGAACTAGCTCTTTTAATTTTAATCTTAATCTTAATCGCAGGGAAATCTCTGAGTTCAAGGTCATTCTGGTCTACATAGTGAGTTCCAGGCCAGCCAGGGCCACACAGTGAGCCTCAGTCTCAAACAAAATAAAAACAAAAACAACTTTACAGAACACAACAAATAACAGTAATTATCCTATAAAATAGAAGAGGGCCTCCTTTGAGGCTCTAACACCGCCACCCATAGCTCCTGTTACTGGGGACATAGTTTTCCTTGCAGATTCTTCACTTAGTTAGGTCCCAAGGAAAGTGTTGTGCTTCCTGTTTGGAGCTGTTTGTACCCATAGTGAAAATGGACTGGGCTGAAGAGATGGCTCAGTGGTTAAGAGCACAGACTGCTCTTTCAGAGGTCCTGAGTTCAATTCCCAGCAACCACATGGTGGCTAGTAGATGCCCTCTTCTGGTATGTCTAAAGACAGCGACAGGCCGGGCGTGGTGGCGCACGCCTTTAATCCCAGCACTTGGGAGGCAGAGGCAGGCGGATTTCTGAGTTCGAGGCCAGCCTGGTCTACAGAGTGAGTTCCAGGACAGCCAGGACTACACAGAGAAACCCTGTCTCGAAAAACCAAAAAAAAAAAAAAGAAAAAAAAAAAAAGACAGCGACAATGTATCCACATACATGGAATAAATTAAAAAGAAAGAAGGAAGGAAAGAAAGAAAGTGGGCCTTCCCTTTTAAGTCCCAGGGGCGTCAGTTCACCTCTAGGATTGGATTTCTGGACAGGCAGCTCTGTGGACTGGGGGCAGGTGGGCCCAGTAACACATATTGGTAATCAGCCCAGAGGCAGTTTTCAGTGGCCTGAGACTGTGTTTGTCATTCTGTAGGTTAGCCCAGAGGAAGATCCACTCAGGAGCGGTAGAATGATCTCTTGTGGGTGGCAGGGAGATGGGGAAAGCAGAGGGACAAGAGCCTCTGGAGGAGGGCAGCTAGGCTAAGTACTCCCGGGTCTTATAGGATCTCATCCTCCATCACATCTCGGTGGCACATAGCCCTTTTACTGATGAACCTAAAGCCAGCTGTCTGGCAGAAGTCACAGGAAGTAGGGCCTTGCTTGTCTTATTCTGGAGTGCAAGTTAGTCCCCTTAACATTGTGCCATCGGAACCCGAAAATTTAAGGACCTTCGCTCTCTTCCCTAGGGGGCCCAAGTTTATCTCTAGTCTGATCTCACAGTTAGGTCTCCGCTTTCCCACATGGCAGCCAGGAACCTCTTAACCCCATCCCTCACCTCTGTGTAAAGATTTCCCCCAGAGATCGCCATAGGGTGCAAAGAGAAGTCACAGCTGGGGCGGCAGCCACGCCCGGGCTCCCGACCCTGGGTTTTGGATGGGGGAGGGGACAGCTTCTCCGTGACATCAGCCCTGTTGTGGTGCAGTGTGCAAAGCCTACTGGTTGGCGTGGCGCGGGAAACGCCTTCCGGAGGGGGAAACAAAACGGCGCGCACTCCGGCGCAGCCAGTCACCGCTTCCCTGAGAGCTGTCGCCTGTGCACCTCCCAGCAGCTGCCAGGTGAGTGTTACCCCGGGTCATCCGCCTCGGGTCCCCGCAACTGCCGGAGCGCCTGGGACGCATCCTGCGCCTATTGGTTTTTCCGGTTCTGTCGCAGCCCTGTCGCTTGCAAGAAAAGTTTGTAGGAAGAATGATCCCAGGAGGGAGGTGGTGGGAAGTGGCTAGAGTTAGCTCGGCAGTGTTTCCCTTTCCTGAAAACTCTGGGTCCCTCCCCATCCCGGAGCTTCCAGGGCAGCTGACTTTCGCGTGCTCTAGACCCAGGGTGACCCTGCCCCCCACCGCCTGCAGGTCCTACAGAACAATCAGCGATTCTGTGGGCCACTGACACTCATTGTAAGGCTGAGGGATGAGGACATCCGTGCCACCCCTTCCCCCTCTCTCTTTTCCTGAGAGAAAGTGCCCTCGAGTGTGTGTGTGTGTGTGTGTGTGTGTGCATCTGGCTTGGTAGCCCCAGAGCGCAGGTATGAGTTTTCTTTTTTCCTGAAAGAACCAGATGGAAAAGAAAGTCTTGGTGGCAGGTGAGGACTACTGAGATCTCAAAGAGTCAGCAGGGGAGTAGAAAGGGCCTGAGAGCGAGCACATTAAAGCAAGTCGCAGTGTCAGCCAACAAGCTGTTATCTATCTATCTGACAGGTGTTTCATCCAAGTGGCACAGGTCTGGGTCTATTCTGCATGTTTCTGCTCCTGTGCTGTTGTGATCCGTCAGAGCAAGGGTCTAGACTGGGAGCAAGTGCTTGATGTCAGGACCGTCCCACCCACTTCTTGCCTCCTGTGGTGCATGAATGGACAGGCCTCCCCACCTTGACAGGACACTGTAATAGGACACCATCACTGCATGCAAGCGGTTCACTTGCCTTTGGTGGGACATTTATCGTGAGACTCTGGAATCTTGGTGACAGGGTTTCTGAAAGGCAAGCAGACTGAGTTTTGACTTAGATTTGACAATACACAGATGACCTCGAACAAGTGACAGCTCAGTTTTCTTCTGGGCCAGTACTTTTTGGAGCACGTATTACACACACACACACACACACACACACACACACACACACACACACCCTGGCATCCTGTAGGAGCTCAGAGGACTGGAGCTGTTAGCATAGTTATCTCTGAGCTAGGTGGGGGGTTTCCTTCAGGACTGGACCGTAGGGCTTCCTCCCTGCCTTCTGATCCTCTCCCCAGGCCTCTGCTTAGGAAGCCAGGCCTCTGTGTTGGAGAGAGGCTGATCTGGGCACTGCGTAAGCCTCATTGGAGAATCCAGCTTGGCACTGCACAGAGAGACCCTTTGCCTTGGCAAGGATATCCGGGGCGGGACCGTCTATCAGGGAAGGAAGTTTATCCTGCAGAGGGTGTGGTGTTGGCCTGAGGAGGTAGAGAGGAGAGCCATGCCCAAGGCTCAAATGCCTGCTGAGGGATTTGTGTGATTGTGGGAGAGAATCTGAAGGGCAGGTCTCCTGCTCTGTGATTACCTGCTGAGAAAATGTGAAAAAGCTGCCTCTGGCCTGCCCTAGCACCGGTCCAGGTGTTTTCTTTTGTAATTCACAGACTCCAGAACCAGTCTAGTCCTTCCTGGGTCAGAGTTGCAGGCTGAGAGGGTAATGTTTGTGCTCGATCCATGGTAAATCAACACTGGGTGATTGAAGTTGGCTATGGTGGCACGTGACCGTAATCCTGGCACTTGGGAGATGGTGGTGGGAGGATCACAAGTTGGAGGCTAGCCTGACCTAATATTTTAAAAAAAAAAAAAAAAAAAAAAAAAAGACAACCAGTCAAGAATCAAACACTGAGTGGATGAGTGGAGTCGTAAATAATCACCAACCTGTTTTTCCATGACTTCAGTGTTTACAAGTTTTTATTCACTGTGGGTCTCCTGGTGGAGAAAGCAAGTTGGGGAAGAAGCCTTCTGGTGAGCCCCTAAGGTTCATTTATGCAAGCAGGGCTCACTGGGCAAGGTTGACTTGCTAGAAGCCTGAAGGAGGCGTGGATTAAGTCCAAAGAGACCCATTCAGTTGTTTGGCATTAAGCAGGCACATTGGCAAATACTTAGAGGCACCAGACTGATTTCGATGGCCTTTCCAAACGATTATATATAGGAAGCAAGTGTCCGTGCTTGCTGCGCGCCAGCTGGGGCTCAATCCTCCACCTGTGTTGTCTATTCTGAGGAAGGGGCTGTTGGTATAGATGAAGCCACTCAGCAGGGATAAGGAATAAGACTGCAACTGGTCCCAAGGAGCTGTTCCAACACAAGCCTTCTGCTCCCACAACCCGCCTGTGGGTTTTTCTTTGCTCCTTCACACTTCCGCATTCCAGGTCACCTAAGGAAATGGAGTCATTACTGAAGACCACTCCGTGGTGACTGATATGTAAAAGCAGATAGGGCTTCAGTGGGTTTAACGTGGAAGGGGTCATCTTTAGATTGCCTGACTTCCAGGTTTCCAATCTCCTAGGTGGCTGAGGGTCCAGGGAGTCCCACGAGTCACTTCCCAGGCTTACTTTCGTGCCCCCTGATATGTGTCTGTGTTTTGGAGTCATGTTTTCAGGAAAGAAAAAAAGAATCCTGGAAAAGAGGCAGCCAGCGTGGGGGCCCTCTGTAAGAGCTGTTGCTTGAGGAACCAGAGGTAGCCTGAGTCCTGCCAGGAGCTCACCTACTGTTTCCAGTTGTTAGGATTTGTATATGGTAATGACATGGCTTGAACTACGTCGCTCCCCAGGAATTTGTCTGACGTCAGTGTGGAGTAATTCCCATGTATGGTAAAGTGTGTAAATACGAGGCAGCTAGTGTTTCCAGACTCTGGTATTTCCAGAGCTGTCCAAAGCTGTGCCTGAGGAAGAAATAGAAAGGCTCACAGCTGCAGTGCAGCCTAGCCGGCAAGCTGGTCCCCACCCCAGGGGGTCTGGGTCTTCTTCATGTGACGGGGGTGGGGGATGGGGGTGGGGGGGTGGGGGGGGACACACGTACATGAGCTGGGTCTCTTTGAGATATCAGCTGCGAGCAATGCATTTACAAGGCGAAGGCTCTCTGTTGTTTTCTCTCTTTTAAAAATTAATCAGAATCATTCAGACCTTTCTGTTCAACACAGGCCACAAACAGCTGGCTCTGCTCTCAACGTCATTCCAGACAAAGAGCGGATTCAATTTGATCATAACTTAATTATAAGGTTTCTTGTACTCATTTAGAAATACTTAAGGAAGTCTAGGGCTGAATGTGGCCCAGCTGTAGAGTCTGCATCTAGTCATGGGTCCCTGTTTCCATCTGCACACATGGTAATCAGATTTCTGAACTCCAAAGGTAGAGAGCTGGGGATGGGGAGTGGGGGTTTCTGGGGGTGGGGTATGGGAGATGGGGGTGGGAGAGCAAGATCTTAGTTAAAGTCAAGTTCTGGGGGACATGGGACCTGGAGTAGTGACAGCTCAGGGAGGTCTGACTGACTTCTCAGAGGGGAACCACATGCAAAGGGCTAATGAAGTCACTTTGGGGGAGTCCTGTAAAGCTGAGACTGAGCTCATTTTTGGGGTGCCTCTCTTCTACCAGGGACCTTTATCTTCAGGGTAGGTCTGCTCCTTGGGTACTCAGGCGTCACACCGAAGATTCAGGCTTCATGGGCTCTGAACTTGCGCCACCTTCCCTCTGACTCTGTCCTGGCTGCTCTCTGGGCATAGGGGCGTGGAGGCAGAGACAGCCACAGGGCTGGAAAGGTTGACGACACTTTTGTCTACCTGGCAGGTTCCAGAGAGCTCAGAGAACTTCTAGCAGCTCAGTTCTACCCAGATAAATACCTAACAGGTTTCTACCAGACCAAGAAGGTGGGGACTTGAGCCCTGAGCCTGTCAAGCCCTCTTTCACCGGAGGGAACAGGGATTATGGAGTGTGAGAGATGGGGTTTTTCCACTGGAGAAAGATGTGAGGTGGCTTGTCAAGTGTTTGACGGGGCAGGCTCTTCTTGGGCATAGGCGGCTGGCAGGCTTAGAACCCAGGAGGTTCTTTTGACCGACTGAATCCATCCATCACCTCTGTCAGGTTTAGAATGTGTGTGAGAGTCTATGCCTCTTACCCACACCAGGCCCACCCGATCCTCTACTGCTATAAAGGTCACCATCTTACATCCTTTTAAGACTGAGCCTCTGTATAGCTGGGCATGAGCCAATTGGCTGAACAGCAGGCTTGAGTTCGTCTGTCTAAGGAGGGCGGCCATTGCCTTCCAGCCTCTACCTAGCCCTGAGGAGCTTGACATTTCAAGTAAACAGCTGATGGGACATACCCAGCCATTCGATAGAAAATTCAGATTTTATTCTCTTTTGGGATTATCAAGACAGTTAACTAGGACGAACAGAACAAAGTCATCGAGTCCCAAAGGGAACAGGACTCTCTGAATGAACCCTCTGTGGAAAATGCAATCACAGAAGACAGTAGTGAGTCCTTGTTATTTTCAGTTATGTGAAGCCCTTAGATGTCCTAGACTCGATGGTAATCCTCCTGCCTCTCTTCCCCAAGTGCTGAGGTTATACACATGTGCTCCTTTGCCCAACAGCAATGATTTGTTCACCTAGGACCATATACCAGAAAGTCTGAAGAAAGATCTAGGTCCTTGCTGGGAGTTGCAGGTGGCCAGAGGGTACTGGAGAACTAGACTCTAAGGAAATAGCTTGTCATAGACTCATCCAGCTTGGTTGGCAGACAGGTCAGGGGATCCTTGTCCCTTCTGGGCATGTTGCATCTTAAGTCTTGCTTCTTCCAAACATAGATCAGTAGGGAAGGAAAGTGTCAGGCAGCTGTCCCCACATCTGACAGGGCTAGGCTGTGGATGCCAACCAGCGGCATGGCTTCCACAGTGCCGTCCCACTATCCATTCTCATTTAGGCATCAGAATAGGGGAGTGCTCCGTTTTAGGGATAAGCAGATGAAGTTGAGAAGTGCACAGTCTAGGAAGAGGTGCACTGCTCCATTTAACCCCAGCTCCAATCTCCTAAGCGCTGGGCACAGCCTCCAGGAGGTCTTCTGTCCCTCAGAACTAGGGAGGCAATTGAGATGAACCACCACCTCTCTAAGCTTTTGGCTGACTAAGAACAGTCTTCCTTTTAAGGCAATCCAGCTTCCTCACAGGCGGAGTTTGGCTGTTGGCAAGAAGAGGCAGAAAGGAGGAGGTGGGGTGAGGAACAAACATCACCTCCCTCTGGAAGGAGGTGGCCACAGACCCCTCCGGCTGGGATTGTCTGCACACTGACTCCTGAAGGGTCATCACCTGGGCAGAGAGGACAGAGCCTGCTTCCTGACTGTGGCATTGTTAATGCTTTCTCTCTTGGAGCCTCTGGAGTTCCAACCAGATTCCCAGCTCAAGGAATGGCCCAGCCAAGGGACATCCTGAGCGGATCCCTGCACTGGCGGGTCCTTGGGTTTCACCCATTCCCCCCCCTCTCCCCCTGCCCATGTTCCTGATTCCCTGGAGCCCTGTTGGATATGAGCCCCTGACACAGGGCCAGGGAGAACAAGGAGAAGCCTGTATGGAGCTGTGGGTCTCCCCCAGAGGGAGAAGGGCTTTGTGTCTGAACAAAACACTGCTTGGACCAGCTTCCTACCACGTGGCTAAGGGACTGTTCCTCCCTTAGTGGGTGTCCCTAAGGACTTGAGCATGTCCCCTATTGCTTTAGGGGGTTGCACAGGAAGGAGAAAGTCCAAGAGGAGAACCCATTTGATGAACTGCATACCCCACGCAGCAACCCTTGAGCATGCTCTGTCCACAGCCTGATGACTGGGGTCACAGAAGACAGAAATGTTTGGACCTTTCTTAGAATCCAGTTCTGCCTCCTGCAGCTGTGGTGCTATGAACTGGTTGTCCAACCTCTCTGGGCTTGGTTTTCTTTATCTGTAAACTGGGCATCTATTCCCCACCCTTAGAGGACAGCTGCCTAAACTATCCTCTGCTACAGAACCTGGGTTCCCAGAACAAGGAAGGAGCAGGGATGGCTGGCAAATAGATGGTGCCTTTCTTGCTGAATTGCACTTCCCCTGACATGGGCTTGCAGCCGAGTCTTTATTCAGCAAGTATAGTTAAGCCCTGGAGTCCTCAGGACAGAAAGAGGCTGAAGGGGTCGTGAGAGGCTGGAGTGGGGACTGGCCCCAAGGTTATCTGAGGAGGCAGAGAGGTCACCATCAGGTAGAGGAAGCTGCCTGCAGGGTGCGTGAGCCCATGGGGCTGAGGTCAGTTCTAGACTGAAGAGAAGTGGATGTGAGCAGCCAGTGATGGTCTCTGCAGTTCTTCTGTAGGAGGTGGTGCACCCAGCCTCATCTGCATCCTCCTAGCTCTTTAGGAAGTCCTGGTCTGAGGCTTTCTTCGTGTTGGACTGAGCTGGGCACTCAGGATTGAACAAAGACTGAATTGACAGGTTCGGGTCTGTGGGGTCAGACAAACCAGCTGAGGTCAAGCAAGCTGAGGTTTGCAAGACCCAGGGCAGAGTTCTGACACATGGTGGCAGGGCATCCTTGGTTTCTGGGGGCTACGGGGAAAAATGCTGTGTGAGAAAACTGCAAGTGGCTGTATGGGGATGGATTAGGATGTGTCAGGTCACTCTGTGCACCACTCATGTGACCGTCAAGTAAGTGACATAACAGTAAATAAAGAGAGGTTGTTGTTTGTGTAACTAGCATTCAGAAGCGCATTGAGCTATAGATTTGGCTTAAGCTTGTTCAATGACATCAACTAAGCCTTGGTTTACTTAATAGAACCCTTTCAGTTCTATTTTGGGCTGACTGCCCCTTGCTCCTGTCTCCTTGATTAGGGTAGGGGTGGAGGGCACTTGCTCCAAGGAAGGTCTCTCAGAAGACAGGATAACTTTTCTCCTCCAGAGCTCCCAGGAATTCCTATCCTATGATCTCACATATAACCAACCACACATAACTAGGTTAGGCTAAAAATGAGACTAATGTATGTAGCAGACATATTCCTCCAGGGGTGGCCACACTTGCTGGGTAAAGACGAGGCAAGTGGAGAGGCTGGGGAGAGGAATGAGGTACAGTGCCATAGGGCCATAGAACATAAAGGGTATGGTATACAGCCTTGGGGTGAGTGGGTAAGGAAAGGGAAGAAGAGCAGGACACATCTAAGGAAGAGTGAAGAGCCCCATCTTTGTTTTTTTTACAAACATGGAGAGAGGGTGGTGATGTCACCACAAGCAAAATGGAGAAATCGGGAAGGATCGGTGTGAGCTCAGGTGGCTCATCTGCAAATGGAGCACCAGTGGGTGCTCCCAGAGAGGGAAGCTCCCTGTGGGTGCTCCCAGAGAGAGAAGCTCCCTGTGGGTGCTCCCAGAGAGAGAAGCTCCCTGTGGGTGCTCCCAGAGAGAGAAGCTCCCTGTGGGTGCTCCCAGAGAGAGAAGCTCCCTGTGGGTGCTCCCAGAGAGAGAAGCTCCCTGTGGGTGCTCCCAGAGAGAGAAGCTCCCTGTGGGTGCTCCCAGAGAGAGAAGCTCCCTGTGGGTGCTCCCAGAGAGAGAAGCTCCCTGTGGGTGCTCCCAGAGAGAGAAGCTCCCTGTGGGTGCTCCCAGAGAGAGAAGCTCCCTGTGGGTGCTCCCAGAGAGAGAAGCTCCCTGTGGGTGCTCCCAGAGAGAGAAGCTCCCTGTGGGTGCTCCCAGAGAGAGAAGCTCCCTGTGGGTGCTCCCAGAGAGAGAAGCTCCCTGTGGGTGCTCCCAGAGAGAGAAGCTCCCTGTGGGTGCTCCCAGAGAGAGAAGCTCCCTGTGGGTGCTCCCAGAGAGAGAAGCTCCCTGTGGGTGCTCCCAGAGAGAGAAGCTCCCTGTGGGTGCTCCCAGAGAGAGAAGCTCCCTGTGGGTGCTCCCAGAGAGAGAAGCTCACTGTGGGTGCTCCCAGAGAGAGAAGCTCCCTGTGGGTGCTCCCTGAGAGAGAAGCTCACGGAAATGAGTTGGGGTTAGACTAAAAAGGAAAGCAGGGCTGAAGATGTATGGGAGTCTGCATGGAGATGGCAATAGATGGTTAAGAATGCAGGAGACCAGGACTAGAAGAACCCCAACTTTCAGGATGAGGGAATGAACACATATCTCTCCTGCCCCAACGATACTTTGTGCCTTTCGACATGATGTTTGGTTTCTTTAACCAGGGAGCCAGGATCACCGGCACTTAGGCTGGTTTCTCAGCGTGCACACGGTTTACTGGGTCCCACTTCTAGGTCCCAGGTGCTGCAGAAATACATCTGAGCTTTTAAAGCCACCCATTCCTCCACTGCCCTTTGAACCACCCATTCATATATCTGTGTGTCTGATGTTATGCCAGGCATGGGGACTCCATGATGCAGATTTGGGGCGCTGTCTCATTAGACTCCTTTGGCTCTTGAACAGCAAATTCTTGCGTCTCCCATTCTCCTTCCCTAGCACCCCATGTCCTCCTTCACACCCAGCTTATGTCCTCCATTCACTGAGCCTTCAGGAGCACATCTTCCTTTCATAGGCTCTGTGGGAAGAGCTCGAAGAGTCACCTGCTCCTTCAGTGCTTTATTTGCTGGGGGACAGGAAAGAAGTGGGTCAGCCACTTAAGGACATCTGACATCCTCCAAGTCCCTGTGTCACTGGCATATGAGATCAGCTGCCTGTCCTACGGTTGCTGGCCTGTGTTTTAAAATTGTGGAACACTTAACTGTGTGCCAGGCCTTTGACATCCCGTACTTCCTCTAGTCCCTGGGAATAATCTATGAAGAACTCTTATTTTCAGCCCCATTTTCTTTCTCTCTCTCTCTCTTTCTTTCTCTCTCTCTCTCTCTCTCTCTCTCTCTCTCTCTCTCTCTCTCTCTCTCTCTCTCTCTTTCTTTCTTTCTTTCTTTCTTTCTTTCTTTCTTTCTTTGTTTTTCAAGACAGGGTTTCTCTGTATAGTCCTGGTTGTCCTGGAACTCACTCTGTAGACCAGGCTGGCCTTGAACTCAGAAATCTGCCTGCTTCTGCCTCCCAAGTGCTGAGATTAAAGGCATGTGCCACCATGCCCGGCTCAGCCCCATTTTTCAAGATGCAGAAATGAAGGTCTGGAAAGTCCAAGTCCCTTGTCCAGGGTCACCCTGCGCGTGAGAGGCAGGATCAAACCTAGACTGAACTGTCAGACATCAGGGCCACAGCTCTGAACCAACACCTGGAACATTTCCAAGGTAGCCCAACCTACCTGCTTGGTATTCCCTGGAGTGCCTATTAAAGGAAGAATCCTAGGCTCCACCAATGCCTTTCTTTAATCCTGGCCCTGGGCAGGCAGGTCTAGAGAGGCAGGGGGTGCTCCCAAATCTTGCTCTGTAGTGCTCGAGGACAATGTCCTGTGGGGCCACCTCCTGTGCTATTTTAGACCTTTTTGTTTGCTTTTATTATCTTTTGTTGAGACACTGTCTGATCTTCAGAGTGTGGTGGGGGTGGAGGGTGGAAGAGTGGGGGTGGGAGAGATAGAGGAGTAGAGGGTTGTGGGGTGGGAAGTGGAGGGGTAGGGGTGGGGGAGATGGTATAGGCCCTTCTACCATATCTGGCTTGCTTTTGATTTTTAAGACAAGTTCTTTTCATTATGTAGCTCAGACTAGTCTCAGATGTGTCTCAGCCTTTTAAGTGTTAACATTACAGGTAGGACTTAACCCTTCCCCGACCACCTATCTTATATACCAGAGAAGGCATGGTACCTGTATGTGTGTGTAGGTCAAAGAATAGCTATCATAGAGGAGGCTCTAGCAGTAAAGGGCAGAGGCGGAAGAGAAGAGGCCCCCATGAGAGGAGATGGACCATGAGCACGTGGCCAGGAGAAACAGCAAGTGACAAGGGACTTTATAGCTGGGGAATAAGTTAGTATAGCTCCAAACCTGCCCAGTCTAGGCTTATGGTTTGTAAATAACATACCTAGATTGTGTGTGCTAGCTGGGACTATAAATTCATTCCACGTTCGCGCTTTGGCACTCTCCCAGCAGGTCCTACCTTACCCTGTTCCTTTCTCTGTTAGAGCCAGTGACTCAGCCAATGGATTGTGATGATGGTCCTTCCCGCGTGTCTTCTGGGCTCTTTTCCTTCCACCTGTATGTCCATCCATTGGCAATCTGAGTTTTGCCTAATTGTGAACTTGACACTGCTTTAAGATTGACAGACCCTGGTTGGTCTGCCCCTTCGGAGCCATTTTCTGTGATGTATCGTGTTGACTGACGCCTGGCCCAGCTAGCTCACTTACACTGCGCCTGGATACTGTTTGTAAACCTTGTATCTTACTTATGATCTTTTCATATAGGGTGTGGAGTATAGGGCCAATCCACAGCAGCTCCCCAGCAAATAGGATGAAGTAGGAGAGGGAGGACAGCTCCCTCCCCTACATGTACCCACATACATACACACACATGCCCGCACAATACACACATACACACACACATGCACACACACGCATACACATACATACACACACACATAAACATGCACACACACATACACATGCACACACACATACACATACATACACACACATACACACATACATATATACACACATGCACACACACATACACATGAACACACACATACACATACACACATATACATATATACACACACATGCACACACACATACATGCACATACACATGCACACACATGCACACACATGCATATATATACACACACTTGCACACACACACATACACACATACACACACACACACACACACACTTGCCAGTAGTAGCTGGAGAATGGTCTTAAGAACAAGTCAGAAATAATCTCCCAGACTGGCCATCCCCTGCAAGGGGCCGTGTGTAGTGTGTATTTTCATCTCCCTGTGTATGAACTCCATTCTCATTTTTGTGTGTATTTTTTTCCAGAATGCCAAACTGGGGAGGAGGCAAGAAATGTGGGGTGTGCCAGAAGACCGTCTACTTTGCCGAGGAGGTCCAGTGCGAGGGCAACAGCTTCCATAAATCCTGCTTCCTGTGTAGTGAGTACCGCCCAGACCTGCCAGGGGACCTGGACAGGCCTGCCCCCACAAGCTCGGCCTGTCGACACCCCAGGGAACTGGTCCCTGGGGATGTAAACAGCTTGACATTTGGCCGAAGCACAGCCGGGGAGGGAAACACTTAAGGGCCTCTTTGTTCCCTTCAGAAGCTGTTTTCTGAGGGGTGAACTGGCCAGAGCTGGTGGGGGTGGCCAGGGTGTGTGTTGGGGTGGGGGTAGGGGGCAGGGCTGAGAGCCAAGCTGGAAAGGCTCACTCAGGAAAACTTTCCACTCTCCCTTTGTTCCGGCCACTCTCCTATCATTTTTCTGAGAGAGCCGCTTTTCCACCCAGAGTCTCACTAGCTTTCCAGTTACCTTCGTTAGGTAAAAGAGGCCTCCACCCTGTGGTGCAGGTCAGAGAGGAGGAAGATGAAATCTCTCACTGGGGCACAGGGGCAGCAGGGTTCTCATCCCACCCATCCATCATGGAGGGGAGGAAGAGCTCCCAGTCCATTGCTCTCTGCTCCCAGTGATCCAGTGTGAGCCGCTCTAGCACCTCGATGGCATAGAAAACCATGCGCAGGGCACAGAGCAACTGAGGGAGGTCGGCTTAACCCAGGAGCCGTGCCCCTCTGACACCGCCATGGGTCTGGTACCTGGCCAGGTGATGTGTCCTGAAAGTGGAGACTTGGAGAAGTTTCTCCTCAAGTCTTTTTTTTTTTTTTTTTTTTTTTAAGATTTATTTACCGAGCGTGTTGGCGCACGCCTTTAATCCCAGCACTTGGGAGGCAGAGGCAGGTGGATTTCTGATTTCTAGGCCAGCCTGGTCTACAAAGTGAGTTCCAGGGCAGCCAGGGTTATACAGAGAAATCCTGTCTCGAAAAACCAAAACCAACAACGACAAAAAGATTTATTTATTTGATGGGCAGTGGTGGCACCCAGAGGCAGGCGGCTCTCTCAGTTCAAGGCCAGCCTGGTCTACAGAGTGAGTTCTGGGACAGCCAGGGCTAGAAAGAGAAACCCTGTCCCGAAGAAACAAAAACAAAACCAAAACAAAAAGATTTATTTATTCACTTAATGTATGATGCATTGTAGCTGACTTCAGACACACCAGAAGAGGGCATCAGATCTCATTACAGATGGTTGTGAGCCACCATATGGTTGCTGGGAACTGAACTCAGGACCTCTGGAAGAACAGCAGTGCTCTTAACTGCTGAGCTGTCTCTCCAGCCCCTCTCCTCAATTCTTAATTTTTTTTTTTTTTTTTTGTGTGGCCAGAGCAGCAGAAGTCTGGTGTAGCAGCCGTTTTGTTTGTTTGTTTGTTTTTTTGTTTGTTTTTTGTAGGCCCGACAGGAGGCAGTAGGAAGCCTTGGTTAAGCCTCAGTCTTCAGAGCCAGTCTGGTCTGATCAGGGCTGGGATTATAATTTACTATTGTTTGCGTGGTGATGGACAAGTTACTGTGAGAACTGAAGGGAAAGGAGTTTGTAAAACTAAAGAAGCACAAAGCCGTGTGAGTGTTCAGTAAATATAGAAACTCACACAGGCTCATTGATAAGGGCGCCACGGCAAAAAGGAGCTCTGGAGAGCTCCTGGGAGCTGAAGTCCCAGCCCATCTGAGACCCAGGATCAGTAGCCAGGAGCTCAGCCCATCTGGTTTGATCTCGAATGTGTATTCACCTGACAGTCACATCTCTACCTGCTGCTGAGCAGGCCAGCCTGGCACCACCCAGCACTGGTGCTCACTCTGCCCAGCAGGCCTGGCGGGCCAGTCCCAGGGTTCGTGTGATAAATGAGGAGATGACAGGCTTTTGTAGAGCTCTGCTGGCTTCCAGCCTGCCAAGGAGGCCGCAGACAGCAGCAGCTGGTCCTCAGCAGCTCATCATGTGGGGGCTTTTCAAGCCTTTATCCCCACCCCGCCCCCTCCCCCAGAGGGGGTAAGAGACAGCTTGGTGCCACTTGGGAAGGGGGTCTGGACTTCTGGGCCTGAAAGGCTCCTCTCTGTTTCTTAATCATGGACTAAAAGGGACCAGCTGTGTCCAGAGCGCCTGCTAAAGTCCTAATGTGAAGGTCTAGCTAGCTTCTCGTCAGGCGTGGATGGAGGTCAGGAATTCAGGGGGTGTCCTGGAAAGGAAGGAACAGGGCCTGGGGCAGGGTGTGAGGAGGTGTCAGGGATTAGAAGCCACTGCAGAAAACCAGGTTGAGGAGAAGCTGCTATACAGCTGTTACTTTAGGGCTGCAGACCTTTGGTGGGGGGAGTGGGGGTGGAGGGGTGGGAGATGGGGGTATGAGAGGGAGTGGGGAGGGTGGGGGTGTCTAACAACCCTTTCACAGACCTTTGGAGAACACACACACACATACACACACACACACACACACACACACACACACACACACACACACATATATATATATATATATATATTTACATGATGATTCATAACAGTAGTAAAATTACAGTTATGAAGTAGCAACAAAAATAATTTTATGGTTGGGGATCACCACAACATGAGCTGTATTAAAGGGTCGCAGCATTAGGAAGGCTGAGGACCACTGCTCTAGGGGATAGTTTGTGTGTGTGTGTTGACTTGGGCCTGTGTAGTTCCCAGGGGTCAGAGCTCTGGGCTGACCAGGAGTCCTGAGCTCTAGGCATGCTGGGATTATATCCCCATGGTCTTATCCCTAGTACCCCAGACAGCACCAGTGCATGATGGGATCTCACCTGAGACTTGGTCAGGACTGGGAGGAGCATCACTCTCCCTTCCAGTCAGCTGGTTGATATGTCTGCCTTGAATCCATGGTAACCACGGAGTCAAAGGGTTTCTCCTCCTCAAGAAGGGAGAGGCCAGCAGGTTCTGGCCTGCATGGCAGTTGGAGCTGTTTTGTTAGCCTAGGATAGATCCTTAAAAGAAGGTCTGTTAGTTCCAAACCTTGGTCATAGATTCAATTCAGTTTGTCACCCTCGATATACTTTCCTGGAGGCTTAGGATAGGTATGAGGAAGCCAGGATGGTGCAATAGGAAGGATAAGAGGACTAAGTCTTCCTCGGTTTGGCCTGAGGCGAGAAGCTTACTGTAAGCCTGCCTTCACCTCCACTCTTTCTCCCATCAGTTCAGTAGAAAAAGATGCCTCTTCCCCCTAGACAGCAAGTAGATAATAGGTGCAGCTTGAGTCCAGGCCTCTAGGAGTCTTCCCTGAGGTAGTGTGTCCAAGCCTGAGCAGCCATTTCTGTGGACAGGAAAAGCCTGTCTGTCTCAGTCAGCCTTGTGCTGGAGGCCAATGGAGGTCTGTGGTGGACCCTAAGCTGTCCCCCAGTCTCTCTGAGCACAGGAGAAGCCCAGAGCCACTCTGACCCCCAGGCTAAGGCTTAAGGTCAGTTTTCACTTTCTACTTCTTGGAAGAGTGACAGCCTGGCAGAAAACCAGGACTGGAAATCAGAGCTGGGATCAGGCCTGGTCTTGCTTCTGGAAGACTCCGTGACCCTGAACAGTTTTGTGGGTTTTGGTTTTCCTTCCAGAGACGGTTACTCGCCATCTTTGGGTGTGGTGAGTGGGTGCCTCTTTTCCATATTCGCACAGAGCATGGAGCCAGGTAGCCTCTGGAAACAGTTTCCAGGCAATGGGCTTCAGTGACCTAGGGTTGTTGTTTTGTTTGTTTCTGTTTTTGCTTAACCTGATTTGGTAGACATTTACTCAGGTCTTCCTTGAATGAAGGATAATATTCAAAATTTCCCTGGCCAAGTTTTTTGGGCGACCCCACAAGTAAACCCCTCCTAGCATTACTTGGGTGGAAGGGGAGGAGGCTATGGTGGGGCTATAGTGGGTGGGGCTGTACCTCTGAGAAAACCAAGGTAACGCAGAAAGGAGCAGGCGGTCTTGACCAGTATGGGGGCAGGGGGGCATTTACAGGCATGGGCTTTTAGGTCCTGGCTGGTGTCTCCAGTGTCAAGACACTGTGCCTTGGTTTGAAACACCAGCCAAAAAAGGTCTTTTCCTCTTTAACCATTGCTCTCTCTGTTTTCTGCCTTCCCTACGATTTTGGAATTCCTGATTCAAAGTAGGTCTAAGGGAAACAGGTCCCGGCTGGGCTAGTTCCTGACTTCCCTCCCTAGAAGGGAATGTTGGAGCCTTGGCCCAGTTGTTCTCCGCCTTGCCTTAATGTTCCCGGGAGCCAAGCCTCAGGGGAGGTGGTGGGAGGTTCCATATTTGGGTGGCCGAGAGTACTGGAATGAGGTAGAGATCTCAAGTCCTGGATAAGAGAGTCCTTATTTAGCCTGAAGTCCCCAACCTGGGACCCCCTCCCTGGGGGAGGGCTGGTCCTTTAAAGGCCAAGAATGGCAACTGGTAAGGAAGTTTGGCCTCTCCCTTGGTGTCTGTAGACGTCTGTCCAGCTTCAAAGGAGGCATTCTCCGATGCTGTTCAGTTGGGCAGACTCAACTCCAGTATTTAGGGGATATTAAATTGAGTCCCCTGGGAGAAGTAGGAGGCAGGATGGAGGCAGATGCTCTGTTCCATGGTACCACCTGTACACAATGCTAGTGTGGATAGCTGGCATTTATTGTGAACCTATTTTGCGTAGGATATTGAGTCAGGCATGTCACATCTGAGATCTCACTTGATTTTCCTGACTGCCTTTTAGGGCCGATAAGATTAGCCACACTCATAAATGAGGACACAGAGCCTAGAAAGGCAAACTAGTTTGTCCCAGCCACCTAGATGGAACGGAGAGCCAGGGTCTGGTTCCAGACTCTCCACGGACCTTGTATGTTGGATATCTGGCACAGCGCATTGTGAGAGTAACAGGAAAGTGTTCACAGCTTAAAGGTTTTCTAGCTCACTCCATCCCTGCCTCTCCTACGCTGTGACTCAGAACAGCTTTCCATTGTGTCCAGCCCCTCTTCTCCCTGTGGTTCAGTGACTTGTATCTCACTTCAAAACCCACCGTGTTCGGCATCTTCTCCACGTTCCATTTCTTTTGGGGGTGTACTACTTCACCTGCATTCCTGTTCCTGCTGTAATAACACCCCCAGATGTGTTCTTTCTGTGCCACTGCCAGAGACAGGAAAACCCTGAACTCCTTTCTGCCCTTCTGTTTCCTCTCCTATTGGGACACATGGTCTCTCTATCAAAGGCAGAATGAAAAACTCCATCTGGCTTTGATGGAGCCACAGAAAATTCTGTGGCTCAGGTCTGCCTAGGCTGTGGCTTCTGAACCTTGGGGCGCACTGAGACTTGGAGAGCTACCAGGGTACAGAGCTTTGAGGGAAACACCCCCAGATTCCTGGAGGCCAGCCCACTGGCCACCCTGCTGGTCTCCTTTTCTGCATGAGTCAGTCCAGTCCTGGGAGGCCCCCAGATGCATCTCACCATCCCCCTGTCTCCTCCGCAGTGGTCTGCAAGAAGAATCTGGACAGCACCACCGTGGCAGTGCATGGAGAAGAGATCTATTGCAAGTCATGTTACGGCAAGAAGTATGGCCCGAAAGGCTATGGCTACGGGCAGGGCGCAGGCACGCTGAGCACGGACAAGGGGGAGTCTCTGGGCATCAAGCATGAGGAGTGAGTACCAGTTCCCTTCTCTCTACCTTTGCTTGAGTTCTCGCCCTGTTCCTAAAATGGACACCAATGACACACCTTTGCTTCAACAGTGGAGGGCACTGATTTAAAAGGGAGAGATAGATATACATGGTGGCCCGTGCCTGTCATCCTCAGGAGGCTGAACCTGGAAGATCTTGAGTTCAAGGTCAACCTGAGCTACAAATAGAGACTGTGTCTAAATAAAATCCCAAACCGGGCAGGGAGAGGGGTCACTTGGTAAAGTCCTTACCGCATGAACATGAGGACCCGAGTTTAATCCCAAGCACCCAGTGTAAAAGTTGGGTACTGGCACTATGTACTTACAGTCCCAGCGTTGAGGAGACAGGAGGATACCTGAGACTTGGTAGTCAGCTTGTCTAGCCAAATTGGCAGGTTCCAGATTCAGGGAGAGACCTGTCCCCAAAAATAAGAAGGAGAGGAGTTAAGAAGACGCCTAATGTTGACCTCTGGTCTTCATATGTATGAACGCACACATACATGTTCACCTTAATTGCACACACACATGCACATACACATGCACACACACACACACACACACAGAGAGAGAGAGAGAGAGAGAGAGAGAGAGAGAGAGAGAGAGAGAGAGAGAGAGATCAAATAAAAGGAAATAAAAAAAGAAGAAATAAAATAAGACTACATGAAAGGAGGCCACAGAGTAGGTCTCTCTGAGGGGCTGCTGGGACAGCTAAGTACCTATAGTTTTACAAGTGCCAGAGCTGGAAGGGACCCTAAGAGTTACAGTCCAACTTCTTCATTTTATAATTGAAAATTAGAGGCGTGTCAGCCCCGCTACCCTTCACCCTTGCTCAGGGGAAGTAGGTTCCTTTGCTGGGCCATGGCCCAGCGTGTCACTGGATCTCCCCACTCTCACCCTCGGTCATCTCTGGCCTCTGAGCTGCTGGGAAAGGGTGGCTGTCAGCCTGGCCGTCGGCTCTGCCGTGGGGAAGTGGATGCAATGATGAAGACTCGCCAGACTTCAGCCAAGGTCATTGCCCTAATGGGAAGGCTCTGTCAGCAGATTTCTCCTGGAAAGAATTAATGATAGATGATTTATAGAAGTGAGGGGCAGGGTGGGGTGGGGGGAGTCTTAGTAAATGATGTGCTAAATGACTGGGGGCTTTAACTCTGCAATGAGGAAAGTGTGTGGTGTTGCCAATTCTTTGAGCTTTGGGATCTCAGAGGCCATGGTGGCCTTAGCTCTGATGGCCCTGTCCCTGGCAAGAGAGGGAAGGGTTTTACCACTGCACTGTTAGTCATCTTGCCACATGTACTTCTGTGTGTAGAGCCCCTGGACACAGGCCCACCACCAACCCCAATGCATCCAAGTTTGCCCAGAAGATTGGCGGCTCTGAGCGCTGTCCCCGATGTAGCCAGGCGGTCTATGCTGCCGAGAAGGTGATCGGTGCTGGGAAGGTAAGGCGCTGCAGGGCACGAGGGAGGGAAGAGGGATGTGTGCTTCCCAAATGTGAATTACAGAGCTGTGTGATGGATGACTCTAGATCTGCTCCGGGCCTGAGACCTGCACTTAGTCTCCTTCCAGAGATTGAGTGACCTGGCCCTGTGGGCTGCTTGTCCTGGATCCTAGAGAACTCACCCAAACCACAAACAACCATCTCCAGTGCCACAGATTGTCTGTGGTCACTTTGTAGGACATTGCTAAGGCTAAGGATGTAGGTGGATATTGAAGGGCCCATCCCCTAAGATTTCATTACTGGACTTTCTTCTCTCTTCTCTTCTCTTCTCTTCTCTTCTCTTCTCTTCTCTTCTCTTCTCTTCTCTTCTCTTCTCTTCTCTTCTCTTCTCTTCTCTTCTCTTCTCTTCTCTTCTCTTCTCTTCTCCCCTCCCCTCCCCTCCCCTCCCCTCCCCTCCTTTCCTTCCTTCCTTCCTTCCTTCCTTCTTTCTTTCCTTTTCTTCTTTCCCTTTTTTCCTTCCATTTCCTCCTCTTCCTCCTTTTCTCCTCCTCCTCCTCCTCCTCTTCCTCCTCCTCCTCCTTCTTTCTTCTTCTTGCTCTTGCTCTTGTTCTCGTTCTTGTTCTCTCTTTGAGACAGGCTTTCTGTGTGAGGCCCTGGCTGTCCTAGAACCAGGTTGGCCTTAAACTCAGAGAGATCTACCTACCTCTGCCTCTCCAAGTGCTGGTATTAAAGGTGTGTGTCACCAATGCAACATGGCTACGTTTTCTGAGAGGGCCTCTCAGGCTGGAGTGATGGCTCAGTGGTTAAGAACACTGACTGTTCTTCTAGAGGTCCCTGAGTTCAATTCCCATCAACCACATGATAGTTCACAACCATGTGATGGGGTCACATGCCCTCTTCTGGTGTGTCTGAAGACAGCTATGGTATACTCATATACATAAAAGATAAATAAATAAATATAACTAAGAGGGTTTCTCTTTCTAGGATGAAGATTTACAGCTTTAACTAGATTTTAGGAGTTTTGGTTCCAGAAATACATATTACAATTATAAAATACAATTATAAACCATCACGAAATACATATTTTGTTTGATGGAATGTATTCTGTCAGATGCACTCATATAACCCTGAGGACAGAGGTTTTCTGGGTTAAGGTTCTGTCAGCCTGCTGGAAGGGGTTTCCATATTATTTTTCATTCCTTTGCCTACCCTGTCCCTGTGCTATTCTGGAAGTAGCTTCCGGCTTCCATTCTGCAGTGCTCAAGGAGAATCACTCTAGACAACCAACTGTCCAAACAGCCTGGCAGTCATTTCCTTGATATTCAGGAAAGAGCAGGAGAGCCCTGGGGGGTTGCAGTCTTAGACTAAGAGTCAGCAGACCACAGAACACGTACCCTCAAGGAGTGTGGTCAGAGAGGACATCTGGATCTGCCATGCTCAGACAGCAAGTCAACGGACCCATGGTGCGTGGAGCCCGTGGCCAGCTCTTTTGGTTTGGCCCATGGCTTTGAAGGCCTTTTGATCTTGAGGAATGGCTCAGGAGTGTGGAACGGGAATGAGTGTTTGGGCCAAGTCTGGACCACGGGACCTCTGCATTGCTGCTGAGATTATCCCCATCACACAGACCAAGGAAACGGGAGTCCATAGGAATGAGTATTTTCTATGCCTGTATCTTCTAGCTAGGAAGCAAGCCAGGAGCCCAGCTAGGCTTGCCTGATTCGGAAGCCCTGCCTCTTACTACTGTTGACTTTACTATGGGCTACTTAACCTCTTTGAAAACATTTCTATACTTTCGAAGACAGGAAAGGGTTGTTAAGCCTACTGTGGTGATGAACTGTCTAGGCCTTCTGTAATCTGCTTGAATCTTGGTTTTTGCCATTTATTCATGAGCAGCCTCCCTGAGCATCAGTTATGCGTAATGAGGGCCAAGGGAGTGGAGCCATGATGAAGTGAGACCATGACTGCCTCACACATACAAAATGTTTTTAAGATTATATGAGGAAATACATGTGTAGTGGGCACTGTTGAGCCTTAAGTATCGTGAGAACAGGAGTCTGTCATGGCCACACATGCCTGTAATCTCAGACTGAACCCCCAAAAAGGAGGAAAAATAAAGACATAATAACATCAGAAGTCATCTTTTCCCTTTGCTTATGAAAGTAGGAAATTATTAAAGAAATACCCAGGAATCTCTATTTCCATGGCATAGGGTAGAGACTGCACTGAGGTCCGGCAGTAAATGCCTTTAATCCCAGCACTTGGGAGGTGGGTCTCTGTGAGTTTGAGGCCAGCCTGGTCTATAGAGTGAGTTCCAGGGCAGCCAAGGCTTCTGAGAGAAACCCTGTGTTGAAAAACAATGAAATAAAATAATTGTCCTGGGGAGTAGAATAATTTTGAATTCAACAGGAAATGAGAAGCAGCCCCCTGCCCCCCCGCCCCCCCCCCCCCCCCGCCCCAGGAGGCATTAGGGACAGTGTGCCTTTCACTGTGGGCTGAATGGGCAAAGACACTAAGCTTATTTCAGGAGTGGCTGGAAAGTCCAAGATGCTACTCTGGGTAGCCTGTGTATAATTCAGTCTTCTTGCAGTCTGGAGGGCTGGGGGAGCGGCTTCTGCTTTACAAAGAGGTTTGCTTGCACAGAACACTGAAGGAGAGTGAAGATGATCTGTCCATCCCATCTCGGGCCCCTGCTGCTGTCTT
This sequence comes from Mus caroli, assembly GCF_978045245.1. Classification (NCBI taxonomy): domain Eukaryota; kingdom Metazoa; phylum Chordata; class Mammalia; order Rodentia; family Muridae; genus Mus; species Mus caroli. Next base: position 132,342,995 of record NW_028227256.1, read on the forward strand.
TTGGGCACAGGAAGAGCTTAGGGGTGAGATCCAGTGGCCCGGAAATCTGAAGGCCCCAGCGGCTTTTCCTACCCTCCAGCCTGGGCATTGGTGGTTACACTGGGGAACTCACTGGCCTTACGTGGGGTACACCGGGGACCTCAGTGGCCTTACATGGGGTACACTGAGGAACTCACTGGCCTTACATGGGGTTGTTTTGTTGTCCCAGCTGCATGTGGCCAGCCTCTTCCACCTACACACCACCCGGCATGTCCAGATGTTGCTGATGGGAGTTGGTTGTTGAGTTGTGTTGTTGATGTGTAGCTGTGTGTGTGTGTAGCATGCACGCATGCATGCGGGTGTATGTGAATGCCATACAGACTTGAGTCCTGCCTCTCTTGAGAAACTCTTTGCTCTGTGCTGCCTTAGGGCACCTTTTGGAATCACAAAGGGCCTTCTGTGGCTTTCAATTGAGTTCAGTACACTGTAGACAGACCTTTTCTCCTTTCGGAAACCATACAGATTTGACTCAGGGCTTCCTCCATGCCTGGCCCCATGCAAGCACTTGACTCTGCGGAAGCCATTTAATTCTGACGGCTGCCTAGGCACCAAGTGCTAGAACCTTAGAGGCTGGGCTAGTCCAGGAAAATAACAGTGATGGTTGCCTGCTCTGTGGTTGTGTACCAGTCATCTTAGTATGAAATCCTCACATCCACTCTGCAAGATAAACAGAGACAGATAAATGTCTCCTTCGAGGACATTGGGGGTGGGGGTGGGGGGGCAGCCATTCAAGTAGCATGTGGCAGAGCCAAGATAAATCCAGAACCATACCAGTTTCACAGGCAGAATGGTGTGGTGAAGGCTTGCCTGCCCACCTGTGGGGGTTGCAGCTACCCAAATGGGATGTAACCCCCTTCTGTGGTGCAGCTGGAACCAGTGAGCAGGGAGCCATGGTAACACGTCACATCCATGGCGGCACATTACTAGTGTGCACTTGGTGCCTGGCCTGCTCCCTCTGCGTCTGGGCCATATTCCCCTAGCATCCCTGCTACCCCAACCTGACTTGCAAAATGCCTGTCCATGATGACATCTAATGGTGGGCTGGTCCCCTAGTCGCTGGCAGTGATGTTAACCATTTCCCCATTTCCTTTCTTACCTAGTCCTGGCATAAGTCCTGCTTCCGATGTGCCAAGTGTGGCAAAGGCCTTGAGTCGACCACCCTGGCAGACAAGGATGGTGAGATCTACTGTAAAGGTGGGTAGCTCCACTTCTCTCTGAAGATCTGAAGGCTGGAGGAGGCTGGAGACCAAGCGACTATGCTGTCGCTAAATGAACCAGCCCTCTTGCCTTCCAATCCAAGGGTTGGGGTGGCCTCTTCATGGCACAACAGGGAAACCAGAGAGAAGGAGAATGAGACTTGGCCAGAATCAGATGGAACACGTGCCAGGGATGAGGGTGGAGCCTAGGATCTTAATACCCGTCTAGTGACCGAAAGACAGCAAACGATTTACTCCCTCATTGAAATAAAGGGGACATGGTTCTCCTCACTATTGAGGCTAGGAGCACGATGGAGACGGGGAGGTGGGCACTGATGGGCTTTCCTCCAGAGACCAGGCACAAGGAGTGGTGGGTAGAGCTACTCTGGGGACAGGAGTACATCCTTACCCTTCTTTCCTCTCTGCAGGATGCTATGCCAAAAACTTTGGGCCCAAAGGTTTTGGCTTTGGACAGGGAGCTGGAGCCTTGGTTCACTCAGAGTGATGCTGCCACCGCCTGCGCACCCTGCTTACTCCTAAGCTTTTCATCAGCGGTCCATTCCCAAGCCTTGGACACCTCCGAGCTCCTCTCCCTCACTCAGCCCCGCTGCACATCACTAATGCCTTGGACTTGGGTATCTGGCTTTTTGTGGCTCAGGGATCTGCCTGAGCTCCTTCCCCACGAAGGGTTTCCTCCTGCCTGGCATTTGATGCCATTACCTTTAGGAGACATCTGTCTAGTCACCCCCTTTCCAGGTCCCTTTCCCCACACCTCACCCCCCACAGACCTCTGTTTCTAGGCTGAATGTCCATCCTCTACTGGCCAGGACACCTGAGCCCACATCTTTGGAGACCAATAGAGCAAAGCAGGAGACCTGAGGCAGGGAGGCAGAACCAGAATTGGGCTAGGGAGGGTTGTGGTTTTGGGGTCCCAGAGAGTCTCCTCTGGGTAGGCGGCTGAGTTCTTGGTGTATCTCAGTCTGGGGAGTCTGCAGGGAGGTGCCGATAGGATTGTGGGCCATCGGAAGGAGCTCCTTCTCTGGCCCTTGCCTTTGAATGTACAAATAGTATCTTTTACTTAGGAATGGAGAACAAGCCAGTTCAGAGGACCCCAAAGTCTAGAGATTGCCTGACCTCCTTAGGCATCAAGTTCCCAGTTTGATGGGCAAGGGAGATCCTATTGAATACCTTGAGCAAGTATTTACATTTATCAGTGGTCCAGATCTTGGAGTGGCCAATTCTAGTTCTAACCTTGGGCCAGGTGGCTGAAATGGACAGTTTCTGTTGCAGCAGGGTAGAGCTGTGTTCTAGCCACTCCTGAGGGTTCCTCTGAACCCCAAGTCCTCACTCCCCTCCAACCCAGACTCAGACCCTTCTTTCTTTACCCCACCTTTCTCTAGTAACCTTTACTACCTTGCCCACCCCATCCAGGCCCCAAGGTCGGGGGGTGGGGGGGACGGGTCTTGATGCTCCCCGGAACTGAGGGGACAAGGCTGTACAGCTGTTTGCTGCAAGGGCTGTAGGCATGGGCTGTTGAAGCTGATTTATCATCTGATCAATAAAGCAATTTAGAACTGAACTCTGCTTTCCTGTCTGTCTATGGGGGCCCTGCCACACCCTGGAGCCAGTTCTGGATCAGACCAGAACAATCTCAGCAAGGCCTAGTAGAAATGAACCAAAAAGAACCACTCTGGAACTTTCTATGGAATGTTTACTTTTTAGTATCGATTCTAAGGGAACCAAATGACCAAAGGCCATGGCCTCACCCTGTTTGCCCACCACAGGATGTGGGAATTTTGTGGACTTGGCTTTTGAAAGGCTCAATTTGGTCCCAACAATATGTTCAACACTTTAGCTTTTGGAAAGCCCCCTGTACAGAGAAACTCAGCCAGAGGAACGTCCTGTATCAACTCCAGAAGTCTCACTTCTTGGAAAATGTGTGTGTGTGTGTGACATTGGGGGGAGGCAGAAAGCTGTCTGTTTTTCTCTTAGGGCCCCACAACCAGGTACACGGAAGACCAGGCTTGGGAAATAGGCTTGTCTGAAGGGTTGTAGTGTTGTTCATCATAGGCACACCCCTTGTACCCAGAGCTAGGCTGTGCCAGTCCATGAAAATGTGCCCACACTGAGTTTTTCAAAGCAGTGAGTAGAGTTTAAACAACAGGTCTTATGCTTGTATTAGCTAAAGGATCAGGCCAGCAGTGCTCCTCATCGGACCTACCTACACCACAGCACAAGGCAACACCTGCCCAACAGCTGGAGATCTAAGAGTGCCAGTCCTAAGTGGCGCGGACAGCTCCCAAACAGGTCTCAAGACCCACAGGAAGTTCTCAGGGACACAAATGGATCCTCCTACCCTGGGCGGGACCCACAGAGCACCAGGATGCGTGCCTTTGGCGTCCAGAGGTGGAGACAGGCTGCCCTCTGCTGGCCGCGCAGGCAGGACTCCGCCCAGCACAGTGCTATCAGGCAGGCCCTGGTACTGCGTGGACGGTGGGAAGTCGCAGGGATCTATCTGCAGGCGCCGAGCTTGCTCTGTACCTTTAGACACCAGGTGGCGCTGTGGGGTCAAGGCCAAAGACAGCCACTCCATTTTTTTTTTCTTTTTCTTTTCTTTCTTTCTCTTTTTTTTTTTTTTTTTTTTTTTTTTTTTGGTTTTTCGAGACAGGGTTTCTCTGTATAGCCCTGGCTGTCCTGGAACTCACTTTGTAGACCAGGCTGGCCTCGAACTCAGAAATCCGCCTGCCTCTGCCTCCCGAGTGCTGGGATTAAAGGCGTGCGCCACCACGCCCGGCGTTCTTTTTTTTTTTAAATTTCATTTTATTTTCGTTAGCTACTCCCTTTCTGCTGTGGGTGTTGACGACCCTGTGCTTCTGCGAGGGCATCTAATCTTCCCGGAAGGAGGTGTGCTCTAATACTGACCTGTGGCATTCCAAACCACGAGAATGACCAAAGGAGAGAAGCAGACAGAATCTCCCTATTTCCACTTAAGGGAGACCTCCAAATGGTCCAAGATGCCCTTAGGGGAAAGAATGGCATGAAGGACGCCCAGTTGCGCGAGTGCCCTGGACCTTTAGGGTGTGGTGGAAGAAAGCTGCGTGTTCTGATGGAAGGAGGGGTTAGCTCCATCAGTCTTCCTTCAAGACCACAGTCTGGGTCATCTAAAAGGGTGGCTTCCATGGGGGGTCAGACTGCAGCGATGAAGGCGAATGCATTTGGAGATGGAGGCAGGAAGAAAGTTGAGTTCAAAGCCAATTTTGCTACAGAATAATTTTGTTACAAAAGTGTGTGTGTGTGTGTGTGTGTGTGTGTGAGAGAGAGAGAGAGAGAGAGAGAGAGAGAGAGAGAGAGAGAGAGAGAGAGATTTATGTGATTTGCTATCAGGTGTTTGAGTAATCCCCAAGTCAAGAGTACATGCTTTGTGAAAAACAGAAACCCAATGAAGGAACAGTCCCCAGCATCCTTAGACCCTGGTGAGGGTGAGGGTAATTTGAGAAACTGAGCAAAGACCCTTGGGAACCAATCATTGGGTGGTTCTCCTTCCTCCAGTCCCTGGTCCTGCCTTCAAACACACACACCTGTTATGAGAACCACTGCGGAGGTGTGGAGGGGTGCTTTTAAAATAGATCCCAGATCCACCCTATAGATTCTGATCAGGTTGGGATGGGGCATGGGAAACTGTATTTGAAAACTGTGTTTGCCTGAGATGACACTCATAGTCAGCCCAGGCTGGGGCACGTGGAGGTTACGCCAGCCTTGCCAGCCTTGCCAGCCTTGCAGCAGGGGAGCCCTCTCCCCTGTAGCTCACTTGCCTTAGGATTCATGATTACAGGAAGGTCTGGAGCTGTCTCCCACCCGTTGTTATGCCGGGAGAGGACTTTACCTGAACTTTTTGTTTCTGTTCTCCACAGTCCATGAGACCAGGTCTAGACTTCTCCCACCTGACAGCCCTCAAAGCTTTGAAAACAGCTGCCCTCCAGTCTGACTGGGCTCCTCTTTAACCCCATCCCCAGAGAGGTACCAGATGCCTTGAGGGTCCTTTTAATTAGTTGAAGAAGAAAGAGGAGTTTTCAGTATAGCTCTGTGGTAAAGCACTTAGCTAGCATGTGTGAGACCTTGGATTCACTCCCCAGAAGAACTGGGCTGGGGGCACACCTTGGCACTTGAAGTACTTGGATGTGTCAAGGCAGAGCCATTCTGGAAAAGGCCTATAGACTCTCTTGAGCTAGACTTCCTTCTTGGTGTCTCCTTCTTTTGGGTAGTTTGGAAACAAACTTGATTCTGTATCACAGACTATTCAAAGATCAAAGACCTTCAATGACCTTTTGAGATGGAGTCAACTCATTTATGATTGACCAAACTAAAACCAGGAACCAGGGTACAATTTGGGAACCAGTTCAAGGTCAAATGGCAGAACAGGATCTGCATAGAACCCCCTGACCCAGGACTTATCCCTATACTGTAGGACTGTCTATAGAGAAGCTGGCTTGTGTTGGGAGGTGGAAGGGTGGCCTTAGAGCAGAGAGCTAGAACTATAGTGACTGTTAGTGTTTATGAAGCCTAATTTGGATGTTGTCTTATCTGGTGCATGTGCGAGCACTTGGAGTCGAGTGTGATACCCTGCCTTATAGAAGAGGAAAGTGAGAGTCAGTGCATTTTTAAATGACTTACTCAAAGTCTCTGGCAAGTGGTGAAGCCAGGATTGGAACCAGCTGTGTAACTTTGGGCCAGCCTCCTCCCCTCTGGGTGTCAGCGCCTCGTTTGTGAAATGAAAACGTTGGCCTAAATTAGTGCCGGGGAAGTACTTCCCAGGCTCTGATGTGCATACACATCTCCTGGGGAATCTTGTAAAACACAGATTCGAGTTCAGTAGTTTTGGGTGGGGCCTGAGACCGGATGTCTCTCACAAGCTCCCAGGGGAAGGTGGTGCTGATGTTGCGGATCCAGAGACCACACCGGAGCAGCCAGGCTCCAGGGGACCCACCCAGCTCTGATGTTCTTTGTTTATGAGCTTAGGAAGACTCACCCCAAAGGCCTTGAAAATTCAGGAAGTAGATTATCCTGACTGAAGATCTTAGTGGGCACTTTCCATGTCTGGACAAGCCCTTGTGCCTAGTCTGAAGTGTCTATTCCTGACCCTTCTATACTGCCATCTGTTGACCTTGGACTGACATCTGCAGAGTGTTCAAGGGCTTAGGTTAGTGCCCGGACACTTACTGTCCCCTATAATAGGTATAAAGAGGAATACCCAAGATCTTGGGGCCACCCACCATCCCATAGTCTTTTTAGGATTCTTCATAAATACCTACCAGTCTTCTGAGTGCATGGTAAGGCTATATTTTTCCTCTCCTCTTTTAACTTCGTTGTGGCCATGCGCCTTACTCATGTGTTTAAACAGATCAAAGTGACTCATAGAAATTTCTGTACAGAACTTTTTTTTGTTTGCTTGGTTGCTTGAGGCAGAGTTTTGCTACATTGCCCAATCTGATCTGGGGCTTGCAATCCTCCTGCCTCAGCCTCCGGGGTTGCTGAGACTGTAGGCATGCATCACTATATACAGAATGTTTGTGGCTTGTTTCTAAGACACAGCTTTGCTGTGTAGTCATGGCCACCCTTAAACTCATGGTCCTTAGCCTCCCAAGAGTTGGGATTACAGATTGTTTAGAGCTCTTTAGAAAGTGGGGCTGGAGAGATAGCTCATACGGCTCAGGTACAGGCATGTGGGGTTTACTAACAATTTCAGTACTAGGGAGCCAGAGATAGGCAGATACCTGGTGTTCACTAGGGAGTCAGCCTAGCCTAAGCAGTGAGTCTTAGGTTCAGTGAAAGACTCTGTCTCAAAACTCCTGAGGATCCGTACCCGGGTGGACTTTTGGCACCGACATGCATGCCTGTTCACACACCTCACACAACCATGGGTATACACTTGCACATGTGCACACACACAACTCTTTAAGAGCTGTTCTGTGAATCTTTATGTCCCCTTATGCCTCCCAACGAGGAAGGGAACAGGTAAGAGGGTTACCTGGCTGAGGTGGAGGGGGTGTGTCCCTGAACCTATGAACTCCACCTCTCCTGCTTTGTCAATCCCATGAAGAGAACTCAGATTTCGTCCCCCTGGAGCTTAGCCTGAACCTGACTCAAGGGACCCTCCGTGATGCTGCAAGATCAGCTCTAACTTCCTCTCCTGAGCCCCTCCAGCCACATGTTCATCTCTTCTTGACCTTGTACTCAGACCGGACACCTCACAGCCACCTTCTCTACCTGATCATGGAACCTGGGAACTTGCCCATCTCGAAAGTGACAGGAACGTTCAGAATTCTGGTCGTGAAGCATCTGGAAGTCAGAGGCAGGAAGAAGCTGTGAGGAACGTCTCACCTAGAAAGACTTGGTGCAGACTCCTTCCCTGCCATTTCCCCTCTCCTTGCCCTGTCCCCCATGCCTATTTTAGGAACCTTCTGTGAAGGTCAGCTCTCCAGAAAGAGAGGAAGTCACCATCAAGTACAGAGACTAGCAGAGCTGGAAGGATACATGCAGATCACACCCCCCTCCCCCTCCCCCGTCAGTCCCGCAGTACCAGTGATGTGCTACTTGTTACTATTCTGAGTGCTAACTTATGAAAAGCAAAAGCAAAGGCTTGGTAGGAGCCAGGACCAGCTCAATTGCTTGTCTGGGGCAGACCTGGGGACCAGGAAGGTAGTGAAAAGATATCGTCCTGTTTTGAATGTTTTCAATTAAAAAAAATGTATTTAAGGCACGTGCCACAAGACAGTTTGTTCCTCAGTGTTAGAGCACAGAAGGGGACCGCATTAAGACTGGAATAAAGCTGAAACTTCCCTGTCACCTGGTTTTGCTGTCATCACGTTTGTGGCCCAGCTGGTGGAAACAAACCTACCATCCTCACAGGAATATTACAGATACGTTTATGCACAGGACATCGTCTTGATAGTGGCAATGAACAGCGGTGCTCCTGGCTTGTGTGTTTGCCATGTTATGGTATGCTACACGTTAAACCTGCTCACAGACGACAAGCTCACCTAACGACAAGCTTCAGAAGGTCTCTGTCACTGAGCAGTGAACGAAGTGTTGCGTGCATCTAAAAGAGGGTTTCTCACCCCATTCCCACGAGAGACCCCTTCACGCCTGAAACATTTTTATGCAATCATAGGTATATAGATATGTAAAAATGTGTACAAATCAAATATTCACTGATAACAAATCAGTAACTGATTTAAAACTATTCTTTGGTATATACTATTCATTAAATAGAACAAATTTGCATTCCCTTGAGAGGGGAGCACTTGTTTATTTTTGCATAAGGAACTAAGTCGTGGCTGAATATTTGGTACTGCCGGGCATAGAGCAGGGTCAACATTTCAGAATGGCCTGGCATTTGGCTATTATAATCATCCAAGCTACTCACACCACTTCACACAAACACACCATCCAAAATGATAGCTGGACATTTAGGGCCACTTTAGAAATGGTTGGAAATTCTAATTACAAACCAAAATGCAATAAAGGTTTTTTTTGTTTTGTTTTTTAAGAGAGAATTAAAAAAAAATTAAGCCAGCAACTCAAACAGTAATTTTAAAATTCAAACATTCCTGGTTAGTGAGATGGCTCAAAGGGTAAAAATATTTGTTCTTTGACTCCACAAGTATGAGGTAGCACACATGTCATTGTGCTTTCTCCACTCAATAATTAAATTCAAACATTCTAACAATACAATCCACTGATAATACTAGCTAAAAAACCTACATGCTCAGAACTGTTAGCTGTGATTAAGCCAACACCTTTGTATAAGAGCCGAAATCTCTTTTTTTTCCCCCTCCAGACTGGGTTTCTCTGTATTGCTCTGCTGTTTTGGAACTCACGCTGTAGACCAGGGTGGCCTCGAACTCACAGAGCTCTGCCTCCCTCCACCTCCTAAGCAATGGGATTAAAGACGTGTGCCACCACTGCCTGGCGAGCTGAAAACACTTTATGCATTAAAAATACTGCAGTTCAGCCGGACGTAGTGGCGCACACCTTTAATCCCAGCACTTGGGAGGCAGAGGCAGGCGGATTTCTGAATTCAAGGCCAGCCTGGTCTACAAAGTGAGTTCCAGGACAGCCAGGGCTACACAGAGAAACTCTGTCTCGAAAAACCAAAAAAAAAAAAAAAAAAAAAAAAAAAAAAAAAAAAAACAAACTAAACTGCAATTCATAGCATATAATATTCTCGAGTCTGAGTCAAGGTGTTCCAGCAGGGTAAACGGCCTCCAGCGCATGCGCAGTGAGAAGCTCAGCTGTCTGCTAAGGATCATGGCTGTAATGAAGTTATTAGATACTATACGGATGCGTGCTGCCAGACACACCACAGATTCCTATTGTGCTTGATTTTGTGTTAACTTTTGGCCACTTCATGCTCAGAAACCTTTTAATCTCACCAAGATATCCACAGCCCCCATACTCAGTTATACAAATCGCATACAGGGTTGGGGCTCAGGTTGAAGGCCCTGTGGTTCAAAGCACGTTGTTGTTATTAAAAGAGAATGGTAGGGGCTGGCGAGATGGCTCAGCGGGTAAGAGCACTGACTGCTCTTCCGAAGGTCCTGAGTTCAAATCCCAGCAACCACTTGGTGGCTCCCAACTACCTGTAATGACTGTAATGAGATCTGACACCCTCTTCTGGTGTGTCTGAAGACAGCTACAGTGTACCTATTTATAATAATAAATCTTAAAAAAAAAAAAAGAGAGAGAGAGAACGGTAAGAAACTGAAAATGCTTGAAATGGGGAGAGTTGCCCAGCAGGCAGGTTAGGAAAGCTACTAGTTGCTTTGGGCCCCTAGCCTGTTCTGGTTACATCTCTGCTCTGTGGTCCAGTGACCTGGAGGGCCATTCTGGGGCAACCCTTTTGCTTCTGCAACATGGGCATCCAGATGCCAAGATGGCATGGGAAAGGGGAAAATTCTGCAGGCCTCAGCCTGAATCCTGAGCCCACAAATCCAATCTCTGTCAGACCCAAGCTGGGATCAAATGCCTTCAAGTCCAGACTCAGCCCCATCAGAGAGGGGCAGTGGGCGCTCTCAAGACGAAAGGGATCCCTGGTGAATCAGGAAAGTTATTGGGATGGAAAGTGATTAAAGGGCTGAGCGTGGGAGGGGATTTCCAGTCAGAGAGACAGGCCCAGGAGCATGCCCGGGCTGGTCAGCTCCACGGTTGCTGCCCACTTGAGGTCTGTTGCAATAGTGCCCATAAAATCCAAGTCATTAGAGACTTGAAACTTGGGCCGGTTTTCAAAAAAGCAGAGACTGGAGGAAACCCCAAAGCCCTGGACAAAAAGAGCTGTACATCAAAGGAGAAGGAGAGGATCAGAAGTGTGGGGAAAAGATCTGCTGGGGTGAGAGAGGAAAGCAGGGAGGAACCAGGGAACTGGAGGTTAAATACAGAGAGGGGGCAGGGTGGGGCAGAGCTATGGGTGGACTCCTGCGCCATGTAGGTGAGCTACCTAGTTCTGATGAGCTAGGAACAAGGAACCAACTGAGGAGGGATCAACAACCATCCTCTTTTCTTTTTCTTTTTCTTTTTTCTTTTTTTCACCTATCTGGGGATTCTTTTTCTTTTTCTTTTTCTTTTCCTTTTTCTTTTCTTTTCTTTTTTTTTTTTTTTCACCTCTCTGGGGAGTTCCCGGGGCCCTGGGAACCAACCAGGCTTTCTTGGAAATCGTTATTAGCTTCACAAACCGGAGCTTGACAACCTTCAATTTACAGTGAGAAATGGAGGTGTGATCAAGGATGTGACTGTCCAAAGCTCTGTTGAGCTGGTGTAATTCCTCGAGTGTCCACTCTGTAGCCGAGCGCGCCTTCCAGTCAGTCAGGGGTCCATAGTGATTGCTCAGCATCAAAACCAGGACTCTGACTCAGTAGGTCTAGGGTGGAGCCTGGAATTTGCTTTTTTGGTGTTGCTGGACCTGGGTGTTTTAAAAACCATTGCTCTAAACTTTGGCTATCTACCTAGAGTATTTGGAGTAGTATCAATAATGTATAAGAAGGAGGCTCCTAGAAATTCATATTTTCTGGTCCCAGACCTCCTGAACCATCAACATTGGTCCCTAGCAGCATAAGTAAACCTTTCTGTTTCAAGGGCCAGGTACCCAAGGTGCACAGGGGAAACCGCCTCTATGTTTGCAGAGGTTGGCAGAGGGGGTGAGGAGAGCGTCTGTCTATTTGGTGTGATGCTGACATTCCCCAACAGGAGAGTCTGTTGTGCCTACCCAGGAAAACCCCACAGATGCCCTGAAGACAACAATCTCCAAGAATGCGTTTGAAATCAACCCTGCTTTCAAGTCAGTCATGGATTTTCAATTTCATAGAGAGTTCCTAATGTAAACTGGATGTTGGTGGCGCATGCTTGCAATCCCGGAACTAGGGCAGCTGAAGCAGAAGATCTCAAGTGCCAGGCCAGCTTGGGCTACATACGGAGACTGCATCTCCAAAAACCAAAATAAGAAAACCAAAGGGCAAACATCTTCAGGTTAGCCCACCCACACCCCACGGTTGTATTGGTCACACATCATTATGACGCTTTCCAGATTTAGCCTACACAGCAGAAGTGGGCTTCAGTTCATGTGGGGTTATGTTTCCCACCATGTTATGATTCTGATACTAAAACAGTCCCCATTCAACCACAAATTTTAGCCAGCTCTCTCATTTGTTTTATCTAAACATATTTATTTAATTTTATGTGTATGTGTGTGTGCCTATGTGTATGTCTGTAGCTCATGTGTGCAGAGCCTGTAGAGATCAAAAGAAGGGTTGGGATCCTGGAACTGAAGTTACAGGGGTTGTGAGCACCATGTGGATGTTGGGAACTGAAGCTGGGTCCTCTGCAAGAACCGTAAGGGCTCTTAACTACTGAGCAGTCTCTCCAGCCCCTCAAACTTATTATTCTTCATTGCATACGTGTTGATGTGTTGGGCACTTAACTAGGTTTGTAAAGGAAGCAAGATAGGTCAGGATTGAAAACTTTGAGTACTATAGAGTGATAATATTTAAAAGAAAAATAATTCTGTCCCTTGTCACCCTTTCTCAGAGGGACTATTAATGGTTGAGTCTTGGCCTTTAATTGTTGCATTTATGTATTTATTTATTTTGCGAGGGAATGAGGGAGACTCGTGGATGGCGTGGTGTGTGTGTGATTAGAGATCAGAGGACAACTTGCAAGAGTCTGTTCTCTTCTTCCAGCGTGTGGATGGTGGGGCTCCAGTCTGGTAGCAAATGCCCTTACCTGGTGGGTCACCTTTATGAGACACATTGAGACACGCTGTCACTATGTAATCCTGGCCAGTACAGAACTCACTGTATAGCCCAACCTGGTTGAAGATCTTGACTCTCCTGCCTCAGCCGCCTGTGTGCTGGGACTACAGATGTCAACTGCTAGGTCTAGCCAGCTTCCATAATATTTTAGGTGATATACTTAGACCTCTTTTAATTGGTTCCTTAGCTTTCAGCAGCATCACCCTGTTCCATCTCCCATTTTTTTTAGCTGTATTTTTCTGTTTTGCCCACTCATAAGTAAATGTTTACTGAGGCCAGCCTGGGGTGGTGGTGCACACTTCCAGCACTTAGGAGGCAGAGGAAGGCAGAGTTCGAGGCCAGCCTGGCCTACAGAGCAAGTTCCAGGATAGCCAGGGCTACAGAGAAACCCTGTCTTGACAAACAAAACAAACAAACAAACAAAAAGTGTTTACTGTGAGCCAAACAGCCTCTGATGCTGGAGCTATGAGGATGAAGAAGATTGTGAACTCTTGCTGGCATAAAGCCTATATTCTAGGACAGGACAAACAGTAGTCAAATAGGAAACATAGAGCTGAGAGGGTGATACAAGTGGAGCAGAGAGGGGGACATGGTGGGTCTGTGGGGAGCGGGTAGAAGGTTGAAGCAGGGTATTGGGGAAAATCTCATGAAAAAGGTAAGAGGATAAAGAACAAAGAACTGTGGGAGGTGGTAATGCAGGGATGCTCCCTTCAGTCAGAATGCAAAGTGCAAACAAATATCATGAGGAAGGGGGTTGAGGTTAGAAATCTAGAGCAGGTCCCAGACCAGCAGTCCAGAGGGCCTTGCCGGCATGTCGCTGCGTTCATCTTACTCATCACTCTTGTGGATCCTGGGCAAAGTGTATCATCATTTTACATAGTTGACTTTTTTTTTTTCTTTTTGAGACAGGATCTTACTATGTAGCTCAACCCAGCCTAGATGTAGACCAGGTTAGCCTCAAACTTGTGGCAGTCCTCCTGCCTCTGGAGTGCTGGGATTATAGGTGTGTATTATTATGGTGGATTACTTTAAATTTTTAATATTAATATATTTTATTTTTGAAAGATTGTTTACATTTATTTTGGACATGAAAAACCTTGATTTTTTTTTTTCCCTCCTTCCCCCTAGACAAAGTTTCTCTGTGTAGCCCTGGCTGTCCTGAAACTTGCTTTGTAGACCAGACTGGCCCGAAACTCAGAGATTTGCCTGCCTCTACCTTCTGGGTGCTGGAATGAAGGCGTGCACCACCACTGCTTCAGCCTTGCCTATTTTTTTGTTTTGTTTTGTTTTGTTTTGTTTTGTTTTTTGTTTTGTTTTTTCGAGACAGGGTTTCTCTATTTAGCCCTGGCTGTCCTGGAACTCACTTTGTAGACCAGGCTGGCCTCGAACTCAGAAATCCGCCTGCCTCTGCCTCCCGAGTGCTGGGATTAAAGGCGTGCGCCACCACCGCCCGGCTAGCTTTGCCTGTTTTATCCTTTTGTTTTTATTTGTAGTTATTACAGCTCTGCATCCCTCTGCCACATTCTACACTGTCGATAAAATTATCTTTACTGCTGTTCCTTTGTCTAGCAATGTATTACTCCCTGGCTTAATCTCTTCAAGTAAATGTTTAAAACAATAGCTCTGGGGCTGGAGCGAATACTCAACTGGAGAGCTGGCTCAGCTGAGTACTGACTGTTCTTCCACAGGACCTGGGTTCAATTCCCAGCACCCACGTGGTAGCTCACAAACACAGACATACATGCAGGCAAAGCACCAAAGCACATAAAATAAAAATAAATGATTAAAAAAATAAACCCAGTTACTTTGTTTGTTGGTTGGTTGGCTGTGGCTCTTCACCCAGCTGTGCATGTCCCTCCACAAGGTCCCTTCCATCCTTACAGTAAGTAGAATGTAGAATGGGACATTCATAGCTAGAGACATTCTTGGCTCACTCCCCGGCCCCTCCTCAGGGCATTTTGAGTCAGCCCCAAACAGCTGGACTCAGCTTGCCTGACGGGGCAGATCAGCTTTCTATTTGGTAGGGGGAAGGGGAGGCGGCAGCTCTGGGTTGCTACAGGGGACATGCTGTCCATCTGTCCCATGTGGGGTCAACAAGTCAGTAAGAGTCCAATCAGAGTCCCAGGACTCAACCTTTCTTCCCCGGGTCAGGGGTCTGGTTCCTGCTACTGGTGTAGTAACCCTGATGGGGAGGCATGCCCTGCACCCTCTGCTCTTAGAAACTTGATCTCAATATTTAATTAATACAACTCGGACCTGAGTGCCCCTCAGATAGGGCTTCCAGGAAAGATGCCAGTCCTGGGGGGAACTGAATTCTCTTTCCTAACCCCAGGAGGTCACGTGACTGCAGGGTCTCCAAGATGATTCCTGGATTCCAAAGACTGACTCTGGCCATTGGGACAGCAGTAGAGGGGCCCAGAGCATGATGCTCCACGGAGTTTCCTCCTAGGCCCCTTCACTCACTCTCTTGTTACCTGATGTCACCACCCTTTCCCTTCCTTTCTCCACCGTCTAGAAGCCTCTAACCCTCCAGCCAGTAAGGAAAGAGTGTGGGTGGCCATGTCATGCGTTACAAGGGCTCAGTGTTTATGGAGAGGCAGGGTGATGTCACCAGCAGATTCCAGGTCCTGTAAGCCACCATACATTCATGCCCTATACTCTGATTACAAAGCTGCAGGGTCCCGTTTAAGTTGTTTGAGTTCTCTGCCTTGGTTTTTTTTTTTTCCTCATGAGAAATGTGAGCAAAACACTATGCCCTATCTCTCATGAGAATTTAAAGCATGGAGGAAGGCTCTGTAAATTTTGTCTTGAGAATGATCCAGTAGTTATAGAAAGCATCACTGAGCGAGAAGGAAGCAGTAGAGATGGGCTCAATGGAGACACTCCTCCCGGCCCCACTCCCCACTCCCATTCCCTAAAGGAGAGAGGGTTGGTCAAGGCAGGATTCTGTCAGGTTGGTCAACTCAGCAGTCCCTAGAAGAAGCCTGAGGGGAAAGCCACACCATAGTGGCTGGCTGACAAGGGTCCCTAAGGGCACTGTCTAACCTCTCTCTTCGAGTGGCATTGTGGGAGTTAGGAGCTGAGGGACAGGGAGAAGGTCAGAGGGAGGGACAGACAGACACTGGGTATATGTACTCCACATACAGGGCTCTGGGTGGGAAACTGATAACTCTCTCCACAGCTGGCTTGGTTCTGCAGGGGAGGGTACCCCCGGCTCACCACAGAATCCTCCCTATGCCCGTTAGTTTTTCGACATTGAGGACCCAAACAGGAGGTGTGAGTACAAAGAGGTCTTCTTTCTGACTAATTATTTATCATGAGTCCCAGAACCTTTACGATTAACATGTCCATGAGTAGGTGTTTAAGAAAGTTTGGCCTGGAGGGGTTGACCAAGAGGGCCAGATGAGGGAGGCCCTAGGAGAGACATCTTTCTCGGGCTTCTGACCTTATATGATGGAAGACACAGTAGGAAGAGAGGAATAACTGAGTTGGCAGATCTGTCCCGGGTCCTCACGAATGGTCACTAAGTTGCTCTTCACAGCAATCCTACCAGATCAGAATAGATTAGTTATCCCATTTGATACAGGAAAGTATGGAAGAAGGTTAGAGCTATTGGCCAGGTAGGAGAGGAAACAGAACCAGGGAAGAGAGGTTTGAAGCCAACTGAGAAAAGCCTGTCTCCCTTCAGCATAGTGTCCCAGGAGAAGCCCATTCTCTGCTGAGAAGCCACAAGGCTGAGGGCTAACTGCAGTAGGCATGGTTGGGCTCCGAGTCAATGCTCTGCGAGACAACCCCACACCCACAGCACGTGTGTCCACTTCCCATTGATCCATCAGAATTTCTCTCTCCCCACTTTATACACACTATTTTCTAACGCCTGCCTACCTAAGTAGACGCAGGGAAAGGTGGGAGAGTAGGTTGTCAGATCTGTGGCCAGCCTCCCTTGAGCCCAGCAGAGAGACATCTGCTGATGATGGTGGAGGGAGCCAACACTAGCTTTTGGCAGAGGCTGGGGGACCAGAACTCTCGAGCTCTGAGAAGCAGCGGGTATTTGACACCCACCCTGCCATGGTGCCACTGCGTTATCGCCAAGCCGGCCCCACCCCAGGCCAGCAATGACCTGGCTCCTCTAGGAGACGATCCTCGGCCCTCCCCCACTTCTCCTCTTTTGCCCCCTCCCACTTCTGCTAGGTCCCGGGTGTGAGGCCGGGGTGAACGGTTGAGGCTGGGGGTCGGGTGAGGGGTTCGGAGCGGTGTTTTAAAAAGGGGCAGCCCGCAGGCTATTGAGTAAGCAGCCCCCTCCCGGGCCCGCGCTGCTGATGGGTGTTGGAGCCCCGCTGCAGCCCCGCCCCCCGGGGCCCTGTCCGGGCGGGTGCGCTGCGCAGAGGGGAGGGCCAGCGGGGCAGGAATGCGCGGCGGGCGGGCGGGCGGGCGGCGCAGGAGGCGAGCGGTGGAACATGTAAGGGCACATCCCGCCAGCAGCCGCCCAGCTCGCAGACGGAGCGCAGGGGAGCGGGCGTGCGGGCGGCGAGGCGCAGGGCACCGGGTAGAGGCTCGGGGAGGTCGGAGTGGCGCGCAGGGTTCCAAGCCGGCGGCGAGAGAGTAGCATCGCACGAGCCTCCCGGTCCCCGCTGTCTGCGAGGCGGCCCCGGCTGCAGGCTCGACTGCACAGGGAGCAAGGCCAACCAGCCCCAGGGCGCGAGAAGCCGGCGCTGTAGAGCCGGGACAGCCGGGATCGCCGCAGCCTCCAGCGCTGTGGGAACCTCGGGGTGCCCATGACGGCGGCGGCGACCGTGCTGAAGGAGGGCGTGCTGGAGAAGCGCAGCGGCGGGCTGCTGCAGCTGTGGAAGCGGAAGCGCTGCGTGCTCACCGAGCGCGGGCTGCAGCTCTTCGAGGCCAAGGGCACGGGCGGCCGGCCCAAGGAGCTCAGCTTCGCCCGCATCAAAGCCGTGGAGTGCGTAGAGAGCACTGGGCGCCACATCTACTTCACGCTAGTGACAGAAGGCGGGGGCGAGATCGACTTCCGCTGCCCCCTCGAAGACCCTGGCTGGAACGCTCAGATCACCCTGGGCCTGGTCAAGTTCAAGAATCAACAGGCCATCCAGACTGTGCGGGCCCGGCAGAGTCTTGGGACTGGGACCCTTGTGTCCTAAACCATGAGGCGTATCATTTTATCGACATGCCCCCCCTCTCCCATCTCCGTGCCCAGAAGACATGTCAGGTGAGTTCCAGAGCACTGAACCCTCTCTCTTCTTCCTCCTCTGCTCTCTATAGAAAACCAGGGGCTTTGGTTTCTATCCCAAAGCTGGACGATCCCAGAGAAGGTTGTTGGGACCAACAGAGAGCAGGATCCGAAGAGAATGTGTTTTTGGAAGCCCAGGCCCTTTGCCAAGTGAGCAGAGCAGGCCCTTTCCCGAGGGCGCCAGGCAGGAGGGTCCTAAATGTAACCCAAGTGTCGGAGAGGAAGATGGGTCCTAGGAGAGAGAGCACGGGTGGGATAGGTCTCCTTAGAGATTGGTTCACTCAACATAGGACTCCTGCGTTGTATGACTCTCTTCCAGAATGAATGCATGTTGGAGAATGTAAGCGTTGAACTGCGATGACAACTCACTACGGTGTAGTTATCGAAGGAGTTATAAGGGCTTGTGAACAAAACCATGCTGTCTTAGCTCCCTACCTGGGGCTTCAGTGGAAGGCTGGGCTGAGCCAATGGCTTCAAAAACTCATTCTTGATAATGGATCTGGGGCTCCAGGGCTGAGGTGTGGGAGCATAAAGGAGTGTGAGATGTGGAATGTGAGATGTGGCCAGGACATCATTGCAGGAATGATAGGCCTGGCCTATCCATGAGTGCTGGCCAAAGGCATGCTGGGCCAGAGGAGGAGAAGCTAGAAGAGGGATGGGTGGCTGAGAACAGGATGGGGCCATGCATCTCTATTCATGATGTCTTAATCCTCCTAAGGGCAGAAGGCAGAAGGCAGAAGGTTGGGGTGGGGGGGGGGTTGGTTTGTGGTTAGAATGGCTCAAGGGAGGGACCAAGAATAGAACCTAGAAGCCATGGCACTTAGCCGTGTGCCCTCTTCCCCAGATACTACTCCCTCCTCATGGGAACCAGAGCTGGGTCAAGGAGGGGTTTATATAACTCTGCCCTTAACTTCTCCAACGGAAGCTTTGGTCCCTCTGAACCCAGTTACACCACCCAAAGTATCTCATCCATCCCCTCTTCCATCTCCAGCAAACAGAGGTCAGGTTGAGACTCTGGTTTGCTGCCCTTACTATAGAGATGCTGTAAAGCAAACCCTCTGCGCTAAGAATGGGTCCACCTTGATCCCTTAGGACGCAGAGAGGGGCTGGAGGAAGCAGTTTCCACTGACCGCAGCATGTTATCATGTCATCAGCCTTCTGTCCATTTCTCCAGTCAATCTCTGGTCAAAAAATACTTGGGGGAAAAATGTTGCCCTAACACTCACAGACCTTTTTTTTCCTTGTCAATCATTTCCCAAACAGTATAGTTTAATGACAATTTATATAACATTACATTGTGTTAGGTATTAACAATAATACAGGGATGACTTCAAGCATATGGGAGGTTTGCATAGGTTATATGCAAAACTACACCCTGTTAGAGAAAGAAGCCCCCGGATTTTAGTGTCTGTGGTATGACCTGGATGGAACCTGTTTCCTGTGGATAACAGGAGTGGCCACATTATTTCCTTCTGTTCTGGTGTAGAAAAGGTTGAGAAGACCCGGTATGAGGCACACAGTAAACCAACCATCCTAACCACTGTTCTTGCTTTCCAGCTTCTCTGTCCACTTTGGTTGGTTGGGGCCTGATTACATGTGATGAGCCAGAAGCTATCAACATGAGGAAGATATACCATCATGGAAGGAGCCAACCAGCCAGAGACGGAGAGCAGAAGCCAGTAGGGGCTGAGCATGAAGATTCAGTTCCTGGACACTAAGACTGTTGTTATATCCAGCTCAGACCTGCAAGCCACAGGCCTGGCCTCCAGTATCATGATGGAGTACTTGGGCCTTACCTGGTCCAGCCCTTGGTTCTGGGTTCTGCAGACTGCTGTTTGACCTCTGGCTTTGAGACATGCCCAAAGAAGGGCTGTTCTTCATGGCGTGCCAGTGCCTCAGAACTCAGGAGGCCAGCCTGGGGTCCAGAAGATGAACACCCTACCTTAGGACAGCCACTGGACTCAGCTTGTGGAGGGGGGTCTGTTGGGCTGGAGTCCTATGCCTGGGGGGGTCTCCTGCTGCTTAGGTCCTTTTGGGACCCCCCCGCCCATCTGTACCCTTTCTTTGCACACTTCTTCCCTCACCCCTGTTGCCCTCTCCTCACTTCAGTGTTGGGCCTGGAGGGGGTGGGGGTAGGATAAGGGTTGGCCCTTTACCATTTCATGCTTATTCCAGAATGAAGAGGCCCAGTTCGTGGGCAGTAACCACGCTGTCTACTGAGTGAAATTCTTTTAAGTACAGGACACCTAGAGCTTTGGAGTATCTCTTCTCTAGTCCACAGGCTCTCTGAAAGATGTAACTTGAGGGGTATAAGCACTGTACCCCCAGTAGACATGGCCTCATTGGCCTAAGGAAGGAAGGGCCCCAGTGTGACTGAAGAATGTCAAGTCCTGCAGCTGCCTCTTCTGTAGAGGGTGACTTTGTCCCTACTAACCTGGGAAGTGACTCTAGTTTCCAGGTAGGCTTCTCTCCGTGTGGTTTACACATGCAGATGCACACATTAATACATACTTAAGACTTCCTTAGCCGTTTCTACATGGGAATCAGCAGAGGAATCAAGGCCTTGAGTTAGACAGAACCGGCTGTGGAGTGTCCCCTGTGACCTTTCCCAGTATAACCAGCAAGTCTCCCTCCCCTCCCTGATGCGGAGCAGTGACCTGCTTCAGAGTCTCTCCAGAAGGAACGAGGCCGAGGGAACGTACTTCTTAATCATTTGAAGTCTCTTTAATAACCTTTGGCTTCTCATGTTTCACCCCTTCTGGTGTCTCTTGTTTTTTAATCAAACTTTTCCTTTCTCCTGTCCGTGTCCCTCGGGCCTCAGAAGTTTCTCTCATGTGGGATGGGAACTGTATCTTACAGTCGAATATGGGTATATGGATGGGTGTATGGTTGACAGTTAACCATTATCTCACTTATTATCTCATTAGTCTACTACCACCCTGTGGATAGCTTAATCCCACTAGGTCAAAAAAAAAAAAAAAAAAAAACACATCATCTTCCATGCTAACCTAGATCAATGCTATAAAGGTTAGGGCTGAGCCAGTGTGCGCACTGTGATCCATTGATGTCTTCTTCGGGTGGGGAGAGTCAGCACTTTCATGCTTCAGGAATGGAGAGAAAGTTGCCATTCCTGCCTTGGCATAGCTGTTAGTGGGGAGGGGTTACTCTTCCTGTCCTTGTGAAACAGCCGACGATTCCAGCAAAGCCCAAGAATTGATCCTGGTGGTAGAGATTCAGGCTTAAAGAAGTGAGGCATCGGGCACTCAGAAATGGGGAAGGAAGACGAGCAGAAATAGTGTCTCTTCTTGGGTACTCTGATTTCCAATGGATGTGGAGAAGCAACAACAACAACAAAAAAGACAGACCCGATTTCCGCCCTAGGAACCCAGAGTTTAGTGGCAGACAAACCAATAGCAGCCGGTGCCAGTGGAACCGACCACAGGAAGCACTGGGCAGTATTTCCTTGCTGTTCAGTGTTGACCTCGGCAGAGCTGAGAGGGGTCATTGTGCCGCAAAGGGCAGCAGACACGGGCAGGGCAGAGCATCCAGGGCAGGGGGCAGGTACTTGCTTGGGTGATGGAAGCAGGCTCTGGTTTCTGACTGAAGCGCCCTACTTTTTTAGAGACTGAGCCTTGGTTCTAAGTGTGCTTCAGTTCTTGCCCAAAGCCAGCTTTGGTGTGTCCTTTTTGCTAGGTGAGTCCCAAGCTATCTAAAGTTCACCATTAGAGACCCTCTTGTGAACCTAGCACACAGCAGGCCTCTGGCACACATGTGTTGGTGGGGACTGTTAGAACAGAATGAATATTTACCACAGTTCTGAGAACCCTGGGTTCTCAGCTCTCATTGTAGAGAGAGGTCTGGTGCTCCCAGGACATATTATTTCAAAAGACCTTTAGGGGAGCTTTGGGCTTTTTAGCAGGGAAGGGGTCACATCGCAAGGTTGGCTTTTTTGCTGTGAATTTCCAAGAAGGAGCAGAGGCCTTCACCCTTGGAATGCCTGTTGTACTGCTGATAGGATAAAAGCCCCTTTGGTGACAGGGTCAGGGTGCCAGCAGACTCTCAGGAAGAGAGAAAACTGCCTAGCTGGGCCAGAGGACACTGTGAGGCCAGGGAGGGGCTGCTGCCACCAACTTCCCCCCTGCTCTGGCAGCCAGGGCCTCGCCCGGCCTGATCCATGAGTCATCAATGGGAAAATGAGACAGGGCATGTCTCAGCTGAACAACTGGAGTCCGAGGAGGTGGGGTGGGGAGGCTGAGGGGAGAAGGGATGGGCTCGTTCTGCTCTGGGAGAGCCGGGTTGGGAGTTGAGGTTTTGGCAAGAGTGAGCCTGTTGCAGGGAAAGAATGGAGAGAAGGTGGGAAAAGCCAGAGAGTCCAGAGCTGGAACTGCAGAAGAAAAGAAAGGGTGGATCTCCAAGGCTCGATAAGATTGTCAGCCGGAAATCTGGAGCCAGTGATAAGGCACCATGGGCAGCTGTGTCACCAGGGCCAGCATCCAGGGACCCTAGCAAGAATGCCAGGCTGGATGCCAGACTGCCCTGAGGCTGTATGGAAAGCTCTGGCTTGGGTGCCTCCAATCGACGGTTCCCATTTGCCCACCACAGTCCACCAGAGTGACTGCTATAAAATGCAATTGATTTCTTCTGCTGGCACCAGCAGCTGCTTGTCCCTTGCAGTGGGGGAGTTCCTGTCCTAATTGTTCGTTCTCTCTCTGTCTCTCTCTACCGTGCTTATGTTTGCACATCCAGGACTCCACAGGTAACTGTTCCCATCCCAGTACTAGTGAAGGTCACCTCACACAACAAACCATTTCCTCCAACTCCTCCCACATTTTGGTATCATGGCTCGGAGCTCTCTTGCTCTGAGAGAGCCTCCCCTGACAGCCCTGCCTGCAGGCTAGCCTGAGTAACCGCTCTTCCTGCCGTGTGGCCATTTCTTCTTTATTAGTCACACTGAATGCGATTGCTGGTTTGTATGTCTGCCTGTGCCAGTAGACTGGTTCGTTCTTGGATGTGTCAATTGTGTATCCCTGGTGTTCCAGATTACCCGTCATCCAGTACAACCTTAATCATAGCAATGGCAAGCAGTACATATGTTTCCCGTGTATTGGTCCAAAAGCTGCAGTTACCTATAGTGCTAAGGCATCTAAAACTGTAGTTAGTACTCGATGAGAGAGGTACTTGTCTTATATTAAGAAACCAGGACTCGGGGAGGCAAAGTGACTATTCAGAGTCACAGCAGTTAATAAGTGGTGCCGTCAGGAGTCGACTTAGTCATGGTGGAAATCAAAGCAGGTGCTATTAACCCAATGCCAAACAGATTAATTCTTACTGCATGAGTGATTGCTCAAATCAATGATTTAAGTCAGTTTTGCTGAGAGGAGGGAGCTCAGAGGAGAAGGAGCTCTCCTGTGTGAGCTCTGAGGAGTAAGCAACTTCAAAGAGCTGCCTGTGAGCTGCTGTGTGCTGGGTGTTCATGGAGAAAGTGACTAGAGTCAGCTCCAGGGACCAGGGCGGCACCAGGCTGTGTTGGTAGTACCTATAGCACTAGAACTTGGGAGGCTAAGGCATGACGATCAAGAGTTTGAGGTCAGCCAGGGCTGCACAGAGGCCCCTTCTCAAGCTCCCGATTCTACCCTAAACCCAAACCAGACAAAAACCAGCAAGGATGGGCTCTGAAAGCAGGGAAAGATCCAGTTATTTGGGCCATCGAAAAGTACAAGGCCAGAGCAGGAGTATTCTTAAGAGTGGAGGGGCAGCCGGGCGTGGTGGCGCACGCCTTTGATCCCAGCACTCGGGAGGCAGAGGCAGGCAGATTTCTGAGTTCGAGGCCAGCCTGGTCTACAAAGTGAGTTCCAGGACAGCCAGGGCTATACAGAGAAACCCTGTCTCGAAAAACCAAAAAAAAAAAAAAAAAAAAAAAAAAAAAGAGTGGAGGGGCCTTTGGATAGGAAGAGACAGCAAGGACTTTGAGGGACCTAAGGAGACCCAGGTCCAAATGTTATTCTTAGGCTGGTCTAAGATACTGTTTGTCTCAGGACCTAAACTCAGGGTTACCCCAGCCACAAAGGCCAAGATTCAGCAGCTCTGTCTCTCATGTGGCACCATCCCCAGGGGCCTCACAACTACACGCAAAACTTTCCTGTTTTCTCCATTATTATTATTATTATTATTATTATTATTATTATTATTATTATTACTATGAATGTAGCCTTGACCAGTCCACATTCTGAGAGACTCCTCAAACCTGGACAAGTTGTTCACTGATCCGTTGCTGGAGACAGAAGCCTCCATTAACCTTCCTCCTGATGTTACCCAGCAGCTCCAAGGAACCCAAACCTGCAGGCAGCAATGCTTTCCTTGGAAGCATCACCTCCTTTGGCTCAGGCTGGCAACATTTCCTACCTTCTTGGAGAAAGGGTAGCAAACCTCTAGCCGCAGGGAGAAGAGCCAGGAGGAGTCTCTGTGGGGTTCTCCTGCAGCTCTCTGCAGGGCCCCTCTGCTAAGTTTATCAGTTTAACTCAGCCTCTGTGAAATGTTAGCACTTGATATTCGCTGCATGAGGAGATGCTGTTCTGGCCAGATGTTGGTTTCCAGGAAGCCTCAAGGGTTTTGAGACCAAGACTATGGCAAGGGAAAAGCAGGCTGGATAGGGGGTGTTCATGGAGGAGTCTTTGAAGGCGGGATAGAATTCTTTTTTTTTTTTTTTTTTTTTTTTTGGTTTTTCGAGACAGGGTTTCTCTGTATAGACCTGGCTGTCCTGGAACTCACTTTGTAGACCAGGCTGGCCTCGAACTCAGAAATCCGCCTGCCTCTGCCTCCCGAGTGTTGGGATTAAAGGCGTGCGCCACCACGCCCAGCTGGGATAGAATTCTGACCACAGGGAACATTCCAGGTGGAGGACATTGATTGTGTAAAGATGCTAGTACCAGAGAAGGTGAGGTGAGACAAGAGACACAAGCAGGTTTGCACAGATCCTGGGAGTGACAGCTGAGTGCAGGCCAGAAGGGACTGGGACACCTGAATCACTTCCAGGAATTATGCTTTTTATAGGTGTTGGAGACCATGCAGAACTCTGCCACACAGATAAACACACACGCACCCAACACACACACACACACACGCACACTCACACACACACACACACACACACGTACACTCCCATATACACACATGAGCCCAACACACACACACATATGCACACACACACGTACACTCCCATATACACACATGTGCCCAACACATACACACACACATGCACATACATCCCCACATATACACATGTACCCAACACACACACACACACACACACACACACACACACACACACACACCTACACCCCTTTAGTTTGTTATAAAACCATGTTTCGGGCTGGTGAGATGGCTCAGTGGTTAAGAGCGCTGACTGCTCTTCCGAAGGTCTGGAGTTCAAATCCCAGCAACCACATGGTGGCTCACAACCATCCGTAACGAAATCTGATGCCCTCTTCTGGTGTGTCTGAAGACAGCTACAGTGTATTTACATATAATAAATAAATAAATCTTTAAAAAAATGTAAATAAAGAAAATATCCAATAAAAAAAGAAGCAAGGAGAGCTTGATATTTAAAAAAACAAACAAACAAACAAACAAAAAACCACCATGTTTCAACCAAGCCTAATGGTGAAGGCCTATAATCCCAGCTACTCCAGGAAGTTGAGACAGGGGGATGACAAATACAAGGACAACCTGGGGACTTGTCTTAAAAGTAAAGAGGGCTGGTGGCATGGTTTGGGGGGTAGAGTATTCTCTTAGCCTGTGCAAAGCTCTAGGTTCAATTTCCAGTACTGAAAAACAAAAACAAAACAAGTCCCAACACACCAGAACAGGACAGGTTCACTGAAGAAAAATGTGGAAGGGCAGAAGGTGCCAAGGAGGAAAACAAACGTCACCTTCATGCTTTCAGCCTGAGTGCTGCCCTTGGCCTTCCATCCACACTTATTTCTATGCAGATGGCTGACATCTAACATGCAACTGTTGAATAATTTGCCCTCGTGCTTTATGTACAGGGTTTTGCTGTGCGTCTTCTGTTGCATGCTGGCGTGCTGGTCATTGTCCCCTCTCCCCTCATCCCTGCCTGTGATGTTAGGGATCAAATCTGGGCATTGTGCACAGCAAACAAATACTCTACCACTGAGTTTTATCCTCCATTTAAATTTCATTCATTCATTCATTCATTCATCCATCCATTCATTCATTCATGCATGTGTGCATGCATGTATTTGTTTGTTCATGTGTCTGGGTGTTTTGTCTTTCTGCATGCATGTGCTCCACATGGATGTCTGGTTTCCATTGAAGCCAGAAGAAGGTACGGGATTCCCTGGAACTGGAGTAACAGACAGCTGTGAGCCACCACGTGGGTGCTGGGAATCGACCCTGGGTGTCCTGGAAGAGCAGCCAGGCTCTTAACCACTGAGTCACATCTCTGGAGAGCCAGTCCTTCCCCTGTGCCGCTCCCTTTTCCCCCCTCTGTGGTGTGGAAGGCCTCGGTGACCATTTCTGCTGTTTCCTCATGGTTCTGTTCACATGGGAAGGTAAGGGGCATTGTACTAAATGTTGAAGTTTAGGATGGAGGGCGGTGGGTTCACCAGAATGGAGAGAAGAGGCCCTGTTGTGCAGGGAAGCCCGGAGCTGAAGCATCAGGCTCAAAGCTGGTGGTGGGAACAGGAAGGGAAGGGGAACTGGGGAGCAAGAATGAGTGTAAGATGGTTTGTGACCTCCACTCAGTCAAGGCAGGGTCTTAGGCATTCCCATCACCCGTGGAGGTGGCCCAGGGGCAGTGAGAACCGTGGGTTCTCATCACAGGCCTGAGTGTGAATCTTCACTGTGCTTCATATCAGCCCTGAGACTTGGACAGGTTATCTGGAACCTCATGAAGATGGGGGTGTTAATAGCCCTGCTTTCTAGGATCACTGTGAGATGTAAATTGAGAAAATGCCTGTAATGTAGATAAAGCACACAGATAGCACACATTAAGTGTTTGTTTTTCTAGTAGCATAACAATCCTCCCAGCAGCCTCGCTCCACCTAATCCCCATTTAGAAAACTGCGTGTAATTAACACTGTCAATTAGTACCACTTACAGAGAGCTTTTACCTAATCCTGGTGCCTAGCCTTCATGGAGTGTGTGCTAGGTTTCCTTGAAGCCTTATCTTCCTTCAAGGGGAGGTAAAGCCTATGCTCTAGGGACAATGAGGCTACTGCTCAGAGAAGTTGAAGCCGGGATGTGAGACTCCCTGGCCGCAGATGGTGGCTCAGCATGGCCTTGGGTCTCTCCGCTATGGTCTCCTATGCCCTCTGCAACCTTTCACCCTTGTCTTAGTTAAGGTTCCTATTGCTGTAATGAAACTCCAAGACCGAAAGCAGCTTGGGGAGAAAAGGAACTATTTTGCTCACACTTCCACACAGTAGTCCACCATCAAAGGAAGTCAGG
The DNA here is from genome assembly GCF_978045245.1 of Mus caroli. Taxonomy (NCBI): domain Eukaryota; kingdom Metazoa; phylum Chordata; class Mammalia; order Rodentia; family Muridae; genus Mus; species Mus caroli. The sequence goes on from NW_028227256.1 coordinate 132,370,240, forward strand.
ACAGGAACTCAAACAGGACTGGAACCTGGAGCCAGGAGCTGATGCAGAGGCCATGGAGGGATGCTGCTTACTGGCTTGCTCCTCATGACTTGCTCAGCCTGCTTTCTTATAGAACCCAGGACCACCAACCAGCCCAGGGATGGCACCACCTACAGTAGGCTGGGCCCTTCCCCCATCAATCACTAATTTAAAAAATGTCTACGGCTGGATCGTATGAAAGCATTTTATCATCTGAGGCTTGAGCCAAGTTGACATAAGATGAGCCAGGGAGACCTTCCTTCCCAGCCTTCGAGTTTCTAGTTTTGTAGATGGTGGGAAGGCATGGCTCTCTCCAGTCTCCATCCCCAACTGAATGCAGGGCAACACTCTTGCTATTGCCAGCATCTCTCACCAGACTCTAGTCAAGAATAGCTCAGAGCCCTTCACACCCATCTGACATCCTTCTTCCTGGCTCTCTACCACCACCGCAGAAGAGACTGCAAGCAGCATGGCTTGTCTGAGTTTAGAAGTTACTCTGTACTTATCCAATTGTAAATCACGTGCCAGCAGCTAGCGGTTCAATAATTCCGGTGCTCCCCCACATGCTCAATAGGGTGATCTCCCCAGTGGGTCAAATATAGATCCCCTTTTTGCAAAGTCTCTAGAAGAAGGCCTAACCCCCACGCCCCCTTCTACTACAGCCTTCAAACATGTCATCTTTGTCATCGTGTCTGTGTTCCTAGCTAAGGCTCTGACTCAAAGAGCCATCAGATCTGACCTGACTGCATTCTCACACAGCGCTGTCATGTGACCTTATAGTGCTGCCCAACTACCCCTGCCTTGTTTCCTGATAAAGGTTCTGTGGAGCCGTGTGTCTTTCCTGTGTTTAGGAAAGGACTTCCAAATCGATATCCAGTCTGGAATAAAAAGCTAAGTGTCCTCACTCAGGGTGGCGGTTGCTGCGGCTGGTAGCTTGCATGCATCTGGGTCAGCTGCAAGGTCAGGGAAAGGATGGCTGACAGCACTTCCTCCTGGCCTCTGTGGCAGCTAGTCTGCATGGCCTGCCTCCTTCCACTGTACGTGTGCCTGTATCCATGCTGTCCTGAGAGACTTTCTGGTTTCCTGCCTACATAAAACAGAGAGAGGTCCTCTGGCTGCAGCAACCACAGCCCTGTTCCTGTGCTTAGCTGCTCCAGGCCTGGACAGAGCCTGGGCACTGGAATGGACTCAAAGCCCTCAATTATTCACTGCTTTGGGCTGGAAAAATGTAGGAAGCCAGGATTTCTGACCTCAGGCTGTACTCTCTGTTGGATTCCCAGGCCAGTGGCTGGATGCATCAAAGCTATGCATAGAAAGAGAGAGAGGAGAGAGAGAGAGAGAGAGAGAGAGAGAGAGAGAGAGAGAGAGAGAGAGAGAGAGAGAGAGAGAGAATATTAGGGGGCTATTATTAACTGGCAGGGCAGGTGCCTTTTGAGTCTGAGTGGTCATGAGTTGGTCTCCTGATGCCATTGGCACATTTCAGACACATGAAGTCTGGAGAAAGTCAGGTCAGGAGTCAGAAGGGACCTTCTGGGTTCTTATTTAGACTGGCCGGTCATTACCCAACACCCTGACCTTAAGCACATCTCTATTACTGGCCTGACTTGCCCTTCTTATGAAATAGAAGCTGATCACTAGTTACCAATCCAGCCAATGAGCAGAACTGGGCGCTTGGTAAAAGCGTACAACCTACTGGATACGATGTTTGCCCTTTCCTCGGTTTTGATGATACATCTTGTTGCCAAGGAACTAAGAGTGGCCCCAGGCACCACAAATCTTTCTTTTTAGGTAAGAGGGGCTGCATTGCCTCGAACCTCTGTACCTGGTGCAGTATGAGTCGAACAAGTGATTGCTAAGGGTTTGAGACTCTGGGTTCTCTCTCTCTCTCCACCATTACCGAATCTTGCTTTCCCAAAAGTCTGCTGACCTCCCTGTAATTACTGATTCCTGGAAAACTAAACTCTTCTTGGGTAGTAGATTGGGAGACAGACAGGCTAGCCCAGAGTCTAGATACTCATGGCTCACCCCAGGGGTCGTTTGTGTTTTGAGTCAGGGTTTCTCTATGTAGGCCAGGCTGACTGGGGAGGGGGACACTCAAGGTTCTCCTGCTTCAGCCTCCTTAGTACTAGATTCCCAATTACAGACCTGTGCCACCACACCAAGCTGGCCCAGTAGGCCTGGAGGCCACATCAGCCACCAAGAAATCGAGATCTAATACTGACAGAGCCTAGCTGGCTTATCTCCTACTTAAGGTTTGCTAAGCATAGGCCTCTTGCTTTCCTTCTTCAGGACAATGCCCTTAGGCCAGAATGTTGTTCTTGGCCAGGGAAAAGTATAGTTCCAGGACAGGCTTGAGCTGGTGTTGGCAGACTCCTTGAAAAGGAAAGGACAATCAGAGTGGGAAAGAGTAGCTAGGTAGAGGACGCTCTGCTCCATCTATCCAGTTAGGTGGCTGGCAGAACTGGCTTTCTGTAGATCCTTACAGAACGCATTCTCCTACTTTCTACTTACCCACAGAAGTTAATTTTCTCACGTCTCCGGGGGTGGGGCTGGGGGGGGGGTGCAAAAACTATAGCCATCTACAGGCCAAAATCAAGATATGGGTGGGCTGCACTCCTTCTGTGGGTTGGAGGTGAGGAGAGTCTGGTCTCTTTTGCCTCAAGTGACTCCAGGTATGGCATAGTTTATGCAGAGCTAGAGGTCCCTGCCTCTGTGAGCACAGTGTCTTCTGGTCTGTCTGTCAGCTGTGTCCGTGTGCCTTCCTCATGTGAGGACATTCGTGGTGGTGTTCACCCTCCACAGGGTCATCAAAGTTATCCATCCAACTCAGGATGCTTAATGTGGCCACAGGTCTGAGGGATTAGAATATGGACGTTTGGGGCTCCATTAGTCACTACCCCCAAAGGGCGCATCAAGAAGAGACACACTGAGGCACACACTGATGGGCAGCATAGTATTAGATTCCCTTCTGGAAACTCTAGAATCCCAGAGTTTGAACTCCCTGTCTCTGACTACTGTCTCCACATGAATAGAGGCCCAGGACAGGCACGGTCAGCTCTGTCTTTATCCTTCTCGATATTCAGAGCCAGGTTCTTGTGGACCCCAGGCTTCTCCTTCCTGCCCCCACCTTCTCCCTGGCGCCGCGTGGGAGGCCCTGGCTTTGAGACAGAGGAGTCTGACCTCGCAGCGAGAACTCTGCTTTCTTGTCACTGTGTGAGAGAGAAGCGTCTCTCCCCTGCACAGGCTGCTCAGCCCCAAACTGTGGGAGGCTGCGAGACTGTAAATCCCCTGCCCGCCCGCCCACGGAAACAGCTGGGTCCTGGGTGCATCCTGTGGACTTAACTCCTTCCAGGCCTGTGAACCCTCCCTTTGGGCTGAGCTGAGAAGAGGCCTCTTCAGGGCCAAGCTGGGTTTCTGCAGCTGTATGCAATGCTGGCAGTTGGCCCTGGTACTGTTTATTGAGGGAATTTGAAACTGACCCTCCTGCCCAAAGTCAGGAAAGAATGGGCTAGTTAACTCTTGGTATGGGCCACAGCAATATGGGCGTGGCCTGGGGCACAGGAGCCTCCTTTGCAACTATTGCTAACCCCCCGGGTGGCCAGTTGTTCTGAGCTAGAGTATGGGGGTTCTGGGTTAAACACTGTACCGGCTGGCCATGCCGTGTGTGTGTGTGTGTGTGTGTGTGTGTGTGTGTGTGTGCGCGCGCGCGCTCGCGCGCGAGCACACGCACCTGCCCCAGGGCAGGGCTGCTGACAGCAAGCTGCTTGCCTAACCCTCTCCGTGCAGGATGGAAGCTGTCCCGGGAGCAGGGGCTGTGGTTCTTTGTCTTTGGCAGATTATAAATTCTCTATGATTCAATGATTCAATGGATACTCACAGTTTCCAGCTCCTTCAAGCAATTTCTCCTCTTTTTTTTTCTCCCTCCCTCCTTCCCTTCCTGTCTCCCTATGTAGCCCAGGCTAGCTCCAGATGCTGAATTCTCCTGCCTCTGCCTGCTGAGTGCTGAGACTACAGCTGTGCACTACCAAGACTGCTTTAACATGAAGTGTTTTCCCCACCTGGTCCTGGGGATCAAACCCAGAGTCTTACACTTGCTAGGAATGTGCTTTGCAACTGTGCTACATGATTAGCCCCTTTTTCTGCATCTTCTTTAATTTTTAAAAAGTTAATTAACTCATTTTTCTTTGCATGTATATGGGCAAATTCATCTCTCTCTCTCTCTCTCTCTCTCTCTCTCTCTCTCTCTCTCTCTCTGTAGATTAAAAGACAACTTGCACGGGTTGGTTTTCTTTTCTGCCACATGGGTCCCTGGACTCAAGCTCAGGTTGTCCCGCTTGGCAGCAAGCTCCTTTATCTGCTGAGCCATCTTGTCAGCCCCATTTGGCCTCCGCTGACATCATATTTATATGATGTTATATTATTGGTCACCTGCCATCCTCAGATACCTAGGGTAGGAATGAAAACCTTGCAGGATGTCACCTGGGCACCACATTCTGACTTCTGTTCCTTTTCCCCTGCTGTTGGCTTTGTATCTTCCAGGGTGCCTTCCACAGCTTAAAGCCTTCACCCAGGGTGGTTCTCCAACCCCATGAAGCTGAGTAATAATAGTATGCTATTGAATGTTGCATGTGGGTTAGCACTGCTGGGCATCTGATATGAATTACTAACTGGTTAATTAGAAAAAGATAGCAAACTAATAAGGAGGGGCTGGATTGTGGAGATAAGCGGGCAAGGGCCATGCGTAACAGTAGACATGTTGGGTGGAGACTGCAGAACAGATCCTGGTCAATATCTGGGAGGAAGAAGACACTAAGAGCCATAAGAAGTCTGAGTTGCGGTGATCCAGACACCACACGGTGGAATGGGCATAAGCATGGTGAGCCAGGCCTGGCCCTGGTGGGCTCTGAGCTGCCTGTCCCTCAGGCCACAACAGAAACACAATAGTTCAAGAGAACCCTCTCAAGATGGGACAGCGGGTGCCAGGCTGCCCAGCAGGACAAGGAATCTTTGTGCAGGCTTCAGCCTTTAGATCCTGCTCCACCCTCCCTGGCCCTAGGGGGACTTGGGGGATGGCAGTGGTTGGAGGTTCAGATCCTGAAGAGGCTGTGAGCTCATCCTGTGTGACTTGTGCTGGGACTGGGGTCACCTGGAGGTCTCCAGGGAGCCAGGATGGATCTGGGAACAAGCTCTGGTCCCTGGAGCCTGGGGGAGGTGGGCGTGCGTTTGTAGCTTTCCTTGGACGGAAATGTTAACGTTTCTAGATATTTTTCCTTTGATCCCCACAATCCCCCCTGGAGATGAGTACAGGATGATTAACCACACTGACAGGTGGGAAAACAGATCCAAAGAGAGGAAAGTTCCCCAGGGGCTATCTAGAGAGAAGAAAAGGATGCTCCGGGGTTATAAAGCACTGGGTGTGGGCTTGGGAGTTGAGCAGAGAGCAGTTTGCTAAAGCCTTTTATGTTCAGGAGCCCAGAGTCACCTGGGGTGGGAGCCAGGACTCTATCTACTGTGATGGTCAGGATGTTTCATGTGTATTTGATCCCTCTCCTTCCTCACCTTCATCCATCCATCCATCCATCCATCCACCCATCCATCCATCCATCGAGGGCAGTCTCCTGGGAACCTGGGCCAAGTCATCAACATTCTAGGGAAAAAGAGGTGCAGAAAGCTGCACCAGGGAAGCCCAAGGGCCACAGGGACAGCCCAAATCCACTCAGCTTTTCCTTGAAATTCCACACACCCTGGGCGTTTGGCAGGAGCCTGGAATGTACTTCATCGGAACAATTTGTCTTTCATGGTCCATTTTCATCAATCAGCCCATTGTTCTATGCCTTTGCCTGGACCACTCTAGCTAGCTGTGGCCTTCCTGTGCTTGTGGGTGGACCGGTTAGGAGACACCGAGTGCACGCATATGGGGAGGAGCGACCCCTGGTGGTCCGACCTGTAAACACACAAGTTCCCTGGCTGAGCGTTTCCCAGTGAGGATTTTCCCTGACTCCTGGAAACAATGAGAGAGAAATACTTTGGGAGCTTCGAAGGTATAAATATCGCAGGTAAGCCAGGCACCTGATGAAACAGAGGGCGCTGTTATTGAGGGGGGGGGGGGTGGTGAGGCTGTACAACTGCCCAGGCCCCGCAATGCATGCCGGGATTGCCTCCAGTATCTGTGGCTGGCCATCCTCTCTGGGCCTAGAGCTTTATTTATAAAAGGAACGAGTGAGGACAGGAAGACAATTTCTAATACTGCTAAAACCCCAACCATAGAAGATTCTTGAGCCGGGCGTTGGTGGCGCACGCCTTTAATCCCAGCACTCGGGAGGCAGAGGCAGGCGGATTTCTGAGTTCGAGGCCAGCCTGGTCTACAGAGTGGGTTCCAGGACAGCCAGGGCTACACAGAGAAACCCTGTCTCGAAAAAAAAAAAAAAAGAAGAAGATTCTTCTGGGTTCGAATTCTAGATCTACTAGTTACCAGCTAGTCGTCAGCTAGTCACCCCATGAGCTTTCGTGTCTCCATCTTGTGAAATGAGGAGAGCAACCTTTAGTCCCTGTTACGTGTGGATTTTATGTTTGGGAGTTACTGTTCTTTGCTAATATTTCTTTGTAATTATATAAATCAGTTGTGGGACTTGGAGTCATCTGTAACAGGCAGAGTGTTGGACAGTTCTAATTGTTGGAAGCACACACACATTTCCTACGGAGTACAAGGTGACTCTTCGGCCTCACAGCCTGTGAGACTTTTTTGTTCACTTTTATATGTATGAGCCTTTTGCCTGAGGATATATATGTATGCCTAGTGCGTACCTGCTATCTACAGAAGTTAAAAGAAAGTGTCCCTCAGAACTGGGTGCTGGGAATTGAACCTGGGTCTTCTTTAAGAGCAACAAGCACTCCTAATGGCTGAGCCAGCTCTCCAGCCCCAACAAGTGTTCTCTCAAAGTTTATGTAGTGCCATGGGGGGGGTATATTTATGCTTTTTGTTAGTGATCTTACAAATCATTATCAAGTATAGTACTCTGGATTCCTAAGTACTAACAGACTGCAATATGCCTCATGGACAAAGAATATAAGATAGATCATTTTCATGGAGGGGTGCACTATTTGCTGTTGCCTATGAATTCAATGTTAATAGGCAGTGTGTATTCAATATGGTGTCTTTAAACAGAAATGCCCTCGGTACATGCTATGAATTCATTTGTTGATATCAGATTGTGTCCAGGGGCTCCTGGGTACCGAACCCTATGTTTCTCCTAAGAGCAAAGGGTCTCTGTTTGCCAACTGAGTGTGCAGGGTACCATAACTACTGCAAATAGGAAACAGTTATAGTTATTTCCCAACATGTCAACTGTGCAGTTGTCGCTGCCCCGTGCCCCGTGACTGTCTACCTCCTGAAGCCTCCGACTCTCATGTGGGCCTTAGAATCCCCATGTGCCTAGGAATGAGAGTCTCAAGTAAGCCTACTCAGGGACACTCAGCCCCGCTCCTCTGCTCCTGCCTGGGACTTCCTTCATGAATGCTTAGTTCATAGGGTTCCAGTCAAAGGCCAGCACGGCTCTCGGTGACTCACAAAGACTCTTTTTACTGAAGTGACCTCATCAGATCCTCTCAACAATAGCAGGGTGGTGGCATCCCGGCTCCCGATCTATGGATGAGCCTGGAGTTCACCAAGGCTATGTAAGCAGCCCAAGGTCATCCAGTTTGTTGGCAGCGAGTCAAACTTCATTGTCTTTCCACCATGAAGCATAGACGCTCTGGAGGAGGTAGGAGCCAGACCTTGTTATTGATGCTTCACTGTGAACAGTGGCCCGGAGCAGGAGTGATAAACATCTCAGCGCCCACTCTCCAGCCTCTGCCTCTGCTTGCAGCTCCCTCACTCCTCCCACCGTCCTGGACCTGCAATCCCCATGGGAAGCTCTGAGTTACCTACGTCACCGTCTTAGCCACCGTCCTAAGATCCAGCTCTCATGCTCCGGCATCCTGAAAGCACACAGGATGCACTTGCCAACATTCATGGAGGCATGGAAATCCACTGTCAGAAGAGAGCCGATGCTTTGTCTGAGGGCAGGCGCCCTTTCTGGTTGACAGCCAGCCAGCCGCCTTTTTGTTATAGCTACACAGTTAAGAAAAAAAATCCTTGTCTTTCTCAAGTCTGTTCTATAAGGGTACCAATCCTTCCCACGAGCCATCCCCAACCCCATCTTCTCCCAGAACTCGGTCTCCCGGTAAGGGTTAGGATCTCAATACACAGAACTTACATTCTTCTTTTTTTTTTAATATTTATTTATTTATTTATTTATTTTATGTATATGAGTACACTGTAGCTGTCTTCAGACATACCAGAAGAAGGCATTGGATTCCATTACAGATGGTTGTGAGCCACCATGTGGTTGCTGGGATTTGAACTCAGGACCTCCAGAAGGGCAGTCAGGGCTCTTAACCGCTGAGTCATCTCTCCAACCCAGAACTTTCATTCTTAGCAGGCCCTTCATGCTCCTGAGCCAGAGAAGCCCTGGCCAGGCATGGGCGGAACACACTTCACTGCTCACACTCTCTGTCACTGGCTTCCATTGTCTTCTGTTTCAGTCAGCTACTCTAACTTCCTTCCTGAGAAAGCCACGGCCTCTGGGATGCAAATGCCCTTCATTTCCTGATGCCCTGCGTGCTCCCAGCTTCCCTCCTTCCTCACCTAGGGACTTTATTCCCAGTGTGCTTTTTTTCTTTCCAGCTCGTTCTTTTACAAGAAATCACGATGACCAAATAAACATAGTAAAATTTACCTATGATCATGGTGGCCTGCACTTGTAATCCTGGCACTTGGGTAAAGAAAGGCAGGAGGAGGATTATGAGTTCAAGGCCAGCCTCAGTGATGTGGCAGGGTCAGCCTGGGCCATAAGAGGCCCTGTCTCAATACTCAGAACAAATGCATGAATAAATGAATGAACATTGCCATGTTGATCATATCTAAGGGTAATGTCACTTTCAGGGACATTAAGAACATTCACCCTGGGGTGTGACGGTCAGCAGTATTAGTCCACAGCACTAATTGTCTGGCAAAACAGAAGCTCTGCTAGAGCATCCACCCCACCCCTATTAGCCCTGGAAGCCTCCCTTCCATGTTCTGCCTGCTGAATTTGACTACTCTGGGAACCCCACAGAAGGGGACCCACGTAGCATTTGTCTTTGTGTGACTTTTTTAGTCCCCAATAGTATCGTCAATGTTCACCCATGTTGTCGCTGCTGTCAGACTCTCCTCCTTTTTGAGGGTGGAACCTGATTCCATTGTGTACACATGCCATATTGTGCTGGCCCGTTTCTCTATCACCGGACCTCCAGCTGCTGTGAATCCTGCGGTAATGGGAAGGGGTGTGCGGATATCCTACTTTCAAATCTTTGTGTTGAGGTTTTGAGACAGTGCCTCACTCGCTCAATAATAGCCCAGCCTGGCCTCCATCCTCCTGCCTCTCCCTCCCAGAACTGAGGGATTACAGGTGTGTACCGCCGTGGCTGACTCTACTTTTGAATGTTTTGGGTATATATGTCCCAAAGTGGAATTCCTGTATCACACAATACATTTGATTTTTTAAATAAAATTTTAAAATTTTATGTGTCCGAGTGTCTGCTTACAGGTATGTATGTGTGTCACACGTGTGCCTGGCACCTGATGAGGTCAGATGAGAGTGTCAGATGCCCTGGAACTGGAGTTACAGTTACATCTAGATCCCACCACATGAGTGCTGAGAACCGAGACCAGGTTCCCTTCAAGCAGCCAGGTTTCAGTGGGAGAATCTCTCCCCAGCCCTGGTAACTTTGTTTGGTAACTTTGTTTTTCAGATGTGAGGCTCTGCTACGCTGTTTTCTGCATGGCTACCCCATTGTCCTTCCACCAACAATGAACAGGTTCCAGTTCCTCCACATCCTTTCCTCTGAGCCATCTAATGAGTGGTCCTCAGTTTTTGTCTGAGACGTTATCTCTATATGGGTCAGGCTGGGCTTGAACTTGTAACCAGTTTGCTGACTCTGTCTCCAGGGTGCTGAGGTCACAGGTATGTGTTGCCACACCAGGCTGCCATACAGTTTTGATTTGCATTTCCAAAATGGATGGTGAAGTTAGACATTTTTTATGTGTTTATTGGCCATCTACATAGCTTCTCTGGAGAAATGTATCAGTCTGTTCAAATGCTTTAATCTGTGCCAGGTGGCCATGAAGTTGTCTGCTCCATTTCACACTGAGGTACGAGCTTTTCCAAAGCCACCGTTTGCTTTTATTTATTTTGTGATGTTATGGATCACATCTAGGGCCTTATGCATTACAAACAAGGGCTCTGCTACTGATCTACATCTCCAGTCTTATTTAAATTTTTAATTACCATTTCATATGTTTAATGTTACTGTATTACTCATTCTATATTGCTCATATATAGATGAATATTTATATGTGAATATTATATACACAGATCTCATATATATGTTTATATATGAGAGCAAGGGAGAGAGAATGCTCAGGCTGACCTGAAACTTGCTATGTGGCCCAGGATGACATCAAATTTGTAATTTTAATTCTCCTGCCTCAGCCTCTTGGAATTATAGGCACATAGCACCATGCTCACTTTAGTTTATATAATATTTGATAGTGATTACTCCTAAGGTTTGCATGTCCCTCCTAACTTATGCTGAAATCTAGTTGCCAATATAATGTCATTAGAAGGTAGGCCCTGCCTGGGCAGTGGTGACACCTTTAATCCCAGCACTCAGGAGGCAGAGGCAGGTTGATCTAGTTCCAGGAAAGCCAAGGCCACACACACACACACACACACACACACACACACACACACACACACACACACACAAAACCCTGTTTGGGGGAGAGAGAGAGAGAGAGAGAGAGAGCCCTTTAAAGACTTAGGCTTGAAGATGCTGCTTTGAGGTTTTGAGGGTGGTGTTTAAAGGCTTTTAAAAAGGGCTTTCAGTAGATTTTAGCTAGAGTTGTACATCTTGGAATCTAAACCCTTCAGAAACTGAGGCAGGAGAACTGCTTAGGCTGGAGTTAGAAACCAGCCTGGGCTACATAATGAGTTTGAGACCAGCTTGGGCTATTCGGTGTGTTTGAGGCCAGCCTGTACTACAAACAGGATCTTCCCCTTTCCCAAGAATGCTAAAACAAACAAACAAACAAACAAACAAACAAACAAACAAACAGCTTTCAGCAATGTGTCATGGGGTCTCTTTCTTGCCTGTTTATTTCTGCTGTGTGAGAAGGTGACATGAAGCCCCTTGTCAAATAGCAGCACCTGATCTTGGAGTTCTCTGACTCTAGAACAGGGAACCAATAGGTCTTTATAGATTATAGATCCCCCATCCTGGGCATTCTGTTTGAGCCATTCATGACGGACTAGATGATGATGATGATGATGGTGATGGCAATGGTGGTGTCTCACTTTGGCCTCTAATTCTTTCACCATCCAACTCCCCCCCTTTTGTTTTATGTGAGATATCACACCATGTCACCCTGGCTCATAACCCTTTGATGGGTGCCATATAAATGCATGAAGGTTGGACTCCCTAGCACCTGTTGTCACCTGTATGTCCCCTCTCAGCTGCATCGTCTGGTACCCAGACTAGCCTTTCACATCCCAGCAAGAACAGAGGACTTGGAGTCTCCTCACTCTGCCCTTTGTCATTCCACTTTGCTCTTCTCTCTGCTCTTCGGTCTTCAGAGCCTTCTTTCTGGTTGCCTGACAAGCTCTTGTACTTCCTATGCAACGCAGCTTGGGGGGTTCCCTCTCCGAGACAATTAATTGCCTGCCCTACCCCCACACCCCCACTCTGCTGTAAATCAAATCTAGGGCCTTGCACATGCTAGGCCAGTGTGATTCACTGAGCGCTAACTCAAGAAACTTCTCTTGAAACAAAGTTTCCTTGCGTAGCCCAGGCTAGCCTGGAGCTTGAGATTCCCCCTGCTTCCTGAGTTCTGGGATTACAGAACTGTTCTACTGTGTCTGGCCTTGTTTTCCTTCCTCCCTGAACAGGAAGGCACAGCTGTTATTACACATATCACAAATGTCCGGAAGGAAACTTTTAGATTTGTGTGGCAACAAAAGTAAGTTTAGATTTTGGTATGAATCTCAGAGAAATCACGCGAGTCAAGCTCTGGAAGGGGGTAGGAGATGTGTTTCAGTGCGGGCTGCACCCCTGAATGATTCTGAGGTGATCATATCAGGAAGTGGAAGTGTTGGGGGGAGAGAAATGTCATTTTGTCACAGGGTATGAAACTCTGGGCTTCTTGGACTCCGCTAGTCACCTTTTTTTTTTTTTTTTTTTTTTTTTTTTTTTTTTTTTTTTGGTTTTTGAGACAGGGTTTCTCTGTGTAGCCCTGGCTGTCCTGGCACTCACTTTGTAGACCAGGCTGGCCTCGAACTCAGAAATCCGCCTGCCTCTGCCTCCCGAGTGCTGGGATTAAAGGCGTGCGCCACTACACCCGGCTTCCCGCTAGTCACCTTGAAACCTCTATAATATATCGAAAGTAATATAATATTGTAATATAACATTGAAGTATATATATTTCAATAGTGTGAACAGCTGCATAAATTTTCCTCAGCCAACCTTGGCTCTCCTGAACAATTAAGAACAGGTCCACCTTCTTCCTGCTCCACACTGCCCTCTAGTGGCAACTAGAGGTCTAGGGGTCCTTCGTGTTTTCCCAGAAGTCTCTTGGCTGTGTCCAGAGGAGAACAGTGTGTGTGTGTGTGTGTGTGTGTGTGTGTGTGTGTGTGTGTGTTCCAGTATGCTCCAAACACAGTCTCTCTAAGTTTTTGGAGACACCTGTGCACACAATACTGTGTTCTCTTCTTCATGCAGCCTTGATGCCTCTGAGCCTTCTGGAATTGGTGTAAGAGATTATGGCTCTCAAAAAATGTGGTGCATGGCTGGGCGGTGGTGGCGGCAGTGGCAACGGTGGTGCACTCCTCTAATCCCAGCACTCAAGAGGCAGAGGCAAGCAGATCTCTGTGAGTTCAAGGCCAACTTGTCTATGGAGCAAGTTCCAGGACAGCCAGGGCTTAAACACAGAGAAACCCTGTCTTGAAAGCTAAATTAAAAAAAATAATAATAATAATGTGGTGCATGAATGGTTATGGGTTTCAGAAGTTTCCAAAGAAATCTCTACCTTCTCTCTGAGAAGTTACGAGCAGCACAGCCAGTTAGAGCCTGCAGAGAACTCTGGGGAAGCCAAGGAAACCCTCAGTTTAAGAAAGACAGACAGACATTCGGAAAGACAGACACTCTCGTAGCTGCACTGGGGTTACAGTGGATCCATCCAGGGGCTGCATTTGCAGCTCTCCCATCCTTCCCTGGTATTGATCCAGAGGACCTAATTGGGAACAAGGAATGCGTGTGGAACGTGAAGAGAGGGACTTAATTTTTTGGGTCAGGGCTGAGAACGTCTGCCTGCTTATCACCTGGGTGGGGCAGAGGGAGGAGGAGGGAGTGGCGTGGAAGATGGAACAGTCAGAACGTGGCCAGTTACTTGGGCATTTCCATATATAAATCACTCACAGACAGACACACAAGAGTCCTTCATTGCTCCCTCTGGCGGCAAGCAGAGCTTCATCTTTCTCCAGGAACCTCAGCTCCTAGATGCACTCAGAGAAGAACCAAAACAAAGTCAAAACAACAACAGCAACAACAACAACAACAGCATGTTCCCACAGACACTTCATTTGGTACTTTGGGGTTTTTCATTAAACCACAAGATCCTCAGAGTTCACTAGCAATGGGCAAGCCTATTCTGAAGTAACTTGTATTGAAGACAATTCCTTGGGACTCAGCAGGTAAAAATGCTTGTAGACAACCTGGCTACCTGAGTTCAATCTCTAGGACCCACATGGTGGAGGGAGACAATCAACTCTTATAAGCTGTCCTCTGACCTACACACACACACACCACCACCACCATTATCACCACCACCACCACCACCACACACACACACACACACACACACACACACACACACACATGAATACACACTAAATAAATCAGTAAAGTTCTGAAATGACTTGGTTGAATTTTATTAATGACTGACACTTTTCAGGACTAAAATTTTTGATTATCGTGTATTTATCTATTTATCTGTCTATCTACACGTTCCTGATTCCTAATTAAGAAAAACCAGTGTTTTCCTCAGTGAGTGTTGGTGGGGAAAGGTTCCCAACCACAGGTAGGGGTAGCTCCTAGCTCGCTTTGGTTCCACAGCCTTGATTCAAGCTAAGGCACTGGTGGTTTTCTATGGCTTCACCGGTACCTTCTACGCAAATGTCAGCATAGTCTAAATGGTCAACCATATAGACCAGGTCCTAACAGTCTACACTGTGAGAAACACTACCTTATATTCTTCCACAGGATGACCTTGAGGAGGAAGAAATTGTCTCAAAAAGGCCAACACCAGCTCCATGGTTAGCATTTATGCTAGGAGAATTAATTATGCTCTCCAGCTTTATCCCGGTCCTACTGGGATCTCTCTGGCTACCCTTCGGCCTGCAGAACTGCGCCCCCTGGTGGACGGCCCACAGCATTTGTGATTAGGGCTTTGGGTTACCAGTTCTGTAGCTGAGTCTCAGACAAAGATAGAGGAGGTGGTAAAGACGCAGCTGGGGAGAGAGGGTCTGTGTTGAGAAGGAGATGAAGGCGGGTGCTCCTCTCTCTTCTACAGCAAGAAGTGTAGCAGCCATCTCTGCATGGAAAGAGTGGGAGCCCAGGGAAAGCCACCTTCAAAAGGAGTCTGGAAGACATTATTCTTCCTGACTGGAGTCCTGAAGGAACCTCATTAGGCCTGCTGACCAAACGAGTACCTCCCTGGTCAGTCACCTGCCACTTAAGTCATTTGCTTAAAACAGGAATGTGTGGCTGGGCAGAGAGGAAAGGCACTGAGTTTGAAGGGGAATGGAGAGGGAGTTGGTGCAGGCAGGGGGCTGAGTGGCCAGCATATTCACAAGCCCTTAGATTGTATTAGTGCCTGCTTCCCTGGCACCTGGATCTAGCCTGGCATGGGGCAGAGAGGGAGTGGTCATTGTTTAGGATCTAAGCCTGATAATAACAAAGGCCCAGGTCCCCAGCTTTTGTTTCTTTGTCTGTGTGAGCACATTGTTGGATGTCATCTCCTATGCCAAGGTCGAGCAGGATTGGGGATGCTCCTCCCTCTGGAAGGGGACAGCTGGTACCAAAAGGCTTGGACAAGATAGATTCCTAGCCAGCCTTCTCTCTGAGCTTTGAGCCCCTGACCTGCCTTCAGGACTCCCCAGGAAAAGCACAGACCCCTTCTGAGCTGGGAAGGGACTCCCTGCTCTGTGTTTGCTCAAGAGGGCAACCTGTCAGCACTGGCTGCATGTCCATTTACTCAAGGAGTGAGCCTTTGTTGAGCACCTACTGTGTGTGTCCCTGAGGGGAGAGGAAACAAAAAGATGGAGACTGGAGTCTGCACTCTAGTTCCTCCTCGAGAAGGACGTGAATGATGCCAGCATTGGGGTGAAGTGTGGGAAAGAGAGGCATGAAGGGGGTGGTAGGGCCAGGAGCAGGGGCACCTAACATAATCAGGGGTGGTGGGCAGTGAGGCTTGGAGGAAGTCTGGAGGGAAGGACGTCCTGACAGTAGTGTCAAAGCCCATGACGGGTGTTGAGGGAGCAGGAAGCCAGGAAAGCCATGAGGAGTGTGAACCAACTCCATAGCACCATCAGATCCTTTCAGGAGCTGGAGAGGCTCTGGCTGCAGCTAGGAGAGCAATGAGGAGGCTGTGGCGATGATGCTGGCTACGGCCAAAGCAGAACTGGTGCCATGGTCTATGCAGACCAGAGAACTCAAGGTGGGGCAAGGCAGACACTAGGGCTCAACTGACTTTCAAGAGTGGCTCATGGTGGTGGCGGCTGTACCTTCTTGTGACCCCAAGGACAGAGGGAACATGTTAGGGACAGACACAGGACTCAGGTGGAAACTAGCAGGTGAAGAATGCATTCGAAGGCTCGAGTGAGAGTATTGGCCAGTTGCAGGCCTCTGACAGGAATTCAGGCGGCACACTGAGACAGACTGTTGGCAGCATGGAGTTTATTAATGCCTTGGACAGACAGACAGACAACAGTATGGCAGGGCCCTTAAGAGTCCAGACCCCAGCACTGGGGATAGATAGCCTGGTTGAATCTCAGAAGAGAGGAGATCAGAGCCCTTGCAGTGAAAGTGGGTGTCTCTTCTTATACTATACTAAGATGAAGTGATGGCTCAGGGTGTTGTGGTACAGGTTGGCTGCCCGGCTCTCTGACTGCCAGGCCGGAGGCAGGGAAGGGCAGCAGGATGTGTGGCCACCAATACTCGCTTTGGTATAAACTCACTTCCCTGGGTAAGAAATCCTGGCACCAGGAAGTCTGCCAGCCACATATTCACAGGCTGCCCCCCAGTGTCTACCATATCAAAGAGGATGTGGACAGTGGAGGGGCTGCTGCAGGTAATGGCAGCCTGAGCAGCAGCTGGATTCTAACATTAAGTTCTTCATTTATTTGGGTTTTCTTTCTTTTCAAAGAATTGTATCTATTTTTAATTCACACACACACACACACACACACACACACACACACTGTTCATTTCGATATATGTTCGTTTGTCAAGATAGTGGTTCCTCTGTGTAGTCCTGGAGCTCACTCTATAGAGCAGGCTGACCTTGAACTCAGGGATCTGCCTGCCTCTGTCTCCCTAGTTCTGGGATCAAAGATATTGTGCCACTACACCAGGCTCTGCATTGTATTCTTTAAGTCAGGAGATTCCCTTCTACGGCCTCCTCCTCTTTGCTTCTAAACACTGGCCAGGTGGAGTGGCCCAGTCAGGGACTCTATCCACAGTACCTTGCTCTCAGTTTCCTAGCCCCAGGACAAAGCCCCACCTGGTGACAAAAGGGACAACCCTTCCTGCTCCTCCAGGACCGCTCCGTGGGGGAGGAGGAATGTGAAAACAGTTGGGAAGGAGGTCAGAAGCCCCAGGGCTGGGCCCCTCTGGAGGTCTGGGCGTGGCTTTTCTGGGCTGCTCAGTACCTGGTACTTACAGAATTCTAACAGGGTGAGCTGAATGAACACACGCGGAGCTGAGAAATGGGGCACCTGGGGGCCTACATCATTCTCTGGGAACTGGAGGGTGGGAAGGGTGGATGGGTCAGCAAAACTGATACCCTGTACCCACACCAACCGTCTGCTTTGGGGCAAACTTGGGCCACATTTGGGCGTTTTTACCTCCTGTTGTCTTTGCCCAGAAGGGGACCTTTTGAGTGATTCTTAACTGTGTCTCAGACCTTCGATATGGGCCTGACCTTGTAAAAGACACACATTTCTGGACCTGCCTCAGCCCCGCTGGAGCAGAAACTTGAGGCTGAGGACCAGTACTTATGCTTTAACAAGCCTTCTGGCACATTCTGAGGCATCGTGGTTTAGAAAAATCACTGGGCTAGCATGGGCTCGCTCTGCTACACACCATGCTGAATCCTGCAGGGGCAGGCAGAGAGAGAGTAAAGACCCTGTCATCGGCCCCTTGAGGCAACTTTCCCAGAGGAATGGTAGACTGGGTACGCCTGAAAGCTAAGGCACATAATACCTAGAATCAGGTGAGCTGTGCAGGAGACCTAGGAGAGCTAAGGCAGGCAGGTCTAGAAGGAGAGCTGTCTCTAGATTGTGTGTGCGCGTGTGCGTGTGTGTGCCCGTGTGCGTGTGTGTGTGTGGTGGGGGCAGTATCAAGAGGAGAGAAACACCCTGGCTCTGGAAGCTCACAGAGTTTGGGTTTCTTCAGAATAAAGAGTAAAGTGGCCAGGACAATGTGCAGGGCAGGCTGGAACATCATAGGAGAGGCGTGGGAGTTGTGGTCATCAGGCTGGGGTCGGGGGAGGGGGTAAGGGGGTGAGGGGTACTGGGCATGGACAGTGGGCGGGGCAAGGCGGCATTGGGAGAGCTTCGTGCTGATCTGGTGTCCCAGTTCCCAGGTTCACTGACTGTTCATTCGCCAGTCTAAAAAGGATTTGTTTATGAAGGGTGGCACCCACACCTGGTTTGCAAGCTCTCTCTCCGTTTCCATGCCCCACACCCCTTTGCCGTGCCCCACAGGGGCAGCCCTGAACCTTACCTACTTATTATGGGGATTTCTGGCCAGGCAGCCTTTTCTGCAGGGACCTGCCAAGGCAATGCCCTGCCCTAGGCTCAAAGCACAATGACAACTTGGAGGCAGCCTGGGGTAAAGAGTGGGGTCTGCCTTGGGCGCCCTGGGTCTGTCCATCACAGCGCATGGCTGGAGGCAGGAAGTAGGCAGAGGGGCCTAGGCAGATTTAGTGCAGGATGGAGTAAGCTCAAGGAGCCGGGAGAAGTGAGACAACAGGTTCGGGCAGAGGGTGTGGGAGGAAGTCCGAGGCGTGGGAGGTAGCAGAGAGTGCAGTGTGAGAAAGCAGCCGGGCTGAAGGTGGCAGGGCCCACCCAGCTGCTGCTGGAGCCTGCGGGAGCTTGAAGGTTCCCACCACCTCTCCCGGTGGGTTTACTCATTCGCACCCCCCTACTCCCTCTCTGCCCAGCCCCCGCATCCCTGTAGCACAAAGAGAAGCTTCCTCCTCTTGGAGTCTTAGGGCTGAGAACAGAGGCTGGGAACTATTTCTGGCTCGACAGACACAGACCTCCGATAAGCATCAATATACAAAGTAGCACATAAGGTTTTAGGGAGCTTTGGGTCTCAAGACTGGTCCATTCAAATTTGCAGTAGAAAAAAAAATCTGAAGTTGAGAACATTGAGGAAATAAACATTCGAGTGTTTACGGAACAGTTCCTGTCGGCCAGGCTGTCACCAGGCACCGGGGTATATATATATAGTTTTTGACTTGGCCTCCTCTTGCTATGGGTCACTGAGTGAGCTGCTTGTCCACTGTGAGCTGCGTTTCCCCATCGGCTCGATGGGATTGATAATAATGCCCACCTCAGAGTAATTCTGAGGTTTCAGCTGGCTGGGGAGGAAACACAGTGGCTGAGGGCTTGCCTAGCCGCCCTGGATTCAATCCCCAGCGCCGAAACAAGAATACACGAAGAACTTAATATCGGCTAAGCGCTTGCCTCATGCCAGACCTTTGCAAAGCCCTTTGTACACATTACCTCACCGCAGCCCCACAGCAATCCTCTGAGGTAGACACTATTATTATCTCCATTTTATAGATGAGGAAACGGAATCTCACAAGGGTCAAACCGCTCAAGTTACACCAGATCAGATTTGCTGAGAGTGAGGCCGTCTGTCTCCAAGCTTGAGGGTTGACTCACTCTGCTAGGCTCTCTCTCCAGTGACACAGGTTGATCTGTGGCGGAAAACTGAGGAGTGACAGCCTTTCTTTGTTCTGGCTAATCTCTCTTCCTCCATCCCCTGCCCTCCCCCTCCCAGGGTCCAATGTAGATAACTAATCCCAGGGCAAGGGCAGATGGAGTGGAGTGGGTGTGGAGAGGGGGCTCCGTCTTGGCTGTCACTGGGGCATGGTCCCTGAGCAGTGTGGGAGGGGAGGGCCTGCTGGCAGGACAAATGGGCTGACTTTGTCACTTGCTAATTTAGGTTCTTCAGCTTTCCAAACAATGTCGGGGCAGCTGGGGCTGGCTGACAGGTGTCTTCCACTGAGATGGCTGACCCCGACTCTACTACCCATGGCCTTGTAGGCCTCAGCTCTTCTGGTTAGATACTTTCTTCCTCCCATACCCTATAGTCTCTCTCGCCCCAGGAGAGGCAATATGACTTTGGAAACCAGTGTGACCAAAGGGGGGAATACTCTACCTAGGCTTCCCTCTTTCACTAACCCACTCTGGGTCTCTCTCCTGCCCTCCCTTCCCCCCAACCTAGAAAGCCCCGGGGACTCCTGCAGTCTTCTTCCTTTTCTCCTTCCAACTCAAACTGTCCTCAAACTCATAGCCACCCTCCTGTCTCAGTGTCCCAAGTGTTGGAATGATGGGCACGCGCCACTGCGCCCCACTTTTGTTCTGTTAATTCCTCATTGGATTGAGGGACATAGAAGTTGTGACCCTGGGGTCATTCCCTTGAGTCCCAACTTCTGTCACCACTGCCTGCCTTAGAGTCCCCTGGACTTTTTTTTTTTTTTTTTTTTTGGTTTTTCGAGACAGGGTTTCTCTTTATAGCTCTGGCTGTCCTGGAGCTCACTTTGTAGACCAGGCTGGCCTCGAACTCAGAAATCCGCCTGCCTCTGCCTCCCGTCCCCTGGACTTTTAAAGAAGCTGAAGGAAGCTTATCAGCCTGTCCAGTGCAGAAGTTCCCCAGGAGGCAAGGGGGAGTCCCTTGGAAGGCAGACTCCCTTACGGTCATGGCATACTCTTAAGCCAGCTTACCAAGGAGAAAGGTTCTAAGGGCCCTGGGGAGCTGGCTTATCTAGCCTTGAGCCTTTATTTAGGTGAGATTGGGGGCGATGCCGAGATGGGGGTGGAAGTGGGGTGAACTGCAGAGAGTAGAAATTGTAGATGAATCTGGGAGGCCCTGGAACATGAGGAGTTGTATGTAGCAAGTGGTCATCCCAGGAAAGCAAAGGTGGGTTCCTAGAGCCCTGGGTTAGCACTGGGACATACAGTGCAACTGAGTATACCCTTGTGCTCCCGAAGTCCTACCCTGAGCTGGAGGAGCCTCAGTGCCTGCTGGGCTTCTTTCATTAAGAAGGGCTTGTCTTCTCATTCACTCAATGGACACCTATGGGCCTTAGCAGCATTAAAGACAGAGACAGGGTGTGTTTGGAGTAGAAGGAGGACCAGAAGCAGAGTTAGAACAAGACGAATGCTAACCTTAAGGAAGAGTCTGTGCAGAGGGGCTGCTCGTCGATCAGAACTGCTTATCACATGTCTATGTTATCTCCATGTTCTCCTCGACTGTGGAGTCTTCCTCCTCTGACCTTCATGGTCCTCCCAGCAAGAGAGAAAGCTGCTTTCAGGAAGGCGAAGCCTAGGGGGCTGGGTTTTGCCAGGGAAGTGTCAGGATCTTCCCCAAGACCTTGCCCTGCTCTGGGTTCACTTCACCTACCCTAGTTCTTCTCACTGACCTTGCCAAGTTCACCGCTTTCTGGATGGTTCCAAGCAGACCTAACCATGAAGCCTGGGGCCCTTCAACTTACAAGAGAGAGCCCATTAAGTTCTTATTGCTGCTATAATAAGCCACCACAAGCTTAACTACCCAAAGCAATACAAGTTATCCTACAGACCTGAAAGGCCAATGTCTAAAACCAGTCTCACAAGGCTGGGACATGAGATATTTGCAAGCCTGCTTCCTTCTGGAAGCCAGGGGAGGCTATTTCCTTTTCTCTTCTAGGGCCTGGAAGCCACCTGTGTCCCTTGGCTGGCTCTTACATCCTCCAACTCGGAGGACAGTGTTTTGCATCTCTCTCCTTTGACCTCTATTTCATTTGTCACATCTCCTACCAACCCTGAGCCATGTACCCCAGTTTTAAAAGGGCACTTGTGATAACTCAGGAGAATTCCCCATCTTTAATTTAATCATGTCTGTGATTTGTCTATATAAAATATTCTATTCACATTGTTGTGTTTGCGGAACCATTATCCACATGGCCACAGGAAGTTCTGCCTGGGGACTCTGGAGAGCTTGTGAGTGCTGGCTGTTTCTGGCTCCATGTCTGAGGAGAAGCTAGACATAGCCTGGAGGCTCTTCCATAGCTGCCCCTGTAGAGGTAGAATAGGAAGTGGGTGACCTATTCCTGGACAGATGTGAACTGAAAAGGAGGCGCCCTTTACTGTAAGCAAGGAGGTCAGGAAAGAAGCAACAGAGGCAGTGATCGGGGTAGCAGGGCAGAGACATCCGCATTGAACCCTTAGCTAGGCTGAGGACTCCTGCTAGAGATTGCAGGGCCTACCAGTGGGTGGCTCTGGAGGTCTCTGTACCCACTTCCATGCTTGGGGAAACTGGAGCTTGTACAAGCACATCAGGCCATGACAGACCTAGTTTTGAGGGTCATTTTTGAGTGATATCAAGAGGCAGACCCCAGAGAGGTCTGTGGGCCAGTGTACAAAACCAGAATTGGGGCCAGAGTGCAAAGCCAACATTGGAGTCATGAGCTGGGGTGGACAAGAGTAAGAGAGAGAGGGAGAAAGAGAGGGAGAGGGAGAGGGAGAGGGAGAGGGAGAGGGAGAGGGAGAGGGAGAGGGAGAGGGAGAGGGAGAGGGAGAGGGAGAGGGAGAGGGAGAGGGAGAGGGAGAGGGAGAGGGAGAGGGAGAGGGAGAGGGAGAGGGAGAGGGAGAGGGAGAGGGAGAGGGAGAGGGAGACAGAGAGGGAGACAGAGAGGGAGAGAGAGAGAGATGAGTGCTTAGAGCCACAAGGTGTGAAGGGAAAGAAAATTGAGGCAGGACACTGGAACCTAGAACAAGAGAATCCAGGTCCTGCTTTTCCCAAGACCCTCTTCGCATTGTCTTGTAGTTTCAGCAGAGAAGAACCCTCTTGGGTGGTCTGCATTCACAGTGACTTGTTGTAAGCCTATGGTTACCTAATTTTTGGTTTGTTTTGGTCCTTTCTTGTGCTTTGCCACATTTTCTTTATTTTCCTTTTCAAAAAGCAAGGTAATTCATGCTGACAACTCATTTTTGGTGTGAGGTCTAAACGGTCCATTGTTAGAATGTTTGCTGTCTTCTGAGTTTGATCCTTAGCACCCATATTGGAACATCACCTCAGCACTGGGAGGCAGGCTGGGCTCTGGGGCTCTCTGGGAAGGTAGCTTAGCTGAATCAGTGAACCACAGGTCCTAGTGAGAGACTCTGTCACTAAAAATACGGCAGGTGTTCCCATTGAATAGTACCCCAGGTCGACTTGAGCCTCCACAATTATCAATACGCCTCTGCACACACACTTATATATACACTGCACACATGATAACACACACACACACATGTACACATACACCTCAAATTTTTTCTTTAAAATTATTTATTTATTTATTTATTTATTTATTTATTTATTTATTATAAGTAAGCACACTGTAGCTGTCTTCAGATGCACCAGAAGAGGGCATCAGATCTCATTATGCGTGGCTGTGAGCCACCATGTGGTTTCTGGGATTTGAACCTAGGACCTTCAGAAGAACAGTCTTACATGCTGAGCCATCTCACCAGCCCCACCTCAAAGAGAGAGAGAGAGAGAGAGAGAGAGAGAGAGAGAGAGAGAGAGAGAGAGAGAGAGAGAGAGAGAGAGAGAGAGAGAGATCCACGAAAACCCAAGGCAATAAGCCACAGTGGAAAAGCCAAGGCAATAAGCCACAGTGGACCCTTCCCCAAAGTTCCTAAATTCCTCCTCCTCCGTAGCTGCCCCACATGGATTGATGGCTGTCTGTTTTCTACTCCAGCCTCTCTGCTTGGAATCCTATGTCTTCACCCCACAGCTTTTCAGACCCTGTCCTTCTTCCCTGGCAGCCAACAGCAAGAGGCTTTGAGAATGTGACCTGTGAAGAACAGACTTGGAGCCATCTCTGCCAGGCAGCAGAATATTAGTGTCCCCACGGCAGGATATTTCTTCTTTATGGGCCCTGGAAATACACCTCCTTAGCTCACCCTTGCCCACCTACACCTTCCCTCTGAGAGCCTGCTTCTGACCTCCCAGGGGGGTCAGTGCTCTGCCTGTCCTGCCTAACCTGGGATCTTGGCCCACAAGATGACCGACTATAATAGCCACTGGATTAACATAGCAGGCATTGTCTTTCTCTGACTATAGGGTGGGTATTATGTGTTCATCAACAGCCCTAAAAATACCCAGGAAACAGGTGTGGCCCTGCAGTCAGGCAGGCTCTGGCTGACATGAAGATTAAGCAGGGAAAAGACTTTTAGTCTCCCTGGGTTCAAGAAACGGAATGTGGAATGCTACTTAGACCCTGGGCAATGGGGATTCCTTCAAGGCCATCTGAAGATGTGGATGGAAGTCTACTCCATCTGCAGGCTTCCATGAACACAAAGGTTGTGCTTCTGTTATTGGGACTCAGCTGGACCTCAGAAACATGCCCTGGGGCTGCCAGAACTCTGCAGGCACCCTCCTGTCTCACTGTCACCAGAGACACAAACACTTAGGTCTTTGGCTTTTTGAGGGTTTTGGAGCATGTCTACAATGTCCTGGCTGCAGAGGAAGTGTCAGCCTGCCAGCTCCCTCCCTAGTCCCTTTAATGGTTCCTCAGGCCTCCCAATGCCCTGATCTCCTTCATACCCCTTCCTGTTCATGTCTCTGGTCAGCTCCACAGTCAGTGTAGTCTTCCCCTCTCTGCCTTCCCCCAGGTGAGTGCTGTTTCCCCCAAGTCAAAGGCTCATGTGTGCAGGGTTGGCGTGTGCTCCTGATGCACACACACTGGTCTCTAAGCCCGTGGTCTACACGGCAGCACGTATCTGCCCTGCGAGGTGTGCAGGGTGGGAGGGGGTGGGAAGGAGGGGCAGCTGGAGGGGCAGCGGCTGTTCTATTTTTACTGGCCAGTTGCCGGAGGCCACGGTTTTCATAGCCTGCCTTCAGCTCTGCCCCCACACTCTGCAGTCTGTGGTGAGGCTCAGGCCAGCCTAGCTCCACGAGGACTAAACTAGGTAAGTGTCTGACCATGGACCTGGGCAGGGTTGAGTAGAGAGGTGAGGTTTTGTTTAAAGAGGAAATGAAGTTTGGGAGACAGAGATGTTTCTCATTTGGATAAGTAGGTTTGGTGACAGACTACTGTACAAACCTTGCCTTTTGTCCCATCCAACGGCATCACTCCTGTAAGATGCTGTGGGCATTGGGTCTTGAGGGAAACAATTGTCCAACATGTTCCTCAGGGGCCCAAAGCAGAGCAGAGTGGAGTATGCTCTCATGAGGGACTGCAGCCAGTGGCAGGAAGGACAGGGCTCCTGGTGGGAGGGGTGGCACTGGGGACCAAGTGAGCCAAGGCATCACATTTAGGAGAAGCCTGGGGAGACGGGACAGTGGTTAGGGCCTGCAGCAACAGGAAAAGAAGATGGCTGGCATGCAGGACTCTGAGGAGACAGTCCAGAGGCCCTGCTGACCAAAGAGACCATCTTGTTTCTTTGTCCTTTCTCTCTGACAGGCACTTTGAGCCCTCTTCACCTATCTCACCGGCACAGGACACGAACAGGTAAAGACAGACCGTCATGCCTTCCCACTGTTTCTGGCTCTGAGTTGTAGAAGGAGCTGTTGGCAGGAGGTGGATGCCAGCAGTGTCTGGGGTGGGAACACAAGAGCCTGTGAGGACATAAGCTAGTAAGATATCTAGACAGCGTGGTGTTGGGAGGAGGATTAGGTTAAAGGCAGCCCCTACCCCAAGTCATGGACTCTAAGCGGTTCTAATGTTGGACTTCCTGGTCACAAGCTTGGAAGTCCAGCTTGTTAACACCCTGTTTGGGAGGATGGGGGTGCCCTTGAACTAAGGTCCAAGGCCATAGGTGGGGAACAAGGGTAGAGCATGGTGTTCTTATGAGGGAGGTCAGTTCCTTTCTTTCTGCTGTGTTTCATACAGGACTTACATACTCACACTTAATCGTGCAGGCATGGCGTGGAAAGCTGGCAGCTTTTCCACACCAAGGGCCTCAGGGCCAGGAAGGCAAGCCTTGAGTCAGGTCTGAGTCTGATCCCTTCCTTCCAGCTCTGTGTTTTCTGTTATCTGCTTGCCGTCCACTTGTGGTACAGATGGAATTCAGCCCTCCTGCCTCACTGCTATCTACATCCCGGCTTCTAATCAGGCCCTGCTTCTCTTCTGTAGAGCCTGTCAAGGGGTCCTGCCTGGGAGGGGTGGGGGAGGTGTTGTCAGAGCCCAGGTCAGGGCCTCATGCTTGATGTGGGACCCCTGGGCCTGGCATTTGTCAGAGTGGCAGTTGGGGACTGCCTGGAGCTTGGCAGGAGGCCCAGGCTGGCCCCAGCAGTGGGCCCCACACTGATGACAGTGGGCTTTCTAAGGGATAGAGGAAGGACAGCCATAGCTAAATGCTCACCAGGGTGAAGCACTCTAGGGAGACAGATGCAAGACCTACTCGGCTGAGACTCACATTCCCAGAGGTCAGACAGACGTGGGTGGGGGTGGATCTTTGTCAGCTAGTGTCTCTTTTTGGACTCCCCCACCCCACCCCCCGTGTCTTCAGAAGAGCAGAGCTCTTGGGATCAGCAGCTGTGTATAAAACCTAATTTCAGCTAAGCATCTTGGGAATGCATAGATGGTTCCCACATCTCTTCCCCTGCACCCCCTGGGGACATCTGAGACTCCAGGGTCACCTCCCACCTAGCCCCACTCTCTGAATGAACAGAGGCTTAGGTGCAAGGCTCCCTAACAGGACAGGAGATCCAAGCCTGGTCACTGGGCTCAGGAGGGTTCTTCATGGGCACAGGAAGGGTGACTATGGAATGACATTATTGGTGGGCACTTTGCAAGGGTTCCATAGTGCTCCAAACTAAGTTTAAGAACCAAATCTAAACATGGACTCTGAGCTCCATGCCTGCCCTCTCTCTATATGCTGCTCCACCGGACTCTTCGCTTTATCACCCGTCTCAGGCCTCCTGACCAACATCACACATCTGTCCCCAGCCTGACTGCTCCTGCTTCCCTGAGCTTCAGCTCAGTCATTTCCTCTATCCCCCACCTATCCACCCTGTCAGGTCTGTAGCCTCTGCAGCCTTCAGGCCTCCTGAAGATGGCCTCGCCCAGAGACAGCCTGTCAGGGGCTTCTCACTGCTCCACAGTTCTGCTCTCTCAGAGGACTGCTGTGCCAGCTTTTAAAACCAGTCATTGTTACTTAGTGGTTGAACCTGCTTTGCTTCCAAGTGAGACCTGGTTTGAATAAAAGGTTCAAGGGCTAACTATTAAGCACACTACTAGTGGTGGTGACTCACACCTTTAATCTTGAGATTTGATCTTGAGAGGCAGAGGTAGGAGGATCTCTGAGGTAGGAGTTCAAGGCCAGCCTGGTCTGCAGAGTGAGTTCCAGGACACTCAGAGCTACACAGAGAAACCCTGTCTCAAAAAAAAATGAACAAAAAAACCCCACCCCACCCCCCAAAAAACCAAGAAGAAGAAGAAGAAGAAGAAGGAGGAGGAGGAGGAGGAGGAGGAGGAGGAGAAGGAGGAGGAGGAGGAGAAAGAGGAGGAGGAGGAGAAAGAGGAGGAGGAGGAGGAGGAGGAGAAAGAGGAGGAGGAGACAGAGGAGGAGGAGGAGGAGACAGAGGAGGAGGAGACAGAGGAAGAGGAGGAGGAGGAAGAGGAGGAGGAGGAGGAGGAGGAGGAGGAGGAAGAGGGAACACACTACCTATCTAGGCCCCAATTTTGCAGAGAGAGAAAAAACAGCCAGGAGAGAGTGAAGACACACTAGATTTTTTTCCCCCTCTTGGCTTAATCTCTACTCAGGCTTCCTGCCACCTACCCAGGGCTGCTAGGCACTATTGAATGGCACCTCTGGAGCTGTGCCACCAGGCACCCAGCTACACATCAGCTTCCATTCTGTTCTGCTCCTCTTGCCCCTTCTCCAAGTCTTAACTCACAGGTGAAGTCTGAATTCAGCTGCGATTCAGCTGCGTGTTCAAGGCTCTCCCGATCCAGTTCCATCCTAACTTTCCAAACACGATGTCTACAGATTCCACTCTGGTCTGCACCAGAGTCAGCAGGATTTCTCTGGAAATAGCCAGTTAGTTGTAAATGTTTTAGGCTTTCCAAGGTGGTAGGGGGATGTTGTCTTCATAGGGGGTTGTTGTCTTCGTAATCGCATTGGTTAACCTGTGGTGTTGAAGTCTTCCTGCTGTCCAATTCCCCACACCTACTGGGGGTTCACAGCAGGAGGGACAGCTTCTCCATTAATGATTCCTCTGTCCCCTCTAGGTGCAGCCTTGCCACCACCATGCCGGAAGTGTAAGTTCTTTCCCTCCCATGCATGGCTCCTGGGAGGCTAGTCCCCTCATCACAGACTTCAGCCTCCCAGCTGAGGGCAGCCTGGCTCACCCCTGCCCTAAGCTACTCCCAGCAGAAGCCCCTGAGATGGTTGAGCCTTCGTGCCTGGCCAGCTCTGTTTCCCTAAGGTGTCCAGGAGCTCTCTGCTCAGCAGAGCTCATTCCCAGGAGGGAATGCATTTGAGGGACATGCTTCGCCCATGCTTCATAGCTAGCTTGTCAATACTGACCAATGAACCGGACACACTGGGCTACGGCATCGCATGGGTGTGACGGATGAGTGGAGCTTTGGGACTGCACCCCCAGTGGTGGAAGCTTTGGCATTAATCGTGGCCCTCTGTCAAAGCTTACACGAGCTCCGACTAGACTTCCCTATGACTTTGATGATCAACATGTCCCCAAAGCAACAAGTAGTAGCCCAGAAGGTGGTTGAATTTTTCTCCTTGTTTGCTGAGACACTGAAGTGGTCCCCCTCTCAGACACATTGTTGTCACCTGTCCCCTCCCCTGAAGCAGGTCTGTTAGTTCTGTTACTGCCCACGTCTTATATTGTGTTCCCATTCACTCTCTGTTCTTTCTGCTCTTCTTTCCTGTTCCTCCCATGATGGACACCTAAAGTGAGGTGAGTGTTGTTTGGGGTTTCCTCTGTGCTGGTTATTTCTAACTGATGAAGATAGGGTGGACCTGAGGAGACTGGGTCAAAGCCAAGATAGGAATGGGGATGACTGAGAAAACTCCCAGGAGAAGAGAAGCAAAGAATAGAGATGCCATGTGCCCAGATGCAGGGCTCACAGGTACTCGGTGGCTGGGACCACAATCGAAAGCTCTCCCCTCGGCCTTCCTCAAAGCTCCTGCATCCCTGGGGGCTTCATTCTGCCTCTTGCAAAGCTGATGCCATGCAAAAACCTATCTGAAAGGTGAAGGCTACGGCTGAACACTGAGGAAGGAATGCAGGTGTGTCTTTGGGTCCCCCCCCCCCCCTCAGAACTGTGATCACCCTGACTCTGGACACTCTGCTATCCAGATTTCTTTATGCCTCAGAGAACTCAGCCTGCATGTAGTCCAGGGGGGGAGGGCTGAAAGTAAGTTGGTGTGCTGACTCAAGTGGAAAGGTGATGTCACTGATAGAGGGGACTCTTGGCCTGGATAGTCGGAGCAAGAAGCAAATATAGCATTTTCCAGTGACTTGTGAGCCCTTCGGTTTTGGTGAGGTCCCTATTCAAGTGAATCTCTGGGCACCACTGTTTAGATGAGAAGACCATGTACTCAGTGAGTGGTGGGAGAAAGGGCCTGCAAAAGGCCATTCCCCACAGAGTATCTGGGAGGGTGAGCCAGGCGCTGTCATGGCCACAGCAACAGGCTTTCAAAGATAAAAAGATAAGCCACCGTGAATAGATCAGGAGTCATACACTCAATGTGCTAAAGTTCACTCCTTGCCTTTCCCTGTCATTCCCACGAAGCCTCATCATGTCTACCTGACAGACTGCAGGAGCAGACCCATGCCGTGCTCTCCCTGGGCAGATCACACCGGAAACAGGCAGGCTGCTCAGTGGAAGCAGCAAAGAGAAACCCAGGAGAGATACGAGGGCTCCCGGGCCCCACAAGCCCAGTAGTCTGCAGTGAGGTGTCTCTGTCACCTCCACCATGCTGGTGGACACTGTCACAGGGCTGGGCCTTGGAAAATTCTCTTAGGTTCTTCCATGTAGCCTACGATCTTCCCTGATGGCCCTCAACATGTGAGCCTCCTGTCTTAGCTTCCAGAAGGCTGACATTACACATATGATCCACCATGCCTGGCCTTGGAGGCGACTTACTAGGAGTTGTCAAAACAACTATTCGGTCATCCAGAATTTGCCTGCTTGTTTTCACTAGAATACACAGCAGTGTTTTTGTATCATAGAGATTTATGTGGGTGAAGATAACTCGTAAAGTAGTTTTGACATTCATACAGACATACTGGTCTCTGGCACGCAGGCAGCCTGTATCTCGCAGGAAAGGACATCCAGACACAACCACAATATCACCCTGAGTGCTAAACACATGCCTGTTCTAGGCTTTTCATGAAGGTTGCAGAGCTGTGCCCTCATTTGTTCTTGCTGGAGCTATGGCCTAAGTACAGCTGCCAGCAAGCCCCTCCGCAGATGAGGAAGTACCCGTGGGAGGCAGTACATCTGCAGCCTCCTGCAGGATCCTACCAGCAGTAGAGTAAGGACGGGAAGGTGGGGCTTCAGTCCCTAGTTCAAGATAGCTCCACTACAGTGTTCTCTGAACTTGACTGGTTCAGTCCCAAAGATAAGCTTTTAAAGCCCCCCAAAGTGAGCAGGGGATTCTGGGTAGTGATGAAGAATCCAGCTTCATAGCCTCTGCCTTACCACTGGTCTCTCTTTCTCATCCCTAGAGGAAATCCAAGATCACTGCCTCCCGTAAACTCATGCTAAAGGTGAGCCCGGTCCCGAAGGAGACTGAGGGACAGCCGTGCAGACTCTAAGGGATGCAGAGGGCAGGGCCAGCAAGGAGGGAGACCGAGAGTAAAGAAGACTGATGGGCGACTTGTGTTATATCCCGCCCCTCCTGGGTGCCTAAGAGGCAACAGGAATTAACCTGGGGCAGGACTCTTGGTCGGGGGAGAGGAAGGGGTGTAGTTCATTTTGGAGCTCTGGAGCTCTGTGGGACAAAAGGGAGGAAAAAGGAAGACTGTGTAGATAAACAAGCTTTGGTGGCAGCTACTACCACACTGAGCAATGGCCGCAGACCAGGCCTCGTCTTGAGCCTCTTTGCCCTCCCTCACTCTGAGATGGGTGTGGAACATGCGGAACCCACCCTGGCTCAGAGGCTTTGTCCTTTTCAGAGCCTGATGCTAGCCAAGGCCAAGGAGTGTTGGGAGCAGGAACACGAGGAGCGAGAGGCTGAGAAGGTGCGTTACCTCTCAGAGCGCATCCCCACACTGCAGACCCGCGGCCTCTCCCTCAGTGCCCTTCAGGTAAGCCTGGCCGGCTGGGCTGAGCTCGGCACTTTGTGTAAGGGACCCTCGGTAGATCTTACACTACAGAACAACAGAGCTCTGTAACTTACAAAGTGCGCCCACACCAGTCTCACAACTGCACAGGAAGTGATGACATGATACCCATTTTACAGACTTGAGAGGGGAGTTCCAGAACAGATTTGGTTGGGTAAAACGAGTGACTGGCTTTCCATCAGTTGGTACAATGGTATGGCCTGGAGGATGGACAGGATTTCGGAAGGCCCGTTTCTCCAAAGATTTGTCTTTTTCAGGATGACTTTTTTTTTTTTTGGAATTTAAAAAAATGATTTATTTATTTCCACTTTCTGTGCATTGGTGTTTTGCCTGCATGTGTTTCTGTGTGAAGATGTCAGATCTCGGAGTTACAGATAGTTGTGAGCTGCCATGTGGGTACTGGGATTTGAACCCTGGTCCTCTGGAAGAGCTACCAGTACCCTCAACCGCTGAGCCATCTCTCCAGTCCCAAGTCCTTGCTGTTTTTGAACTGTTAGTAATTGCTTTAATGCCAGTGGCTGCAGAGAAAAGACCAGATGAAAATATGTCCATGTGTCTCCCGCGGCAGTGGCTATTTTAATTTTATTATTTTTGGTTAATATAGAGTTTTCAAAATTTCCACTATTAACTTACATCACTTTTATACCACAAAACTATCTCTCTCTCTCTCTCTCTCTCTCTCTATCTCTCTCTCTCCTTATAGACAATAACTATGAGCTTGCTGCTGAGGCATGTGCCTACAATCCCAATACTCAGGGGACAGAGGTTGGAGGGCTGTGAATTAAAAACACTTATTAATTAAAACAGTTTCATACAATATACTTTGATCATATTTTCCCTCTTCCAACTCTTCTCAGATTCTTCTCAACTCCCTGCCCACCTAACTTTGTGTTCTTTCTCTCTTAAAAACAAACAAACAAACAAACAAACAAAACACCAAAAACCCAAAACCAAAACCAACCAAAAAAGAAAAACAACAAAAAACAAAACCCGTGAAAATTAAAACAGAAACAAGCAAGTCAGAAGATCAGGTTGGGTGTGGGAGTGCTCACCATTAATCTCAGTATCCTGGAAGCAGAAGCGGGTGGAACTCTGTGAGTTCGAGACCAGCCTGGTCTACAGAGTGAGCAAGGACAGTACTACATAGTGAGACCCTGGAGAGATCGAGGCACGTGGGGTGGGGGAGAACAATAATAGAAAAAAAAAAAAAAACAGAAACAAAAAAGTCAAACAAAACAGAGGAAACATGGAGACATGGAGTTTATTTTTTGTTGGCTGTCTGCTCATGGACATGGAACTCAATAAACGCAGCGATGCCATTGGAGAAAGCTGTTTGCCCCTTTCCCAGCAAGTATCAGTTGTAAATAACTGTTTGGTTAGGGGTGGGGCTTTGTGCCCACTTCTCTTCTCTGTGCTGGGATTTTTCCTGGTTTGATTCAGTGTGGGTCTTGTATGTTCTATGTCTATGAATTCATATATGTAAGGATTATGACACCCTCAATGACAAAGCTTTCAGGCCAGCCTGGGCTACATCGTGATACTATCTTAAAAAAAAATTAAGTTAGCATTTACCAAAAGCTAGAAAAAGAAACCAAGCATAGAGCAGAAAGGAGAGCAAAGGCTTATGCTTTGAGTTGTACCCTTGATGGTGACAGCTTTAAGCCCGATGCAGAGGCCGCTCCTGTTGGGATTACAGTGCAGGCAAAGCGATGGACCATAGGGCTAAGCGTGCTCAGTGTGCACACAGGAAAAGGAGGCTGGCCCCGGTGGCCCTTCTCCCTCTTCTCCACTCTCATGCTATGGATCTACTCCTCAGGACTTGTGCCGAGAGCTCCATGCCAAGGTGGAGGTGGTGGACGAGGAGCGCTATGATATTGAAGCCAAATGCCTCCACAACACCAGAGAGGTAGGCCCTGGAGGTGGGGGATGGGACCGCCTGGGCTGGCTGGGGTGGGCACTTGTGTGGCTCTCCTGTGTCTACGGAGCTTGGGAGGCAGGCTCTCAGCATCCACCCCAACACCATAGGTCTGGAGATGGGCAGGAAGGATAGCCACACATGAAAAGAACAAAACTTCCTCCCCACCTGCCACGTGAGCTCTTCAGAAGCTGCCGGCTTCCCTCACCCACACAAGCAATCAGATGTCTGTTAATGACATCTTATGTTTGTGAAGGGCTTTCAAGTGCAGTTGAATCCTTTGATCCTCCCTACATGCCTGCGGGTGACATGGGGGCTATTACCTGACCCTGACAAATGAGGACATGCAGACTCACAAAGGCTAAGCACTTGCTTGGGCTTGGGTTACAAAATGGGGGATCCCAGTATGCACGCTGTGCTCTGTGCTCCAGTTCCCACTCTGGGATTCAGCCCTTCATTGTAGAGTGTGTGGGCATTAGGACCAACCGTGGGCTGCTTCTGAGCATTGGCCCAAGGTGGGCAGGCACTTCTGTACCCTACCCTGCTTGCGAGGGTGCTGTGTGATGCCATTAAGCTCCAGAAAACTCCCTTGCAGACCGCACCCTGGGATTATCAGGGTGTAGGATTTAGGGCTCCTCTACCTGCTTTGTCAGTCAAGGCTCAGCTGCTGTGCAGGCCCCTGGGCAGGGTTGAGTACTAAGAACAAGATGGAGGGAAGGAGAAAGCAGTTTACACCCCACACAAGGCTTCCAAATGGGAGTAAAGGTTTATTGGCTTATCATTTATTTGTGACTTGGTTTTGGGGAAGAGGTGAGGTTAACTAGTGGGTTTAATCTGTAAAAGTTCATTTAGAACATTTAGCGTGTGTAGTGATTGCTTGGAAAAGTGTAGGAGATTCTGAGCACCCCAGATGGTCTAGCCTGGAGCCCGGAGGACTTGTAGGATGGTTCTAGCTGGAAGCCCAGTGGTTGGATCCTAAGGGTGAGAGCTCTAGGTTTAACATTCCTGGCTCAGAGCCTGGCTCCTTTGCTCCCCCAGATCAAGGACCTGAAGCTGAAGGTGCTGGACCTCCGTGGGAAGTTCAAGCGTCCTCCCCTGCGCCGGGTCCGTGTCTCAGCTGATGCCATGCTCCGAGCCCTCCTGGGCTCTAAGCACAAGGTGTCCATGGATCTGCGGGCCAACCTCAAGTCTGTGAAGAAAGAAGACACAGAAAAGGTGAGGGTCCCTCTCCTCAGACCCACCTACTGGCCTCTACCTGCCACTTCTCACACTGCCTGAGGCGCTCTAGTCAGTGTGTGAATCAGGATATTCTAGGATCCCCTAGGAGGCCAGTGTCAGAAGAGAGACTACTGGCTGCTTCCAGTCTGAGGGGACAATGGGATGAGAGAAAGGCTGACTGGGAAATTAAAACTTGCTTCCCATATCAGTTAAGGGGTAACCATTACCCCTGTCACTTCAGCTTCCCGTTGTGGCTATAGGAACATGAGTGCATAGAAGTTGGAGAACCGAGTTCAATTACTTGACTAGCAAACAACTACTTCAAATTTGTTGGTCTCACAGAACGTGTTTAGAGCTGACAGGCTGTGAGGAGCATGGTGAGAGAGCAATTTCTCTGGCCCAGAGAGCTTAATAAAGACAAACAGGCCAAGCAGGATGCTGACAAAATTGAAAACAAGTTAAATGAATCAGGAGAGGCTTCTTGGAGGAGGTGACCTTGAACCAACTGCAGGGTGTCCCACAGGAGGGTGTTGTGGAGCCTGGAGGAGAGGTTGGCCTGTCATATACTGGGAACCAGCTTTGTGACCCTGTGACAGTTACCTAGACCCTCCCATCCACACCGCCTCATTCTGTGCTCCTGTCTGGCCTATTCATCTTGTATCATGTGCTGGGCAGGGCCATCAGGATTTCTTAGCTCTCTGAGGAGGTAAATTTTCTCCCATCTACTTTCTCTTGAACTTGTGGGTCCTTTGTTCCCCCTGCGGCCTGGTGAGGCCCCTGCAGTTCTGACATGTTTGTGGACTGCCCACAGGAGCGGCCAGTCGAGGTAGGAGACTGGAGGAAGAATGTGGAGGCTATGTCTGGCATGGAAGGCCGCAAGAAGATGTTCGACGCTGCTAAGTCCCCGACCTCCCAGTAGAGGTGCTTAGAATGTTCTTGGGGTTCCTCAGAGTACCCCAGGGTACTCAGGAGAAGGGATGGGAGGCAGATCCAATGTACAGAACTCCAGCCTGCTCCAGTACCTTCAGACACTGGGGATAGCATGTCTATGCCAGATGGTTTTTGTCCCCTTATCAATAAAACTTGGGCTTGTATGTGATCAGTGGTCCTGGGACTGGCAGCATTTATGTGTTCCTAGTTGCAAATGACTGAACTGGAAACTGGGGGGACCCTAGAGAACCCTAAGACAGGCAAGAGTCTGAGAGTACAAGGTTAGGTGATCCACAAGGTCCCTCCAGCTCTAACGCTCCAAGAATCTCAGGCTTTTCTTTCACTTGTCACTTGGTGTCATACTTGGCTTCCATACCCTCAAAGAAGCTTCCCTAGTCACTACTCCCAGAGAAACAGCAGTTAAGAGATGTTCAACACCCGCCCCCTCCAGAGAAATAGCTGCAGGAACTGCTGAAGCAGTGGAAGTGGGCCATAAAAGCCCTGCTGTGGGCCCTAGGAGGGGAGGTGTAATAGCCAGGTCTACAGGCCGCACAGAGCCAACTTCTTCACAGAGCAGATGTTAGCTAGTGATAGGTGAGGGTTCACACATGAAGGGGAAGGGCTGAGGGTGCAAAGGTCAGCTATGGGAGGGAACTGGTCTGGAAGATGGCCAGGACAGGTTGGAGGGAAGGAGCTAGAGAGGGAGGCAGCTTGGGATCTGGACAGAGCAGCTAAGTCCCATGGGTGGTACAAGGGAGAAGCCCCAGGGACTATGGGGGCTGTGTGTGCTGTGTGTCAATCAGGGTTACCAAAACAGCACGCATCACTGGGATCTATCTAATGGCATCTCCTCTTTTGTCCTGACAGGTCGGCTTGCTGTATGACACTCTGGGTCATGCTTTGGTCCCTTTCCAGCCATACTCACCTATCTTTCTGCCTGTGCCTGGAGCGTCCCTAATATGCGCTCCCTTCCTCCAGCCTATGCGTCCACCTTTGGAGCCAGGATGAAATGGCACACAAAGGGGAAGAGAGGTGCCAGTGCCTGAGACCTCATCCCAACAGTGTGGGCTTATGGTACCCCCTGGGCATGCTGGGATTATCCAGTCACCCCAAGGGGCCCTAGGCTGAGGAGGGAGGCAGAGAGAACACCCTCTCAGCAGCCCCATGTTGCTTCCCTCCATCTCTGTTGCTACCTGCAGTGTTCCCAAGTTCTCCATTAAAAAAAAAAAAAGATTCAGGTTCCCAATGGTTTCTGTAGCCCTGTTGTTAGCACTCAGAAGAAAGTAATGACCACAAGGGGTCTGTGGAACGCGACCTGGGGACTTCAGCCTCCAGCCAGAGGAGTTTAAGATCACAATAGAAGGCTAAGGCTTTGGTGGCTGCTTACTAATGTGACCCGAATGAATCTTCCTTCCAAGTCACAATGATTTCACACACTCTCATCACCCAAAGCCCTGATCTCAGAGGACCCCTGAGTCCTACCCTAAGATCTAGCGTTAGAGTGGTGTCCCGTTTGGAGTCACACCCCACCTGATCTCCCCAGCCTCCACAAACATGGACCATCTGTTGCTTTCACATGTACCTAACTGCTGTGGGCCAGGAGGTCAAGGTGCTTACATGTTCTCATCTGGTCTGCAGGGCTCAGGGCCTGAGTTTCTTTACCCGCCTGTCTCTCAGGAGGGGCATACTGCAGTTCCACATCTGGCCACCAGGAGGCTTCGACTCTCATCTCTGGCCATGGCTGCTCAGGTCCTAAGTCCTTGCTCTCTGCACCTTCAAATTACTTCCTCTCTTACTGGAGAGTCAGAGGCAGAAGGAGGAACATTTCTGAGACCTCTGCATGGACCTTCTGTCCTTTCCCCAAGGGCAATAATGTGTCAGAGACCCCAGTTTCCTCTCACACTCCTGTCAAAGTCAAACACCCTCAAGGCTCATTCTTTCTGAAAGGTGCCCGGTCCACCCAGTGGTCTGCCCTGTGGGCCAATTCCTTTTTCTATCTCATTAATGCTTGGGCCCAAAACCCGAGAGGGGTTTAAACCAGGAGATGGGGTGGGGGCAGTCTTGTGTCCTTGAGTTGCACACACCCCCTCTTCTCCCTTAAAGGAGCAGAGAAAAAAGCAAAAACAAAACAACCCCCCCCCCAAAAAAGCCGGGTGGTGGTAATCCCAGCACTTGGGAGGCAGAGGCAAGCAGATTTCTGAGTTTGAGGCCAGCCTGGTTCCAGGACAGCCAGGGATATACAGAGAAACCCTGTCTCGAAAAACAAAACAAAAAACAAAACAACACAACAACAACAACAATAAGAAAATAAAGAAGCAGAGAGCAAAATTCAGGGCCAGAGTGGAACTTGGCTTTTTAGGGTGGTGTCAAGGCCACCTGGGAAGTGACTGGTTCCCAGGAATCGTCCCAGCAGAGGCTGGGCTTCCTGAGCAGACTCTTGGAGTCTGGAATTACCCCTCTCTACCCTCTGATCTCCACGTATTATCTGTCATTCCAAAGGCTGGTGCGAAGTGCAGCATTGGTCCAGTCTGAGGCAGGCATGCTCAGCCTGACTGTGGCAGTGGGGACAAGCCACTTGGGGTGCATTAGGAAAGGCAACACCTAGCACAGGGATTTTACTACAAACACATCAGTAGAGTCAGGGGTGTGCATAGAGCATGCCTACCATATACACATGCCTGCAGTCATAGATACACCCAGACACACATGCATGCGTGTACACACGTACACACACGTACACACACGTACACACACACACACACACACACACACACACACGAGAGAGAGAGACAGAGAGACAGAGAGAGAGAGAGACAGAGAGAGAGAGAGACAGAGAGAGAGACAGAGAGAGAGAGACAGAGAGAGAGAGAGAGACAGAGAGAGAGAGACAGAGAGAGAGAGAGAGAACTGGGGAACCTGACAGGGCTGGTTCATGCCACAGAACATAGGGTGAGGCTTCGTGCCTGGGCAGCCAAGAAACCCACCCTTCCCTGCCTTACGGGCTCCTTCCTCGTAGCTGGCCTGGCTCCAAAGCATGTCTCAGTGTTTTGTCTCTTCCCAGCCCTTTGATAGAACCTAGCCTTAAGTTCCTGAAGAAAATCTTGGTCTGCCAGTAGACTGTTAACCTAGGAATTGGGGTCTCCACCCTGCTCTTACAGAGTTGGAAGACCAGCCCCAATCCTGACTCAAAGTAAACATGGTATACAGAGGGTTGCTGGGAGATGGGGGTGGGGCCCTCAGCACACCCAAGCCTTCTGGGAAAGGGCAGAGGACCTGTGCAGAGAACTCCAGGAGGTCACCAGCCCCATTCTTCTGTTTCGGCGCCCTGAGCCATCTCCTTGAGGATAGACTAGAGCCCAGACAGATACCCACACTCATCTGAGGAAGACTGTGCCCTTGCAGGGCAAGAAGCAGGGAGGCTTCAGCAGCGGGAGGACTCTAAGAAGGGCTCTTGGTTGTGGCCCAGAGCTGGGCCTGGGTGGAAAGCGTGGTATCTGTGGAGTCCTGATTCCGCATGGAGGTCCACAGTCCACAAGCCTGGATCTAGCTATAAAACAGGAGCAAGCCTTGGGGCCTCCCATTGATTGGCAGCTCCCACACATAGCATGTGACCATGTGCCAGGCACTGCTTTAGATACTGTAGCCGTTTAACCTTCACATCTGCCCTGTGAGACAGCAATCTCCCCATCCCCATGCTATTGGGAAGAACTGAAGCAGAAAATTCTAAAGACTTCCCATAGTCACAAAGCAAGGAGGGAGGCGGCATTTAGCTGAGGAAGTTTGCCAGTGCCCAGGCTCCCGTTCATTAGTGGCAGTAACAACAATGGCAAATGTACGTGCCAAATGTTTTATCAGAATTTGTTACACATTCTCAGAAAAGTTTGGAAGTAGATCTATAGGAACGGAACCCTGGAGAGTTCAGGACATCAGACAGAGATTGACAGCTGAGAACTTCGCAGGGGACCCCACTTCCATCTGCTGCAGGGGCTACTTTTTTTCTAGAAACAGCCTTGCTTCAACAGAGCCCAACTAGCTACTGTCCAAGAGGGACCCCACCTGGGTCCTGCTTGTACACCAGGGAGTTCCCATATCCCCACCAAAGGGGGAGCCATTGTGTGAGAGGCAAGATGGAGCCACACAGGCAAAGGTGAAGTTATTCTTCAGTAGTCGGGTCTAGCTGAGGGTGGAGGCCCAGGACTTTTTGGGGAACTGTCTGCTGTGAACAAACCCACAACAGCTGTGTGGGCATGCCTCTCTCTGCAGCTGGAGATGGCAGGAGGTCCCTCCCTCCTGGTTAGGAACAACCAGGGCAGGATACCACTTGCTACCGCCCTGCCTGTCTTAGAGTTCTCAGGAGGCCAGCTGGTGTCTTCCCTATCTCTTGTGAGGTATCCTGTCCTCACTGGCCCCAAGGCCCCAAGCCCAGTGTTGTGTCTGAATCTTAGTGACCGGTACGCTCAGGGTGAAACTGTGCTCAAGAGCTTTTGGGGATAAAGTGTTATTCTGAAGGAGGGGCCAAGTTAAACGTTAGCCACAATGGCCCCCCGCGA
This sequence comes from Mus caroli, assembly GCF_978045245.1. Lineage (NCBI taxonomy): Eukaryota > Metazoa > Chordata > Mammalia > Rodentia > Muridae > Mus > Mus caroli. The sequence goes on from NW_028227256.1 coordinate 132,409,807, forward strand.
AGTGAGTCACACCCCCCACAGGGCTCTGGGCTGGGCAGCCATGGGGGCAGTTTTGTTCCAGGTGGGTGACCAAGCTGCTGGAGTCTGGGACAGGTCTCTGGGACCAGTGCAGATGGCAGCTTCCTCTCCTGACCCCTTCAGGGTTCTCTTTCCTCAAAATGTTTGCCAGCTCATGGGGCCTGGACTGCAGGGAGAGACAGGGGGTATGTCCAAGCTGGTCTGTGGCCCCAGCCCGTGTGTCTCTGGCACTGAGTGCTGCGGTCAGTGTTTGGAAGCATTCAGGAAGAGTGATTTTTCTCAAGGTTGCTAAGGCACAGGTCCCCTGACTCCAGTCTACTTGGCAAACTGAATGGAGGAGAACACTGTGAGGCTGGGGCTCAAGGGAGCCTGTCCATCTCAGGACCCCACCTGGCTCCAGTGCTAGTGTCCCTCACTGCTGGGGCCAGTACAGGTTGGGCGAGCCTGGCCCTTTGCTTTAGGTTCAGGGAAGGTATGCCTGCCTTGGGTGACATGCAGGTGTTTCAACTTGGAGGCCCAGAGGGGAAACAGTGTGAATGCCATGGTTGCTTAGAGAAAGGGTGAGTAGGGTTATGTGGCACACCGCGGGGGCGGGGAGCTGGCTGATCACTGCGCAGTGGGGTACACACACACTGTGGCTTGGTGCCAATGTTCCCAAAGGACGTTCTCCCAAATGGCTATTTGTGAACCTAGCCTTGCTGCTGTGTTCTGCTGAAGAGCCAATACCACAGATGTCTGGGGATCCCATAGCTAAAAGAGAGAGAATAAAAGGGGAAAGGCTCTCCTTCATCCCGAAGCGTGCATGGAACTCACTCTATAGACCAGGCTGACCTCAAACTCAACAGAGAGCCACCCGCCTCTGCCTCCTGAGCGCTGGGATTAAAGGAACACATGTGCTACCACCACCAGGCCTGCTAATGTCTTTTAAGACAAGGTCTCCACATAGTCTGAGCTGATGCAATGGTTGTAGGCATACTGGCTTCCAATGTTCTTATGTCACAAATTAAGACAGTGGCAACACCACCTCAATATTCAGATTTTAAGGATATTTAAGAAATATTGCTAATTGTAAAAACAAAAAGCCAGGGGACCACTGGCCTGGGGTCCTCAGGATGTGGGCATTATTGCTTCTGTTGTTTTTTTTTTCTCCTCCCCTGCCCTTTTCTCCAACAGTGCCAAAGGTCAGCAGCTGATCAGTGGAGATAGAAAGTGGGGCCAGAACTGAAATGTCAGGGTGTCCAGGATAGCTGGTTAGGACTGGGGATCCCCCAGATTTCCATTCTAGCCTCCGTGGAAAAGATGCCATATGAGTCTTGTGTTTGGGGGGATTCCAGAGCCTACCTGTCTGTTGTGGGTTGCCTTAGAACCTCAAGAGAGGGAAGAAGAGGGGTGACCTTTGCCTGGGAAATGACAAAAGGCCTTTCCCCTTGGCCAGGAACTTCCCAGTCACAACAGGCTTTGCCTCGGTGGGTTTTCCTTGAAGGAAGTATGACTATCACATTTAAACATAGATGTAAATAAAGAATTATAAAGTAAGCACCCATGTATGGAGAGTTTATATCTTTATGGTGCTGTAGCTTAAACCCTTGGGTATGCATGCAAGCTCTCAGTCACTGAACTACACCCTCGGCTCCCAATCATTTATTTTCAGAACTAGGATATCGTGAAATACTTTGAAACCCACCATCATGCTGCACTCTCCTCCATAAAGGTGAATAAACATGGTCTTCAATATTGTGTTCATGAGAGTCTCCCTTCTCCAAGATTTGGCTTTCTGCAATCTCAGTTATCTGTAGTCAACTCTGACCCAAAGATGCTAAATGGGAAAAAAAATCCCAGAACAAGTAACTCATCCATTTAAAGGCACATGCTCTTTTGAGTAATGTAACTAACTCCTGTGCCATCCTACTGAGGACCCAAATCATCTTTTGTCCTGTGTATCCATGTCTGCTTCTGTGTAATAGCCACTTGGCCATCTCTGTCCCCAGATAGGCTGTCTGGTATCACAGTTCTTGTCTTTAAGTTGTTCCCATTTTCTCAATGGCCCCAAAGCACAAATGTCCTGTAGCTGGCAATTGTATCACAGTGTATGGTTATGTCTCCACCTCCCCTTTCCCCCTGTATTTTGGGTTAGCCTGGAACTCACTATGTAGTTTAGGCTGGCCTCTAGTCCTTGGCAACCCTTCTGCCTCAGTCTCCCAAGTCCAGGGAGCATAGGCATAGACCTCCTCACTTGCTCTATTCATGAGGCTTTGTTTGCTTGTTTGCTTTCTGTGCAAGTGATTGAATGCAGGGATTTATGAGTGTTGAACATGCATGCTATCATTGATTGCCACAGTCATCCCTGTATTCTTAGCTATGGGTACTGGGTCTACGTTATAAATTAAGCTTTATCTTAAGCATGCATAGGAAAACCATCCCATGCAGGGCTGGTATTATCTGTGATTTCAGGCATTTCCTAGAAGCCTTATCCTGTGAGGATAAGGAGGAGACTGCTGTAGAATTCTCTGGCTCTCTGTGTACATTTCTACATGGTTTTGAATTCCTTATCTGTATGTTGTTGCTGAGACTCACACCTTCCTCCCAGCTTTATATAAATGCATGCGTTTTTGCCTTTTCTCTTCCAACACTGGCTCAAAGATCTGCAGCGTGTCCATTTTCACTGCCAAGAAGTGGTGAAAGGGTGAGGGTGCCATCTTCCCTCCCTCCCTTCCTCCCCAGGCTTCTCCTTCCTAGCAGGTTCGTGGGCCCCGCTTCTGATGTCCACATCTACTAGGTTTGCTATTCAGGAATACAATTGCTGGAGAACAAGAACAAGAACGTTGTCAGCGCTGACAGCCGTACCCTTCACATGCCACCTGCCACTCTGAGAAGTGTGGAGGCCCCATCCCTCATTGGTTTGTTTGTTTGTCTGTGTTTTTGTTTTTGTTTTCCTGATACCAGAGACCTGGATACCAGGGGTCCTGGATGCCTAGAACCCCCTGGATATCAGCTTTCCATGACCCAGACTCCCAATGTCACCTTCAACAGGATGGATGTCCTTCCCAAAATTGTGTGATCCTTCAAACTGCTACTGATCCAAACTGCTACTGAGCACACCTGTGCCCAGCAAAGTGTTGAGGCGACTCTGAGGCGAGATTCGCTTTCAATGCTTGGAAGCCAGGACATGGATACAGATTCCAACCCCATGTTATTGAAACTCCCTCCCTCCTCTTTCCCACTCAACCCCTGTCCTTGGGCTACGGGGCGCACGGTGCCAAGTCTCCCTGAGCTCCCACACCAACATCCAATGAACTATTGGACAGCTTTTTCTAAGACCTTTAATTCAAATGGGTGTTGAATGCAGTTGATGGCTTGACCATATGGAGACAGCTCCCCAAATGGAGAATCATAAGGTCCAAATGTCAAGAAACCCTCTGTTGGTCTCTGGTCAACTTCCTCCCTAAGACCTCTGGAATCCTTGTCCCTTGGCCTGAATCCCTGACTCTGGAATCCTTGTTCTGAATCCCAGTCCCTCTCACATCAGGCAGAGGTATGTGAATCACTTCTGGGCCCACAGTTCAGCTTTCCAAAGCTCTTGCTAACCCCACCTCCTGTTCAGTGTCACCTTTGATTACGCACTCCTCCCCCATCCCCTTCTTCGTTTCCTTTGTAGATTTCAAAAATAGCCCGTCCAGCGCGGAAGTGGTGGCTCCTGCCTTTAATTCCAGCATCCTCAGCCTTCAGGAGGCAGAGGCAGGTAGATCTCGAGAGGCAATCATGTCAGACTCTGACATCCCATCCTGTGTGCTGGGCAGCACCCCAGCCTTCTCTGAACAGTGCCAGCAGCAGCTATTGATTCCATTTCTGATCTTTCAAGGAAAATAAAATTCCCCATCTAGGTACCTGACCTTACACATTCAGTAAGGAGGTAGGTTCCCGAGTGGAAAACAGTTGGTGCTGCGCTCGCCCACGGGTTCCCACGGGTTCCCATGGGTGGTGTCCGAGTTGCCTCAGGTTATTGCAGTATTAATCTCAGTTACGTATGGGCCCTCTTCCCACGGCACAGTTATACACCTGTGGGGTATCAAGGAACAAGGACCGTGCTTTTGGCGCATATGGTTTTTCATAGCGGTGTCCACTCTATTTTGGCGGGCTTGAGTCTCAGCTCCTTTGAGGAGGGGCTGGTTTTCTTACGCAGTGTCTGCTTATCTAAGCCGAGTCTTTCAGGTAGTTTCTGACCCCCGGGGTGTTTTCTAGGAGCCCCTTACTTCTTCACCGTTGCAGGCACTCTACACCCAAGACTACGGTACCTGATCTAACTTTTCTCCCTGCCTTCCAGCTCTTGGGTTTCTGCCGGCTAAGTCGATTTCCAGGCAGCGAGCTCAGCCTGACCCCGATCTTTGGGTTCCGCCCCCCTTCCCGACTCCCTGGCACTCTGGACCGCGACTCCTAGGGAAGACGCGGGCCGGCGCCGAGCTGGTCCAACTGGTTCTGAGCAGGAAGTCTCCCGCCCTCGCCCGGGGCAGCAGAGCAGCCCCGCGCTAGCCCCGGCTTGGGTGCAGCCCGCAGCTCGGTGCGACCGTCCCGCAGTGCGGCCGCGCGGGAGACCCGCCCCAGCGGCGATCTGCGCGGCTTTGTCTGGGACGCCCACACCTCAGAGGCCGCTCCCGGGGCCGGCGAATGGGAGCGCGGCGGCGCGGGGCCGAGCGGGGCTGAGATAAGCGGCCATGTGACCCTACCTGGCGCGGGGAGGGGCCGCAGGTGAGCGGCAGAGCAGGGAGCTCGGCACGCGGCGGCCGTGGGGCTCGGCAGCATGTCGGTCAGCAGAAAGGACTGGTCTGCGCTGTCCAGGTGAGTGCAGCCACCGGGGCCAGGTGGCCCGAGGCTGGGGGGTGGCAGTTGCGCCCCTTCGGATCTCCTCTCCTGGACACAGGCCTGCTCTCCGGACGAAGTGAGACACTGGTCTTGTTGCTTTTCGGTGGGGATAGAATTGAGACCAAACTCTGGTCGCCCTAGGTGACAGAGCGAGTGGTCTCCTTGCTCCTTCTCAGCTTCCTGTCCCCCTTAGGTCTTAACCAGTACGTTTAGGGTAAGGCTTTTCCGCAGCCTGGACAGCCCCGGGTGCTACTGTCTGTGAGGGCAAGGGAACGTTTTAGGGGGCTGGGAAAGTTCAGGAGTTATCCCAACACTTATTCTTGAGCGGACCCTCAGCCTCTGCGCCTCTGTTAAGAGTTTTAGAGTGGATCTGGGAAGTATCCTTTAGCCCCACCTTATGGAGTCAACAGAACCCGAGTGTGTGAATAGAATCAGAGAAAGTAGCACCCCCACCCCATCCCAAAGAGAGGCTCAAATTCTGAGCACAACATTTGGAGTGGTATCTATGCCACTTGGAGGTAAGATGTTATCCTTGTCTGCGCTACAATCTGTGTTTGTGAATCTCAATGGGTCAGAGAATATCTTTGCCATTTCTGCCTGCTGGACAGCCTATCAGGGTCAGAGAAGCCTAGGAGGGGTCAGTATCTAGGAGGCCGCCCCTCTCTTTGTGGTTCTTTTGGAGCTGCCCCTCCCTCTCCAGAAGTGTTGGAATGAGCATCCGTTCTTCCAATTCCTCACAGAGTCCCTAACTGGGAAGGCATCCTTTGTCCTAAAGGTAACAGAGGCTCCGGCCAGAGCCCTGTCCTTTCTATTCCTCAGGTTCCAGTCAGGGTAAAATTGGCCTCTTGGCTTCTCTCAAGTGGGCTTTCGGTCTTCAGGTCTTTTGTGGGGTCGGAGCTACGACTGCAGGTGCAGCCCAGTATGGGTACCACCTCCTATCAAGGCATCTCTCACACTGAGAGCTGCTGCCCCTCAGCACCTCCCTGAGGGCATCAGAGTCTTTCAGTCACAGTCTGTCACAGTTCATCCTTTGGTTTGAAGACTTCCTCCTCAGAGCCTTAGGACACTGCTCTGAAGTATGGCTGTCCCTCACCTCAGCCTCAGTGCAGAGAGGGCCATAGTATCCAGAGAAGGGGAAGGATAGGCTCCAAGGAGGGTGAGAACCAATGCTCTGGAAAGGGAGCCCACGCTGCCTCAGAGGTCAGACACACCCTAGGGAAGGTATGCGCCGAGGGTGGAGCTGGTGCGGGGGCAAGGCCTTGGACTCTGTGGGTCAGTGTGCACGGGGTTGGTGCGGGAGCGCCTTTGTCTCTGGGTGTGAACACAGCCATGCCTACGAATGCATGCTCAGATACGTGTTGTGTGTGTGACCTCTGTGTGGGGCAGCATGTTTGTGGCCTGTGTAGAAATGAGATGTCCCCGGGCAGCTGAGTCTGCTTCAAGGATGCTCCTTCTAAATGGTTGCTGAAGACGTTAGCTCTGTGTACTGTTAAAAATACAAAACAGATCCTACTTTCTGTAGGTGTGTGTGTGTCTGTGTGTGTGTGTGTGTGTGTAGGGGATCGTCTGGGAGGACTAGGACTTTTAATGGGAACCAGATCTGATGGTAGTTTGCCCCCTGCTCCATTGGGCATAGATTCGCATGGCTGCAGGGGTGGGGCCAAGTTCCCATGGGATGTCCAGGCTAAGTGGTAGTGAAGCCCTGCAGAACCAGTCCTGCTACCGTAGGACCCAGTCTGGCCTCCCTGCCCAGTCCCAGCCTTCATGGAAGCCCGTGGGCAGCTGCAGCTGCTGCCAACAGACTCCCTGATGAGGCACCTGGAACGTAGGACGGCTCCTGCTCCGTTCTCTCAGTGAGCAACAAACCTCAGCGGGCCATAGGAAAGGACTGTGAGTCACCATCAACCAGGCCTTCCAGGCTTACGGAGGGAGGCCTGTGCTGAGGGCGTGACAAAGGTGGCCTCAACTACAGCCAAGGCAGAGGTAGGGTGAGCCTGCACTCTCTGTCCTCGGCCATGAGGTTCAGAAGCTGCAGGCCTGGGTTGGGGCAGCGGTGAGCTGCTTGCCTTGCTTGGCCTTGTCCTTTTGTCCATGTGCTGACCTGGTGACCAGCGAGGATATGCCAGCCTGTCTGTGGGGGGTGAGGGGAGGATCTCAGAGCCATGGGACTAAGTGGCCACTGGTTAATAATTTCCTTGCCTGGCCCTTAAACAGCTCCCGCACGCCCCATGCTTCTCTGCATTCTCCCGATACCTTTCTCTAGACAGTCTGGTGCAGAAGGGACTTCAGACCACTCACCAAAGTTCCTCAGTGTGTGGAAGGGAAGCCGGAGGCCTGCCTGCTCGCAAACTAGACTGGCCCAAAGTCACAGCCACACCCAGGGTCCTCCCGCTGTTCCCCCCTTCCCCATGCCCGGCTCTTTGAACCCCAGGACCCACTAAATGCTGCTGGGGCATCTTAAGGTCCCTCTAGCTGCTTAAATCAGAGCAGCTGGGCTCTCATCTGCCCTGTCACAGGCTTCTTTGTGACCACTAGGGGAAATGGGTTCTATTCTTAAGTGTAACAGGGCAGTTATGTCTTTAGTCATCCAAGAGAAAGGGTGGAGTTGGTGAATCAGGAATGGGGAGGAACAGCAGCCTCACCTGGAGGCAGAGGGAAGTGTGTCCCCCAGTGAAGGCTGGGAGATGGGGAAAAGGGTGTGGAGGGGTGTGAGTCCTGAGCTGCTTGGCTGGGCTGCAGTGTCACCTGCCAAGTCCCCAGGCTGTGTTAGGGCCTGCGGGATCCACATAGGTCTTGGCGCTAGGGCTCCATGGTCACCGGCTTTCCCTAAATCTCTGTCCTCCCAGCTGTACCCTGAGCTTGGCTGCCCCTTTGTTCCTGCTGAGGGGAGCTCCCTGCTTCCTTCTGAATGCTCAGCTGTCATCCTCTGGTTTAGGGCCAGCACTCAGGCCCTAACCAGGACACGGAGGCATTTCTTTTCTGGCCCTTGGTGTCTGGGCTAGAGAGGAGGACACAGATGAGAGGTCTTGGCTCCTTCTTTTCTGTAGCTGTGCTTCGTGAACTCCTCAAAGCCTCCGGTTGGGTAGCACCACCTTGCTCAGAGCCTTGAACGGATGAACATCAGCGGTATTTGTGAAGCATTTAGAGCAGCCTCTGGTGCTGTAGTAAGTACCGACGCGTTAGTGCTCACCCATACCATTCACCTTCGTTTTTTTACTTTTTGATTTGTTTTTCACCATATTTGAATTCCCAGCCCCGTTCTAGGCCGCCAATAATTGATTTATTACTGGGATTTCAGCAATTGCACCTGCTAAGGAACCGACCTTTGTCCTTCCTCCTCCTCCACGTCGGTGCATTTCTCCCTTTAGAGGCCAATAATCTTTGATTATGAGAGATAACATTCTCCCCCCAGGGTGCGATGATGAGAGGACACACGTTTTGCTGGGTGTCAGGCATTAATTTCTGAGCAGTAGTGGTTGGTGATCACAGTGCCTTTCTTGACTGTTGGGGTCTTGGACACACTGACTGCTGGCCCTGACTTCTGTTGCCAGCTCTCACCCAGCCTGGTCATAAGTCATGTTTGAGGAGTCCTGGTCAGGCTGATGGCACTGCACTTAGGGCCCCAGTGGAGGGCAAACAAAATCCTTGCTTCCCCAAGGGCAGTGAGCAGCAGCTGAGAACAGCGTTGCTCATGGTCAAGGGATCCTGGAAGCTCCGGCCTAGCCCTGCTGGGTGTGGGCTGGGCAGTGTTCAGTCTCTTCTGGACATGGGCCCCCTCGGGAGGGTAGACGTTATTCCCAGTCTAGGACGGGGGCAGGGAGCAGGCAGAGTGGGAGAAGGAGCTGCGTCCTCATTTGCAAGCCAGCAGAAGTTGGCAGAGGAGGTGGGGCATCAGACCTGGCTAAGAGACTGTAGGTTCACGGTGTGGGAGGTGAATAAAGGAGCGGTCTGTAAAATATCCAGGGATCACAGGGCTCATGTGAAGGCCCAGGGGAGTCCTGTTTAAGATCCCTGGTCCCCTTTCATTTGCATTGAGGTGGAATACAATTGTGACTGAGATGTCCAGGGGAATTGATGTGGCCATCATAACTGGTTGAATTGGGATATTCCAGAAGGTTCTCTTCTAAGGTAGCTCCTTCCCTTGGGGGTGATGAGCAGACACACTCTTTCCTACATAGAAAGGGGTAGATTGCCTTCAGGGGCTCTGACTGGCTCTTTTGGTCACCATGTGATATACCAGAGGTCCCCGCTGCTCTGTCCTTACTACCCTGAGTAGTTCCTCTGCAGGCTGCCTCTAGCCTACCATCTTCCTTTGAGCATCTAGCTCTTACACCAGGGCTTTGCACTCATAACTCCCTCCTGGGACCCTGTGCCACCAGATATGACACCATTGGCTCCACCTCTTGAACAAAGTCTATACACCCAAGCTTTTCTCTCCTATGGACTGGGCCCTGGGTTTGTTTCCTTGTTTATTGTGTGAGCCCCCTAGCCTCCATGAAGAGAGATATGTTAGTTTCTTCCTGCTGTATTTTAGCTCCAAAATCATGCCCAGCCTGTAGGGCCTCAGAAAGCCTTTGTTTAGAGAATGTTGGCTGTACAGACGTGAGGCTTAGCCTGGGAAAGCAATCCTCTTCTTCAGCAGTGAAGAGGTGCAGGAAGTGACTTGCCCAAAAGCAAGGTGACTAGGAACCAGGTCCCCGAGCTGCCTTGCAGACACCAGAGTCCCACCCATGCATTTTAGATGCAATTCAGTTGCATACAAATTGTGAGTTTTGTGATAGTGTGTAGGAATTAATTACAATGACAGTGGTGGCCATCTTCCTCCTAGGGTTTTGATTTCCATCTCTGGTGGACACTCAGAAGCAATTTTTAAAAAACATAACTGACTAAGCCACTTTAAAAAGCCTGTTATCCCCTTTCGGAGAAACCTCATAAGTGTAATAGTTAAGTATGGCTAGTGAACTATACCTTAAGTCCAGCCTTATTGTAACAGATGTATAGGTAAGGTTCCCTTTGAGGAACGTTTTGTCTCTATTTCCTTCTTCAGCCGCAAGCCAACACAGCGTGCCTTTAACGAATTGCCTCTTCAAGGACAGAATTCCAAGAGAAAGGAATATGCCCACACCTACTTCCCTTAATACCCAAACTTGGTTACAGACTAGGGCTGCCTTTCTTAGAGCTGTTGAGTGGTTATGTGTTTTGATGGGTGGAGGGAAGCTGGGTCTTGGAAGGCAAGGGGGATAAAGATGGTGAGAAGGGCCGGTGCTGATTGGATTGCTGGGTGGCTGGGTGGCTGGGTGGCTGGGTGACTGGGTGACTGGATTAGTGGGAAGTTGTGTGACTGCCTGAAAGTGTCTAGTCAGTCCCACAAATTCAAGGTCACAGGAGAAGAAAGCATGCGTATAGTATGTGGAATCCTCCTTGCTGCTCCAGGCAAGTAGGAGACAGCTTTAAAAGTTGAGAGAGGCCCTGAGAAGGAAAAGTCTACTGTGGATCTCTCTCCATTGGATCTGGGAGTCTACCCTTACCCAACCATCAGAGGCTAAGGATTTTTGTGTGGGATGAGCAACTGTGAGGGAACTCCTCAGTTATTGTCTGTGGGGGAGTAAGAAGAGAAAGGGCATTGTCACGGCCACTTTCCTCCTGCCTCACCCCCCACCCCCCAACCCCCACCCCCCCGTCATCCAGAGTTGTTCTCTTGCCACAGTCAAACTCAGCACACACGGGGTTCTCAGCCAAGGGTACTGTGACTCCAAGGCACTATTTGATAATTCTGGGTAGTGTGTTTGCTTGTCACAACAGGGAGGGGGCTGCTGCTATGGCACCTAAGGGGGGCCATTCAGTATTTATAGTTCAGGGCAGCTATTCACAAGGAATTAGCTGGCTAAAATGTCAGTGCAGCCCACTGGGAGAAACTCTGAGCTAACAAGATCCCTCCTGTGTAGACAGGAGCTGCATGGAAAAGTTGAATTGTCCAGTAGCCACATTAAAGAAATAAAAGGGAAAAATTATATAATATGTCTCATTTGCTTTAATAGATTCAAAAGTGATCTTTTAAACATGGAATCAATGTACAATCTTTCTTTTCTTTTCTTTTCTTTCTTTCTTTCTTTCTTTCTTTCTTTCTTTCTTTCTTTCTTTCTTTCCTTCCTTCTTCCTTCCCTCCCTCCCTCCTTCCTTCCTCCCTCCCTCCCCCCTCCCTCCCTCCCTCCCTCCCTCCCTCCCTCCCTCCCTCCCTCCCTCCCCCCTCCCTCCCTCCCTCCCTCCCTCCCTCCCTCCCTCCCTTCCTTCCTTCCTTCCTTCCTTCCTTCCTTCCTTCCTTCCTTCCTTCTTTCCTTCCTAGACTCTCACTATGTAGCACAGGGTAGCCTTCTGTTCCTAGGCTCCAGCCTTCTAGCTGCCTGTTAGTACAGGCACAGACCCTCACAGACAGTTACACTGTTTCAATGAGAAACTTTGCATTTCTCTTCTTCATCCTGGGTCTCTGAAATCTGGTGTGCATTCACAAGTATAACCCATCTCTGTCCCAGTTACCTGCACTGGAATGCCCCAGGGCCACTGGCAGCAGGGCTGCCTCCAGGCAAGAAGTCTTCTCCAAGTCTGGCTGGAGAAGGTGTTCACCTGGCTCTGGGTTGTGTTGACCCTTCCTCCTTCTCCTAGCCTTGCCCGACAGCGGACTTTGGAGGATGAAGAGGAACAGGAGCGGGAACGCAGGCGGAGGCACCGCAACCTGAGTTCAACCACAGATGATGAATCTACAAAACTCACCCAGAATGGAGCTCAGAGATCTGTGGAGAGGTACTTGGTTGGGTTGGGTTCTGAACATCACTTCATTGTTCTGAGTGGAAGTGGATGGGGTCTTAGCTGTCCCAGGAAGACTCTGTGAAAACAGTTTGACCTGCTAAGGATTTGGTCCTGGGATAAGGCTGATGGTGGGAAGATGAACTTCAAATTCCTCATCATCTCCAGACCCGTTCTCAGCCCAAGCACAGTCCCTACCCTTGACACACTCCCGGATGCTGTTTGGTGAACCTCTCCGTGAGCCCTACTCTGCTGACATTTTACGATGCAGCTCCCTTAAGTCCTCACGATGTCTGAGAGGCCACTGTTAATCATGCTTTACATTAGGGGAGACTCAGGGAAGCACGCTAATGCATTGAGGTCCTGGATCTAGTGAGTGTGGCCACAGTGCTCATCCATGTTTGTCAAACTTCCCTTATACAGGCTACCTCCCTATACTCTAATCCTCCCGACTCTGAGGGGAGCAAAACGGGGCAGGTCGGCAGGTCGTGACAGCTAGGTTTGGGGATGATGAGGGGAAGGAAGAGCCGGGCTGGGGAGTTACTGAATGCTGCCCACATGTTAGGACTTTGCTCATCCCAGGAGCTGCCCAACAAGCTCAGTTTACAGAATTGAAAGGCTCAGACAGTGAGCAGATGCACCTGAGATCGCATGAGAAGCTGGGACAGGAGGCACAGACAGACAGACAGACTCCTCTACATGGAGAGCATTGCCTCAGAGTTTTACAAAGGGGTTTTTGTTTGTTTGTTTTGTTTATATTGCTCTTCCCCCCCCCAACCCCCCAACGAAGAAAGATCAGGCTGTGTCTCCTGGGCTAACCCAAACCCACTGCCCTCACTGTGTTCCAGACATCCCCGTGTGACAGGCAGGGTGATGGAATGGTATCTCGGAAGCCTTGGGTTTTCCTTTAGCTCCCCACCAGTTAGCTCCCACGGCAACCTCTAGGCTCTGATGGACAGGAACTATGCTAACTCCTTTGAGCCCTCCCGGCCAGTGTTGCCCCAGGCCTAGAACCTATTATTCAGTTGCTTGATCAGTGTTGGCGACTGTGGTTGAACAGTTCACTGTTCTCTGTGATTTTATTTTTTGTTTTTGTTTGTTTTAAGAGCCCAGGGTGCTTTGTTTAAGTGACACTGTGCACGTAGACTACATAGAAATGATTATTTTAAAAATATTGATGGGGAGGGAGAGGGAGCAGTTGGGAGGCCTGGAGGTCTCACTGAGTCAGCTGTACTCAGGGTCACCCTCGCTCCTGATGTCACCTGATTCTATCTACCTTCTTTCCCCGTGTCTTTTGATTCAGGCTGCCCAGTGTGGAGGAAGCAGAGGTCTCTAAGCCGTCGCCCCCAGCCTCCAAAGATGAAGATGAAGACTTCCAGGCCATCCTTAGGACCAGAAAGGAGCGGAGACAGAGGCGGCAGGTGGTAGAGGTTGTCCAGGCACCTGTACAGGAGAGGCTAGAGGCAGAGGAGGAAAGAGACAGCCTGGGCCCTGAGCAGACCTCGTCACAGCCCCTTGTGCCTAAGAAGAAAGTGGAGGCCCTGCCTCGCCGGAGACTGAGTCGGGAGCAGAGAGGCCCTTGGGCCCAGGACGAAGAACGCCTAAAGAGCAGAGAGCTTTCGGAAGGAGAAAAGAGGCTTCCAGAGGAGACGGTGGCTCAGCAGAAGACCTTGGTCTCTGAGAAAACGCCTGTCTCAGAGAAGACCCCAGTGCCTGCCAAAAGACTGGTTTCGGAGAAAGCCTGCCCCTCAGAGAAGGGGACAGCCACAGAGAAAGCGTCTCTGACTGAGAAAAGACATAGCCCAGAGAAGTTGGTTCCAGAAAAAACAAGTGTGACAGAGAAGTCACCGGTCCCTGAGAAGACGCTTATGTCTCTGAAGACGGCAGCACCAGAGAGAAGGTCCCCTCCAGTTCTAGAAAAAGCCATCGTCTCAGAGAAGATGCAGGAGAGGAAGCTGGTGTCGGAGAAAGCATCCATCTTTGAGAAGTCACTAGTCTCAGAGGCAAAGCTGATGCCAAAGAAGGCAGCAGTGTCAGAGCAGCCCCAGACCACTGGGGGAAGCCAGGCCAACACGAGGGAGCCCAGGGGAAGGGCCCTCCCTGAGAAGAGCCCACCTTCTTCTGCAGAGCAGAGCACACCAGCCCCGCCGACCAAAGCCTCTCGCTTCCCACCCATCACACTCCAGGTTGGCATTGTTCCGTTCTGTCTCTCTCTTGCCCTCCCTAGCAGACCTTACTGCAGTCCAGCCCTTGTGGCCTCTGGCTCCCTCGTGTCCTCCTCTCCTCCCATTTTTGAGCTGGTCTTGGTGGTTTCTTCACTCTTTATTATTCCTCACTCCTGTCAGAATAGGACACTGAGTCAGGGGCAGATTATTGGACCTGCAAGGGGCCATGTGCTGGGAACACCTGGGTTCTCAAACCAGGTCCTAGACTCCAGCTCCCAAGCCATTTGCTTCTGCTCAGAGTCAGGGTAGCCTAGTCTCCTGTTTTCTAAAGAGCCTTCCAGGGAAACCAGCACCCATTAAGTATAGGCGCTTTAGGCTACAGAGCAAACTCTTAGGCTGCCTCGGATCCTTCCAAAACTAAAGCTCTGCCTGGTGGCCAGGCTACGTGAGACTATATAGCATTGCATGGCAGAGAGAGAGGGGGGGGGGTATAGGCAGTCTGATTGACTCTCTTCTTCCATGTGTAGCTTCTGGGATGAGCCAGACCACCTGAGGTCCCCCCTGGAAGTTTGGGTTTGGGGGCTTCTTGGGCCTGGGAGCACCCTACAATTGAGGAAGATGAGCTCTCGTCTGACACCTTTGCTCCACTCAGGTGAAAATTCCCAGCAAGGATGAAGATGCAGACACACCTTCACCCACCCTGCTCACCTACAGCAGTTCCCTCAAACGCTCCAGCCCCAGGACCATCTCCTTCCGGGTAAGAGCCAGGGGACCCTAGTCACCAATCAGCTGCAGAACACGCAAAGGAAACCAGTACCCATAAAGCAAGAGCTCTATGTTAGACAATAGGAAGGGTCTCTTTAGAGACTGGATGGAGAGGAGCTTTGAGTTATGGATGCCCAAACAAGAGAAGTCTTTTTTTTTTTTTTTTTTTTTTTGTTTTTTGTTTTTCGAGACAGGGTTTCTCTTTATAGCTCTGGCTGTCCTGGAACTCACTTTGTAGACCAGGCTGGCCTCGAACTCAGAAATCCGCCTGCCTCTGCCTCCCGAGTGCTGGGATTAAAGGCGTGCGCCACCACGCCCGGCGAGAAGTCATTTTAAATAAAGAGAGCAGGTTGAAGATGTAGAAAACTGGTGTGTGTGTGTGTGTGTGTGTGTGTGTGTGTGTGTGTGTGTGTGTGTAAATGAATGTGAGCAGCCCCACCTAGTGGATAAGATCAGGACTGCAGGAAGATGCACTTGCCAGACCAGATTGGCCTGTCACAACCCTCTTGTGTCTTCATCAGTCACTGTCCTTCCTTGGGAGGTAGGGGCAGGGCAGAGAGCAGCAGGTTTCTCTCCAGTGTTCTCTGCCCCTGCCTTGCTGTGGTGTGATGAAATTGGAGAGTTTCATCTGGTCTGTCTCAATGCTTTTGTTTTCTGGGTCATCTGTTCCTCCATTGATTGAATGTGCCTTGTGCCCTTGATGCGTGCTAGGCTCTGGGAAAGAGCTGGTAGGACTGAGGTTAACCAGTACTCCCAAGGCTCAAGGTCCCTGATGAGGTAGATAGGAATACAGGTTGTAGTAGGTACCTTGGCAAGGCTGGTACCTTGGAGGCTGAAACGGGGCTTTGGACCCCCCTGGAGGGTGAAGGCAGGTGCTTTCAGATAAGATTTTTAATGAAGGCTGGGTACTTTGAGGTGGGGGCTGATTCTCAGAAATTAGATGCATCCTGAGAGCTAGATGCCTCACGGGAGAGGGGACATCGACTTCCTGAGACCCTCACTTACTAACCTTACCTTCTTATTTCAGATGAGCCCCAGGAAAGACAACTCAGAAACACCCTTAACCCGCAGGTGAGCTGCCTGGAGGCCTTGCTTGCTTTTGTCTGGTCACGTGTGTATATATATATATTTTTTCCACCTGTCATCATTGTGTCAGGCTGGGCCATAAGACACATGAAGGAAGATGAAGGTTTTGCTCGTGGCTCTAAATCTGTCAGGGGGACAGGATTGACAAGAGGCCCTGGGGTTGGGTGAAATGGCACTGGGAGGGATTTGTCACCACAGCTTTGTGTGCTATGTCAGGGAGTCAAGTATCTGTCCCATGACCCTTCCCATGCTTGGAGGAGACATAGTTTTGATGGGGCTCTGAAGAGGGAGGAGGAAGCTTTGCTCTTGACGTTGGAGTGGGGAAGGGTGAGAGAACGTTCCAGAAGGGAAGCTATGATTAAGACAAAGACAAAAATGACTCAGCTGTGGCAGGCCTAGAGTGGGGCCCAGGAACCTGCATGTTTAGTAAGTACCCTTGCTTTGTCACTCTGAGGCAAGCAGAGGGAGGATGGTACACTGTGTGAGGGTGTGGGAGTAGGGGAACACAGACAAACACAAAAAAAGTTCTAAAATGTAGTGCGGGCGTTACACGTTCCGTCCACCTCGGCTGTATCCCCTGCCTACTAAACCTTTAGTAAGAGCTCGTGTTCCCAGGGCTGGGGCTGGGGTTGGGAGTGGAACAAGAGGAGAACAATGACAAGACACTCATTTGAGACCATTGAACACATAGCCACCCTAGCAGGCAGATGCAGGGACAGCGAGCGGTGTGAACCAAGAGTGGGATCATAGGAGCAGTTATGACCAGCCAGCCTGTGAGAGCTGAGGTGTTTTTAGTGGAGGTGACAGGGTGTGAGAGGGGAAGGGAGGAAGGAAGGAAACAGTGGGAAGCACTTCTGATCCTGGGATGCTGGATCAGGCAGGAAGGCTGTTCCTCAGAGGTGAGAAGGTTCCTGGAGTCTGTGGACTTCCTCCCTGCCCGAGTCAGTGCATTCCACCCTGCAGCAGCGAAGGCATCCTCGTTGCTTTCTGTCCTCCCTCTTTGCCAGCGAGCGTGATGGGGCGCCAGCATGGTGGGGTGCCAGGGGTGGGTTCTTCAAGCCCCAGAGACAGGCCTGGCCACCCTGCAGAATTTCACTCTGGCCTCCTTGGTTTGTTTTACTGTCTTCCCTTCCTACAGTGCCAGCGTGAGGCTGCCAGCTAGCACCGTCAAGCTAGGGGAGAAACTGGAGAGATACCACACAGCCATCCAGGTAGGAGCAGAGGCTATCTGTGAGGGAGGGTGGGAGCCCCCGCCAGGGTAGAGGGCATTGTTTACGAACCTCATGGTCCCAGCTCAGCCCTTGCATCTCTGATTTGGCAGAGGTCAGAATCCGTCAGGTCTCCAGGCTCCTCCCGTACTGAAGTCCTTGTCACACCTGCCGGTGTAGCCAGCAAGCGCCACCTCTTTGAGAAGGAGCTGTCAGGCCAGAACCGCACAGAACCAACCTCCATCCGAAAGGTGAGGGCCGGATCCCAGCTGCCGGGCTCTGACATCTTTGAAGCCTGGGCCTAACCCTTGGCAAGGTTAGAAACAGTGTTGTCTGTCAATGCTGGTAGGCCCTTGATTTGGCATTTGCGTTTTCTGAGATTGTGTCTCCTTAACTGGGTGCAGAACTCCCTAGGGTGGGGCCTATCCTAGGCACACATAACTTGTACCAAGTGACACTGTGGTGGACAGAATCTTGTCCCCATTCTAGGGTCTTTGGAAGAGCCTTACTGTGGTCAGGGACTCTGAACCCTAAAGGTAGACATTTTCATTCTAGGAGAATCTGCGTCTGTCAGGGGTCGTGACATCAAGACTTAACCTGTGGATCAGCAAGACCCAGGATTCGGGAGACCACGGTTCTCAGGTATCCTCGCCCACATGTTTCTTACAAGAAGGTCAGAGGAGGGATAGGCTCAGCGGCGATGGGTCATTTCAAAAGTGGAGCTGGTAGCAGGGGCTGTGGGGTAAGGACATAATCTGTGGGTGACAGCTGCACAGAGGAGAGAGTCTGGGTCCCCTTCCTTTCAGGAAAAACAGAGGCATCTGGAGTAGGGGACACGTGGGGGACTCAAGTTCCTCTTTACTCCTGTCTGAGTTCCTGCTTTTTACTCTGATGCCCTAATCAGGAGGTACGGAAAGAGGCATCAGTCACCAAGAGGGCTCAATGGGGAAGCAAGCCGTCCACATCCCTGGATGTGGAGGTGAGTGGGGTGGGGCGGGGGGGGGAGAGGGGGTGGAGACTGGCCCTGAGATACAGTGGAAGGCCCCCAAACCTGTCCAAGTGATTACTCTTAAGTGGGTTGCAGTTTGGAGTTGTGTGGTCTGAGTGTCCGGGTTCTGTCTGTCCCTGTGTTCTTGGATGACCAACCCCTGAGAATGATGAGAGCCCCTGCACTGTCTTGGCTGAGCGGTAGCTTGGGTCCCCCATCTAAACATTAGGTTTCGGGTACCTTACCCAGTGTGGGCAAAGGCTTGGTTGTCCAAAGGTGTGCCTTCTTATCCAGAGGTGCCCCCACCTCCCTTAGCGCTAGCAACTCCCTTTCCTTGTTCTAATTGGCCTTTGTCCCACAGGTGTGACAAGTCCTGTCAGGACCGACCTGAAAACCTGCATCCCAAGGGCCCTTCATCATGCTGGCCCCTCTCCTGCAGAACCCCTGACTCTTGCAGACCCCATTCCCTTCCTGCCTCTGGATCAGTCTGGTCAGGGTCTTCAGGGGCCAGGAACATGACTGCCACTCCTTCAGCCCCTCTCCAGCCCAGACTGTGGGCAGGTGTTCTCTGGAACTTTCTTGTCCCGCTGAAGGTACAATGTATCCTGAACCCAGAAAGTGCCAGAGCACAGCCCTGGCCCGTCAGCCATGGAGTGTCCGTGTCCCTTTCTCCTGCTCACCCCCACCATCAAGCTGGGTTCTTTTGCCAACTGCAGAGTTACATGTCTAGCCTGCTCCCAGCAGGCACTTGGCGTGCCTGTGATATCTCCACACTGAGTGCTAGACCTATTTACCGCTCCCGGAGGCTTGTTCAAGCCAGACTGGAAAGGAGTCGCCAGGCTGCCCATGTGCTACACCCCACTGCTTGCACTGTGTTCCCCACCCTCCTGCTGCCCTGATCGGGAACGCGGTGCCTTTTCGTCTACCACATGCCTTACTCTCAGCCAGAAAAACCTTTCCCAGGAAGGATCTGATAAACTCATTCAGTCTCAGGTGTAAGTGTCTGGTAATGTCGATGGCTTTGTTCTCACAGGTTTTGCGTTCCTTCCGAGTCAGCTGCAGGGAGTGAGGGAGCGTTGGCTTCGCTGGAAGAAGAAACCCTTCCCTCATTCCCATCTCTTCTCATTTTAAGATCCTAGCTTTGTGACTTAATTGTGCATACCTGGTGTTGGGAGAGATGGCTCAGCAGATAAGAACGCTGGCTGCTCTTCAGGGGACGTAGGCTCAATTCCCAGCACCTATACATTGGCTTATAAATGTCTGAAACCCCACTTTTAGGGAATTTGTAGGCACTGCATATACACATGGTGTGTAGTTATACATGCAAGCAAGGCACACATGAAATAAAAATCATTTAAGAGCGCAGAATTTCACATAACCTCCCTTCCATACTATTCTCCCCAGTCTTCCTCCTCCCAGTCCTCAGTACCATGGTCCCATGTGTGCTTGTAGAACGCTGAGCCACTCAAAAATGCACAACAAACCCTGCAACTCTGTTATGGCCAGAGTCTGAAGGAGGTTACAGTCTTAAGCCATTCCAGCTCTTATTCCCAATCGATTGCTCTGATTCGCCTAGAACAGCCTTGAGAGAGAATGGGTGAAGGCTGCTCAGACCCACTTGCCTGGGGCATCCCAGTCTCTCAGTCGTGGCTAGTAAGTGTAACCCTGGGTGCCTGCTCCCCTAGTTTATGGAGCAGAAGCAGCCAGTCCCTCCTGTCTTTTTGTCCTGGGTGAAGGCCCTTTGTCTTAGGCCCTATAGTCCAGGGGACAGAGGTCCTCAGACTCTGCGGGTGCTCACACTTCAGCATCCAGGCCTGGCTTACCTCTGAGAGCCTCCTGCAGCTGATCTCATCTTTTTGCTGGGCCGAGGTGGAGGGAATGGGCCCTGAAGACCTGCCTGGAACATCCTGTGTGTCCTGAGAAGGACTTTATCTGCAATTGAGTGTTGATGTAAACCTGGGCGGGGCAGGGAAGGTAGCTATGTGCCACCCAGGCAGTGGAGGGCGTAACTACTCTGGTTGGGCTGAGAACCTTGATTGGGACCCCAGGTCCTTCCCTTCTCTGATTTCCAAAAGTTCAGGCAGGTGACCTCAAAGGGCTTTGGGGGTTCATGATGCCAATTTTGGGAGGCTCCTTGGCAAGTGAAGCTGTCCTACAGACTTTTAGGAGAGGCTCATGATGTTCCCCAAGAGAGCAGAGGGGCTGCTCATCAGGTGCAGGCTTGAAGTGGTGTGAGCTCTGTTTGCATCCCCTCTATGGGGTGCCCACTATGGGCAGACAGTTGGTGGTGGGAGTGCTGGGGCAGCTGCATTCCACAGCTGCTTCTGCCTCCTGCTTCGCTCTGGAGACAGCTGATGAACAAGTATGTGTATGTGTGTGTGTGTGTGTGTGTGTGTGTGTGTGTGTGTGTGTGTAGGAGGTGACATTTGAGTGCCCCCTGGAGGCACTCTGCTCTACCTCCCTACTCTGCTGCTGCCGTGGCCTGGGGACATCCTGCCTGTCATCGTGTGGGTATCCAGTGTGCACCAGCCCGTGTGCTTCTTCAGATCACCACACTTCTGATTGTCTGCCTATCTGCCTAGGCCTGGTTCTTTGTAACGACCAGACCTCTAATTGCTTCTGGAGTCATCTTGCTATGCACCAGTGTGGCTGCCAAGAAGTGGCTGTCTGGATGAAGTCCCACACCTAAGATGCTCAGAACCCATTGGTTTTCTAGGAGGAGGGTGCTCTGTGTGGATAGATATCCAGATTCCTCTTTCAGGCATCCATGAATCTGGCTATGGCCTGTTTGAAAGGTTATCAGCTCTCTTGGAAAGTAGTTTAAGTTCCGGGAGGATTTAGGGAAAATAACTTGTACATTCCCGGAGATTCTAGACTGAGATACAATGCAAAAGCTGGGTGGGGCTTTGGTGGGCTAGGGTGGGAAGGGGAAGCATTCTGTCTGGCTCTTTATGAGGTCAGTCTGGCTTCTGCACCCATCATCCCTCTGAATCTTCTCCCTCCCTTTCCCAAGCCCCCCCCCCCCAGATTTCCTGAGCCCTCCCTTTCATGGGATGTTATTACCCCCATCCCCCCCCATCCCCACCCTCTGCCTGTGGCTCTGCCTGTCCTGCTGCCGACCTCCTGGCAGCATGGAGACACAGATGTCTCAGGATAAGCCTGGGGCTAGGGATCAAAGTCACTGGGCTCAGAGGCTGCTAGGGACCATGGGAAGGGAACCGGGTCAGCGGAATGGTGGGTGAGTGGCTGGTAGTGTGGACATCTTGTGGGCAGAGGATCCTTACAAGGACTTAGGAATAGAGTGTGCCCTGTCCCTCTGAAGTGATGGAACTAAAGGAGACCAGGAAAGAAGAGATGGCAGGGTCTGGACGAGTCTGGTTTACTCGGTGTGAACGAGAGACAGAATCTAACAGTGTCTGGAAGGGTCAAGGGATCTCAGGGCTTGGGGCGCCTGGAAAGTTGGGCCTGGTTGGTGGTAGTACAGGTCCTTCAGATTCTGCTGGGACCTGCTGAGAAGACTGGAATGGAGAGAGCCAGCTGCCCCCTAACTTAGTTTCCTTTTAGTTTTCATCACTCCCTGAGCCCCACCTTATGCCAGTCACTCTGTGTGGGCTGGTGGACATAAATGTTCAAGCTGCAGTACAAACTTGGCCCTGATCTTATGGATCTTTTGATCGAGTGGGCAAGCCAGACACAGCAGCTCGCCATGACCACAGTTTCTAAGCCTGGGGAGAATTCCAGTAATCCTGTCTACCACACTCTTACCGCCAGACTAAGGCAAGTGGTCATTCTTGGGTAACTTCCTCCAGCCACTGGAGGCTACTTCTGTGAGGATGACATAGTGTGTGGCCTTGGGGCTCATGGAGAAGACTAGATACCCTCACCAAGGCCTGCAGAGGCCATTTAGCTCATGAGAAGCAGCCAGCAGCCCAGAGGACATCTTTACCCCCAGCCTCATTTCCAACAGAGTTCTTGTCCTTTGTTCTCTAGGGCCTGGCTCAGAGGCTCATGAAGTGTCTCTGAGGTTGACTTCTGCCCTCAACTCTGCTCCCAGCTTGCCCTTCTGGGCCTGGGCTCCTGGCATCTGCTTTATCGGGATTCTCAAGAGGGACAGCTGGTTTATGTTACAAGCCTGTTCCCTGCATATCTGCTCTGGTTTTAAATAGCTTTATCTGAGCAGCTGGAGGACCACATGAGCTTATATGGTGTGGGGTACTTGTTCTTTTAGCCCTGTGCCGGGCACCTGCCAAAATAGCAGCCAACACCCCCCATTGTGTCGTCCCCCCCCCCATCTCCTGCTGCACATTCCTCCCTCCTCGGGGCTTGGCTCACAAGGCCCCAGCCCACATGCCTGCTTAAAGCTCTCCCCATGCCCTGCCCTCAGCCAGTCCCTGCTGAGGCTGAACAGATACCTCAAGACCTGTGTGCAGTCCCTGTTCAGAGGTAAGACAAGGGGAAGCTTTAGGAAGGGACAGAGGTCAGTGGGAGAACATGAGGGATTTGGTCCTGATATCTCTCCTTAGTCTTTTGCTTGTGTCCACCCTGAGTGGTTACCAGGAAATCCATGGCCCTTTCTAGAGAGGATGACACCTAGCTCCACGTTCTGAGTGGCTGTTTCCAGGACGGACTCTAACCTGAGTGCTGGGGAGGGGGAGTGCTTGCATTCTCGACGGGAAGTGAGATGGAGGTCCCGATCTGACCCTGAAGATACTCTGTGGTTTCAAAGTCTTGACTAGATTGCTTTCCCTCCCAAGACCTTATTTTATTTATGAGTAGAGTAGCCTAGAGCATTGCTGGGCCATTAAATACAACAGAACTGTAACCAGTTGGATTTCTCAGATTTAGGTTAAGGACTACCCAATCCTTTTTTTTCTAGAGGCCCAGAGAGCAGGGTAAGACCGTAGCTATATTAGCTGTAGGAGTCTAGCTCTCATGTCCAGGAACAAAGATGCTATCCTAGAAGCACTGAGAAAGGAGAAATGTCCAGAGGCAGGTGGACCTGGTGACGCTCTTCCAAGGAGATGTCCCATCTCCACTGGGCTTCTGGGAGCGGGTGGGATTCCACTCCTGGAGGAGGTCTAGGGTGGCTAGTACTGGGGGGCCAGAGGTGGGGGGTGCAGAGGAGTCCATATCCGTTCCCAGGAGAGGCGGGCTAAGCTTGTCAACATTGGAAAGGTTTCCCTGGGACCCACTATGTCCCTGCCAGTGTGGCCCTTGCTTCACTCCAACCTGCCCTTAGGGATGGCTCTTGTTCAGAGCCTTCACATTGTAGGTTGCTTTTCTGACTTCTGGGATAGTGAGGGATTGTTCAGGACGTAATTGCTTCGAGTGTAAGACATTTCCAGCACATTCCACAGGGAGTCTGGCTGGGAAGCCACCTGACCTCTAGGATTGCTCCTCTGCCCCTCTTCTCACAGGACAAGTCCTTTTCTCTGAGCAGAAGAATCTGAGGGGATCAAGTTGCCTTTGCCCCTCCCTTTTCCCTTCTACCTCAGCTCATGGGCTAACAGCTGGAGTTTTAGGAAGATCCCAGCTTAATGCTGTGGACACGGGCTGAGGGACAGAGCCTGTGGTCCTCAGACATGGCAAGGCCAGAATCTGAAGCTAAGCTCTTTTATAGGTAAAATGATTAAAGCTTCAGAGAGCTTAAGTGACCAGCTTAAGACCACACAGTAAAAGCTGGGCTTAAAACTCAGACCTTTTGATCCCCCAAAGAGTCGTCTTCTGGCTTCTGCTGTTTTTCTTTATTGCCCACGAAAGGTGACCCCTGTGGCTTGTTGTGAGGGTGGTCGGGTGGTAAGAAGGTGGTGAAAGTGCAAGGCCCTGGGGACATGCTCCTAGTTACCCCTCCAGCTCCCCCATCTCCTCCTATTTGGTAGCCCTCAGGTTCAGCATCCCCTTAATTCACCTGGCTTAGGTGTAGTCCTCTGTGGGAGCACTTCTTAGTGCTCTCAGTGCTCTTTTGGGATGCATTTCCTGGTGTTCCCACTTCTTCTCATCTGCCCCAGTGATTCTAAGCTTGTGGGAGGGCAGGAGAGAAGCCCGGGGGCAGCCACACACCTCCCCCTTCCAGAACATTCCCCTCATCCCCATCCCAGGCAATGGGCTCCTCCTCACAGGTTCTGAGAGCTCCCCCTGGGATCTGGACAAGGTGAGTCTACACTACCAGACTCCTGGACTCAGGAGTGGCCGTGCTCATCCCGAGGTCTACGTGGAGGTCATTTGGTATCCAAATCTTCTCACTAGAACACAGCTCCACCCACTGTTAAGACACCTCACACATTTGGCACCCCCCTTTTCACTATCTAAATATGGAGGATGGGGGCAGGTCAGGGTGACATGTTGCGTGGGGCTGCTGTCCGGAGTTCCACTTGAGCAGGGCCCCTCCCCACAGTCTCTGTCCTACTCCAGCGGAGGGAGCAATGTGAGGACTTGCTTTGCTTGTTTCCAGCTGAGCAGGCCTGGACCAGCCCCAAGCCGCAGTGAGTTCTGAGTCTGAGGCAGTCTCTACTTAGAGCATCTGGGAACTCCCGGCTTCCTGGACACCTGTCCGAGTCAAGGGCGGCCTCCTGCTGCCCATCAGTGTAACTAGCAGTGCGTTGCATCTCATGGATGTCTGTAGATGTGTACCTGGGGTCTCAACCCTCTTCTCTGCATTGGGATATATGTGGGAAGCTGGAGAAGGCAAGGGCAGGACCATCCATATCCCAGCCTTCTGTACTGGAAATGTGGGTCAGACTACAGGGGATGGCTTCAGTGTGGGCAGGAAGCAGGACACAAGAGAAAGACACAAGGGTGGTCCTGTCAATCACGTTGCTTCTACCGATCTTGAGTTTGTCACACTGTGGGCTTATACCCCACCCCCTGCCCCCTTTTTTTGTCAGGAAGATTATATTGCAAAGAACAAGGGGCGTTGTCAACATTTCAGTCAATGTGCTAGTGTCTTTGGGCTAGGCACTGAGATGCCTTCAGGACTTGGGTTATAATAAAACGGGGTGAGTTTGTACACCAGGTCTGGCTACAGCACTATCTCTAATCTTGACATTCTGTTGCATACACCACAGGGGAGGAGATATTTCCCAAAGGGAATTATGTTCTGGGAAAACATGACCTTTCCAATGTCATAGTCAAGGACACTAGGGAGGCAGCATTCAAAGACAGATGAATCTCATACCGAGACCTTACTCTTTCCACCTCTCCCCATGGCTTCTTGTGACTACAGAGTTCATACAACTACACTTGGCCATGTCTAAGCATCCGCTCATTCATATCTGCTGGATCCTCACAGGGTCCCTTAGCGGGCATGTCTGCACTCCATCATTAGAGAGAACCGAACCGAGGAGGTTCCTCTGTGCGGCAAACACACCAGCACCTCAGCAGCTAACAGAAGGGAGCCTGAAGCCACTGCTGTTCCTGCCACAGTTAAAGGAACATCTCCACCGGTTTCCCAGGGAAACCCTAAAGTTGGAATCTTTATTGAGATTCTGTGGACTATTATGCAGTTCTAATACAAAAGGGCCGGAGAGGTGGCTCAGCAACTAAGAACACATACTTAAGGATCCAAAGTAGGGTCCCAGCATCCAGGTCAGGTGGCTCACAGTCACCTGTAACTCCAGCTTTAGGGGCTCTGAAGTCCTCTTCTGAATGCACCTGAACTCATGTGCACACATACTCACACAGACACACATAATACAAATTTAAAAAAATAATCTAAAAAAAAAAAGATTACAGAAAATGTTTCTTGTGCCCTGTTGTCTTGCATTCCCTAGACAATAATAATACAACATTACATAGTGCAACATCAAAATTATATAATGTAATACACACAGTGTATAGTGACTGATTCAGTTTATATGCACTCCCAGACCACCCCACCCCCTGCATCACTTGTGTGGTGTTTGGGTTGAATTCTATACAGTTTTAACCCAAATATATTCATGTGATCATCCCTATAGCCAAGACCCACAAGGGAACCTGTGAGATGGCTCAGTGGTAAGAACACTTGCCACCAAACCTGACAACCCGAGTTCGATCTCTGGGACCTACAAGCTGGAAGGCGAAAATCAGCTGTCCTCCGACCTCCACACATGTTCTATAACATTCATGTGTGTGAACACACACACACACACACACACACACACACACACATTTTAAAAAGATTTATTTATTTATTACACATAAGTACACTGTCGCTGCACAAATACGTTTTTAAAAGGCCAATAAGGACCCCTTGTGTATATTTTTATTACCATTTCCACTTCTCTTGTGAGAGTCCCAATGACTTGCTCTCCATCTTTATAATCTCCCCATTTCAAGAAAGCTATCAAAGGAACCAGTCGCACAGCTGGAGGCATCCTGCGTATGACCGGTACAGTTGGCTTTTCTCATGAGGGCAGTAGCTTGAGAAAATCTAACAGTCATTTATCTCTTTTAATGGTTGATTTCCAATGCTGTGCAGGGCTCCAGTTCCTGCCACCAGTTTCCCAGGGGAGCTCTGTGCCAGGATGAAAATGTCCAGTGAGGGCAGAAATGGGGTGCTGTTCACTAGGACACTCTGCTCCCCTGGGAAGTGCAGAAACAATGACTAACATTTCTTTGAGGATTACAAACAGAAACATATGAAATCCAGGGTGGCATGCCTGCTCGGGGGCAGGGAACTGGGGAACACCAGTTGGCTGCCTTGCTGTGTGGTTCAGGTGTCACGATTGCTTCCTTGCAGAGGAAGAAACTAGCTTCCCACTAGTCACACAGTGGAGTCTAGCTAGGTGGAGAGGGCTCCTGTGGGAGGCAGCTATATCTTCTCACCTGCAGTGACGTTTTTCTCTTTCTGGAGGGAGAGCCGAGAGGATGTCTGACACCGAGGAAGTGGTGGAGGAGTACGAGGAGTAAGTATTGAGAGCATCCTGTCTCCTGTGTTGTCCCCTCACACCCACCCGTGAGCCATCCGCAGCTCTCATGCTGGAAGGAGTGGCCGTGCCTGTTTGCAGGATGGGGGATGGGATTTCTTCCCTTCCTTCCTATCTCTGTAGCTCTGATTAGCAGACCTCAGGCTGGGGACTTTGGGAATACACGACTCAGTTCCAGGGCCAACAGGGTCTTACTTTACTGCTGCGCTGGCCGCCAGGAGGCAAACTGAGACTCTGGGGCTGTTGAAACTGCCAACAGTTCAACAGCTCCCTGGAGGTCTCAGGTCACCCCACAGTGCCTGTCTATGGGCCTGTTCTGGAGAAGCCAAAGGTGACACAACAAGTATTCCATAGAGAGGTGTCCTCAGGGAGGTCACACAGATTCCCACAGAGCCTTCTTTCCCTTGGAGCTGCTGAGATAGGAACCACGAAGGACTTAGCAAAGGCATGGAACATGCAGATGTGGCACAGGAACTTGGGGAGGCAGAAGTGTGGAGAAGGTAGGCCTCACTTGACAGCATTTGGAGAGAGACTTGGCAAAGAAGAGCTTCCTAGAAAGGAGAACTGCCTGGGAGAGCTTAGAGGTGAGGTGAGAGGGAGAACTGGCAGGAATGCTGGACCCCAAGGTTGTTGACATAGAAGTTTGCTGGGGACAGTGGCAGATAGTGCTGGCTGAGAAGGGTGAGCCAGGCTGCCTTTGCAGGGCAGGGGCAGAAAACAGATGCCTTTTGAACAAGAAAAGGGGGCTGGCTGGCTTCAGGGAAAGGTCATTGTGTGGAGGTGTGTGTGTGTGTGTGTGTGTGTGTGTGTGTGTGTAGTGCTTTGGTACTGACAGCATCTTCTTTCATATCTAGGGAACAGGAAGGTAAGAGCTCAAGGGGATATCCACACAGATGCAGGACAGTCTGGCTGGAATCTGACTCACTCTCTCTTCTCTTTTGCCCTGGCCTTCTCTTATGAGCAGAAGCTGTGGAAGGTATGTTCCTTGGGCAGGTGGGGAGCCAGAGAGGAGTATCAGGAGGCCAGTGTTTCTGGGAAAACAGTTTGTCTTAAAAATTAGAAAAGATAAGCACCATTAAACAAACATATAACCACAATGCATGAACTGGTCCAAGAACATCCCATTTACTGTTTTCTCAAATGTGATTCTGAATCTGAAAGTGCTACGTTAATCAGGACATGAAGCTTTATTGCAACCTGGCTAAGTTCCATCTTGCTGTCCCCTGCTCTAGGATATGATGACATGCCACCCTCCTTGGCGTGGGCTCTTCTCTCTCTCTCTCTCTCTCTCTCCCCTTCCACCTGTTCTTCCAGGCCACAATCCACAATGTCCCTGTGACTCCTGGCTTCTTCACCACTGGCAAGCTGGAGCCTGGCTTTCAGTGGTTTGGCAAAAGCATATCATATATGGACAGAAGGAAATGGGTCTTTGAAGATCCAGGCACTGTACCTCCCCATTTTTCACGCCTTCTGGTTAAAATGGGGAGCCTCTTGCTTCTTTAAGCCTGTCCTGAGTTATGTGGCCACACAAGAGGCAGGAGCAGAAAATGCCCACAAATGCCATGTCTGGTTTTCAGGAGCCATTAGAAAGATCGCTCACCCTGGTCCATCTAGCATTCATACCACTGAGCTAAATCTCCAAACCATGGCTTTTCAATCCTCCTGCCTCAGTTTCAGTGCTGGGCTATTAGGCATGAGCCATGAGCCACCATGTCCAGCTTCAGAAATGTATTTTGGATCAAGAGCTCAGCTGCCTGTATCCTCCTCTGTAGCAGGGACCCTGCCTGCTGGGGTTCTTTTACCTTGGAGGTTTTCCCTGCAAATGGCAGGAGGGTCTGGGTGGTAGGGTTTGACAAACAGACTTGAGTCAGATTTGTAACCTCCAGCCTGGCTACTACACACAGTTGGATCTTTCTGGGAGCTAAAGAACATCTCATTGAAGCCCTTACAGCTTTTGCAAGTTACCTTGCTTGCCCTGAATGGCCTGAGGCAGCCCCTCTGGCTCAGAAGGGAAAGGTCCAGATGAGTGGCCGAAACTGATAGGACAGATAATCCTACGAGTCTTGTTTCTAGGGGAAAGGGTCTTCCCATCGCTGTTAAGCAATTCCTTAACCAGAGATTTGCATCACGAACAACGGGGAAGTGGTCAGGCTCCTCAGATTATGAGCCCAGGCCTTCCAACAGCCCATGCCAGCTCCCTTAGTATGGCCCCCAGTGGGACTTTCCTACCCCTGATTCTGGGAATCGGTAGATGTTCTGTGGGACAGTCCAAAAACTCAGAGCAGGAATGTGGGGGAACTTGGAGGGGGAGTCAAATCTTTTCCTATTCTCCCTGATACTGGGGTCTGCCATTTCAGTGAGAGAGAAGCCAGGGCCTGTAGCTGGGGCGCTTCTCTCTCAATGCTTTCAGTTGCCAGGCATGCTAAGATGCTCCATCCTCAGTAGTGGTTGGCAGGCGATGGTCCTTGAGGCTCAGGCAATGTCACGAGGAGTGAGGCTGCCCTATTGCTTGAATGTTGACTTGTGAATCAGAGTTCAGGCCTAACTCTGAGCTGGTTGTGGTCTGCGCTGCTGCCAGGCTTTGCACCGCACACTAACCTGTTCTGCTTGCTCCCTTTGCTGTCGCCACCGCCACCTCCTGCACCCGGAAGAGGAAGACTGGAGCGAAGAAGAGGAGGACGGTAGTACAGCTTTCCCTGTCCCGTGCTTGTCCCTGCTTTCCTGCTCCTCCTGGGCTCTGGGCTTAGGCTAGGGAGACCAACAACTTCAGAGGGCCAGGACCCTAGGACCCCTCACCCATTCCCTCTTTTCCTTCTGGGAGGGAAGTGGGAAGGATCTGGGCTATCCTGTCTTCCCACCTGCTCCACATATGGTCACAGAAGGATTCCTGTGGCAGGAACAAACCCCAGCTGCTCCACTGCTCATGTCAGTGTTCATGTGGGGACCTTCCCTGTTTTGCCTAAGGCAAGGTAGGGCTCTGGGGACAGAGTCATTGAAGAGTATCAGAAAAGTCTAGAAATAGCCAGAGCAGAAAGGACATGATGTCAGCTTTCAGATGTGTTCTGCTGAGAGGTGGGGTGAGGCTGGGCTTGCTTCTGGGGCTAACAGGAGGCGAGGAGAGACAGAATGGGGCTTAATTTTAGGACTGGTTTTCCTACAGTGATGTCCAGGGAGGCCCTAAGTGTGACCTGTTCCTTGGGCTTCTAAATGACCACTGGGCACATGGCACGTGGCACAGAAAGATGAAACTTAAGGTTAATGGGAGAAGTGGTGGCCTAAGGGTGGACCCCATAGCTGGCCACCTTCCTCTACTCTTATGCTACCTGACAAACCTCCTGGAGGGATGAAAGAAGAGGTACCCCAGGACTTCAGTGGGGACCCAGTCCTAAGAAAGGAGGGCAGAGACGATGAGGCAGTTGGGGGTGGAGGCCCTCTCTCCTCTGATGGTTCTTTCTGTCCTGAGGTGTTTTCTTCTCCCTCTGCCAAGGGGCCACCACTTGTCAGTCTATCAATCACTGAATGTTACAAGCACTTCCGCCAAGCTGAGTCATGGTCTGGATGGCATCCTGTCTCCCTAATCTGTCTGTCCCTTCAGAATGTTGGGAGAGGCGGGGTCCATCCACATCCTGTCAAGCAAATGATGAAAATAGAAACTGCTGGCAACCTTCTGGGTAGCACATCTCTCTAACTATTGGACATTTCATCCGCCCGCACAACCTCTGCTGGGTTTGGAAGAAGGACTTGAAGAGACACCGGATTCACAATGGACTTTCCCTAGCACCTCAGTTTAGTCAGGACCTGTCCTGTGATGCCAGCACCTCTGGGGTGAACAGTTGGGGAAGACGATGGATTTCTGTCACCAGGAAGGACATGGGGGAAGCTAGTGCTAAACTGGACAGAAAGAGGCTAGACAGAACTTCACCCCAACTAGTCCCCAGCTGTGAATCTTGATGTCCTCCGTCACTGGTGTTTCCCACCGCCACACCATTATATATTATCTATGTATATAAAGTGTTTCTACACTAGGGAAGACCCAGCTCAGATTTCCAAACTCTCAGGGAGGCAAATTGACGGGTACTTACCAGTCAGATGGGACCCTTCTGTTGGGTTTCGCTTTTCCTGCAAAGGAGCAGACAGGGAACTCTGGGGCACTGACTTACTTGGGGGGGGGTGTTGAGGCATGGACGAGAGTGTAGATGAGTGGGTGAGAGGTTATAGGAATCTTTGCTTGCAGAACTAGTCCTGGGCTGGGCGTGGCTTTGTGCTCCAGTTTGAACCAGGAGCCAAACAGCATTCCTTCTGTCATTTGGGTCTGTGGCTCCCATATCATGTGAACCTGGATGTTACTGGCTCTGTTCCACCCTGCCCGATGTGATCTCTGTTCTGGGGGTGCTATCTGCACGTTGAGAGAGAGGCTCGGTTGTTCATGGTGTCTTTTTTACTTCTCCAGAGCAAGAGGAGGCAGTGGAGGAGGAGGAGGCTGGTGGGGCTGAACCTGAGCCTGAGGGTGAGGCTGAGACAGAGGAGGCCAACGCAGAAGGTACAGCCCAGGGTGAGGGGATGAGGGGCTAGGGGTAGTGTCTTAAGAAGTCGTCCAACAGGTGCTTGCTAGCTTGTGTGCCTGAGATCCCTGTCTGGGCTCGGGGGATGCAGCAGTCTGCTTTCTGGGTGATGATGGTCAATCCAGAGCTTCTTTTGTGGTTGACCCTACGAGCCAGCAGGATAGCCTGCCTGACCATGGGGAATGCTCTTGGGGGAATCTGAGTTGGAACAGGACCTCTGTTGATTGATCATGTTTTGTTTAGAGGTTGGTCCTGATGAAGAAGCCAAAGATGCTGAAGGTAAGTGATGCTGGCACACGAGAACTCCTCATAGTAGCCTTGGGTGAAACTGTGCCCAGGGATTCCTGTGCAACCAGAGGTTGTACAGGAAAGGGTTGGAAGGTAGAATTTGGTGGTACTTGCAGGGCTTGGGGGGACTCAAAACCTTTGTCTTCATCTCAGAGAAGTAGCCTTAGTGTCCAATAGGAGAGAGACCCGGTGTCTAGCCCCTGCTCTCAGAAGTAACAGTCACACCTGACACTCCTGGTACCCAGGCAATGCCAGTGAGGATTGATGTTTGGAGGAACGACTTCCAAGACATGCATGGTCCATACTGTGGCATCATGGTCCCTGTTAGTCTGCAGCCTCTGTCAGTTGTTTCCAGTCACACCTAAGGCAGAGGGACAGCCAACCAGGCCTTGGAATTATGCCCACTAACTCCCTTGGCTCTGTGGCCACCAGAAAGTCCAAGGTACAAAACATTGGGCAGGCCTGAGAGGGGTTCTAGGTGACCTTCCCATAGGACTGTGCATTACTACAAAATCTGAGAAGCAATCTTCCTAACCCAGAACAGGCGAGTGTCCTGGGCCTATAAACACAGCCAGTCATTCTCTGCGACCTCACATCCAGGTCACCTTCATGCTTGTTGGTGATTATGGAAGTCCAGATTTACTAGACCTGGGAGAGACTCCCTGAGCAGATGGGGAGACAGAGGCCCATAGGTGCCCAGCTCAGGGTGGAGCTGGCAGTACTCAGGCTTTCTGACCCCATACCTCCGTCTCTCTCCTCCAGAAGGTCCAGTAGAGGACACCAAACCCAAACCCAGGTGAGTGGAATGCACCTATTATGGTAAGGCCCTGAAGGCAGAGGCCGGTGAGGGAGGGTGACCAGGAAGCGACAGGAGTGCATGTGCGCATGCGCAGGCGCTGTGGTTGGCTCAGACTTCCACCGGAAGTTGAACAGGTTGAATTACACCAAGGGAGGAATGGGAGCTGAACGTCGCCTTGACATCACTACCAATTATTTATACTAATATGGACAGAGAGGTACATTCATCTACAGAGTGGGGAAGGGCTAGTCATGGCCTTGGACAGACACATTATCTATTCCACAGGATGACTTTCCTCTTTGTTGGGGTGGGACCGAGGAGAGAAGCGATGTAAACTTCAGGGAGCCAAGCAGTGAAATTATGTTATGTCCTAGGCACGACAGCTTCAGGGAACTGCAAAAGGACAGAGCAGGGCAGCTTTATCTCATACCTGGAACCACATCTGGTGGCTGTGAGTGGGGCCATCGGGACAGGGAGCATTTCCTTCTTGGCAGTGTTTATCCTGCCAGCAGATGGCGCTTTAGGACCCTACTGGCCTTCAGTGGCCCATGCCGATCATAGCTCTGTTAGTCCCCTGTGCTGGCTGCTTTGTGTATCCTGGAGCATCTTCTTTTAGCTAAAGGCCCACGAGCATATGAGGAAATCAAGGATCAGAGATCCACCTAGGGACGCCATCTTAGCTCCGCCCTTATGTTTTCTATCTGTGTAGTTTTAAGCCTTGGTTTTTCTAATGGAGGTCAGCACTGCCCCCTTCAGGGATCTAGTGAGAGGACAGATATGAAATTACCTCGGTGAATGTCTGAGCAAGTGAGGTAGACATTGGTGTGGACATTATGACAGAGGTGAACATTCCTGCTGGATAAAGTCCCCAGAGGCTCCAGGAACGCATAGTCCCTCATGTCCCCAGTTGCTCTGGTGACCCCTGACTCTCCATTCCTCTCTGCAGCAGGCTCTTCATGCCCAACTTGGTGCCACCCAAGATCCCCGATGGAGAGAGAGTGGACTTTGATGTGAGTGGTGGCTCTGGGTGGAGCGAGCCAGGCTGGGGTGGTGACCAGAGCTTTCATACAAGTGACAGAGTTCCTGATCTTGTGGGCTGCAAGCAGGCCGTTGTTGGCAGGATGGTTCAGGTTCAGGCGCTAAGCCAAGCCAGTACCTTTTGCATTGAGCCCACCCATTTCATGGGCGTGGTGGGCTCTCAGGCAGGCTCTCCCCTCAGGACATCCACAGGAAGCGCGTGGAGAAGGACCTGAATGAGCTACAGACTTTGATCGAGGCTCACTTCGAGAACAGGAAGAAGGAGGAAGAGGAGCTGATTTCTCTCAAAGACAGGATCGTATGTGCCACTCTGTCACAGTTTGCCCTGTCCTCCTTCCCCTGCAGCCCGCCTCAAGCTGCCAACCTGTTGGACACTGCTCTGCTTGGGCCCCTGCCACCTGCCTGTCACTGTGGGTGCTCCTTGCCAACAGGAACTGAACCTGATAAGTTCTGGCTCTCGCGGAGCCTAACCAGGCACTACTGGCTATGGACCACAGATGAGTCAAATGTCTGTGCTCTCCCTGTTCCTGACCCCATCAGTCAGAGCTGCCTCACTAACGTAGGGAGCATGGGATCAGCTTGTGGAATCCTAGATGATACTCAGAATTCCATTCTGAGAAGAGATTATTTGATTCCTTGTTTTTCTGCACCTAGCCACCTATTTTTCTCAACTGTGCATGCCAGTCATAAATCTCTGAGTGCAGAGGAGCTGCCAGGGCTGGGGCTGGGGCTGGGGCCAGAATATGAATATAGCCTTTGAGGGAGACAAGAGAAATCACTTGCCATTTCCCACAAAGTTGAGACAGCCTCTAGTGGGCTTTCAGGTGGCTGTCCTTACCTAGACAGGATACTCTTCTGGAGGTCCCATCTGCGATGGGCCACTTCCATCTGCACCCATGGGGCAGGCTGAGCACAGCATTTGGAGGAGGGACTACCTCTGGATTCCTGTACTGGATTCCTACCATTGCTCATGGGCACACATAGGAGTGTCTACCTTTCTCCCTAGGAAAAGCGTCGGGCAGAGCGGGCCGAGCAGCAGCGTATTCGCAATGAGCGGGAGAAGGAAAGGCAGAACCGCCTGGCTGTGAGTGACCCTAGCCCGGCCACTGAGCCCTCCCATCTCTCTTCACAGACATTGGTTCAAGTGGCAGCATTTATCACATCACATAAATCTAGGTCATTGACCCAGTGTTGACATCATACCAATGAACAGGACAGACAGGCCAGGGTCTCGTGTCCATGATTTTAAGACCCTCTAGCCCCCATCCCTTCCCTAGTGTAGGCTACATGGAGACTGAGGGCCTCTCAGCCTGAGGGCATGGTGGGATTTTATAGACATGAATCAAGGCTTCATTAACTCATTCATACAACAATTCATCTATCCATTCAATAGACTTCAGCATGCCCATCTTGTGCCAGAAGGTACCTCAAAGAGCTCCTTGTCCGGTGGGAAGAGAGCTGATCTCATTTGTAAGGAATACCCTCTCCATCCCCCACCCTTGCCATTGATCTATTCATTCCATCTCCATGACAACAGGAAGAGAGGGCCCGGCGTGAGGAGGAGGAGAACAGGAGGAAGGCTGAGGATGAGGCCCGGAAGAAGAAGGCTCTGTCCAACATGATGCACTTTGGAGGGTACATCCAGAAGGTAGGTGCAAAGCAGCATCAGGCACCAGGACACCCCAGTGTATCCTCAAGGCCACCTTTGCTTGGATCCATGAAGAAATTCCCAACCGCTGTGGCTGAAGTCTAAGGTCTGCTCATGCCTAGCCCCTGAGCTGTCTATCAGCCTGACCATGGCTTCAGTAGGAGGGCTCTGCTGTGTGTGACGGTTAGAACACTAATATGTCTCCAAATTCTGGCTCCCCGAAGGGACAACTGGGAGAATCTTGGGTCCTGGAGTCCATGCTCTGGCCTGCAATAACCTCCTTTTTTTCACGTGGCCCTTTTTTTCACTGCTTGCCCTGTAGCTTCCAAGAGACAGATGAGCTAACACGAAAAACATAAAAAGAGTGTGCTGCACAGATGTTGGGTGTTTTGCTTGTGGCCAGTCAGTTCCTCACGCCTACTAGATATCTCCTTTTCAAGGCTGAGCTCTGATTGATTTCTTTCTACTTTTTTTTTTTTTTTTTTGAGACAGGGTCTCACTGTATAGCCCTGGCTGTCCTGGAACTCACTATGTAGATGAGACTTGCCTCAAACTCACAGAGATCCATTTAACCTCTGTCTCCTGAGTGCTGGGATAAAGGCATGGGCTGCCATGCCCAGCCAAGCCTAATTTTTTTTTTGTATGCATGGAGGCATCAGAATATTTTGTTTTAGATATCCTAAGTCCCTACTTCTGCTGGTGTGTCTCTGTGCTAGCAGTGACCATGCCAGGCAAACGCAATCCAAACCACACTGTCCTAAGCCCCAGACCTATGCTTGGCATAGCAGGTAGTCTCTGCTGAGCAGTGAATCACTTTCTCCTTACTGTCTTCCTGTCTCTCACCCTGCTTCTCTCCGTATCTCTGTGGCGGTCTTGGTCTTTCTCTCTGGGTCTTTCTCTCATGGTTTCCTGGTTTAGCAAGCTCAGGTGGGTACAAACCTCCAGTCCTCTTCCTCCTCACTGTAGCTTTAGAGAGCCCCCTGGGAGGGGAGCACACCTTGTTCGAGGAGGAGTTGTGGGAGGAGGGAGTCTGGAAGGGTCTGGTAAGGCACCTAGGCCCCTTCCTTGCCCCTGCCTCATTTTCTCGGGGGCCAGGGATCCAGAAGCTAATGGTGTGTCATGCTGCTAAAGCAATAGGAGAGGAACCCAGTTTTCTGCAGATCTGGCCCTACTCCCCAGGGTCTTGGGAGGGTCAGGGGACAGGGAGGAATCATCTCTAACCAAGTGTCCCTGCTCACCATCCCCTTCAGACAGAGCGGAAGAGTGGGAAGAGACAGACAGAGAGAGAGAAGAAGAAGAAGGTTCTGGCAGAGAGGAGGAAGGCACTGGCTATCGACCACCTGAATGAAGACCAACTGAGGTGGGGACAGTTGGTTGGGTGGCCCCTGGCACTCTTCCTGAGTGAGATGGAAGGCACTTCTCACTGTAAACCGCCAGAGGGAGGCACTCCCTCACACATTTGCCAAGGCTCAGTAACTAGTGCTGGCACCAGGCCTCAGCAGGTCAGGCCTCCCTGTGAACTTTGGCGACAGGGAAAAGAGAACTGAGCAGGCCCTTTTCTTACCTGAGCTCCTGCTTGGCCACATCCACACGGGAGGTGGAAAAGCAGATCTAGATGCTCTGAGGGCTTCTCCTCAACTCCCAGCTCTCTGTTGTGGCAGCCCTTGGTGTCTGTCCCTGAACCCTGGGCACAGAAGCTAGGAGCCAGAATTCCAGAATGGTCAGGTCCAGAGCACAGGCTGGAGGTGGGCACCCTTTGCAGACCTAACTGTGCAAGGACAGGCTGGGGCCCGTGAAGGCTGAGTTAGGGCCAGGGTGAAAGCCAGCCAAGGCCACTCCAGACCTGTCTTCATTGTTCCTCACCTCGCTTCCATTGTGGCTCCTGCAGAGAGAAGGCCAAGGAGCTGTGGCAGAGTATTCACAACCTGGAGGCTGAGAAGTTCGACCTGCAGGAAAAGTTCAAGCAGCAGAAATATGAAGTGAGCTGTTCACTGGGCCTGTCCTGCCGTGCTCCTGGTTTGACCTAGTCCCTGCTACCGCTGACTCTCAGGCCCCTTTTCCCTGTCCCCATGCAATCCATGCACTGGTCCGTCTCCAACAGTGTTCTGGTACTTCCCTCCACCCTGTTTGTACCCTTGCTTCGACACTGAACCCCCTTCCTCCTCCCAGGCCTCCTTGAATGAGCCCCAACTTTATCATTTATCTTTCCTGCTTCCCCTCTCCCGCCCCCAGATCAACGTTCTGCGAAACCGGATCAACGACAACCAGAAAGTGTGAGTGTCTCTGGCCCTTCTCTTAGCACAATGCATCCCACCTCCCCTCTCCCCATCCTGTTGTCAGGGTTCTGACCCCAGCTTTCTCCTCTCTTTGAGTCACAGCTTCCTTCTTTCAGCCTTGAGCACAGCACCCAGTGCAGGGTGGGTTAGGGGGTCCAAGGTGGTTGTCATATTCCACCCCTGCTCAGGAATGCTCATCTCAACCCTTATCTCCCCTCCCCTGCCCGCTGTCCCATTGAGAACTGCTACCCCATCCTCCCATCTGATGGGTTCCTGTTTCTCCTGCAGCTCCAAAACTCGTGGGAAGGCCAAAGTCACCGGGCGTTGGAAATAGATGAAACTGTTCTCGTCAAAGCTGTGCCCCCTGCCTGTGTCCTTGCCCCATGCATCCCAGCTCTGGGTCCTCCTGGGCACCCAATGCAGACTCCTATTTGGAAAGTGGGAGCTGGCTTAGCTAGAAGCCAGTACTCTGCCTGACCCCTATGCCCACACTATGCCAGGAATAAAAAGCCAGCGCACTGCACGTATGGAATAGTGTTTCTCACCCGCCCCCCCCCCCGCCCCCCCAGTGTCACAGGGAATCAAGACCCTTGTATCTGTCCAGCTCGGAGGAACTTATGCCAGTCTGGTCTTCTTCCCCACTCCCCCCAGCTGGAGAGAAGCCGATGGCCGAGTATCGTGCATACATTCTGAGAACAGGAGGGAGGTGCGGGCAGCGGGCAGTGGGTAGGGTTTATGTTTTAGCCTGTGAGAGTCACCAGGAATAGCATGCTGGGGAAGAGGGCTGTCACACAGGGAGGGAGCGTTCCCGCGTGAGTCATTTGCTGGTGAACAATGGAGCCTCTTTGAATGGTTGCTGTTTTCTTTTTCCTCCTGGCCTGGGCACTAAGAGCCCACTGTCTGAGGGGGCAGGGAGCCCTTGAGGGAGGAAGGAAGGCTGGTTTCATTGGGCAGCTGTTCAGGCTAGAGCTGCCAAGGGACTTGGCCTAGCTTGAGTGCCTCAGTTTCCCCTTTCCCATGATCTGCATGTCTTAAAGATCTCAGAGTGGAAAGGATAGCATGGTGGCATAGTTTCTGAGCAGGAAAGAGGACCCACCAGGGGTGGCAAAGCACCTGGTTCATCAGCTCCCTAGGACAATCCTCCGAGCGGGAAGGTTCTCCTGTACCACCCGGCCTTCCTCAGGCCTCCCTGCTGGAATCCCTTCTCCCGTTTTTTTCTTTGCTATCCATCAGCCTGTGAGTTTTGCCTCAGAACTTTGCCCGTGATCTCTGAGGCAAAGTAGACTCACCTCTAATTGCACTGAGCCCAACTTAAGCCCAACTTAGGCCTTCTAGTGCACACTGTTAGATGGATCTATTCCTACAGGAATCACCTACAGGAATCACTTGCCCTGCTCCCTGGCCACTGTACTGAGCTATTTATCTTGAGCTAGGAGCCCATAACAGACATTAACGACACAGGCATGGAAACTATAGGGCCCTAGGGGCTCAGCCTGTGGTCATGGCTTTGCTTGTTCATCCGTCTCTATTAGTTACTATTCTTGTTTGCTGTAACAAAATACCAGGCAGAAGCAACTTAAGAAAGAAAGGGTTCATTCTGGCTCACAGTTTAAACAACAGAGGGCATAGTCCACCACAGAGAAGAGCGTGAGGCTGCTAGCTCTTTCATGTCTTTGTGGATCAGGAAGTGCAGACAGCCTGGACCAGTGGTGGAGTGGACCCTATAATCCTCAAGTCCCACCTCCAGGGCCTCATGACTGCCAGTTAGGCCCCACATCCAGAAGGTTCCACAACCTCGTCATTGGAGGATGAAGTGTTCAAACACACAGGCTGGTGTGCAAGTGGGGTGGAGCCATGGGGGTGAGGGTGGGGCTGTATTTCACATCCAAACCATATCGCATCTATCCCTCAGTAGCTATGTCCTGAGCTCTGACTATATGCTGGACTCTGTGGGTCACAAAGAGGCTGCGATGGGTATCAGAGGAGCAGATAGGGCCTCCCGTGGCCATGGCAGGCAGGAGTGCTTTTGGAGGAAGGTGTATCTAGTGAGCCCGAGTGGGAAGAAGGGGAAATCACTGAGAGATCTGTGTATGTATGGAGGGCGGGAGGGTTTACAAG
This sequence comes from Mus caroli, assembly GCF_978045245.1. Classification (NCBI taxonomy): domain Eukaryota; kingdom Metazoa; phylum Chordata; class Mammalia; order Rodentia; family Muridae; genus Mus; species Mus caroli. The sequence goes on from NW_028227256.1 coordinate 132,449,330, forward strand.
TCTTAGAAGCAGGAGGCAGCCTGTTCCCTTGCTCTGAACTTTCCCCATCCCCAAAACCATATCTTTTCTCTTAAGGTTATCTGGGTGTTGGGAAGTTTTTTGTTTGTTTTGTTTGTTTGTTTGTTTGTTTTTCCTTAAATGCTCACCATTTCTTTGTAGTGAGGATATTTGTCGTGGGCTTTTATCTGTAGTAGTTCCCACACCCCAACTCCAGTCCACAGTTTTCTTTCCGTTATTATCATCAGTCACCAGGAAGTGTAAACACAAGTAGTTCAAAAAGGTGGAGGGAGGGGCAAAAGAGAATGGGGGACATCCAAATAACTTTTTATTCCTACATATTAGTATTATGGTCCTATTTTATTATTACTTACTTTGCTAGCCTTTTGCTGTGCCAAATTTATAACTGAAACTTCAGCACGTGTAGGAAAACCATCACATATATAGGTAGGGCCTTGGTTTTAGGTAGGAAAGGTCTTCCCTCAAAAAAAAAAAAAACAAAAAACAAACAAACAAACAAAAAATGGAGGACTGGCTGGGCAGTGGTGGCACTCGCCTTTAATCCCAGCACTTGGGAGGCAGAGGCAGGTGGATTTCTGAGTTCAAGGTCAGTCTGGTCTACAGAGTGAGTTCCAGGACAGCCAGGGTTACACAGAGAAACCCTGTCTCGATAAACCAAACCAACCAACCAACCAACCAACCAACCAACCAACCAACCAACCAACCAACCAACTAACCAACCAAACAAACGGAGGACTGATATAATTATTATTATACATTATTATTAACTGGCAGGGCCTAAGAACTTATCTGCCCTCTGCCCTCTGCCCCAGTCTCCCAGTTTCCCTATCCTCTGCTTCTGTTAGCTCCAGTCTTCTTGGCTCTATATCTAAGTGAGACCTTAACAGCATGTGTGCCTGTGCCTGGCTTATTTAGCTGGCATAACGTCCTCTAGGTTTATCTTACAGGCAGGATCTCACATGTGCCCAGTTCCTGGCCCCCATGGAGGCCTGAACAGTCATCAAGTGGAACGTAACAGACTAAACTGAATTCTGGCTCTAATCTAGAGACCTGATGTCCATGGTCTTTATGAATCATGAAGCATTCACTAATATGTAGCTCTAAAGGAGATAGCCCTGTTCCATCTCACTCATGGAGGAGATAGCGCAAGAGAGTGTCAGAGCCAGTGAAGGAAGCCCTTCTAAGTTCAAGAGACAAGGGTATGCATTGAGGCCAGGTGGCCTTTCACATTACCCCTGCTATCCCTAAGGAACAGGGGGACCATGGATGTGTACTCCGAAACACTCAGATCTCCAAGCACAAGCATACACCCTTGTTTTATCCATTCCATATGTTGCTCTTGTGTTCATCATGGAACTGGGTCTAACACCAGAGGTGCAAGGATGGCCAAGACTGGACTGGGTCTCCTTAAGGGTTGGGGCGGGGGGAAGCCAGGAAGATGGGGATGGGGGGATGTACACTTGACACCCCGAATTTTGCATGCATATCTTTCTTGTACATCCCTGGGAACAAACCTCTCTACCTCCCTAAGTTCCCATCTCAATCTACTATGGACTCCTGACCTCTTACTTCAAGGAGTTCAGTGCCCTGTGTCTGCTCACATGGCCCGCGTGGTCCTGGGTTGGGGTAGTAGGTCCCTTGCTCCATCTTGCGAACAGATTTGCTCCCAGACAACCTTATGTCTTGGGCAGAGCCCCTGCCTACTGTGCTCACTTTAGAGGCGAGACAACTAAGAACTGGTGTCTCCTGGGCTCCACTTACCTTGAGGTCAACTCTTGAAGCTGCAGACCCATGCTCTGGACCTAGAACTTGTCAAATCCTGGTTTTGCCAAGTCCTGACTCTGGGAAGGGAACTTTGGGCGAGTTCTTGCTGTTTCTGTTCCAGAGTTTCCCTATCTACGGGGGGGCGGGGGTGGCTATGAGGGTTGACTGCAATCATCTGTGGAGTAGTTAGGGGTGATTGCGGCACAGTCAGCCTTAGCCACTGCTGCTGCTGTTCTGGTTATCAAACGCGGTCAGTCTCTCTGGGGGGCTCAAGGTTTGGAGAAATCAGCTTACGACTGTTTTGTCGCACCTGGGAGTTTCCTCCCTGGCCAGACTGTGGAAGCGGAACTGGGCAGTCCTTGCTGCTCAGGTACAAGGTCAAGCTTGTCCCCAGCTGAGCTTGCTTTTAGGTAGGGTTCTACATCTGAGTGTGGAGCAGTTTCTGGGAAGGATGAGACAAAAATCTCAGCTTTCTTGGGTCCATCCTGGTGGGGGATGGTGCTCAGGTTGGGGTTCAGAGTCAAGCCCTCTGAAAGGTTTCACTTGGAGTTGGGGATAGCTGAGATTGGAGGGGAAAGCAAGCTGGACTCCAGGTATCTACAGAACAGCCACTGGCACTTGCCCTGCAGAATGTGACCTCTCTGGGAAAGTTCAGCCTGCCTGGTAATCCTACCAGGAGGGAGATGGGGTAGGGGGGAGGAGAGGGGATGCTGCCACCCATCCAGGTCAGTTCACGCCCTCTCTGCACATGGGCCTTGCAGGTTGAGGAGCACCCAAGCCTCCCTAAATGTAGCGCCTGGGCCAGAGTTGTATACTCCTGTGAACTAGCTTGGGGGTAGACCTGGGTCAGGATGCAGAGCTCAGTCAAGGGACTAAGCTTCCATTGCCTCTCTCCTGAATTCCCTACCCTGGACCTGATGGCAGCCGGGGGAGGAGGGGGGGTTGGGTGGTGGTGGTGGTGGTGGTGGTGGTGGTGGTGGTGTGGTTCAGCGAGGGAGGCCAGACTGAAGAGGGAGCTCAGGAGTCACAGAATGCACAGACTCAGCCAGGTAGTAGGTGGGTGGGTGGGGCAGGGCCCATTATAGCTCATTCCTACGTCTTGGCTTACTGAAGGGTTTGTGGATCACGGAGTCACTGTTTAGGCCTGTCATCTTACTTTCTAGTAAGAAGGGGTCAGCCTCCCCCTCCCCCATTCTTTTAAAACATTTTTAAAAAATTACAGTGTGTGTGTGTGTATATGTGTGTGTGCGCGCGTGCAAGTGTGTGAAGATGTGTGGATATCAGAGAACAGCTTGCAGAAGTCAATTCTCTTCTACTGTGAGGGTTCCAGGGATTCATCTCTGGTCTTCAAACTTGGCTCAAGAACCTTTCCTTGCCGAGTCACCTTGTAGCTCTCTTTACCCCTTTTTACTCTCTCTTGCCTCTGCAATGCTCTTCTTAACCCCACTGTTTCTCCTTCCCAAGCTCACTCTGCCCATCTCTCTAGGCTGTGGTCAGTCCCTGTTTCTCTGGCCATATCTTTAGTGCTTCCTTTATGGTTCCCCTGGAGAGACCTCAGATTCTTCCCACCGAGGACTTTTCCACGCTGTGATTCCCTGAAGTCAGCTTCGGGTGCCCTGCTCAAGCCTCCCTCCCTAGCTCCACCCACCAGCTCACCCCAGGTTCTCAGCCTCCACCCCAACAGTGACAGGAATTTAAATTGCTCTCAATTGAAGACTCAGGAGAAAAATGTTTCCACACTTGTGCAAAGCACCCAGGCCCTGGGGAGTGGGTGTGTATTTGTCGTCCCACCCCGCCCCGCCCCTACTCCACCCTGTGGCTCCACATTCAGCCCTGGCCAGGACCGCAGCAGCCACACCTTAAACTCATGCCAATCTCAAAGTAGTTTCCTCTGAAAAGTCAGGCCTGGGCAACGTAGAACCTGGGCCAGGCAGGGCTGCTCTTAAGGAAAGCAGTGGGCAGGCGGAGGGGTGGGGAGGTTCCCAGACTGAGACCTGCTGAGTTTGTGCTGGGCCAGCAGAACAGAGTGGCAGGTGTGAAGGTCTGTGCAGGATGAATCCTCTCACCTCATCCACTTCCCACCCACCATGCCCTGCCAACTCCCCAAAGAGGCCGGCAACTGGGATGAACATTTTTGGGGAATGAACAAAAGTGTTTTTCCTTGAGAATTTGACTCAAGGGACCCTTTAGTCTGGTGACTTTGGCCCACATAAGGAATGAGGGAGTGACTGTTGAATTCCCCTGAGGCACAGGGGATAGCTATGAGCTATGGATAATCCTAATAAATAATGTTATTCCCCATGGATTGGGTGTCTGTAGTGTGCCAGGCACTGTGTGTTATGTAAACTCTAATTACAATAGCACACAAAGTTAGGTCCTACATAAATAAACCCATTTTACACACAGGGGAATTGAGCCCCAGAGAGGCTGGGTGACTGACTCATCCTGTGTCACATAGGGCAGGGATTAGTTTTATAATGATTGCAGATAGGATCATTTTTATTATGATTTTAATTATTTGCACGACACATTTTCTATATATCTGATGGGGACAAAGAAACATATATTTTCAAGAGGATACTTTGTATTCTAGCCAACAGCTATTTGAATGATTTCTGATTGTGCAAAGCAAAATACATGCACATCAATCCTTGTAATAGGAAAATTTTGTGTGAAATGGTGGTACAAATCTCTCAGTTGGAAACCTTGGTCACTCTCTGGCCAGTCAGATGTTAACACTGTTGTCAGTCAGGCTACGGCTTATGAATTAAAGTCCTTTTCTCACTTAGTTGTGGCTGGTAAGTCCCTCTTCTTCTTACATAGACTCGACCTTTCTTGCCACCAGAGCCCTAGCTCATTCATAGATCCCCAGGCCTCACCAAACAGATAGAGTGACTATGGAAGTTATTCTCACAGTAGGCAGCTGGTATAGAACTTGATTGGTGGACATCAAATATTAACATGATTGGAATGTATGGTAAAACAGACATTATCTTTTGCAGTTGTCAGGTCCTGTAATAAATCAAAGTGGTAGCTTTTTTATATAACAAACATTTCCATCTTGTAGCTCACAGACTGCGTGTGTCCCAGGAAAGCGATAGGCATGATCCACTGCATTTGTAGACAACAACAGCCTCTCACTCTGTCTAAAGGTGTTCTTGCTTTAGAAGAATGTTTCTCTTAAAAGGTCACGTGGCCAGGCATGATGACATGCACCTTTAATATCAGCACTCAGGAGGCAGAGGCAGGCTTGGTCTACAGAGCAAGTTCTATGATAACTAGGAATACATAGAGAGATGTTGTCTCAAAACAAACAAGCAAAAAAAAAAAAAAAAAGAGCAGAATGGGTGCAGAGCAGCCCTGGAGAGGTGGCTCAGTGATTAAGAGCACTTGCTGCCCTTGTAGAGGACCTGAGTTAGGTTCCCACACACACATTTATTGAGCACATCCCTATGCCAGCTACTGTCTGGTGATGAGATTACCATGGGAGCAGACCAAGACTGAACTCTACCTTCATAAACCAGGGGAGAGAGCTAATGAGCAGACACTACACCAGTGAAAGCTAGAAGGAGATGCTATAAACAATTTATATGTAGTTATACCTGTGTGTGCCTCTGTTTCAAAATGTGAAGAAGAACCCAGAGAAAGGGAGAATACTCAGTGTGGATGTGATTTAGCTGAAGGTTTGACAGACAAGCTTCCTTGCAGAGCCCTTCATTGGGTTTGGTTCTCAGGATTGTCAGCAGCTAGCCATAGGAAGAGAGTGGAGAGGACATTTTCAGCAGAAAGAATGGCAGGGAATGTATGTGGTCAAGCTACTGAGAAGAGTCCAGAAAGCATGGGAGAAGAGACCAGGCCAGGCCAGGCCAGGCCAGGATCATGTCAGTCTTTGTAAATCCTGGGGAAGGACATCATGGATAGTTATTGAGAGTTTTTTAGCTAGAATGAAACATACTGGTTTATATGTCTGTCTCTGTCTGTCTATCTATTATCTTCTATCTATCTAGAAATTAGCCTCACCAGTAGTTCATGGTGGTCTCCAACACCCCACAATCCTCCTGCCTTAGCCTCCTGAGTACTGGAATTACAGATGTGTGCAGCGAGGTTAGCCTGACTTATGCTTAAAAAAAATCACCTTGGTTAGAGAAGGGCCAGAAGGGACACAGGGAGACTGAACAAGTCAGTGATGTGGGCAGGGAGTGGAGTGAGAGAGGAGATGGGTTGGAGAGAGTTAAAATAAAGCCCACAGAATCAAGGAAGAAGTGTGTTTCACCCCTCCCCTCCCCTCCTCTTCCCTCCTTCATGCTGTTCCTTATAACACCACCCTTCTGCTGGGCAGCTGGGGCCTCAGAAATTGTCCAGCAGTGCTGTTCACCTTGCTTTCTGAGACACAGCCTCTCACTGGCCTAGAACTCACCAACCAAGTGGGCTAGAGTGGCTGCTAGTGAGCCCTAAGTTTCTCTACTTAGGAGAAAAAAACATACAATTAAGTTTTTCCTTCCTTCCTTCCTTCCTTCCTTCCTTCCTTCCTTCCTTCCTTCCTTCCTTCCTTCCTGATTGCCTTGCCTGCTTGACTTCTTTCTTTTCTCTTTCTTTCTTTCTTCTTTCTTTCTTTCTTTCTTTCTTTCTTTCTTTCTTTCTTTCTTTCTTTCTTTCTTTCTTTCTTCTTTCTTTCTTTCTTTCTTTCTTTCTTTCTTTCTTTCTTCTTTCTTTCTTTCTTTCTTTCTTTCTTTCTTTCTTTCTTTCTTTCTTTCTTTCTTTCTTTCTTTCTTCCTTCCTTCCTTCCTTCCTTCCTTCCTTCCTTCCTTTCTTTCTTTCTTTCTTTCTTTCTTTCTTTCTTTCTTTCTTTCTTTCTTTCTTTCTTTCTTTCTTTCTCTCTTTCTTCTTTCTTTCTTTCTTTCTTTCTTTCTTTCTTTCTTTCTTTCTTTCTTTCTTCCTTCCTTCCTTCCTTCCTTCCTTCCTTCCTTCCTTCCTTCCTTCCTTTCTTTCTTTCTTTCTTTCTTTCTCCTTCCTTCCTTCCTTCCTTCCTTCCTTCCTTCCTTCCTTCCTTCTTCCTTCCTTTCACACCAAAACAACAACAACAACAACAACCCAAAACCATCTGGATAGCAGTGTACTTAGGGATAGCAGTGTACTTAGGGATAGCAGTGTACTTAGGGATAGCAGTGTACTTAGGGATAGCAGTGTACTTAGGGATAGCAGTGTACTTAGGGATAGCAGGTTTCCCTCCTAATAATACTGTCCTAGGCCACTCTTGAGGTATCCAGAAGTTCCAATTTCCTGTCAAATAGTTCTAGAGTGTGACTATTGCTCATGGTCTGGGCAAGCAAACTACAACCACAGTGTGTGGCTTGGACCTGGGACTAGGATAGGCTCTGGGTCCCCTGTAGAGCCAGATGATGGAGTTGGACAGAAACAGAATGGACCTGTCCTGTTAGGGGAGATGTGCCTCTCTCATGGCCCAGCAGTGAAACCTTTCCTGATGCCCTATAGACTTGTGGAGGCCATAGTGGGGTCGGGGCCCTGGGACAACTTGCTGAGTCTCTCTTACCTCCAGAGGCCCCAAGAACCCACCCTTGCTCTCAGGGCGGGAGAAAGCAATTAGGAGGGGTTGACTTTGGAGAGCTGAAAGAGACCAGGCAGTGTGACATGGTACCTCTCTGGAAGACGATGGGTACAACACAGTATTGGCCCACGGCTGAGATCTGGGGAGCTGGTGGGAGACTCTCCAGTCTCTGAAGCTACTGTATGAGACTGGCACTTAGTATCGACCTCTGGACAACATTATGTGCCCCTCCACCCATCCACCCCAGCTCCCTCTGAATCTAGCACGAAGTCAAAGAAACCTGGAGTACACTACACTGGGGTAGCAGTAAGACAGCCACAAACCCAAGGCTTCTGCCCTTCCCCATCCTGGCAGCAGACATGGAAGTGCCTAGCCTCCTCTCTGCTCAACCTGACACCCCCCTCCCCCAATCTAGTCCACGCTAGTCAGAGGAGGAAGAGAAACACTGAATTGCAACTTCAGAACAAGTTTCAGATGGATCAGGGAGCCTTAACAACCCAAGTGTGACCTATGTAGGACCTACAGCTGACAGTTGGGGATTGGAAGCTGTGACAGACCCCACAGGCCAGCAGGGCGAGGTCCCCCAGAGAGTGAACACTACAGGGAAGGCAGATGAGACACAGCATGGCCAGCTCCACCTTCTTCGGGTCTTCCCAGCGTCACAGGGAGGTGATGCCTGGCCATCTAAGCTCGCTCTGCAGGTGTTTCTCCGTCAGTCAGTCTGTTCCTTTCGCGCTCTTCTCAGAGCCATTTTTCTCCCATCTTGCATGCTGTAGTTTCTCCTAGCTCATCTTGTATCCACAGCATCTTTCCTCTCGACTGCAAGCACAACCAGAGCTTGGATTTGTTCCGTAAGCACAAGGTTTCACTTGGTGACACTCAGGGACGACTTGCTGGGTGTGAGGAATGCTGAATAACTTTCTTTCAGAGTCCGGGCCTCCTGTTGAACAGGTTGCATACACCCAGTGTTCTAGAAAAGACAGAGAGCCTTGTAACTCTGAAAGGGGAACAGATTTGGGGCCCCCAGGTGGGAGCAGCTGGATGTCTGAGGAAGTCCATCTAGGAGAATGAAGCCAGGTCAACTTCATCAGGAAGGGAGCTTAGCGCAGAGGTTATCATAAGGGAGAGGTTGGGGTGACTGTCATTCCTGAAGCTAGGATGCTCTGGCCTGGCCAGCAACAACCTGCCCTGCATTCTGCTCACTTGACCAAGGGGAGGGGAGCAGGAGAGGAGAAATCACGTGTAGCACAGAACCAGCTTCTTCTGGAGAGTCATTAAAGGCACAGCCATGGCACCAGGCTTCCTGGGTTCAGTGCCTCCTCCCCCACATATCTGTTGAGTGGCTTTGGCAGCGTTACTATGTCTGGGTTTCTTCCTCCACACAATGGCAATGATAGTAGGAATGACCTCACCAGGCTCTTGTGGGGATTAAATGAGCTTGTGTAAATATCAGTGCTCACAACAGCACACGGTGGAAGCATGTGAACATTCGCCGGGATCTTTGGGATCCCGTGGGACGGAGTGTGTCCTCTGGCCTCCTCTGGTCTTCCTACGGGGTAGTGCTCCCTCGTCCCACACACTTCCTGTAGCTTCCCACAGTTTAGGTCCCCATCCCCTCCCACCCTGCTGGAGCCCTAGGGTGTCTGTGGCTAGACTGCTCCTCCCCTCCTCCCCCTTACCCAGGCTGGGACTTACAGGTCATGGGAAGATAGTTCTGCAGGGGTGAGTCAGCTGCTCTGCCTCGCCTCCTGCTGTGTGTGGCCAACCAGCTACAGGAGGTAAAAGTTAGGCGTTGATGACACTCCCGTCTCCCAACAGGAGGGTGTTGGTTTCTTCGGAGGAGAGGAACCGAGAGTCCAGTCAAAGGAGTCAGCGCTGCCCCTGGCAATAGACTCCAGTCCCTGTTTCAGCACTGTCTGTCCCAGGGTGGGCCCATGAGAGACCTTACCAATTACCGAATGTTGGTGTCCATTTTCCAGCCATTCCATGTGTCTCACACTCTAGCCCTGACTGTAAAGTCTAGGTCTCCACAAGACCCTGGCTTTCTTGACATCTCAGCTACCTGAACCCAGGTCCCTTTCACATCACCCTGTAGCCCTAACTCTAACTACTTCTGCCTTTCCTACCCACATCACTCCCTCAAATCAGCCTGCCACTCCAGGAAGCCCTCGGGGATTGACTAGGAGCTTGCTATTCAAAGGGTGGTCCTCTGATGATGGTTTGGTGAGAGTTTTAATCCCTGAAAACACAGAGTCTGGGGACATGTGTTAGATGGTACCGAAGGACCGGTGATAGAGGAGACAGCATTTCAAATTCCATACATAACAGAGAAGGCTGTGTGCCTGACATTCAAAGCCTACTCCTATATGAGCTTGTGTACGTGGCCGGCAAAGGGCTGGACATGCCGAGAGCCCTCTTACAGGGCCTCCCTCTGACACAGTCTTAGCAGAGGCAGGTCCCTTGTTGTGTCCTGATTTGCCATGGTATGTTCCAGAGGCTTTGGTTTAGGATATGAAACCTCTCTCCACATGCAAGCTTAAACAGCCCGAGGTTGTAGCCCAAACTGGCTCTTTGGCCAGTGTTCTGTTAAAAAGTGTTCTGCAGAGGCTCATGGGAAGGCTGTGTGTTGTCTCTCTTTTGACATTATCTGCCCTGACAATATCTCAGGACATTAAAGTTTCTGAAAATCTCAAGTGAAGAAAATGACTTCCCTCATTGTTCAGAGCTTCCAAAATGTTGACCTGGTCACTGAGCATCCCTGAGCCTGTGCCAATGACATCAGGACACTTTAATTCCTTTACTCCCACGCCCACACACCAATGGCTAAGGTTCTTGTTGGAGGTGTTTTGAACTCTGACAGACCCTTGCACTTGCACTCATCTCCCAGGAGGGTTGATAGTATCTGAGGGAGGTCAAGCACACACACACACACACACACACACACACACACACACACACACACACACACACATCTCCATTTCTCTTGCTCTGGATGGTTCTACTTTTATTTTGAATCTCAACTGTTCTGCATTCCGAGGAGTACTCCAGCCTGTGTTGACATTGGAGTCTTTGCTGCAGGAGATAAGACTGCTTCTATGGACTGATGGCCATTGGGAAGGAAGGTGTGGTCCATCCCGAAGGAGTGCGGTTCACACGGGGGAAATTCCATTTGCCTTGCCCACCTGGAAAGTATGTAGTGACAGGGATTTCTAGCCAACCCCTGGACTGGCTTTTGCTGACTTTGTGGTTGGATGTGAGGTGGAACTGGCAGGGTTGGTTCTGGTAGCCTGACTCATGGCTTCTGGAACCACCACCTCCCGCCACTAGCAGCTTGGTTGAGGAGGCTGGGCCAGGGAGGTTCTGGGAACCTGCAGGAACGCAACACTGAGAGCATTTCTCTCCCTAGCCAGTGAGATGGGGCCAAAGTCTGGGGTCTGCAGACATTCTGGGGATCCTGGGATCTGTGGCGACAGGAGACCCAGGACTGACACTCTGAGATCATAAGGCATTGACATAATCTGGCAGCACTGAGGGACCTTGGGAACTCCCCTTATTTTGGTAGCAAGGAAGTTATTGAGGTTTCCAAGACTGGGCAACGACTGTGGCGATCCATCTCCTGATGGTTACACTGAGATGACATTTGTGTGCCATCCGGGACTCTTCCCTGTTATATTCATAACAGGAGAATAAACATATCCCAAAGCAGAATTCTTGAAGTCTGAGGAATCCCATTTCTAAATAGCAACATCTATCACACGTTTTGTCTTTTCCTCTCCATTAGCTTCTACGGAGGCTGCCAATGAAGGCTGAAGGAGCTTGATGGTGTCCTCAAAAGCAACCCTCAGTGACTGAAGGTGTCACTCAGCGGCTGAGGCTTTACCCAGCATGCAAGAGGCCTGGGTTCTATCCTGAGCTTCACAAGAAGGGAGGGAGGGAGGCAAGGGGTGATTGATTAATTAATTGATTGGTTGATTGAGTGAATGAGTGAAGGAGGGAGGGAGAGAGATTTTCACATGAATTTCTAAGGAATGGGGTCCCCACTTGTTGGTTCTGGCCCTGAATTGCATTGCACACTAGAAATGGATGCTCCAAACCTCAGCTATCCCAGCCCCACTTGATACCTGTAGATCAAATCTTTTGCATCTTCCTTTATTCAATGCTCCAGTTCTTAAGAGAAAGGATGTCAGCTCGAGGTGTGCTCAGAGAAGGTGACCTTGACAATGAGGAACATGGTGAACCATGCCTCTAAGGGATGGCTGAACTCAGAGGCACAGAATGGCTGCCTTAGAGAAGGAAATGAGACTGACTCTCCATGGTCCCTGTGGTGACAGACAAGGGCAGCTGGAGATGTCACAGGAGCAGGGCATGTCGGGCAATCAGCACATGTTGTGGTCTCTTCCCTGTAGAGCTGAGAGTTAGAAGCTGGCTACGAGAGACAGCTGAAATGGACGAGATCTTTATGGTCAACATGTATGAAGGGAGTTAGGAAGGCTTTTGAGATCAGTTTGCTGGGCAAGGCTGTGAATCTACACTCAGCCATCTTCAGCTCACAGAGTGCTGAGCCCACAGTCTGGGATGGACTCTAGGCTAGTGTTGAGACACTAGGGATGAGTAGGTCATCAGCCCACAGGCAAGAGGCAGGGTACCACACGGGCCTTGGAGTGTTATAAACAACATGAAGGCCTCCTAGAGGGACAGCGTGGGAGTCAGCTCTCAGAGGATGAATAGGGTTTTATGGTTAGAGAACAGACTGAGAAAGGATTCATCAGGCCTCAGAAACAACAGAGACAGTGGGATTGAATCCACGCTACCCTTGGGGAGATGCCGTCATAGGGGAAGCCCAGGGATAGAATGAAGAGAACCAGGAGACAAGACAGAGGCTGGCCTGAGAGAAACATGAGTGGAAAATCCAAGAGTTGGCAGATGTTTCCCAAAAGGTGGAAGGTGCGGTTAGCGTTACTACAGATCAGTTCCTCAGAGGCACATTCAGTGGCCTTGGATTGGTGTGGGAGTGAGGTCAGCCAGGAGGTGGCAGCATCGAGCAAGGAATGGGCCAGGCTTGCCGATCCCTGGCAGTGGTTAGCACTGTGTGGAGACGAGAAGACTTGCTACCCGAATGGGAAAGGGAGGATGAAAGATGAGGCCAGAATCATTAGGTTGGGAGAATGGGCGTGTATCGACTGCAACCAGCCTTCATCTCTTAAAGGCAAACAAACCCAAACCACCTGTGGTTCAGGCTGGTTTTGAATGTTGTGGGGCTCTGAGTCACAGCACGCGCGTTGCGTGCGCAGCACCAGATGAACATTCTCCTCTCGGACCTCCGTTTCCCTTGAATAGGCAGCAGCAATAGATACTGGCCAGGCCATCTGCTAAAGGTCCAGATCGTCTCCTTTGCCTCGGCACACCCGCATTTCTCCCTCCATTTCAACCTGTGTTTGTAAAACCACCCATAAGCAGGTGGGAACTGACATGGTGTGTTTATGGCGTCCCTTGCACCAGCCTCCAGAGACCCCCTTTTCCCCACCCACCTTACTAAGAGGTAGACTAGCCGCCAGCAGAGGCTATTCAGTCTGCAGGCCTTAGCCTTAGATGACCCTAGGGATGGGCTATGTGAGCCCATCTCTAATCTCCAAGGTACTCGGAGTATTTGGGAGTCCACCCATCACCGGCTGCCGATTGTGATCAGCCTGGAGATGTACATTGATCTTGGAGGTGAGGTGTGCTGCTATTCTGGAGCCTTTATTTCAATAGTTAACACACATCTTCTGTCTGCACACGACACATGATTGTCCCTTCTGCTGTAATCACCAATAGACATCCCAGCACACTCCCCTCATTTCCCTGAGTTTAGTTTTATATGTACCATCGCTTTCTCTCAATATTTGCTCTGCTCCAAAGATTTTCTTATCGTTGTTGCCTGATCCTTCCACCATCCTGTTTTCTTGGTCCCCAGTCTCTCCCAGAGCTTAATTGGTCCATTCACTCCCATAGTTGTCTGAGACTGTTAACCACAATCTCTGTATTTTCTATTTGAAGCAGTGCATTTTGGGGCTGTTACTTTGTAATGTATAGCTCAAGCATCCTCATGTGCTCTGTGCACCCTCTCACCTTAATTTTAACTATTTGCTATTATTAACGTATGTGCTCAAGCATGTGCAGACCACGTATGAGTGTGGAAGACAGGGGACAAGTCTTGGGAGCCGGTTCTCTCCCTCCACTGTGGGTCCAGGTTGTCAGGACTGTGTGGCGAGCTCTTTTACCCACGGTAAAAGATTCAGCTGGTCCGTTAGCTGAATCTCAAACACTGCTCAGCCTTCGCATGCTTTCTCATCCTTTAATCAGATTAAAGCTCACTGTTTGTCACATCCCTTTTCTTTTGTCCTTGGCTTGCTTCATTGTCCCTGCCCAGAACATCCCTGATTGCTCTGTCCTTGCTCTACCCCGATACCTGGGTAGCAGCAAAATGGGGAGACAGTGGTGCTCATTGGAGTGGTGAGGGAGCTCCTTCTCGTTCATGGCTTCTCCCTTTTTCCAGATATCTAATGTGTCCCCATTATCCTCCCCCTGGATCTCTATCAGACTTCTTGTCTCATCAAGAACGTGGAAACGACACAGAGAGAAGAGGCTGAAAATTCTTACCACATCAGCTCCCACCACATTAGCCTACCCTTGTGTCTGTGACTGCCGATGACTCACTAGCCACAGCTGTCATTTGGATATCAGATCCTAACCTCTCTCATTTTCACAAAGACCTCTCATCCCAACAGTCTTTTCTCTTGGACCAATGACTGCTCCTCATCCCCAAAACACCTCACAGAAAGGCCCATCTTAACGCCACATCCACTGCCCCATAGCACCTATTTTTTTGTTATTGATTTTTAAAAAAAATTATTTAATCTTTTTTTACAGTTCAGATTTTACCCCCTCATGGCCACCCTCTGATTATTTCACATCCCAAACCTCCTCCCCATGTGTCCCTGTCTCCATGAGGATGTCTCCACCCCCACCCCACCCCACTAGACCTCTTCACTCCCTGGTACTCCAAGGGTTAGGTACATCTTCTCTGACTGAGGCCAGACCTGGCAGTCCTCTGCTATGTATGTGTTGGGGGCCTCATATCAGCTGGTGTATGCTGCCTGGTTGGTGTCTGAGAGATCTCAGGGATCCTGGTTAGTTGAAACTGCTGGTCCTCCTACAGGGTTATCCTTCTCCTCAGCTTTTTCCAGCTTTTCCCTAATTCAACCACAGGGGTCAGCAGCTTCTGGCCATAAATTGGGTGCAAATATCTACACCTGACTCTTTCAGCTGCTTGCTGGGCCTTTTGGAGGGCAATCATGATAGGTGCCTTTTTGTGAGCACACCATAGCCTTAGTAACAGTGTCAGGCCTTGGGGCCTCCCCTTGAGCTGCATCCCATTTTGGGCCTGTCACTGGACCTCCTTTTCTTCAAGCTCTTCTCCATTTTTGTCCCTGCAGTTCTTTTAGACAGGAACAATTATGGGTCAGAGTTTTTGATTGTGGGCTGGTAACCCAATCCCTCACTTGATGCCCTGTCTTTCTGCTGGAGGTGGGCTCTACAAGTTCCCTCTCCCCACTGTAGGGCATTTCATCTAAGGTCCCTCCCTTTGAGTCCTGAGAGTCTCTCACCTCCCAGGCCTCTGGTACATTCTGGAGGGTCCCCCCTCCTACCCCCAGGGTTGCCTATTTCCACAATCTTCCTGCCTCAGTTTCTCAAGTGCTGGGAGTACAGGCAAATACTATCACACTCACTTTTATGCATTGCTATGGACTGCACTCAGGATCTTGTTCATGTTAGATAAACCCCCTACCAACTAAGCTATATCTCCTGCCACTGTAAAATTTCTTAATGGCTGACTCACAGAGACAGTAGTAGCATGATAGAAGCATAAGGTATGGGGTTCGCTGCTGATCCCCCACACGAGGTTCCTCAAGATGGCCAACCTATCTCTCCGTGACGTACACATACGCTGACCCAGCAGCTGTCTGCAGGATGACTAGTGAGGGTGGAGAAGACATGCTGGGGTCACGGAGACATTCCTTGCCTTGAAGCCCTTGGCTCATTAGCTCTCTATCCTAACCAACCCAACCAGCCAGCTCTGGGCTAGATGATGCATGTGGTAGTTCCTGGCATCTGATAGCCAGTCTGTGAATCAGAACTTTTATTTTCCTGCATGTCTGCACAGCAACCGCCCCTCATAGGATGTGCAATCCTGTGCTGTCTTGGGCTCTGTGAACCCTGATTCGCTGCACAGTGAGCAGTACAATTGCCTCTTCCATAGTCTTCCTTATCATGTTCTGATATCAGGACTGGAGAGGCCTGGGTTTGGCCCAGGCTTGGTTCTTCTGTAAACTTCCTAGGTGACGGAGCTGGTCACTTTCTCTCAGTGTTTTCTTTTCCAACTATTGACTGGAATATGATGCTCTGTGCTCTGCCTGGGTTACTAAGGTGAAGTGCAGATCCAAATAGAAAACAATGCCCCAAGGATCTGAAAGAGAAAGGGTCATTGTGTGGCTCTTCAAAGAGGAAGACTGTTGCCCAAGATCTGTCAGCAGAAGGCACTGCCCCTTTAGAGACCGATGCTTTAGCTCTCTGAAACCTGGTGGTGGTGGAGCTTCTAGCCCCACCCCGGGTAAGTTACAAGAGGAACAAGCGGAAGTGGCTTCAAGGTCAGGCATGTGGACCTGTGTGGACATGGGCTCCTACGACACTTGGCCTCCGGGTCTTTGAAGCCTTTTCCTTCCCACCTTCCTGTGTCCTTCCTGTCTTTTTTGTTCTTTTCTATCCAATCTTGGACCCAAGGTCCTCTCATGCTCATCAGGCTGTCCCCTACAGGACCTGCCACTCCCTTGGCTAAGGGCAGCTGAAGGAGGACTTTTGTGGTCATTTGGCACTTCTGTACCCACATCCAGTATAAGACTGAATTCCTACACTGCTATGATTTCCCAGGAATCGTATGTAATAGTTCTGAGAAAGAGAGTCAACGAATCTATACACTCCTTTCATACATAAAGTGTACATAAAGATGTCAGATGACGGCAATGTCATGTGTGCATTCTGTGGTTTGGCATAGTTGTGTAGGGACAGCAACAACCAGGCACGCAACAGGAATGGATGAGTCTTACCCCATGGGCTGTTAAGTTAAAGCTAAAATGAAACAGGACTTAGTGTTGGCACCCATAACAGGAAGTTCAAAATGACCAAGCTAAAATATAGTCTTAGAAATTCAGGCAGTGCCATGTTTTCCTTGGGGTGGGATGGAAGAAGGAGAGGCATGAGGAAGGCTCACCGGCTGGTCCTGTATCATTTTTTGGTCTGGGTGCTGTTCAGACAAACCCCTCTTCAAAGAGGTTCAGAGCTGTGTCCGTTTTAAGCTGTGTGATTTTGATCTCCAATTGTATTTTAATGGAAATATGAGGTAACACTTATTGATGTTGTATTTGATTTGCTTTTTGTAGCCAGTACAAGTTCCCAGGTCCCCAAAGCATTTCCAGAAGCCCCAGCGTAGTGCATCTAATAGTGTGGGTCACAGAGAATCACAGTCCTGATGGTCCTAGGACGCTATAATGGAGACCCCGTTAGTCATGACTTCTGAAGGATGGGGAAAGCGTCCCTCCAGGGATTTCCTTAGCATCTCCCTTTTCTACCCAGGCACCCCTGGTTCTCTCAGATGATGATGGGGGCTTACCCCGTACCATGCCTGTGGTCTTCTGTATCCTTCTGTTTACAGTCTTCAGCAGCTGACATAAACTCCATGCAGCACAGGCATTCTGGAAACATAAACTCCTAAGTCTTTCCTGTTGAAGTTGTCTTTTCTACAGCCTGGATGGCTGGGGATGTGCTCACAATGACGTTTCCACTTGTATCCTGGGTGACATTGTCACATTTGTTCCCCCAAGCCCTGCTTATTTGTAAATTAGGACAGCAAACCCCGAATCCTGGAGCACAGTGTTCACATGAACGACAGTGGAACAGGTACCTATGAATACTCTTGGGTGGCATTTTCAACCCTTGCCTGATACATAGTCAGTAACCCAAGATGTTGGAGAGAAGGCCCTTCATCCCTTAATAGTATCCCAAATAATACAAGGCTTGAAAAACCTTCAAAGAAGTACTAGTAGTTTATTGATTTTCTATATTTTGACAAAGCAAATACATGGTGTATCATACAAGGAAACTGGGCCCGTTCACAAGGTTCTCATACAAGATGGAGCAAGGACAGTGAGGGCTGGACGGAGGGTCCCAGACACTGCAGCAAGCCCAAAAGTCAAGGAAGATACAGGGCCTCTGTCCTTTCTCATTTGGTCCTAAATTGTAACTTGTTTTAGATATGGAAGTAGGAGGCAAATTTGATGAAAAAAACATGAAGATAAGTCTGGGATACAGAAAGTCCAGCCAGCCCCTTACCTCCTGCTTCTAGGAATTTACTCATAAGTCCCTTTAATTTTTCCCTGGAATGACAGACACACGTTGGGCCCAGCCCATCTGGCCAGCTTGAGATCATGGAAGAAGTTCCCATAATTGAGCCTGACCTCTGGGTATCTTAAGACCTGCTTCATCACCAAAGCAAAGGGTGAATCTACCCAATCTTCCTCCCAGGGAAAGGAAAACTGAGCCCGAGGGCTGCAGGAAGTGAGGATGATACTGGGGGGTTGGGTGGGAATGTCATTGTTGAGGGCCTACAGCAGTCTCCCTTGTTGACTTGAACGTTCTACATGATTTTCTCCAATTGACTGAGTAAGTGGATAGTCCCTGAAGCCCAGGACCTGGGTATCCTTTCTCGGGCGAACATACACTATATGGAGGGACAGGGGTACGGTAGGTTTGATTTCCTGTTATTGCCTTAAGTGCTTCCTTCACTGTCTGTGCAGAGTAGTGTGACAATGGCATGCTTGAAGAAGTAGATTGTTCTGGATCCCAGTGACTGGCAAAGGAGGTCACAAGAAGCCTACCCAAGGACAGTGTGGTGGGACAGCATCCCACGCTGGTATCAGAGAGGAGGTGAGGTAGGAGGCAGATTCCCACATAAGCCAAACAGGGAAGGATGCTGCAGACTCACAGTGCCAGAGCTCACTGGGTAGATGGCTTAGGACACCTCTCAGGAACAATGTCCTCACGTAGCTGACCTCCTCAATCCTCAATGGACAGATCGTTTACTAGGCCACCCTGAGCCATACAGGAGTTTTTCGGTCTTACTGCTGGGGTAAGAACAGGGGTGGGCCAAGGAGCATTCTATATCCTCCTTGAGAGAGGTATGACCCTTATCATTCATGTCTACCCAGCACACCACACTAGTGGAGAAGCAATAGCCTAGACATGAAGGCTCTGGGGGAAGGCTCAGCTCTGTCCATCAGTCATTTGTCCTAGGGGGCTTCACATAGACAGGCTCACTCATGGGGTTCTGAGATGTTCTTTTGGTACTTCTGTCTGCAGTGTGAAGTCTGGGGTCCTGGTGTTGGCTGCCTCTACCCCACTAGGCAATTTTGTTTCACAGAGACAGAGTGCAGACAGAACAGCTAGGGTTCATGAAGAAAGAGGCTGATGGCTGGGATGCGGGCTAGTTGATGCCTTAACAGGACACTTCCTTTACCTGGTCCATTCATCCAAATTCCCTTCCTTCAGCCTCTGGGAACCCCCCCCCCCACCTGACACTCAGCAAGCTGGGTCTGAGGCACACTGCAAATAATTTCCAGTTTTCCTCTCTGTTCTGTGAGAAGCCTGAGCAGGCAGTGCCCAGTGCCCATCTGTTCCTACCCTATCCCCTTGAGGAGATGAGTGAGCACATCCCGACAATTCTGGCTTCAGGTGATCTTCTTACTTCCTTTCTCCTGCAATAGCTGCTTGCAGGCTCTCTGAAGTCTGGGGCTCTGCTGGCTAAAGCTTTCATGTGGGTGCAGCCCACATGTCTATAAAGGGAGACACGGAGAGTCCCCTGTGCTGCCTGTGAACTGCAAAGGATCGTCACACCCAGCCTGTTTCTCTTGTTGGTTATGCTTTTAGGCACACACACACACACACACACACACACATGCACACACACACACACACACACACACACGAACACATGCGTGAACACACCACACAGGCACACCACACACGCATACTTACATTATACACATTATATATATATACTGTTTCTCAGAGAAGAAAGTATTGACATCAGATGTAAGCCCCTTTAACTCAAGAAAGTCCCCCCACCCAACCTCCCCAACCCTATAGCCTGCCAGTTCCCCTAAGGAAAAAAAAAAGAATCAAAAATTATTTCCATCATCCACAGTTTTCAGGCTGCTCTTGGTTGCATCTGAACGTCTCCAAATACCACGCAGGATGGAGCAGGTAACCCATCTTCAAGGCCTGAGGTCTTCTCAGCTGGGTCGTGTCTTTCTAGAAAGAGAAACTATCATGTTGGATTGTAATGAAAGCTGGGCATGGCAGTGTAAGCCTGTAATACCAGTTACTTGGCTGAGGCAATAGAGTCACATGTTCAAAGCCAACTGTGATGGTTTGTATATCCTTGGACCAGGGAGTGGCACCATCTGGAGGTGTGGCCTTGTTGGAATAGGTGTAACCTGGTTGGAATGGGTGTGTCACTGTGGGTGTGGGCATAAGATCCTCGCCCTGGTTGCCTGGAAGTCAGTCTTCCACTAGCAGCCTTTGGATGAAGACATAGAACTCTCAGCTCCTCCTGTGCCATGCCTGCCTGGATACTGTCACACTCCCTCTTTGATGATAATGGACTGAACCTCTGAACCTGTAAGCCAGCCCCAATTAAATGTTGTTTTTTATAGGACTTGCCTTGGTCATGGTGTCTGTTCACAGCAGTAAAACCCTAACTAAGACAGAAGTTGGTACCAGGAGTGGGGTATTGCTGTGATAGGCCTGACCATGCTTTTATTAGAAAGAATGTGGATTTTGGGACTTTGGATTTGGAAAGCAGTGGAATGCTTTAAATGGGGCTTAATTGGTCATCCTAGTAGGGATATGGAAAACTTTGTTGCTGGGAGTAATTTGAACTGTGTTGACCTGGCCCAAGAGATTTCAAAGGAGAAGAATTTCAGAATGTGGCATAAAGACTGTTTTTGTGGTATTTTGGTGAAGACTATGGCTACTTTTTGCCCTTGTCAGAAATGTCTGCCTGAGGCTAAGGTGAAGAGGCTCAGATTAATTGCATTGACAAAGGAAGTTTCAAAAAAGCCCAGCAGAAACTTTGTTCTCTGGTTAAGTCTTTTGAAGAGAAGTTTGAAAAAGCATAGTAAGCTTAGAAAGAAAAATATAAAATATAAGGCTCGAGTATTAAAGGGGTACTAGGAAGTGAAATGGAGCAAATACTTGTGTTCTAGGAGATAACAGATTAAGGGAGTGATACCTTGGGGCAAGATCCTACCCAGATAAACTTAGATCCAGGTGGTGATACACACCTTTAATCCCAGGAGACAGGCGTGCTGATCTCTGCATTCAAGGTCAATCCAGGATAGCCAAGCTTAGGCAGTGAAGGATTTGGAAAACAGAAAGCCAGTGACAATGTAATAGCACAAGCGGGTCATGTTGTAGTTCGTGCAAGCAGCAGAACTTTGCAGCTTCAACCACATGGCTCTGACTCTAGAGTAAAGAATGGAAGGAACTACTGGGACAATATATGCTGGTTAGTTGGAGCTAAGAAATTAGCAGTGATTAAGAAGAGACCAGCATCACTGAGGTGAAATCTTCTAGGAAGTGTTTTCTGGAAGCACAAAGAAGCTGTGTTCCAGAGATAGCCAAGGTTGTACCTCTTGTTGCAGCTGGACTTGGTAATATGTAAGAGTCACCCAGGTGTACTGGTTTTGAAGGCATGAAGGTGTAATGAAGAACAGCTGAGGCTTGGCACTGTGAGAGGTCATGGAAGGCCATTGGAGAAGGTATAGCCTCAGCTGTAGTTGGTGGCCCAGGACTGAAGGGGTCAGGCAAAGGATTTGATGCTTGGCATCATGAAGAGAGCCTATGAGAGGCTATTGGTGAAGCCTAGTTGGAGTGAAACACCCCAGTGCATTGAAGATGTCAGTACCATGGGATGATCACCAAGAACAGCAGCCGTAGTGGAGTGGATCAACCTGAGCTTAGAGTGCTACAGAGGGCAGAGTTGGAGAAGTGATGCCAGCCCTTAGGAAGAGTCCAAAAGATCAAGTGGAATCCCAGACACTGAAACAAGAAGCTGTAACATTGAAATTGCCTTGTATACTCAAAGATGTTGAAAATGCCAGAGCCATGGGATACATGCTGATGAAAGCTGCTACCAGGGAGTGGAATGTGATGGTTTGTATATCCTTGGACCAGGGAGTGGCACCATCTGGAGGTGTGGCCTTGTTGGAATAGGTGTAACCTGGTTGGAATGGGTGTGTCACTGTGGGTGTGGGCATAAGATCCTCGCCCTGGTTGCCTGGAAGTCAGTCTTCCACTAGCAGCCTTTGGATGAAGACATAGAACTCTCAGCTCCTCCTGTGCCATGCCTGCCTGGATACTGTCACACTCCCTCTTTGATGATAATGGACTGAACCTCTGAACCTGTAAGCCAGCCCCAATTAAATGTTGTTTTTTATAGGACTTGCCTTGGTCATGGTGTCTGTTCACAGCAGTAAAACCCTAACTAAGACACCAACCTAGATTACAAAGCAAGTTTAAGACTAGCCTGGGAGACAGGAGGACCCTACCTGAAATATAAATATAAACAAAGGAGGGTAGGGGTTAGAAGTCAGTGGTAGAGTATTTGCCTGGAATGTGTTAGGATGCAGGTTAAGTCCCCAACAACCACAACATGCAGAGTTACAGGTAGTGAGACATTGCCACACCAGAAGATCTGACCCATACTGCAAGCTGCTTCTCACCCACACCTTCTCAAAGGCGTCTGCTTCAATACTTAACTGTGGTTCTTGGCTTATCTATATGAGAAGCCCTTTTGGATACCCATTTAAAGATAAATCTTTCTGTACTTCACTTAAGGGCTATCAAAGCAGAATTGCTAAGACAGAAGGCCAGTATCCCAATCAATTCTAGTGAATGCTCAGCCTGCAAAGCTTTGACTGAGTGTTGGCTTTGAGTTTCCTGTCTCTAGAAGCATCACTTGGAGACAAAGCTTGTCCACACTAAGCATATACAGAATGAGAATGGGTTTCAAGAAGGATGGAGGGGCTAGAGAGATGGCTTAGTGGTTAAGTGCATGTGCTGTTCTTCCAGCAGACTAGAGTTTGATTCCTAGCACACATGTGGTGGCTCACAACTATTTGTAACTCCAGGTCTAGAGGATTTGATGATCTCTTCTGGTCTCTTTGGTCACATGGCTGTTGCAAAATATTTAGTTACACTGTGAATCCCGAGATTGTGTTATTTACTGAAAAAGTTGTTTCTTGTTGTGGTGTGGCTCAGCCTTAGCACACACCTTTAATCCCTCTGGCTGGAGTACAGGTACGCCCTTAGTAAATACCTTTAACCCAAAGCAATGAAGGTAAAGTTAGCTTGAGGAAGGAAACACCTATGATTGAAAGTGTTATCTAACTGAGTGGCAGACAAAGTGATGGATCAGAGAAAGATTTTTGACAGAATAGGATTTACCCAACTCTCACCAGAAAAGAGAGGAAAGGAAAACTATTGCAGAGACAGAATGCAGTTTTACTGGGACAGTTGTTGCAGAGAGGATTACAAGCTAGACCCAGGTGAAGACAGAATGAGCCAGAGGATGAGAAGGAGCCAGAAGATCAGAACGCATTGCTAGAGTTAGTGTGAGGCCAAGAAGAGTAATTCAGGAGAAACTGAAAGAAACCAGATTTGACTCAGTCAGCTTGGAGAGGAGTTTGAGCCAGAATGGCTGAGTTGAGCCAGTCAGAACTTAGAAAGAAAAAGAAAGGGTGAGCGTATTTAGCAGTAAGTCTCAGAGATGGAAAACTTTCGAGGTCTAGATAAGATTGAACCGAAGATAGAAACTTCTAGGACTAGGCCTAGGTTAGCAGATGGAGGCAGTAAGCCTCAGAGACAACAATTATTACAGGAAAATAGAAGTTACAAATACACGTGGCACACATATGGTGCACAGATACATGTGTAAGCAAGATGCTCATAACATAAAAAAATCATAAAAAGAGTTAAAAGAAATAAGGATGGGAAGTAAGCTGTAGCTGACCAAACCCAGAATGATGCATAACTACTATATTATGTAACCCACCTGTGAACGGCACCATCTGGCGTGTACAGCTATCCTCAGTAGGCCTCCACAGACTTCCAGCCCTTCCAGGGTTAATAAACATTACATATCCCTAATGTCCTGTGATGGGACAGCCCATGTTCTCAGCTAGGGCTCTACATGGCTGTCCTCCTTGCCCTGTTAGTCAGAGCCCAACTGTCTGTCAGGCCAAATGGTGCTTCTCCCTAACTGCACAGGCCTAGCCTCCGAGTGGCTGTAGTGGTGATCTGGAAGCATCCCTTGCCATGGGGCAGGCCAGTTCTCACCTGCAAGTTGAACTTGCTTGGGTAGTCTCTTCTTAGAACCGGGAGGTGAAGTTTCTGAGGTTGTTGGCCCCAGCTATGTTTCCCATCATGTTCCTATCGAAACCTTGCTGCAAGGGGAGAAACAAACACGTTAGCCATCACAGGACAAGCATCGTGGGGACTGATGCCTGGTCAGGAGCCTTTTGATAACATCCTTGGGTTTATCTAGACTCTGGACATATTAGTATGCTCTGACTACTATGTACATATGCCTGGGTGACAGGGACCTGATTAAGAAATCATAATGCCACGAATATCAGTGAATCAGTAAATTGTGTTTGGAATTTCTCTTGTACATTTGAGCTTCCTACTTGTGTTTGCAGAAATCAAGCAAGGAACAAGAGATTTTCATTTTTGAGACAGGATCTTGTGTAAGTCCTCTCTACATAGCCGAGCATCCTGTCGAGTTGTATGTCAGCTGACACAAGCTCGAGCTATCTGAAAGGAGGAAACCTCAACCGAGAAAATGTCTGCGCAAGATCTGGCTCTAAGGCATTTTCTTAATTAGTGATTGATATGTGGGGGGCCCAGGCCATTGTGGGTGGTGCCATCCCCGGGCTGGTGGTCCTGGGTTCTATAAGAGAGCAGGCTGAGTAAGCCATGGGAAGTACATCAGTAAGCAACACCCCTCATGGCCCCCGCCTCAGCTCCTGACTCCAGGTTCCTGTCCTGTGTGCATTTTCTCCCTAACTTGCTTTTGGGTCATGGTGTTTTATTGCAGTAATGACTAAGACATCAAAGATGGTTTTGAATTCCTAAGTTTCCTAGAGATTCTCCTGTGTGCCACCACAGTTGGCTTTTCTGGGTCTCAGGTGGGTGAGGACAGGCCTAGTGGTTCTCCAGCACCCAAAAGCACATGGGCAAACTCTTGAGTTGGAATGGAAAGATCTCTGTAACTAAGCCCTAAACCTTCCTAGGACACAATATGCTCCAAAATGGCTGGTATTCCCTTTGCCCAAACTTCTTGCTATCTTACTCTAACTCAGCAGTTGGCAACCTGTGGCTCACAACCCCTTTGGCAAACGTTTATCTCAACCTGTGGCTCACAACCCCTTTGGCAAACGTTTATCTCCAAAGATATTGACATTGTACTCCATAACAGTAGCAAAATTACAGTCACGTAGCAATGAGAATAATTCTATGGTTGGGGGTCACTGCAACATGAGGAACTGTATGAAAGGGTCACAGCACTGGGAAGGTTGAGAATCACTGCTCTAAGTGTTCTCACGCTGAGTCTCTCTCACGTTTCCTCCACTCCCCCATCTGCAAGACACCTGAAGGTAGATCTTCTTGTCAGAGCCCTGCTCACACTCACTGATGCTCAGATCTGCTCCTGACTGTCCCCTTGAGTCAGCTTTCCCTTGCTTTGTGAGGTACACAAGTCTTTCTCTCCCTTCCCAATCTGCTGGGACTTTAGTGCAGGACAAGTGTGGGAAGGGTGTGGTCAGGATGTGGATGCTGGCTGATGCTCTTACCTGCCTGAGGACACTCTGCAGCTCCTTGCTGGCCCACATGTCAGACAGGAGTAGCCGGGCAGCCTCTGCAGCCTTAGGTGAGGAGGCACTACGCAGGTGAGAAGTGAGTTTGTGAGATGAGAGCCCTTGTGACACAGGAACACCCTTCCCTTGCCTCCCACCTCTTTAGGGTTCAGAGATGTGGGGTGGTCCTGAGTACATGAAAGAGGAACTCTAAGAGGGACAGTGAGCCTGAGCCATTAGCCAATGGGACCATCTCACATGCCCACCACATCTAGAGACAGTTCTGAGGCTAGTTCCCTATCCCTGGATGAAGAAAGAGCCGTACAAAGCAAGAAAAGCACTCTCATGTAATTGGCCCTGACTCTTTTATGCCTCCTGCTGATCCTCGGACAGTCCAGAGTCCACATGTCCTCAGCTAAGTCCCCCCCATCCATTTCTAGGACCTGGAGGCAGAGGCCACAACTCTTTAGCATTCAACCTCTAGACTCTCTTCCTCATCCTGTCTCCTGCCTCCCTTAGACATGTTCTCTGCTCCCTAAGTGGAACTGTGCGTGTGTGGGGGGGTGGGGGTGGGGTAGGAGTGGGGGGTAGGTCGCTCCTCTACCCACGTGTTGCGGCACAAGTTGAAGACATTGTTGAGCATGCTGTTGGAGAAGTACTGCTTGGCCATCTGAGGCTGTGAGGTCATCAGGTTCCTCACAGTGTAGCAGGCTGAGGACAAGATATCTTCAGAGTTGCTGGTATTGCCGGTGTGGCTCGTGAGGAGTCTGGTTACCTCTGGGAACACCTGGTTTCCTATAGGGAAAGGAGTTGAAGTATGGGCTCAGGAAGCAAGCAAGGTATCCCCTCAAGGACCCATAGGAGCTCCAATGCAGATGGATTTCTGTAGACTCCTCTATAAGGTGAGAATTCCCTCCTATTCCCACACCTCTCTCAAGCCAACTTCTCCTCAGAATACTCACACTAAGGAATAGTTTGAGGATGACCTTCTAGAAGGCTCTAGAAAGCACGGGTGTGCATGTCCTGTGTGGATGGAGGAGAGGATAGGGGCTCTTACCCATCACTCTGTGCAGAACAGGGTGGCGAGACATGTTGCTCAGCAGAGAGGCTCCGGACCGCACCACATCTGAATTGCCAGATTGCAGGAGACGGGCGATTTGTGGCAGGCCCTTTTCCTTTATTCCAATCAACTGACTCATACCATTGGACATCTAAGAGAGAAGATCCAGGGTGGAGTTGTTCTCTAGCCTCCAGGCACCAGAGAGAGTAGAAAGGCAGATAGTCCCAAGCATAAACAAACAACAAACAAACACCCCAGATACTCCAAACCAACCAACCAACCAACCAACCAAAAACCCTGAGCCCTTTCTCTTTCATCTTAAGGTCGGGAGGAGACAAAACTGCTCAGGTCTAAGTGACTATGAAGGGTCAGGCTTTACCTGCCGCTGTGTGTCCCTGTGCTTGGTGGGGTCAATCTGAAACTCGTGTGGGTAGGCAGAGAGAATGTCATTTCTCTTTGTCATAGTGGCCCAGGATTGGTGTCCAGACTAGCAGTGCCCCCCTCTCACCCTCAGCTCCTCTATCTCGGAAACCTCTCTCCCTATCCTTTATATGAACCCACATGGCCAAGGGCAAATGACAATTGAAGAAAATCTGGATATCTTCTTCAAACTCTTCACTCTCTGCAGAATCCAGTCCACAGTTACTGACAGCTTGCCAGAGATCAAGATGGATTAAAAGGGTCTGGGTCTGTATGGAGGCAGGACTGGGATCCCTCGCAAGTAAGCCAGCTCATCTGGATCTCGAACAGACATCCTGGTATGACCTAACATAGGCCAGTTTGGGGTCCTTTGAAACTCCAGACTCATCCTTCTTACAACCAGGGAAGCTACCCTGACCCTCAGGATACCCATATCTACTGCTGCCCAAGTCTCTTTTGTTCTAAGTATATCTGGGGAACAACAGCTGGGTATCTACCAAATACCCTCTGGCTTTTCCCTACACCATCCAGTCCTTAAACTTCTGATTCTATCACAACTTTCTCTGAATCTGCCCATTCCTCAAATATGATTTATCTGTCAGTTCATCAAATGGGAATTTCTTTCTTTCTTTCTTTCTTTCTTTTTTTTTTTTTGGTTTTTCAAGACAGGGTTTCTCTGTATAGCCCTGGCTGTCCTGGAACTCACTTTGTAGACCAGGCTGGCCTCGAACTCAGAAATCCACCTGCCTCTGCCTCCTGAGTGCTGGGAATAAAGGCGTGTGCCACCACGCCCGGCTTTTAAAATTTTTTTATGTATTTTATTTATTATATGTAAGTACACTGTAGCTGTCTTCAGACACACCAGAAGAGGGTGTCATATCTCATTATGGATGGTCGTGAGTCACCATGGTGTTGCTGGGATTTGAACTCAGGACCTTCAGAAGAGTAATCAGTGCTCTTAACCGCTGAGCCATCTCTCTAGCCCGGGGATTTCTCTTGACAAATACACTCCTCATCCCTGTCTCCTACTGCATGCAGAGCCCAAATGGTCAGCACCATAGGGCAAGAGATTACAATGTGGGCATTACCCAGAATGTTCTCAGAGGGCAGAAGTGTGTTTGCCTGTTACTGCTCTGGTGATCAGCCCCAGGCCCAACATGCTCACACCTGTAGCTCCAAGCTTACTCAGAGCCAGATGTGTTTGAGAGACTCAGCCCAGGAAAGGATAGTCTGGTGGGAGATGCAGAGGGTAGGCTGGAGAAATGGGAGAGTGGGGCTCCTCACCAGCCCCTTGCTGGCTGTCAGGTTCTGCAGGGCCCCAGCACAGGCCTCCAAGGTAGCATCTTTCTTGCTCTTTCCCATGAGGTTCAGGTAGGTGCGGATGGCATCTGAGTGGTACAGCCAGCTGCTGCCCTTGGGGTTGGTCTCCTCCTCCGGAAGTGGGCAGTCATAGTTATTGTTCTGTAGACAGACAGCGTGTCAGTGAGGAGGCTGATGATATAACATACCCAGGCATTCTGCCTCTGCCCCAATCTCAGGTTGTGAGTTCTTTTGGGAAGTATGGGAGAAGACTGTCCCCGCCCCCCACATCCATATCTCTTTCTTCTGTGCATCCTAGAATCTCCAAAGTGAGGGAATGGACCATGGTTCTCTAGATGGCCTCTGGGAAGCATCTCAAAAAGGGCAGCTTCACCTTTGAGCCTCCAATTGCGTAAGGTCACACTAGGGTCTGGCAGCAAGATGCCGAGGATTTTAGCAACTTTGGGATCTCCAGGCTAAACTGGAGCCTCTAGATCCTGGCTCTCGTCTACAGCATTTTTCTTTGGAGGCTCAGCAGGTGCTGGGAACCGTTGCCTGGGATGGTAAGAGTTCTTTCTATTGCTTCCCCAATGCTCAGAGATCGGGGGAGATAAGGATGGTTTCCCCACTACACAGTAAGAGGAATGGAGACCTGCAGAAAGGGGCGTGGAACATTTGTCCTTGGGTGGTCTGGGCTGCTACAGCCTATGTGGGTCCCCTGTGCACTCTAGGTGGCACACCTTGCCCCAGCTTCAGGACTGCAGTGTCCTCCCAAGAACAAGGCTTTGACAAGGGCCCATCCTTAGGGCTGTTTTCCGGGTCCAAGAAGAGGGCTACTGGGGAGGTGGACCCTACTTACCATCATCTTGTCACCCCTGTTGCTGAAGCAGCCAGTGGAGGACTTCTCGGTGTAGGCATTGCGGGTATTGTACTCTAGCTGGCGGTAGCGAGTGGGCACCTCGGCGTCCAGGCGGTAGGAGAGGTTATGCAGGATACACATGCAGTTCTCCACAGACTGGGGGCAAGGAGAGGATGCCTGAGTACTGTCCCAACAGACTTCTGGGCCTGTCACCTACCCCGAGTATTCAGATGGTCTGTACCACTGTCAGTCTGGAAAGATCTCATAGGTGCATCCTGGGAACCAGACATGATTCCAGCCTCTGTCACTTCCTGGCTGTCTGCGTCTGTATGACTTGCCTCACCTTTATGGGCCTCAGTTTCCTCCACTGTAAAATGGGCTAGCCTCACCCTTCTTGGCTAGTAGGTAGATTATGCACTAGGCCCTCAGTTTTGTAAGCACCCACAGAATCAACCAACCACAAATCGAAAATAATTCTTTTAAAAAAGGTATTCCTGAATACTTAGAGATTTCTTTCTTGGCATTATTAATAACTATTTATTTGGCATTTATGTTATATTAGATTTCATGAATAACTTATAGATGATTTAAAGTACACAAAGGAGTGTGTATAGGTTATATGCAAATATAACCTCTATATGCTTCTTTTATAGAAGGGCTTGAGACTGTGTACTTAGGCATGCATGGGGATTTGGACCCATGTCTATGGTAACTGAGGGTCAACTGCACATGAAAAACACCAACCATGGAACCTTGCACATAGCACACAGGGCAAACAGTGGTGACCACTTGCATTGCTTCAGACCACACGTGGGGCAGAAGACTGAAAACATCTTCTCTAGTCCCAGTTCCTTCTGGTTTTCAAAGCATCTAGTCACTATTTGCTGTCTCCTCTTCCCATGGTTACCCCTCAGCTCCCAACATCAAAGATGCTGTGTACAAAGAGCCTTAGCACTCCACAGCACCATTTGGGTTCACGGCTGCATTTGCTTTTGGTGAGACACCAGGCTAGGGCACGGGGGTGGCAGAGCTAGGCTTTGATCAGCACTTGGTCCCTGTTAGGGTCAGGCTAAACCTGACTTCTATTGCTTTGGGGTTATCTGGGTAAAGGAGATGTGCACAGAGCAGGGGAAGGAAATTGAATTGTCCTGCTGCTTAAAGACAAGGCTGTTCTTGGGGGGCTGTTATCAGTTCCAGTGAAAGAAGCAGGAGATAGAGATCTCCCCGGTGTCCTGGATGTGGGGACCGACTAGACTTCTGTGTCCTGAGCTGTGCCCAGCTGTGGTGGAAGTATCCCTGCCTCCATTTATCTTTTCTCCATAACTGCCTTTCAATCTGCGCATGCCCCTGCATCCAAAAGTCTAGAGAAGGTGGTGGTGGTGGTGGGGCATTCTGATGGTGTTTCTGGAAGTACTGATACAAGTTTCATCTCAGGAAGGAAATGGGGCCCCCGAGAGCACTTTTGTGTGCCCAGCACCACAAAAACAATGTGACCCCCAGAGCCCAAGCAGAGAGCACTTGCATGTTTCAGATGTCTCCTCCACTACCTCTGTTGGTGTCCTGTCTCTGAGACAAAGTCCACAAGCTCCTGGGAAGTGTAACCCTGACTCATGGGTTCTGGGAGAGAAATGTCAGGACTAGGAGAGTCCCCGACTTAAGAGCATGACCTTGGGATTTGTAGCTATGTGCACAGACTACAGGGTCGGGGATAGAGGTGTCACCAGGGACCTGCACCCTTACCTTGTCATCGCAGCGGCTGGCAGCCACGCAGTTCTGGACATAGGCCATGAGGGAGTCAATGAGCCCAGAGTAGTTCCGCATAGTTTGGCGGCCAGCATCAGCTGAACTCAGGTTCCTGTGGGAGAGAATGGGGATGAAGAGGATGCAGATGGGGTGATGAGACGGCAGGGTAGGGATGGGCAGAGTGCAGTGGGCATGCACAGTGAAGAACAGCAGAAAGCACAGGGCAGAATATGAAAGTTGTGGCCGGAAGAAGAGGGGAGGAGAGAAGAATAAATGATGAAAAAATGAAGAAGGAAAAGATTCAGCTGCATCTGCCTGGCCCTGGCTGAAAGGGGTCTCCTCCTGAACTCAATTGGTTCTGTCGAGTAGTCCCCAGGCACAAGACTTGAAAGAGCTCCACTGCATCTAGCAGCCCAGCTCCTGCCCTCTAGTGGCCACATGAGGGACAGTAGTTAGAAGCTACTGCTTTTTGTGGAAGCAAAGCTGATCTGAGGAGGTGCTGGACCAGAACTCAGCAAAGGGTTAACCTGGGGTCCAGATGTAGCTATCTTTTATAAAGCTGTGTTCATTCCCAAGCACTGTAGGTCCTCCTGCCCTAGGTGGTGTATATGGTGAATGCATAGGATGTGTGTGTGTGTGTGTGTGTGTGTGTGTGTGTGTTTGTGTTCTGTCACACCCAACAGTCATGTGGCCCCCATAAAGTCCTTACTTACTCTGGCTTTTCATTTACCCAGCCTCTTTGCCTTCAGGAGGCTGTGTCTGGAGGCTGCTTGGGAGAAGCACAATGGGAGACACAAAGCGCACACTAACTCCTCCCCTACTCTGGAAGTTCTCTGAAGTTCTGGGGGACAAATTCCACTGTGGCTAAGGGAGACCCTAAAGGGGACCTTGTTCCATGGTTTCCATACTCCATGTAGGTACCCACCCTGAAGCTCTGAGAGCAAGCCTATCCAGATCCCGCCAGGGCTTTGCCACACCCTGCCGTGGAACTCAAACAACCTTGGGCCAAGAGGCACCATCGGCATGCCAATGAACATGGCAAATGGTTTTGGCACTCAGGTGGGAGGTGACTCACGAGCAGCCAGTCAGTAGACTTTTTGTATATAAAAAAAAATGTTCTTCAAGATAGCACAAGAAGTACATTTTTCTGTGGGTGGAGGAGGGGGTTTTAGTCGAACTAGTTTGGATATTCAAATGCAGGCCATTTCCACTCTTAGATTCCCAATGCTATCCTCTAGATCCTCTCAGGGCATTGCAAGGCATAGCCAGACTCACAGACATTGTTAATACCTGACTCTTTGTCCTGGAGCCAGCCCACAGAAGGCAGGGCCAGACTGAGTGGTATGTTTCTTCCTGCGGCTGGATGTTGGCTGAAATGGAGGCTGACTGTGGAAGGACCTGAGCGGAAAGACCTTACGTGCCCTCTTCTCTCACCTCAAGCAGCCTGTGGCATTGAAGAAGACCTCAGGGTCCACTACTTCCCGGGACATGTTGCTGTTACCATCACACCAGCCAGAGAAAGGAATGATGACCCGGTCAGTCAGAACAGGCAGGGCATCGGCCACCAGCTCCTCCTTCAGCTCGTCAGTGGAAGACAGGTTCCAGAGTAGCCCTGGACACAGACACGGTCAGCTCAACATGTTAGGCTCTGAAGACCTGAGGTCTCTAGTGGCACTGCCCAGAGTCTAGGCTCTGGCAAATGGCTACCTTCCAGGTAGGCTTGGCCCATCAGATCCATTGCAATCTCCTCAGAGATTGCAGGTTCTCTGAGGTCTTAGAACATCTCAGAGTTCTCTGTCTAGGTAAGAGTTATTCACATGGACACAGCCTCCTAAAATACAGTTGGTTGGTCATTGGTTTTAACCATACTCTTTGGAACTTAGAACTGCTTAAGTTCTAAGCCATTCTCTGTTTTCCACTTGAAACAATACACAGAGAATATCAACCATGGCAGTGGGTCCAGAAATTCTCATTAGTTTGTTACTCTGAACATTCTTGTCTTCTCCAGTCTAATTCAAGGTCTTCATGGTGGCTCCTCCATCCTGTATCCCACCTTGATTGCTTCATGTACTTTGTGAGCACAAGGTAACTGTAGTATCAACAGCCATCCTTTGAGATCCACTGACCCTGACCCATTGGCCTTGCTCCCCTTCTATCACCTACAAATCTCAGTGCCCATGACACAATGCTCCTTCCCTTGCACCCCAGCCTTGAAGATGCCTTCTGAAGGGTGTGCATCACCGAGGTCATCATCTGGGTGTCACCACTTCAATTGAAGCCAGTGCCACTGAGTTCCTGAATCATAGCTCAGTGAAACCCACACAGCTGTGCCTTGACCTAGCCTCGAGGGACAGGCTAGAGACACACCCTGCCACCTTGCCCACTCCCCACCCCAGTTTCCCGTCTGTAACACCCTACCAGTCAGCTGTTTCTGGATCTCCGTGCTCCCGCTTCTCCTCAGGAGGCTGACAGCCTCACGGATTCCGTTCTGCCTCCTGGTCTCCAGCTTGTTGGGGGTGCTCCTGAACACCAGGTTGCGCAGGGCTCCGGCAGCAGCCTGCTGGACATTCTGATTGGGGCTGCGGAGGAGGTCCACCAGCTTGCAGATGCCCCCCAGCTGATAGACCTGCCGAGAGAGTAGGCCGTATTGATTGTTTAAAGGAGAGGAGGGAGAGACAATTTTTCTCTGCTCAAAGTAACTGATTCTCAGACCAAAAAAACCTCAAACAACAACAACAACAACAAATCAGTTCAGAAGCACACAAGTTAACCACAAACAAATACAGCAACGAGGCTATGGTAATTGACCCAGGCATGAAAACCCAAAGACCTGAAATCAGAGCCTAGCTCCTTCCTATCCTACTTAGGGACCTAAGCAAGTCTCTCCTCTGTCTGGAGCCATCTTTTCCTCTCCTGGGGCAGAGTGAAGGCCAGAGGAGAAGAGGCACTTCCATGTTCTTCAGAATCCTAAGGTGAGGCACACACAAGGTGCCACAGAAACTTTCTTATGGTAGAAATGTTGATGAAAACCACCCCAGGCTTCTAGGAAGCCACTTGTGGCACACATAGCTGTGTTATGTCTTGTAGGTGTTTTCCTAGCTGGGCAACAGTGTGGGGAGCATAAATGAGCCCTGTTTTCACTGAGGGAAGGAGGTAAGGGCTGGGGAATAGTCATATCCTTTAGTGGAATCTGAAGCAGCGAGTGTCTGTGAAACTCATGGCTGTCATTGAGCCATAGGACTCTTCCATGGCTGCTGTAGACTGTAATCCTCCCACTGGAACAGCTATTATTACCATCACTGCAGAAGCAGCAACTGCTTGTAAGAGACCCTCAAGACTGCGTTTGCTGAGTGCTGGGGCAATGGGTTGGTGGTTAGGGTAGAAGTGCTTGTCACAGATCCTGATGATCTGAGTTCAACCTCTAGGATGCACACAGTAGGAAGGAGAACTTACACAGTAGGAGGACTGAATCCTGACAATTGTTCTCTGAACACTTCATAAAGACACACACACACACACACACACACACACACACACACACAGAAATAAATACATTAAATAAATAAATAAATTAAAAAAAAAAGATTGGGGCTTGTTCCTAGAAGGTGGAGATGGAGAGAATCATTAAATCTTTACTTGAGACTCCAGCCACTCCTTCCCACACCTCCATCCCAGAGAGATGCAATTCTTCCCAAGGTGCGCAGGTCTTGGAGGTAAGAGAGTATATAGAGTGCGAAAGGTCAGATGAAGATTGGGGTGCGGCTCCATCTATGCATCTATGCTGGGATGAGACTTCCCTTGGGGTCACTTGTGCTTTTGTAAGTCACCGACTATGCATTGTAAATAAGCCCAATGAACCCATCGGTGTGCCAGCTTGTGTGTTTGGTGGGAATCAGTATTCTGGTTTGTCACTGGTACACTATCAGGTGAACAGCTGTTAATTTTATATAGGAAACGTTCATATAGCAATGGCCAGTGGGGGAGATGCTCCCATGGAAAATCCACTCAGGAGGCAATTCTCGGCAGGTTAAGATGAAGCTTTGCTCTTGAAATGGCAGGAATACTCTTTATCCCAGTGTCTGGGAACCAACTACGCAGTGCTTTCACTCTTCTCCAAATGTGGGGCCCAGGCTGGCACACTCAGCACCTACCAGCGAGGAAGGTATGTAACCTGTTACCTGTTGCTTGGCAGATTCATCCTGGAAGCAGGTGTGCTGGATGTAATAGGCTCCGATGGCCTGGTACTTCTCATCCTGGGAGCACAGGTACTGCACAGCCTTGGGGATGGTCAGCCCACTACACTCAATATCCTCACTGCAGATCCTGGAAAAGTAGAGTGCAGGGTATTACAGGGTGAGCATGGGAACGCCAGTGAGCAGGCTCTAAATTCTTCCTTGTACTCTCAAATACCACAGCTTCTATCTGCCCTCTAGAGAAACAGAAAAGGCAGGCTGTCTTGGAGAAAATCTTGTGAACAGCTCCCTACAAGGAAGAAAAAAGGATGACTACTGGGTTTTCTTCTCTTGGTATGAGATCCCTTTCAGGGGCTAAGGCCAAAGCAAAACAGTTACCTTCATACTGTGCACAAACTTGGCCCTATTTCCTGAGATGAAACTCCCCATCTATCCCAGGGTTGTGATCCTGGGAAAGTAAAAGAGAGCAGCTTGTCTATCCTGTCTCTCCTTCCCTCACCAAGTCCAGCTAGATGCTTGGTGGGTTTTTTTTGTTTGTTTGTTTGTTTGTTTTTTCAAGACAGAGTTTCCCTGTGTAACAGAACCCTGGGTGTCCTGGAATTCGATTTGTAAACCAGGCTGGTCTCAAACTCAACAGAGATTCTCCTGTCTCTGCCTCCCAAGTGTGGGGGGATGAAAGGTGTGTGCCATCATGGTCTGACTTCCAGCTAGCTTCCTACACACACACACACATACACACACACACACACACAAATTTTTATTCAGTCTTTCTCCTCCTGACAGCCACCATACTTGTCTGTTTTAGGCTCACTTTTTCTGGGGCTAGTGGCTAGAGAGCCACTCTACCCAAAATAGTGCAGTCTTTGACTTGGTCCTAAAATTCTGTCCTCTAGATTGTTCTACAGCTCAGAAACCATCCACAGCTTCTCCAAACATCAGGCTCAAATCCACTGCTCAGACAGTCATTGAAGTGCACGCATAAGGTTGAACCACAGCAAATGGCTATTAGTTCACTGTTTTAGTGGAATGTTTGGCTCCCCTGCAACCTCTGGCACGTTCCCTAGACTCTGGCAAGAGTCTGTTGGTTGTAGCAAGACATCCTTAGTCTCAGGCACGAAGGCTCAGCCCAGGCCTGCTGAGTCTCCCTTCCAGGAAGCCTTTCCAAGGAAGGGAATCCTTGCCTGGGAACTCCCTAAGCTCCCATGGTGTGCAGCCACAGGCAGCCTTTCCACCTGAGTGTGTCTTCCTTCTAAGCAGAGGGAAAAGGTCCCAGAGATCTTCTGTGGTACCCAGCCCTACCCCACAGATGTCCTTAGCATCTCTTCATTTGTGCTAGACTGATGCTTTGCTGTAGCTGGTGCTCAAGGACTAGCCATAGTTTCAGCTAGGGTGATGCAGCTTCATTTCTGAAACATCACTCGAGGGGTAGAGTTCTCTGGCCATGGGGGAGTTGCACACCTGCTCTCTGTGGAGGGGACATTGCCTTGTCTTCCTCAGTCAAATGTCCCTTCTGCATGGCTTGTCACTCAATCCTAGACCTCCAGTTGGGGGCAGATGGTGCATCTTATATACTTGAAGGGGTCTGCTTTAAACAGGATTACGCTTCCTTTCGGAACAGCGTGGGACTAGTAGGAAAGAGTACAAGGTAGAGAACCCATGGTGTGGCCTTGGGCAAGCTCACTGCTGTCTCTGGGCTTGGTTTACCCCTTCCCAGGGTCTGCCTGGAAAGGGGTTGATTAGAAAGAACACACATCTCCTTGATCACCAAGAATGTGCTCCAGAGCTGCTCTGGGATGTCAGCATGGCTGTGTCTCCTGTGCTTGACCCAGGGCCTGGACAGAGTAGATGCTCCCTAAAGAGCTGCCAAATAAACGAGGAGCTGTTATTAGGTGATAAGAGACAGCGGAAGGAACACGCCGCTTTGAGCCTCAAAAGGTAGGGCCAGTGTTACTGTGGCCCCGAAGGTACCCTGTGCCTATGGCTCTCTTCATAGTGGTGTGTGTGTGTGTGTGTGTGTGTGTGTGTGTGTGTGTGTGTATGACAGAGAGAGACAGAGAGAGAGAGGCAGAGAAAAACAGAGAGGCAGGGAGAAAGAGAGAGAGAGAGAGAGAGAGAGAGAGAGAGAGAGAGAGAGAGAGAGAGAGAGAGAGAGAGAGAGAGAGAACCTAGAAGACTTGTTGAAACACACATTGTTAGGACCTCCAGGTGTCTGTATTGGGCCCAAGAATGAATATTTCTTTTCAAAAACTTATTTTATATTGCATGGGTATTGTGCCTGCATGAATATCTGTGTACCACAGGCCAGAAAGGGGCACTGGCTCACTGGCTCTCCTGGAACTGGCATCTCCAGTTGTGCGAGTCACAAATTGCGAGTCACAAATGTGAGTGCTGGGAATTAAGCCTGGGTCCTCTGGAAGAGTGGCCAGTGCTGCTAACTGAGCTATCTCTGCAGCCCTGAGAACAAGTATTTCTAACACGTTCCCGGGTGCTGCTGTTGCCACTGATCATAGTGACATAGTGTGGCAGCCATTAGCCTGCTAATCTCTCCTGTTGCCTCCCTCTGTTCATAGCTTGTGACCTTGAAGACCTATGTCCACAATGTCTGGCTTCTGTGGCCTTTTCACTCCAAGGGTTCCTCTAGGTCTGTGGTCCATCAGACCAGAGACTCCTCAAGGTGGCAGTAAAAAGTCAGAACATAGGCTGAGCTTCTCCCATCCTCCTTGGGAGTGAGTCACCATTGCAGAGTGAGCCACACTTGCAGATTACCTCCCTCCCACCTGGCCCCCCCACAACCCTGCACACTCACTTGGAACTGGCCCTTGAGTGGCCGAAGGACAGGTCCTTGTTGCAGGAGATAGGCGGCACATACACCGGGTCTTGCTTGGAGGTGCAGGAGGGCGGCCGCACGGGACACTTCTTGACAGCCTTCTGACCACTGCAAGTGCTGTAGAAGCTGCATCGGTTCTGGGTGGTCTTGTGGCCCTTGCTGCCCAGGGTGCCCTTGCGCAGTGTGCCCCTTGGGTCACAGTAGAGGTCAGGCTCACTGCGGCTTGCCTTGATTTTCTGCATGAAGCAGATGTCACTGCCAGCGCCCGGGGTGGCACAGCTGCCTCGGGGATAGTGCCGGCTCCAGTTCTCCATCTGGCTATAGGAGCTGAAGCGTCTGTTGTCAGGCTCCCGCTTGAGGGTCCCATTGTAGATCTAGGCAGGAAAGGAGAAGTGAGAGGCGTAGTATAGCTCTTGACTGGGAGCCTGGATCTAGCTGTCCACAAAGGTAGCCCTTCCTTTCCCCATTACAGTGTTCAGAGGATCTGGGAAAATTTGCAGAGAAAGGAACCTAGGGCATTGTTTTGCTAGCAGGTTGTAGGTCACTGTGGAATATGAGCTCATTTTAGCAGATATTTCCATCTCTATTAAAAGTATAGAATAAGGAAAAATAATTGGAAAACATTCAATACAGAGGGCAATACAATAGAGATATAACCTGCTTTGTACTACATTGAATTGCAATGTAAAATGTATTTCACTTTTAAACTCTAAAAAATAATTTATCACATGTACCTGGGCGTTCTGCCTGGATGTATGTCTAGTGCCGAAGAGAGCACCAGAAGAGATTCCCTGGGACTCCAGTTACGGATGGTTGTGAGTCACTATGTGGGTGCTGGGGATTTGAACCCGGGTTCTCTAGGAGAGCAGTCAGTGCCCTTAACCCTTGAGCCATCTTTCCAGCCTTGCAAATAGACTTCTTATTGTGGGAATGTATGAAAGAAAGTTCTATACCACAGATCTGGCCACATGGGCAAAGTCTAAGATGGCAGCTGCAAGGGAGAGAGGAGGGGTCCTCCAATAGTCACTCAGCGTGAGCAGCAATCTGCCTGCCTCTGCCTCCCAAGTGCTGGGATTAAAGGCGTGTGCCACATTGCCCATGAGCTTTTGTCTCAAGCCCTCGCCTTGTCACTTGGACCACCCCATAAAGCAGCTTCTGACCCATCCAGCCGGCACCAGCAACTTGCACGTTTGAAATGTCTACTCTAGTTGAGCTGCTAGCTAGGGACATCCTGTGCACACAGAGGTCAGTGACGGGAGATCTCTGGGCTGTGTCATCAGATTGGCTGGGAGAGAAGCAGAGCAGAAAGTCATCCAAAAGGAAAATGTACCGTGAACAATGAGATGTCCCTAAGGGTCTTGTAAGCCCAACAGAGAATTTATTTCTTTGGGAGGAGCCTGCAAAACCAGAGGCTTGGTGGGAATCAGCTCTGGTACTGAACTGTCCACAGAAGACTTTCCCAGACCCGTAAGCTGGCGGGTCTGGCCTGTTGGAACTTGTTCTCAGACAACAGGATCAACACTGAGCCTGATTAAACCTCCCCATACAGGTGCCGACTTGGGAGTCACCTTTGCTGGGATGAGCAACTGCCAAGTCCCGCTCAGAGGCTGCCCACCGAACCCTAATTGAAGGACAAAGAGAACAGAGAAAACGTAGTCAAACTGTGTCTGCAGGGAAGGCTGCTGTGTGACCAGCAATTGCCACCTACATGGGATCTAGCCACATGGGACTAAGGAGGGGCTGATGTTCCAGTTATCCCAAAGAACGGTGTCAAGCTACCAGTTGGAAGGTGGTGTCCAAAACCAAGAAGCCGGATACTGTTAACCTTGGGGGTGGCAGGTATACTCCCTTCACCCACACCAAACGGGCACAATTTTCTTCCTCAAACTGGGTCAAACCACCCTGCCGCACAGTGAGCTGGTCTGTGGGAGTTGGGAGAGACACAAACAATGGTAAGGCAGAGGCAGAGGAGCTGGTGGTTTTCTTGGCATTTGGAGGTGAACCAGACTCCTTGATGACTATATGCAAAATGTACCGAGGCCTCCAGATCAGGCAGAGGAAGGAAGGAAGGAAGGAAGGAAGGAAGGAAGGAGGGAGGGAGGGAGGGAGGGAGGGAGGGAGGGAAGGAAGGAAGGAAGGAAGGAAGGAAGGAAGGAAGGAAGGAAGGAAGGAAGGAAGGAAGGAAGGAAGGAAGGAAGGTGGCAGATGGTGCTTTGGGGGTGGGGAGGAGCGGAACACTCCCCATAGCAGGCTGGGCTTCCGAGGAGAAGGCAACAGGAGCGCCCTTGTTCTCAGTAAGTGACACACCTGGACGTCATCTCAGACACCTGATGAGGAGTGTGTATGCCCTCCTGGCCCAGCCCCAGCAAAGACGCCATCCTGCTGATTAAGCCTGAGAGAGGTTCTGGGCTCTGCAAGACTTGCTGGGAAAGGGAGCAGAGGGCTGCCCTGGCAAGTCTCAGCGAGGTGGGCTGCCCCCAGGGAATGGGCGAGGACCCCTCTCGACAGCCACACCCCAGTAGTGTCATCCATTCCTGGGAGCCCCACCTTAGCTTTTAAAGCCACAGTGCTGGATTGTATGAATGTGACAGCCGAGGATGGCTCTCTTGTATCTCCAGTGCCTTTGGCTGTCACTTTAGCAGCTGGGTGTTGTCTTCTCCTAACCCTACACAGTCCTGGATACTCTTGGAGAGTATCCAGGCTCAGAGAAAGCAGACTTACTGCCTCTAACCCCACCTGCACAGGCGGCCCACGATGCAACCTCTAAGGCTGAATTGGCAGTGGCCTCAAGGGAATCCAAACACTCCCCGCCCCCCCACCCCCAGCATAACGAGGTATGCCTGAGAAGGCTGTATGACAGTCAAGAGCACAGACTGGCGTCCCACTTCTTGGTTGTGTCAGGTGCCTGCTTGGGTACAACCTTAGGCAAGGGGCTTCAAGCCAATATTTCAGTTTCTCCAGCTGTATAACCAAGATCCTAATTGTTCATGACGTACAGGGTCATTAGATATTATTAGACTAATGTTTGTAAATTAGAACTGGACATGACACAAGAATTTGGACCATCTGCATCTCTCTGACTCTCACACTGGCCGCCTTTAGGAGCTGGTCGAGGGGCACATACACACATGGGCACTTCAAGGACCCTCCTGTCTCTGCCTCCCTAACGCTAGGATTAGGCTTGCATGCCATCATGCCAGGCCTTTTACATGAGCACTGGGGATTCAAATGCAAGTCCACATATTGGCATACCATTAAATTTGCTGACTGAGCTATTTCTCTGGTCCCCTCTGCTCCCCTCCCCCATTAAATTTCTTAAAACAAGTTCTGTCGCTGAGCATGGAGTTCATGGATTCATGAGCTAGTCTTGCTGGCAGATGAACTTTAGCAGTCTGCTCGGCTCCATTCCCCCAGTACTGGTGTTACAGATGTGGACTGCTGTGCCTAGTTTTCAAGTGAGTGGGAGGGTCTCACCTCAGGTCCTCATGCTCGCACCACAGGCACTTCACCAGCTGAACCATCCCCTTAGCCCCTAGCTGAGGGGCTTTCATAACCCACAGCATTTCTAAAGAAGTTTCTAGATAATCCATAAGGGGGGCAAGCTCAGGAAGGAGACACCCAGTATTCAGAGCCCCTTGCTGAGCTCAGAGTGAACTCAGCAGGCGGTCTGCCAAGATGGAGGAGTCTTTCCTTACATGGGTGCTCCTAGCATCTGCTGCGGAGACACATCTTCATTGTCTGGATGCCCAAACACTACAGGATGTTTGTGGTGGCCCTGCCCCCGGGGCATCAAATGATAGCAATCCCACTTCCATTTCCAAACACTGTCTCTAAGTCTTCAGCAAACAGTTGCAGCCAGAGAATGAACGGACACCTGTGCCCACAGCAGGTGGGAGAGCCCTGCTGCCAATGCCTCTCCAGCCACACCCCCACACTCAGATAGGTATCTGCTGGCAGCCTCCTCCTCTTTGAATACAAAGGGGGCATACACACACACACACACACACACACAAGTACACACACACACACACACACACACACACACAGGAGTGCACACATTCACATGTAGGACTATCTCATACTTTCTTGGGAAACTCAAACTTCAGGTGGGATAGCCCGTGAATCTAAACATTCCAGACTAGAAAGTCATGTCCTGGGAGCAGAATTGACCGTCAACAGGCTGGGCTAGACGGGTAAGTTGAAGCCCAGAACGTGGGCACAGAAACATCCTTCTCCACTGAGAACACTTGTGAAGTTCTTGGGAGGCGACTCTTATGACCACAGTCCAAGGCAAGCTAGATAAGACTGCATGGGCCAGAACTCCCCATACTCAGCCTATGCTCTGCCCTCTCTTTTCCTAATGACGTAGGAGGAGTCACTAGGAGAGTTACCTGCTCAGAAAGGGAAGCCAGGCTTTGTGCCAGGCTGTATTTGTTTCCTTGCGTGGCTATTCCTGCACCTGAGGAAGACACTTCTTCATTACGCTAGAGAAGCCCCCAGGTTGTTTAGTGGCTCTGCCTTTAAGGCCCCCTGCCCTACACCCCAAATGTTTTCTTTCATTCTCCTCCTTCTTCCTGAAGTGTTTCAACCCACACTGATGTTCCCTTTCTTCCGGCTCTTCCTTAGGTAGGAAGCTCTCAGGAGCCCACTAGGTCACTGTGTAGGCAAGGAACGTGAGTTCTAGAGTGAGCTGGATCAAAGCAAACCAATACATTTCTTAAGCCCCTACAGCCCAAGAAACCTGTATTTGCTGAAGTCTTTGGGCAGGACAGTAAGCAGCCATTCTGGACGAGGAGGCACCCACCTGACTGTTCTCTCTGCTTTCTTCTTTTGTATTGCTACCGATTGGACTGTGGTCCTAGGCACTTCCTAACTTCTCCCACAAGACCCCAGGGTCCCCCTGGCCCTGCCTCCTCAGACACTCAGACCTGCCTTTCTCAGGCAAAGCTTCCATCAGTCCCAACCTTGCTACAGAGCTTACTGTATCTCTGCTACTTACCAGGCAAGCACATCAACTTGACCCTACTCCCTCTAGCCCCCTATACCCCCCACAGCCAGCCATTTCTTCCCTTCTAACACCCCCCTCTCACACTGTCCCACAACAGCAGACATACCCTGGCACCCTGCTTCACCTGCTCTCTGCCCACATTTTGAACTCTACATTTCTCTCAAGTCTCTGCCCAAACCTGTCATCTACATTGAGTCTGTTGTGCCCCTTCCTGGCTCTGGATGCCCACAGCTGGACTCCTCCAGCTGCACACCTAATCCCCCCCTGGCCTTGTTTGCTCTCTGGTTATCACAGCAGGGCTCATTTATTCTCCCAAGCTTTTCAAGCAAAAGGCATTTTACTGTGCCTACCCCGATGAGTGGTGGTGGTAGTGGTGGTGGTGGTGGTGGTGGTGGTGGTGGTGGTGTGTGTGGGGGGGGGGGGGCGGTGGTGGAAAGGAGAGGATTTCTCCTGGGAATGGAGGCTCCAGTTGCTGTTGAGCACTGGGTTCCCCATGGCCTCCTTGCCCAGGGGTCTACCACAGATGAAGTGGGCTGGTAGAGGATAGGAGGGCCTCTGAGCAGGGCAAGACAGGTGGCACAGCCTGAGCTCTGCTGAGGTTCAGGACACTTCCCTTTACCCTGACCTGGGATATAGCTGATACCTGGCTGATCCCAGAAAGTTCTATTTCAATTCTGCATAACCAGACAGAAACTGCCTAGCTCTTTGGGAGCTGTATGTGCAAGGCAGGCCAAGATGAAAAGAGTGTCCGTGTCCCCAGCTATTAGCCCATTTTGAAACCACGCTTCTGCCAACAAGGTGGGGCTGGCCAAACTGGCTCTGCCACAGGACACACCCTTCTCTGCCTGGCAAGTCACACACCCAGTGGAGTGTCCAACAGGGCCATGTTCAGCAAGGCAATCTCCCCACGCCCTTCACATGAAAGTCAGTATGCATACAACTTTACAGAGTCCTCATCCCTTGTGGGCCCAGAGAGTGCTTTCTAGAGAAAGGACCTGACCAGAAAGCCCCTGCAGGACAGGCCCCATGGTTGTTAATCTCTCAACTACCATTGCCTGTCTGTGCCCACTGAGGACCCTTACACAGTAATGACAACAAGCTA
The DNA here is from genome assembly GCF_978045245.1 of Mus caroli. NCBI lineage: Eukaryota > Metazoa > Chordata > Mammalia > Rodentia > Muridae > Mus > Mus caroli. Next base: position 132,493,197 of record NW_028227256.1, read on the forward strand.
TCTTGCATTTTACTAGGGATTTGTCCACTCCTGTGTAACAAGCTATATCTGATATGCAGATACTTTGTTGAGTGTTCCTGGGCCTTTTAGACTCTGTTCCTTTACCAACAAGGCTTCCAAGAGGGGCACACAGGACCCAAGGCATAGAGAGTTCTCTGAAGGCACAGAGGGTTGCCTATTTAGCAGTCGGAGTCAGTAAGGGAGCTGCTGAGGTCTGAGTTACCAAAGATGGGACTTCATCGGGGACAGTGTCAGTCTCTGATTCGTCTTGAGAAGCAGAGGGCCCAACCTGGGCTGGACTTCTTATTTCCTGGCACACAGTTGTGAGGACAAACACACTGGTCAGACTCCCCGATGTCCATTCAGGCAGAGAGAGGTGCCACTTGGCCTTGAAGGAGGTTGGGGTGTGCCTCTTTGTGGAGTCTCAAAGGCAAAGAGACACAGCTGCAATTCTGTCACCACAGCCTGAAACCCAGGGGCACCCCAGAAACACCCAAGAGATGCCCATGATCCCAAGGGTACTGTCTGGTTAACAGTTTTGTTTTGTTTCTTTGGTTTTTCAAGATAGGGTTTCCCTGTATATCTTTGACTGTCCTGGGACTTGCTCTGTAGACCAAGCTGGCCTTGAACTCACAGAGATCCACCTGCCTCTGCCTCCTGAGTGCTAGGATTAAAGGTCTGCACCACCTCTGCCCCACTGACAACCAGTTCCTATCTGAGAAGAGCAACAATGGCAGACTCCACTGTAGTCCGGCTCCAGGGCTCAAATTCGTTTTGCTACTGATTTTTTTGTCTGTCTGTCTGTCTGTCTGTTTGAAATAGTCTTAACTCATTGTCCAGTCACAATTACCCTTTCTCAGCCTCCTAACTGTTAGGATTATAGGGATGAGCCATCTTAGAAAAACATTAAAATGTAAAAAACAAACATTTGGGTGCCCATCTCGAAAGTGTACGTAGACTTTGTGAGAAAGCTGGCCAGTAACAAACACTCAGTGTCTCTCTTGATCTCCGAAGAGCATGAACTGGGAGCACCTACCAATTCGTCGGTATTAAGAGACATTTGCAGATAACTGAAGATGGAGCTCCCAAAGCATCTAGATGGCTGCAGCCCAGGTCTGAGGGCACTACAGAACTCTGATCAGTAGCCCGAGAGGCTTTTGGGAGGTGTCTTTCTCTCTGGAGACACCCAGTGTTCCTGTGACCTGGCCTCCTTGGCTGTAGGTTCTGGGTCCTCCTTATGGGGGTGAGAAGCCCCTAGGGTCTCCTCATATACAGTGAGAGGCATGAAACTGAGTAGGCACCAACTGCTATCAGAACTGATCGCCATAGCAGCTACAGTGCCCTCCATCTTTACATCCTCCTCCTTGCTTGATCAGATCCTCTCCTTCCTCCTCCAACCCACTGGAGAAGTAGGGTTATTGTAGCTCGTGTCACTGTCAGAGTGATTTTGGGGACAAGGATGTGAGAGTTTATACTCATGTTTCTTTTTAAAGATTAAAAATACATTGTTGACTATGTGTAAGAGTGTGTGTGCATGTGGATAGGTGCATGTGAGTGCAGGTGCTCACGTGGACAGAGGTGCCAGATCCCCTGGAAATGGGGTCACAGAATTGCAAGCTAAGCGACGTGAGTGCTGGAAGCCAAACTTCTGTCCTCTGGAAGAGCATAGAGTTTTCTTAAGTGCAAAGCCATCTCTCCAGTCCCCCATGTTTCCTTGGCTGTCTCTTTCCCATGAACTCAAGACAAATTGGAGCCTCAGTCATTCTACAGGGCAGTGTCATGGGTTATGGGTTTTGAACTCAGAGGCCAACTCAGCTGTCCCAGCGATGGGTCAACACAGGAAGGGAGGAGTTGAGGGGAGCACCGCAGTGTGAACTGGCTGCCCAGCAGAATATAGATAGATCTCTCACATCCAGTGTCTCCAGCCTGTTCTGGAATGTTGGTGGGATGCTGAGTGGCCCCAGAACCACTGTGAGCCCTGAGGTTGTGTATGGTCTCAATGCTGGAAGAGGGCTAAGGACTTTGTGGGAAAGGCATATCTTAAAGAACTTGCTTCTCTGGTGCTGAAGACCCTGAAAGCCTCGAATCCTTTCCTGATTAGATCATCAAGAACCTCATATGAAAGTAAGTGGCCATCCTTACCCCTACTCAAGGGTAAAAGATCACTCCTTTGGAAAATGAACATGTATATGAGCATATGTACACGCACGCATGCATGTGCGTGCACACACACACAAATACCCACTTTCATACATATATGCACAAGCACACCCGACCTGTACAGAAATACATTTTTCCAGAGGTAAGGAAAATCTTTGAAAATTCCTTGATCTTATCCAAGGCCTCTTGGTTCTCTCTTTTATATGAGGTCTCTCTCTTAGCATTTGTCTCCTGCCACCCCATCCACCAGCTACTAGAATCTGGTGATGGGAACAAAGTCTAAGTGGTAAAGAACACTGGGTATAGTGGCGTTTGCCTCTAAATCCCGATGTCCCAGATGCTGAACAAGGAGAGCCATGAATTCCAGGCCATCTTAGGCTTCATAGTGAGAACAATCTCAACAAAAAAATAAACCAACTGCAAAAAGCAAATAGCAAAGTGTCTCTAGCCATTGGCTAGCCTGACACTTAAAGACTCCAGGCCCATCCCTTGGTGGTTATGACAGAGTCTTGAATGTATTTAAAAAGAGAATAGAGCTCAGGGAGGGGGAAACTCAGTGGGAAAGTGCTTGCTTCACATGCATAAGGGTTCGGGTTCTATCTTCAGCACTGTGGGGTGTGGGAGAAAAGGAAAAAGAAGCAAGGAGCTTGGCTGCTCATTGGTGTCATACAAGTCTACAGCCCAAAGACCAGAGCTGAAAAGACCTTCTGGCCCAAGGGCCACCAGTGACAAAGGAGACCTTGTGATGGCTACAGCTGGTGTGTTCTATGTAGGAACATGAGCGTAGCAACTGAGAGGAGGGACTGATTCCCTTATGCCACACCTTGCTCCAAATACACTGCTGGGTCACATAAGTTATGTGGAGGAGAGAAGGGCCACCAGTGCTAACATGGGTAGTGGGAGCTAGACTCTGGAGTCTCTTGGAGTTAGCCAACTATTGTTGGGTTTCTATGGATTTGGGTGTCTTGGGCCACCCTACTTCAAGACTATGTAGTTAGTAGGGAACTATGGGTCATCGGCTGCTCCTGAGTGCTCCCATTCTGCGCCCAGCACTGTGGGGCCTCCAGAAGGGTGATTAGGATTTTAGGTGAAGGTGAGAGAAGTTGGGGGTTGTTCCTGAATCCTCTTAATCCTGGTACCAAAGGAGGTTTTAATCCACAGAACATGGCCCTTGGTAGGCACTGAGTCAGAGACCCCATCTCTCTATACTCCACTAGCAAAAGGTATTCATCTAGGCACAGGCTGGTGGCCTTACTGAGTGGCAAGGCTCTACCCGGGCGCCTTTTCCCTTGGTTCTCAGATCTCTACATGACCCGGGTGGGAGTCATTGTGGGAAAACCATCCTGCATGATTATCTCATGACTCAGAATCTTCACATGTCTTCGGCATGCACTGTGGATGTGAGAGGACTTTAGGGATCTGAAGGACACAGGCAGTAACCATCACTGAAGCACGGAGAAGTGCTTGCATTTCCAGTCTGATGGCCACTAGGACAAAGCCTAGGGGTGAGTCCCTATGCTTCTTCGTCACTCATCCACATCTCTTTCGAAGCAAAAACAACTCAAAATTTCCAGTGGAGCAGACACACCTCGCTAGCATTAAAAAGAGCTCGGTTTCACGGTATCCATATTGGTTATTAAGGTCATGGCTACTCTCCCTTTAGTAGCAAAGAATCTGTTTCTGTGTCATCTGACGTTAGTGGTGTGTAGTTTCTTTTCAATAGAAGTGCACTGAAATTTAAAAGTGACTCCTTGAAAAATAAGCAATAATTGGAATGATGGTTTTAATAAACTGTAATACTAAGTGCTCATGACTGGAGTTTTTGAAATGTTAGGGTGGCAAAGAGAGGCTTAACACAGCCAAGTGACAAGAACTCTGGTCAGGAGAGCTGGCTTTAGTCTTCTTTCCCCACTGCCTGCCTGACTGAGTATGCTGGGCAGTCAGTCTACTTCCCCAGCCTCAGTTTCTCCAATCATACACTGCCCCAGAAGGCTCTTGGTTTGGGGCAGGTTGTTCAGCCCTTGCTGAAGTCACAACGTCCTGGCCAGCCTTGTCTTCCTCCCCTTCAAGGCCACTCCCCGGTACATAGGGTGGGGGTGGAGGGGCGGGGGCCCCCCAAGCTGCTCCTCTCCCCACCTGTGTCTCTCTGCATCCCTTCCCCGCCCTGCCTTTCCACAACCAGATTTGATTTTGTTTTTCAGCTGAGTTTGCGCTCTTGGGGCAAGTAGGCAGGCAGGCCTCGCAGAGACTTGCCAGGGCCCTGGGGGAGAAAGCTGAGCCTCACCCCAGCAAAGGGTGGGGTGTTCTTCCACCCACCTGGGAAATGCTACTGCATTTGTCTCTCTGGGCTCAGTGACAAAAGGAAAATTCTCACCAGTAAAGGCACCAGAAGATCCCTCAATGGCTTCAGATCTATGGCCCTTCATCTAGTCCCCACTCTCTGGCTTAGAGCTCCCTGGCAGGGAAGAGAAATCGCCCATCTCCTGCCCCTCCCAGCTCCCGTCTCTCCTCAGGCTTCAGGCTTGCCACCCCCCTTCATGGCCACTGGGCTTCAGACTCAATTCTGCCCACTCTCTCTGTGAAGTAATGAGCAAGCCCCTGCATTTTCCTGCCACTTCATTCTACAAATCAAAGTCCTTGGTTACCCACCCATCTCACAGATGCCCAAGGACCGAGTCAGTGAACAAAAACATGAATGTTCTGTGTGAATTTAAAATACAGCCCTAATCCCAGGGATTATCACATTATATGAGTTGACAGAGAAGGCAGAGGGGTGAGGTAGTCTTACAAGCCCCTATTTGTTACAATCCAGAGCCCAAGGGCCACATCCCCAAACCCTACAACCCCAGCTGAGAAGGCTTGCCAATCATCTACCCCTGACAGCTTTCATTTACAGACCAGGAAACAGAGGCCTACTAAGGTTGAAGTCAGCATGTGTGCTGTAGAATTTAGCTTTTAATTATATCCTCTCTTAGGCTGCTGTTTCATCTGTTCTTTGTCTTTAACCACAGTGTAAGGACTTTAAAGACTAGCATGCTGGTTAAGTACATTGCTTTTTTGTCAGCCCACCCCCACCCCCTGCCTCTACGCTGTCCAAAAAGGCCCCAAACAAAACTCTATTAATCACTTCTGGAGAAAACTAAAGACATTTATTACTTTTGATTCTACTCGATTCTTCACATAATTCCTGTAAAGGTTCAGAGGCTGTTCTTAGAATGTGTGAGGGCGGGTAAGAAAGCAATGGCTACATCTTCTAGAAGCTTCCATTTTAGAAGATAAACCCTACCCAGTGCTCAGTGGCTACCTTTATTACATGCCTTCTAATTCCTAGTCAGGAAGCAAGGAAGGAATTGAGCCCTGGTGAATCAGCCTGAATCTTGGTTCTTCCAGTTTGACCACCAACTTGGAGCTCTGCATTATTGTATGGAAACCGTAGCTGATCCGTCAAGCTGAAACTAGCTTTTGCTGTCCCAGGAGACGGTAACCTTCTTTTCTGAGGACTTTCTGGGAAAGACCCACTGCTGACAGTGTCCTGGGCTGCTGGCCATGCCCTGGGCTAGCTACACCCAGTCTTCCCCCTCCTTCCCTAACAAAATGCCACTCACATATCCTGCAGTCTCCATGAGAACAAGAGGATCAGGGAGGAGAGTGGGTAGACATGCTCAATCCACTCTGAGAAGCAGTGTGAGGTTTGGTTCCAAGGGATTGGCTGCAGAAAGCCAGCAGGGCTTGTGAGAGCCCTGGAGCTGACATCTCACAAGTTGCTTCCCCATGTGGTGGTGCCCATTCTTTTGGGATGGCCAGAGCAGTAGCCATCCATACTCCTCTGCCCCAGCCTGGAGCGTTGATGTGTTCTCCACCCTCTCTCCTCTCTTTTCACACAGTTCAGCATTTAGCATCTCTCAGAGGCCCGTCTGGTTCCCTATCTGAAGCTCATGCTCACTGTTGCCATTTGTACGTATGTACCATAACCATGTCCTCCTGTCTCTGTAAGATCACAGGGCTGGCATAGTGAGCACCCTCCACTTTTTTTCCCCAGGGAAGGATTCAGGCTCCGGATGTTAGCTGAGAGGTCCTCAGTTAGGTGTGTACTACTGGGGTAAGCTAAGCCAGCTGTGGAGGGAGAAGCATAAAATGGAAGCAGCTCGACCTAGAGACTTGTCAGGTGTAAGCAGAGCCACTCTGATAGATGGTGGCTTGTCAAGGAGGGCCCGTGCAGGGACATATGTCACAGATGAAGTTCCACAGTTGAAGTGCCAGAAGCACGCCTGTAGCAGCGTTTAGTTGCAAGAGACAAGGCACATTTACCCCTCTCCAGTCACCGCCAACTCTCTTGTATACCTTCTTTTGCTTTCTGAAGTACATTCTGTCCTTTGGCAAGTAGGATAGCTGTCTCTTCTTGTCGGGTGATAGCCTGGGGCCCTTGTGGGACCCTCCTATCTCTCAAGGCTTGGTGGGAGTGAGTCATGAGCTGGCGAAGAGACATGGAGTTGGCAAATCCATCAATCGCTCCCTCCTAGAGCAGGAGCCATGTCAGAGTCTATCTTCCCTCACCTGGACTTTGCAAGAAAAGGCGAAGGCCAGGAGGCACCGCCAAAGGATCCCAGCTTGCACACCTGGAGTGGCACTTAGGAGTGGGAAGAGGGGGCAGGGAAGGTGGTGAGCCTGAACTTTAAGTCAGGGTAGTTACTTAGCAGAGAGGTACATGCTCTGCCTTGGTTACCCCTCTGCATGGCTAAAGTTAAATGAACTTCTACCGTGTCTTCCAGCTGTGGCAAGGGCTAACTAACTTCCTTTTCTTGGCGGTAAGAGATGCTCAAATGAGTGCAGGAAGGAGGCACAGAGACTTCACTCACCTGGAGGATTGAAGCAGAGCCTCTGGACTGAAGGAGCTGCACCAACGCCAACCATAGAGCTACCCAGGTTTGGCTTCAGCCCTGCAGCTCTGAGTCATGAGTGAGCGCTCAGGGCCTACAGAGTGTTAGGCTTTGTCAAAGAGTTAATAAAAGATCCTTATTCCATGTTGAAAGAACAAATGCCACTCCAGGTCCCCCATCTTGTAGCAGTGCCTTTGAGACTACAATCCAGGCCTCACACTGCTAATTGAATATGTTATACACACAGTCCTCTTACTACACTGAGAAAGAGATTTCCCACATTTCAGAGGTGGAGGCTCCGGTGGATTAAGAATAAGCCTGGAGTCACACAGATAATGAAGGGGGAGAGCCAGGATTTGAACTGAAGGGCCTGAGACAAGCCAAGCTTGTTCCTCTACATCATGCTATCTTGAGACCCAGCCTCTGTTAACTGTGGACTAGCAAAGGCAGCCTCTTTTTACTCTTAGGACAAGGCACCCTGCCATGGTTCTCTGGCAACCTCTCTACACTGCATGGTTCACAACCCAGCCCTTTGTGTAACCAACATTGTAACTCTGATAGAGGTGAACCACCAACCCAGAGAGCACTGAGCATGGAATTACTATTTCCCACCAAAGCCTGAGATCGCCAGTGTTCTGCTATCTGCACCAGAAGGTCCCACAGGTTGCCTTGAGTCCAGAATAAACAGGCTTGGTTGGCTTCAGAGTAAAGGTTTTTAGTGAAGAGTCCACACCACCCTGCTGTTAAGGGAATATCAAGCACAGATGCCTCAATTAGGTAAGCAGCTAGGAGAAAGATCCAGGACAAAGACAGGATCCTCTTTCCTTATGTTTCTGGAGAGTCTCAATTCAGGAATGCCAAGCTGGATTTAATTGAGATGCCAAGCTGGATTTAATTGAGATTCCATATGGCAGCCACCATGGCTCACCCTATTTCAGAACTGGCTGGTATTGTCAACACAACTTCTCTCCTCTATAGATCAGATCCTGGGAAGGATGATCAAGTTCAAACCACCTCCAAAGGACACTTGACTTGATAAACTCTCAAAATAATTCATGCTCAGGATGTGTTTCTTGCTTTAAAAATAGGAAAACCCAGCTCTGATGTGCACATGAGTGAGGATTGCTGTCATCCTCTGCCCCAACTGTATTTGAGACAGACCCATATGATAGTGACTATTTACAGCATTAGAATAAAATACTTGTGCTTTCCAAGTGGACTCAGTTCTCTAGTCTTTTCATCCTGGTCTACCTGAATCAGAGGAAGGTATTTTAAGTGACCCATTATGCGGACAATTAAGAAGGACCATAGGATTCTATTTTCCAACTAGAAACAGCTGCAGCCCAAGGTAACTCTGCTTGGGTTTCTAGCCCAGTAGAGGAGTTCTTATGGAGACTTGTTTTAATTGTAGGAATAGCCTGGGATAACAGACCTTAGGACACAGGACATAGAACTGTGTTTCAATCTCAGATTACAAAATATTTTTTCAGAGACACTTGGTGTTGGTGGTGCATGCCTTTGATCCCAGCACTTGGCAGAGAGGCAGAGGCAGAGGCAGAGGCAGAGGCAGAGGCAGAGGCAGAGGCAGAGGCAGAGGCAGAGGCAGAGGCAGAGGCAGAGGCAGAGGCAGAGGCAGAGGCAGAGGCAGAGGCAGAGGCAGAGGCAGAGGCAGAGGCAGAGGCAGAGGCAGAGGCAGAGGCAGAGGCAGAGGCAGAGGCAGAGGCAGAGGCAGAGGCAGAGGCAGAGGCAGAGGCAGAGGCAGAGGCAGAGGCAGAGGCAGAGGCAGGGGAATCTCTGAGTTTGAGGCCAGCCTGGCTTACAGAGTGAGTTCCAGGACAGCTAAGGATACACAGAGAATCCCTGTCTCATAAAACAAAACAAAACAAAACAAAACAAAACAAAACAAAACAAAACAACATAACACAACACAACACCAGCAACAAAGATGGGGGCTGGAGAGATCCTTCAGCGGTTAAGAGTGCTGGTTGCTCCTCCAGAGGAGCCTGGTTCCATTCTCAGCACTTATATGGCAGCTCACAACTGTCTGTAACTCCAGTTCTGGGGATCTAACACCCTCGCATAGACATGCATACAGGCAAAAACACCAATGTACATTAAATAAATAAATAAGTAAATAAATCTTTTAAAAATTATTTCAATTATGTCCCAAATAGTTAGCGTTTGTATTTTACCTCCTAAGTTTACTATGACTTTCCCATTAATGATCATTGCCAAGTGAAGAAAACTTGAGTCTAGGAAGAGAAACTATGGCCGTTCCCTTCCTTCTCCTGTTGGCATTAGACTCTCCCAAGGAGAGAACTGGCTGAAAGGCTGGGGAAGAGAGGAATGAAAGGGGTTGAATTTGGAGACATCTTGTGAGTTCCTCAAACATGGATGCGTTGTTGACACATAGAAATCTATGGAGATGGCTACACTCGACCTCACAAAACGTGTAAGTCCCTAGAATAAGGAAGACCAGTCTTCCAGGTGAGCGGGTCGTAGGTCAGGGATCTAGGGCACCACACTCTTAGGCATCTGTGGGACCTTCAGTGAATCATTTATCATCTCTGGACCTGAGTTTCCTACCTGTAAAATCCACTGGTGCTTTGTCTGTCTGCTGGTCTGGCTCTGAGAACTGGGATGGGCACAGAGTCAGCCCATCTGAGATGTCAGGTGTGGGGACATTCTTTGTCTCAAGTCACAGATTCCTCCTTCTTCTAGAGGCCTGTAGGACTCTTGGGCCTTAACACTGTCTTGCAGGTGATATTTTGTCTCTGGAGAAGGCGGCTGGAGTGACCCATAGTCAGTAGGGTGATGCTGAGGCGAATGGTTTGCCTTGGACCAGTCTTTTCCTTAAGCCCCTAGATGCTTTTTTGTATGTCAGACTCACTTCATACCCTTAATTATAAGACTCTTTATATTCAGTTTCCTAAAACTTGTAATATAATTGGTCATTGATAAAACACAAAAGATTTTTTTTAAACTAGAAGGCTGTTGATGATTCAGACTATAAAGTAACGCTACTAATTTCAAATTATAGTTACAATTTTCTTGTAGAATGTGCCTATTCTATTGCCTACTCTATATTTAAAGAGAATATTTACTCACTAGGGATAAAGCCTTAGTTATTTGAGAATGGTGAGATATTTTGGAATCACAATCAACTCTGAAGAATGAAGAGCTCAAAGCAGGCAATACTGTGTTTGATGTAACAGGATCTTAAGGAAATGATATTGGTACCAAGATGGCTTCTAAGACACACGGAAAACAGTTTCATTTCAAAACATCTACAGCTTTAATCCTAGCACTCAGGAGGCAGAGGCAGGCGGATTTCTGAGTTCGAGGCCAGCCTGGTCTACAAAGTGAGTTCTAAGACAGCCGGGGCTATACAGAGAAACCCTGTCTCGAAAAAAAACAACAAAACAAAACAAAACAAAATCCCCAAAACAAAAAAACAAACAAACAAAAAACGTCTACAGGCTCTAGAAACATTTGAGCAGGATGCTGGTGTCATTCTCCAGCACAGAAACCACTGTCTTTATTTCTGCTGACCTTTGCTTCTCCCAACTTGACTTGAAGTTCACTGAGGGCAAAGTGAGTCTTTGCAGTATCATCTGCAATGTGCGTCACATGATGCTGTGCCCTGCAGTCACTCAATGCCAGCTGGCTGACCTACTAAATGAATAGGATGTATCTGTAGGAAATGGTCCTTCACCAGCCCTTAGCAACTCCTGAAAACATGCTGACAATGCTCATCCAGATGAGCCACACCCTCCTCCCGTATTCCCTTCTTTGGGCTGCCATATTGGTTTCACAAGAGGGTGGGACATACAACATTCCATGCCAGTTGTATCAACCATGGGAAAAATCCCACAGGCACATGGCTTTCTCACACCACAGATCACTATTGCTGTGTTTCCCACTCTTTTCCTCTCTCAATCTGGACCCCATTTGGTTTTGCTCAGTGCGTGGCTGATTATACGTCTGGCTCCAATATCAATTACTCTACTTCCTCCCGACTCAGCCCCCTCCCTCTGCCAAATCCTCGTGTGTGCTCAGCTCTTCCCCGTTCCCATAGCCTCTCCTGAACTGAGAGGAGACGGGACAAGCCTCAGCAGCTACCCTGTCATGAGTCATGTCTGCAGTGTTGCCAGCAAAGGAGTGAAGAGGGTTGGGCCTTGGGGCTCGGGGAAGAAAAGGGATTTTCAGTGGTTGTCAGAAAATGGGCACAAGGAGATGTGGGGGCCATTTGGGAACATAAAAGGTAAGCGAGACAGCTAAGGATTGAGTTAATTATAAGAACGTGTTAGAAAGTCATGGGCCATATGAGGCATTTTAGAAACACCTCCTCCCACATTTCCATGGTTACACTCTTCATTTGATAACACAGTTAATGTAGCATGATAGTTACACGGGAATGAAGTAGAAAAACTGGTAGTATAAGTCTCATTTTGTGGAGGGGAAAACTGATACTCAGACTTTACTATTTTATCCAGAGTCTCAGAGGAGAGTGGAAACAGCTTAGAAAACCCTAAGCTCTAGCCTGGGCACACAGGGCATGATTAATCACTTGGATCAATAGGTCCAGTTTTTTGCCTTCTGGAGGCTTTACCCAACCCCTTTATTCTGCATCATTAGGCGTTTTCCGCATCTTTCTGGGCATCATCACCCTTTGTGTTAAAGCTCTTTTGAATCTACGAGTGCTCTGCAAATTATTTCAGTTTGATCCTCTAACTTTGTTATTCTGAGAGTGACCACCTATAGAAATGGCCCAAAAAAGGACAAGAAATGAATTTGTAGCGGACTGAGTTCCTGCATTTCTTTTGTCTGCGATCCACAACACCCATGAGAGATACAGACAAAGAAAGGAAATCGAGCCATCGTTAAAGAACCCAAAATTCACAAACTGCCCACTCTTCCTGCACAGGACCCCAGGACCTTTAGCAACTTGGAGGTGCATCCGTGATCATTTGTTCAAAACAAATGCTGCTGATCCTGTATCCCTAGAAGACCCACCCCAGCTCTGCTTGGGGGTGGGGTGGGGGTGAATCTTTTATCCTGGCTTATTCAATGTTTTGGGAGCTTGACAAAAGGATTCCCAAGGACAACGCAGGTTAATGTTGAAATTAGCAAAAATAAACAAAAATTGTGGAACTTGAGGACTCTGGGAAACCTTGGGGGCTGCATAGCCCGATATCCCTGGTTCTGGAATATCCGGGGATATGCTGATTCACACGACTGTATCCAGAGCACACAACACAGTGCTTTGTATAGAGCTCAGCTCTGTAGGTATCTCAGGAAATAGACAGGTGCGTAGAGGGGAAGACAGAGCCAGAACCAGGATTAAAGGGTCTAGAATTATCTCCACCTACTTTAATTTTTTTTAAACCTTGAGAATTTTCATCTGTTTTTTATGCATATTACTTCATTTACTCTTGCCAACAAACCCAAGAAGTCTTTGTTATATCTGCTAGACTTGTGAGAAACTTAAGTCCTGGAAGTCGAACCCCAAAGACACAAGCTCAGTGAATGGCAGAGCTTGAATCTGAACCCAAACTTCTCTGACCAGGAAACCCAAGCAAAGCTTTATTCCTAGAAGGCCAGCTTTGCAGAAGCGTCATGTTCTCCTGATCTCAGGGGATTTCTGGGCACTTCTTTGATCACCAGTACACATGAAAAGAGAAAATACTTCATGACCCCCCCCCCCCCCCCGAAAACCTCTGTCTACAAAGAACCAGAATACAAACTTCTCATATATCCTGATCAAATCAGAAAAATTGGGAAATAAACTCTTAAAAAATGCTTTCTCTAAAACATTCTCATGGGATACTCAGAAATACCCAATCAGCACTAAAGGAGATTGCACATAGTCCCCTCTGAGGCAGTGGCTAAGCCAACAACCCAGATTGCAATCCTGACTGACAGACTGAAGTCTGCATTCCTCTTTTTGAGCAACTAGTGAAAGCTCTCTCCATCGGGAACCCCAGGCCATGCCCACAAACGTTCTAGATCTTTCATGATGGAGTTCCTTACCGGATATCCCCACGAGCCATTCCCTGCCTGGAACTTGGAGAAGTAGCTGCTTCTACTCGTGGTGCCGTAGTTGTTGTAATTGTCAGCCAGCCCATCATACATGGAACCTGCAGGGCAGAGAAGGACGGTTAGGACAGGGATGATGGTCATCCATCTCTGCTCCTGTGCTCCCTGCACACACAGCCAGGTCCACAACTTCTGTGGAGGGAAACTGTCTGAGTTCCTGCTGAAGAATGGAGACTGGCTCATCATCTGATGGCCATGCCACCTCTTTCCATATCCACCATACCCATGGCCCACCAAAGAACCACCAGCCTGCTCTTAGACCCCCCTGGGAGACATTGACACCTACAGGTCAGGAGCTGTCCTGGAGAGCCTTGGAGGACAGCAGTTCCGACCCAGGGGATCACAAGTCCATGCTCCACAAAGAGGAGATGCCCACTTGGGGAAGGAAGGCAAGATCTCGACATCCCAGGTTCAGAGCTTCAAGGTCAGAGCCTCACAGCAGTGCAAACTGTTTAGAGTCCGCTTCTGTCAGGACTGTGAATTCAAACCTGAGCCCAGCCCCCACAGATGATCTGGTAACCTGCCCCTTCCTTCTCCTCTGAGGTCCCCTGGCTGGTAATCGGGGAACAATGATCAACCTCAAAGGGCCAGTGAGGATTAATTAATGTTTTCACAGTGCTTGGGGACCCACAAATGACAGGCTCTGCGGGAGGACAGAGTGTCATTAGGGTTATTAGCGGCGAAGTGGCTTTGAATCACAGAAAGCAGGCTGGGTCTGGGGTTTGAGTAGGAACCCATCTTCCTTCTCTTTCTCAGAATGGCAGGAGGGGGGGTGGGTATTACAACACAGCCTCAACCTCAAGCAAGCTGGTCTGTTTGAGATCCTAGTGTCATGAAACATCAGTTGCAGTGACATAGCATTGCCCTGTGATAAATCTCTCAAAGCCAGGGTCAAGGCAAAGGCTTCTTCAGGAAACCCCCACTGAGCAACCTTGCTCAGAGCAAATCACTCTGATCTCTGCTATATCCTGCTGCTGTACCTGAAGTCAGTGAGCCACCTGGTGTCCTGCTTCCTTGGCTACCTTGGAAGCTCCAAGACAGACAAGCCCATGGTTCTCTGGCCATTGTATCCATAGCAAGGCTTGCTCACACTCATTAAATGTAGCCTCTGGAAGTAAAGGCGAGCAGGCAGGTGAGCGCCTTCTGAGAGTGGTGCACATTCTTTCCCTCGAAGGTGATGTTTGGGATCCCCCATCAGAAACCCTGTCTAAGGAGGAGGGCTGGACCTTGACCTCCCTTGACATTAACCCTTCCACTTCTGCCAAGCCACCCAGCTCTAGGTCATTTTTGGGGAACTAGATGGTCTGAATTGGGAACAAGAACAAGTGAGACGGTTAAGAATTGGGTCAGCATCCTGCCTGCGGCCACCTCCTCTGTCCCAGCTCGAGATCCATAACAAAGGGATTTCCCTTGACTCCAATTCCTCTTCTTCGAGGGTGGACAGGACAGGAATATTGGTGGTGGTAGTTTTCCCAGAAGCCTAAATATGCTAAAATTGGTCCTGGCCTGGCTCATAAACTCTCTCTGGGCCTCAGCTTCTTTTTCCTGTAAAAGTCTCCTTCTCTGTATCCTAAATGGTCTATACACTTTGAGAGCTTCATGGCTACGGAATTATAGTGACATATGCCTGATGCATCCAGAGAAACTTCTCTAAGATAAGGCTCAGCTTTCATGGGCTGACAACTGAGACTGATCCCGCCTTCTCTGCCTCCTACCTCAGGATTGTCCCAGAGGCTTTCTGTCCATAGAGTCCCCAAAATCCCACCCCATAGGATCCAGGTCCATGCCTTCCCCTAAAAATGAAGTCTTAGGATTCTGCCCGGTCCACAAAGCCTCTGACTCACTCCCAGCCCTCTGCAGGTTTGCTCCTGACCCCGTCCAAACTGCAGCTGCTCCTTCAGACAAACCGTGTTGCCATAAGGAACAGGAGGGAGCCTATGGACTTGGTCACTAGAGAAGGGGGTCCTAGCCAGGCACAGATGCAATCAGGACTCCAAGGAGCTGACGTCCAGGTCTCACCCGCCTTGATCCAGTCTGTGTCTGTCATCTCCTCTAAAGCTTGGCAGGCCAGTGTCTGCTTGGCTCTCATCTCTTGAGCAGGCATTTCTCCCCAAAGGGCAGGTAAGGGTCAGCCAGCTACTTCCAGATGGAAACTCTGGGGTGGTGACAGATACTTCAACAAAGCCCCGGGGAGGCCTCCTACTTTAAGAATAGTCTCCTGGAGGCTCCCACCCAGGCCTCCACCCCAGCGAGAGAGAATCTACCAGCGTGACCTGATCCCTGTAGGTCATATGAAGCTCCTCGCCTTCCCATACCCTTCCCCAGCCTGGCTGTCCTCTTATACATCCTCCAGGCGAAGTAGGAGCCATGCCACAGAGGCAGAAATGGACGCATGGACACACGGACAGATGGAAGCAGAGGAAGTGATGCTCTCTTCTCCCCAGAGCTAGTCCCCATGCCTCCAAGTGACTCAGGTGAAACCCCATCCACAAATGCTTGTTCCTTTCAGGCAACCCCGAAGGCACCCTTCAAAACCTATCTGCAATTAGGGAGCTGCCTGGATCCCTGTGAGAGGGAGGGAGGCAGCCTTCTCTCCTGACTCCAGGGTGCCTGGATGGTAAGCTCTGCCCCCTAGAGAATGAGTTCTACAGCAAGAATGCAGTGCTCCTCTGCAAGCGTAACCATGACTGCTCACTCTCCTCCTGGTCTCTCCACTTCTACAAAACTCACGCCTGGGAAGCCTATCTTGACTAGCCGTACCCCCATCTGCTGCCTATACAGCTCATGCCTGTACTATCTCTAGGACTGGACACTGCAGGTACCTTTACAAGGCCAGAATCTTAGCTCTGTTTTCCTAGGCACTGCTCTCTTTGTGGCTTGGCCAAACTGGCCTGAGCTGGACATTTTGGGGCCACTTTTCCTCCCCTGTCCAGTCAGCCAGTCCTGTGGGAAAAGGTACTCTGGTACCTAGAGGCTCAAGACCCCCATTTCATGCCAAATGAGATTAGAGTCTTAGAATTCTATCAACCAGGGCCTCCTCTACCCCAAATGTTCTTTGAGGGTAGTGTTAGCTGGAACAAGAGAGGAGGCTGTATGAAATTACAAATGCCCAAGTCCGTGTCCTTGAGAAAGATCCTTTATCCTGGGTGTGGAGGTAAAGGGAGGACATCTGAATGTACAGTTACCCCTCAGAATCATACTGTCCATCCTGACAAGCGTCTGCCCGCCCACTCTTCTCTACATGGGTTCACTTGCCATGAACAAAATGATGTTGGCTTCTTGGATGGCTGGCAGCCATCTCCACGTGGGCAACATCATCAGGACACAGCTGCCTACACACAGAACCCAACACCTTAGAATATCAGAGTTCCCCTGATCCACAAACAACATGAGCTCTCTGTCTCAGCCCCTGTCAGCGTAGAATTGCACTGGGTGGAACCGTGTCAGACAGTGTACTGTGCTCCTGTGCAGCTCCCCCAGTGCTCATCTTCTGTTCTGTGCCTTGGACGAAACTGGCTGGCTTTCGTGTGTCATATGGGCAACCCAAGCTTTTCGGGCTACAGAATCTTTGAAAGGCAGGTAAGCATGGGAGGGGCAACTCAGCCTTTTCCCCTTTCAAGCTTTCAAACAGTCACACCCACAGCACTTGAAGCATTCTTTCTCTTCTCGAGCCAACCCCCTGTCTGCATTTAATACTCTGCACAAAAATAAGCTACAGATGTTTCCACCTATCTCTCTCTCTCCATATAAATATATGTGGGTATGTGTGTGTGTGTGTGTGTATATACACACACATAATTTTATTATTTTAAAAATTTATTTATTTTTATTTTTTACCTATACATCTTTTAATATTCCAAACCTCTATCACAACAGCATGAGACCTGGGTCCAATGGCTGCACTTACTCTATCTATGTTGACTGGTACATTTCTTGGAGTGTGGGGTCTGTACGACTGTGTGCATGTCTATGTGTCTGTGTGTCTGTGTGTCTATCCATCCAAGCACCTATTCATGCTCTTCTTCCAGAAAGCTGGGGGCTCTCTAAGCAAGGGATTTTGTACTTAAACTAGAGACACCTCACCTCCGTCCCCAGGATAAGCTTCTATGTCACAAAGATCCCCAGGACAAGGCCTGCCTGACTTAACAGGCAGCCCTCAGGGTAGACGGCACCTGAAATGCCTCCATTTCCCTTCTCCCAAACCTCTCCTTTGCTAAGCCGGACTCGTCAGAAGGAAGCTCTATCTGTCTCCCGTACGGCTGACACATCTTCCTACTTCTACGCCCAAATCAAGCTCATCTCTTCCTCACTATAAAGATCTTGAGAAAGAAGCCTATAATCTTTCAGCTTTGAAAAGGTCCTTACCCACCCCTGCCCCAGAGCTCTCTTCATCCATGGTACTCCACAAGCAGACACAACAAGAGGAATTTAAATGAGGCAATAGAGAGAACGTCTTGGAAGACATATTCGAGACACTACCCCTAAGAGATATTCGAGAGTGGGAAGGAACCCCACTCTCCCTGTGTGAACAAATGATCAAGGGTCCCAGGATGACTTGTGTTACTCTGCTCTCTGAACCTCCCCCAGGCCACAGGGAGCAGGACCAATGCTTCTCCTCCTCTGGCATTCTCAGGATCCCAGGGAGGGCGAAGAGTTCAGTACAACTTCATCAAACACTCTCTGCTGTGGTTCTTGGCTTCTTCCTGGGCATACAGCAGAAAGGCCCACACATACCATGCTGCCCTCATTAGGCACCCTCTCCCCAGCCTCATAAGGCTCCTGCAGACTTTGCTGAGCAATGGTTAAAGCCAGCTCTGATGGTACCTGTTCTATCTGATAGGACCTGTGTGGCTTCAACTGAACCCACAGCTCAGGTAGAGCCCAGACCCGTGTTGTTGAACAGACCTGGTATAGATAGTGTGGTGGGTAAGCGTAGGAAAGGGTTAGAGGGGAACTCAGCTGTGGTCAGGAGTAAAACCCATCACGTCGGAACCACTCCTCTAGGGGAGCAAGAATGAGTGAATGGCATGTCAGGTTCAGTCCTTGGGCTGGTCCGACATGAGTGCAGGGTGGGGACTGGGATCATAATTCTGAACTTTGATATATGGCAGAGTCAGCGAATGAAGGTTTTAGAGTGCCAGCTTTCAGACCGACTAAATCAGAACAGACAGCGGGGCCTAGGTACTTGTTTTCTAAAAATGGGATTTTTTTAGAACCTGCACCCAAGTTTGCGATTAGGTGACGAGAACTTTAATTTTTGTAGGCTAGCTAGGATATTTACTAGAGAGACGAAACAGTTAGGAAGTCTTCAGTCACTTTGAAAGACAGCCACAGGCAGTTTGGGCAAAGTCTTTACAGAGGGAGAGGATTATAAATCTATTTCCAAAGGGCACAAAGCACTTTTGATATGCTCTTACCTAATTCACAGCTGCAGAGACCCAGAGAAAGGTACTGACTTGTTGGAGACTGCATAGAGGAGAATAGTAACAGCCAAGCTGGGCTCCTGCCACAGTGCAAGCTCAAGGGGTGGTGTGTGTACATGCCTACGCTATGTGCTAGTGTGTATTTGTACATGTGCACGCACGAGATGTGTTGTGTGTGTATCTGTGAATAGATATGTATAACAAATGCATTTATTCATATGTGGAGATATATTCATAATGTAAAATACATGTATATAGACATATATACATTGCTAAATGTTTACAAGTTCATGTGTGTGGTGTTTGTATGTATGTGTGTGTATATATATATATATATATATATATACATTGTGTATGAATATTGTCAAATGTGCATATATATGTATGTGCATATATGTCTATCTTCATGTGTATTGTAGTATGTGTATATATGTAATTGCACATGTCCATGTGTATAGAGTAACTGTATGTCTACAACATATATATCCATGTGAAGAATGTATGTACATGTATACAACACACATGCCATACCCCATCACAGAAGCACTTTTCAGATTCTTAAGCCTAGAATAAATGGCATGCTAGTATTTGCAATTTGGGCAGGCAGCCCCCCACAGGGTTACCTGGCAGTGTGGCCACCGCTCCCATATTCTACCCTCCAATATATTTTTACAAACTCTGCCAGGGAGCTGAGCAGAGGACAGGATCCAGGAAAACAAGCAGCACTTACTATGAAACGCCCTGGGATACTCCACATTTTTGCATGTGTTGTAACAGGTCAACAGAAATATTGGCTAAAACCCCAACTTCAAGCCAAGATACATGGTAAAGAAACAGAATTGGTTCATTTGAAGTTTAATTAGTATGTTTTGCCTCTGGAACACGCTTAAACACAAATGCCCTTTAGCATCTCTCATCTCAGCTTGGTGCCTGAGAAAACAACCCCACAGTGGTGTCTACCTGTAGTCCGTGGCCAGGACAGGGCAGCTTTTAAGGATGGAATGAGCAGAACCTTCCTCTGGCAGGGATTCATGCTGAGACACAGACAAATACAAACACGCAAGTCACCAAAGGCAGGGCCGCCCAAGGCTGCCCTTACAGGGCACGCAGGAGTGGGCATGAGACTGCAGAGCCTGAACAGGCGGGAAGCTTGGAGGGTTAGCAGGCACCTCCTCAAATCCAGCCAAAACCCAGTCTCTGCTCACGGAGGAGTAAAGGTTCTGTCTTTTAGTGGGAAGTACCCACTGAAGGGAGAAGGAAGAAGTTCTGGCCCGAGATGGGGATTTAGACGCACAGACAGTTCGTTAAGAAGCCAGCACCATGCGGTTAAAATGCTGGTCATGGTAGATACTTTGGAAGAAGCAATAGAAGAAAGCTCCTTTTACGAAACTTTGTGTGTGATCTGCGTGTCGTGGTGGCTGTTGTTGTGCTTGAATCAAACGAGATATGGGATAAGTTGAAGGGAGAGCTTCCAGATGCAGTGTACCCATCTGAAAGGAGACTGTCAGCTCTTTACCTTCACAAGACAGCTTGTTATCAATAACCACAGGAGTCTTTCTCACCCTTAGAAACATCAATACTCCCCAGTAAAGATCTCTTGCTGAACAGATCTCTCTCTCTCTCTCTCTCTCTCTCTCTCTCTCTCTCTCTCTCTCTCACACACACACACACACACACACACACACACACACACACACACACACACACACCAGTTGCTTCTTATTTCCCACATCATCAGGAAGACATATACCTGGCACTCTGACACACAAAGGAACACCCTGAGCATATAGGAGAGCTACTTCATGGACATCCCTTGAGTAGATAGCAACCTCCCTCTGCATGGTCTTATGGCCCTCTTGGGGACTTCATGACAAAGTTGAAGGATCTGGCCTCCCACGAATAAGGAGAGAATAAGTAGATACATACATTAAAATGGTGCTAGCTTCCTTATCCGGCCCTTAACAGCTCAAATTTCCCTTCCTAAAGAGAAGGTGGTAAGGGTGGGCCTGACGGATGAGGGTCTGAGGAAAAAAAGCCTCTTCTAAGCACCAGGGCTATTGGTAAGTTTTGCCTGGCTGTTCACCAGGGGCACAAGGAACAGTGGCCATTTTGCCGAGCAACCCCTTGGGTGGGGCCAGCTTTCTTTAGAGTGTGGGTTCTAACAAAGAGGCTCTGGGTATGAAGCAAGGAGCTCCAGACCCTACCGAAAGCAGTGTTCTGTTCCAGGAGAAGATTATGTGAGAATTCAACTGTCCAGGGAGCAGAGACCTTCCATGGCTGCCAACTGATCTCTGCCAACATGGAAAGCAGGCTCCTGGCATGGAAATCACCAGGAGAAAGAGAGTGCAGAATGGCTGTGCAGTAGACACACACTTGGGCGTTTCAGATGAAGAGGACAGAGAAATCTGACGAAAACAAAGCCAGATAAACCAGCTGCACCAGCTCCAAGTGCCCCAACCGCCTATTCCAGCTGGGAGAACTGGCCCCCTTTGGGAACCTCCCCAGAGGCTGAGGTTAGAGCAGACACACCCACAGGGCCAGTTCCAGGAGAGTTTCTGGACAAGTATGCACTAGGAGGCATCAGGGTCAGCCCTAAGCCTTCACCTGGATGAATCCCCTTGGGGGACCTTTGGTAGAGACATCATCAGATGGCTACCCACAAAGCCCAAGCTAGAAGCAGCACTTTGAGATGACAGATGTCAAGGAACACCCTGATAGGTTAGGGAGAAGGGATGTTTGGGCCCTGAACCCAGGTTTGAGATTTTCCTGGCTCTAGGATCTGGAAGCTGAGACAGGTAGAGCAGGGGGGAGGGGGTGGGAAGTGGGGGGTGGAAAGGGACAAGGTTAGGCATTAAGCAGAGAGGAGTAGGTGGCCTTAAGCTGTGCCCTGGGCTGTGGCTCCAGGAGGCCCTTTGTCACTCCAAACCTGCTTTCAAATGAAGCAGTGACAAAGGCGGTAAATAAAAGGGGAGTTAAGCAAGGGAGTGCGCATCTGTTAGGAGAGGTGCCAGGCGCCCAGACAGGGGCAAAGGGCACCGGGAGCAGCAGAGCTTTTTGGTGTGGGAGGTGGCAGAGTGTGCCAACAGCCATTTTCTCTTCCTTAGTTCTACCAAGGGATCACTAGGGAACAGAGGAAAGAGGACACATGCCAGGGGCAGAGAGTGTGGGCCTGCTGGCACGCTGAAGGGTTGGCAGAAGTCTACTTCCTTTGTTTTTTCCTGTCCCTTTCCCCTATCGCCCTCCCCCTCCCCCAGCCAGGTCTCTATAAGCATGGCTTGTTTGACCTGGACTTTTATTAGCATTTTATGCCTTTGGTTAAATAATAAAAACAAGTTTTGCTAATGATATTTGTTAACCAAAGGTTAGCATATTTCTTACTGGGAATCCTTTGTGTGAAAATTTCACTCTAAAATTCCCACCTGTAACACCTTGTCAGGTGCACTTTCCACCTTCAGCTTCAGGGACCTAGTTCCTTTCTCCTGGCCTCCCCCAAACTGAGGCTTGTCACTCACACACCAGGTGGTGGGGCAGGGGTTGGACAGGACTGGAAGCCCAAACTCACTGTTAAGAGGGCTCAGTTGAGACTGGGAGTGGTCCCCCCCCAATCCATTTTGGGTCCGGTTTGACACTATTTTCTACTTAAGGTGGGTCGGGAAGGGGGCTCTGTATTAAGGATTAGAGAAAGAGAGCGAGCACTCACACCTCCTTCCTTGGTAAGAGAGAACTGGCCCCATGATAGTCTCTTAGTCAGATTTGCATCTTTGGTTTGGTTAGAGACTGTAAAATATCAAGGGATCCCAGGGACTAGTGTGTGTGTGTGTGTGTGTGTGTGTGTGTGTAGAGGGCGCTCCCTGACCCCCCATTCCATAATGCCTCTCCTGAACCAAACTCCATCACAGTAATTGAGTTGCTCCCTTTCCTCCTTCAAACACCACCTTCGCTAGGGTTATTGTCTCTCTCCTCCTGGGCGCAAGTCCGGTTTTGACGATTGCGAAGCCTGAGGAACGTGAATGAGAGGATGTGGAGAGAGGTAGGCGAGAGCACCCGGGTCTGAAACTTTAGGACAGACACTTGAAGATAATCGGAGGCTGGTGCCCCTGAAGCAGGACTGGGAAAAGAGAGCCATCTGGATTCAGGAGTTAATCCCAGCTGTGTCCCCCAGTGAGCTACCCATCCTGACCCACAACGTGCCATCAATCCCCAGCAGCAGGCTAGCTGGGGGCGGCGGGGGCCACCCTGTGGCAATGGCCTGACTGCTAGATGTGGGCACTCTTCACAGACTCCGTCAGAGCGGGCTGACATTCAGTCCCCAACAGGGCGACGGAAGCGCGGCGGGAGGGACGCACCGTCCCAAGGGCGCCGCGTGCGCCCGCGCGCTTTTACCTCGGTTGGAGTGACTCAAGGTGGACGACTGGGAAGACTTGGACTTCTGCCGTTTGACGGTCATCATCACTTGCTCCTGCACGCGCTGCCTGCCCGACGTGCCGGTCTTCATCTTTTGGTCAGAGGGCAAAGCGAGCGTGGAGTTGTCCTGGTCCTGGAAGCATTCGTACGCCAGCGCAGTCTTGAGCGGAGAGTGGTTCATGGTGGCGGGAGGCGCGGGCCAGGGGAGCCGAGAGTGCGAGTGCGGGCCAGGGGAGCGAGAGTGCGAGCCGAGCCGGGGTGCGAGCGAGAGCCTGTTCTCCTCTCAGCGGCTCCCTATGGCCATAGAGCGCTGGTCCGCGTGAGGGCTCCCGGCTGCTGCTCCTGGCGCCTCCGCCCCGGCTCGTCCCTCAGTAGGCACTGGCCGGACCCGCCCTCCGTCAGACAGGATATACCACCCCTGGCCTGCGCCACCCACTCCGCAGGCCGCCGCTCAGACGCGAGCTGCAGGGCACTGTGGCTGCCAGGAGGGCGCTGGGGTGTGTGTGCTGGGCGGCGGGGGAGTGCCCGGTGTGCAACGCTCCCAGGCTCGTCCTTCCTCTCCAGGTGACGTCCAGGGGAGACGCCCCTGGGTCCTGCTGCTGCTGCCTCCAGGAGAAAGTGCGTGCTCAGCTAAGGACCAACGGTGGGGGTGGGGGAGACACCTCTGTCAAGGAAAAGGGAGCTCTTCTAGCTCAGTTCCCCCTCTCCGCCTCCCCTCGCCCCCTAGAGCGAAGCAACCCTCAAGCACTGAGGTCATGTCAGAGACCAGCCCTGTTCCTTGGGAGCTCTCGGGCTAATGGATGAGGGATCTTTGGCCACTGGCCAAAGAGAGGCCTTTAGCTTGAAGGGAGTGAAGTCAGGGGCAGGGGCAAGGCAAGACTTAAAAAACAAAACAACCCACAAAGTAACACTCACATGTGGATACACCCAACACAGAAATCCTGTCAACAATGGACCTTCTCTGAAAAGGCATGTACTACCCCCACACCAATGCCTGGCGCCCAATGGGTGGGTATCCAATGAGAAGTTGAGATAAACATTAACTTGAAACCTACTCAGACCCTTACTGGAAAAACTCCCTACTATGTGCCCGGGACTGTGTGTGTTCTCCTCTATGTGCACACAACCTTGGGATGTGTGGGGGGGATGTTTCAAGCACGTGGCACCCTCCTGAGCAATGGAGGGTGCCACAGCAGGGCATTTGGTGTGCGACAGCAGCTGAGTCTTAAAAGCTCTTTGATGGCAATCTTTCTTAAAGGCATCACACCCTGCTTTACCCACTGAAGCTATACTGGAAATATCTTATGCATTTCTTGATGCCTCGGGTTTCTGGTTCTGGGTATCCATCACTGATGTGCGCAGCCGTGACATCTTGTCAGCTTAGGCTGAGGGTCTCAGTGACTGAATGCTGTTGGTCTTGCCTTCAGGTGTAGCTGTACCTCGTTGCCCACAGGAGTCCTTTTCTGCTTGCTCCTTTAATCTGCACAGAAATCACAAAGTAAAACTGGTTGCTACTTATGCACCAAGGAAACTGACTGCAACCACATGGATGGTTGTCACCTCTCTTCCAGAGAGGTGGGTACCACATACAGGCAGCTCGGCTGTTCCCCAGTCGGCAGTCACGGGAACCACCTGCACAGCAGATTGCTATAAAGCAGACCTTAGCTTCCTCTAGAAACAGTGGTATACTTGAGGGTTGTGTTCTTAAAACAAACAAACACACAAACAAACAAACAAACGAGACAGATGTGAGCCCAAACATGACATTGTTAGTGACTAAAGTGAGACACCTTCAATCCATTGTCACCTCTCCACGTTTGAGAGTCTGCATCCAGCCACAGACTGTTGTACAACATCACAGCCTGGTCCCACATGTTAATGGTAAGAAGAGAGGCAGCCTGCTCCCGGTAAGTGACAAAGCCTCTCTTCTAACCAGGCCTGGTGGCTCCTGGGCCACTGCTTCTCCTTCCCACTACCCAGCCTCTCTTAAAAGTCCTATAAAATAGGCATTAAATGCTGTACAGATCGGTTCCACGAGGGCCCAAGTGTACTATAAAGTACACACAACAGCTTATAAAAATGCAACTCCATTATAGCATACACTTGGACTCCTGGAGACCTAACATGTTAGCCATAATAAACCTTAATTGAGTCTTTAAATAATGATAATTCTGCTATCTTCTGTAATACACAGGGCCCTGAAGCAGGTGATGGGGTAGCTCATATTCTTATGAAAATCAAGTCCGTGGAAGCCCAAACTGATTTCCTTTAAAAACCACTTCCGGGTGTAAAGTTCAATTTGTCTAGCTTCTGCTCTTTGATTTGGATATTGACATTATTTTTTGTCGCACCAATAGCAATAGGAAGCATCTGCAGTATGTTCCTACAAGCCTGTGCTTACAGACAGGGCTACGGGTCCTCTCTATGTGGCCCATGCCATCCTTACAATGATCCTATGATCCTATGATCCATCACCATCACCATTTCTTTTCAGATTCGGAAACTGAGGCACTGTAAGTTTGGCAGAACAACTGGGTCCAGAATGTGGCAGTACTTGGCTGCTTCCTTAAGATTTCTTTATCAAGCAGTGGGCTCTGAACCCTTTCAACGCCTTGGGGATATATATATATATATATATATATATATATATATATATATATATATATATAACCACTCTGAAAGGTATTATTCTTCATGCTGCAAACACACTTAGAAGCTGAGCCAATGGTGATGCCAAGGTCTCCTGTGCTATGAGAAAGGAGAAAGGAACGTTCTAGTCTCCCCCCGAGGACCAGAGGAAGGAGGAGTATTCATCTATCCCCACCATCTCCCTTTCTCTTAGGTGAGGTCCTAGCTCAGCAGCTACACAGAAGAGAAGGGAACCCTGCTAAGGTGCTGAGTGGTGCTGGGGCAGTGCTGTGGCTCAAGCGAAGTTCTACAGCATACTTCCAGGAGACTGTTGAGCGCACATCTGGACGGTGAGAGAATTCTGATGGTCCATTTGAGTCTGGAAACTGAATGGTCTGTTCCTGGGAGAAATTTATCTTGACCTAATTATTAAACAGTACAAAAGCAGAATTGCATCCTCCAAGTCATTGAGAGAAATGAGTAAGAATGGGCCTCTAATTTTGTTTGCCACTTGCCTCCGGCATTAAACTGACCCAGATTGTGAACCTCAACACTCAAGACTCCCTCCCAGTCCTCATGAGAGCAGGACATCTTGTGGCCTTGGTGGAATCTGAGTTCATTTAGGCAACAATTGTGTACTGCACAACCACTTAGTGTGTGATGGGGAAGCCCCAGCAATGGAGGATGGCCCAGGGAAGGCTCAGAGGTTTCTTGGGATCTTGCTACTTCTAACAGGGATAGGTACAGCTTCTGCCTACTTGGATTCAGCCCTACTGGATGAGTGAATCACATCCACTTGTATATCTCCTCCTACAATCTAATACAGAATCCCCAGGGATAAAGAAGATGGGATACTCCTGCTCTCTGGGCTCCTATGCTTGTCAGGGTGGTCCCTCCTTATCTACCCCACCTCTCTGTATCTGTCCCATGTTCTAAGACAGTGGCCATGGGGGTGGTTCTGCTCTCAAGCCTTTTCTTGCTGAAGTCTTTCAGCTATATAGCAGGTGCTTCAAGCGCTGTCCAACTCAGGTCTCAATCTCCTTGAGACATCCACGCCACCTCTTCCCTAACCTAAACGTGTGTCCTGTCTTATCCTCCATCCCTCTTCCAGCTTTCTGTTGCTTTCCTGTCACTATGCTGATGCCTGTTCCCATGTAAGCTATTCCCCCTGCACGGAGCATGCTCAGTCAGGCGCTTAAGCACACTGAGTCCTACCTAAAGTGAGCCAGATGCCACACCAACCCCTGGAAGTTACACAATAAGAAGCATCCAATTTGCATCTCACAGGGCTTACATTCTAAAGGGATCCATGAGGGCAAACTATGAAATGAGCTAGCAAAATGGCAGCAAGTTATATTTGGTACCGTGTGGGAAACACGAGCGGTGATAGACTACAGAGAGACAACTGTAGCCCTCCGGGACAGAGAATGTCACAGGCTGAGACCTGCAGCACCAAGGCAGCTGTCTGTCTCTGGTGGAGCTTCAAGCTGACTCTAGCATACCCTTGGGACCTGTACATGAGTGACAGGGAGGCAACAGGCTCAAGGTGGGCAGGCAGGCAGCACCGCTCTGGGGGATTGTCTATGGTAGCTGTTACTTTCATCAATTAAAACTACATGACATTTAAAACTCTGCCACATTTCAAGCACCTGGTAGCCACACAATCGATGGTGGGCACTATACTGTGGGAAGAGCTGGATTCTGTAACTCCTGTCTAGTTGAACTTTCTAAGAGTAAGGAAGAGCCGTTCACAGGTGTTAATCAAGGCGGTGACAAACCATCCTACCTCGGCCCCCATTGCAGTTCATTCCTGTTATCTGTGAAGAGTAATTCCCAAGCCAGATTCAGTCTCCTGCCTGGAGTCCATTATGCCTCCCTGTCCTATGCCTTGCCCGACTTCATGAGACCCATGGGTCTTTATGATCTTGGACAGCTTGAGGGAAGGACGCTGCTGTTCATCGCAGCATCCTCTGGGTCCACATGCCTTATGCTTGTTTGGTATGAGCTTCCATCTTGCTCACAAACAAGCCCAGATGCAGACCCTTCCTGGACTCCTGAGGCAGCCGAGCTCAGTGCACCACAAGTCTTTGCCTCAACCGAGCATGCTCACCTCCCAGCCCGTGTCTCTGCGTGTCTGTGTGAACACAAGGAGACTGTCTTTTTCAATTCCAGGGGGACATTTATTCCAGGAACCCAGAATTTGTTTAACTCATGTTTTATCCAGAATTTCTCAAGAAAACCCCATCTAAGAAGTTATTTCAGCAAGATTCCAATAAATCATGCCTCCCAGGAACCCTTAGGAGACTCTTTCAGAATTCTCAACCTTGGCTTCTCTCAGGGTACCGGATCAGAAATGGACCAGATTTTACCTTGATTCATGGTTGGCCTGGATGCTACTTTTCAACAGGCTGAAGGACCACTGGTCCTGGAAGATATAGGGGCATTCAGAAGTCTTCTAGCCATGGTCTGGGAGATGGGAGAATGGAGAGAGCCTAGAAAGAGCAGGAGCCATGCCCACAACCCTTTAGCAAGCCCTCCAGTTGGAGGGAGAGAGCATATGGCCAGGGCTAGAAACTAGACATATCCCTGTAGGCAGACACACAGCCCAGCTCTGTCCTGGAAGAGCCTGGAGGCAGGGCTGACAGAGGGAGGAGACAGGCATCAAGGGGCTGGGCAGGAGGTCCTGGGTGAATCTAGGGCGTCCTGGGCTAGCCAGCTAAAAGGCGAGGCCAGGGTGTACACCGAGGGCTCCTGGGCTACCAGGACTGTCTCAGAGCTGCCCTTCTGGTCTCTCTGGGTGGGGTGGGTGGGGCAATTGCCAGCAGGGAGGGAAGATGATGAATGGTAGCAAGGCTTCAGTCCAGCGCTGACTGACAGCCGCTGTCAGCACTAGACTTGTCCTGCGCCCTGCCCTTCTGCCAACCCAGATTTTACTAGTTCCTCCTAACACGGTCTTCCTGAGGACACACCTTCACTCTTGCCTCAACCTATAGATACTCTCCCGCTCTGTGATTCCCTGGTGGACCTCAGGGTTCAGTCATTTCCCCCACTACCTGCCTCACCCAGATGCCCAAACTCATTTCAGAATAGATGCCAGGAAGGACCCTGGAAAAACAAGAACAGGGTTCTAGAGCCAACAGAACAATGTGTGCGCCACAGCTTTGCCACGGCTAGCTGTGTGACCTTTGATAAGCCACTCAACCTCTTGGTACCTCAGTTTCTTCACTGGTAACATCAAGTAAGTCATATTCCTCACAGGAATCTTAGAGCCATTAATACACACACACACGCACACGCACACACACACACACACACACACACACACACACACACAAACACTACAAGGAATGCTGTAGGTATGTAATAGGAAGCACACGGGTTTAAGAAGGGCTTGCCTCTTCCTCCTGTAGCATCCACCTTCTATCTATCTGCCAGTTTCCCACAATACCCAGCGCCAGGTACACTGCTCAGGTCCTTGCTTCTTGATGGCAGGTCCCTCAAATATCCCCTTCCGCCCTGGGGCAGGGCCATACTGTCTCCAGGGTCCACTCATAGCCTCTTTCTGACTGTCTCTGCCTCTTGTCTTTGTCCCTCTTAGAATTAATTCTTTTTCTATCATCAGTGACCTGCCACTACCCGTGGATACTTGGGAGGTGTAGGGGCCCTCTGAGACCCAGAAAGCCCTTTGACTTATAGAAATTGGCAAGTTGGCATGGACAGGCCTGGAGGGGTAGGCTTGTGTTGTCATCCTCAGTATCTGGCCCTTCTTCCTCCAACCTCAGGGGCACTGGTCTCCCTCTCCCTTTTTGGTAGATAGTGGGGTGAGGATGGGATGACAAACTTGATGCTTCAGAGGCAAGGAAGAGAGTAAAGTGCCCAGAACAGGCCTGAACTGGGAAGTGCTGCTGTTATAATTTTCTTGTAATGTCTTAGCTGGGAAAGTTGCTAGTTTTCAGGAGGTGGAGCCACAGCCCATGGTGGGAGTTGCATGTGGTAGGAGCGTGGGGTGTGTGCCTGAGAGCCCAGCAAGGCCCGGTGCTCTTCTTTCTGTCTCACCGTCACCTGCCCAGTTCCAACCCCAGGCCTGCACAGCTTGCTGGTGATTTGATGAGTAACCTGCCCTTGCCTGCAGACGGCAGCCACACCCAAAGCAGCTGGCACCCCGCATTTCTTCTGCTCTGAGCTGCCGGTCAGGCAGCCTGCCAGGCCATGGATGGGCACTGGTGGGAGCCAAGACACTCCAGCACCTTAAGCCAGGCTAAGAATCTGCTGAGTGTCAAAGCCTCCCATCTGTATTGCCCCATCCAGCTACCCAGGGCCTCCTGTGGAAAGCCAGGCAGCTTATTCAGATCACCGGGAATAAGCCACAGCACCTCCCCCACCTATGTTCAATAACACCCAAGCTGTGGGCTGAGACTAAGGGTCTTCCACCCACTGGCCCTGAGTAGGAGCCATGACTGTTCATTATGGCTCTCTCTGCCAGGCATAGCTGCTGTTGCACTAGAGCCCACCAAATCAGCTCTGTCCATTGGGCTCCATCTCAAACTACCCCACAGTCTTCAATTCCTTCACCCTAGAGAACCCCTCCCTCCCTCCCTCCCTCCCTCCCTCCCTCCCTCCCTCCCTCCCTCCCTCCCTCGCACAAGTCTTACAGCACATTGCCAACCCCTGTGCCCACTTTGGCACATCACACTCCCCCTTCTGTGCACTCTAAGCTCTCTGTGTCACCAGTACACCCACTCCTGCAGTCTGGATACTTAAATGGCTTGATAAATGCCGAGCTAGCCAGCCTGCATTCCATTCATATGTTCTGTTATGACATCCCTGTCACCTGACCCCATGTTGGAAAACACCCACAATGGCCTTAACCTTAGGTCCTGCTGGAGTACACAGGCAGGCTTGGACCTATTTTGACAAGGCGTCCTTGAGGATTTGAGGGGGGCCATTGTTACCCTAACCTGCCAATCCTCTCCAGACTCAGGGCTCCACTGTCCTCATAGCTACTGAGGGAGTAGAGTAGAGAGGCAGGGGAGCCGAGGAAGGGGCTTCTCACACCTTTCCAAAGCAGCATCTGGACGTGCTACCCACCTGCCAACCCTGTCCTTGCTGGCATGCTCCAAGAGCCTTTGCTGTGCCAACAAAGACCAAGTGGCCTCTATCACAAGAGAGTTTTGTCCCCTCTCCTACTCTCTTGGAAGCTGCTCAATAAAATGGAGCTGAGTGGCAAGAGGCATGAGCCCAGGATTCTCTTGTTGACTCCTGAGACAGCTTAGGCAACTATCCCAGCTCTATGACTGTGGAGCTCAGGCTGAGGGCAAGGAGACTACCGGAGATGGCTGGTGATGTGGGAAACAGGATTTGGAGAACCCATAGGATCCATAGAATACTGGAGAAAGCACAGAAATGGAGAAGGTCGGCTTGAAGCTTAGGGCAAAGAGTTTTGGTTTTATTGTTATAAGGGGTGACCATTTGGATTCTCACAAAGTGTAAGCGCATTCAGGACCACTTGTTGGTTCAGGTGCATTTGCCTGGATGTCAGTTTAGGTAACTCTCACCTCTGTTTAGTGCTTTATAGTCTTGGGTTCCTGTGCTGTGTCTCTTGGGATGTGCCCCTCAATTCCTTGAGAAGTTGCATCATTATCACACATATCCCTTTCCCTTCCTGAAGGATGAGTCTTGGAGAAAGACTGTGACTTGTGCAAAGCTAACAGTACTTAGTGGCAGAGCTGGTGTCTCAAGGTCCTTGATATGTTACCCTCCATCACACACACACACACACACACACACACACACACACACACACACACGCCTTAAGACATCTCGGAGAGGAAAGAGCTGCCAAAGGGCATAGACTTCAGGGGACATTTTAGTGGGTGGAGTAGTGTCCCTGACAAATATCAACATCCCTAGCACTGGAGCTTGTGAGCATGGTGAGTTTTAGAAAGGGTTCTTTGCAGGACCACAGCTGAGATCAAGGGCTTTCCTAAGAGAAGGGTGGATGGAAGCCTGAGCCATAGAGGGGACCACATGCAGATGGAAGCAATGATAAGACCTCAGTTGCCACATGGAAGGGATGCAAAAGCCACTGGAGACTGTAAGAAAAATGAAACAGAGCTGTAGATGGAGCTGACAAGGCCAAGCCCTTGATTCTGGGCCTAGGGCTCCCAGGAGTGGGAGAGAATAATTCCCTACTCTTCTGAGGTCATGGGAGCTGGAGCACAAGGAATTGATGCTCCTGTTGAACCTGAAACTCCCTGGTGGATAGCATGAGCTACTGGCCTCTCTCAGCAACAAACTCACTTGGCATGCATCTTGATGGGGACAGAGACTCATCACTAGGGATGGAAGGTGCCAGAATGACACCATCCCTCAGCAATGGCACAGTATAGAGACCAGCTCTTGTCCAGCACTAGGAAGTCTACCACTTACTCCCCTGCCCCCTCCCACCTCGATGCTTGGTTTCTCTCAGTGCTGAGAGAAGAATGATGCCCAGTGGCTCTCGGCAAACCAAAGCGGCCATGGAGACGTCACTTCTCTACCAGGAGGAATTTATGAAGGCAGTTACACCTCTCTGCCAGGAAGTCAGAGGGGCCTAGCCTCTAATAACTGCCAGTCTCTCAGCCTGACGGCCCGTCATTTTCATACTTTCCTACTTAATGGGATGTCTGCAGGCAGTCAAAGCAACACAGCCACAATTAAACACAACACAAGACATAATAGGACTTTGTCTTTCTATGGGCCTTTCATTGAGAACTCAGACAGCAGTCAGGCTCTGGGGAGAGCACTTGTTACTTTATAATAGGGAGACGGAGGTTCTGTCCAAGAGCCAGCATAGGGCCTGATCAAGTTACCCATTGGTGCATGTGGTTCTTAAGGCCTGTCTGGCCCCCCTGCTTGTCAGGCATATAGCAGAAATCATCTTTTGTTTGTTTGGTTTCCTTTTTTGGGGGGGGGATTGGTATCTTCTGAGAGATGACCAGAATGGGGTCCAGCCAGCCTGTCCAACTCAATGAGGTATGAGGACTGGTGGGCAGAGGTGGCACTGAGGTAGGAAGCATTGGTCTACATGGCCCTTTGTTCTTCATTTGACCTTATACAATGCAGAGTTCTGGACCTGGCTTGGCTACCAATCTGCTGTGTGACTTTGGACAAGTCGCTGGCCCTGTCTGAGTTTCGGTTTGCTTGCTTATAAAAGGAGCAGGTGGGAGTAGATGCTCTAAGTCAGTAGTTCTTAGATCTTAAGGTGCATCTAATCCCTGAGGAATCTTGTTAAAACACAGACTGCGGTGCAGCAGGTATGGGGCGGGGCCTGAGGCTCTGCATTTCTAACAAGCTCCCAGGAGTAGGCCATGCTGTAGGTTGCACACTTAGAGCAAGTTAGCTAATCATGGCCTGTAAAATGCCATCAACTCATTGTCACTGCCATCCCCAGGGTACTAGCTGGAAAAAAAAAAAACAAATAGGCTAACATGTGTAAGAGGACTTTATAAGCTGCAAGACCTTCAACAAACACAAAAGAGCTCCCATAATATGATTAAGGCTTTGTGCTCGAAACCAGAGGGCTGGGCCCAAGGTCAAGTCCTAACACCTCTCACAGGCTAAGGACTCCTCCGTGAGCATTTCACTCCACATGTCTGTGGAATAGGGGGGTGAGGTGGTGGGGAGGGGGGAGCATATCAACCTCACAGGCCTTTTGAGAGAGTAAGATGAGATAGGACCATTGAACTCTAGACGCAGGAGATCCTGTGTGTGATGACAAACATATCAGTTCTCCCCGGAGTCACGATCCAAGATGGAGGATGCAACAGTTGCCGGAACTTGAAGCATCCACCCGCACCTTCCCTTGCTCCCCACAACTGAACTTCATCTCCTTGGGTCCTAAGGTCTCCCATGGTGCTCCAGGATCCCCTACAGTTTCTACAGTCTTGGAGAGTAGACCTCCAGTTTCTCTGCCCAGTCCCCATGACTTTACTCCTGCAGCTGGAGAATCTCTGGCCTCTGCTGCTAACATAGTTGGGAGTGTAGCTGGCAGGGAGTCAGGGGGGATCTGCACTTCTTCTTTTCCCCTGGGAAACCACCTGCTGTCTGAAGTGTTTGAGGTTTGGCACAAATGATTGAGAGTTTCCATGGTGATGATAAGCTTGTGGGATTCCCCACAAGGCCTAGTCTCCCACCCGCTCTTGGCCTGGGAGATGCATCTAAGGGTCTTCCTCCAAGATGTGGCTTCTCCCTTCTGAACCATCCATCCTAGCTTGAACCATTTGCAGGCAGAGTCTGTGGACAGCCAAAAGCTGCAGTGCATAGCCCTGTGGAGAGGGCTTAGGTACTGCCTGTCTTCCAACCCGTAGCAGTGAAGTCTGGTTATGTCTAAACAGAACAATTACCCTAATTGCTGTTTGTGCTAATTATCCTGTCATCATTGGTCAGACAGTAGGATAGCATTACTCATTCCCATGGCCGTGGAACAGCAGCCTGCTGTAGGGCCCAAGCCTCTGGAGAGGTAGAGCCAGAGTGTAGACCCGAGTGCACGGTCCGTCCAAGGCTCCAGGTCCACCGTGCCCCACAGTAGGCTGGGAGGCTTTGGGTGTGATTAATATGTCTTAGTTTCCAGGTAGGAAGGTTCAGGTTTGCTGATGCGCAGATTTTATATAATATACTTAAATGTGCAGGGAAGGGCAAATTACCATATTATTCATAGTTCTGATGATGATGACGATGGGGGAAAAAACTCAACTTTCCTGTTTAAAGTAAGTAAGGGATTATTTGTAACAGTCTTGTTTGGAACCACTCTAAGTCACTGTGTGAGTAACCAGTTCAGGACTGTTCCTGCCTAGCTGATGGTTTCCTGCCCTGCTTCCTCCTGCCCAGATGAACTCTCATGGAGAGTGCTGTCGGGGGATTCTGTCCTGTGCCCTATTTTTATAGTACTTTGTTGAGGGATGTGGTGGTCCCCAGAGGCAGAGACTATCTCCCCTTCTTTCTAGGGGCGTTTTGTTTTCTGTACCCTGTACTGAGGTCTCCAGCCAACTCTTCGTCCTTCCTGAAAGGGCTTCACCCTAATTTGGAACCTCACGGTGGAGGAGGAGGCAGGCTTCATCCTCCTCTCTAACCCTCCCTGGCCTGTTTCTAGGTTGCAGAATACTTGAGTTGTATCTAACACTTTCTGTAAAGCTCCCATTCTCTTCCTTATCCTTCTTCAACACCCTTTCCTGGAGGATACACCTTTCTGCTTAGTCTAATCACAGAAGAGCTTCAGGTAAAGGAAGGAAAAAAAAATTCTGGATGACACAGAAGAGATTTGAAAGCCACCCGATGTACGGTACAGAAAACTCAAGGCAAGCTTGAGGAGAGCGGCACACTGGGACTTGGAGTAAGGAGAACTGGTTCCTGTCCTGGCTGTGCTGGTCTCTAACTCTGCCTTAGTGCCTCCCAGAAAGATTAGGCACTAAGGCAGAGATATGGGGTGCTTTGAGGTGAATTGTGGGCAGACTGTGCAACATGCCATGCAGAGAAACCATGCATCCAAGCCACAAGAGAGCCCTGGATTCTTTAGGTTTCCAGCCCATCGGGCTCCCCCACCCCTTATGCACATGGCAGCCTGCTTGCCACGTGTACTTGCATCGAGGATTCATGAATCCACTGCAGAGTGAGGAGGAGAGAAAGAAGGGGTGAAGCGAATGGGGAAATGGATCCCAGACTTCAAGTCTCATTCTGGGCTGGACACTCAGGTAGGCTGGCAGCATCCTCCCCCATAGGGCTCATGGTAGCTGACCCTTTCTGGCAAAGGAGGAGCTTTGCCCATGAGGAATAGAACCAATAATGATGGTACCCTCACTTACCACGTGGCTCCATCCATCCGGCTCTCAGGATGGTGCATGGTCCTTCTGGCCATCAGCCCGTTCCCCAGTGCTTCAGATGGGCACTTCCCTGTGGTTGAAATCTCTGTGGACAATGAATCATATTGAGACCCAGACATGGGAGGCCCAGGTATGAGGGAATCCTACGGTGATGAAAGGAGTCAGAGAAAGGGTTGGCATTTCCCACCACGAGTTCCTCTAACTCTGAGAACAGCTCTGGGTAGTGGCAAGGGTGGGCAGAAGGATCATTTATCTATCATGCTGCTGCTGATGCTGCTGGGGCAGCCATCTAGGTTACTAGAAAGGGCAAGCTGCTAATCTTATAGCCTGGGACCAGCACATTGATAATAATGGTACAAGTTTCCAGATGGCTTTTTGGTATAGCTTCTCCTCGTTTACACAAGTGCCTCTGGCCCAGTTGCTGGTTACCTTTGAATTGTCTTTATCTCTCTGTAGTTTCCTGGCCAGATAACATTAAAAAAAAAATCTATCAGGACTTTTTCCCTGAGGTATGTTTCAGGTGCTGTGGCTATAGCTTAGGGCTAGAGTGCTTGATGAACAAGCTCAAGGCTCTAAGTTCCATGCTTAGCAACCCACTCCTGAAAGGGATGCATTTCAAGATTCTGCTAGCCGGTCTCTTCTGAGGTTCAAGAATGTAAAACTGCAGGTCCAATTAGTGTTTTGAATATTTTCATACCTTGGAAAAAATATTCCATCCAAACCATTTTGAAGAATACCATGGCTGCATGAGCCATCCCTACAGCTCATCTCCAGAACCAATTGGCCATCCCATACTGCAACACCCATATACCACACAGCCCCTGGCAACTACATCCTAATCTCTCTCTTGTTAATTTAAATTTCATTTACTCATTTATTTTATGTGTGTGTGCCTGAGTGTATATTTGTGCACCACGTGAGTGTGGAAGCTCATGAAGGTCAAAAGAGGGCGCTGACTCCCTTGGAAATGGAGTTCCTGGTGGCAGCGAGCCACTAAGGGGTGCTGAGAACCAAACCCCAGTCCTTGGCATGAGCTCTTAACAGCTGAGTCATCTCTCCAGTTCCAATACTGTCTGTTACTGTGATCTGGCTACTTTAAGAACCTGTAATGTTAGACTTGCACAGCGTCTGTCCCCTTGGCATGGCTTATTTTACTTAACATAAAATGCTATCAAACTCCATTCATGTTAGATCATGTCCCAGCATCTCCAACCTTTTGGAGTAATATCCCACTGTGTGCACATACCACATCTTGTCTACTCATCTGTCACAGACACTTGGGCTGTTTCCGTCCCTTGGTTACTGCAAAGAATGCTGCTGTCAACCTGGGTATACAAATGCCTGGTCAAGTTCCTGATTTCAGTTCTTTTGGGCATATGCCCAGATCCCTCTGGCATTCCTCACAATGGCATTTCCCCCTGTGATACCAGCAATGCTTTCTCAATTTCTATCTTTTGAAGCTGGTGACTTACTGATTGCAAGAGTCTGCCTGTCCCTAACTTAGACTAATGCTGCTGTGCCACAGGGAAAGGGGTTGTCTATACTATTATTCGCTCTGGGTGTGGCTTGCTCTGCAAAGCCCTGTGCATCATATTTTATCAGGGGAATGTTTTCTAAGTGGTTCTACCACACATAGTAGACCTACTCTGTGCTAGACATCTATTCCATGCTAGACACCATCCTTAGACCTACTCTGTGCTAGACACCATTCTTTTCACTTGACAAAGTTGTTTCCTAAATCGATTTAAGTTTTCCTCAATAAGTTCTCAGAACTGTTCAGAGTCCTCTGTATTTACATTAAAACAAGAAAAGCCTTTAAGGCCTGAGAAAGGAACTAGCTAGCACAGCTCCAGTTTCCACTCGCCTCCATCCACACTCAGAGACCAGTTTTATGTGCCTGTGCCCAGCATGTGCCAGGGAGAGGCACTCAAGCTGGGCAAGGGTGAAGCACAGCCTTGTTTCTGAGGAGGCCTCGGGCATGAGGCAAGATTTACAGGCATGAGGCAATCCGGGGAACAATACAAGACAGATGTGATTCATCCGCTTTATATCAAAGCAAATGGAGGGCGTGGACAGAGCTGCTCATGTTAGCATAAGCAATATGAAAAGAAATGGTACAGCAACTGTAAAAACACACGGTGGGGCGGGGAGCGAGCAGGGAAGGAGCTCTGCGTGAAGAGCAGAGCGAAGGACTCATGGGGGTGGGGGTGGGGGCCACAAGCAGAAGCCAGCAAAGCCAGACACAGGTTCCTCCCTAGCACTCATATTTCAAGGAGAGTTCACTCGATTTGACTTTAAAGACTAGAACAGCACATCACTAAAGGAAACAAAGACAGGTGACGGGTTTAGGAAAACAAATGAAGAACCAAATATAATTACGAATTTAATAATTAGAAATATAAGTTACATGTCTACTAAGGTTTAGAAATGACACCTGAGGCCTAGAACAAATGACAATACAGAAAGCCTAGGGGCCATTATCATCATTGACAGAGAGAAAGAGGCAGAGTCTAAAACTGGAGAGAACACAGTAGGTTTGGAGGACAAAAGTGAATGAAGACCTGGTAATGTGAGAACAGTTACTATTCCTAAAGACATGCAAGTGGATCAGCAAAGGTATTCAGGGTGTAGTTAATAAAGAAGCGAGTGTGCAGAGAAAGGCGTCCGGGTTACAGCAGAGAAGGCTGGAGGATCAACAGAGACACAGCTGATCTGAGTTCTTGAACTGTAAAGCATAATCTCTCAGGGGTCCAGCCAGAAAGCCACACAATTACAAGAGGAAAAACCGAGGTTCAACTCAGACTTTACCCTCATTCCGTGCTGGAGGACAGCGTTGTCCCCCAAAGCAGAATGGAAGAAAGCTAGTTCAGGTGAGTAGTGTGAGGTCAACAGGCCCTCAGGAGTGAGGAACCCACCTTAAAACACCCCGCACGGGATGGGGTGGGGCTCAATGGTGGAGCGTGCACAAGGTCCCGGTTCGTTCCGTGAGCTCTGAAAGATTTGATCATGGATGTCAAGAGTAGAGAGAGAAGCCAGGGAAGAAAGGCAGGCATCGAGCTTCGCCTCTGTTTAAGCACACAGCTTTATACAAGGGGGTATAAATAGCGAAACTTCGGAGACGAAAATCACAAAAGCAGGCAAAGTTCAGGACGTGGAAGAAGGAGGTGGGTGTGGGGAAGTGGAAGGAGCCAGTCATTTCATTCGTCATCGTAGGTCGTCCACCAGACCATCGGAAATGAAAGCTTATTTTTAAAAAATAGATGCTTTCTTAAAATAAGAATTTTTAGTCAAACATCATCTTACAGGAACAAATATCTCTGGTGGTTATGAGGCCTCTATCAAAGGCTGAAGAATGCTTTCAATTTTCTTTTTGTTTTCCTGACCTATGTATGGGTACGAGTAAATAATATTTCCATGTTTTTTAAAAGTGTACTATACTATCACGAAATCATAAGAGCATTTATCTGTCCACCATTCTACCTGTATATTTGGAGAATTGGCCTTCATTTAATATTCACACTGTTGACTCTGACCGCAGGGCTTGGGATGATTTAATTACTTTCCTGGCAGATGTTGGAGTTGTTTGAAGGATTACCGTTAAACACAAACTGCCAAAAAGTCACTGCTTAGAAATATTAGAGACTAGGTGAAATTAAGGAGTGGGGTGGACACAAACTCTCCACCGAGCCCTCTTGACCCTCTGAAGGCAGAATGGGTGGGAGGCTTTTGGAGTATGTGGGGTTTAGACTGGATCTGGTGGGACAGGTCAGGTTGGTGGGGGACATCCCTTTCCCTACATGTTTTGTTTTGCTTTGTTTCCTTTTTACCCTTTCTAGATCTATGGATGAAGCATGTATTCTATTTTGTGGCTACAAAACAAAAAAACAAAAAACAAAAAAACTAAAAACCTGAGACCAGAGAGGAAAAGAAGGCAAAGAACCTTCTAGATAGAAGCACAAAGCATCCTGGGAACTTGAATACATCAAAGAAACCAACAGGCAGTGTGTGGACCTACCATCAAATCAGTAATCTACGAGAGCTCTGAGGAGAGGCGCATCTCAGCCAAAGGGAGATGGGTCCATGACAAAGCCTCAGAGGTAGACCCTGTAACTGTGTGTGTATGTGTGTGTGGGTGGGGGGGAGCAACACGAGATAGCTTCAAACTAGCCCATAATGCTGAGACCAGAGAGGGAGAGAAGCAGTGATTGGCACCACCCCGTAAGAGGATGTAGTGTCCACTCTCCCATGCAATATTGCATGGCTCTACCCATGGGTCTGGGCACTGGGGACCAGCTTCCAGCAACCATGAGCAGCCCCCCCTAGTTTTGCCTGCAGTCTTTCCTGGAAGTGTCCATGTCTGAGAGAGGAGAGATAAGGACTGAGGCAAAGGCCACAGGATGACTCTACCCACTGGACCTGCAGGGCATGGAGATGCAGCTCTCAACTGGGGTCATGCTCTTGAGGTCATAAATGTCTCTCCTGCTCCTTGTGCCTTCCAAAAGGTCATTAAATCATTAATTACATAGCAAGTGGCAATAAAATGGCCTCAGTGTTCCTCATCTTCCCCAGAGCCCAAGGCCTGGGGACCCACAACCTAAGGTTTTTGTTTTGAACCAGGTGCCTTGCTGTGCTGGCACTTTAATGTCTTGTGTGCACCTGGTTACATAGTATTTCTATCATAGCACAGGGCTCCAGCTTTGAACTCCAGTCCTACCTACACAATTGTAGAAACGCCATTCAGCAATTCCCACCACAAATGCCAGGACAGGATTCTAGACCCGGAAAGCAGAGGGACCCAATAAGCGACTGCCTGTCTACTTTGAGGGTGAAACTCATTTCTTTTCTCACTTCTACCTCCGAAGCTCTGACAGTACCTCATAGGACAAGCTGGAGGTGAAGAACTGAGGCTCAATTCACACCATTGCTTCGACACTTACTACTTCCTGTGACCCAGGTGGTTTGTCAACGGCCGAGAGCCTCAGTTTCCTCGAACATTAGAAGTAAGATTATGTCTTCCACGTGTCTGTCATGGAGTTGAGACCGGGTGGTATGAGGTGCACTAGATGCCTCCTTTCTGATTATTGCATTTGCCATTTCCTTCCCGTTCCTGGCCCTCCTCCGACTGGGTGCACTGAGGGGCCTGGCACAGTCAGCCTTTCTCTCTGGGCTCAGTTCCTCACTGGCTTTGACTGGCTGTGACTAGCTGCAAGTTCCAG
Source organism: Mus caroli (assembly GCF_978045245.1). Lineage (NCBI taxonomy): Eukaryota > Metazoa > Chordata > Mammalia > Rodentia > Muridae > Mus > Mus caroli. Next base: position 132,533,861 of record NW_028227256.1, read on the forward strand.
CCCTACTTCTTGGGCTCTGGCCCTCTGACTGTACTTGTAGGCAGTCCAAAAGAAATAGAATGGGAATCATGCATGAAATCTGAAATTTTCCAGTAACATCACACAAAAATGAATGAATGAATGAATGAATGAAGTCAATATATCAAAATAAAATTTGATAATATTTCAATATATATTTCATATAAAATTATTTTTGTGTAATTTTTATCCTATAAAATGAAATTTTATAGGATAAAAATTACACAAAATAATATAAATTATTTTAAATAATTTTTAAATTATTTAAAAATTATTTAAAGCCCTATAAATTGAAATCCAGTCCCTTTAGCCATGTCTGGTATTGTACAGCACAGATTTTTAAAACATTAAAAAAATTTTTTTATCATACACACACACACACACACACACACACACACACACACACACACACACACACATGTATATCTATCTGCATGTATACCTGTGTGCCAGAAGAGGGCATCAGACCCCATTATAGATGGTTATGGTTGCTAGGAATTGAACTCAAGACCCCTCTGGAAGAGCAGCCAGTGCTCTTAACCACTGAGCCATCTCTCCAGCCCACAGCTCAGATTTTTAATGCAAAGGAACGAAAGGGAGATCGGTATGGATCAAAGAAGCACAATGAGAAATTAATTAACTAATGAATTAATCCATTTATAACTATGGAATCTCCTTGCTCACCTGCACAGGGGCAGGAGGCCACTTGCTGTCAACTCCCCACTTCTCTCTGGTCCCCCAGATTAGCCATTCTTACTTCCACCTCTGCCCTCTGCGCCTGCTTGCCACATCCAGGTGCAGCTCTAGGCTAAACAGTGGTAGGAAGGCCAATTACAGCACAGCAACCGTGCTCTCAGCGGGTTCCCTTACCTGGGCAGCAGGGAAGTGACTAAGAATGTCAGAGACAAGACCCTCTGGGACTCTGGAAGATCTAGGAGCATAGGAACAAGCCGAACACTCTCCCTATGACTCCTCTTGACATGTATGGAGAATGGTAGCCCAGTGAAGGGCTCTAGAAGGCATGGTGGGTGGGCTAGACAATCCCTGGCCTCACAAGCTTGCTTTTCAGAGGGAACCAAATTTGTGGATGTGCATGAAGCCTCACACGAGTCTGGAAGAGCTCAAGGTCTAGAGACCCCAGAGAGCCCAAGGAGTTCTTTATCTTATCTTTCCTTGCTCAGGAACCCTAAAATATAAACAGATGAGAGTAGAACCACCCACGTAGAATAAGGCACATGAAACCCAGTCCCCAGTGCCAGGAACATCTCCCTTTGCCCCAAGTATCTTCAGGTGGCTTCTATGAGGCCATTGGATTCCACCCAGGAATCTAGCCACCCACCACTGTGACACAGGATCTTCACAGAGTTGGGCCTCCAGTTTCCCTCCCCCAGACAACAAGCCTGTCTGCCTTCCCACAACCTTCCTAAAGGATAGGAAGTCCCCGCATGGTGTTGTTCTAGGGAGGAGAAAGGGCAGTAGTGAGGCCTCCTGAAGGTAACAGTCACTGGTCGTCATCTACTCCATACTGCATGACACTGCCATCCCACTTCATGTCTGGAAGGCTTGCTGAGTGACTGTCCAGTGACATCAGTTTCCTGACGCCACAGTCGTGGCCAGCTGAATCGGCTTTTCCCTCTCTGTTAGATTCCTCATCGTGGGCACACATTCCTGGGGGCCTGGGTTTCTGTCACTAGCAGCCGTGTCACACAGGGTGCATTCCCCCTTGTCCTGGGAGCACACCTCCTCATCTATGAAACTCTGTGTGGGGGACCTGTGCTTACAGATGGTCATGAGAATTTATGCATCCAAAGACTCTGACACCTTGTAGGTAATCACTGAAGACTTGGTCTCTTCTCCCTTGATCGCCCTTCAAGGAAGAGCCCAGCCACCATGTTTCATGATCTCAGCAATGTGTGTGTCTTGGAGATCAAGGGTCACACTGAAGCCATCTCGAGCTGCAGGGGCTGGGGCAGCATGCTCCTGGAGCAGGGAACGATGAACTTCTCAAGCCCAAGTCCTCCTTCGTGGGTCTGCTTCTATCTGCGTTGCTTTGGGTATGGATAGTGTTTGAAAAGGGTGGAAAAAAGAAGATGGAAGCCACTTTTCTTTCTTTTTGTGGGGATGGTGTTTATGGTGAGAATGGTGCAGCCTTTGACATATGGTTGTTGGCGTCTCTACAGTGCAGCCTCTACAAAATCCAGGCTTCCCATGACCCATGGCAGGGGAATTGTTTACTTTTTGACAAGGAAGGTTGGGGCACATGGGAGAGTCTTGCAGAGACATAAAGTCCTTGTGAGGTTATAAAATGAAAAAGTCACACCGGCAGGGTCCAAGGTAGGCCCATATATATATTAAACATGTCTGTGACAGGATCAAATGGGCTTTCCTCACCAAGAATTTTTTAAAAATGAAATTATCAAAGGCCCAAGCCTAGAATCAAAAAGCAAAATAAGGTCCCATTTGTCAATTCTTGATCTTAGAGCATAAGCTATTGGTGTTCTGTTCAGGAAAATTTCCCCTGTGCCCATGTGCTCAAGGCTCTTCCCCACTTATGTGGAGGTCCTTGATCCACTTAAACTTGAGCTTCATACAAGGAGATAACAATGGATTGATTTGCATTCTTCTACATGCTGACCGCCAGTTGAACCAGCACCATTTGTTGAGAATGCTGTCTTTTTTCCACTGGATGGTTTTAGCTCCTTTGTCAAACATCAAGTGACCATAGGTATGTATGTGAGTTCATTTCTGGGTCTTCAGTTCTATTCTATTGATCTACCTGCCAGTCATTGTGTCAGTACCATGCAGGTTTTTTTTTTTTTTTAATCATGATTGCTCTTTAGTACAGAGGTCAGGGATGGTGGTTCCCCCAGACGTTCTTTTATTGTTGGTAATAGTTTTCGCTATCCTGGGTTTTTTGTTATTCCAGATGAGTTTGGAAATTGCTTTTTCTAACTCTATGAAGAATTGAGTTGGAATTTTGATGGGGATTGCATTGAATCTGTAGATTGCTTTCTGCAAGATGGCCATTTTTTACTATATTAATCCTGCCAATCCATGAGCATGAGAGATCTTTCCATCTTCTGAGATCTTTGATTTCTTTCTTCAGAGAATTGAAGTTCTTGTCAAACAGATCTTTCACTTGCTTAGTTAGAGTCACACCAAGATAGTTTGGAATACTCAAGATACAATTCACAAACCACATGAAACTCAAGAAGAAGGAAGACCAAAGCGTGGATACTTTGGTCCTTCTTAGAAGGGGGATCAAAATTCCCATGGGAAGAGATACAGAGACAAAGTTTGGAGCAGAAACTAAAGGAAAGGCCATCCAGTGACTGTCCCACCTGGGGGATCCATCCCATATACAGTTCCCAAACCCAGACACTATTGTGGATGCCAACAAGTGCTTGCTGACAGAAGCTTGATATATCTGTCTCCTGAGAGACTCTGCTAGTGCCTGACAAATACAGAAGTGGATGCTCACAGTCATCCATTGGACTGAGCACAGGGTCCCCAATGGAGGAGCTAGAGAAAGGACCCAAGGAGCTGACAGGGTTTGCAGCCCCATAGGAGGAACAACAATATGAACTAACCAGTACCTCCAGAGCTTCTAGGGACTAAACCACCAACCAAAGAGTACACAAGGAGGGACCCATGGCTCTAGCTGCATATGTATCAGAGGATGGCCTTGTGGGACATCAATGAGAGAAGAGGCCCTTGGTTTTATGAAGGCTTGATGCCCCAGTGTAGGGGAATGCCAGGGCAGGGAAGCGGGAGTGGGTGGGTTAGTGAGCAGGGGGAGAAGAGATGGAATGAGGGGGTTTCAGAGGGGAAATGGAATAAAATTTGAAATGTAAATAAAGAAAATATTTTTAAAAAAGCAAAATAAACATGAAGTATTGTTTTAAAGTAATAAAAATCAAAGCTTGTTTCTCTCTATGTATATTTACATAGATATTCACAAATATATTCATATTTATTAAAGTCATTTTAAAAAATCGTCTTACCCTCTGACTGGAGAAATGAGTGTCCAGTCTCCAGTCTTGGTAAGATGGAGATTCAGGCCCTAATGATGAGGTTAGCTGAGATTAGCTGCTGTCTAGCAGCCTAGGGATAGAGGACTGCTTATACTCGGATGTCAGAGCTTCCCCACTCCCCAAGCAGGACTCAGACTTCAGCCTTGGCTGTCAGCACCCAGTGCAGACAGAGCATTCACCTCCTTGTCTTCCTGGATTCTGAACACTGATCAGGGAGCACAGACGAGGGAGACAGCACACCATGGGAACACAGAAAGGAGCGTTAAGGCCATGGGAGTGGTCCAGCCTATGCCCCAGGAGCTCTGTGGAGTGGTACCAAGCCTGGGCACCCAGAGCTCCTTCTCAGTGTGTGTGTGTGTGTGTGTGTGTGTGTGTGTGTGTGTGTGTATGTGTGTGTGTGTGTGTGTGTGTATGTGTGTGTGTGTGTGTGTGTGTGTGTGTGTGTATGCACGTGCCCTGTGCATAAGGAAGGGAAGTCAGCGGAGGAAAGCCTTTCCTTATACTGATACCCCATACCATATGTTGGAAGGATACAAAGGTGGTTAGCACACAGGCCCTGGCTACAAGTTACTGTACCAGAGAAGCATGGGGGTGGGGGTGGGGGAACCTGCCTTGTTTTGGTTTTTGTGCATTTGACAAAACTCACCAGCCTGTGCATTCTGTGGGAAGAAAGTGTATCAGTGGCTTTGCAACTTTGTTGGAAGGAGGAAGATTTAGAAGGAGGAAAGTTATGATGGGGCCACCTAGCACATACATCCCTCCCTTTACAAAAGCCTGAGGAGAGAGGATAGCAGCTGCACGGAGAGATGGGTGTGGCTCCCTCTCCAGCTGGGAGCCCTAGAAGGGACAAGATGGAAGTCCTGTCCAGAAGCCAAGTCACACCCTTCTGCCTATTCACATTTTCCTCAGAATCTTCACAAATCTCCTAACTGGTCTCATCTAGTCATATTCTTGTCCCCTGTTCCTTTTTGTCTGCATTCTCACTCTCTCAGGGAGAGAGAGAGAGAGAGAGAGAGAGAGAGAGAGAGAGAGAGAGAGAGAGAGAGAGAGAGAGAGAGAGAGAGAGAGAGAGAATTCCTCTGCCAACAGCTTCATCTCCCAGGACCCTACTGCTGCACCACCCTTCCACAGAAAGACAGGTCCTGGAGCCATTGCTCCCAGGGAAAGTTGGGAGCTGTCATGGGCCAGTTGCAAAGAGGGGATCTGGGAACACAAAGGGAGCTGTAGCCACCCCAGATGACAGGGTGTAAGCCACCAGCGGCTTGGGGAGGCAGGCTGGGAGCCGTGTCTCATCGCTTGGGAAGCCCAGTGCAAGCGCCGACAGCTCCCCTGACGCAGGCAATGTGTGTGTGTGTGTGTGGGGGGGGAGGTAGTGTCGGTGCTACTGCCAGAGAAACAGCCACTCATACCTGGGAACACATACCAGCCCCCACTATGGAACCTCCCCAGACCAGGGAGGGGATGTTCAACAGTACACATGCCATACACCTGGTACATTTTCCCCCTGGAAGTCCAGGTCCTGTAAGACCCCAGGCTGGTCTCCTCCTAGGTAAGGGGTAGTCCTTCCTGGTTGTGTCAAATGAGGCCTCCCGGGTGACACCTCCCTGGGGGATGCCAGGTTTCGGGTAGGTCTACTAGCTACAGCCAATAGGAAACAAGCACGCCACACCTGTGTTATCTGGAACAGGTGAGATTGCCCCTACTCTGTCCTCCCTGGGCCAAACCCATCTTCTGCCCTCTCTGACCTCTCATAACTGCTGTGACATTTTCCCTGCCATCTGCCCCCTTATGAGCTGTCCTGTAACCGTATGGCGTCCAGTCTTCCCGGTTCCTGGAAGGAGGCTATCATGATGCACCTATATGCCGCAGCTGTTAAGGAAACGAAAGAGCTCATGGAGTCCCCAGCTCCTAGATGGAGGCCAACACTACCCACATCCATAGTAAGAGCACCAGAGAAAGCACAAAAGGACTCAGAGAGATGCCCAGCTCCTGGGTTGCTCGGTGAATTGGGCAGGACCTGCAATACTGCTAAGATGAGCACTGGGGACCAGAGCCTTCATCACTAAAAGTCAAACACGGTTCCCAGCAGGAATCTGAAAACTCTCATCTCAGCCAAGCTGGGAACCTTTCCTTTCCTGGCACCAGGGACAGCACAGTAATAAATGGAGAGAGACTAGGCTGGACCTCCAGGAGCCATCTTTGTGTGTTCACACTGCACCCTCTTCTCTGTGGCATCCTGCCTCTGTCCATCACTGCCCCCCAGCTCCCGGGTCAACACACTTGACTCCCGTTTGGAGACTGTGACTGGTCTTCACCAGGTGATGCTGGTGTCAGAGATGGCACAGGACACAGTGTGAGGGGCACCTGATTGCTCTATAGATCGGGATCTGCTCTCCAGCAAGAACATGAGTTGATTCTCTGTGCTATAGCACAGCTTGGTGATGGGTTTCCAGACCCTACTGCATGGACCATGACTGTGCCCATGAGAGCTGAAGACTAGATGCAGACAGACCCTGGATGTGGACAGGCTCTGGCTGTATGTTCCTGGGACTGGAAGCAGGAGGTGGGGAAACAGGGACATGGGCCTGGGTTTCCTGGTTTGGGGGAAGGCCCACGAGGCAGGAGTCATCCATTGAGAACTGCCAGGGGTAGCACACTGGCTGGTTGGATGTAGTTCTGATTAGTGGAGCCTGGGACTAGGAAGGGCAAGGAAGACAGGAGATAGTAACCCAGCCCAAGGGTCTGCCCTGAGCTGGCATGGGCCCAGTTCCCTGCTGTGAGCCTGCAGCTCCTAGCTCAGCTGTTCCACAAGGGCAGCTGTGGCAGATCTCTCCCAGCCTCTCCCTTGGGCCCCTCCCTCACCAGCCTGTGCCCAGCCTGTGCCCCACATCTCAGGCACCTCACCCAGGACATCACGTCCTTGGAGTATGACAGAGCTGCTGGCAGCTGAGACCACACCCTGAAATGTCTCTCCTTTCTCCTGGCCAGCCTCACCAGATTCCCCAGGCTGAGACTGGCAAGGAGGGATGGGCTAACCCAACTCTATCTTTCAGGGAAATGTCTTTTCTGGGAGCCCCATGCCAGCTCCTAGCCAGAGCCCCTGGTTAAGCCTGGCTGCCTTCTCACTTTGCTTTCCAGCCATGTCCAGTGTCATCTTGTCCCTTGATTGGACTCTGAAGTCTCATCCAGGTCATCTGAGTCGAGGCTCTGAGGGAATCCCACTCTTACTGGGCCCCAGGAGGGTCCCTCCCTGACCCTCAGAAAGCCTCCCCCCAGCTCTGGGCCTTGAGGAGAAGGGATGGGGAGATGGTATGTATGATTTGGTCTACCGTCTTCTCCACACCATGTCCAGCAGGGGTAGAGAAGGAAGTCTGAAATCTGTCTGGGATCCCCGAGGGAAGGAAGCAGAAAGGAGGGATTTCAGAGGAGACTTTGGAGAACTAAGTAAAGGGGTGGGGGTGGGGTGACAGAGATCAAGAAAAGGAGATGGAGCCAGGCTGTCTCAGAGCTTGTCCTCTATCTGGTATTCAGTCCCTTCTGGTAGACACTCAGAACCACGCTCCAACCTCCAGAAGACCCCAGGATGAGGAACTGCTCAGACAGAGGACTACAGAAGGCAGGAGCTGAGAAAGGAGACCTCTTTCTCCAGACTGGAAACAGGACCCATGGGGACAGCATGCAATTCTCCCCAGAGAGGCTTATAGAGAACAAACAGCGATCTGTTGGTACCCACAGTTCCAACCTTACCTTCATGTCGCTCCCCTATCTTAGGCTGTTCCCACATTTTCCCCCCATCTGTCACTTTAAACATCAAGACTCTCTCTATTCCAACTGTAAGTCCTATAGCACCCCCTGGTGGCACACCAGGAACAGCCTGTGATGGATGATAGTGTCCTAGGAAACCCAAGGCACCTCCTTCCCAGCTTTGCCCACAGCCTCTGCCCCGTCGCATCCTTCCTCTATTGCGGGGGCCTCGTGATAATGCGGTCTGGTCTGGCAACTTTACACCAGCTTTAGAAGGCTCCTCCGTGATAGCAGAGAGCCGGGCCACACTGCCCGAAGCCTGCGCGGCCCCGGGATGAGGGATGGAGGTGGGTGGGCGTGGCATATGAGATTTAGAAGTAACAGTAGTACCTTGACAGAAAGGCACCTTTGATCCTCACGGAAACTCTAGAAAGATTCGCCTAGGACTTTCATTTTGCGATGAGGGACTGAGCGCAACAATGTTAACCAACTTGCCCAAGACAATGCGACCAGTAAGGACGGAGCCAGGATTAACCAAGGCATCCAGGGAGCCCTGAGCTAGAGGTGCCCGTAGAATGCATAGCCGCAAATCCAGAACTAGCTTGGAGACGGAAGTCTATTCTGCCACTTACTCAGGCAAGGTCCTCTCTGAGCCTTATTTGTTCTCTGAGGGAATTAGACTACCCTGTCTCCATGACTGCCCTGAGATCTGGCCTACATATAGACTTGGTAGGCTTAGGGACCAATTGCTGCCCCAGCTGTAGTCTGGCTGCAACCCCCACCCTCAATACCCACACAAGACTGAATGGGGTCCCAGGGTCTTAAGGAAAGCAAAACGACAGACTGTAGGTGAGTGCTCAGGGAAGCAGTCTTCTTGTTTCAGCTTCCCTCTTCCAGGAAGGTCCTCTAGCATTTATTTCCCTTGAAGCCTTGAAGCCTTCAGAGCCTTTTCTCCCACCTGTGAAGCTACAGTTCCTTCTTGGTCACCAGAGGGCGCTCTTACCTACGGCCCCAAGGCTCTCCTCCAGGCTTGGCTCAGGACCCACTTTACTTCCTGTGTCTTATGGCCTCATGGCCAGAACTGTCCCCCAAGGTGAAGACTTGGTCTCTGAGCCTCTTAATGGGACACCTAGCAGCTATTGTACCAAGTAGCATCTGAGGCTGCCTGGGGCATACACACAAACTAACCAACAACAAACAAAAAACCTAAAACCCGAACAGCTGTGCGATTTCACCCCTTATTATTACCATTGAGTAGTGACCTCACGCCTGTTTACCTGTTTACCATTTTCCTGCCCTGTGTTGTCATCTCCTGAAGGCATGACTTTGTCACACAAAGGCTGGGAAGAGGTTGCTGCTGGGTGGTTCTCATGACCAATTCCAGCATGTCTTGGTGGCCACCAGATGCCTAGGAAGTGCCTGTTACAGGGCAGTAGGTAAGACCATGCCAGCTCTGGGCAGGAGGGCACATGCACAGGGAGACAGACATAAAACACTGGAGGAAGCCAGGCCCCGTCCCAGCACACCCACAGTGTCAGAACTAGAGCCAGCAGGAAGGAACGATGTATAGGTTTAGTTCAGAGAAAACAACAGACACAGATTGGCAACGTCTTAGGCGTTGTCTGTGGTCCTGGTGCTATAGAAGGAGGTTTCCATGGAGACAGGAGGCCCTACCTCACTTCCCAACATGATGGAATCTTCTGAGACCACAGCCATTGATTAAGGATTGGGGCAAAAGGACACAGTGGGTGGGTTGGCAGAGTGGGGAACTGCTGTACTTTTTTTTTTTTTTAAGGTCAATTATCCTTGTCTTCCAGCAAACTGAGGCTGGTTCCAAAGGATGCAAAACGCTTCCCGTGGGTGCCTGTGTGGAGGTGTGCTCTGCCTAGTGAGAGGCAGGAAGGGCTCTGTCTGTTTCTTCAAAGTGTTGTTTAAAGAAAGTTAGCATTCCCCTTAGTATGGAGCAGGAAGATGAGCCACACGGTCCTCCACTACCTGTGGGCAGGCCTAAGGCTCCTGGCTTTTGCTTACATTAGGCCTCCTCCACAGCCAATAGGAAGAGTGATTTGGACACAGACTGGGAGAGTCCTCTTGACCCACATGTCCTACAAGGCTGTGCTCAGGTGTAACCTCCTTCAGGAAGCCTTTCTTGATTCCTTAATGTGAGTTAGATGTCCCACAGGTGCTGTCCCATAGCTCTGCTGTGCTTATCTAAGCCACCACTGGCCCAATGTCCTGAAGCTGCTTGGCCTCTGGCCAGTGTGCCCTGAGGTTAGGGCCATCTAGGGTAGAGGCTAAAGTGTTCCCTTAACAACCAAATACAGTAAGTATTGTGTACCACTGCTCGAGGCAGTCTATAAATTAAGAGGTCATTTGGGGGTCAGGCTTTGAGGCTAGGCAAACATCCACAAGGCCAGAAGTGAGCCTGGCCTCTAAGTCTCCCTTAGTTTGTCAGAAAGGTTGCCACCAGCATTTGCATGGATAGGGGAGCACGGGGGGGCCCCAGTTCAACTCAAGAATATTCATCCTCAGCTCACAGTGGGTAGGCAACACAGGGCCATCTCTAAGGGTCCCTAAGATTTAGTCTGAGGAGACTGGCCTGGCAAATGGCTGAGAAGTGCTTAGGTGATGGGTCTTTCAAGATAACCCCTAGGTCAGATAAGAAGTTTTGGTATTTGGCAATTGACTTGCTCAAGGTGCCTTTTGTGTAACACTGAAAAGAGCTTCTAGGAGGCTGTCAGCATTCGTTCGTCCTTCAGAGACTGGTCCCTTGCCGCTGAGAAGCCTGAATCCATCCTGCAGAGGCCCTCTTCTCTTTGATCCATGGTCCACGTAACCCCAAACAACAACATAGATCCACAGTAGGTTCAGTACCTGAGAGCAGCTCTTCCACACACATGGCCACTCTACAGCTACTCAGGAACTAACAGCATCCAGCCGACTGTGCGGCTTTGCATACCTTTGCAGTTCTGTGATGTGAATCTCAGTCCTGAACCATGCTAAGCAGACATTCTATCACTGCTCTGGACCCCGGCCCCTATATTTTGATACCAGGTCTTGGTGCACAGCCTAGGCTAACCTCAGATTTGCAGTCCTCCTGTAATTCTGGTTGCATGTCACCACAGCAGGCCAGCCACATGCTTTTTTCTAACAGCCATGACCAAAAGTCAGGGTAGATGAGTTTAGAACTCTGAACAAAGCTAATGTTGAGGGGTTGTCTCGATGACGCAGTAGGGAGAGCTGCTTGCTAACAAGCCTGACACCCTGAGTTTGATCGCTGGGACCCACATGGTAGAAGGAGAGAATCCACTCCCAGAAGTTGCTCTCTGACCTCAGTGGTAATGTTAGTCCAAGCATCCATAGTAACAGTACATGACAGCTCAAGGCCACTTCCACCCTGCACTCAACTTTCCTGTCACTGCACAATGAACTGCTAGGCCCCTTCTGGTTGAAAAGACACCTATATGCAGTTGAAGAAGCCAAACAAGGGGCCATTTGAAACCAGGACTGTGTAGCAGTACTCTATCCCTCTCTACCCATTGGAGACATCACCAACTTCTGTCTACCTGTGCCCCAGCTACACACCTCCATCCCAAGCAAGGGGTTTCTCATGAACTTAATGGAAGATGCTGTTGGCATTTAGTCTAGGCTCTGCCTCACAGTTGCCTGGCAACAGCCAGGTGTGCCTGACTCACTAGGAAAGGTGCTACTTGTTCTCTCCTCTCTCTCTGCCTTTCTCTCAACTCCCCTCCCCATGCCCTGAGTAAACTTTATTGTATACTATACCGTCGTGTGGCTGGTCCCTCAGGGAGAAGGGATGCCTCAGCATGGGCCCGCAGAGGCACCCCCTTCCCCCACACCATACCACACCTCCATCAAACATATCCCAGGACTCTCTTTCTTTTTACAAAACACAACAGATGCATGCTTGGTTTACCTAGTACCACCCTTGGAGTGCATGGTAGCCCTGTTTCCGCTGAGACACTGGGAGTCTGTCCAGGAAGGGATTAAAGCAAGGGGCAGCTGGAGTGCCCAGGGCAGAGAGCAGGTGCTGCACTTACAACCTAACTATAGGACAAATAGTTGGGATAATAGCCACCAAGGCTGGGCTGTTAGAGTTATAATTGTTAATGCCACTCCTACACTCAGCTGTGGGGGAAATAGCAACGCCAAAGTGATTATAGAGAACCCACTGTCTTTACAATACCAGCTTCCCATCCATTAACATAGCATATTCATTTTTCCATGCCTTATTTTTAAAGTAAAGTTTTATAATTTCTCCATGTGGGTTTTGTTTCATCTTTTATCCATTTGATTCCTTGGGCATTTCATGTATTTGCTGCTACCCAAAGTGGTAATATTTTTAAAGTGATATTTTCTAGTTGATCTCTGCTGGTTGTAGAAATACAAACTGTCCTGAGTTAGATTCTTTTATTCAGATTCCTGTTAAATTCTCTGAGTAGTGTGTGTGTGTGTTGTGGAACTCTGTCCTTTGAGCCTGGCAAAGCAATGGCCATACTGCAATCAGAACAGCTATGATTTCTCAAGAGACCCTCACAGGATTAGGCACACTAACCTGCTATGGAAGGAAGGAAGGAAGGAAGGAAGGAAGGAAGGAAGGAAGGAAGGAAGGAAGGGCTCACAAGTCTCACGGGGCACACAGGAACAAAGGTGTATGAAACCCCATCCCCACAAGTACATAAGTAGGTAATGATTGTGTCGGTGTGGTCACCTACAGATGTCCATGCTCCCTTAGGCAACTCCAGTTAAGTTCTGTTCCCAAGCTATAGGTGGGCAGAAGCGTTTCTTTGCCTTCTGTTGCCCCCTCTGTCGCGAATAGAAGCAGACCCCTCAGGGACGTCCATGCCACACTTGATGCCTGAGGCCCAACACCACAGGGCTGGGGATGGATAAGCTTGAGAGGCACAGTCGGATTACCTCAGCTATTACAACAAGGTACATAACCAAGGTTTCTCCACCTGAGGGTTGGGTAAGGCTGGGGGGCTCTCCAGGGTGGCTCTCTATGTAGTATGGAGTGCTATGCCCTTTAGTAAATGAGATCAGCAGTGTGAGGGGAAGAATGTCCCTAAATGGCAGATGGACTAGAGAATATATTCCAGTCCTTAAAGCACGCCATAATCAGGCACTGGCTGCAACAGCGTGGACTTTGTTATGGGCAATAAGAATTGCCCTCAGGCCTCAGCGGGCACCCACACACGTGCGGTATACATATATGCAGTATACATATACATTCATGCAGAAATGAAAATAATTTCAACAGCCACAAAGGTGGGGAAACCCACGATTCAGCATGTAGATGGGGGGCACAGTTATGATCCAATATAGTAAACTGACAATCTGGAGAACTCTGCATCTAAAATGCCATGGCACATATGAGACACGGGGCTAGTCGACAAGACAGGCTACTGCTTCATCGATGGCAGAGAGTCTCAGGAATATCAGGGACAGAAGACATCACAGGGAGGAAAGATATCATTGAGAGTCGGGCTTGAGGGGGTGGAGCCTGATGCCCATTTCACTGGGTTGGAGAAATCGCATTCATAGGAAAGGTGGGGACCGAGTCCCATAGTAGAACAAACATTGTCTTTACAAAGTAGGAGAGGCCTTGTTGCCCAAACGACTTATGTTGACAGGTAGATTGGGACCCTAAGGTACCAACAGCACTCAGGGGTGGAGGAAAGGAAAGGTGAATGGCAAGTGTATTTGTGTCTCTTGAAAGCCAATATGGCAAGATTTGTAGCAAGGCAGAGAGTCTGGGGGTGTGACAAGTGTCAAAGTTGGGGCTTGCAAGCCTTCAGATGCTTTAAAGCTATAAAAAACAAAACAAAACAAAACAAAACAAAAAAACCAAAGGGTGTGAGTGATTACCTCCTGCTGAGAAGAGGGAGCTCCTTGGAATGGGAGCCACAGCCACCACGCCTCTGAAGGAAGTACTGGCCACATTGCCCACAAGACCCCATATTGAACTGAAGATCTATTAGTCTCCTACTAACTTGGAGGATAGCTGGGCTTGGACAGGAACCAATGTGACTTGGTTTCTCGCAGCCCCTGGGGCATCAGAAGCAGTGCGTATTGCAGAATGGTGGAGAGGAAAAGGATAAAACCTATTGAAGACATGGGCAGTTGTGAACTCCCTCTCCAAAGACATCCTCTGGCCATTTCTCTCCTGCAAGGTGTGTCCTGGGAGTGGAGATGGTTCACCCAGCCTGAGACCTTTCCAACAACCCAGGATGGACGATAATGGAAAGGTGGTGGGGATGGTTCAAGGACTTAGCTCCAGTTTAGTGATAGACACAACAGGAGAGAGCACAGCCTGGACCAGGCCAGGCAAAATAGCAAGAGTAAAGCCTGCCTAGTCCCTCAAGGGTGTGGAAATGCACAGCAACTCTGACGCAGCATCTCAGGATAGAGGTAGGATGGACGGCTCGAAGAGCATCATTGTGGACTACAAACAGCTGAGGTAGCGAGTGCCTCCCATCCACAGCACTGAATCCTGCACTGCTGTGGTGTTTGTTTGTTTGTTTGTTGTTTTATTTTTTGAGGCAACAATAAAAACAGTAGGGTCTTTTCCTGGTGCATAAGGAGATCTCATCAAATAAAACCAACCTGCATGCTTTACACATCTAGAGAATTAGCTGAAGGCAGGATAGTACTCATGACAGAGCAAGAACAGGGATTCAGCCTAAACAGTGTGCCGGGGCTAGGCGCGGTAGTGAGATTCTTAGAAGGGCAATGCATGAATGATACCCTACAAAGAGACTGATAAAATGCTACGATCCTTCGCACAGGCGAGGATGTCAGCCAAGGGCTGTAAACACAAAAGGCACACACAGAAGCTGAAAAGGTAGTTAAATAAAATCCCAGGGCTTGGGGTGTGCCATCTCCCGATGAGCTGTCCACCAAGGAAACCCCCAAAAGAATAAAGTGACATGCTGTTGCTACTGTGACTTAACACCCCAGAACTACATACCAAAACTTTATTGCTGAAGAGGCTGTATATTCTGCATAAGGGACACAGAAATGGAGCGAGGCTGGAGGTGGAGGCTCTGCCTTGCTAGATGGCATTTGTAGTATCAGAGGGGCTATGGAGGCTGCTGGGGAGAATTGTTGCCAAGGGTCCTGCTCAGCTACATAGGCTGCGTGTCAATGCCATTGTACAGTGAGTGAGACAAAGGATAGGTTAGGCTTTGAAGAACAAAGATTAAAGCTCAAACGTGTGATGATATAGATAATCCAAAATAAAACAACACATAGAAAGAGAGACTGAGGAAAAATGAGCTGGGCCCTCATGAGCCAAGGGAGAATATCAGGCAGTCTAACCTAAGGGAAGCTGGGGTCTCACAAGTAAAAACAATTTGACTGAATAATTAACAGAAGTGCCCGCACTTGAGGAAAATCAAGATGGCGGAGGACCTCTCTACAAACTCTACAAGCCAACACTTAACGTTAGTGGTACAGACTTGGCATCTCAGAACTGGGGAGGCGGATGCAAGTAAGGCTGGCTGAACATTGTAAGTTCAAGGCCAGCCTAGCTCTCTCTCTATATATATATATATAGAAAGAGACTCTGTTTTATATAAGCCAAAAAGTCAACAACCCAAGCCAAGCAAACAAAACCAAAAATCCCAAAGCAAGCAAACAAAAAGCTATCAACCTGGAGTTCTATGTCCAGTTTGGGAAAAAAAAATTTTTTTCGGGATCTGCGGAGATGGCTTAGTAGGTAAAGTGCTTGCAGCAGAAGCATGGGACCTAAACTCAAATCCCCAGAATTCCCTTCTTGTCCTGCTGCAAAGATGGCAAGAGAAATCCGGAGGACGAGGCAGCTTCCTCAGCGAGGCGGGAATGGACGACAGCCTGTCATACAAAGGCATTCTGGAATCACTGAACATGTCTAGTGGAATGCTCACCTCAACCACTCTCAGTCGTAGGAAGGTGTTCTTAACATCCACCCCCAGCCCCTCGACCTATGACTTCTGTTTCTTCTGCCTACGTTTGCCATGCATTTTGGTGAAGGGGAGAGAATAATCAGAAGGCAGGCAGAGAAGACTGTGCCCGCTAGTCAGGTAACCTTTCAGACCCGGTTGCAACATTCTGGGAGACTGAGGACTTGGCTTTCTCCAGGGCTCATTCATTCTCTTTCCCTGCAAACTCCAGAACAACTCTAGGTGTTCTGAAGTATTGGACCATACTTACAGGAGGGTACAGGTATAGGTATACAAGTATACAGGTGCGCCTATAGTTTCGATGGTGATGGATCACATAGAGATGGTCCCATCCTACCTATCACATGGGACAGTGAAGCTATGGAGAAATTGGCTGCGTGAATATGGAATGAGAATCAAATCTTTATGTGCTTGATAGTCTCCTGGCTCTGCTGACAGGAGCCCCCAGAATAGATTGCAGTAGAACTCTCCCCAGTCCAGAATGCTGCTGGCTCCAGGGAGGAACAACTGGCTCACAGTCTCTATGCACACAATGTTTAGGGAGGCTTAAGTCCTGCTCGTCCCAGGGTTTTTGCAGGGCAGAGGCATGCAGAAAGCAGGAGCCAAGAGAAGGGAGCCTCCACCTTACAGACTGTCTCCCCTACCCTGGCTTTTTTTGCCCTGCTGCACATGAACACAGTCCTGACTCATTCTCTCCCGTGAGCCCAGACATTCTCAGCTCCGAGGTTTGGCTTCCTTCAACCAAGCAGCCCCAAGTTACTCTGCAAAGAATTCACCTTTGACAGTCTGTCCTTTTAATGAAGTACAGATAGCCCGCAAGCCCCATCCTTGATGCCCTCACCCAGGTCCTCTGGCCTCTCTGAATTTCCATTCCTCTGGTCACAGTGGGCTCAGCTTCTGCCCCATGCACCACCCTCTCTGGAGCTTCGTTCAGAGGTGCTTAAGACTACAGCCTCCACTCTTCTTCTAGGTCTTCTTCAAGGACTTCAGCCCTTCTGGATGCCTCTCACTAGAAGATCCCTTGTTCCTGTCTCACCCAGGAACATCCACTGTCACGCTGGACCGCTGGGACCCCAGGCCAGTGTGGGTATCAGCAGCAAAGCTTCAGAGATTTGCCATCCATCTCATAGCTGTAGGGTGGGGCAAGGCCAGCATTCCAATCAAGTGGCCTAGGAGTCGTATTCTACAAGACAAGGAATGTTTTCAGATGATCCTGAAGGGACAGTGGGCCCTCTCACACCTAGCCCATTGTGAAGAGTCTGCAATGCTGGGCGTGGGATGACCCAGAGCCACCTAAGTTTTTTATTATTGGCAGCATTATTCACCTTGATGAATGGAGATGGCCAATGAGAGACTCAGCATGACCTTTTAACTCTTCCTATCCGACACAGTTATAAAAGGACTTGCAGAGCAAGAGGCTCATGTCTCACCCTGAGACATGTGCCTGCCCACACGGGGACTCTTAGGTGGGTAGTGTAGGCCCCTAAAGTAGCCAAGGTCTCATTTTACAACTGAGCAAATCAAACCCTAGGAGGTTCTGTAATGGTTAGGTTAAATATATAATAGAATGCTCATGGAGGCAGGCAGAAATCTCATGGTATACCATCTGTGTCTACTTGAAAAGCCAGGCCCTTGAGGGCTCCCTGAGGTCAGAGGCTACTCCTTCTGTTCCCTTCTGTTCCCACTTGGTCCTCTCCAGGCAGCCATGGTTACCTGTGACAATGAGGGTGGCTGTGCTGACAGCTTGTCCCAGTGGGTTCTTGGCCACAGCCTTGTATTCGCCACTGTCCTTAAGGGACACGCTGGGGATGACGAGGGAGCACACACCCAGCAAGTCAGTACTGTACACCGCAGGGTTTCTGTCCAAGCTTTGGTCATTCTTGAACCAGGTGACATGGGGCTGGGGTGAGCCCTGCACGGCACATGTCATGCGGCACTCACAGCCCTGGGGCAGAAGGTGAGCCCGCAGACCCACCAGGAAGCGGGGCTTCTGGCTCAGGTCAGGTTCCTGGTATGTCGGAGACTTCACTGTGAACCTGTCTGTGGTGCATTCCCCGGGCAGAAGGAAGGATGGTTAAAAAGCGAAGAAGGCCCCACCAGGACCCAGGATTGCAGAGTGCATCGCAATGCTGAGCCTTTCCCCACAGCTCATCTGCACCACCTGACACTGTTTTTATCTTTTTCCTAAAATCTTGTTTGGATTTTTAAAAAATGGTCAAAAACTTTAAAAGTTATTGTATATAAATCAGAACATAAGTCTCACTCCCTGGAGATGACTGTAGCTGACATTTTGGTGTAGCACTTTCTAGATATTTTTGTATTTTATAGACATAAAATGACCCAGCCAGTATTGTAATCTTTCTTTTCTAGTGACCCCTTTAAAGATCTACACCTAGTTGATTTATAAAATATACTTTGTTTTAATAGAAATACTAACTTCTATTTTTAACTCATTGCTTGCTGTTCTTTTTGAGAATTCACCCAAAGGCCCCCAGACAGTCCAATACTCACAGCCTGACTCTTTCTGCCCATCGAAGTGGGGCCCAACCTGAATCCAGTGCAGTGGGCACCAGTTCAGGTGGGCACTGAGCAGGAGGTGGGAGGCCCACTACATGTCTGGCTAGACGGAAGGCCCCAACTCCATACACTTCACAGCCCAAAGCACAGAGGCAGACACTTAAGTCCCTCCCTCCCTTTAGGGGTCCCCTTACCTCTCTGCCTGGGGATACACCAGGGTTGGCTGGTGTCTGAAGGTTTGCTGACCCCCATCTCATTCTTGGCCAGCACCCGAAAGTGGTACTCATGGCCAGGGAGGACCCCTAGGAGGGTAAAGCGGTTGGTGCGGACATAGTCGGCCACCTCGTGCCAGGATCCGTGAGATGAGGACCGCATCAGCACTGTGTAATGCAAGGGGATGCCCTGAGCCTCATCAGGAGAGGGTTCCCATTGGACTGTCACTGTCCCAGGCACATTCTCCTGCAGGTAGATGGACCCTGGTGCCTGTGGGCATGCTGAGAGAGAGAGAGAGAGAGAGAGAGAGAGAGAGAGAGAGAGAGAGAGAGAGAGAGAGAGAGAGAGATCATGTTGCAGAGAACATGAAATTCTGCTAGTGTCTTCTCCTGGGGGTCTACAGAACACTGTTGTCAGGCAGGCGATGGGCCAGAGGGCTTACCAACTAAGTCTGGGTATACAATTATCTCTGCATGGTGAAAAATATCCCCCAAAGAATGCTCTTTTTTTTTCTTTTGAGGCAGGGTTTCACCCACATTAACCCAGGCTAGCCTTAACGCTGAGTTCTGCCTCAGTCTCCCATGTCTGGGATTATAGGTACCCACCACCACAGATGACTTCCAAAAAAATTACTTATTAATTCACCTTTTTAATAGATAAAATGACGGGACAGGGACAGAAGTTAGAGTTTTCATAAAAATCAAATCACAAATGCCTGCGGTTAGTCTCCCTGCATTTCTGAACATTCCAGGCTGGGGAACGAGAGTCATTCCGGGGAAGGGACAATCTTAACTTGCACCAGGGTCGTGGGCAGATTCTTCCCATGGTGTCCTTTAGTGACAAAATGCTGGGAGCCATTTTTGCTCTTGGACTCAAAACAAACAAACAAACAAACACCCCCACAGATTAGAAGTAAGGGTGTGGTATCTCCAAGTTCATAGGTCAGAACATCGGGGCTTTCAGGGACTCTCCTTCTATCTGGCCTCTGAGCCTTGAAGTGTATAGGCTCAACAGTGTGGTCACCTTGCACACTCAGCACAATGAGCTACGCCCAGGACAGGTGCAGCCTTCACACCCTGGTGAGAGCTCCCTGGCTGAGCGGCCTCACCTGCTACACTGATGAAGAAGCTGTGGGTAGCTTCCTTCCCCTGTAGGTTCCTCAGCATCACCGTGTATCGGCCACAGTCCGAGAGGCTAGCTGCAGGGATCAGAAGCTGCGTGAGGCCAGCCTTCACAGTGGTCACACTTCTTTTGGGCAAGGGCAAGCCATCCTTCAGCCAGGTCACCTCAGGCATTGGGGCAGCCTGAGAACCAAGGGCAAGCTCAAATTGAGAAGAGGAAGGTTTTTTGTTTGTTTGTTTGTTTTAAAGTGTCTGTTCGAATAAATTATGTAGTCAGTATATAGAATAATAGGCTTATTGATGACATTTTATTGCATATGTATCACTGAATCTTCCTGATATTCACTGCTATAGTCCTTCTGCTTTCATTGTACACAATTCTCTCTCACACACACTTGTGCACACAGGCACACACCTACACACACACACCTACACATGCACACACACACACACACACACACACACACACACACACACACATGCACTCGAGTGCACTCAAAAAAAAGCATGCTGATTTTTTTTTCTTTCTTCCCTTAAGGCCGTCACCCTCTTGCCCCTGTCCTTTGTGATTGTTTCCTCCCTGACCTTTGCTCTCCATGGAGGAAATTTTGTAAAAGGAAAAGTATATAAGCTGGGTCCAGTGTAGAAGGGCAAGAAGGACTATTCTAGGCAGGAAGAGATGTGCCTGAGCACATGGAGATCAGCGAGGAATAGGCTCTCAGGGAGGCAGCGATGTGTGGGGCTAGCTGGTAGGTATGGAAGGATGCTGGGATAGGAAGAGCAGCTTAGCCGGGAGGCTCAGTAAAACGGTTCTGGCCCTCAGCCTCACCCCCACGCAGACATCTAGACTTCCCTGAGCGAGGTGCTGCAGTTAGGACAGTGCAGCTGGTTCTGGATTTACATGAGTGTACTTGGTGGGAGTGAGAAGAAATTCACTGGGACGAGAGTATTCCTTCCCCCCAAGGCAAGCTAGGGGTGTCTGGGGAGTTCCTGCAATAGAGAGAGGCTGCAGGAAGCAGACTATGCATCTAGCCTGGAACTGTGGTGACGAGAGGAGAGGAGAGTGGCAGGCTTAGGAAAGGAGCTGCCAGGGCTGGTTAAGAGCAGGTGGCACAGGCCTTTAATCCCAGCACTTGGGAGGCAGAGGCAGGTGGATTTCTGAGTTTGAGGCTAGCCTGGTCTACAAAGTGAGTTCCAGGACAGCCAGGGCTACACAGAGAAACCCTGTCTCGAAAAACCAAAAAAAAAAAAAAAAAAAAAAAAAGAAAGAAAGAAAGAAAGAAAGAAAGAAAGAAAAATAGAGCACTGACTGCTCTTCTGAAGGTCCTGAGTTCAAATCCCAGCAACTACATGGTGGCTCACAACCACCCGTAATGAGATCTGACGCACTCTTCTGGTGCGTCTGAAGACAGTGACAAATAGCAGAGGTCCTGAGTTTGATTCCCAGCAACCACATGATGGCTTACAACCATATACTCATTTACATAAAAATAAATCTTTAAAAAAGATTTATCTGTATCTGAGTGTCAGGCCTATGATGTCCCACTGCCTACGGGACCCCCATCGTGTGCACCTGAGAATGCTAATAGTAAGTTGCCCATGGGGGGTGTCCCAAGGATTTAGGCATCAATGATTCGTGGAAAGCACAGAGCACAGCATCCAGGTTTCGACCACCACTTTCTCAGCCCTTTGGTCAGCTTAGTCTCTTTGGTAAGAGACTGAAGAACTCAGTGCCACGTGAGAGATGAGGAGTTAAATTAGGGAGCGGTGATGGCATCAGGCAGTCTGTGTTTTACTACCACACTAGTGACTCTACGTAGAGTTGTGTGGCATTGACATTGGCTGGGGACCATCCTGAGTCAGACCCTGATCATTCACTTGCACAAAAATATATTCTAAAAGCAAAAATGATCATCTACCCTGCTGGCTCCCTCAGTTCCCGGACTAAGATTGGGAGAGATGCAGCTCTAATTTGGAGGTGTAATATTTGAAGCGACCACTAGAGGGGTGTGTAACCCCCGTTCACTCAGAGAGCAGCATGAGGCCAAATGCCAGCTTGGCTTCAAAAACCATCTTCCTCCCTACCCACCTCACATTGGACCTTATTTCAGAGACAAGTCAAAGTCTATGACTAAGGTTAAAGAATAATAAGGAAGAAGGAACACTCCACGATTGTCTAGTTTCCTGGTTGCTCAGTGACATCCCCCCTCCCCATGCCTGCCACACACTGCTTCAGGTCTACTCACTTCGAAGGAGATAGGAACGCGAATACTGTCCCCAACCCTGACCATCAGTGTATCCTTTGTGCTGGAGTCCATGAGGAACCTGGGACAGACTAGAACACACAAGATGGCTTGTCACCTCCCTCCACAGTGAGCAGCTAGCTCACCTAGGATGCAGATCGAAGGCTGAATCAATGGCCTGACAGAGAGCACTTGGAAGGGTGTGTTGGGGGAGAAAGGCCATGAGACAGGAACAGTCTTGTGGGACCATCAAAGTTGCCACCTGGGAAGGGTGGGTGACATCTTTTAATGGGGTGACATCCACTGAAGATCAGAGCCAGGCCAAGAATCTAAGATTCTGGACTCAGGAGCTCTTGGCTTTTTATTGTCTCCTTATTGTCACATGACAACTAGAGAGGATTTGTATGGCTCGAAAAGACAAAGGATCTGCTTCTAGCGATTAAGGCCCAAAGGGAAACACAATCTGCCTTGCAGTAACAGGGAGCTGGGGTATGTGCTGTCTCAAACCAAGCAGTGCCCACTCCTCAGAGTCACTTGTTTTAAATCATGGTTCTGTGTCATAACAATGGGGAGACCCTGGGTGAAGCATCTCGGGCCTTTGTGGTCATCTCTGGAGCTGTAATGAGAACGCATTTCTAAAAGGGGTCCACTTAGCTCAGTGCTCCATGCCACCCCTCTGTTAAGAAGGCAACTGGTGACTGCATAGCAGTGCCTCTCAGGAAGGGTCTATAGGATTCATGGTGGGGAAAGGGGGTGACACTCACCAGTGGCGGGCATGGCATGAACCAATGTGTCTAGAGAAGTGGCCTGGCTCCGGCCCCCATCATTAACTGCTGTCACCCGCACAAAGTAGCCTTCTTGTGGCCGAAGCCCCTTGGCTGTGAAGGTGGTGCCTGGCACAGTGCCCACGTGGCACGGGCTCCACTGATGGCTGTCTGAACCACACAACTCCACAATATATCCCTGGGCTTCATCAGCATCCTGGGCATCCGGCACTATCCAGCTCATGGTGATGCTAGTGTTTGATGTGTCTGTAACCCGTAGATCCCGCACAGGCCCTGGGGGTCCTGGGCAAGCACCATGGAAGTTTCAGGAGTGTGGCATCTTCCTCTGAGGAGTCTTCCAACCAAGGAGTCTTGGGGTTTCTTTCACTTAGGGGTTTCTGCAGAACTGTGGGTACCTGGCTACCCCCTCAACTCACCCACCAACTTGCCAACCCCTAACTATCCCATAATCCTTGACAGTTGGTATTTCCAGTTGAGAACCGTTTGTGCTCCATTATGTCTGGGGGCTGGAATTTTATGTCTCTATGCTGAATTATAACTCTTAGTTGGGAACGACACCAGCACAGATTTCTTGTTCCTTGTCTGTTAAATGGGAACAACAGCAGCACTACCTACCCATGGGGACTGTGGAATAAGCAAAAGTCAAAAAGTGTGTGTGTGTGTGTGTGTGTGTGTGTGTGTGTGTGTGTGTGTGATTTGGATATTTCACTGCAGCACGATATTCTGGCTGTTAAGGCTAGCTGCATATTAAACATTCTGTCTGTGAGATACCAGCCCCAAAGGCACTAGGATTGGTAAGGGATTATTGGTATTTCTAAACGTGTGATCATTGGTATTTCTAAACATGTGATGATGTTTAAAATCACTGGTCTAGGGGAGTGCTTCTAACCTTGAATTTGTACTCAAATCACTGGGGACTTTATTGAAAACAAAGATCCCAACTCAAGGGTTCTGAGGTGCAGAATAAGATTTCCTTCCTTCCTTCCTTCCTTCCTTCCTTCCTTCCTTCCTTCCTTCCTTCCTTCCTTCCTTCCTTCCTTCCTTCCGTTCTCCTTCCTTTCTCTCTTCCTGCCTATATATCTATGTATCTATGTATGTGTCTATCTATCTATCTATCTATCTATCTATCTATCTATCTATCTATCTATCTATCTATCTATCTGAAATATGTGTGTCTCCTTCTGTTCAACTTCTTAATGCTGGGGTTGGATTGCAGATGTGCACCACTACACATGGCCTGAGATTCTACAGGAAGTTTCCCAAGTGATATTTCCAGGCTACAGATTTTGCACAGTAGTAAGGGTCTAGAAGGTAAGACCTACTGCTGTAGCTGCTGCAGACACTAAACATTCTGTTTCCTCCATCCCCATCACTGATGAGAGAGCCAGTGGTTGACAGTGAAGCAGAATAGGTTTGCTCTGTTTGCAATGCAAGGACACATGGGCTGGCTCCCCTCCCGTCTCCCTTGTAGAATATTCTGTTGTTACTGGAGTTATACACGCAGTCTGTCACACAGCTGATTCTACAAGTGCCTTGATTCTGCTGCCTTGATGGCTTGTCATCAGCAGGCTTATCTGAGGGGCTCAGAGTAACCCCTTCTAAACTCTGTGCTCTGGAGCAAAGCATTTAATAGGGGTTTTGTGAGAAGGGCACTCACTCTCTACTTGAATCGGGAGTTTGAATCAAAGTTAGGCAGGCAAGTGTCTTTCTTGTGGGGCATGGGCATACCAGAAGATGCTATCGTACCTATCTTTAATGACAAATCTTTAGTTTTTGCTGTTTCTGTTTTCTAGAGAATGATTCTTCACATCTCTGATACTGCTGAGACCTCAGATAGGCAAATACTGGGCTAGGCTCTGTTAACCAAAGACAGAGGCTGGGATGGAGGAACCTACCTCCACGTGCAATGCTGGCCCCTTTGCATATGATGAACAGTGTGAACTGGATGGAAAACTGAAGCTAAGCTTCCCTGCTGCCTATTCCCCAGGGATGAGACTCTCCACTAGTGAATGGGCAATGCCACTGGCCTAGCATGGCTAACACTGACCTTCCCTGAGGCCAAAGAGTGCCAGACATGATCTTGCAAAGTCTTCATTCCTCCTGCGTGGCCCCTGGACCCATCTGATTTCAATCTAGATCCTTTAGGACCCCAGTGGCCTTTCAACCTTGACTTCCAGCTCCTTAGAATATCTCCCTCCAGACTGCCCTTGACTTGTGAACTTGCATCCCACCGTTTCAAAGCTATCCCATGCACATCCCTCCCCAACTTCCTGGATCGGTGCCTTACTTACTCATGGGGTCTCTAGCAAAGACAGCATCCGATGGAGGCCCAGGATCTCCAGGGCCCGACAGAGTCATGGCCGTGACCCGGAACTCATACTGGCAACCCTGTCGCAGACCCACCACAGTGTACCTTCTTTCTGTGGAAGACCACATCCCGTATTAGTTTCCCATTGTGGGACCAGAAAACGGGGACAAATCTCAGCACCCCCATATTCAGGAGAAGATCAAACGTGGGGTCTAACACAGCCCTCCTGCATCGCACCAACCAGGTGTGACAGAGCTGCTTCCAAGGTGTTTTCATCCCCATCCCATCTGGTTTGCCTCAGCCTTGCCAGATGGTCATGATGGCACTTTGATGTCTCTGATTCATGCTGCCTCACAGAGTCATAATACTTAAATACTAAATGGTGACATTAGAGATGTGAGGATATGGTCCCCAAGTAGCCTTAACTCCTAAGTGGCATTGCCATTACCGGACTCCTGACAGTTTGTCCTGAGCCTGGTGTTGGGCTTCCAATACACACAGAGCACAGCCATGCATGGGGTTCTGGAGGCTGCTGTAGCACCTGCTTCAGCCTCAGTCTCATCCAGATTCTTTCTTATCTCTGGAAGCAGCTAACTCCTAGGATACTAATTAGAGAGTAGGGTCCCTTCTGTCTGTGTTATAATCAAGGAAACTGAGATCTACAGAGGAAGTGGGCTGCCCATGGTCAAAGCCTGAAGCGTGTGTGAGGGGGTAGGGAGGAGAGCTGGCTTCCAGCCTGACACTTCTATTCTAGGGGTCCTCTGCTGATAGACCTTGCTGGATGAATCTTTGGGGTTTGGGGGTGGGGTGTTTAGCAGCATCCTTGTCTTCTTCACACAAGATATCAAGAGCATGTATTCTCCACCCAGCTGTGACTATCACAAATAGCTCTAGACGTTGCCAAATGCCCCCACAATGGGGACAAAACCACATCAGCTGAACAGCATCTATGTTAAACTGATCCTCACTAGTGACACCAAGGGATGCTGTGGCCAGGAGGGGCTCTAAGGCAGCTTGGAATGGGGTCAGCGAGAAGCTGCCCTCAGACCAACTCACCAGACACAGGCTGCTCATTCACAGCCATCCAGGTGTTGCTCCCCTTCTTGCGCTTCTCGATCAGGTAGCCCAGGATGTGGTTACTGCCAGGGCCCTGTGGTGCCCCCCATGTGAGAGTGATGCTCTGACTGGAGGCTGACAGGATGGATGGGGCAGAAGGGGGCCCTGGGAGAGCTGAGGGCAGAGGGAGCCAGTCAGCAGAAGCTGAGACAAGCACCAGTTTGTGGGAGGTGGGGCTGTGGGGAGAGGGCACGGGGAATCTAGGGGCACAGTCACACTCTGCTGTCTCAAGCATTCCAGTGCTGACTCAGCGTTTCCTGCCACACTATATTTGCTGTTCTGGGACAGAGATGATAGAACAGAAAATGCTCTCCTGCCTTGGTTGGAGCCAGTTCTGAGATCCCTTAGCCTCACCTACTGATAGCTTGCTCCAGAACAAGGACACGTGATAGAGAATGATGTTGGCCAACATGCAGGTCCTGAGAGAAGGGGGCTGTGTGTCTCAGCCTCAAAGAACTGTAAAAGGCTACCAAATTCCCAAAAGAAGTCATAGTAAGATGTGTCTACTGTGCTCTACAAAGGCCTCAAGTCCCACCCCATTCCCATCCCCCAAGCATAGCTAGTGACCCTCAGGTTGTATTCTAGCCATAGTAGAGAGAGAGAGCAGAGGAGTTCTGTATCCAAATGTTATCTGTTCTCTCACCCTCAGGACCCATCAACACCTCCTCCGACTCCAGGGCATCTCCGGCTCCCACTGAGGTCACAGCCCGCACACGGAAGACATATTTCTTGCCCTGCTCCACGCTGGTGTCGGTGAAGCTGGTACTGTCTGGTGGGGGCTCGCCCACCTTCAGCCAAGTGCTCCTTCCAGCCTGTCGCCTCTCCACCACATAGTGTTGTATGACCTGCCCCCCATTGTCCCTCGGGGGTAGCCAGCGGAGGCAGATACCTGATCTGTGGCAATCCTGAACCTCCAGGGGTCCTTGTGGGGGCTGAGGCTTGTCTGAGGACCCGTGGAGAGAAACAGGAGGAGAGAGGAGTCAGAGAAGCCGGGAGGGGGCATGTTACTTAACCCCCATATCATCGGATAAGTCTGTAAAGGAGTGGACAGCCCAGAGATACACATGGTTCCTGACACAGCCAGAGGCTGAGGCAAGGCGGAGCTCCTGGGTAGGTTCCAAATGTCTCTTGGTGTCTTTGGTCTCTACTTCCCCAGTCCTGCCTTAGGAGATAGAATGGGACCTCCAGCCTGTACCTAGCCCTATTCAGTAGCCAGTATGTCCTTCTGCTTAGTGCTCTTGTATAGGCAACCTGACCTTGCTGGTACAGACTAGGGGCCACCATTCCACTAATCTTCCCCCGACTCTGCTGTGTTAGAGCTCACACAACAGTGTCCACCAGCCTGTACCTGGCCTTGGCCTATCTCTTCTTCCTAGGCAGTCTGGGGACAGGGAAAATGGGTCAGTAGGGGTGGCTTAGGATCTTAACTCTCATGCAAATAAAGACCAAGGCTAGCAGAGTCCATTCCCAGACTGATCCAGGTTCCCAGGGAGGTCCTGGGATCCCAGAACCCTGGGGCCCTGACTGGAGAACAGGCAGGGTCAGCACCTATAACTTGCAGGGTGAACTCAGCCTGCACACAGCCTCCCTCGCTCCTCAGCGTCACGCTGTACCGGCCACTGTCCTTCCTGCACACGCTGGGGAGGCACAGCCATGTGTAGCCATCTGCCAGAGCCAGTTGGATGCCCTTGTGGTCGCCGCCCACCACCTCGCTCCCATCTTTCCTCCAGGCAGCCTGAACAGGGAGGCGGCTCTGGAAAGGGATTTTCACAGTGACTGGCTTCCCAGCCTTGAACACCAGTGGCTCTCTCAGTGTCTCTGTCACATCTGGAGCAATGGTGGGGGGATCTGGAGATTTTAAAAAAAGAGTAAAAGAATCAGAGAGGACCACGTTCTGGGCCACTGGGGATCATGGGAAGAGCCTAGAGAAGGAACTCCCTACCCCACCTCATGAGGACTAGTAAAGGGAACGGGCTGGGTCTGCAGCAGGGAAGGCCAGGGTCAGACCTCAGCGAGAACTTCCTAGTAAGGAAGGAGATGGATAAGATGTTGGGTTGGGGGAGGCATGGGTTGGCTTCATGAACAATCTTCATAGACTGAGAAGATTGCAGACAAGCGAAGGATTCAAGGCTTCCACCGAGGAACATTTCACCTGGTGCTGGGCCTCACCCTGCACGGTCAGGCTGGCCTCGCTGTGCTGGCGGCCGGCTACAAAAGTGTATTTCCCAGCCTGGGTCCCCTCCACGTGGGTGAGAATCAGTCTGTGCGTGAGCCCATCTTGCTCAAAGATGACTCCATCTTGGGCAGTGAGCTGGAGGCAAAGATCACCATGGAGATGGCCACTCCCACCCTGTCCAGTTCAGCACTAATAACTGCCCTGTGGATTACATGGTTGTTATCACTTGCCACTATGCCTGTCCATGCTTCTCAGAGATCAGTGGCTGCTCAGAGAGACCAGTGAGCCCAGCTGGCCATCAACTCTCAAATCAGCCCTAGGAGATGAGCGCTGTTATCGAGCAACTCATCCAAGGTCACATAATTGCTAACAGAAGAGCAGGGATCAGGAGTCAGACTTCACTGACACTACCATGCTGTGCCACCTGGTGTGACCGCTTTGATGGGGCTCAGAGAAGCTGCTCAGAGAGACCAGTGAACCCAGCTGGTCAGGATGAGACCAATGGGCTTGTATAAAGCCTTGTAGGCTGAGTGGAACTCGTGAGAGAGGATGATGGGAGAGTGTCATTCACGATTCATAATGAGTTTATTCAAAACACACCACACACCCACTGTCTAAATGTCTCCCAAAGTAGAAACATCAGTAAAATAGTGAAATATAGTGAAAACTTCTATAAAGTCTCTTCGGTCTACTTCTCTGCTTTGCTATGGTCCCTGACCCCATTAGTTAGGCAAGAGGGGTTATGAGGTGTCAGTACCTTGACTCCATCCTTGAACCACGTGCCAGGTCCCAGGTCACTGGCAAGAGTACAGGAGAGTATGGCGGCTTCTCCCAGTTGTACCTCTGTATCAGTCAGACCCTGAGAGAAGTGGTCCATGGAGCCTAGAGAAGATACAAAGGAAGTCCCCAAAGCCCAGCTTTGGCCTGTGTTGAATTCTGGGGAGCCTCTATGGTCCTGCCCACAGGGCTCAGTCAGACGCAATGCTGGGCCTCTCATTTCCCTAGGCTGGTACAGAGATGAGGGTGTAAGGGAGATAGATATAAAGCACCCCCATATATACCCCCGAGTCCCACAGAGAGGCATTTGGAGTCACAGAGGCAAGCTAATACTCTCGGACCTTGGACATGGAGTTTCAAGAGCTAATACCAAGCAGACCTTTGAGTTTCACATAGCTTGGATCCCTTCTGCACAGGGAGAGGAAAGGAGCGGAGGCTCCCTGAGTTTGCAAGGGATTCTGGGAAATAGAGACACTGGTAGTGATGAGTTCCTGTGCTGAAGGTAGAACTGGCAAGTAGGCACCCCAGTGTCCAAGGACTCTACCCTCTGGCTCCACCCTATAAGAGCCACCAGCTGGGAGTACCTACCTCGGGCCTCCGAAGAAGAGCGGCCAGTGCCAGGCTGGTATCTGGATCTGGGGCTCTGGGTAGCATCTTGTGCCTGGCCACAGACATCTGACCTGCCCTCTTGGGTATCTCTCCTGCTGCCAAGATGCCTGTGGGGGCCTCGCCTCCTGTCTTCACTCCAAGGTTCTCTCAGAGACCCTCTATCCTCACTGCCAGCCCAAGGCTCCAGACCTCGGGCCCCCTCTGGGGTTGCTCTCTTTGCTGATCCAACTTCAGTCCCAGACTGCACCTGATGCCTGCTTCCACAGGGACCAGGCTTCCGGCCTGACCAGCCAGGGTCTTTCCCTCCCTGATTTTCAAACTTGGCTGAGGCCCTGGATCTTTGGACCTTGCCAAGCTCAGCCTCCCAGGACCCCGACTCCTGGAAGGATTCTTTTCCTTCTCCCTGTCCTGTTCCTTGTTGAGAACCTGGCTCCTGGATTCCTTCTGATACACTTTTGAAGTCCCTTCTGCCAAATGGACTATATAATTCATTCTGGGGTTCCTGGGGCTTTGATGTGACACCATCTCCGTAGATAGTGGAATCTCTTCTACCTGGAACACTTGAGCTCCCTGTAAATCCAGCCCTGCCCCCTACAAACTCTGAGACTCTGCTCTCCAAGGAGCGTGGTCCTTGACACTCTCCAGCAGCCCCTTGGCCAGTTTCACAGCCCCTGCCCTTGAAGGCTCCTTGTCCCATATGGGTTTCTCTGAAAATGGCATCAGTATCCTGCAGTGAGCTAGAAGCCCCGGAGCTGCATTGAACCCGGTCTTCCCAGTCTGCAGCCCGAGTGTGGCTTGTGGCTCGCCCACTGCCAGGTTCTGACATTACCTTGGTCTCCCTTCCAGGTGTAGAACTTCTGTCTACCTCCTGCCCTACCCCTGACAAGCTTCCAGAACTTGTTCCCCTCCTCCTGCCATTGAGTAATGAGCCTCCACATCCCTGAAGTGTCCCTCCCTGCTGGTCAGCAACTCTACGTCTTTCTGTTGTCCCCAAGCCTGATTTATTAAAGTCAAAGTCATTTTCTGGCTCCGGAGCAGCTAGCCCTGAACCACTCCCATCCTCCACTGTCCCCCTACTATCAAGAAGCCGAGATGTCCCTATAGCTCCTGCTTGGTCTACAGATCTGATCTCCTCACTCGGCGTCCCTCTGTCCCTGAGAGACCCTTGGAACCCAGAATCATTTTTCCATTCTCTGATACCTGGTTTCCCCACAGAGCCAACAGCCCCCAAGGCGTCAGGGATTCCCAAGGACACACAGCCCCCAAGACTGTTCTTGGTACCCTGCCCCCCTGAAAAGATATGTGGCCTATCTGGTGTCCCCAGCTTCTCTGTGCCCATAACACTTTCCCCGTGTGCTATGGCACCTGTAATATCCAGCATTCCAGCTAACCCAGAGCCCACCTCAGGCCCTGTTGCATCTCTAAACCCCATTACTCTGACTTTCTCCCCATTATCTTTGGAGCCAATCTCTGCTGCTCCCTCATAAACTGACCCAAGACCCTCAGACTCATGTTCTTTGGGTACAACCAGTGACCCTGGTCCTCCTAGCCTCCCTGAACCATCTGCAAGGCGCATTTTCCTCTCTGACCCCATCTCCCCAGGACCCACTGAGCTTCCCCTATAACCAACCCCATTCTTGGACTCCATTCTTCCTGTTTCTCCCAAGCCATCCCTTATACCTGCCTTATTCCATGACAAAATGTCTCCCGAATGTTCTAAACCGCCTGCCTCATTCCTTGATGAAATAAGTTCAGAATGTCCTAAATCATTCTTATAGCCTGTCAGGCCCCCTAATGCCCTGACCCCATGACTCTCAATGTTGTTCTTATAACCTGCTTTACTCTCTGACCCCGTACTTCCAGAACACCCAAGTTCATTCCTATAATCTACCTTAGACCCTGAACCCACGGCCCCAGGGCCCCAAGTTCCACTTTTATAACTTGCCTCACTTGCTGGTCCCATTCCTCTGAGGCCCGAAGAGCTACCTCTAAATGCCACCTCACCATCTGGTCCTGTTCTTTTAGGCCCAAGACCCTTTGATTCTTCTCCATAAGCTGTTTTGTCGCCAGCACTCCAAGGCTCTGGAATTCCAGACCCATCTCTATAACTGAATGCATTGCCAGACACTTGAGCCCAGTGGCCCTCTGAACTGGCCTCATGAGGAGATGGTGCCCTGGGGTGCCTGGCTTTGTCCCAATTCTCAGTTCCAACTGTAGAGGTCCTGGCACCAAGAAAACTGATCCTTTCTCCATCTCCTTCCTTGTCCCTTCTCCCCAGAGACCTTGGTCCCATGGATAATGGAACCCCAGTGCCGTTGCCAAAGTCTCCTTCCCTAAAGGCCCCCAGGACTCGGAAGTCCTCATAATCTCCAGTGTGACCCCAAGAACTCAACCCTCCGGAGTGCCCTGGTTCTGCTTCTGTGTATCCCTCTCCATCCTTGCCTGCTGTTCCAGAGTCTTTCCTACCATGTCCACCCACAGATCCCACTGTCTCAGAACTCCCTAAGCCACGGTCACAGTGGTGCCCTCCAACATGGCCTGTCTGACCATGGCCTTGAAATACATCCCTCTGCTGAGCTTCACTAGAAGGCATTCCATGAAGGCCAGCCGAGCCATTTCTGAAGCTGGCCTCTCTTCCAGATACCTTTCCTGCAGGACTACACTGACCTTTGCTTCCAGACCACAATCCCCCAGGGACCCCTGAGTCATGACTGTAAGTACTCCACTTCCCAGACTCTGTCTCCGCAGGTGCCCCACAGGTGGCCTTGCAACCAATATCAGGGCCAGATCCTGTTCCTTCCTGCATCCTGGATCCATCACGACAAGTGGCTCCATTCCTAGAAGCCATCCCTTCAGAATACTCCCATTCCTCCTCATTCCTAGACTCTGCCCACTCTGGACCTCCTAAGCCCATCCCACCTCTGGACCCTTTTCCTTGGGACCTCCCTGACCCATTCCAGAACTCTTCTTCAGATCCCACTGCCTCTGGGTCTCTTAATCCTTCCATGTGTCCCAGTGTTCTGCTAGAACCCTGGACACCCAGGCCTGGGGATGTAACTAGCCCGTGGTTTCTGGCATCTATCCTCTGACTAGACATCTTCAGGGCAGCTACTTGGGAACTGCCCACGCTTCCTTCCTTCCCACCAGACCCCAGCACTCCAGACCCACAGTGGCCTCCCATCTCTCTGATATTGGACCACGTGCTATCCTGAGGACCTATGTTTCCATACTCTGCTCCACCTGGCTTCCCTGCTTCCCTCTGTCCCACTGTCCAGCTCTGAGGAAATTGGAGGCTTCTGGAACCTTCCTCCGTTCTGCCCAAGGCTCCAGCTGAGCCTTGACCATTCCTTCCCTGAATCTCTTGTAAGCTACCTTTCTTACTCCTGAGATCTTCTGGGCCGTCAGGGCTGGGTTTGTAGACCCTCCCCACAATCCCATGACCACCTGTGCTCTGGAAAGAGCCCTCAGCTTTGGCCTCAGGACTCGTGCACCCCAGAAGTTTCCTGTCTCCAGATAGTGATGATTTCTGGGTGTCATTGCCCGCAGATGTCTGTCCTGGATATCCCCCTTCTCCCCAGTACACCCCAGCTTCTCCATGGCCAGCATCTCCACCTGGCCAGCACTCAGGGCCCATGCCTGCCTTGGAGCTGTGAGCTCCCCCTCTAGGAAACTCAGCGACAAAAGGACTTCCGGCCCCATTGCCTCCTGGAGCTTCCCCAAGGCGGGTTCTGTTACCTGACCCTGCTGCTGTTCCCCTCTCCTTTCTCAGGTTACCCCTACCTTCCCCTTCCGT
Source organism: Mus caroli (assembly GCF_978045245.1). Lineage (NCBI taxonomy): Eukaryota > Metazoa > Chordata > Mammalia > Rodentia > Muridae > Mus > Mus caroli. The sequence goes on from NW_028227256.1 coordinate 132,567,279, forward strand.
CACATCCAGACAATCGCCCCACATTTCTGTCCCCTTCTTTTTCAGCTGAAGCCCCTCAGCATCAGACTGGGATCCCCACGGCACCCTCTGCCCTGCCCCTGCTCCCAGCTGAGGGTCGCAGCGTTGTCCCTGGCCATATCTGTCCAGTTCACTGCCATGGCCCTCACTGTGTTCCTGTCCTTCTCCTCTGCTCTCAAGCCTTCCATCCCGAGGGTGGCTGGAGCCAGCACTCTGGCCTCCTGCTGTCTCCCATCTGCCATTCTCACTGTCAACTCTACCAGGCCATTGTTGTCCTCTCTCCAGGAAGCCCAAATCTGATTCTGTATCCTCTCCCTGAAGATGAGACCTTCTGGGGAGGCTTCTACCACAGTCTCCCTCTCTTTGTGGCTGACTATCCCCTAGAAGAGTGACCCTGAGTTGTCCTCCTTCCAGAAAGCTCTTTTTGTCCTGCCCAGGTCCCCAAGTAGAATTAACTATGTCTTCATCCACCACCAAGGGATAGCCATGTTTGCCAAAGGCACCCCTGTCTGGGCCTGCTGTGAGCTGTGCCCCACTAATCTCTTTGAGGGAACCCTGCTCTCTGGATTGCCCTCCCTTGATGCTGATGCCTCCAGCGTCTTCTGCTTCGGAGGCCAGAGCTTCTGGAGTCTGCAGCCGGTGGTCAGTATCTGTGGTCTGAGGGCCTTTATCCTTCCCACCTTCCGTGAGGTGTTAATTACACAGAGGTCATTAGCCCATAGAGAGACAAGAGAAAAGACCCTGTTAAATGAGGGCAAGGCTCCTGTCTGACATGGTTGTTTTGCCTAGCCCTCACCCTCCCCAGTGGAGAAGTTGCCCATTAGAGGAAACAAACAAAACAAAACAAACAAAAAACAAAAAACCAAGGATGTTTCAGCACATTTAGTAGGTGCATCCATCACCTCCTCCCCCAGGCCTGTATCTACAAGCCACCCCATCCTGCCACGTGTGTCATGGGGTTTTGGCACACAAGCTTCTGTGTCAGAGTTGTTAACTTATCAAGCTGCTGTGGGTTTTGGAAGACCCATTTGTCCTACTGTCTGCCTTGCTTCTGCCCAATTCAGTTTCTGGGGATCATATTGCCCCCAGATGCCAATGCTTGCGAGGATTGGAGTGTTTCCTGGCCCACCCAGGGGCTTCTCATCCACATTAATCATGCGCCACGGGCATAAGCTCTATCCCAAGTCCTGGGTCTCAGGCTCCTGAGTGACCCTAAGAGGTTTAATGGAGTACACACAGCTGGGTTTGGCAGGCCATGATGAGGCTGGGTTGTACTCAATCAAGAATAGATCTAAGGAGCCTTCCTCATTCTCTCTGAGTGAGAGAAGTATCCAGAAGTAGATGACAAAGGGAAGGAAGCCCTCCTGTTTGCACTCTGAGACCTGAGACCTTGTCATAGGAAAGGCAGGGGAATTCAGAAGTGTGTCCACTCACCTTCAACCACCAGCCAGGCACTGGAGGCATGGAGTCCAGTGTTCAGCGAGTAGAGGCCCATGTCTGAGCTACTGGCCCCCTTCACAACCAGCCGGTGGGTTAGCCCATCAGGGGACACAAATACTTCATATTTGTCACTGAGCCGCAGTGGTCGGTGCTGGAAATGCCAGGTCGCATTGGGACAGGGATTGGAGAGAGTACATTCAAAGACTGCATTACCCTGTTCCTCACAGTGGGTCTCTGCCAATGGGACCACCACTCTGGGGGGGATGGCTGCCATAGAAACAGGAAAGAGGAGGTGTATCAGCTTTGTAGTGTGACTCGGGGACTGTCTAAGCACTGGAGTTAGGAATTAAGAAATCTAGTCCAGAGCAGTTTGTCACAATCTTCCTGTCACCTTGGATAGGTCGTCTCCTTACCCAGTTTCTATAGCCACCACCAGGTTCTTACTGAAAGCATTGGTACCCTCACACACACACATAAAATGTAGGGTTGTAATCATATTGTGATCTCCGAGAAAACTTAAATTCTCTTTTTACAAACAAGGAGATGGAGGCTTAAGAAATTAAAAGATCTATGTGTAGCTGTGTATATAAATTGATAATCCCAGCTTCTGGGGAGGTCAAGGAGGGAGAGTCACAAGTTCAAGGCCAGCTTGTAGCACAGTGGGTTTGCGACCAGCCTGGACAGTTTTAGAGAGAGCATTTCTCAAAATAAAATAAAGAACTGGGGGACCGGTATTTGCCTAGAATGAGCTAGGCCTTAGGTATAAAAAAACCAACAATGACTTGTCTCATTCTGGCAGCTAAGAGGTGTCCCACTCCCAAGGCCATGATCCACTGCCCTTGTCACATTGTTTCTGGGCTTTCAAAGCCCATCCTAGTACCCTAGGCCTGCTGGGTGACCTTTCCCTTCCTGTTCTTCAGGCTTGGTTCAACCTTGTTCTTTATGATCGTTCTTCCTCTAGGTCTCTCCTTGTCCTCCTAAGAGGCCCCTGGTCAGGTGCTCTATAGCTGGTGTAGACACAGGAGCCTGTGGATACAGGACAGAGTTCATAGAGGGGCACAAGGAGGGGAAGGAACACAAGAAGCAGGACTAGAAGAAGCCTGGGCTGCATGGGCCTGTCTGGCCCAGGTGGAAATTCTTGCTTGGGAATTGTGGGAAAGATGGACATTTATCAGAAGGGGTGATGTTGTAGCAAAAGGGTCTGGGTCTGATCTGAAATAATTGCCACAGAAGGCCTGTGGGCAGAGGCATGTCATATATGACTGTGTCCCTCAATCACTCTGTAGAGCCCAGCTGGGTACCAACAGGAGGATCTGGGTGTACCCCTCTTCCTAGTTGTCTTTTGCAGTGCAGCCTGTGGCATGTATCCCACTCCATAACACAGCATGGACCCCCTCTCCCCTATGCAGACCTCTGGGATGAAGAATACTCACTGCTGGACTCTAACTCTGTGGAGAAGACCACAGCATCCTCTACCATGACCTGGTAAAGGCCAGCATCCTCAGGCCGCAGGTCCTGGATCTGGAAGTGGTAGCGCTTTCCCAGCCGTCTCAGACAGTGCTTGGTCTGGTTATCAACACCGTAGGGGATCATCTCACCATCCTGAAGCCAGGAAAGGATGGTTCAGGGCCTCAGTGGGTCCAAAGAGCCTCCTATCCTAGCTTCAATCTGGTTACTGGCCCAGGTCAAAGACAACATGATCCTAGAACCATAAATGATGTGGGGTTGTAGAACCAGGGCAGAGAGCAGTGCGTGGATGTGGAGGGATGGGTCATGAGGTAGGTGGAAATATATGTTCTAAGGATGTCCAGTCACTTCCCATGAGTGGAAAACTATGCCCTGTATGCAGAGACAGCTGAGATTGCTGATACAAGTTGTGCTTGGAAGAGAGTTGTTACACAGATCTGTGTTAACGTTAGCAGGAGAGGTCATGCTATGAGCTCATTCAATCACCCAGGAAAACGTTCAGAGAATGTCTCCAGGGATGCACAAAATGTAGTCATTTATACATACACTCATCCTTGCTAAGCCATCTATAGATTTGTTACTTGCCAAGAATTGACAATCGCTAACACTTATCAGCTGCCCACTGTGTGCCAGACACTATTTCAGATACTTGAGATATTACGATAAACAAGGATTCCTGATCCAAGGAAGCTAAAACCCCATAGGAGAGAAAGTAAAATAATAAGCAGCATAAGTAATTAATTTGTTTATAGAAAAATAAAACTAAGAATAACAAAGCGGAATAAGGGGGCGATGGGCTCAGAAGCACCAGGGTGAGGCAGGGAGCTCAGCAGAAGCACTTGGGTGAGATGAGAGAATTAACCACATGGCTGTTAACACGCTAGGCACATGAGCAGCTATAGAGAACAGGCATAAGGCCAAGGAGCAAGACCAGGGCAGCAAGGAAGAAGAGAGACGGGTGGGAGGAGCCAGGTCCCAAGTTCAGACAAGCATGCAGTGTCATTTGGGCATTGCACTATTCTATGAGGTAGCTCTTCTGATCCTTTATTTCAAAAATTAGGAAGCTGAGGCTCGGGTCTGATGTCGAGCTTAAGGCGGTGGAGACAGGGTGAGTTCGGCTGCAGAAGGGATGCATATTTGCAGCCCCCAATCCCACATACCCATCCTGACTGCACATGGTTGGCATATACTCAGAACTCTGTCCCTACCCTATTCTGGCATTAGAGTCTATATAGAGTGACAGATCTGCCTCAAATGCTTACCACCTGGGTGTTCTAGATGATTCCACGGGACCCACCACTTCCCTCCCAAGACCCACAGCCCCTGTCAGGGCCTCGAGCCTTACCTTGTACAAGTAAATCTTGCTCTCGAGGTTCTTGAGATCCAGCTCCAGGTCAAACGTAGCGACCCCTTCCTTGGTGACCTTGATGTGTCTCAAGTTGGCAATGGCACTGACATACTACAGGGCAGACAAACCCGTTAGAAGAGAGCAGGATCTGGTCTCAGCCCTGGCCTACAATGTCCCTGAAGAGCAGGAGTTTATGGAGGTCTCAAGTGAGGATACTTAAACCCTCAAGGAGGAAAATTCAATGAAGGTGAGGGAGGAAACCAAGAGAGAGCTCTGGGTGTCCATTCATTTGTTCCTCCTGCTGATAAGCATTAGGAGGACATCACTAGACAAAACTGTGTGCTAAGGTGGGCTGGAGAGATGGCTCAGCAGTTAAGAACACTGTCTTCTTCCAGAGGTCCTGAGTTCAATTCCCAGCAATCACATGGTGGTTCATAACCGTCTATAATAAGATCTGGTGTCCTCTTCTGGTACGTCTGAAGACAGTTACAGAGTCTTAGCTACTCATATACATAAAATAAATAAATAATTCTTACAAACTAAATTGTTTGCTAGGCCCTGTGTTGATGCAGGTAAGAACGGTTGAAAGAAATGCTAAGGCTCTTGATTAAAAAAAAAGCTACTTCCAGAATAATAAAAACTAGTTGCTTTTCAACTCTAGAAGGAAAAAAATAGACTTATGTCAAGTTAGACACAAGAAGGAACTTCCTATGTAGGTTATAAGATGCTGGATCAGAGTACTAGAAATAAAGTCCCACATCTGGCAATGATAACAAGGATGACAAGGATGACAGGGGACAATCATTAGGCCCTTACTGTGTGTTAGGAGCTGGGCTTGTTGCTGTAAACACATCCTCTTACTTATTCTCTCAGCCCTACAAGTCAGATTGTGCTAGAGCCCTTGTTTTACATGTGAGGAAATCAAGACCCGGAAGCCCTATCTTTTCTAAAGTTCAGAGTTCAATAAGCATCAGACCAAGGTATCAAAACCCAGAGCAAGCTTAGAAGGCTGGATCCTTAGCAGGACCTCTTGGTGGGGCTCAATGGAGGTAGACTGTCTACTGTATTGGGTTCTCCAGAGCCAGCTCCAAGTGTGAGGTTCTTCCAGACCTTGTGCTCCAGGTAGGGGTTTGGGGCAGGGCCAGAATACCTGGGCCATTCTGTCCTCCTGTTCCTTCTTCATCTCCTGCAACTTGCGCAGCATGCCCCGGAAGTCAACGATACCATACTGCATACAGATCTTCTCGTAGTCCTTACGGTCTGCAGTCACCAACAGCTGCCACACCTGCTCAGACTCCATCTTTTTTTCAGGGGTTGGGGGTGGGGCCCTGAGGATCAAGGCAAGTGGGTCAGAGGCCAGGAGGTCAGAAGTGTCCAGGTATTGACCCGCTGATCCTGGCAATCGGAGTGGTGTGGGGAATCTTCACTCTGAGTACTTCAAGGGCAGGCACAGAGGCTGAAATCTCTGGCATGGACCACTACCTCAAGTGGAAGAAGAGAGTGGATGAGGCAAGCCTTACCCTGTGGCATCAGCTTGTAGGAGACTTTGGGCTCCTAAAAATTGGTGGTGTTGATTTCTGGGTAAGAGGTCTTTGAGTAGAAGTGAAGTTAAAATTGAATTGTTTGGTTGCTTTAAACCATATATATTTTTTAAATTACTGCTCAAGTGGGCCCTTCCATTTTTGGGCGGTGGGGAAGAAGACTAACTCAAGGCTACAGAGATTTAAAGTGGCCAGATCCAGGATATGCAGTTCTGTGCTCTTCTGCCCTCCTGTCCACTGATGGCAGTCTAGCTCCTTTCTTATATCAGAAGTGGAGAGTGAGTGAGCCCAGCTTCCTTATGGAAGGAGTTGAGGTGGGAACCATATGAGCTTCCAAAACAGTCCCAGACCCACCTTTTTTTCAGCATCTTCCGAAAGTCCATGAGCTCCTTCCTGAGGTCTAGAAAATAAAGAATAAGTCTTGAATCCTAGGTGGGCTGTCTAGGATCCAAAGAAAGGCTATGTGTCAGGGGTGATAATCCATGTTTTCATTTTTTATTTTCTGGTAATGCCCACAAGTGTATGCATGTGTGTGTGGCTATATCAGATGGGGAGCAACATGCAAAGGTCCCCAGAGGGGTGTTCCAGCCACTCTACCTACCCTCCTGAGGTTCCTTTTGCCTTTTTCGGTTCTTCCGAAAACCCACTGGACCATCCAAGGAAGAGAGGAGAGAGGTGGTGCGGACAGACAGGGAAAGAAGCAAGACACTTGGATGGTCTTCCTGGGAAAAGAACCCAGCCCCAGAGCCCTGCCCACCCACTGATTCTAAGGCACATTACAGCAAAAGGAAGAGATGAGGGTGGGGACTTCCATGAGCTTTGACACCTCAAAGCTTCACCGTGAGCATCATTTCATGAGGGGGAGACTCACTCACGTGGCTACAGGGAATAATTGACAGGAATAAAGGAAGCAACCACAGCAAACTCAGGGCATCCAAAGAGCATCTGAGAGCTGCCAGCACAGAGGATGGGACCCAAACTGCCAAATACATCAGATTCTGTTCTTTTCACTGTTCCCACAGACATTCATAATCATCTTCTTCGTCATCTGCTTCCAGTGGAGGGTCTAGGGGCACCCAGTACACAATCTCCCCTTGCGCCACAGCTATCATGTGACAGAGTTCTAGCCAATGACATGTTAGCAAAAAGCTCCCAGTTTTTGAGTCTTAAGCTTTTGCTGTTTATGAGAGAGGCAGGTGTACTTGGGCCTTCCCTTTCCCTCTCTTCTTGCTTGAGTGTGGAATAAGTTTGGATCTTCAGTGATCAGTCAGCCTGCTAAGGATGGCAGAGCAGCGAGACAAGAACTTGATCGCCTATGAGAGCCCAGAGCTGTTATTGAACCCTGGACTCCAATCTCAGAATTTCTTACTATGAAATAATTTTAGTATCGTTATTTCTTGGACTTCTTTTACGATTTTTTGAATTCTTAAAGACAAGACGAATGTCAACGTACTTGAGAGACTAGGCTTGCTTTCTCTAGAGGTATCAACCTTTCCATTATCACAACTCAAAACTTTAAGAATCTTCAAGCACCATGCAAACCAAACCAAGCATGTCTGAGATAGGATTTAGTCTTTGTGTTACTGGTCAGAGGGGTCTGATATAGACCTACACAAAATAGCTCTTCTAGAGTGGGAAAACTGAGATCCAGGTGGGAAAAGAAACTAACTTTGTAGAAGATGCAGGACTAGGAACCAACATCTGGATCCTGGCCCCATTCAGAGCATCTGCCACAGGGTGTGGCTGAAGGTGTGCCTTTTAGGCACATGTAAGCTGAGGGCCACTGGGTGGAGCCAAAGCTCCTGCAGGAGATGGGGGAACCATAGCAACAGCCTCTGGGTCCTCCCTCTTCTCCTGCCACCCTGTGGCTCCTCTGAGAGTGTTCTCTGGAGAAAGCTGGTGCTGATGGGACAAACTCACCTTCAATGACCGTAAGCCTCACTGAGCACGTGGCTTCTCCATAGGCATTCTGTGCAGTGCAGCGGTACAGATCTGAATCCTCTCCAGTCAGCTTGTTGATCTGTGGAGAGGCCGAGGGCAGGGGAAGGGAGCTAGCACTTACTGCACGTACTCCATGTGCTACACACCATTGTGTGTTAGAAGTACGAGGATGCACAAACATGGCTTTTTCCCCTTTGACTCTCAGTCTTTATCAAGAAATACAGACATCAAAACAAACTCTGGATTCTGACAGAGGACAGATGTTCTTGCCATCAAGGCAATATGGGCTGTACAAAGAGCTTACCCTGGGGGGAATCAAGTGAATCCGGCACTGAAGAGGATCTCTGCCATGTATTATTAGCTATGGGACCTTGGGCAAGTCCTCTGTTCTCTGTGGATTTTGATTTCTTTGTCACTTATAAAATGGGGATAAGGATATCTTACAAAGTAGAAAGTGGTCAGGATTAACTCATGTCCTCTGGCATGAATGATTAGTTCAGGGCCCGACACTTGTCAGTGTTCCACGGTTATTGTCTAGAATAGTACTAATATTAACCCACAATTGCTTAAGGGTGCAGATGCTATTTGACTGGTGGTAAGGTGCATTCCAGAACACCTCCTTTAAGCTGAAGATATTACCAATTGAAAATGCATTTAGTACAGCTAGCCTACTAAATTTTGCCCTAGCCTTGCCTACTTTAATATGAGATAGCACATCCCAGAGCTTGCAGTTGGGCAAGATGGCTAAGTCCATTTTATAAAGGAGAGTTAAATACCTCATGTAAGCCAGTAAACACAACATGCTACAGAATACAGTTATCCTCTGACTGATGGAGGCTGCGGGTAGCTGCCATTGCTCAGAGTGGCTCACACATACATATTTCTAACCCATGGAAAGATCAAACTGAAAATCTGAAAACTCGATGTGTAGTTTCTATTCAGTGCACATGGCTTTTCCACCAACACAAGATCAAAAATTACAAGTGGGACCATGGTAAGTCAAGAGCTGTCTGTACTCAGTTTAAGGTGACACACTGACTAGTGAGCCTCAACCTTTCTAGTGCTATGACCCTTTAATCTCTACCCTCATGTTGTGGTGACCCCCAATCACAACATTTTTTGTTGCTTCTTTATAGCTGTAATTTTTCTACTGATATGGATTATAATGTAATGATATGCTGTGCAGAATATCTGATATGTGACCTCTGTGAGAGGGTTGGTTGACCCTCAAAGGGGTCACACTCACAGGTTTAGAACCACTGACTAGACCCTTTCCATGGACTTTTAATCTTTATAATTCTTTAACATGTGTACTATAATTATGCTATCCCATAGGTGAAGAAATTGAGACAGTAAGAGGCAAGTAACCAGCTTTCCAAAGCCAAAGCTGTAGGCCTGGGACTGTGGTCCAGTATGGTCCAGGTGGTCTCCTGATTGTTAGAGAGATGACAACAAATCCATCTGGGTTCTCCTGGCTCAGGAGACCTTGAACTACGGGTTGAAGATGAATAGTCCCAACTGTGGGAATATCTCTCCTTCACCAGAGGACCAGAGCCATTAAGAATTTTAGGGACTGGGAAGAGAGCCATGAACCATGGGTAGAAACAGCTGCAGGGCTCACCTGAAGCACGTGCTCCTCTCTCCCGGGAGCAGAGGAAATCTGGTACTTGCTGGAGTTGCTGAGGTCTCCTTTGGTGCTCTGCCAGTGCACATCAGGTCTGGGCTCCCCACAGACCACCGCCCGAAAGATGGCATTTTTCCCTGTGGCAGGGAAGAGGCAACGTGGGGGTAGAGAGGTAACATGTTATTTGGATTTAACCTTACATCACCTTGCCTGCTGTAGGCATCCCAGCTCTCTATTCCAAAAGAAGTTCCTGACTTTGATCCCCTTACTCGTGATTCATAACGCCAGATGGAAACCATAGTTTCCAGGTACCCAGGAGCAGTTGCTGGCCTGACTTCCATCATGCAAAGGCCTGGTGTCCCCAAGAGAAAGATGTGGCTGGGTTGTCTATGGTGGTGGTGGTCGAGAGGGCAGTAAGCAGGGATGGAGTGGGAGTCGGATTTCTTCAGGAGTGTGTGCGTGAGCGTGTGCGTGTGCATGTGTTAGGAGGCTAAGGGCTCTCCCAATCCAAGGAAGTGAATGACATTTTATGAGTTTGATTCCCCCTATCTAGGAGGATGGGCAACACAATCTTAGAAAGCAATGGCTTGTACGCGAAGGAGCTGGTGCCGGGACGTAGGACTCCAGCTCAGAGAAGACCTACAGTTCCATGCAAGGCAAATGGAGTGGGAATTATTTCACCCTCACAGAGCCGGGCAACCTCCTGCCAGAAACATCTCAGCAGAAGAGCCTGAAGGTCCCAGTGCCCTATCGTCTGTCTTGTGACCTTGTTTCAGATCTAGAAAAGTATAATATGGTAGCATTATTTTTCTTATGTCAGAATGTTGTTAATTAAAACTTACAGCAGGGATAACTGCTAGGGAAGGAACACCAATTCCAAGTGGGTCCCTGTGGCGTTTTACAATGGTGCTCCTGAACTTAGACTGGCCAGTGGGCCACTAGACATGTGGCCCTTTAGGGCAAGGTTGGAAGAAATGTAGTGTGTGTGTGTGTGTGTGTGTGTGTGTGTGTGTGTGTGAGAGAGAGAGAGAGAGAGAGAGAGAGAGAGAGAGAGAGAGAGAGAGAGAGAGAGAGAGAGAGCACAGAGGTCATGTGTCTTCCTTGTTCATCTTCCATTTTTTTTTTAAAATGTTTTTCCTTCACTTTTATTTTACCCATATGGGTGGTTGTCTTAATGTTTGTCTGAGTATCATTTGTGCATGATGCCCTCAGAGGCCGGAAGAGGGCATTGGATCCTCCCTAGACCCGGAGTTACAAGCAGTATGAGCGGCGGCATGGGTTCTGGGAACCAAATCCGGGTCCTCTGGAAGAACAGCCATCCTCACCACTGAGCCATCTTTCCAGCCCCCTCCACTAATTTTTTGAGACAGGGTCTCAAGATCTGAAACTCATTTGGCTAGACAGGTTGTCCAACAAGGCCCCAGGGCCCTGCTAATTCTTTCTCCCCCATGTGCAGACCGTGTATACCCCAGTGTCCAGTCCCCCGTGTGCAGACCGTGTGTACCCCAGTGCCCAGCTTTTTGTGAAGATACCAGGAAACCAAGCTTAGCTCCTCAGACTTACAGAGTAGACACTTTCCTGGCATCCAGGGAGAAGAGAGATTTTAGCCTCTTCCTGTAGAATACATTGAGATAAGGAGAGGAGAGAAGGAGAACCTGGGATTCTGATTCCCTGCTTAGTATTGGCCAGCCCTTGTTCCCTGCATCAGCACAGCATGGACTGTCTTCATTCCTTTTCCCCACAGTCTCCTCAGGCTCCTGTCCCTCCTAGGTATCCAGGCAGACAGACAGGCGCCACTTGAATATAGGTAGACTAGATACATAGGTGATGGACATAGGAGGGACTGGGTACCCAGAAAGGTTAGGTGGCCAAGCCTTGTGCTTTCTGGAGAGTTAAGAGAGCAGGAGCCACGACTCCCTCAGCAGCATCCAATGGGGCCTCACCCTCTGGTAGAGCCAAGGTAACAGGCTTCTGCTTGAAATCTGGTGTGCTGCAGCCTTCTGGGATCTCGTCCACCAGCTGCCTGATGTTCACTCCCGGGATGGAGGACTTCTTAGGGGGCTTTGCTGGAGAAAGTGGGAGGAGTTCACCTTGACCTCCCTCCCATTCAGTCAGAGACCCAGGTCCCTAGTTTCTCTAGAAGTCAAGGTCAGCTTGTCCTGCCCACCCGCCATCTGTAAACAGCTTTAAGCTTTAAGACTTTAAGCTTTAGTGGAAATGTGGTGGTTCCTCTCTAGTTTGTGTGCCCCAGGAAGACGCTGGGTGTGTCGCTAGAGAAAGGAGGGTAGGAAAGGGCCATTCTTCAGGAAGCAGGAGTTCAGTTCCTGTGGAGGCTCGGTAAAGCAGAGCAGACTCCAAAGCCCACCCTGAAAAAGCAGAGATGGTGTGTTCCCAAAGAGCTCTGGGCTCTACCTCCTCCCTGCCTTCTGGCCACATGAGGAACCACAATGTGGGTGGAGGGGACAGTTAGTTCTCTTACCAGCCATAGTCCCAGCTTCTCTGTGCTCCTCTGAGTGGAAACCGATCTCCTGAGGGCGACAGATGAGTTGTTTACGATAGCCCAGGTTGCTATCACTCCATCCCTCCCGTGACACCAGGGACACCAGCCATGATCTAAGGTGAATGTTGGGGGGTGGGCAGGTGGTGCCCCTAAGAAGTTGTCTAACCCCTAAAATGAAAATGATTCATTTCCTGCTATTCCCTGGAATGGCTCCACTAAGCCAGTTTCTCAGGGAAGGAGTAGGTTCTGCTCAGTTCCTGAGGAAAGAAAGCCATGCTGCCTGAACTGTTAATCTATTGCTTGCTTGGCTTCCTGGTGGGACCCTATCTCCAGTCAGAGATTCAGACCAAACTCATTCAGGAATCTCGTTCAGCAGTAGTGACTTCCCACATTTGGAATGCAAATTCTCCAGTGATCTCTTAGCTTTTCTACTGGGGCCCAGGAGCCTTCTTCCTTTATCCTTAACCAGTGTGGAGTCCTTCAGGAATAGGATAGGTTTGGGGATTGGATGAACACCATGAATGAGTTAAAGGGAGACTTGTAAGGATCCTCCAGCAATCCCACCTAACACCTGAGAGGCTGAAGCACTGCCAGACGGTTCCATTTGGAGGCGCTATACTTGCTGCCCCCAAAACTCGGTCATTGATATTGAATCACACATGACAGCAAATTCAGTGCTTTCTTGAACAGCTTCCCACTCACTGGCACTTCTGGCCCTCTCTGCAGCCTAGTCATGCCCCCCTGTGTGCTGGAATGTCACTGTGTGCCAACTGCGTTCTGGGGCGGTCACAAGCACCACAGGAGACACAGACAGTGCATGAAAGGAGTCACAAGGGTAGACAGGAGAGAAAACGACTCCAATGAGCAAGGCTTAGCTACACTAAGTGGGGGTGGGTACCCCAAGATCTTCATTCTTCCCTCTCTCAGGTCAGTAGTGGATAGACGGAAGCACCCAGGCACCCAGCCACAGGAGGTTAGCACAGCAGAGCCACCATCACCATGAACTCTAGTAGATTGTGTGGCTATTTGCCACATCAAGTAATTCAGATACCAGTCCCTTACCTTCGCCTCCTGCGGGTCCTCCAGTTAAGAACCAATGATGTAGAAGCCTGCGATGCTCAAGGGTCCTCAGTCATGCTGCTTCAGGAATACTCTGGAAGAAGAACAAATCCAAAGACTAATGAGGGAGAGGCATGCCTGGCTAGAGAACAGAGGGATGAGGCATGTAGGCTTAAATAGGAGGAATGGGAAAGGGGTTAATTCTTTCCTTTATGATTTATTCCCACATCTGGGAAGACTGCTAACTCTTCTTAAAAGCACTCATTTCAGCCTACCTCAACCGGACTCTGAGTTCGGGATCTCAGGGTGTGTCTCCCCTTAATTCTTCCCAGGACCCATAGTTCTCACCCGCTGTCCCAGAAGCTGTTCCATTCTGACAGCTTAGGTCCCTGATACCTTCAACTTCTCAACAGAAAGGAATAACGAAACAAGATTCCTCTCAACTGCTTTGGCCTTGACGTCGATACTCTGAACTGCTAGTAAGATTTTTAACTTAGTTGTTGTATAACATTCTCTACCAGGCAGTGCCTGGAAAATCAGAGCCAGGGTGGATCCACTTGGACAGGACCCACTGAAATTCCCTCCTCCAAGATACTCCAAAGATACTGGGCTTCCCTAGAAGTTTCAGAAATGCACTCCAGCTTGTGATCAGTGAGCCGGATATCCATGGGGCTCATCTGACACCCATTGTCTGCTCTTTCCTGCTCAGAAAAGCTAAAGCACAGCCCAGAACCTCTCTCCCTGATTGTCCCAGACCAGGTGGACAGCCAGGTACACAGTGTAACTCACCTGCATGGCCCACCAGCTTCCAGCCTACTTCTTGGTTTCCAGCTGCTGCTGGCTGCCAGGGACTCTGAGCCGTCTGGTCTGGCGATGGACCGGCAGAGCTGGAACAGATGTAGGTCACTGCAGACGCCTTGCTTGCTCTCTCTGCCCCTCCCACTCACCCCACCTACTCGTGCTCCTCCTGTGGCCCAGGCTTGGCAGGGGAAGGCCCCCAGGGCTAAGGGACCAGTTGGGGAGAAGGCCAGATATGGAAGGGTCCTGAGGCATCTACTGGTCCAGCTCATGTTTTGCAGAGTCTTAAGCTCTTTACCCGACCAGCTGAGGGTACATTTGCTCTCTGATGCCTCATTTATTTGATCCCTTTGAGTGAGGGTGTTCTCATCATTGCTCAGCCTCAGTTCTTCTGCTAAGCTCATCCCTTGGGACCCTTGACACAGTAAGTCACACTGATACATAAAGCCCCTGTCCTTTTGATAACTGTATCCCATAGAGGTACCAAACAGTCAACAAACTTTGAGATTGAGTCACAAGACCCGGGGAGACTGAAGTGTGGAGCTCAAAGGCTCAGGTACTGTTAGGCCCTGAGTATACACGTTTAAGCAAACAACGAGTCTTCCGCTCATGAAGTTTAATAGGACAGAAAGATGGTGACCAGTTACAAACTGAACAGTCTGTAAAAGAACCAAGAGCAAACCAAGGATGCCTAAAGGTAGGAGGCCACGAAAGGCAGCCCCAGCTCAGTCTGGACAGGTAGGGTCTAGAAGCCACTCTAGGATCCTAGCTTACCTGAAAAGGACTGTTGAGTTATGACAGAATCCTGCTTGAGTTTGAAAAAAACACTCACTCTGGCTGCATGGAGAAGGAACGGGAGGAAAATAGATGATAGATAGTCTGGTTCTCAGGGGGGAAGTTCCATAGGCCCCTGGCATTCCAGCTTATGGTAAAAGGTGGAGAGGGAGCCATGAACAAGAGAGAATCCTTGGCATTTCAGATTCTCTGCTGGTCCCCAGGGAGATAATGCACTCTTCTCTGAGGCCTAGAGATGGCCTTGAGTTGTTTTCACTACAAACTAACCTCTATCTTCCATGTTTTAAGAGGAGTCATGTTAAGGATGTTTCTGTTCTGTGCACCCCCATTACATTTAGATCCTTCTCATTGCAGCAAGATAGGACGTTTAGGTCTCCAAGAAACAACATGAGTCAAGTCATCTCCCTGACCTTACATCCTATTCTCAAGTATGGTATGCAGAAATATTAAGTAGGCTGTGTAAGAGTGAGACCCTCCAACTCTGCAGGAGGCCCTGGGCAAGACATTGATCGTGTTCTCTGTCGCTGGCAGCCAGAAAGGAAAGGATGGAGTACCAGCCTCTCCCAGACTCTTCCAGTTATCACTCAAGACAACAGATCTAGGGTTGTGAGTTTTCTTTCCCAGTGACTTTCCTATACACAGATGTCATTGGTGACCTTTCCCACTATTGCTGGTGGCACATCACCTGATTGTGTGTGTGTGTGTGTGTGTGTGTGTGTGTGTGTGTGTATCCATCCCAAGTCTTTGCCGTCATTGAGTAGAGAATAAGGCAGAGGTTTTGCATGCGCTCTCCACTATTCCTCTAAGTTAAAGCAGTCCTGTCTCCACAAGAGAGAAGCTGTATGGTAACTTATTATATGGTAAGCAACAAGAGGTCCGGGCACCATAAAGGCTCCCTTTTGGGGCACCTTAACCCACATAGGATAGAATTGATGATAGGGTCTCTGACACACCAATGTTAACATGCAATGATCCTGTCATTTTGGGGTGAATTTCACAGACTTGAAATACCACGTAACTTGGAGAGTTTAAATTGACTCATGGGTTGACATGACTCTATGCTATGGTATAAATGCCTTTGCTCAACTCACTGAGCCAACCCAGGGTGTTCCACATTCTCCTCTCACCCTCATGGGTCCAAGGAGAGGGGTTTTTAAAAATCATAGTTCTAATTAAAAGTTTGAAAGCACATACCCCCCCTCTCTCTGTCACACACACACACACACACACACACGCACACACAGCAGGCAGGGATAGATTCTCATGAGCAATATGAGCAATAGAAAGCTATGAATTCCTTGTGCAGATGACGTCACAGGATGAAGCCCGAGCTCATACTCAAGACTCTGCTCACCAAGGTCTTCTGGGAAGTCTGAGTTAGGAGAGCTGATGACAATGTCATTCCCAGAGCCTTACACCTGTCCTCCCGAGGTCACTGGCAGGGATGCTTCTGGGGCTGCCACTTCCTGAGAACCATCTACCCTTTCCAGTCTCCCAGCTCCACTTCAGGGCAACGTGCCTCCCTGTCTCAGTCCAGTCCAGCATCAAGCCAACCTCAGTGTAATGAATCCCATGTAGCTTCAAAGGAATGAAGACCTTGGAGACCCCAAGGACACTTTCATTCTCGCAAAGCTGCTTTCTGCCACAGAGTAACTAAAAAGGCCTTGCCAAGCAAGCCTTGCTGACCTCAAGGCTTCAAGGGTGGCTCGTCACCCCCAAGATGGAGAGGCTGGGGAAGGGTCAGCTCTGGTTTATAGGAGGGGTGAAACCACTGTGGGTCATTTATTAGAGCAGTATAGACTGTCACAGATCAGAGCTGGACAGGACCTCATAGGGCATCAACAATGAGAAAAGGACAGTATTTGACCTTCATAGAACTCTTGCTGCATGCCAAACAGTCCTTTGCATTTTTAAGTATATTATCTAGGGGCTGGAGAGATGGGCTTAGTGGTTAAGAGTGCTTGCTGCTCTTGAAGAGGATCAGAGTTTGAATCCTAGCACCCACATATGATGGATCCCAACTACCTGTAACTCCAACTCTGAGGAGTCTAATGCCCTTTTCCGGCCTCCATGATCCTCTCCCCACCCCCTTGTAAATATATAGTTACACAATACACATACACATAAATACAGGTGAAAAAATCTAAAAACCAATTAACTAATGTAACCCTTCACAACAAATACGTAAGACAAGAGGGAACCAAGACACAAAGCTCACATGGCTGGTGAGTGGGTCTGGACCACAGCCAAGTCTACACTCTTAAGTAGAATTCTGAGGCTCTAATGCAGCTATAGCTCCTTTTCTGAGACAGGTATTAAGACCTGGTAGGGAGAAGTGATAAGCAGACACATGCCTTTCCCTGGTTGGGATCAAGACATTTCGGAAACCTGCTTCCCACCGTCTCCATCAGTCTGAAAAGGTAATTTGTTCTCTCTTTACACAGGGCATGAGCCGCCTTTGCTGCTACCATTGCTGATGTTGTATAGTTCATCATTTTGAGAGACCCTTGCCTATTCCTATAAAATCACAGCACAGTGCAGTGTCCCCGAGTGTATGTGTGACAGTCGTTACACTGGTTACTTCATGTAGCCTACATGAAATAGACATGTATTACCTCCAATCTGCAAAGAAGCATTGAGGTTGCATGATTAAACTACATCCCTACTGTCCCACAGCTAGGAATGCGAACGAGGCAACTGGATCCCTCTACTCTTGCCCCTGGACCAGATATTCAGAACCTTGAAAAGGAGATAAAAAGATAAAGGGCTTCCAATTTCCATGTCTGGTGGTGAACCCATTCATTAAAGAAGTCTCCTGAAATATACTAGAAATGCAACTCACTGTTGAGAGTTTGCCTAGCAGGTACAGGGCCCTGGGTTCCATCCTTGGCCAAAACAAAGGGGTTGGGGGACTATACCAGGAATCATCACTAGTTGAGAAGGCTCTGGCTACTGCAATTTTTAAGCCTTCTTTATAAATGGACAATGATCATAAGTATTTCCATTTAACTAATTGCTACATTTAACTCACAAATGCAAAAATGCCTTCCCATGTGATTGTGCTGTTCATGGACTGTGACAGTGTTTATTTGGTGGTTAGTTCTTAGTTCCCACCTGTGGGGTGATACAGGGATGCTGATGACAGGTGGAAGTAAGCATTCTCTCCTTTACTCCTGTTACTGGCTCCCTGAAAATAGAGTTGGGGGCTCTTGGGGAAGCACACAAAATCAACACCAGAAGAGGTTCCCCCTGGGCAGGAAGCCAGGAAGGCAAGTCTCAAGGGTTCCTAGGAAGCCATCTTTCCTTTCTTTATGACCAAACTATCAGCCAGGCCCTGCTCACCATGACCACGGTGCAAGAGGAACAAGCCTATTGGGAAGGTGTCCTTGAACCATCTTCCCCTAGAACTGTGATGCAGATGGAGCCCAATCTGACGTCATGGCAGCCATGCAACATGCCCATGACAACCACATGGCTGTCATTCTGATACACTGGCCTCCCAGGGAGAGGCTTTGGGTGTGCAAGAAGAAATGATGGAGGAAGCTACCTGGAGGTAGCTGGTGAGTCTCCTGGAATCCTCACCTTAGTTCTTAGCTAAATTACACCTGAAACAACCTCAACGCTGCTTTATTAGGTGAAAGGTTACATCCAGATGAGTTTGGGATGCTGAGTAAGAAGCACTGAGGTCATTTGGATGATTTGGGTAAAACACAAGTGAACCCAAGGCAGATAAGAGCAGGGGTGGGGGTGGAGCTAGGTTCTGGGCTCGATGGCTCACACCATTAATCTCAGCACTCAGCAGTAAGAGGCAGGTGGATCTCTGTAAGTTCAAGCCAGTTTAGTCTACAGAATGAGTTCCAGGATAGTTGGGATTAGTGAGACACTGTCTCAAAAAATAAACACATAAAACAAAACAACCAAAACAAAGAGTGGGGGAGTTGAGACTCTGGAATTGGTCCAGCAGACCAGCCTGACAGACTATTAGAAACAAACTCCACCAGGGCTAAGTTTGTAGAGAAATATCTCTTCCTGCCCCCACCACAAGAATCCAGCATACAACTAATATAAGCTTTTGATAGCATCCTGACTTCATCCTCCCTCCTGTCTGAAAGGCTATACAAGCTTTTGATAGCATCCAAAGCCCTTCTGCCCACGGACCCCTCCTCGCCTGACTCTTTCTCCAACTCAACAAGCTGACCTGTCTCCTGACTTCATCCTCCCTCCTGTCTGAAAGGCTAACTGTCCTTGCCCTGTAATCCCCATATCAAGTGACATTTTCACATGACTGTGTCCATTCACTTGAGTTTCATGTCTCAGAATGGTCCTAGAGGCATGCTCTGTCTCCCTCAGTCCTGGGAATATCACAAGGGACAGAAAGTACCTCTCCTTCCTTGGACAAGACTGTACCCCTAAGACATCTTCACTAACAGAGCCTTTTCATAGGCCAGAGCCCCAGTGATGAAAAGAAGCTATGTTCTCTTTCTTTGTCCCATTCTGGACAAAGGAGCTCTATTTATAAAGAAGAGAGTTCTGGTCAACCACTTGCTTAACAGATACCATATAGGAGCCTCAAGCTCTCTTCCTCCACAATAGGAAAGAGCTCAATGTTGCATCTCTCTTGGGGACTTCATAAGGAAAGCTGAGAGGTGTCCTCTGCACTTTATGGTAGAATTTGGTATTCATTTGAGAATGACTGAGGAGCCACAGAGGTGCATAAGCAGAGAAAGAAAATATACTGTCTCAGAAAGAGTCCCTAGGTATGTTGTCCTGTCTCCATCTATTGGCTTGACAGTCCTGAAGGTAGAGGCAACATCTTCTGTAACAGACTGGGGGCACCAAGGGTAAAAGGACAAGGACTCCCAACCCCTGTACTTAAGCCTGGATACACATGCAGGGGAGGTATGGAGCTTGTGGACTGTTAGACCTGACATGAATATTGAGGCCTAGAGAGGGCATGTGTTGTCATTGGATCCTTCACTCCTGCTGACCTGGTGGGACCCAGGATCATGGGAGAGAGTCCATGACCCAATCCCCCAGTCTCTTCCATGGCTTCTCCCATAGGATCAGCTGTTTTTCCTCTGGCACCAACTTCCCAGATTCCCAGCAGACCAGCCACAGGCAACTGGTAGTAAAGATCAGGTTGAAACCCTATCCCTGTCCAGTGGCTTGGCCCTGGAGCTCTGGCTAGTGTTGGTTGGGTACCAGAGACACACTTAGGCTGAGGACTCAGCAGGGAGCTGGCTAGGAAAGACTTGGGGGAAGTTATGCCATTGGAAGTTAAATCCCCTGACTAAGAAATTCAGGGACAGCATCCTCCCCCAAGAGCTGGAAGACAGCAGGACCCTTCCATGATTGAAAAGATAGTCCTCTAATTGCCGTGTGTGATGTCAGAGACAGACACTTGATGTCGGAGGAGACACAATCCTGCTGTCAGGTCACCAGAGGAAAGCATCCATTACAGCTATGGTTGACTCTGATGGCTACTCTCCGAAGCCAAGATGGAAACTAAAATGCATTAAACATGCATGCTTAAAGCATTTGATGTTGTGATCTCTTGTTATCTCCTTCCTTTGTTCTCTTTACACTGTGGGTTAGAGGAAAGATGCTTGCACAATGTTGTCTCTGCTTATCCCACTCATTTTCAGAGCTTTAGTGTAGACTTTGCTAGTCAATGCAAAGTAACAGGGCTCTTACCACTCTGATGATCTTATCCATGTAAGAAAATCAAATGTGGGCCCATGCTGATGGGTTCTCTCCTCACCTCAAAGTAAAAGCCCATTCAAGAGGGATTGGGTCTCGTTCATTAAGTTGAAAATAGTTCTTGGAGAAAACAGAAACTTAGAGAGTTTCTGCTGCTTTGATCTAACCTTGACCAAAAACAACCTGGAGGAACAAAGGGTTTATTCAGTTTAAAAGTCATAGTCCGTTATGACTATTAAGCTAGGACAAGAGCTCAAGACAGGAACCAGGAGGCAGGAACCAAAGCAGAGATCAGGGGGGAATGCTGCTTACTGGCTTGCTCTTCATGCCCTGCTCAGCCTGATTTCTTATACAACCTAGGCCCATCTGCCTAGGAGTGGCACCACCCACAGTGGGCTGGCCCTCCAAAATCAATCACTGATGAAGGAAATGTCCCAGAGGCATACCCACAGGCCAATCTGATAGAGGCAATTCCTCAATTGACTTCCTAAGAAGTAAGAACCAAAAGATTTTGGCTTGCATTGAGTTAAAACAGAAGCAAAAACAAAAACAAAGGCACTAGCAAGCAGTCTCTGTGGCATTCCTGACTCTAACTTGGCATGAAAGAATAGTTTCTGCATGGTGACTCTGTGATTGTTATGTCTGGAGACACTTAGAGACCTGCCTGTAACTGTGATGTTCAAGGGGAGAAGGTACCTATTACAGCACTGTATAACAAGACTGGTGTGTGTGTGTGTGTGTGTGTGTGTGTGTGTGTGTGTGTGTGTGTGTATAGGCCTAAACTTTTCTCAACTCTACTTTTAATAATGGTTCTTAAATGCTTTAACCTCCAGTCTAGCCCACTCCCTACCAGAGGTAGTGGAAAAGAAAGGTTATTAGGATAAGGGGGAAGTGGACCTGTTTAGAAATTGTTGTTTGGAGCAAAGCCCATCTGTGTTGCCAGGAAATAAGCAGTTCAGTTCACAAGTCAGCAGCGGCAGCTCAGTCCACTCACAAACATTTTACAGATAAACCAGCAGTCAGTTCAGTAGTGTTGGAATAGCAGCAGCAGTGACATGACCCAGCAGGAACAGACAAGCCTCAGCGAATTGGTAAGAGTCAGCAGGAAGATTAGGACCACCAGGGACACTAGAAGAAGTTCTCTCTTAATGAAACTAAGGTCAGGGAAGACTGGAGACCAAGAAGTGTTGCAGAGTTAGCTCTACAAGCAAGCCCCTCTCACTGTCCACTGAGTCCTATTTATATGTGCTCCAAACATCTCGTGTCCTCCACTGGTCTTGCCTCAGCATGTGAATCTCTTAGCCAAACTCCATGTGAGTCTGTATCAGCTAGCATCACTCTGTCAATCAACTCCAGGCTATGGAAGCAGCAAGAAGCTACCAGCCTACCACCGGAAGTTTTTTGGTGCATTTCTTTCTATGAAGTCATGACAAATGAAGCTCAACAGGGCATATAGGGCAAACCAATACATAGGTGTCATTAGTGAAGAATCCTTCATCCTGTGTTCTTTCACATGCTTGCTTTAGCAGAACATCCTTTTACCCGTGTCTGCTTCAGGAAAACATTCCTTCATGTGTTTGCCCCAGCAAAATACCATCTGACACGACTGACTTTCTAAAGAACTCTTAATTAAGTTTCCATTGTGTGTGTGTGTGTGTGTGTGTGTGTGTGTTTGAAAATGGGAATTATAATTACTAGAAAACAATAGGTCCCAATGGAAGCCATCCCTCCTAGTTCCTGAATAGAGATGAGAGATGATTGGCAGCAGAAGAATCAGAGAGGCACAGCAGAGAGCAGACTTTCTACTGGTGGTGGTTTGGCAAAAACAAGGCAGGGCCAATTAAGTTACCAGAATTTTCTAGGCAAATCAATTAAAGTCCATCAAATATTTAAATTGCCCCAACACAAATGCTAGTGAGTCACTATAAAGTATGAATGAGAATGTGGGGTACGTTTGGGGATATGCAAGGCATTTGACTCTGCAAGATGCAAGAGCCAGCTCTGGGAGGTCTTGCTCTTAAAATTCCTGTGTTTTCTTTCATTCTTAGCATATGCCCTCATCATAACTGATTACCATTCATTTAATTTCTCAATCAAGACTCAAAATGGATGTTGGGTCTCTTTTACAGGAGTCAAACCCAACATTCTGTTGAAGGCTTGACCTGTTTTCAGAGCCAAGTGAGCGATGACAAGGTCGTGTAGATCTGAAAGCTATTAAAGGTCAGAAGCTAAGTATCTTACAGAGGGCTGGCTGGCAAAATGACTCAGGGGTAAAGGTGATTGCTGCCAAGCCAAATGACCTGAGTTCAAATCCCCCAGAACCCACATGATGCAAGAAGAGAATCCTGCATGTTGCCCTCTGACCTCACACAAGTGCTGAACCACACCTCCCAACGTAATAAATAAGTAAATAAGTATGTGTGGTTTTTAAGTGCCCTGAGTGTCCCTATGTTGTAGGTAGGGAATTGAGAATGAGGCGAAGTGAGAGTAGCAGGAGCCTCAACTAGTGATGCAGGACTGCTGGGGGTGGATCAACGATGTATAAAATGAAACAGGGTGGGGGGGTTGACCATCTTTTATCAGCAGCGTACTGCTGTTAGTGCTGGTTGCCAATGGCAGGAAGTCCTTGTTTAGCACGTGATACCCCTCCCTCCTGCACTGTCCAGCTGCCCAGCCTGCATCGGTTGATTTCGGACACACAGTGTGCTCCTCTCTCTTAGGTCCCTTTCTCCACTTTCCTGAACCGCTCCTCCTCCCACCTCCCAGCTTTTCATTCTGGGAAGTACCCAGGGAGTTCCTCAGGTAACTGAGAGTAGGTCTTGGGAACCACCTATCAACCTGCTGTGTTAGTCGCCTGTTCCCAGGAGACCAACAGGAGCCAGATGAATCTCATTAATGCCCATGGCGGAAAAGGACTTTGGTGCCTGGTGACTGACTGGTGCCACTAATCAGGACTCACTTGGCAGTGTGCCAGCATGGTGGCTTCACAGAACTGAGAGCCTGAAGAACTTATGTTCACCGTTGTGTCTCTCCTGGAGTTAATGATTGTACTTCTCATCTGTTGTGCTACAGGAAGTTCCCCAGGACTCTCAGGCCGATTTGCTCACACTGTGGAGTGTGATCTGACCCACAGGAATGAGGGCTGATTCCCCAAGCCTCAGGGTTTACCCCAAGAGTTATCTCATCTGCTGGCTTTTCTTTGTCTCCTCAGGGAGCATCTACAGATGGCTATATGAAGGCTTTCTTCAGCTTCTATCCTGGCACCTTCACTGTAGGAAGCAGGGATAGGTTGATCCTCAACACAGAGAAACAAAACAAACACCAAAACCCCTACAACTTCAAATGTTTATTTTTTTAAATCAAGCCTGCCTGTCGACAAATATTCACAGAGATCATGAATGTGCGACCAAATTGGGCTATATAGTGAGTTCTAGGCTAGCCTGAACTACATAGCAAAGAAACTGGTCTTTATATCCTGGGTGGCATGAGAATTTAAAGAAAGAAGTTCTCCATTCCTGGCTGACTTCCTGAGATCAGTTTAAACCAACTTTTGGCTGAAACAGACTAAGACCACAAGCAAAGTAGAAATTAAGATAGCAGAAAGCTTATTGTGATCGAAGTGCCTTGAACTAGCAGCAACATCACTTCTTAACCTACACTGTGGATGGTCAGGAAACTCCAGAAATGATGAGCGGTTTACAATTGTGTGAACCTGGGTTCGAGACTTGTCTCTGACATTTCCCAGTCATATGACTTAAACACATTGATAATGCCCTGCTTGGAAAGAGACAACATCAGTGGTGTAGGCACTTAGACCGGATAGACCTCAGATTTGAATTCCACTTTACTACCTGCCAGCTTTGAATGGATGAGGAGGACTTAACTGAACAGAGGGGGTGGGGGAAGTGGGTTTCATGGGAGAGGCAAGTGGATGGCAGCCATGTTAGACTATAGGGTCTGATAAAGAAATGACTTTGGCTTTGACTCTGAATGGAAAGCCACTGCAGGGTTTTGGGCAGAGGATGATGAGACATACCACATTACTAAAGGAGCTTTCTGGCTTCTGGACTAAAATTTGATGGAAGTAGAGGGAAGTAGAGGGAGGGTAGATCTTCAGCCCACAACGTCTAGAAGAGAGAGGACAGCATGGGCAGAAGTGAAGAGCAGGCCATGAGGTGCATGTGTGTATGGGCCATGGGATCTACTGCCATACCAAGCTTATCATTCTATAATGGAGTAATGATTGGTAGGGCCTGTCTAACCCACTGATGAAGAGTTCTCTGGGGCAAGCATCACATGCTTATTATATTGGACAATGAGTTTCCTGCACGGAGTCTAATTCAGCACCGTAGTGAAGGAAGATGATGTATCTGGGGAGCTTCTTGGCAAGTTGTACCAATGGTCTCCATACCAACGGCCTCTTCTCCACCCTCCTTTTCAGCCCAATTGGTCTGACTCCACAGCCATGCAGGTCAGCTACAGTCAGCTGCATGGGGGATGCAGCCACTGGACAAAGGTGTCAGAGAGTGAGAGAACCGTAGAGACAGAAGCAGAGGGGAGGGGAGATGAGAGTGCCACTGATGGGTGTGGTAGAGCATGATGGGGTAGTAGTCACAAGGTTGAGGCCCAGAGATGAGGAAATGGAGCCTCAGCTTTTTCCATGGCTAGCGTTGGTGGAGATGCTCCCCACTGAGATGAGCCACGTGGGCTCACTGGCTCACTGGCTGCATCAGGACCTCTGAAAGCTGTGCAGTTGAAGGCATGTGTTCTTTTCTAGGTGCTAAGGATCCAGGTTCCATGCCAGCTTTCTGTTGGTAGCTTGGCAGTTCTTGGATAGGAAAGAAATGGCTACGTGAGGGTAGTGATACCAGGGTCGAAGTGGCGCGGGTGAGAGCAAGGGTGAAGAAAGCTGGTAAGGGGAGGCATGCTGCAGACATGAGTGTGCTTCTGAGAGAACCAAGAGAAGACTGTGGCTGGGGTCTGCAGGAGGAGAAGCAAGGGAGCCACAGAAAGGGGCGAGAAAGTGGAGCTGTTTCCCTGTCTGAAAGACATGCCATAGATTCTTCCTTCAAAACTAGGAATCCTGTTGGGGGATGGAGAGCTGGTAGAAGAGAAGAGGGGTTAGGGTTGGGGGCACATGCCTTTAAGCCCAGCACTCTGGAGGGAGAGGTAGACAGATCTTCAAAGGCAGAGTTCAAAGATAGCCTTGGTCTACAGAGTGAGTTCCAGGACAGCCAGGACTACACAAAGAAACCCAGTCTCAAAAAACAAACAAACAACCCAACCCAAACCCAAACAGCTAGTGATCCTTAGCCATGGCGGTCACTTTAGATTCCTGTCCTGGTCGAGGACTCCAAGGTGCTCATGGTGTCACAGTTGTGCTCACTCATGCCTCAGCTACAGTTTACTCTGCTATCATTGGCTCACTCATGCAAAAAAACCCCACACTTTGTTCGATATGTGTAGGTATGAACATATGTGCATGTGTGTGCTTGCACACACACACACACAAACACACAAATGTGTGCGTGGCAACCTTTTTGGCTTTGGGGCTACATGGAGATTTAATCTTAAGAGAATAATAATGGGATGGATGCCAGGGGGTGGAAGGGCAGCCTCTGGATGGTCATTCCTTCAGTCTCTGCTCCAAACTTTGTTTATGTAACTTCTTCCATGGGTATTTTGTTCCCCCATCTAAGAAGGACCGAAGTATCCACACTTTGGTCTTCCTTCTTCTTGAGCTTCATATGGTCTGTGAATTGAATCTTGCATATTCCAAGCTTCTGAACTAATATCCACTTATCAGTGAGTACATACCATGTGTTCTGCCCCATCTAGGGATCCATCCCATACCCAGTCATCAAACCCAGACACTATTGTGGATGCTAACGAGTGCTTGCTGACAGAAGCCTGTCATAGCTGTCTCCTAAGAGGCTCTACCAGTGCCTGACAAAAACAGAAATGGAGGCTCGAAGCCAACCATTGGACTGAACACAGGGTCCCCAGTGGAGGAACTAGAGAAAGTACCCAAGAAGCTGAAGGGGTGTGTGTGCAGCCCCATAGGAGGAACAACAATATGAACTAACCAGTACCCCCAGAGCTCCCAGGGACTAAACCACCAACCAAAGAGTACACATGGAGGAATCCATGGCTCCAGCTGCATATGTAGCAGAGAATGGCCTTGTGGGACATCAATGGGAGGAGAGGCCCTTGGTCCTATGAAGGCTCTATACCCCAGTATAGGAGAATGCCAGGGCCAGGAAGTGGGAGTGGGTGTGTTGGTGAGCTGGGGTATGGGGCAAGGAGTAGGGGTCTTCAGAGGGAAAATGAGGGCAGGGGATAACATTTAAAATGTAAATAAAGAAAATAGCTAATAAGAAAGAGAATAATAATAATAATAATAATAATAATGCTTAAAATATAACTAGAATTCCTCAGAGCCTAATCATCATCACTTTTGTTCATTATCTGAGCTAAAGAGAGAAAACCCTGGTACTGTTGAGTTTTACTCCAGCCTAACCTATAAGTACTGCATTCTAGTCCTTCTGACAGAGTACCCCCTTCCTACCACTCAGCCATGTGTGAGCCCTGAATTTCCATCTTTTCTTCTGCCAAGTTTCATTTTTCAAAGCTTGGTGAAAGCCTGTCTATTAGAAACTGCAAGGTCCAGGTCCCTGTGCCTTGTCTCCCTCTTCAGTCCACCTCCAGCCTCCCAAGCATCCTATGAGCACTGGCAAGCGCTGGTTGCACATCTTGCCACCCACACATACTCATCCTGATCCCCATGAGATTCCCAAGGAAAGGATGAGGTCTTCTCTCTCTGCTGTGCCCCACAGTGCCTCAGCCTGGGTGCTGCCCAAGAATTACTCAGACTTGAGGGCTGCTCCAGGGAATGTGATCCTTAAGGGCAGAGATCAGAGCAGATTAAGCATATCACATGTTTACCAAATGATAGCACTGAGGCACAGCAAGGGGTGGGCAGGGTAGTAAGCCTGGACACCCCGCACCACAGGTGCTGGGGCTAAGCTCATTGCCCAGCAAAGTTGATCTCAGAACTTGAGACACACCTACCCTGCGGACGGATCAGGCCTGGAGCAGCTGCCATTGACTGACTACTACAGATTTAGCACCTCTGACTGTGGCCATGAATGAGCTGTCTGGGTGCTGAGTTGACTGCTCAGCTCTTCTGCTAGGGATGACCTGTAAGGAGAGGAGAGAGAAGAAGCTGGGATCATCAGGGTGTGGGGGAAGGGGATTCTTATATGGAGTTGTGGAGACTCTGGAGAGAAAGGAAACCTGGAAAAAAAAAAATCAAGCCCCTGTCCCAAGGGCTGATCAAGGAGGCAGAGGTTTGAGGACAGAACGAGAATGCTGTGTTTGTTTGCAAGCAATTTTAATATCGATAAACATGCTTTGCTTGTAACCAAGGCTCGCTTTGCTCATAACTGTAGTCTGGCTGAGCTGCCAAGATGGTTCATTGTGGTCGCCCCCAAGAATCCATCAAAGGTCGTCTCACCAAAGGCTGTAATGCCTAGCAGCCAGCCTGATACTGTGCAAGGCTTGCACTTATGGCCACTTGTGGTAGGCCTAAGAAAGAGGAGGTAAAAAGAGATCAGGGCTAG